>NC_142691.1:41379166-42750833 GCF_056320005.1 Nelumbo lutea
ATCCACAGCTATGTCATCTTCAGCAGGAATGGATTTTGGAGCATTCTTTGGGCGTGAACACCAAATTTGGGAGATACTGCTTCTCCGGATCAGGTATATTCCTCCCATTTGTCTTTTGGTACAGATCTGGTTTGATTATGGTTCAAGTAGGATCCTTGAATATTGTATTCTAAATTTAGGGAATATGATTCCCAGTTGGGAGAAGGTAGGAAATTTTTTAAATTCGCCCACCCATTCCACAACCTTTATGGCGTCCATTAGATGGATCCTACCATTCTTTCATATAGAAGAAGCAGGGAAGGAAAGGAAGCTCCAGTTGCAAGAGCTGGAAGAGTTGAGGTTAGAGGCATACGAGAATTCAAGAATCTACAAAGAAAATACCAAATCATTCCATGACAATGCACTCTTAAGAAAATAATTTAAAATTGGACAAAAGGTCTTATTGTATAATTCTCGACTTCAACTCATGCCAGGTAAGCTGTGTTCCAGGTGGATGGGTCCATTTACTGTGACTAATGTTTTTCCCTATGGTGCAGTAGAGATCAAAAGTCTCGACACAAGTAAGAACTTCAAGGTGAATGGACATCGATTGAAGTTGTTCCATGAGGATGCAAATGCCCCCTCTACGGTAGACATCTCGTTGGAATTCACACTAAGTAGTAGAGATGTGATACATAGAAAGCTTATGGCAATAAGCACACATTGTTTTGATTCAAAGGAAAGTAATTGCATCTGGCTGAATTGGTTTGTTAAAAGCAATGAAGCACCCGTGCAGTCCAAGGAGTTTCAGCCCTGGAAGGCTTGTCTCCTTGACTATCGATTAAACTTGGGACCATGAGGAATGGTGATTTGCGATCACTCTTGGACAAAAAAAAGGGGGGAAAGAGATGAAAAGGGAATACCAAGTCTGAACTAAAGCATGCGATGAAACAGGCCTCATGTAGAGAAAAAATAATATTGAAAATCAGTAGTTGGTTTCTTTTGTGTTGAGTTTTTGCCTTGCCCGAGGACGAGCAAAGTTTAAGTGTGGGGGGATTTGATGAGACTGAAAAAAACCCTATTTTTTTCCTTAATTTTCATCTTTTTTTCATTATTTTAACACTTAAATGCACTCATTACTCTTTTATTTCGATTCAGGGCAATAAAGAAGGCAATTGGAAGGAAACATGCCAATACGGGCGATTTTGCACAGTTTCGGCGATAGTCAGTGATCTGGGCCTAACTCATAATTCTGGATTCCGAATTGGGCAATTAAAGAAGCATTAGAAAGTATAACGAAAGGCCCACAACTTTTATGTTTTGGGCATTGACTAGTTCGGTTTGCATCGAGTACGAAACCAGGCCCGAAGTCGGAGCAACGTCGCAGCCAGACCCATTTAACAGCTGAAGCCCAACTCGTAGAAGAACATGGAAGCAACCCAAGTAGCAGAGAAGCCCAACTCGGATACAAGAGTCTAGAGTCCTAATTCGAATGTAATCTCCCAAGAGGAAGAGAGTCTTATTATATCTAAACTTTGAATGTAATCCTATAAGGATAAGAAGGTTGGGGATTAGATAAGAGATAGGATCAAAGAAGATAAGATCAAGACTCCCTAAAAATAAGATGATCTCCTAGAAGGAGTTGGAAAACAGCCATCTCCTTTGGCTATATAAAGAGGGGGGCGAACCAGCTCTAGCATCACTCATTCCAAGATCCAAGAGATCATCAAGAGGCCAAGAAGCTCAAGAAGGTAGTTCGGCTATGGAGAAGAAAAGCATGGAGATTGCGCAGATCATGAGTAGCTAAGCTTCTTTTTCTGGTTCAAGGGGGAGGTTCGATTGTGTCATTGTGAGGTTCTGTAGTTACTTTATTTTCTTTCTTTCTAATTCAAGTATTCATTGATTCTTGTGCATATTTTTATTGGACATTGATGTTAATTAGTTTGACAACTGAATTAATGTTGATTTTCCTATTGCTATCCATGATTTTAGTGATCCGTAATTGTCACGAATAATGGTACAAATAGCAATTAGGTTGATATCTTTTTGGGTCAATTGTTCGTGATAGCCTTTGACCAACGTTTTATCATGGTTCAACCTAAAGGAATCGATGGAACAAAATTCAATAATTGCAGCTATCTCAATTATTGTTATTTTGGTTTAACTGTTTTCACAAATCTTAATGCTATCATTGTTTAACATGGAACGCTATCATTCCCAGTTGAGTGGTGATAAGTGTTGATCGAATGCTGGGTTTGGTCAACTGAATTAGGAAAATACAAGGTTTATTATGGCTATCCTAGTAAATCTAAGGTTAAATGCTTAAATTGCAAGAATGTTGAATTGTACCTAGGATCGATGGCCAATCGATTCAATCCGAACCCTTGAACCAGAATTCGATAAGACTGATTTTCTCTTGTTTGTTTAGTTTGTTATTCTTTTAATTTTAGTTATTTAATTTTCCTACACAATTACTTTACCCATTTGGCTAAGAGATTATTGATTTGCTCCCTATGGGATTCGACCTAGAACCACCTTTACTGCAAATATTTTATTGTGGGACTAGTAATAATTTTGAGGACTTCGACAAACCTGTCAGTTTCCCGCTTTCATCCTTCATAGGTGGGTTTAATCCTGGAATAATGACATGCACAATAGAATGGAGGGGTTTTGTGTGAGATGGAGGTAAAGATGCATTATGAATTATAATTTCAAAAGAATCTAGCTCAAAAGTCAAATTTCACAATTCTGATTTCAGTACAAACTTCTGCTCTACTTGTTGCAATTGATTAGGACTATTGTTAAGTGCAACTTTTAGCGTGTCTTCTGATTTAGACGTGTCTACTTCGGCTGCACCAATATCAATGATATCGATTGCATAAATTTCATGTTCAATTGTGTTGGGATGTTCCATGGTTTTAAATACATTGAACACCACTTCTTCACCATTGATTCTAAGGGTAAGTAGACCTTTTCGCACATCAATTAAAGCATCAACAGTAGCAAGAAAAGGTCTCCCTAGAATCAACGACATTGTCCTATCTTCTTCCATATCCAACACAATGAAATCAGTAGGAATAATAAAATTGCCCATTTTGCCCAAAACATCTTCTATTATTCTCTTACGATATTTAATGCATCTATCAGCTAATTGCAGGATAATAGTTGTAGATGTTAGTTCATGCAGTCCAAATTTTTCAAAAATAGAATAAGGCATTAAATTTATACTAGCACCTAAATCACATAAAGTTTTTTCAAATTCAGTATTCCCTATGGTGCAAGGTATAAAAAAACTCCCTGGATCCTTAAGCTTTGGGGGCAATTTCTTTTGAAGAATTGTTGAACATTCTTCGTTTAGCTTTACCATCTCATCTAGTCTCTTATTTAGATTGGTTATTTGTGCATATAGGGATGCAAAGGAATCTATGTGGTGTACTCCCTTTTGATTGGTTTGATCATTTCTCCACTGATAGCTGTTTGATGCCATCTCCTCCACTAAGTCATATGCTTCCTCTAGAATTTTCCTCATGATTGTACCACCTGCGGCTGCATCAATAATGGACCGATTAGAGGGGGTAATACCATTTGTCGCCAAATTGGTATCCCATGGTGGGGACACTTCTTAAGCATCTCCTTGATTCTTTCCCATGCTTCATACAAGGATTCCCTCTCAAATTGAGCAAAGGTAGTAATATCATTAATTAACTTTGTTGTTTTGGAGGGTGGGAAATATTTAGCCAAAAATTTTTGGGTTAGAGCATTCCAAGTGGTGATACTTCCTACAGGGAGTGAGTTAAGCCAATCTTTATCTCTATCACACAATGAAAAAGGAAATAATCTAAGCCTAATAGCATCATCACTAACTCCATTATGTTCAAATGTATCACATATTTCTAAGAATTTAACGATGTGTGCATTAGGGTCATCACTTGGTAACTGATGAGACCAAAACGAACCCTAATTTTATCTCCTAATATTCATTCTTTTACATTTATTTAGCACTTAAATGGACTCATTACTCTTGTATTTCGATTTAGGGCAATAAAGAAGGCAATTGGAAGAAAACAGGACAAATCGAGTGATTTTGCACAGTTTCGGCGACAGTCAGTAATGTGGGCCTAACTCTCAATTCCGGACACAGAATTGGACAATTCAAGAAGCATTAGAAAGATGAAATGAAGGCCCACAACTTTTATGTTTTGGGTTTTGACAGATTCGGCCCGCATCGAGTACGAAAACGAGCCCAATGTTGGAGCAAGTTCGCAGCCAGGCTCATTTCACAACTTAAGCCCAACTCGCAGAAGTACCTTGAAGCAGCCCAACTCGAATTCAAGAGTTAAGAGTCCGAATTTCGAATGTAATCTCCAATGAGAGAGTTTTATCAGATCTAAAGTCTTGAATGTAATCCTAGAGAGATAAAAAGATTGAGATTAGAGCATTAGATAAGAGATAGGATAGGATTAGTTCAAGATAAGATCAAAACTCCCTAAGGATAAAATGATTTCCTAGAAGGAGTTGGAAAACAGCCCTCTCCTTTGGCTATATAAAGAGGGGGGCGAACCAGCTCTAGAAATCACTCATTCCAAGATCCAAGAGATCATCAAGAAGACCAAGAATCAAGAAGGCAGTTCGGCTATGGAGAAGAAGAGCATTGAGATTGTGCAGATCATGAGTAGCTAAGCTTCTTTTTCTGGTTCAATGGGGGAGGTTCGATTTTGTCATTGTGAGGTTCTGTAGTTACTTTATTTTCTTTATTTTTAATTCAAGTATTCATTGGTTCTTGTGCACATTTTTATTGGATGTTAATGTTAATTAGTCTGACAAACTGAATTAATGTTTATTTTCCTACTACTATCCATGATTTCGGTGATCCGTAATTGTCACGAATAATGGTACAAATAGCAATTAGGTTGATATCTTTTTGGGTCAATTGTTTGTGACAGCCTTTGAGCAATGTTTTAACATGGTTCAACCTAAAAGAATCGATGGAACAAAATTCAGTAATTGCAGCTATCTCAATTATTGTTATTTTGGTTTAACTGTTTTCACAAATCTTAATGCTATCATTGTTTAACATGGAACGCTATCGTACCTAGTTGAGTGGTGATAAGTGTTGATCGAATGCTGGGTTTGGTCAACTGAATTAGGAAAACACAAGGTTCATTATGGCTATCCTAATAAATCTAAGGTTAAATTCTTGAATTGCAAGAATGCTGAATTGTACGTAGGATCGATGGCCAATCGATTCAACCCGAACCTTTGAACCAGAATTCGGTAAGACTGATTTTCTCTTGTTTGCTTAGTTTGTTATTCTTTTAATTTTAGTTATTTAATTTTTCCACACAATTACTTTATCCATTCGGCTAAGAAATTACTGATTTGCTCCCTATGGGATTCGACCTAGAACCACTTTTACTGCAAATATTTTATTGTGGGACTAGTAATAATTTTGAGGGCTTCGACAAACCCGTCAAAATTTTGGCGCCGTTGCCAGGGAGCAACTTTAATTTCTTAGCTATTACCTTCCTCTTGTTAACTTCTTTTATTTTATGACTCGTGCTTCTCAACGAGGTGAACTCGAGTACAACCCTGAAATTGAGAGGACCACCCGTCGTTTAAGAAAGGAGGCGAAGCGAAGGAATGATTGTTCACCAAAGAAGGTGAATTCAGATTGTGATCTTCCCATCTTCGAAGAAGTAGAAAGAATGGCTGACAGAGAGAGGACATTAAGGGAGTTGGCTGCACCAATTATGAACCAACAACCCTTATGCATCACGTACCCCACTCTTGAGGTAGCCTTTGAACTCAAATCTGGTTTGATTCAATTATTACCTCTGTTTCATTGTTTCCCAGGTGAGGACCCTCACAAACATCTAAAGGAATTTCATGTCATCTATTCAAGTATGAAACCCCATGGTATGACCGAGGACCAGGTAAAACTCATAGCCTTTCCATTTACTTTAAGAGATAAAGCAAAGGATTGGTTGTACATTCTTCCTCCCGGTTCAGTACGCACATGGGACGAGATGAACAGGATATTTTTAGATAAATATTTTCCTGCATCCCGGGCTACAAATATAAGAAAAGAAATATGTGGAGTTCAGAAAATTGGTGGTGAGACACTATACGAATATTGGGAAAGATTTAAACAACTTGTTGCTAGCTGTCCACATCACCAAATACCCGAACAACTATTAATCCAATACTTCTATGAAGGGCTGCAGCCCATGGATTGATTATTCTAGAACTTGCTGTGTTAGGCATATAGAGACCACGATCAATGAATTCATGGATCAGGCTGTGAAACCCTATGATTCTTGTGAAAAAAAAAGAGGGAGTTTGAATCTAAAATCGTGACTAATGTGAGATGGAGCATAAAATGCACTCACATCTAGAAACAAAAAACAAGTGTGAGGCGGAGCATAAAATGCACTCACATCTAGAAATGAAAGCAAGTGTGAGATGGAGCATAAAATGCACTCACATCTTGAAAAGAAGGCAAGGGTGAGATGGAGCATAAAATGCACTCACCCTAGAACCCTAACCCCATTCTCACCTTCAGATCCTAGGAATTCACACTAAGTGGTGAAGATGTGATACATAGCAAGCTTATGGCAATAAGCACACCTTGTTTTGATTCAAAGGAAAGTAATTGCATCTGGCTGAATTGGTTTGTTAAAAGCAATGAGCACCCATGCAGTCCAAGGAGTTTCAGCCCTGGAAGGCTTGTCTCCTTGACTATTGATTTAACTTGGGACCATGAGGAATGGTGATTTGCGATCACTCTTGGACAAGAAAAAGGGGAGAAAGAGATGAAAAGGGAAAGGTTACCAAGTCTGAACTAAAGCATGAAATGAACTAGGCCTCATGTAGAGAAAAAGAAAGATTGAAAATCAATAGTTAATCTCTCTTGTGTTACTTGAGTTTTTGCCTTGCCCGAGGACGGACAAAGTTTAAGTGTGGGGGGATTTGATGAGACCAAAATGAACCCTAATTTTATCCCATAATATTCATTCTTTTACATTTATTTAGCACTTAAATGGACTCATTACTCTTGTATTTCGATTTAGGGCAATAAAGAAGGCAATTGGAAGAAAACAGGACAAATCGGGTGATTTTGCACAGTTTCGGCGACAGTCAGTAATCTGGACCTAACTCTCAATTCCGGAAACCGAATTGGAAAATTCAAGAAGCATTAGAAAGATGAAAGGAAGGCCCATAACTTTTATGTTTTGGATTTTGACAGATTCGGCCCGCATCGAGTACGAAAACGAGCCCAATGTTGGAGCAAGTTCGCAGCCAGGCTCATTTCACAACTTAAGCCCAACTCGCAGAAGTATCTTGAAGCAGCCCAACTCGAATTCAAGAGTTAAGAGTCCGAATTTCGAATGTAATCTCCAATGAGAGAGTTTTATCAGATCTAAAGTCTTGAATGTAATCCTAGAGAGATAAAAAGATTGAGATTAGAGCATTAGATAAGAGATAGGATAGGATTAGTTCAAGATAAGATCAAAACTCCCTAAGGATAAGATGATCTCCTAGAAGGAGTTGGAAAACAGCCCTCTCCTTTGGCTATATAAAGAGGGGGGCGAACCAGCTCTAGAAATCACTCATTCCAAGATCCAAGAGATCATCAAGAAGATCAAGAAGCAAGAAGGCAGTTCGGCTATGGAGAAGAAGAGCATGGAGATTGCGCAGATCATGAGTAGCTAAGCTTCTTTTTCTGGTTCAATGGGGGAGGTTCGATTGTGTCATTGTGAGGTTCTGTAATTACTTTATTTTCTTTATTTTTAATTCAAATATTCATTGGTTCTTGTGCACATTTTTATTGGATGTTAATGTTAATTAGTCTGACAAACTGAATTAATGTTGATTTTCCTACTACTATCCATGATTTCGGTGATCCGTAATTGTCACGAATAATGGTACAAGTAGCAATTAGGTTGATATCTTTTTGGGTCAATTGTTCGTGACAGCCTTTGACCAATGTTTTAACATGGTTCACCTAACAAAATCGATGGAACAAAATTCAGTAATTGCAGCTATCTCAATTATTGTTATTTTGGTTTAACTGTTTTCACAAATCTTAATGCTATCATTGTTTAACATGGAACGCTATCATACCCAGTTGAGTGGTGATAAGTGTTGATCGAATGCTAAGTTTGGTCAACTGAATTAGGAAAACACAAGGTTTATTATGGCTATCCTAATAAATCTAAGGTTAAATGCTTGAATTGCAAGAATGCTGAATTGTACCTAGGATCGATGGCCAATCGATTCAACCCGAACCCTTGAACCAGAATTCGGTAAGACTGATTTTCTCTTGTTTGCTTAGTTTGTTATTCTTTTAATTTTAGTTATTTAATTTTCCCACACAATTACTTTATCCATTCGGCTAAGATATTACTGATTTGCTCCCTGTGGGATTCGACCTAGAACCACTTTTACTGCAAATATTTTATTGTGGGACTAGTAATAATTTTGAGGGCTTCGACAAACCCGTCAGTAACCCACTAAATTGAATGCTTGTTTGGATCATTTGAATTATTGCAGGCTTGATTTCAAAATTGTTGGCATGAATGGTGTGTTTGCAAATGCTGGATGTCGCCCCATCAATGTTTGGACAAGCATAGTCCAAGATTTCCTTCTGCCGTCTCTCCTTCAATCTCTATGGCTGGTTCGCATGTAACAACCTCCTCTCTTGCTTTTCCTTTGTTGGCACTTTGCAACAAGCGAAGGGTCCTCTCAATCTCAGGATCGAATTCTGCTAATCCTTCCTGTCTAGTGCGTGTCATGCATTAGTAAATCTAAACCAATAAGAATTCGAACAAATAAAAAAATAATAATAATAACAGAAATAAAAAGAAAATAAAAACAGAAATAAAAGGTCCAAATTAATCAAGGTTAACAAATTCTAATATTATTTTAGGATTAAATCCCTGGCAACGACGCCAAAAAATTGATAGCTATAAATATATAACCCTAGCAAGTGCACTAGTTATCAAGTAGTATAAAAATATCGTTCCCATGGGGATTTAACAAAATAAGTATTAGACCCACAGTCTTCCCTAATTATTTTGACAATCGAAATTCAGATTTCAGAGTAAGAACTACTACGAAAATGGAAGCAAGGGTGATCAGTAACCGAATATGTAATGGATGAAATTGTTAGGACTTTTAGGTCCACCTAACCAATGTAATGAATATTAATGGATTCGATTAACCAAGATTATTTGCCATTTCCATAAGCTGAGGTCTTCCCAAATTTATTTAATATTCTCTCTCGAGATATACTAAAACTACGTCCATCAAGTAACCCTTCGATCTCTCGAGTAGAACTCTCAAGATGGAAATGCATTAAATCTAAGAAAAACCATTAAATTCAGATGAATCATGTATATATATCTCTATATACTATTCAATTCACACTATGAATTATTCAGTCGATTATGTGAATTCCTCTCTCGATTCATTCACATAACACAAATCAATTAAGAGGTGGCCAAGATCTTAATTGCATTAAGCACAATAATTCATAGACTATATGGAAATCACAATCTTGGATAAATCATAAAGATAAAAATATATTTACTAACATGGTTAGGCTTTCCACATCCATAGCAAGAAACAAATCAGTTCATGATAAGAGAATTAAAGCAAACAAAGGGAAAGAAAGAACTCTTGAATTCGCCCATGGTGTTGAGATATCCTCTTCTTGCCGCCACCTTCTTCTTGAAGTTCCTTGAATTCTTGATCACCTTTCTTCTGTTTCTTGACTTCTTTTCTCCTCTCATCATGTAAGACCATTGAGGGTAATACCTGATGGGCTAATCTTGCATCTGCCCACAGTCCTTGGGTTTTTATAAGGTGGCTTGACCAAGGGACCACTTAGTGTAAGTGTTGGGTCCATTAAGAGCCCATGGTGGTGGGCTCAGGGGTTCATTATTTCCTATAGTGAATTTGGCCAGGCCTTGTAACCGAGACTGGGCTGAACCCATGTGGTTGATGTGTAGATCAATGTTTGGGTCACACGCCATACAAAGATACCCAACTAGTCAGCAGTTTGGAGGCTGAATGTGCACATGGACTTAATGGGCCTAAAGCCCAAATCGTATTGGTTTAATTTGATTAATTAAAGAGGGGTGGTTCTGGGATTTAGATCAGCAGATAGGATATGGAGTTATCCTTTTCCACTCAGAGAGTCCAGATCCAAATAATGATTTGGATTATGAAACTCCTAATAAGATTAGGAGGGCTGATATTTATCTACAGATAAGATAAGGGTTTATCCTATCTCTTAAAGAGAGTCTAAATCCAAATACATATTTGGATTTGGAAACTCCTAATGGGATTAGGAGGAGCTCTCTTTAAGGCTATGAATAGAGGAGGAGGGAGAACCCTACTTCACCCAAGCTGATTACAGATTCAAGAGAGAAGACAAACCCGGTAAGACTGATGCCATCTTTTGCTCTTGCCTCCCTCTATTGCTGTTGCCATTGCCAGTTCATTCTCCACCTGTAGGAGCGATCAAGAAGTGTTCTTGATATCAGTTTTTGGTGAAAAACTGATCTGAAGTTGTGCTCACTCGCCCTCCATCAGATTCTTGGCAAAGAATCAGGTTCTTGCTGAAGAACCACCCTACTAATTCTGCTCCACCCTACACTGTGTCATCTTTAGTGGGAGTAGTTTTTGGAAAACTCCTTGGGCATGAACACCTTTATTGGGAGTTATTACTACTCTGTATCAGGTATATCCCTCTCTTACCTTTTGGTTTCAGATCTGGTCTGGTTTAGGGTTCAAGATTGATCATTGAAAAGGTAGTTTTCTAAAATAGGGAATGTGATTCCCACATGGGAGAGAGAAATTTTTTGAAAATTTTCTATACCTTCAATTACTAGTAGATTAGGATGGATCCTGTTGATGAGGACAAGATCGCATTCATAACTGAGCTCGGCCTATATTGTTATAAGGTCAATCCCTTTGGATTGAAAAACACTGGGGCAACATTCCAGCGCCTTGTAAATAAGTTTTTTTGAGTCTTTGATCAGCAATAAAGTAGAATGTTATGTTGATGACATGGTCTTGAAGACCCAGCTTTTGAACTCTTCGTTAGATGATTTAACTGATGTTTTTCAAATTTAAAGAAGATATAATATGAAATTAAATCTGAATAAATGTGTCTTTGGAGTTTCTTCAGGTAAATTCCTAGGCTATATAGTCAACCGACGTGGCATCGAGGACAACCCAGAAAAAATAAAGGCAATTCTAGATATGAGACCACCCCAAAAAATAAAAGAAGTCCAAAGGTTGACTGGCTAGATAGCTACCCTAAGCTGCTTCATGTCTAATCGGTGGACTGATGCCTACCCTTTTTTAAAACTACAAAAAAGAGCAAGAACTTTGAATGGACCGAAGAGTGTCAACTCACCTTTGACGAGCTGAAAAGGTACCTAAGTGCCACACCAATTTTAACTCGACCTAAAGAAGGGGATGAGTTAAAACTATACCTCTCCGCGAGTGATGAAGTAGTTAGTTCGGTACTGATCAAAGAAGTAGATTGAATCCAACGATCCATCTACTATGTTAGTAAAGTTTTGTAGGATGCAGAGACTAGGTATACAGAGATCAAGAAACTAGCATACGCGCTGGTCATAGCAGCCCGAAAACTACGCCCATACTTCCAGGCCCACACTCTCGTTGTTCTCACCAACAGGCCCCTGAGGCAGATTCTGCTTAAGCCCGAGGTATCTGGAAGATTAACGAAGTGGTCTATTGAGCTGAGCGAATACAATATCCAGTTCGAGCCATAACCAGCAATCAAATCCCATGTCTTGGCAGATTTCATAGTAGAGTGCACGTTCGGCACAACGACCCCTGAATTGACCGAGCTCGCTTACACTTCGAAGGCATTAACCAATAGGGCACCAAACCCAATCAGAGTAGTACCAACTTGGGATGAGGAGCCCTGGATCCTCCACATTGACGGCTCATCCAACCAGCGGGGAAGCTAATTTTCAATTCAAGAATCAATTTCAAGAAAGATCTGAAATTAATAATTCTGATTGCAAACATTCATAAATCAGATATGGGGCTGTTCGTACTAAATCCACTTGCAAAATAGAGATTAGAACATAAAGTTGCAGTTTCATAAACTACAAAAATGCAGATTGCAATAGTGATATCTGTGAATCTTCAACGCCACTGACATCTTCAATCAAGAAATAAAAAAAAAAAAACAGAAATCCTAATTTCTATTAATTAATTACAACTAGATTGAAACCTATACATTCAGTCTAGAAAAATAAACAGAAAATTATTTACAGACTGAATGAATAGAAACTGCTAGAATAATGCACAAAAAATTTGCGCTAAATTTGCACTTCGATCTCCATGTACGAACAGCCCAATAAATCAAGAAATAAATAAAGAACAGTTCAAAATCAATTTCAGATTTATAATATTAATTTCAAATCAATCACCCCACATCTAGAAACAATTTTCTAGAAATAAAACAATCTGCACAGATTCGGGTAGAACACCTTCTGTCCATTTGCGCAGAGAAATGGCGCCTCAAAGATTCGCCTCCTCATCCTCTAGAGAGTCAGGCTCCTCTTCCTCCGCTTGGTCCACCGTCTCAGGAGACAAACCCTTCATAGTAATGCCATCAAGGTTGAGTCCAGAGAACTTCTTCCAAACCAGCCATTGGCAAAGCTTAAACCCCGAGCGATACAAACCTGAACTGTACTCCGCCTGGAGGTCCTGAAATTCCTGGGAGTCTTTAAAATCCCAGACCGCTTTCTCTCGCTCAGCCTCCACCATCTTATCAAAGTTTCAAGTCCGATTTAGAAGAGTGGAGTCCAAGTCCCGCACCTGCCGTCTGAGGAGCTCCCTCTCTGCCGCCATCCTCGATGATTCCTCCCTGTAACGTGTGCTCTCTTCAGAAAGTCAGGAGATTTGAGCCTCCTGGTCGTAGACGAGCAGCTCCTAAGACTCACTCCCCTTGCGGGTGTGATAGAGCTCGCCCCGGATCCAGTCGAGCTCACCCTGAAGCTTCTGGTTGGCAGTCCGCTGGTCGAGGGCATCGACGCGATGGATGCGCATCTGGAGAGCCATGGAATGGATGGCGGAATTCACCTGCCAACAGAAAAGAAGATCAGAAGACAGCGGAAAAGGGCAAAACAAGAGAGAAAAAAGGGAAAAAGGTCACTTACCACCATGCAATGAGGAGAGGCGAACGCAGAGAGGTCCCCGAGCTCCATGTTTTCCCCACTGAGCGATCTCGTCATTAGTGATTGCCTTCCAGCTCCTCTAGCGAGCCACCAGATAATCATTTACCCCTTCCTAGTTTCCCACTGGGAACCGGGGGTAAGGACGGGGCTGAAGGGGATTATAGGGAGCCTCCCCCGACTGAGGGAGCACGTTTCCCCCAGGGTTAATCCCACTAGCCCCCTTAGGTGGGGGCATCAGAACCTCGGGCGGAGGAGAGGGTAGAACCGCCTCAGCAGACCCAAACTCAGTACTTCCCAAAGAAGGGGTCCGGTCGGGGCACGTCCTCTTCGCATGGCATCTCTAGCTGCCCGAGAGAAGGCAGCGCGAATCAGCACTGGACATGATGGCTGCCAAAAGACCACAATATATTAGTTCAACAAGAAACAAAATACATGTGTACACAATATTGTCACAAGGCACTACACGACCTAAAAGGTCATCCTACCTGGGCTCAAGCCTGCCTACATGAGCTTCTCCTTGGTCATGTAGTCCGAGAAAAGGAAGCCTACCGACGCCCAGGACAGCATCGTTTTTCGAGTTTCGGGGTCCAGCTCGGCCCTAGGGTCTTGGATGGTGCCCCTCCATGCAGTGAGGAAGGGCCACCCCTCGGGGTTATGGACCACAACGTAATCCCGCTTCCAGGCGGGAATCTTATTTGGTAGTTCGTACAAGAGCTTATAGCCGTAGCGCGGAGAGAGGTAATAAAAGCGCCTCTCCGGAGGAACCCCAGGAGCAACATTTTTTATATAGAGATAAGAAGTAAAAATGTCAAGGTCCAAGGGGAGGTAGTACTCATAACACAAAGAAATGGTCCCAACCATGTTCTGGATAGCGTTGGGATGAAGCTGATCGATGGTAACATTAAAATGGTTTAGCACCTCCACTATTAGGGGGTGTAAGGGAAGACGCAGGCCAGCCTGAAGCTGTTCCTGGAAAATAACTATATTGTTGGGACCATGCTCCCAAGGGAAGTTACCAGTGGGGAGACTGTAGACAAGATCCCTAGGAATGTGAAAATAGCGGATTAGGGACCTGAGTCTCTCCGCCGTCATAGAGGAGGGACCGAAGGTGTCAAGCTCCCTCCCATAGGAAGTAGAGGCCACATCACCGGAGGTCTCTCGAGCCTCCGAAACTTGCTCCCAAGCTCCCCCCAAGCTTGAGGGAGAGTCATTGTCCTGTCATTGTCCTGGTTACCATTCTAGTAATAAGTATGGTACGGATACCTAGACATGATTGACAGTGATTGAGACTCACTAGAAAAGACGAAACGAAGTGAACGGAAGAGCTCGGGTAAACTAGATGGATGCGCGACCTCAGAATCTGAAGACAACAAGATAGCATGAAAGGAAATGAGGCCTAGGGGGCCCTCCTATTTATAGCCACTACGCCTTCGAATCAACAACCTAGATCGAGGCTGATCCGACGGTTCGCAGTCAAGCTGACCGCACGCTTTCTGAAACCGGAATGTGATTGGCTGCACGTCTCCCATGATTGAGGTAATGACAGCTACATGACATCTGGAGTTAAGAGCCGCTTCAGGGCATTTTCGGTATTCGAAAAGTCAGAAATCCCCTGATTCCTGCGCACACATTTAATATGAGCAGTCAATCAAGTTTGAATTTCGGTCAAATCAACCCGTCACACTTCATGAACTCCTCATGCTAAGGCAACACTCTTAGCCTGAGGAGTGGGGGGCAATTGATGGAGGATGATTTGACCTAACCTACTGAGACGATGACAAGTGGATCTGACTCAGCACAAGCAACAACTCAGCATCATGGCCAGACCACAGCTAAGTATCGAGCCTATAGAGTAGCTCGCTACATCATAGCTCGCTATAAGGGAAGCTCACTACAACGCGAGCTCCAGGTTCCCCAAGCTACTGAGAAGGGAATACTCCAAGACTATTTCTGCTCGCGAGCCAGGGAAACCAGCTCGCTCCAGCACCTCGGCGAAGAACTGACTCAAAGACCAACCTTGATGAGGGTCACCTCGAAGTACCCCTAAGAGCTTGCTACAAAGTAGCTCACAACAAGGATAGCTCGCTACCAGGTAACTTGCAGCTGAGTGATGCGACGCTCTCAGGAAGCTTCCATCTAACAAGACCATACCGGACAGACTGCGCTACGTCTCTTGACTGGCTGCGCAGTCCTTGTCCTTTCGGTAGTCTGTACCCACGCCCTTCGACAAATGGAGGCGTGCCTACCCCTTTGGGACTAGTCACTCAGCCAAGCGGATAGTACACTATAACGATTACCTGTGCAGACCTAGCTGGTAATGGCTGCGACAGGAGCCCAATAGCGGTTATGCCCGATCTCACAAGAGCGCCCCTATAAAAGCCCTCAGGGCAGAAGAGAAGCTTCTTCTGGAGACCTCTAATCTCTCGAGTATAGTGATAAAACGCGACGTACACTCTTAGCTACCGACTCTTCTTTTCCTTCTTTCTTGCGTTCTAACTTAAGCATTGGAGTATTCCCACAGGGTAAAATCCCCAGGAATCCTTCATTTCTTCTTCTCAGGTGCTGTCCGTTGCCAGGAAGGAGCCAGTAAGCAGCCAGCTTGGAGTGCCCGGATCATGCCGCATTAGTAGGTTTTTTGGGTAGATTGAGGTGATTGGTAAGGTTAGATTGAACCAATTGAGCCCGAATTGGGCAAATTTCTAATCTGGTCAATCTAGGACCTTGAAATGGAATTTTGGTGCGATTCAAGGGTAAACAGATGTATTTGGGTTGAGATTTCATGGGTTTGTATCTGGAGTGTCCAGGATCTGATGATGAGGTCTGATCAGTCTTAGAGGGTCACGATCATAGGAATTTGGGTCAACGGGATGTTTTAGAATGAAGTTTTGGTTTTATGGAAGGGCACATGGGGGTATTTGGGTTGAAACTTTATGGATAAGTGTTTTGATGTATCTGAAGTTTAATGGCATGGTCTGATTGGTTCGAATATGTCAAGATTAAGGTAATTTGGGTTCTGAGTGTTTAGGATAATGAGAGGGGTCAAAATGGAACATTTGCTTGATAGATGGGTGAACGGAGGAATCTTGAGTTCAAATTTCATGGATAGGTGTTTTTGGAGGTTCTGGGTCTGATGGTTGTGTCTGATTTAATGATTGAAGTATAAGTGGGGGGTCGATCGAGGCCATTAGATAGGTAGCAAGTGGGTTTAACGGTGGATCTGAGGGCTCTCGGAATGAAATTTAGATTTTTTGAGTTTTTGAATGTTTTGGATGGATCGAAAGGACCTGATTAGAAATTTGGTATGAATTGGAGGTTAAAACGATAGACCGAACAAAAACCGAATGCTGACAATGATGATTGGTAATGCATCTTGTAGATGGATATTTATGGTGCCATGTGTCTCTATTGACTTCGAAATAGCTAGAAAGCTCATCATCTTTTCCTATTAACAAGTTTTGCTTGTTCATCTCTAGGATATATTTAAATTGCCTTCCACATTTCCTCGTAATCATAAAATTATTAGCACCTAACCCACTTTTCTTTGTATGCCTTGCACGTGGGACTTTATAGGATTTTCTATGGATTCGGATATATTTGAAATTGGAAATTTATGCGTAGGGTTATGTATCATGGAGCAATGATGATCTTGATAGTGTAAATTGTAATTTGGAATAAATTATTTATTGTTTGAAAACAAAAGATTTGATGCAATGGCTTATATAAATCTGTAAAGTGGAAAAGTGTCATCATTGTTGTAGAATTGTAGTTTATTCTTTTTCGATCTTTGTTTTGTTCATTTTCCTATACTCTATCCAAGTTGCTTAAGATTCATCGACCATAATTATATTTATTACTATAACCATTGCAAAAGTATGTAGCATATTTGTTTTTTTGGCTTAGTTTGAAAAGAGTATAAATACAAATACATATAAAAAGAAGGGTAAATTAAAAAGACACTTCCTATACTATGGGATCTGTGACAAATACCCTCTTATACTTTGTTTTGCGACAAAGACCTCCCTTGTATTATGATTGTGAGACAAAACCCCTTTTTGTTAGCTTTCCGTTAAAATCTGTCATTTTAATATTTTTTAATCTCCATACTACCCTTGTAGACAATTGGGAGAAAAAGCTATTCATCTTCCCCAACCTCACGATACAGTAGCAGCGGTAATCCACAATTTTCTCTCTCCCTCTCTCTCTTCCCTCCCTCTCTTCTTCCTCTTTCATTTGTTCTTTTTTTCCCTTCATCTTGTTTTCCTTTTTCTTTTCGCTGGAATTGGGAGATAGACCGTGGTGTACGTGATGGGGCAGCAGTGATTTGGTTTTGGGAGAGTACTTTCTAAACGAAATTGGTCTAAAAATTGATTTGGTCTAAAAAAATTTCAAACAATATTTTACTTGTTTGATATGAAATTTTCTCTAAATGAAAACAATATATTAATTTCAAAAGAAAAATATTTTCTCTGATTTGATTTACCTTGTATTTTTTTTCTCATATATTCTTTTGAATTTGAACTTGGATTAAAGCCAGGCAAAGCAAATATTGTTTTATGTTCATTTTATTGCTACAATTAACCAATGTTCCGTTCTGTTGTAGTGTCAACATAGAAAAACCCCATCTCATTTGCACGATGAACCCGAAGAAAGTTTGTAGTCAAAACATAGGAGAACAAGCCATGATTTTTTATAATCCTGTGTTTGACATCAAGCACACAAACAGAGAAACCAAGGGAAACCATATTCCATTTTCTTTAAATCAGTAGCGTAACTTTCTATACAAGTTGCACATGCACCATATGTACGCATTCTATAAATTCAAACCTTCTTTTGCTCTGTGTTGTCATTTCTAGTTCTAAATCATACCAAGTTTTGAAGATGAAGTTTCTCTGCAGCAACACCTATTCAATACTTTCTATTTCCCATCTCTATCTCTTCATCGTTTTAGCTTCTCTCCCATTTCTCATCCTCTCCTCTTCTGTTCATTGCAATCCGCATGATAAAAAGGTCCTTTTGAGAATAAAGAAATCTATAAATAATCCCAGCGCCCTTGTTTCCTGGGATCCCGAAATCGATTGCTGTGATTGGGACTACGTCATATGCAACCCTCAAACCTACCGAGTTACCCAACTCGCCTTCTTCCAAGCCTACATCCCTGGCCAAATTCCATTCGCTATCGGTGACCTTCCCTATCTCGAAACCCTCTCCTTCCATGAAGTCACCTAGTTCAACGGTTCCATCCCCTACTCCATCACCAAACTTCGGAACCTCAAATTGTTTCATCTTAACCGGATTCCATTCTCCAACTCCATCCATGAATTCCTTGGCCAACTTAAGAACCTGGACTACCTCGATTTGGGTTACAACCATTTCTCTGGTCCAATCTTGGCTTCCCTTGGTGATCTCCCAAAACTGGAAAATCTTTACCTCAACCGGAATAACCTCACAGGAAAAATACCAGATTATGTAGAATCTGCCGCATCTGGGTTTTGGAGAGGAAGAAGAGAGGGAGAAATGTGGATTACCGCTGCTGCTGTTCTTGTATCTGAGGTAGGGGAAGATGAACAGTGTTTTTCAGAAGAATAGTTGGGGATTAAAAAATATTGCAAGGTAGATTTTAACGAAAGCTAATGGATGGGGGTTTTTGTCTCACGATCATAGTGCAGGAGGGTCTTTGTCAGAAAACAAAGTACAGGGAGTCTTTGTATATATATATATTATGGATCTTGTGTCGGTTAGAAATATTACGTTAAAGGCACAACCATGAAATTGCCATGCAATGGCATAGCGATGCTCCCATTGCCAGTAGAATATGAACAATCACAACAAAGCACATGCAATAGTACTAAAGGTACACCAATCAACATTCTCAAACTTCCATTAGTGATAAGAGAAATAAGACATTGTTAATAATAGGACCATCCTAAAGAAACAATGGAATGCTATGATGAAGTCCACATGCCTCCTAAGCACATGCAAGACTCAAATGGTGCCATGGAAGAACCCCTGGAAGAAATTGACATGGGCATCAAAAGAATGTAAAAGAGGTTGTTGTATGTGTCAGCCAAGTTAGACCCTAAAGAAAAGACAAAATTGTTGGACCTCTTAAAAGGTACTAAACTTTCACCCTAATCGTAAGATTGGAAGACTTGTCAAACGTGACTAAACTATTTCCTCTCCCATTAGTAAAATTCCAAGATGTTTTCGCCTAATCATACAACCAGATGCTTGGACTAGACTTGGCACTGGTCAAGCATTCGCTCTATATTGATCTTAAGTTCAGGCCTGTGAAACAACTGTACAGTGTTTTCAAACCAGAAATTGCCCTGAAGATCAAAGAAGAAATCGAATGACTCCTGAAGGTGGGCTTTATAAGGCTAATCACTCACCCATAGTGGTTAGCGAATGTTGTCCTAGTTAAGAATAAAAACGGCCAATTAAGGTTAGTACCTAGATCCCAACATACTAGCTCATAGTTATTAGTAAAGGTATAACACATTGACTTCCTTTCTCTCTCACCCTAGGTGTTGCGTAGACTTTAGGGACTTGAACATAGCCTGCCCTAAGGATGAGTTCTCATTGCTGAATATGTTGTTGCTACAGTTGGGAACTAGTTGTTCTCTTTCCTAGATGCATACAATGGCTATAGTAAGATTTATATGGACCCCATAAAAGCACCCCATATAGCATTTCGGATGCCAATAGGGAACTTATACTACAAAATAATACCCTTCGATTTGAAGAATGTTGGGGTCACAAACTCAAGAGCAATGGCAATTGTCTTCCATGATATGATGCACAAGGAGATAGAGTGTTATGTGGATGACATCATAATCAAGGCCAAGAAAAATGATGATCATTTTAAAGTATTGAGGAAAGTGTTCACGCGATGTCAAACCTTCAACTTGAGGCTTAATTCACTTAAGTGCGCATTCGGAGTGCAATCAAGAAAATTCTTAGGTTATCGAATCAACCACACTAGAATTCACCCAAATGAAAATAAATTAAAAGTAGTCATCAATTTACCACCCTCGAGCATAGAGTCACATTTGAAGACATTCTTAGAAAATGCCTCCTACCTTAGAAGGTTCATCCCTGGTCTAGCACACACAACATTGCCTCTCCTTAAGCTCTACAAGAAATTCATGGAGTACAAGTTGTCAGTGCAGCATCAACATGCTTTCAACCAATTGAATCAGACCCTAGCTAAAGCCCCAACCATGTCCCCTCTGAAGAGAGGTCAAGAATTCAAGTTGTACATAGCATCCAACTCATAAGCTATACGTTGTTTGCTAGCTCAGGAGAATGACAAAAAGGTCGAGTACCCCATCTATTATGCTAGTAGGACTTTGAAATCAGTAGAGAAAAACTACTCGAATATGGAACAACAGTGTTTAGTGTTAGTCTTTGTCGCATAGAAATTCAGACATTACATCTGATAGTAAGGAGTGATCTGATCAGGTACTTTATTGGTAGGCCCCCACTCTCTAGAAGATTGGTTAAATGAATTATGTAGTTAAGTAAGTATAGTGTTGAATACACCCAACCCAGGGCAACTAGATGTTAAGCAGTCGCATATCTCTTAGCTGCCTTCCCTACTAGTGACGACTTCCCTATCTCTTAACCCCACCACCTTTTTGTGAAGGATCACATCCACTCATCGTATGAGTTTTCTCTTTAGCCTCTGTCAGACAAGGTTCATAGCCATTTTAGGATAAACCTTTCTGTTTAGTAAGTGCTCACCCATCATATTCAAGTTACGCCAAGGTATCGTGAGAGAGTTCCCATTTTCTGGTGAAGCCCCTCCTACATTGGTCTATAACGCCCCTATCATCTTATGAAACACTCTGACAAATCCAATAGCAAATGGATAACCCAATTTTATGGTGCGTTTCCTCATTACTGAAGGACCCATCATCGTGCTAATGATGAAAGTCCTTTAGAGAGTTCATCACATGAATCTCCCTATCACATGCACTCATATTTGCTGGAGGGAACAAAAATTACACCCTAGTTGATTTAGGTCAAACCAAAGTGGCTTCCACTGACTTTCATAAAGTCAGATTTTTGGTGGCCCAATTTGGGTAGGGTTTTAGCACGCGACCCCTTTCAGGGTTATGGGGCCACCGTGAAGGGAGGGGCCATCCAATGATTGCAAGGGACACCATGGCAATGATGTGCATTCATCGATGGTGTGCGCAAGAGCCACTATTGTATCATCATGGGCCAAGTGCTTATGGCCCATGGTCGCAGCACATCAAATATCCATACATCACATGAAATGAAAGAATTGATCCAATCAATCATCTACTAAAGAAGTTCAAGATGCAAGGATGCAAGACCGTCGCTACACCACTCGTTACAAACGAGAGGTTCAAGAAACAAGATGGTTCAAAGAAGGCTGATGGCTTAATCTACAAAAGCTTTATTGGGAGTTTACTCTATCTCATATCTATGCAGCCAAACATTATGTATGCAACAAGTTTACTCTCGAGGTTCATGTAAAGCCCAAGTCAAGTTCACTATGGAGCAACGAAAAGGATACTAAGATTCTTGTAGGGCACAAAAGAATACAACATTTAGTACAAGTCCACAACTAACTTAAGATTGATTGACTATATTAACAGTGATTGGGCAGGATCAGTGGGTGACATGAAGAGTACCTCGAGCAATGCCTGGAGTATTCTCTTGGGCATCAAAGAAGCAAGCCCCATTTGCACAATCATCAGTAGAAGCTGAGTACATGGCAGTGGCAACAACAACTAGGCAAGCTATATGGCTAAGAAGAATACTTGAAGGCATGGGTGAGCGGCAAAAGGAACCGATAATAAGTCTGCTATAGCAATGGAAGAAATCCAGTATACCATAGTAGGATGAAACACATTGCAATCAAGTACTACTTTTTATGAGAGACAACTAGCAAAGGAGAAATTGAGCTTAAGCACTGCAAGTCCGAAGAACAATTAGCAAACATTTCCACAAAGGCATTACCGCATTGAAAGTTTGAGTTGTTATGAGAGAAACTAGGAGTTACAAGAAAGTGTATTAAGGAGGAGAGCTAAAAAATAATCCACTTTCTAGAAGTTTTCTAGAAGTTCAAACTTCTAGAATTAATTAGCACCTAGAAATTAAATCTCTAAGCCTCTAGGAAATGTACATTTTCTAGAAGTTTTAACTTCTAGAATGTATTTGGGTCTAGAAGATGATGATTTCTAGAAAAGGTAAAATTCTAGAGATGGCTAGAATGTTGGTTGGCTTTGCTCCACCTACATGGCTCTACTATAAATAGTGCTAAGTTTGTACATTTGAGAATAAGCCAATACAAGTTCCCATTTTCCCAACAACTTGAGCCTTTATCATTTTCTACCATCCTATGTTACCTAGTCTATTCTTTCTCACATCCCATGTCCTAACAACTCTACTCCTCCATATCCCAACAAGTTTGATATAGTTGTCCATTCCGCAGTTTTAGTTAGAGTAGAACGACATGCAAATTTGTGACTTTGTATTAGAATAGGATATACTAGGAAGGCTAGGGAGGAAATTTCTCGTGACCAAGTGACGAGTTTGTCAAAGCCCTCAAAATTAATACTAGTCCCACAATAAAATATTTGTAACAAAAATGGTATTAGGTCGAATCCCATTGGGAGCTAAACAATAATCTCTTAGCCAAATGGATAATATAATTAAGTGGGAAGATTTAATAAAATTAAAAGATTAAGAAAGCAATAGCAAACTAAACAATCAAAAAGAAATCAGTCTTACCAAATTCTGGTTCAAGGGTTTGGGTTGAATCGATTGGCCATTGATCCTAGGTAAAATTCAACAGTCTTGCAATTCAAGCATTTAACCTTAGATTTATTAGGATAGCCAAAATAAACATTGTGTTTTCCTAAATCAATTGACTAAACCCAACATTCGATCAACACTTATCTTTAATCAACTGGGTACGATAGCGCTCCATATTAATTAAGTATAGCATTATGTTTTGTGAAAACAATTGAACCAAAATAATAATAATTGAGATAGCTGCAATTATTGAATCTTGATCCATCGATTCCCTTTAGGTTAAAACATGTCAATACATTGGTTAAAGGCTATCACGAACAATTGACCCAGAAAGATATTAACCTAATTGCTACTTGTACCACTATTCATGACAATTATAGATCACCGAACATTGGATAGCAGTAGGAACATCAACATTAATTCAATTTGTCAAACTAATTAACATTAACATCCAATAAAAATATGCACAAAAATCAATGAATACTTGAATTAGAAAGCAAGAAAATAAATTAACTATAGAACCTCACAATGACACAATTGAACCTCCCCCCTTGAACTAGAAAAAAGAAGCTTAGCTGCTCATGGTCTGCGCAAATGGGTAGATCACAAGCTGGTAGATCGAAATCTGAATTCACCCTTTTAGGTGAGCGATCCTTCCTTTGTTTCACCTCCTTCCTTAAACGATGGGTAGTCTTCTCAATTTTGGGGTTGTACTCGAGTTCACCTCGTTGAGAAGCATGATTCATAAAACAAAAGTGATTAACAAGAGGAAGGTAATAGCTAAGAAATTAAAATTGCTCCCCGACAATGGCGCCAAAAATTTGACGGGTTTGTCGAAGCCCTCAAAATTAATACTAGTCCCACAATCAAATATTTGTAGCAAAAGTGGTACTAGGTCGAATCCCATAGGGAGCTAAACAATAATCTCTTAGCCGAATGGATAATATAATTGAGTGGGAAGATTTAATAAAATTAACAGAATAAGAAAGCAATAGCAAACTAAACAATCAAAAAGAAATCAGTCTTACCGAATTCTGGTTCAAGGGTTCTGGTTGAATCAATTGGCCATCGATCCTAGGTAAAATTCAATAGTCTTGCAATTCAAGCATTTAACCTTAGATTTATTAGGATAGCCATAATAAACACTGTGTTTTCCTAAATCAGTTGACCAAACCCAACATTCGATCAACACTTATCTTTAATCAATTGGGTATGATAGTGCTCCATATTAATTAAGTATATCATTAAGTTTTGTGAAAACAGTTAAACCAAAATAACAATAATTGAGATAGCTGCAATTATTGAATCTTGTTCCATCGATTCCCTTTAGGTTAAAGCATGTCAATACATTGGTTAAAGGCTGTCACGAACAATTGACCCAAAAAGATATTAACTTAATTGCTACTTGTACCACTATTCATGAAAATTACGGATCACCGAACCATGGATAGCAATAGGAACATCAACATTAATTCAGTTTGTCAGAACTGGTCATGATCTAAATCCCCCCTTGAACTAGAAAAAAGAAGCTTAGCTGCTCATGATCTACGCAATCTCCATGCTCTGCTTCTCCATGGCCAAACTGCTTTCTTGAGTTTCTTGATTTTCTTGGTGATCTCTTGGATCTTGGAGTGAGTCATGCTAGAACTGATCTGCCCCCCTCTTTATATAGCCAAAGGAGAGGGCTGTTTTCCAACTCCTTCTAGGAAATCATTCTATCTTCAGGGAGTTTTGATTTTCTTTGAACTAAATCCTATCCTATCTCTTATCTAATGATTTAATCTCAATCTTCTTATCTCTCTAGGATTACATTCAAAACTTTAGACCTAATAAGACTCTCTCCTTGGAGATTACATTTGAAATTGAGACTCTTGGCTCTAGATTTCGAGTTGGGCTGCTTTGATAGCTTGTGTTGTTTCAAGGTATTTCTACAAGTTGGGCTTCAGTCGTTAAATGGGCCTAGCTACAAACTTGCTCTGAATTTGGGCTCGTTATTATACTCGATATACACCAAATCTGTTAAAACATAAACATAAAAGTTGTGGGCCTTACTTTTGTCGTTCTAATGCTTCAAGAATTGTCCAATTCGGAGTCCGGAATTGAGAGTTATGCCTAGATTACTGACTATCGCTGAAATTGTGCAAAATCACCCAATTTGCCCTGTTTTCTTCCAATTGACTTCTTTATTTCCCTGAATCGAAATACAAGAGTAATGAGTCCATTTAAGTGCTAAAGTAATGTAAAAATAAGAAAATTAGGGGACAAAAATACAGTTCTTTTCAGTCTCATCAAATCCCCCCACACATAAACTTTGCCCGTCCTCGGGCAAGGCAAAACTCAAGCAAAAACAAACTACCTACCTACTGATTTTTAAACTCAACTCTCCTTCATCTTTCTCCACAAATATTCTAGGTTAACTATTGCAAACCATTAAATTAGTACAACCAAGTGATACACGACTCATCCATTAGTCAATCAAATTTTTGCTACTGCAAACTAGGTAGTAAATCAAGGGAAAACCTCTTTCTCTTCTCTCTCTCTCTCTTTCTCCTCTGAATACGTGAATGCATTTTATGCTCCATCTCACTTTTGGATTACTTGGTCAGTATGTGCATTTTATGCTCCATCCTACTGTTTGAATTGCTAGCTAGTAGGTGCATTTTATGCTCTGTCCTACTATCAGATGATTTGGCTGGTAGGTGCATTTTATGCTCCATCCTACCATCAAATTACTTGACTGGTGGGTGCATTTTATGCTCCATCCTACCATCGGATTACTTGGCTGGTAGGTGCATTTTGTGCTCCATCCTACCAATTGTAGCAATGGTAAGGTATTTACCCTATTTACTTAAACCTGAATTTAGGACTACCTACAAGAAGGAATGGCTTTAGATAGGTTGTGTACTCCTTGATCGTACCTCATTAATCAATTAATAGGTTCACAAGAAAGGGCAAAAAAAATTTACATTGTCCCTCCCCCACACTTAAAATTTACATTGTCCCCAATGTAAGGTTAAATGCAAAGAAAGGGAAAAAAAAAACTAAACTAGGAATGTAAAAAAAAAAGAAAAAGGAAAAACAAACTTCCCTATTTTTAATAATCATGGATTGGATCCTCTAACTCTTGTGGATGCAGCTTTCGGTGTGCTCCCCTTCCATCCATCTTGGGCGGGTTCAAATCTGAAATAGGGGCCTTCGTATCCACTTGTGCACTCGGTTCTAGCTCCCCATTCATATCTTTTTCAAAAATTTCCTGCCCAGTTGGATCAATAGTGTCAACCAAATAGATCGAATGGTCTTCATTTGGGTACTTCATAGCTTTAAAAATATTAAATTTAATAGTCTTCTCGTCAAACTCGACGGAGAGGGTACCTTCATCCACATCTATTTTGGTATTGGCCATTTTCATGAATGGCCTGCCTAATAGAAGTGGGGCAGAACTTGTGATCGTGTCCTCCTCCATCTTCAGAATGTAAAATTTAGTTGGAAAAATTAAATCGTTAACCTGCACCAATACATTCTCAACAATCCCTTCTGAGTAGGCGTTAGAACGATCAACTAATTGGATAACAACTCCAGTTTCCTTTAAAGGACCTAATCTCAAAGCATAGTAAATCGAGTATGGTATGACATTGATAGATGCACCTAAGTCTAGCATGGCATGCTCGATTCGCTTATTTCCAATCACACAAGGTAGGGTGAAAATACCTGGATCAACATGTTTTTCTGGTAATGTCCTCTTAATCACGGCTGAAATGTTCTCTCCAACTCTTACCTTAATGGGGCTCTTGTTTGAGTCCTGTACCTCCTCTTCTTCCTATCCTTTATCCGTCTTCCTTGGTGAGGTAGGTTCTAGCTACAGTTCCTTCTTGCTTCTCAGCACCACTACACTTACATTCTCCTTGGGGTTGACTACCGTTTGTGATGGTAGTTTCCCGGAGCTCTATGCCTCCAACTTGCTAATGGAAGTGGCAAGTTGGCTGATTTGGTTCCCCAGATTCTGAATGTTATTTCTTGTTTCTTGCTGAAATTGCTAAGTGTTAGCAGCAAGAGCCTTAACGATTTCCTCTAATGACATACCTGAACTTGAGAGTTGACTTTGCGCTATGATAGATGCTGAATATTGGGGCTGTCGATTGAAATATTGGGGCTGATATCTCTGTTGTCCTCTTTGGTTCCCGTAGCTTAGATTTGGATGATCTCTCCACCCCGGATTGTAGTAATTGGAGTAGGGGTCATAATTTTGTTGCGGCTGCCCTGGGAATCCTCCTACGGCATTGGCTTGCTGCATTGAACCATCTTGCAATGATGGGAACATGTTCGTAGGATGCCCAGGAATCGAACAGACACCACATACCCTAGCTGTTTGCAATTGTCTTGCAGCCAGTTGTCTTATCAAGGCAATTAGATTTGAGATTTGATTTTCTAAATTAACATGACTTACCTCATTAACACGCCTAATTTTTCCCTTTATTCTTCCGCCAAAATGTTGTGAATTTTCGATCATGTTGGAAATTAATTCCTTGGCCGCTACGACTGTTTTGTTCACCAAGGCTCCGCCACTGGCTGCATCTATCATACTTCTATCCATGGGCTGAAGCCCTTCATAGAAGCATTGGATCAAAAGCTATTCGGGTAATTGGTGGTGTGGACTGCTAGCAACAAGTTGTTTAAACCTTTCCCAATATTCATATATCGTCTCACCACCAAATTGCCTTATTCCACATATTTCCTTTCTTATATTTGCAGTTTGGGTATTTGGTGGTGTGGGCAGATGCAAGATTTGCCCGTTAGGTATTACCCTCAATGGTCTTACACTTAACCTCTCGGCCCATAATGATCAAACACTACCCGACAAGAGAGGACCTCTCCCTCGGCTGCAAGGTACAGTGCTGCCCTCTTTACTCACATGGATCACGGGAATTAAAACCTTTTGCAAACATTTTGAAACCATAATATATATATATATATATATATATATATATATATTTAAATATATTTTTCAAAACAAAATTCAATGGTTGAAATCGACTGCTGGCAATTTTGGTTTCCATTAGAGAGAGTGCATCCCCGACCATTCACTTTGTCCGACAAAGGGGCTGATCCTGCCACTATGATCACCCACTCAAATGAATTCTCGCACTATCCCAACATACACTGGTTATGACCCCCTCTAAGGATCTCATTGATTGGCATATCAAAGATAACCCAATCCAACACCTAGTGTAGTATCATAATCGAGTCTAGGGGTTAGCTGTAACATTCCAGCTTTTCCCATCTCTTTCCAAGGTCTAGAGAAATATTGGAATTTTGGTCCGGTTCAGGGATTCAAGAAAACCCACACTGTATGTACCTCAGGTCTCACCCTGGAAGCTGAGAGATGCCACCCCAACTAACTTGGCGGTACATTAGTGTCAGCCTTGGCAGGATAAATCTCCCCAGATCTATCAAACGACTGTGAAGATTCTAAACTAACATGAGTCTCATAAGTGTCCAGTTTAAGGGTATTACACAGAAACACACCGCAATGAGATTGATGAACCTTATTGACATTTATTGTAAATGAATAAAGTACAAGCCGGAGTCCCATACTTTCCATGTGTTTATCAAATGCTTTCTGTGTCATTGACTTAGTCAATGGGTTTGCTACATTTTTCACTGATGCTACCGTCTGAATCAAAACATCCCCTCTTCCAACTATCTCCCGTAGTACATGGTACTTCCTCTCGATGTGCTTCGACTTCGAGTGGGCTCGTGGGTCCTTAGCTTGAGAAATTACTATAGTGTTGTCACACAACAATGAAATGGGTGATGTGCTGGATGGAACAACTCTTATTTCCTGAATGAACTTCTTCATCCAAATGGCTTCTTTGGCAGCTTCACTTACGGTTGTGGAATCTGCTATGAACCCTTGTTTGTTGCTTTTCAGGCAAATAGTACACAATCCTATCGTGAAGATATAACCAGATGTAAACTTTCTATCATCTGGATCTGATTGGAAATCAGCATCAGTATACCCTTGGACTTATAGTGAACTACTACGGTTGAAGTGTAGGGAACCTCTTTCATGCCCTGAATCTCTTTGGGAGTCTTGGGAGACATACCCTTGGAGAGAGTGACTCCATGTCTGAAAGGAAAATTTCATTTCTTGGAGTTCTCTATGCTGTATCTCTTGACTATTTTGTCAATGTAAGCAAATTGGGATAATCCTATTATCTTCTTTGATCTATCTCTATAGTGTCGAAGACCCTGTATGTACGAGGCTCCTCTAAGATCTTTCATGGAGAATTACTGTGATAGGCATACTTTCACCGTAGTTAAGATTCTTACATCATTCCCAATGAGTAGAATGCCATCTACATATAAAAGCAAGAATGTAACCTTATTAGCACTAGTTTTCCTATAGACACAGGGTTCATCTGGATTTTGCTCAAAGTCAAATTATTTGATGGTAGAGTCAAACCGGATGTTCCAACTCCTATAAGCTTGCTTAAGCCCATATATGGATCGGTTGAGTTTACATACCATGTGTTCCTTATTTGCATCTATGAAACCTTGCGGTTGTTGCATATAGATATCTTCAGTAAGACTCCATTTAGGAACTGTAGAGTTAATTTTCAGAGAATGAACTATTGTACTGAAAGATTGTCTTTATATATAGAATTTGAGAAGAAATTTGATTTCTGTTTCAAAACTGTGTGGATGGATATTCCATTCTTTTTAGTAATATGATTACTATCAAAAGAAATAACAAATTCCTCGCATATGGAGAACTTGAGAATGGTCTCTATGTTCTCCATCTTTTTCTGGAAACTAACATAAACAAAACTACATTGGTTGACATGCTCAAGAAAAAAACCCATGATAAAGTTAATCCCACATATTTGGGGCATTACCGACTTAGCCATATTAACATATATAGTATCACAAGTTTGGTAAATGATGGTCTTTTGGATTTTCTAACTGTAGAAGATCTTCCAACCTGTGAACCTTGCCTTCAGGTTAATATGACGAAACAACCATTTAACGGTAAGCCTGAAAGATTTACAGGAACGCTTGACCTTATACATTCTGATGTATGTGGTCCCATGAATGTTAGGACATGTAACCTGCACGTTTATTTCATAACATTCACCGATGATTACTCTCGGTATGGTTACATGTACCTAATGAGACACAAGTATTAATCCTTTGAAAAGTTCATAGAGTTCAAACAAGTGGTCGAGAAACAGCTAAGGAGAGAAATTAAGACCCTTCGATTGGGTCGAGGTGGCGAGTATCTCTCTGGTGAATTCAGGGACTACTTAAAGGTCAATGGGATAGTATCACAACTAGCTCCTCCTACTACATCACAACTAAACGGTGTGTCAGAGAGGAGGAACCGAACTTTATTTGATATGGTCCGGTCACTTCTCGTACACTCAGAGTTGCCCAAATCCTTTTGGGGTTACGCATTAGAGATTGCTATATACGTGCTGAACCGGGTTCCAACCAAATCAGTTCCGAAGACTCCCAATGAGCTTTGGACCGGAAAGAAACCAAGTGTGAGACACTTGAAGATTTGGGGTTGTCTGGCACATATTAAAAGAATGAGTGCAGACAAATTGGAATACAAGACTAGCCATTGCTTATTCGTAGGGTTACCTATTCTATGACCCAGGAGAGCAGAAGGTGTTCTGTAGTCGAAATGCCCATTTCTTGGAAGATGATTACATCCTGAACAATCACCGTCAGGAAGTTATTCTTGATGAGAGGAGCTCAGGGGTAGTGGGAGGTGTCCCACAAGTCCCAGGTAATGACCAACCTAGAAGATCTACCCGGGTTTCCAGGCCTCTAGTCCATTTTGGCTATGACCAGGATAGCTACTTGGTGGAAGCCATGACTAGTGAGGTGGATCCTATGACTTATACGGAAGCTATGTTGGACATAGATTCCTTGAAGTGGGTAGATGCCATGAGAGCTGAGATGGACTCAATGGAGACCAATGGAGTCTAGAGTCTAGTGGATCCGCCCCCTAGAGTAAAAGCAATTTGTTGCAAATAGATATATAAGAGGAAGAAGGGCCCCGGTGGTAAGGTTGAGACCTACAAGGTTTGTCTTGTGGCGAAAGGGTAAACTCAGAAAGAGGGAATCAATTATGAGGAAACCTTTTTACTGGTGGCCATGTTTAAATCCATTAGGATCCTGCTTGCTGTAGCAGCATACCATGATTATGAGATTTGGCAAATGGATGTCAAAACTGCATTCCTGAATGGAGATCTTAGTGAAGATATCTACATGTAGCAACTGCAAGGTTTCATAGCTGCAGGTCAGGAACACATGGTATGTAAATTACATAGATCCATAGGACTTAAGCAAGTTTCTAGGAGTTGGAACATCCAATTTGTCTCTACTGTCAAAAGGTTTGACTTTGAGCAGAATCTGGATGAACCCTGTGTTTACAGGAAATCCAGTGTGGATAAGGTTACATTCCTAGTTCTGTATGTAGATGACATTCTACTCATTGGGAATGATGTAGGAATGATAACTACGGTGAAAGTATAGCTTTCACTATAATTCTCCCTGAAAGATCTTGGAGAAGCCTCATATATACTGGGTCTTTGACTTTATAGAGATAGATTGAAGAGGATAATAGGATTATCCCAATCTTCTTATATTGACAAGATAGTCAAAAGATACAGCATGGAGAACTCCAAGAAAGAAAATGTTCCTTTCAGCCATGGAGTCACTCTCTCCAAGGGCTTGTCTCACAGGACACCCGAGGAGATTAAGGGAATGAAGGACGTTCCCTATGCCTCAACCGTAGGGAGCATCATATATGTCATGCTGTGCACTCGTCCTGACATCGCTCAGGTAGTGAGTGTGGTAAGTAGATTCTAGGCCAACCCAGGGCAGCGGCATTGGACTGCTATGAAAACCATACTTAAGTACTTTTGAAGGACAAATGAGTTTTGTCTGGTATTCGATGGTAGTTCACTACTGATCCAAGGGTATACTGATGCCGAATTCCAGTCAGATCCAGATGGTAGAAAGTCTACATCTGGGTATGTTTTCACGATAGGATCGTGTGCTATTTGCTGGAAAAGCAACAAACAAGTGAAGTTGCCAAAGAAGTCGTATGGATGAAAAAGTTCATTCATGAATTGGGAGTAGTTCCATCCAGCACATCACCCACTTCATTGTTGTGTGACAACACTGGAGCTGTCGCTCGGGCTAAGGAGCCGTGAGCCCACTCGAAGTTGAAGCACATCGAGAGGAAGTACCATGTACTGTGGGAGATAGTTGGAAGAGGGGGATGTCCTAATTCAAAAGGTAGCATCAACGAAAAATGTAGCATACCCATTAACTAAGCACTGACACAAAAATTGTTTGAGAAACACATGGAAAGCATGGGACTCCGGCTTATACCAGATTGGACCTAAGTGCAAGTGGGAGCTGTTAGACAGTGTATACCCTTAGCTCCATTCAGAATGATGTACCTTATGAAATTTAATGTAAATGAATAAAGTACATATTTGATTCATGTTATTATGGTGAGTTTCTGTGTAATACACTTAAACTGGACACATATGAGACTGGTGTTAGTTTAGAATCTTCATAGTTGTTGGATATATTTGGGGAGATTTATCCTGACAAGGCTGACACTGATGTACCGCCAAGTTGGTTGGGGTAGCTTGTCTCAGCTACCAGGGTGAGACCAAAGGTACATGCAGTGTGAGTTTTTTGAAACCCTGAATAGGACCAGAAATCCAGTATTGCCCTGGACCTTGGAGATTGATGGGCAAAACTGGAATGTTACACCTGACCCCTAGACTTGATTATGATACTACACTAGGTGTCGGATTGGGCTGTCTTTGATATGCCAATCAGTGAGATCCTTAGAGGGGGTCAAAACTTGTGTAGGTTGGGAAAGTTCAAGAATTCATTTGAGTGTGTGATCATAGTGATAGGACCAGCCCCTTTGTCGGACAAAGTGAATGATCGGGGATGCACTCTCTCTGATGGAAACCAAAGTTGCTGGCAACCAATTTCAACTATTGAAATTTCTTTTGCAAAATATATTTATATAGTGTTATATATATATATATATATATTATGGTTTAAAAATGTTTACAAAAGGTTTTAATTCCCAGGATCCATGTGAGTAGAGAGTGTAACACTGTTCCTTGCAGCCAAGGGAGAGGTCCTCTCTTGTTGGGCAGTGTTTAATCATTTTGGGCTGAGAGGTTAAGTGTAAGACCATTGAGTATAATACCTGATGGGCTAATCTTGCATCTGCCCATAGTCCTTGGGTTTTTATAAGGTGGCTTGACCTGGGGTCCATTTAGTGTAAATGTTGGGCCCATTAAATGTTAGACAGTTTTGTATGCCCTTAGCTTCAATCAAAATTGATGTACTTTATGAGTTTATTGTAAATGAATAAAAGTGCATATTTGATTCATGTTCCCTTGGTATGTTTTTGTGTAATACCCTTAAACTGGACACTTATTGAGACTCGTGTTAGTTTAGAATGTTCACAGCCAGTGGGTCGGTCTGGGGAGACCTATCCTGACAAGGCTGACACTATGATTCCACCAAGTCAGTTGGGGTGGCTTGTCTCAGCTACCGGGGTGAGACCCTAGGCACATACAGTGTGGGATTAATTGAATCTTTGAACTAGACCAGATTTCCAGTATTGCCCTGGCCTTGGAGATTGATGGGAAAAAACTGAAAAGTTACACCCGACCCCTAGACTCGATTATGATACTGCACTAGGTGTCGGATCGGGCTGTCTTTGATTTACCAATCAGTGAGATCCTTAGCGGGGGTCAAAACCTGGGTATGTTGGGACAATCCGAGAATTCATCTGAGTGGGTGATCAGAGTGACAGGATCAGCCCCTTTGTCGGACAAAGGTAATGATCGGGGATGCACTCTCACTGTTGGAAACCAAGACTACTGGTAGCCGATTTCAACCGTTGAGATTTGTTTTGCAAAGTATATTTTATATGAGATATCAAAGTATATATATTATGGTTTCTAAAATGTTTGCAAAAAGGTTTTAATTCCCGGGATCCATATAAGTGGAGAGTGCAACGCTGTTCCTTGCAGCCGAGGGAGGGGTCCTCTCTTGTCGAGCAGTGTATGATCATTAAGGGCTGAGAGGTTAAGTGTAAGACCATTGAGGATAATACCTGATGGGCTAATCTTACATCTGCCCACAGTCCCTAGGTGTTACAAGGTGGCTTGGCCCAGGGACCACTTAGGGTAAGTGTTGGGCCCATAGAGCCCATTTGATGGGTTTCAGGGGGTGCACTGTCTTTAATAGTGTATTCGACTAGGCCTTGTAACAAAGGCTGGGCCGAATCCATGTGGCTGATGTGTAGATCAATGTTTGGGTCCCATGCCATACAAGGAAGCCCAACTGGGCAACAGTTAGGAAGGTTAAGTGAGCACATAAGCTTAATGGGCCTAAAGCCCATTTCGAACTGGGCTATTTATTTAGTTAATTAAAGGGGTGAATTTTGAGATGGATTTGCAGATAGGATAGGGTCTTGATCCTATCCACTCAGAGAGTCCAGATCTGAATGTGATTCAGATCTAGAAACCTCCTAATGGGATTAGGAGAAAGCTAATCCAATCTGTAGATAAGATAAGGGTTTATCCTTATCACTAGAAGAGAAGGCTGATCCAAATATGATTTGGCTAAGCACCTCCTAATGGGTTTAGGAGCTGATCTTTTAAGTTAGCAAAAAGAAGGAGGGGGCGGTAGCCTTGAGAGAGACCAAGAGATACATCAGATCCTCTTTAGTCCTGAAATCAAGAAGAGAGAATTCTGCACCCTACGAATACTCTCTTGTCGCCTCCCTGTTCTTGATGCCCTGTTTGCCAGTTCGATCTCCAGTTGTGGGAGAAGTCAAGATTGGATCTTGACATCAGTTCTTTGAGAAAGGATTGAGAAGGAAGCTGTGCTCATGTACCATTCTACTGATTCTTGCGAATGACAGAGTTCTTGGGGAAGAACACTACTGATTCTGCTCCATCCTGCACTGCGCCATCTTCAGTGGGAGTAGTCTTTGGATCCTTCCTTGGGTGTGAACACCTTCGTTGGGAGATATTACTTCTCCGTATCAGGTATAATTCTCTCCTATTCCTTTTGGTTCAAATCTAGTTTAGTTTAAGGTTCAAGATTGATCTTTGAAAATATGATTTTCTAAATAGGGAATGTGATTCCTAGTTGAAGGGAGAGAAAAATTTTTGAAATTCGCCCCTTATTCCGCAATCTTTGGGCGTCCATGGGATGGATCTCTCATCCCTTCATTAAAGCCCATGGCGATGGACTAATGGGTTCACTATTTCCTACAGTGAATTCAGCTAGGCCTTGTAACAGAGGATGGGCTAAACCCATGTGGCTGATGTGTAGATCAATGTTTGGGTCCCATGCCATTCAAGGATATCCAACTGGGCAACAATTTGGAGGATAAGAAAACACATGGACTTAATGTGCCTAAAGCCCAATTCGAACTGGTTTAATATGATTAATTAAAGTAGGGGTGGTTTTGGAATTTAGATTAGCAGATAGGATAAGGAGTTATCCCTATCCACTCAGAGAGTCCAGATCTAAATAAAGATTTGGATTAGGAAACTCCTAATAAGATTAGGTGGGCTGATCTTTATCTATTGATTAGATAAGGGATTTATCCTTATCACTTAAAGAGAGTATAGATCCACATACAAGATTTAGATTAATAAATTATTAATAAGATTAGGAGAAGCTCTCTTTAAGGCTATAAATAGAGGAGAAGGGCAAACCCTAGTTCACCTATTAGATTACAGATTCAAGAGAGAAGACAACACTAGTTGGACTGACGCCATATTCTGCTCTTGCCTTCTCCCATTGTTGTCGCCATAGCCAATTCGATCTCCACCTGTAGGAGCGATCAAGAAAGGTTCTTGATATCACTTTTTGGAGAAAAACTGATATGATGTTGTGCTCACTTGCCCTCCATCAAATTCTTGGTAAAGAATCAGGTTCTTGCTGAAGAGCCATCCTGCTGATTCTGCTCCACCCTACGCTGTGTCATTCTTCAGTGGGAGTAGTCTTTGGTAATCTCCTTGGGCGTGAACACCTTCGTTGGGAGTTACTGTTACTTCGTATCAGGTATTTCCCTCTCCTACCTTTTGGTTTCAGATTTGGTCTGGTTTCGGGTTCAAGATTGATGATTGAAAATGCAGTTTTCTAAACTAGGGAATGCGATTCCCAGATGGGAGAGAGAGAAATTTTTGAAATTTTGCCCAACCTACGTGTAGGGTTCAGCTATCCTTATGATGGATCTTTCATCCCTTCAAAAGGAATAGAGGGTTATGCAATTCCAAAAACCTTTCACATGGGAATGACAATTTTTGTCATATGAGCTAGTGTGTTATGTAACATAGTGACTTTTCTACCCGTTCTTATACAAATAACTAAAGGGTAATTCATGTCCAAAAAAGTTTTCACACTGTCTCGACACTTTATATATAGTATAGATATAATAGGCCACACCATTTGTCCCATTGAGAGGTAGGCTATATATGCTTTGTATGCTACTTATTAACTACATGAGTAATATGTGACACTTGAGCTAAGATAACTATTGATACATGCAACTGATCTTGGACCTGGTGAGTTGACTCACTATAGTGGGTTGGATGTTTCTCATCCTTGATTAGAGTTGTCAAAAAGAGGAAGTCACCATTGGAATGATTGAGGCATTGATGTTTATGTCCACTAGAACCATCTTCGATATCCTCCTTAGAATTGTATTCACTATGATGAATTTTGCATGGTCTAGATGAGGAGCTACTTGGTTTATAAATGGGAATATTATATGGTTTTACCAATTTATGCTCAACCCTGAGCCATTATTCATGAAAATTTATAGTCTGATCTTACAAAAATCTCTAATAATCTTTGATTCAAGAATCAAGACAATTATAGTTTCTTGAAACATGGTTGACAAGGACACAATTGGCACAAACCCTAGGAAGTTGTTCATAATAATATCTTAAACATATTGGTTGGCCCATGTAAAAGATAAATCATCTGGCAAAAAGGGGTTAGCTTAAATCAGCCCTCTGTTTAGATGATTGGTTTAGATTTTTTCCTAATGGGTTACTATGGTTCTTCCATAACAAGCTTAAGAACAAACATGGGATTCTTCGACCATACCTTTTGGTATCATATGAATTTGAATCCATGCTTGTTGAAAATTTATTTGTTTAATTAAGCCAGTGTAGGAATCCTTCCATTCTTCTATAAGCATCCAACTTGACTTCTAGAACCATGGACTACCTTTCAAAGTTGTTTCCTTGTACTTTTCTTTTTAAAAGCAATTTCAATGCATCCTCTATCAATAAAGTGCATTGTAACGGTGGTATTCATGTTCCAAAGAGTTTTAATAAGGTTTTGTAACTAGGGATAATAATGGGCTATGCTATAAGGGTTATAGCCCAGACCTAGGCCTAGCTTAACCAACTCCTTCGACCTAGGGCATAAGCCTGTAGCTTGAATATGTGCACGTCCATGTTATATTTTATTATATATGGAGGTATATGTGTAGTAATAATTATAAATTTTATATTAAGTTATAATATATTCAAAATTATAATTATATTATGCTATAAAATTTGTATATTATATTATTTTATAATGTAATGGTATCCTCCTAGCGCATCAAAATGGGATAGCCGATGTGGTGATTCAATCTAGTGCATCAAAATGGTATCTTCCTAGTTTAATGGTCAAATGGATAAATCAGGTTGTGGAATTTGATGTCCTAGGGCTTTTCCGGACTCTGAACATGGTGGTGGGGTCTGATAGGTCAAGTATGGCTTGAATGATGAAGATCCATGGTGGGTATGCTCTTAATCAACGAGACTTGTTAAAATTGAATCATTGCTTGATGAGGATAAAATGAGGGAAATTTGTGATCAAATTTGGTGGGTAGGCATTTCAGGATGTCCAAGATCTGGTGGATATAATGGATCTTTGATAAGTGGTGTGGATTGACAGATTTGGTTTAAATCAGGGTTTTAGTTTATGGTTTATCATTCAATAAGGGCTTGAAATAGAATCTTATATTTTTAAAGGTTAAATAAAGAAGCTAAGTCATGGAATTTGACATGTGGGGGTTGTTTGGGCCTTTGAGTATGATGGTGAGGCCTGATTGACCCGATGAAGATTCAATGTTGGAGATCTATGAATGGTATGCTCTCAACCAATGAGATTTGCTAAAATGAAATCTTAGATTGATGAGAGGTCAAGCGAGGGTTTTTGAGTTGAAATTTGGTACAGTAACATGGATTGGGATTATGAGGTTGTTGGTAAGGTTTAATTGTGATAGGGACTTATGAATCATGGGTCATAGGCTTAAGATGCATTGTAGTGTTAAATATGTTAAAATAGACTCTCTGATGGATGAATGACTAAATCAAGGAATTTAGGGTCGAAATTTGGTGTGATTGGTTGTTTAAAGATATTGTTTTGCGTGATGGAGTTTGATCAATGATCAAGTATGTTGATGTGGCACAATCGTGTTTATAAGAAGGGAATCATATAAATTTAATGATGGATTTGAGGGCATTTGGGCTAAAATTTGGTTTCTTGGGGTTTTTGCACATTCTAAAGAGTTTGGTGTGGTTTGATCAGTTATTTGAAATGTAGGAGATGGGTTAAAGAAGGGATCGAGCAAAAATCGAGTGTTGACAATAATAATATTAATTATATATTCAAAATATATAACTATATTATTTTATAACATATATTTTTATTTTTGTTTTAAATTTTTATATTAAAATTTAAAATTTGAGGCTAAAAAATGGCAAAAATAGTGGAAAAAGGACCTTGGAAACACATGGATCTCAAAAAGTTGCCCAAAATAAAAAAAGATCACCCCAATTAGGCACCCAAGCACAAAGTTATAGCATTTAGGAGTTTGCATTTATTTATTAGAATTTTTTTCAAAATGACATTCGGTTTTCTAAAACTGGAACCAATTTATTGGTTTTCTAGTTTGACCAATTATATTGGCGGTTTGGCTAGTTTTTACCCAATCCAGGTTTTGGGGGTATGATTGAACCAACCAGGGGCTAATCATGGTTTAGTCAGTTTGATTCTAGTATGGTTTTCTAAACACTTTTAGCATAGTTAACCTTAATATTTTAGGAATTGTGAGCCGTATGATATTAGTGAGGTTAGATTGAAATTATTTATTATGGTCATCGAACTTATCAAGGGGAAAATGAAACTCCAAATACAACCTTCGTTCTATGGGAACAACAAGATCAATTGTAGCTCAATTGGATATTGTCTTATCCACTTCAATAGAGGGCACCTTATCCTAAGTCATCATTTAAATTATGTGCAAGGAATCTTAACGAAACAAATGCTTGATTGTCTTGCTTGCTTTAGCAGCCACCACCATGTACTAAGGGCTACTAGAGTCCTTTGCATGTTCACCCTCCAAGACTGAGAGTCTCAAAAGATACACTCAAGACATCTCAAAACATAAAGGGAAGAGTTTAGAAAATCTCTTAGGACTCTAGGCCATCTTGGCACTAACTAATAATGGGATAGTTATATCCTATTCCATAGGGAGTTTAAATTCATAACAATATGAATGGGACAATGCTGGCTAAGAACCAAATGTGTTTTGATGATAGCAAACATGATTGACAGATTGTTGCTTCTCAATATTTTCTTAATTAAGTCATGTGTTATCTAATAAGGTTTAGTTTGTTTTGAGACTCTAGTATCAAGTGTAGCAATGACTGTGTTGGACTTCATCATTATAATTGATCAATTATGATACTTTATTGTAAATCAACCTAATAGGAAACAAATTTGGCATAAAACCCTTTTCCCCATAGTATTGGACCTTAGGAGGTTAATTATGTGAAGCCCTTGCCTGTCTAAGCTCACTTGTTCAAAATCCTATTTAATTCCTCCTTGGTTAATAATGAAAGGTTGGTTTACCTTTGGATATATATTGAGAGACAACCCTTGCTTTGGTAGGAAATGCCTCTTGGGGGGCATTCTTTTTCTACATTTTAAGAGGGGGGGAAGTTGGTCAATGGGATTTTGATTCCCATTGACAAAAAATCCCATGTTCTTTTTTCATATTTATGTGGGGACCAGGGAAAGTTTATTTTCTTGGGTATCACTTACTCGGGAAAATGATACCCATCTCCTAGGTTATGTGAAGTCCTTGCCTATCTAAGCTCACTTGTTCAAAATCCTATTTAATTCCTCCTTGGTTAATAATGAAAGGTTGGTTTACCTTTGGATATATATTGAGAGACAACCCTTGCTTTTGTTAGACAATTTTGTATGCCCTTAGCTTCAATCCAATTTGATGTACTTTTGTTATTTAGTGTAAATAAATAAAGTGCCTGTTTGATAAATGTTGTTTGGTATAATTCTGTGTAAGACCCTAAAACTGGACACTTATAGAGACTCGTGTTAGTTTTAAATGTTCACAGCCATTGGATAAGTCTAGGGAGATTTATCCTACCAAGGCTGATATTGGTGTGCCGCCAAGTGTTAGGATGGCCTGTCTCGGCCACCAGGGTAAGACCCAAAGCACATGAAATATGGGATTACTTGAATCCTTGAACCGGACCAAATTTTCAATATTGCCCTAGACCTTGGAGATAGATGGGAAAAACTAGAAAGTTACACCAGACCCCTGGACTCGATTATGACACTTCACTAGGTGTCGGATTGGGCTGTCTTTGATATGCCAATCAGTGAGATCCTTAGCGGGGGTCAAAACTTGGGCATGTTGGGGTAGTCTGAGAATTCATCTGAGTAGGTAATCATAGTGACAGGATCAGCCCCTTTGTCGGACAAAGGTAATGATCGGGAATGCACTCTCTCTGATGGAAACCAAACTGCCAGTAGTTGATTTCAATCGTTGGAATTTTGTTTTGTGAAATTAATATATACATACATATATATATATATATATACTTGTAGGTTTCAAAATGTTTGCAAATGGATTTAATTCCCGGGATCCATGTGAGTGGAGAGTGCGGCACTGCTCCTTGCAGCCGAGGGAGATGTCCTCTCTTGTCGGGTAGTGCTTGATCATTAAGGGCTGAGAGGTTAAGTGTAAGACCATTTATGATTGTACCTGATAAGCTAATCTTGCACCTGTCCATAGTCCCTGGGTTTTTATAAGATGGCTTGGCCCAGGGACCACTTAATGTAAGTGTTGGGCCCATAGGGTCCATGTGATGGGCTCAGGGGTTCACTGAGCTTTTTAGTGAATTTGGCTGGGCCTTGTAATAAAGGCTGGGCCAAACCCATGTGGCTGGTGTGTAGATCAATGCTTGAGTCCCACACCATACAAAGAAGCCCAATTGGGTAGTAGATTGGAAACTAGTTAAGCATTGAACACTTAATGGGCCAAAAGCCCATTTCGAGCTGGGCTGATATGATCACCCATCTATGGGGCGGATCTGAGATTAATGTTAGCAAAACGATTTGACCTTTAACCTTATCCACTATGGGAGACCAAATTCAAATCAGATTTGAATCTTGTAACCTCCTGATAAGATCAGGAGTAAGCTAACTTAATTTGGAGATAGGATTAAGGTAATCCCATATCCAAATACTGATTCTGATTAGGAGAACTCCTAATTTAGAATGTTTCTTAATCAAGAAGAAAGGAGGAGAAACCTGGAGAGAGAAAAGAGATTTTTGAACCAAGGGTTCAAGAAAAAGAAAGCATCCTACGAACTGAGATGAGATCTCATACACACTCCAGAGAGAAGAAAAGCAATTCAGCCATCTTTGTCCCAGGTGTTCTCCTCCAGCTGCCACCATTCCTTCTAGCAAGATTTGATCTTTGCAGAAGAAAGAAATCAAGACATCAATTCTTGAAATCAGTCTTGCAGAAAAGATTGAAAAAGATTCGGTGCTCAGAGTTTCCAGAGGATTCTTGCGAAGGATCCATTGTGTAGAACACACTCTATTGGTTCCGTTCCACATACAACTGTGTCATCTTCAGCAAGAGCGGATCTTGGTGTCTTCTTTGGACATGAACACCAACTTTGGGAGATACTGCTTCTCTGGATCAGGTATAATTCCTCCTTTTTCATTTTGGTTTAGATCTGGTTCGATTATGGCATAGAAAAATTTTTGAAATTCGTCCACCCATTCCGCAATCTTTATGGCGTCCATTAGATGTGTCCTACCATTCTTTTAGCTTTCGTAGGAAATGCCTCTTGGGGGCATTCTTTTTCTGCATTTTATGTGGGGGGAAAGTTGGTCAATGGGATTTTGATTCCCATTGACCAAAACTCCCATGTTCTTTTTTCATATTTATGTGGGGACTAGGGAAAGTTTATTTTCTTGGGTATCCCATCTCCAAGGTGGGTAAATAACTTTCCCACCTTGGGGGAAGTTGCCAACACTTGAAAGGGACAAAATTACCCCTTATAATAATGGATTTTTATGGATAAAATGGCCATTGCCTTATTTTAATGGGAAATAAAAGAACATGGGTAAATGCACTTACTTGGGTAAATCTTTCATGGGAAACAATTATCTAGGTAAGTGCATTTACCCAGGTAAGTAACTTAACGTAATGTAAAAAGGGTCTTAGTTTAATTAGTATATGAGTTTGAGTGTTGAATAATCACCTTTGCACTAGAGATGACCCATGAATGAAGAGTCATCTTGTAGGTTTTGAGATGACTCATGGATGGGGAGTCATCTTATGAGTTGAGAAGAAATATCATGAATAAGGAGTCATCTTTTAGGTTCAAGAGACAACCCATGAATGAAAAGTCATCCATTGATCATTGAAGTCACCTTATGGTATGAGGAGTCGTCCATCCCTCATTTGAATTCAATAGGGTGATAAGGAGTCAACCCCAACTTAAAGTAAAATATGACACTTGTGCCAAACTCTATTTTCTAATCGTTTGCTCGCATTTAATGCTCAAGCTCAAATGGTAAAAAAGAGCATTAAATACTCTACTTGTTGAGCAATGGTAAATCACCATTCAAGTATTTAAGCCTTAGTAAGCAAATCAATGAAATTTTAAATTTAAAATCACAAGTAAAAGAAGTGAGCTCGGATCTGCTACCCACGAGATGCTCCTACATCTTTACCCGCGAGACATGAGAATTATGTATTGGGAATATCTCCCTTGTCATTCATTGGGAATATCTCCTTTTCATTGCCTACTTACCATCAATGAATTCAAGTTTTTACATCAAGTGTTGGAACATAGACATAGAAGCATTCTCTGAGTTACATCTAAGGTTTCAATGTTAGGCAGTTTTTGTATGCCCTTAGCTTCAATCAGAATGATGTACATTATGAGTTTATTGTAAATGAATAAAATATATATTTGATTCATGTTCACTTGGTATGTTTCTGTGTAATACCCTTAAACTGGACACTTAACGAGACTCGTGTTAGTTTATAATGTTCACAGCCAGTGGATTGGTCTAGGGAGACCTATCCTGATAAGGCTGACACTGATGTGCCACCAAGTCGGTTGGGGTGGCCTGTCTTAGCTGTCAGGGTGAGACCCGAGGCACATGCAGTGTAGGATTAATTAAATCTTTGAACCGGACCAGATTTCTAGTTTTGCCCTGGACCTTGGACATTAATGGGTAAAACTGGAAAGTTACACCTGACCCCTAGACTCGATTATGATACTACACTAGGTGCTAGATTAGGTTGTCTTTGATGTACTAATCAGTGAGATTCTTAGCGGGGGTCAAAACCTGGGTATGTTGGGGCAGTGTGAGAATTCATCTGAGTGGGTGATCATAGTGACAGGATCAGCCCCTTTGTCGGAAAAAGGTAATGATCGGAGATGCACTCTCACTGATAGAAACCAAGACTGCCGACAGCCGATTTCAATCGTTGAGATATGTTTTGCAAAATATATTTTATATGAGATATCAAAGTATATATATTACGGTTTCCAAAATGTTTGCAAGAGTGTTTTAATTCCCGGGGTCCATATAAGTAGAGAGTGCAATACTGTTCCTTGCAGCCGAGGGAGAGGTCCTCTCTTGTCGGGTAGTGTTTGATCATTATGGGCTGAGAGGTTAAGTACAAGACCATTGAGGATAATACCTGATGGGCTAATCTTGCATCTGCCCATAGTCCTTGGGTGTTACAAGGTGGCTTGGCCCAGGGACCACTTAGGGTAAGTGTTGGGCCCATAGAGCCCATGTGATGGGTTTCAGGGGGTGCACTGTCTATAACATTGTATTCGGCTAGGCCTTGTAACAAAGGTTGGGCCGAACCCATGTGGTTGATGTGTATATCAATGCTTGGGTCCCATGCCATACAAGGAAGCCCAACGGGGTAGTAGTTAGGAAGGCTAAGTGAGCACATAACCATAATGGGCCTAAAGCCCATTTCGAACTAGGCTAATTTAAGTGGTTAAATAAGGGGCAAATTCTGGAATGGATTAGCAGATAGGATAGGGTCTTAACCCTACCCACTCAGAGAGTCTAGATCTAAATGTGGTTCAGATCTCCAAACCTCCTAATGAGATTAGGAGAAGGCTAATCCAATCTGCAGATAAGATATGGGTTTATCTTTATCACCTAAAGGGATGTCTGATCCAAATATGATTTGGATCAGTAGCTCCTAATGGGATTAAGAACTGATCTTTTAAGGTTACAAAAGATGGAAGGGGCGGCAGCCTTTAGACATCACAAGAACATCAGATTACTGAAAGTCTTTAGAGAGCTGAAATCACAAAAGAGAGAATTCAGCATACCTGCGAAAATTCCCTCTTGCCGCCTCACCTGCCAGTTCAACGTATTTTTCAGTGGGAGAAATCAAGATTCGATCTTGATATCAGTTCCTTGTGAATAGACTGATAGGAAGCTGTGCTCACGTGCCATCCAGCTATTTCTTGCGAAGGACTAGGTTCTCGGAGAAGAACACTGCTGATTTTGCTTCATCCTACACCGCACCATCTTCAGTGGGAGCAGTCTTTGGATCCTTCTTTGGGTGTGAACACCTTCGTTGGGAGATATTATTTCTCCGTATCAAGTATAATCCTTTCCTATTGCTTTTGTTCAGATCTGGTTCAGTTTATGGTTCAAGATTGATTCTTGAAAATATGATTTTCTAAATAGGGAATGCGATTCCCAGTTGAAGGGAGAGAAATTTTTAAAATTCGCCCACCTTATTCCACAAGATTTGGGCGTCCATACAATGGATCTCTCATCCCTACAGTGGTATCAGAGCCAAGTTCAAATCTTCAACCAATTTATTTCAGATGTGAACCTGCACAAATGGGTAGAAGGCATTCTACCCGATTTGCGCAGATAAGGGTTTTGGGAAATTGTTCCCAAAATTATGGGCGAATAATCTGAAATTAAATTTTATATAAATCTTATTATTATTTATAATTGTTCTTTATGATTTTCTTAATTTATAGGCTGTTCGTACAAAAGGAATCGAAATCTTGATCTACACAGGGAACCTGTGATTTTGTAGTTTGTAGATTATTTTATTACTTTTGGTCTGTAAAATATATATATTTTTTTTATTTTTTAAACTGAATGTATAGGTATTTGATCTAATGTAATATTAATAGAAATTAGGATTTCTATTTATTTTATTTTGGATTGAAGATGGTGGCGCAAGGAAGGAGCTTTCGCTGATGAGAGAATCACTATTTGCGATTTCTAGTTTATGAAACTACAAACTATGGTCTAACCTCTGTTTTGCAGGATGGATTGTGTGAACAGCCCTGTTTGATTGATTCTGGATTTTCTTTTATCAGTATTTAACTTCAGATTATTTTCTTGAATTAAAGATTTAATTAAATATCAAACCTTAGACCCATTTGAACCAAGATTGGTTGAAATTGTTTGGACCGAATCTAGGGTTCGATCAAGGCTGAATGTCAGCCCTAATTTTTCCCAAAATGGGCATGAGGATTGATAATTAATTGAATTCTTAATTCGGCCCAACCTGTAAATGCCCAGTTTTAAATTGTTAAAACTACTAAAAGCCCACTTAATAGATAAAGCTATATGGGCCAAACTGATCAACCCTAATTCATCCCATATACCTAGATAATATTAATGTTTAATATTATGGATTTAAAGTGGTATTCAAATGGGCTTTATAGATATTTAATTGATTGGATCAATTTATCCTTGCATGTGATGTATGGATGTGTGATGTGCTATGTACATGGGCCATAAGTGGTTAGCCCATGCTGAAATGATAGTGGCTCTTGCGCACACCATGGCTGAATGCACATCATTGCCATGGTGTCTCTTTTGGTCATTGGATGACCTCCCTCAGTGGTGGGCCCCACACCTCATGGGGAGGTTAGGTGTGGGACCCTAGCCAAATTGGTCATACCGAAATCTGGCTTTATAAAAGTCAGTGGGAGCCACTTTGGTTTGACCTAGATCAAACTAGGGCGTAATTTATTGTTCCCTCTAGCTAATATGAGTGCATGTGATAGGGAGATTCATATGATGAACTCTCTAAAGGCCTTTCATCATTAGCATGAGGATGGATCCTTTAGTAATGAGGAAACACCCTAGAAAATGGGCTATCCATTTGTTGTTGGGCTTGTCTGAGTGTTTCATAAGATGATAGGGGCGTCATAGACCGATGTGGGAGGGGCTTCACCAAAAAATGGGAACTCTCTCACGGTACCTTGGCATTCACGAATATGATGGGTAAGCACTCACTGGACAGAAAGGTTTACCTGAAAACAGCTGTGAACCTTGTCTGACAGAGACCAAAAGGGAAAGCTCATATGATGAGTGGATATGATCCTTCATAGAAGGGTGGTGGGGTTATGTAGCTGAAATAGTTGGCTCCATGCACCCTATGTGATTTCCCACATTTATAGAGATAATTCGCAGTCTCTGTCATTGAGAAGTGAGCGAAGTCTTAGAGATGAATAAATGGGAATGGAACGTAGATTAAAAGCCATATCTATGTAATGAACATGAATCAAATTAGGTTGTGGACTGATGTTTGCTCTTTTATCAGAAAATGGCAAATGGACAATTTGCAAAGTTTCCTGATGACAACAAGCTGAAAGGCCCAAACTATGCCGACTGGTATAGGAAGTCCTGACTTCTGAAAAGTTGGACAAAGTGGATAAAAATCCTGCCCCGGAGTGTCCGGTTGATAGGGCTTCTGAGGCCCGAAGGAGAGACTATCAGGAATTGGAGGAGAAAAACTCCCTTGCCTGCTGCTATATCATTGTCTCATTGGACAACCCAATACAGAGGCAGTTCGATCAGATCAAACTTGCCAAGGACATATTGGACAAATTCAGGACAATGTACGAAGAGTAGAATCGTTCTACTCGGCAGAAGGTCTTGAAACAGTTCATGACCGCACAGATGTCCCAGGGTCAACAAGTTCACGACCATTGTCTTTGGATGATGGGTTACATCAATGAACTGGAGGCTCTTGGATCCGGGCTGGACCTTGCAACCCAAATAGACTCTATCCTTAATTCTTGGCCTCCTTCCTCTAATCCATTCATCATGAACTATAACATGAACAAGCTGAGTGTCCGCTTGCAAGAGCTCAACAATATGTAGCAATGAGCAGAAGAACTGATTAAAAAGGATGAGCATGTAGTTATGCTTGTTGAAGCTAACAAAATGGGAAAGTGAAAGAAGAAGGCAAAGAAGCCTCGGAAGAAAGCCACTAAGGGTAAGAAGCAGAAGAAAGACAAAGCATCGGATGCCTGTCACTTTTGCAAGAAGACCGGCCACTGGAAAAGGAATTGTCCTGCCTACCTGGAATCCAAGAAAGGTAATTTGAAATCTTGTGTTATAGAAACCAATATATTGGTAGCTTCTGCGTCCTGGTGTATTGACTCTGGGGCTTCCACTCATGCGTGTAACTCACTGCAGGGGTTCAAGGTAAGCAGAATGCTGAGTGAAGGAGAAGTTACACTCTACTTGGGGACTTTTGCAACTGTTGCAGCCGCGGCCATAGGAACCATGGAGTTAATTTTTAGAGAGGGAACTATTGTACTGAAACATTGTCTTTATATTCAAAATTTAAGAAGAAATTTGATTTTTGTCTCAAAACTGTGTGCAGATGGTTATTCTATCTTCTTTAGTAATATGATTACTATTAAAAGAAACAACAGATTCATCGCATATGGGGAACTAGAGAATGGTTTCTATGTTCTACATCCTTCTCTAGAAACTAACAAACCAAAACTACGTCGGCTAAAATCCCCAAGAAAAGAGTTCGTGATACAGTTAACCCCACATGCCTGTGGCATTACCGACTTGGCCATATCGGTGTTGATCAAATCACAAGGCTGGTAAAGGATGATCCTTTGGATTTTTTAACTGTAGAAGATCTTCCCACTTGTGAGCCTTGCCTACAAGGTAAGATGATGAAACAACCATTTAACGGTAAGCCTAAAAGATGTACATGCACACTTGACCTTATACATACTGATGTATGTGGTCCCCTGAGTGTTAGGACACGTAATCAACACGTGTATTTCATCACCTTCACAGATGATTTCTCATGATATGGTTACATGTACCTAATGAGACACAAGTCTGAATCCTTTGAAAAGTTCAAAGAGTTCAAACAAGAGGTCAAGAAACAGTTAGGGGAGAAATTAAAGCCCTTCGATCAGATCGAGGTGGCGAGTATCTCTCTGACAAATTCTGGGACTACTTAAAGGACAATGGGATATTATCACAATTGGCTCATTCTGCTACACCATAACTTAACGGTGTTTCAGAGAGGAGGAATAAGACCTTATTGGATATGGTCCGGTCACTTCTCATACACTTAGAGTTACCTACATCCTTTTGGGGTGTTAGATATTTATTTATTGCAAAGCATTTGTTAATTGCTTTTACATAAACAGTCATATCGATTGTTAATATTGATTAAGTACAAAGTTCTATAAAAGACTTCACAAAATTAGAAAATCCTACCTAACTGCAAACCCATTTCACCCCCACTTAGTAAACCAAGTCGAAGTCATCCGCTAACATATCTCACTCAACTATATAGGTTGTTAAGCTTTTCCTCTTTATCTCTCTTTCATCTCTCTCTTCATATCAATAATGGAGTGTACAACTTAACGAGGAATAAACTATGAAAAGTGTTATATTAAGTAACAATACCATATCTTGCCTATACCCCAAATTATTTAATCACATTAGGTCTAAAACCTCAGATCCCTTTATAGAGTCATGTTAAACTTAACAAATGCATCCATACTTGTGACTATATATCAAAAAGGCAAATAATTACTTAATCGTAATTATGTAATATAAATGAATTTTCCTTAGACCCTTATATAAGTCCACCTAATGCTTGATTACTTTCTTAGACATGCCCCATTGGACCATATCAATCATGGCCCTTAGATGACACACTAAAGTAGCAACACCAACCATCAGCTTCATGATATAATTTTTTTTAACCCCAAACTTTACTCCAGGTTGTGGGGTGGCTACCTTAAAATTTTATTAATCAATAACAAATATAAAAAAGATATTACAAGAGAGGACATAGCCCGCCTTTCCCCAAACCCAAGATACAAATATCTCAACCTAAGTCTCTTAGCCCAGCCCAAAAGGAAAATACAAAAAGATTATCTAATTCTTAAATTGGGCAGACCTATAAGATCTTCAAAAATTAACTTTCTTACCTGATCTGGTGTATGTGAAATGGTGTTGAAACTGGTGAATCCTTCCAACAATCCACCCATTTTAGCTAAGCAATCTGCTGGTCTACTCACTTTACGGTACACATGCTTTAATGAGAAGTTGCAGAAGTCAAGAAGCCTTTTAATTTCTACTACATAGTAAAGAATACTCCATGGGATAATGGATGAATTGAAAAAGCTTACCACTGTAGAGTTACCACATTCAATCTCAATATTAAGATAACCATGGTTAATGCAAGTCTTAACTCCATCCCTATGTGCCTTTATTTCTGCTTGAAGGGAGGTGCAGAAACCATAAGGACTTGCGAAAGCTTTGACAAATCTGCCTTCATCATCACAAATCAGACCTCTCCCACTTCCTATGCCCGGGTTTCCTCAACAAGCCCCATTGGTATTTAGTTTAACCTTTGCATGTGTAGGAGCTTGTCACATTACCCATTTGTACAGTTTTGGTTTGATGGGCTTGGTGGGATTGGGAAACCAATCCTCCACCAATCATTTATGTCTTCAATAGTGGGTAATGAAATAACTTTATCAATTTCAACCAACCAGTTTATGATACGTTGGATTATTTGGCTTGCAGGGATAAACTTACCATCATAGATTCTTCTACACCTTTTCACCCAGATTTCCGAAACGATCACCGAAGGTAGCACCCTTAGAACTTGGTTGTGATGGGAGTTAATGTTGCAAATACTCCACCAATCTAGGGTACGATCTCTGATGTGTTGCGTGGAGTGAATAGGAATGTCAAATTTTCCTACAAAAATCTTCCAGCATTTTGTAGCTAAGATTCCATTTGAAAAAAGGTGATCAAATGATTTTTCATTAGCACCTCTACAACACCTACATTTAGAGGCTAGCATTATCCCTTTTTGTTTGATAGCTATGTCTACTGGGTTGCTTTATTAAGAAAATGCCACATAAGCATGGAGATCTTGGTGGGGATACCTGAATTCCAAATATTCCTTGACCAATATACTTGAGTACCCTATAATTGAATGAGATTCCAAGTTGATCCAACTATGAAATTTCCACTATTTGTACATGTCCAAACTAGCCTGTCATTTGTTTATGAAATTACAACCTCCGAGTTTATAGAAATTTCTTGGATGTTCTGATTAACATTAAGAGAATCTGGGAAATTCCATAAACCATCCTCAGTGATAACATTACTAATTTTAAAATCAATTATATCCTCCGGAATCATTAAGTTCGATAAGAGACCCTTACCAATCCAATTGTGGTACCAAAAAGAAATATTTCCTCAGTCCACAATTAATTTTCTATTCATTGTAGTTTGATTACTAACTTCATAGATTTCTTTCCAGAATTTTGATGAAGACATAGGATTTGATATGAGGCCAGGAGGTTTGTCATTTAGATATCTTGAATGCAAGAAATTTGCCTAACTAGAATTATTTTTTATTAGCTTGAAACAGGCTTTCATTCAAAAAGCTTTGATGATCTCAAATAAAGACCCGATCCCCAATCCACCTTTCTCCACGGGTTTGCAAATTCTTTCCCAATTTATCCAGTGGTGCTTTGGCTTGTGTTCAGAGTCTCCCCATAGAAATTGGATGAAATTTTTGTGAATACTATGAATTACTTTCTTAGGGGGACTTGTTGTACTCAGAGCATGAATGGTCATACTTTGAAGCATACTCCGAATAAGAGTAAGCTTGCCTCTAGGAGTTAGTAATTTTGTTTTCCAGCCTTCTAACCTCATTATTTTTCCAATGAGAGGATAAAAATCCCTTATTCTTAATTTCTTCCTTCCAATTTGGGCTCCTAGATACATAAAAGGGAGTGATTTTTTTGAGAAACCTATCACTTGGGCGATCATCTTAATTCTTTGCCTCAACATTTTCTCAGAAGTGATAAAACACGATTTTTGCTTGTTAATTTGTTGTCCCAAAGCTTCTTCGTAAACTTTAAGAAATTCCATAAGATTTTTCAGGCTTCTTTTAAGACCTCTTACAAAGACTATTGTGTCATCTGCAAATAGACTATGAGAGATTTGGACAGTATCTCTTGGCATTTTAAAAAGCTCTATATAACCATTGTGATAAATTTTGTTGAGCCCTCTACTTAAAACTTCTTTAACAATTATAAACAGGCTAGGAGATAGTGGATCACCTTGGTGCAAACCTCTTGAAGATTTGAAATTGCCCATTAGGGACCCATTGATCAAGAAAGAGAACCAACAGTTACAAACTCCAAGTTTAATTAGATCAATCCAAGAGTCATTGAACCCAAATTTTTGAAGAGTTTTAAAAAGGAAATCCAGTTTAGCCTGTCATAAGCTTTAGCCATGTCCAGTTTAAGAACTATGTTGCCTCCCATAGAGCATCTATTAATTTCACTAACCATCTCTTGAACAATGGAAATGTTTTCCCCTATGAATCAGCCTTCTACAAGGGCACCTTGTTCTAGAGAGATGATACTAGGAAGTTGAGGTTTCAGCCTTTCCGTTAGCAATATTGCAAAAATCTTGTAGAAGAAGCCACATAGACTAATTGGTCTAAAGTTTGAAAACTGTTTGGGATTATCAATCTTTGGAATTAAAATAATGAAAGTAGATGCGTAATACCTAGGGAGACATTTAGTGATGAAAATTGATTTGATGGCTTTGCAAACATCGTCTCCAACTATGTCCCAACAATGGGTAAAGAAAATGAAGGGATGAGAGATCCATCATATGGATGGCCAAATCCTACAGGAAGGTTGGGCAAAATTTTAAAAATTTCACTCTCTCCCATGTGGGAATCACATTCCCTATTTTAGAAAACTATACTTTCAATGATCAATCTTGAAACCAAACCGGACCATATCTAAAACCAAATGGTTAGAGAGGGATATACCTGATATGGAGTAACAGTAACTCCCAACGAAGGTGTTCACGCCCAAGGAGAAAACCAAAGACTGCTCCCATTGAAGATGACACAGTGTGAGGTGGAGCAGAATCAATAGGACGATTCTTCAGCAAGAATGTGATGGAGGGCAGGTGAGCACGACTTCAGATTACCTTTTCTACCAAAAGGCAATATCAAGAACCTTTCTTGATCACTCCCACAGGTGGAGATCCTACTGACAGGGGCGACAAGAGCAGGAAAGAGGAGAAGATAGGAGCAGTCAATCTGCAGATTCTTCTCTTTGTGTAATCTGCTAACTGAGTATTGTGTCCTGGAGGTTTGCCCTGCTCCTCTATTTATAGCATTTAAAGAGAGCATCTCCTAATCCCATTAGGAGTTTCCTAATCCAAATCATGTATTTGGATCTGGGCTCTCTTTAACAGATAAGGAAAATCCCTTTGAAGGGATGAGAGATCCATCATATAGATGACCAAACCCTGCAGGTAGGTTGGGCGAAATTTCAAAAATTTCTCTCTTTCCCATGTGGGAATCACATTCCCTATTTTAGAAAATTGCATTTTCAAGGATCAATCTTGAACCCTAAACCAAACCAGATCTGAAACCAAAAGGTAGGAGAGGGATATACTTGATACAGAGTAGTAGTAACTCCCAATGAAGGTGTTCATGCCCAAGGAGATCACCAAAGACTGCTCCCACTAAAGAATGACACAGCGTAGGGTGAAGTAGAATAAGCAGGGTGGTTCTTCAGCAAGAACCTGATTCTTCACCAAGAATCTGATGGAGGGTGAGTGAGCATGACTTTAGATCAGTTTTTCTTCCAAAAACTGATATCAAGAACCTTTCTTCATCGCTTCTACAGGTAGAGATTGAACTAGCAATGGCAGCAACAACAGGAGAAGGCAAGAGCAGAAGATGGCGCCAGTCCAACTGCAACTGTCTTCTCTCTTGAAACAATAATCTTGAAGGATGATCTGGGGTTCACCCTTCTCCTTTATTTATAGCCTTAAAGAGAGGTTCTCCTAATCCCATTAGGAGTTTCCTAATCCAAATCTTGTATTTGGATCTGAACTCTCTTTAATAGATAAGGATAATCCCTTATCTTATCTGTAGATAAAGATCAGCCCTCCTAATCTGATTAGGAGTTTCCTGATCTAAATCACTATTTGGATCTGGATTCTTTGAGTGGATAGGGACAATCCCTTATCCCATCTTCTGGTCTAAATCCCAGAATCACCCATCTTTAATTAATCATATTAAACCAGTTCGAATTGGGCTTTAGGCCAATTAAGTCCATGTGCCCACTTATCCTTCAAACTGCTGCCTAGTTGGGTATCCTTGTATGGCATGAGACCCAAACATTGATCTACACATCAGCTACATGGGTTTAGCCCAGCCTTTGTTACAAGGCCTGGCCGAATTCACTGTAGGAGACAATGAACCCCTGAGTTCATCATCATGTGCTCTTAATGGGCCCAACATTTACACTAAATGGTCTTTGGGTCAAGCCACTTTATAAAAACCCAAGGACTGTGGGCAGATGCAAGATTAGCCCATCAGGTATTACCCTCAATGGTCTTACACTTAACCTCTCAGCACATAATGATTAAACATTGTCCAACAAGAGAGGACCTCTCCCTTGGCTGCAAGGAATAGTGTTGCACTCTCTACTCACATGGATCCCGGGAATTAAAACCTTTTGCAAACATTTTGAAACCATAATATATGTATGTATATCTCTATATAAATATATTTTGCAAAACAAATTTCAATGGTTGAAATCGACTACCGACAGTTTTGGTTTCCATCAGAGAGAGTGCATCGCCAATCATTCACTTTGTCCGACAAAGGGCTGATCCTGTCACTATGATCACCCACTCAGATGAATTTTCAGACTGCCCCAACATACCTAGGTTTTGATACCCTATAAGGATCTCACTGATTGGCATATCAAAGACAGCCCAATCTGACACCTATTGTAGTATCATAATCGAGTCTAGTGGTTAGGTTTAACATTCCAGTTTTGCCCATCTATCTCCAAGGTCCAGGGAAATACTGGAGTTTTGGTCCGTTTCAGGGTTTCAAGAAAACCCACACTACATGTACCTCAGGTCTCACCCTGGCAGTTGAGACAAGCCACTCCAACCAACTTGGCGGCACATCAGTGTCAGCCTTGACAAGATAAATCTCCAGATCTATCCAATGACTGTAAAGATTCTAAACTAACACAAGTCTCATAAGTGTCCAGTTTAAGGGTATTACACAAAAATACACCATAACATGAATCAAATATGTATTTTATTCATTTATAATAAATGTCATAATGTACATCATTCTGATTGGAGTTAATGGCATACATTGTCTAACAGAAAATACCACCCAAACCATCCATACCTGGAGCTGAATCGACATTCATTGAGAAAACAATGTGCTTGATTTCATTAGAATTTGGAACTCGTGTCAAGTTGTTGTTATCCTCTTCTATAATTAAATGAGGTATGGACTGGAGCAAGTAGTCATGATTCAATACTTCCTCATTAGAGAGAAAGTTTTCAAAAAAGCTTACTGCTTGGGTTTTTATGAGATTTATGTCATCAGTCATAGTTCCATTAATCTCTAGTCTCCTTAAAGCAGATTTGTTTCTCGCAATTTTGATAGAAGTGTGGAAAAAGGGAGAATTTTTGTCACCTCCCCAAAGCCATTTTTCTCTAGATTTCTATTTGAGAAAGGTGTCTTCTTGTAGTAGAACTTGTTCCAGAGTATTATTTGCAATGAGTAGATTCTGTTAGTTTTCATAGTTGTTGTTGACGAGGATCATATTCTCAGCTTTAAGAACACCATTCTTTGCATTCAACACATTTGCAAACACATCTCCAAAAGTTTCCCGGTTCCAATCTTTTAAACTTTTCTTTAGCCACTTCAGTTTAGAAGAGAGAATAAACAGATCGTTCCCTTCAATGGGTTGATTCCAAGAGTGTTTCACTAAGATATGAAAATCTAGGTGCAAGATCCACATATGTTGAAAGCGAAAAGGTTTCGGACCATGAAGCATGTTGCCCTTTATAGTCTTAGCAGTGGGGAATGGTCCAAACAAGATCGCTTTATATGTTCAACTGTTAAATTTTCGAATTGGTCCAACCAAGCTTGGTTGACAAAAATACGGTCCAAGCGAGCCCAAGAAGACCATTAGTCCAAGTAAACATGGCCCCAATGTAGCCCATTGTCAATTAAATTTCTGAATTCCATCATAGGCCGATTTTAGTAGCTAGAATTTTCATTTCGGCTAATTCGTTCTGAGAGCTCACTTGTAATATTGAAATCTTCACCAATGATCCAAGGCCGGTCACAAGCTGTAGCAAAATTCAATAAATTGCTCCATAAACTTCTTCTGATTTGGTACTTACACCTGGCATAAATAACAGTCAAAAAACATTTAGTGACACCACTAGCATAAGAGGCTTCAAAAGTAATAAGTTGAGGGTCATGGTAGACTTCTCTTAATTGGATGGATCCCTTCCAAAACACCCAAATCTTGGCTACATCATTGCCATTTGTCATGCCATGCTCCATGCCAAGATCTCTCTTTATGGAATTCAGATTTGTAGCATCAATAATGGGCTCCCTTAAGGCAATGATAGAAAGATTGTGAATTTGAATAAGTTTCCTTAATCTACAAATAGATTTCTTGCTTCTTATACCTCTAATGTTCCAAAACAAGGATTTTACCATTTTAGAAGGTTGGAGAGACATTACAGGCGTCATCTTGAGACTTTGAAGTCTTCCTTATTCATCTAACCTAGTTCAACAGGCCCGTTGGTTCGATCTGTTCCTCGGCCAAGTCTTGGGTGAACCGGATTGGATTACAGGGGCTTCCCGAAACTTTCTTCTGCTTCCGGCGTGTCGGGAACCACCAGTGGAGCACTATGTTCGATCAGGTCCTCTTCTGAAGTCATTGTTACTCTTCTCATGGCCTCTTTGAATTTGAACTGCAAATTTTTGTGAAAATCTTTAAGCGAGATGATTACCTCGTTAAAACTATCATTCGTCATTCTTGGACGGCCATCAACAGATTTTGGCCTTAAGATTTTTTTCCTCCCATTGTTTGTTCGCTAGTCTAGTTGGGGGAGGCGACCCAATTGCTATTCTAGTTGGATAAGGAGATCCAAACGCTTCCAGAAGAGCTTCCTCTATAGCTTGACGAATACCTTGAACTGACTGTTCATCATCATAGGAGATGTTTACTTGAGATGGAGATTCCGAAACTTCAATGTTTGGGTTTTCTTTTACAGGTGAAATTGTCCCAAAACGGCTAATTGCACCAATGGGTTTCCATTCTATTCTATGAACAGATTTTCTTTTGGAGTTCAACTTCGACTGCACCGGGTTCGTGTTGGTTTCAGACTGAACCAAGTGGTTGTCACTCAAAGATTTTGATCCTTTTGTAGTTGGGGCAGGTTTCCAATTTTCTTTTATAGTCTTCTTACAACTTTCTGCAGTGTGACCCACTTTATGGCAATTGTCACAGAAAACAGGGATGTTTTCATACACTACCTCACCTTCTTTTCCTAGACCAACCCATATTTTTTCAGGCCTCAGTTTTGTGATATCAAGCTCAACACAAACACGAGCCTCGAGGTACAATGCATCGTGGCAAGAGGAACTTTAAGAACCTTACCCACATTACTTGCAATAGATCTGTTGTAAGAGTCTCCAAACAGAAATATAGTAAGTTTTGGAAAGGAGATCCAAATAGGGAGAACGGAAGGATCCTCCCCAGAATGAAACTCCGGCGACCACCGGGAAATTCTGAAGAGAAAGCCCTTCACGTAAAAAAACCTCTCGAAGCCAGACATTTAAGAAGTCTTCTTCGTCAACAAAGCGAAACAGGAGATGGGTGTAATCAATCACCGAAATCACAAAGTCCTTCTTCAGGTTGAATCTGGAGGAGAGCAAAGATTTGATCTCAGGAATAGGAAGTCTCCCGTGAGAGACTTTTGCCACCAAGGCTAAACGAAAAGGTTCACTGGCTTTTGAGATTTCTTCTGAAGAAAAGAAACAAGCTGCTTCGCCAAACTGAGTGAAAGATGGGGCTTTAAGGTCGATTTGAACCTGATCGAGTGCATAGGAATCCGAAACGATAGCAGCAAAGGATCTTTTAGAGGTCTGACCCGTGTCGATCAAGCCTGGAGAGGATGCCATCTTCTTTCAGAGTAGTCATTTACTTTCCATAAATACTTCATGATATAATTTAAGTCTCAAAAGGTATATATAAGTTAGATGTCTGGTCCGTTTCTCTAAACATTGATTAGCCAATGCTTAACATTATAGAAGAAATAATGTTGATTTTCAATGCTTTGATAGCATAAAGTTCTATAAGTTAGATGAATGCAAGGGTCTTGCACCTCTAGACTTCAAGTGTAGCATTTTTATTTATATTGACTAATGTAATAGCACGTGCTATGCACGAGTGTATGATTAAAGGGTGAAAACAAAAACTTTATATCAATTCCAATACTTTGTTTTAACTTTTATAGTTTGTCGGAAACCAAGGCAAGTGTTTGATTTATATATAGATAATATGAGTATATGATTTTTTTTTTTGTTTTGTTTTTGAAGGGAACAAAGAAAAGAAAAGAATAGCAAAGGAATTAATGTGAAGAATAGGAAAACACACAAATTTTTGTGACGTACTGTGCTTGTGTTCATGGGATCCTTGCCAAATTCTACCAAAAATTTCCATCAATCATTATATTCCTAAAAGAAAAGTAGTATTTGTGCTGTTAAACTAGGGTTCATTATTGTTGATGACTAATTCAGTTACAATTGGTCAAAATTCACATTCACAGCCGAATTTTACATAGTGTTTGGATTGGGGTCTCCTTCTTTAAAACCATGGCTGTGGATTTTTTGTTCCAAAGCCTTAAATACCTTCTTGGTGAAACCCAAATTAAGAATCTCGTAGTGTAGATTCAGGTGGGTATTATTGGTTTTGAAGTATATTTGTTTTTGCTATTTTGGGTGAAGGGCTGCCCCCATTCTTGTGTAGCACATTTTCTCAACTTTTTATCCACCCCCCTCCCCCGAAAAAAAGAAAAGTGCTAATTGTATATGGGTCTCATCTACAATTTCATAGCCTAATTTTGGAAAATGATGCAAGTTTACAAGTTTTTTTCCTCTTTGGAAATGAGGTTGAAAAAAATATAATAATGAACCAAAACACATTCTTGAACATGTGTTTAATCAAAACAAAGTAAACAAAGTAAAAACTTTTTAGTTTGATTATTTTTGATACCCAACTTTGCATTTGAATTAAACAAGTTACTTTTCCTATAAACCCTTTTAGAAGTGATGCTTTAAAGCTCGTATAGATCAATTCATCCCATGTGGCTGGTTTGTAGATCAATGCTTGGGTCCCACGCCATACAAAGAAGCCCAACTGGGCAGCAGATTGGAAAGTAATTAGACACTGAACACTTAATGGGCCAGAAGCCCATTTCGAGGTGGGCTGATATGATCACCCATCCTTGGGGCGAATCTAAGATTAATGTTAGTAAAATGATTGGGCCTTTAGCCTTATCCACTCTTGGAGACCAAATTCAAATTAGATTTAAATCTGGTAACCTCCTCATAAGATCAGGAGTAAGCTGACTTTATCTGCAGATAGGATTAAGATTATCCCCTATCCAAATACTGATTTGGATTGGGATAACTCCTAAAAATGAGGTTTCTTAATCAAGAAGAAAGGAGGAGAAACCCTAACCAAAAAGGAGAGAAATACAACAGAAAAGAAAAATCGCAAGAAAGGTTCCTACGAATTGAGATCAGATCTCATACTCCAGAAAAAGAAAAAAAAAAGGCAGTTCAGCCTTTTCGCCTTTAGAGTTCTCCTCCTGCCGCCGCCATCTCCTTTGCAAGATTAGATCTTTGTAGAAAAGAAAGTTAAGAAATCTGTTCTTGACATCAGTCTTGCAAGAAAGACTGAAATAGATTCAGTGTTTAGTGCTTCCAGAGGATACTTGCGAAGGATCCAGTATGTAGGACGCACTCTACTGGTTCTGTTCCATCCACAGCTGTGTCATCTTTAGCAGGAACGGATCTTGGAGCATTCTTTGGGCGTGAACACCAACTTTGGGAGATAGTGCTTCTCCGGATCAGGTATATTCCTCCCATTTGTCTTTTGGTACAGATCTGGTTTGATTATGGTTCAAGTAGGATCCTTGAATATTGTATTCTAAATTTAGGGAATATGATTCCCAGTTGGGAGAAGGTAGGAAATTTTTGAAATTCGCCCACCCATTCCGCAACCTTTATGGCGTCCATTAGATGGATCCTACCATTCTTTCATATAGAAGAAGCAGGGAAGGAAAGGAAGCTCCAGTTTCAAGAGCTGGAAGAGTTGAGGTTAGAGGCATACGAGAATTCAAGAATCTACAAAGAAAAGACCAAATCATTCCATGACAATGCACTCTTAAGAAAACAATTTAAAATTGGACAAAAGGTCTTATTGTATAATTCTCGACTTCAACTCATGCCAGGTAAGCTGCGTTCCAGGTGGATGGGTCCGTTTACTGTGACTAATGTTTTTTCCTATGGTGCAGTAGAGATCAAAAGTCTCGACACAGGTAAGATCTTCAAGGTGAATGGACATCGATTGAAGTTGTTCCATGAGGATGCAAATGTCCCCTCTACGGTAGACATCTCGTTGGACATTCCACGGTATTCATTGGATTAAAGGAGCAAAAAGAGGACGTCGAGCATAACGACGTTAAACAATTGCGCTTCTGGGAGACAACCCATTATTTTAGTTAATTTGTTATTTTGTTTGGTTTTGATTTTTGTGTTTAGCAGGAACCCAACAAGACAAACAGGGAAGTACCCCCAAATCCTTATACTTTATGCATAATCACATACATTGGGGACAATGTATAACTTAAGTGTGGGGGGATTAGGGAAATCTAATGGAAATTTGGGATACCTTACCTTCTTAAAATTTCTGCTCCCGAAAACTTATCCTTGAATGATTTCAACTTATCAGGAATCATGTGCTTAGGCTGAATAGATAAGATAGGATGCAAGCATGACTAACTGAATCTTTCTTGGCTGCATATGGTACCTCATGATTTTAATCGATCAATAGGCAAGATGCATAAGGGTTTGATTGATTATCTATCAAACATGGGTTGATTATTCTAAAAATTGCTATGTTAGGCATATTGGGACCACGATCAATGAATTCATGGATCAGGTGGAGAAACCCTATGATTCTTGTGCAAAAAAAAAATCATGACTAATGTGAGATGGAGCATAAAATGCACTCACATCTAGAAATGAAAGCAAGTGTGAGATGGAGCATAAAATGCACTCACATCTTGAAAAGAAGGCAAGGGTGAGATGAAGCATAAAATGTACTCACCCTAGAACCCCAACCCCATTCTCACCATCAAATCCTAGGAATTCACACTAAGTAGTAGAGATGTGATACATAGCAAGCTTATGGCAATAAGCACACCTTGTTTTGATTCAAAGGAAAGTAATTGCATCTGGCTGAATTGGTTTGTTAAAAGCAATGAAGCACCCGTGCAGTCCAAGGAGTTTCAGCCCTGGAAGGCTTGTCTCCTTGACTATCGATTAAACTTGGGACCATGAGGAATGGTGATTTGCGATCACTCTTGGACAAGAAAAAGGGGAGAAAGAGATGAAAAGGGAATACCAAGTCTGAACTAAAGCATGCGATGAAACAGGCCTCATGTAGAGAAAAAATAATATTGAAAATCAGTAGTTGGTTTCTTTTGTGTTGAGTTTTTGCCTTGCCCGAGGACGAGCAAAGTTTAAGTGTGGAGGGATTTGATGAGACTGAAAAGAACCCTATTTTTTCCATTAATTTTCATCTTTTTTTCATTATTTTAACACTTAAATGAACTCATTACTCTTGTATTTCGATTCAGGGCAATAAAGAAGGCAATTGGAAGGAAACATGCCAATTAGTTCAAAAAAGATAAGATCAAGACTCCCTAAAAATAAGATGATCTCCTAGAAGGAGTTGGAAAACAGCCATCTCCTTTGGCTATATAAAGAGGGGGGCGAACCAGCTCTAGCATCACTCATTCCAAGATCCAAGAGATCATCAAGAGGCCAAGAAGCTCAAGAAGGTAGTTCGGCTATGGAGAAGAAAAGCATGGAGATTGTGCAAATCATGAGTAGCTAAGCTTCTTTTTCTGGTTCAAGGGGGAGGTTCGATTGTGTCATTGTGAGGTTCTGTAGTTACTTTATTTTCTTTCTTTCTAATTCAAGTATTCATTGATTCTTGTGCATATTTTTATTGGACATTGATGTTAATTAGTTTGACAACTAAATTAATGTTGATTTTCCTATTGCTATCCATGATTTCAGTGATCCGTAATTGTCACGAATAATGGTACAAATAGTAATTAGGTTGATATCTTTTTGGGTCAATTGTTCGTGATAGGGTCATCACTTGGTAACCCACTAAATTGAATGCTTGTCTGGATCATTTTAATTATTGCAGGCTTGATTTCAAAATTGTTGGCATGAATGGTGGGTTTGCAAATGCTGGATGTCGCCCCATCAATGTTTGGACAAGCATAGTCCAAGATTTCCTTCTGCCGTCTCTCCTTCAATCTCTATGGCTGGTTCGCAAGTAACAACCTCCTCTCTTGCTTTTCCTTTGTTGGCCCTTCGCAACAAGCGAAGGGTCCTCTCAATCTCAGGGTCAAATTCTGCTAATCCTTCCTATCTAGTGCGTGTCATGCATTAGTAAATCTAAACCAATAAGAATTCAAACAAATAAAAAAATAATAATAATAACAGAAATAAAAAGAAAATAAAAACAGAAATAAAAGGTCCAAATTAATCAAGGTTAACAAATTCTAATATTATTTTAGGATTAAATCACTGGCAACGGCGCCAAAAACTTGATAGCTATAAATATATAACCCTAGCATGTGCACTAGTTATCAAGTAGTATAAAAATATCGTTCCCATGGGGATTAAACAAAATAAGTATTAGACCCACAGTCTTCCCTAATTATTTGGACAATCGAAATTCAGATTTCAGAGTAAGAACTACTACGAAAATGGAAGCAAGGGTGATCACTAACCGAATATGTAATGGATGAAATTGTTAGGACTTTTAGGTCCACCTAACCAATGTAATGAATATTAATGGATTCGATTAACCAAGATTATTTTCCATTTCCATAAGCTGATGTCTTCCCAAATTTATTTAATATTCTCTCTCGAGATATACTAAAACTACGTCCATCAAGTAACCCTTCGATCTCTCGAGTAGAGCTCTCAAGATGGAAATGCATTAAATCCAAGAAAAACCATTAAATTCAGATGAATCATGTAAATATATCTCTATATACCATTCAATTCACACTACGAATTATTCAGTCAATTATGTGAATTCCTCTCTCGATTCATTCACATAACACAAATCAATTAAGAGGTGGCCAAGCTCTTAATTGCATTAAGCACAATAATTCATAGACTATATGGAAATCACAATCTTGGATAAATCATAAAGATAAAATTATATTTACTAACATGGTTAGGCTTTCCACATCCCTAGCAAGAAACAAATCAGTTCATGATAAGAGAATTAAAGCAAACAAAGGGAAAGAAAGAACTCTTGAATTCGCCCATGGTGCTGAGATATCCTCTTCTTGCCGCCACCTTCTTCTTGAAGTTCCTTGAATTCTTGATCACCTTTCCTCTATTTCTTGACTTCTTTTCTCCTCTCATCATGTAAGACCATTGAGGGTAATACCTGATGGGCTAATCTTGCATCTGCCCACAGTCCTTGGGTTTTTATAAGGTGGCTTGACCAAGGGACCACTTAGTGTAAGTGTTGGGTCCATTAAGAGCCCATGGTGGTGGGCTCAGGGGTTCATTATTTCCTATAGTGAATTTGGCCAGGCCTTGTAACCGAGACTGGGCTGAACCCATGTGGTTGATGTGTAGATCAATGTTTGTGTCACACGCCATACAAAGATACCCAACTAGTCAGCAGTTTGGAGGCTGAATGTGCACATGGACTTAATGGGCCTAAAGCCCAAATCGTATTGGTTTAATTTGATTAATTAAAGAGGGGCGGTTCTGGGATTTAGATCAGCAGATAGGATATGTAGTTATCCTTTTCCACTCAGAGAGTCCAGATCCAAATAATGATTTGGATTACGAAACTCCTAATAAGATTAGGAGGGCTGATATTTATCTACAGATAAGATAAGGGTTTATCCTATCTCTTAAAGAGAGTCTAAATCCAAATACATATTTGGATTTGGAAACTCCTAATGGGATTAGGAGGAGCTCTCTTTAAGGCTATGAATAGAGGAGGAGGGAGAACCCTACTTCACCCAAGATGATTACAGATTCAAGAGAGAAGACAAACCCGGTAAGACTGATGCCATCTTTTGCTCTTGCCTCCCTCTATTGCTGTTGCCATTGCCAGTTCATTCTCCACCTGTAGGAGCGATCAAGAAGTGTTCTTGATATCAGTTTTTGGTGAAAAACTGATCTGAAGTTGTGCTCACTCGCCCTCCATCAGATTCTTGGCAAAGAATCAGGTTCTTGCTGAAGGACCACCCTACTAATTCTGCTCCACCCTACACTGTATCATCTTTAATGGGAGTAGTTTTTGGAAAACTCCTTGGGCATGAACACCTTTATTGGGAGTTATTACTACTCTGTATCAGGTATATCCCTCTCTTACCTTTTGGTTTCAGATCTGGTCTGGTTTAGGGTTCAAGATTGATCATTGAAAAGGTAGTTTTCTAAAATATGGAATGTTATTCCCACATGGGAGAGAGAAATTTTTTGAAATTTTGCTCTACCTTCAGTTACTACCAGATTAGGATGGATCCTGTTGATGAGGACAAGACCGCATTCATAACTGAGCTCGGCCTATATTGTTATAAGGTCAATCCCTTTGGATTGAAAAACACTGGGGCAACATTCCAGCGCCTTGTAAATAAGTTTTTTTGATTCATTGATCAGCAATAAAGTAGAATGTTATGTTGATGACATGGTCTTGAAGACCCAGCTTTTGAACTCTTTGTTAGATGATTTAACTGATGTTTTTCAAATTTAAAGAAGATATAATATGAAATTAAATCTGAATAAATGTGTCTTTGGAGTTTCTTCAGGTAAATTCCTAGGCTATATAGTCAACCAACGTGGCATCGAGGACAACCCAGAAAAAATAAAGGCAATTCTAGATATGAGACCACCCCAAAAAATAAAAGAAGTCCAAAGGTTGACTGGCTAGATAGCTACCCTAAGCTGCTTCATATCTAATCGGTGGACTGATGCCCACCCTTTTTTAAAACTACAAAAAAGAGCAAGAACTTTGAATGGACCGAAGAGTGCCAACTCACCTTTGACGAGCTGAAAAGGTACCTAAGTGACACACCAATTTTAACTCGACCTAAAGAAGGGGATGAGTTAAAACTATACCTCTCCGCGAGTGATGAAGCAGTTAGTTTGGTACTGATCAAAGAAGTAGATTGAGTCCAACGATCCATCTACTATGTTAGTAAAGTTTTGTAGGATGCAGAGATTAGGTATCCAGAGATCAAGAAACTAGCATACGCGCTGGTCATAGCAGCCCGAAAACTACGCCCATACTTCCAGGCCCACACTCTCGTTGTTCTCACCAACAGGCCCCTGAGGCAGATTCTGCTTAAGCCCGAGGTATCTGGAAGATTAACGAAGTGGTCTATTGAGCTGAGCGAATACAATATCCAGTTCGAGCCATAACCAGCAATCAAATCCCATGTCTTGGCAGATTTCATAGTAGAGTGCACATTCGGCACAACGACCCCTGAATTGACCGAGCTCGCTTACACTTCGAAGGCATTAACCAATAGGGCACCAAACCCAATCAGAGTAGTACCAACTTGGGATGAGGAGCCCCTGGATCCTCCACATTGACGGCTCATCCAACCAGCGGGGAAGCAGTTTAGGACTGATACTATACGACCCAAGCGAGGTGAAGCTAGAGTATGTTCTCCATTTTGGATTCGAGGCGTCAAACAACGAGGGAGAGTATGAAGCACTAATCGTCAGGCTGAACTTAGCAAAGGAAATGAAAACAAAGAACCTTATCAAATGCAGCGATTCACAACTGGTGGTTAACCAAGTCACTGGCAATTACGAAGCCCATGACCCAACTATGGCAGCTTACCAGGTCAAAGTCAGAGAGATCCCATATTACTTAATCTCCTACTTCATCAAGCAAATTCCAAGGTTTGAGGATGCTAATGTCGATGCCTTATCACGTCTAGCGAGGTACATAAGAGGACTGATTGCCTCTAGCTCACTTCATCAAGCGAACTGTGTACATAGAGGACTTACCTTGGCCCAGCATTCTCGGGGGGGGGGGGGGTGGGTGTCAGAAGAGGTCACTCCAGTGTTGCAAGCGGAACCAAGCTGGATCGACTAATTGCCAATTACCTGCTCCATAGGACCCTACCTGTAGAATGCAATGCGGCTCAGAGGGTAAAGCGTCAGTCGGCCAAGTACGTCCTCATAGACGAACGTCTGTATAGGAAATCCATCACGCTCCCCTACCTGCGCTTCCTACGACCCTCAGAAGCTGACCTCATACTCCATGACACCCATGAAGGCTTGTGCGGTGGACACTTGGGGGGCAGTGCCCTCGCACATAAAGTATTAAGGCGGGGCTATTATTGGCCCACAATGAAGGCGGATGCACTTGAGCTCGTTAAGAAGTGTGGCAAATGTTAGAGGCATGCCAATATCCACCACCAACCTATTGTTAATTTGAAGTACCTTACCAGCCCGTAGTTATTCGCACAGTGGGTAATCGACATCCTCGATTCTTTCCCGCTAGCAATAGGGCAAAGGACGTTCTTGGTTACAGCAGTAGATTATTTTATGAAGTGGGTGAAAGCTAAACCCCTAGTAACCATCACAACTCATAACATACAAAATTTCTTCTAGAGGAGCATAGTATGCCACTTCGGACTACCTCGGCTGCTGATATCCAACAATGGGAAGTAGTTCAAAGATATTAAGTTTTAAAACTAGTGTGCCAAGATGGGGATTCAGCAAAACATCACCTCAGTGGCACACCCTCAAGCGAATGGACAAGAAGAAGTAACTAATAGGGCGATACTTCATTGATTGAAAGATTGCCTAGCTCAAACAAAAGGATTGCAGGTGGACAAGCTGCTAGTGTTCTTTGGGCCAACCGAACTACTATCAAGACTGTGATGGGTGAGACCCCCTTCAACCTTACGTATGGTATAGAGGCGGGGATCTCAATAGATATCGAGGTACCCACATTGCGATTTGAGGCCTATGATGAGGAAACAAACAATGACAAGCTTCGTACCAACCTGGACCTGGTAGAGGGGGTGCGACACCTGGCCTACATCCGGACTATGGCGTAATAGCAGAGAGTAGCTCAGTACTATAATGCCCAGGTCAAGAAGTGGTAGTTTTGTGTCGCCGACCTGGTTCTTCAGAAACTTATGGTACCTGATCTTGGCGTAGGTAAGCTTGGACCGAACTAGGAAGGTTCGTACCGTATAAGGTGGGTGTTTGTGAATGGATGAGAGATCCATCATATGGATGGCTGAACCCTATAGGAAGGTTGAGCCAAATTTCAAAAATTTCTCTCTCTTCCATCTGGGAATCGCATTCCCAATTTTAGAAAAATACATTTTCAAAAGTCAATCTTCAACCAAAACTGGACTAGATCTGAAACCAAAAGGGAGAGGGATATACCTGATACGAAGTATCAGTAACTCCCAATGAAGGTGTTCACACCCAAGGAGAAAACCAGAACCCGCTTCCATTAAAGATGACATAGTGTGTATTGAAGTAGGATCAGTAGGACGGCTCATCAGCAAGAACCGAATTCTTCAGCAAGAATGGAGTAGAGGGCTGGTGAGCACAACTTCAGATTGCTTCTTCTACCTAGAAGCAATATCAAGAACAATTCTTGATCACTCCCACAAGTGGAGATCGAATTGGGTAAGGGCGGCAAGAACAGGGAAGAACTCTGTAGATTGCTGTGTTATGTTGTGTTGTGTGTTTTACTGAGGAATTTGCCGCCTTTATTTATAACCTTCTCAGGATAAGCCTCTTAATCTAATTAGGAGAGGGTTCCTTAATCCAAATATGATATTTGGATTTGGACTATTGAATGGATAAGACTTATCTTATCCTTCAGCTAATCCTAATCAGATTATAAATCCTATATTGCCTCCTTTTAATTAACTGACTTAAGCCCAGTTCGAATCGGGCTTTAGGCCCATTAAGTTTATGTGCTCACTTAACCTCTTAATATGCTGTCCAACTAGCTCTCTTTGTATGGAGTGGGACCCAAACATTGATCTAGAGATCAATCACATGGGTTCAGCCCAGCCTTTGTTACAAGGCCTGGCCGAATTCTCTATAGGAGAGAAAGAACCCCTGAGTCCATCATGATGGGCTCATAATGGGCCCAACATTTACACTAAATGGTCCTTGGGTCCAGCCACCTTATGAAAACCCTAGGACTGAGGGCAGATGCAAAATTAGCTCAACAGGTATTACCCTCAATGGTCTTTACACTTTATCACTCAAACCATAATGATCAAACACTGCCCGACAAGAAAGGACCTCTCCCTTAGCTGCAAGGAACAGTGTTGCACTCTCTACTCACTTGGATCCCGGGAATTAAAACCTTTTTGCAAACATTTTGAAACCATAATATATATGTATATCTTTATATAAATATATTTTGCAAAAACAAATTTCAATGGTTGAAATCAACTACCGGCAGTTTAGATTTCCATCAGAGAGAGTGTATTCCCCTATCATTCGCTTTGTCTGACAAAGGGGCTGATCCTATCACTATGATCACACATAAACAATGACACCTAGTGCAGTACCATAATCGAGTCTTGGGGCAGGTGTAGCATTCTAGTTTTTGCCCATCTATCTCTAAGGCCTAGGGCAATACTGGATTTTTGGTCCGGTTCAAGGTTTCAAGAAAACCCACACTACATGTACCTCAGGTCTCACCCAGGTAGCTGAGATAAACCACCCCTGTTAGACAGTTATGTCCTTAGCTCCAATTAGATTGATGTATCTTTTGACATTTATTGTAAATGAATAAAGTACATAATTGATTCATGTCATTGTGGTGTGTTTCTCTGTGTAATACCCTTAAACTGGACACTTATGAGACTCGTGCTAATTCAGAATCTTCATAGCCGTTGGATAGATCTATGGAGATTTATCTTGCCAATGAAAGAATGGTAAGGTCCATCATATGGATGCCAAAAGGGTGCGGAAAGGGTGGGCAAATTTCAAAAATTTCTTACCTTTCTTTCAACTAGGGATCATATTCCCTAAATTTAGAATACAGTATTCAAGGATTTGACTTGAACCAAAATCAAACATGATCTGAACCAAAAGAGAAGGGAAGGGATATACTTGATCCGGAGAAACAGTATCTCCCAATGTTGGTGTTCACGCCCAAAAAAACTTCTAAGAACCTGTTAGATAGTTTTGTATGCCCTTAGCTCCAATTAGTTTGATGTACATATGACATTTATTGAAAATGAATAAGGTACATATTTGATTCATGTTCTTGTGGTGTGTTTCTATGTAATACCCTTAAACTAGACACTTATGAAACTTGTGTTGGTTTAGAATGTTCACAGCCGTTGGATAAGTCTGGGGAGATTCATCCTGCTAAGGCTGACACTGATGTCCCACCAAGTCGGTTGGGGTGGTTTGTCTCTGCCACCAGGGTGAGACCCGAGGTACAAGCAGTGTAGGATTAATTGAATCTTTGAACTGAACTAGATTTCCAGCATTGCCCTGGACCTTGGAGATTGATGGGAAAAATTGGAAAGTTACACCTGACCCCTAGACTCGATTATGATACTGCACTAGGTGTCGGATTGGGCTATCTTTGATATGCCAATCAGTGAGATCCTTAGCGGGGTCAAAACCTGGGTATGTTGGGACAGTCTGAGAATTCATATGAGTGGGTGATCATAGTGACAAGATAAGCTCCTTTGTCGAACAAAGGTAATGATCGGGGATGCACTTTCTCTGATGGAAACCAAGACTGTCGGCAACTGATTTCAATCGTTGAGATTTGTTTTGCAAAATATATTTTATATGATATATAAAAGTATATATATTATGGTTTCTAAATGTTTGCAAAAGGTTTTAATTCCCGGGATCCATGTGAGTAGAGCGTGTAGCACTATTCCTAGCAGCCGATGGAGAGGTCCTTTCTTGTCGGGTAGTGTTTGATTATTATGGGCTGAGAGGTTAAGTGTAAGACCATTGAGGGTAATACCTGATGGGCTAATCTTGCATCTTCCCACAGTCCCTGGGTGTTACAAGGTAGCTTGGCCCAGGGACCACATAGAGTAAGTGGTGGAACCATAGAGCCCATGTGATGGGTTTCAGGGGGTGCACTGTCCATAGTAGTGTATTTGGCCAGGCCTTGTAACAAAGGCTGGGCTGAACCCATGTAGCTGATGCGTAGATCAATGTTTGGGTCCCATGCCATACAAGGAAGTCCAACTAGGCAGTAGTTTGGAAGGCTAAGTGAGCACATAACCTTATTGGGCCTAAAGCCCATTTCGAACTAGGCTGATTTGATCAGCTTAATGAGGGGCAAATTCTAAGATTAGATTAGCAGATAGGATTGGGTCTTAACCCTATCCACTCAAAGAGTCCATATCAAAATATGATTCAGATATGGAAACCTCCTAATAGGATTAGGAGAGAGTTGATCTAATCTGTAGATAAGATAAGGATTTACCCTAATGGGATTTGGAGTTGATCCCTTTAAGCTTATGAAAGGAGGAGGGGGCGACAGCCTTTAGAAGATACACATATTCACATCCTCTTCAGAGTTGAAATCACAGAAGAAAGAATTCAATACATCTGCGCAAATTCTTTCTTGTCGCCTCCTTCCTACCACCGCCACATCTGCCAGTTTGATCTCCTCTTGTCAGTAGGAGTGATCAAGATTAGATCTTGATATCAGTCCTTTGTGAAAGGGCTGATTAGAAATAGTGCTCACGTGCCATCCAGCTGATTCTTGTGAAGGATCTAGTTTTTGTGAAGAACACTACTGATTCTGCTCCATCCTACATTGTGCCATCTTCAGTGGGAGCATTTTTTGGTTCCTTCCTTGGGCGTGAACACCTCCATTGGGAGATACTATTTCTCTGTATCAGGTATATCCCTCTCCTACTACTTTTGTTCAAATCTGGTCCGGTTCTTTTTTCAAGATTGATCCTTGAAAAATATGATTTTTCTAAAATAGGGAATACGATACCTAGTAGGATGTAGAAAAAATTTTGAAATTCACCCATTCTATTCCACAAGATTCAGGCATCCATACGATGGATATCTCATCCCTTCATAACCACTCCCACTGAAGATGACATAGTGATGAGGGAGCAAAACCAGTAGAGTTCATCCCACGATCCAGGTCCTTCTGAAGAAATCGATGGAAGCAATGAGCACTACACAAGATTAGTCTTTTAGCCAAGAATGATATCAAGAAGGTTCCTTGATCATTTCCCTCACAGAGATATCGAACTGGCAGTAGATGGCAGTGGCTACTGGAGGAGAAGACTAGAGAAGAAGGTAGCGAACTAGTTTCTCCTCTCTAGGGTTTCTCTGAGATCCAATCTCTAGTTGTAGAGTATTCTCTGCAAATTCACTTAAGGTTTGAATTCTTGTAATTTGAATTAAGTTTCTCCTCTTTCTTTCTTAGTGATTAAAAAACCTCCTAATCCCATTAGGAGTTATCCTAAACCAAATCTATATTTGGATAACGAGTCTTCTTAATCCTATCTGCAGATTAGATCAGCCCACACCCTGACCTTATCAGGAGGTTACCATATTCAAATCCTAAGTGACTGATCAAATAAGCCCAATTTGAAATGGGCTTTAGGCCTAATATGTATCAAGTGCTCAATTGGCTTCCAAACTGCTGCCAAGTTGGGCTTCTTTGTATGGCGTGGAACCCAAGCATTGATGTATATATCAGCCACATGGGTTTGGCCCAACCTCTATTACAAGGCCTAGCCAAATTCACTGGAAAACCCAATGAACACCTTGAGCCCATCACATGGACTCTATGGGCCCAAAACTTACACTAAGTAGTCCCTAGGCCAAGCCATCTTATAAAAAACTAGGAACTATGGGAAAATGCAAGATTAGCCCATCAGGTATAACCCTAAATGGCCTTACACTTAACCTCTCAGCCCATAATGATCAAACACCGCCCGACAAGAGAGGATCTCTCCCTCGGCTGCAAGGAACAGTGCTGCACTCTCTGCTCACATGGATCCCGGGAATTAAAATCATTTGCAAACATTTCAAAACCGTATATATATATATATATATATATATACATACATATATATATATACATATATATATATATATACATATATATATACATATATATATATATATACATATATATATATACACATATATATATATATATATCTTGTATATAAATTTTGCAAAACAAAATTCCAACGATTGAAATCAATTGCCGGCAATTTGGTTTCCATCAAAGAGAGTGCATCCCCAATCATTACCTTTGTCCGACAAAGGGGCTGATCCTGTCACTATGATCACCCACTCAGATGAATTCTCAAACTGTGCCAACATACCTAGGTTTTGACCCCCACTAAGGATCTTACTCATTAGCATATCAAAGATAGCCCAATCCGACACATAGTGCAGTATCATAATCGAGTCTAAGGGTTAGGTGTAACTTTTCAGTTTTGCCCATTAATCTCCAAGGACCTGGGCAATAGTGGAAATCTGGTTTGGTTCAAAGATTCAAGTAATCCTACACTACATGCGCCTTGGGTATCACCTTGGCGGCTAACACAGACCACCCCAACATTAGGCAGCACACTAGTGTCAGCCTTGGCAGGATAAATCTCCCTAGACATGTCCAACAGTTGTGAACATTCTAAACTAACACGAGTCTCATTAAGTGTCCAGTTTAAGGGTCTTACACATAAACATACCACACAACATAAATCAAACATGCACTTTATTCATTTACACTAAATGTCTAAAGTACATCAAAACTAATTGGAGGTAAGGGCATACAAAATTGTCTAATAGCTCCCACTTGCACTTAGGTCCATTTTGGTACAAGCCGGAGTCTCATGCATTCTACGTGTTTCTCAAACACTTTCTGAATCAGGACGTTCCCTCTACCAACAATCTCCTGCAGTACATGGTACTTCCTCTCGATGTGCTTTGACTTCGAGTGGGCTCGAGGCTCCTTAGCCTAGGTGATTGCTCCATTGTTGTCACACAACAATGGGATGGGTGATGTACTGGACGGAACCATTCCTAATTCATGAATGAACTTTTTCATCCACTGACTTTCTTTGACATCTTCACTTGCGACAATGTACTTAGCTTCAGTTGTGGAGTTGGCCGTGGACCCCTGTTTGTTGCTTTTCCAGCAAACAGCACACGATCCTATCGCGAAAAAATACCTAGAAGTAAACTTTCTATCATTTGGATCCGACTAGAAATTGGCATTAGTATACTCTTGAATTTGTAGTAAACTACCATCGAATACCAGACAAAACTCTTTTGTCCTTCGAAAGTATTTGAGTATGTTTTTCGTAGCATTCCAATGCTTCTTCCCTAGGTTAGCCTGCAACCTGCTAACCACACTCACCGCCTGAGCAATGTCAGGGCGAGTGCACAACATTGCATACACGATTCTCCCTACGACTACGGCATAGGAAATGTCTTTAATGCCCTCAATCTCCTCAGAAGTCTTGAGAGATATCTTCTTGGAGAGAGTGACTCCATGCTTGAAAGGAACATTTCCTTTCTTGGAGTTCTTCATATTGTACCTTTTGACAATTTTGTCAATGTAAGCAGCCTGGGATAATCCTATTATCCGCTTTGATCTATATCTATAGAGTCGAAGACCTAGTATATAGGAGGCTTCTCCAAGATCTTTCATGGAGAAATGTTGCAAAAGCCACACCTTGACCGAAGTCAACATTCATACATCATTCCAAATGAGTAGGATATCGTCCACATACAACACCTAGAAGGTGACCTTATCCCCACTGGACTTCCTGTAAAGACAATGCTCATTTGGATTCTGCTTAAAGTCAAATGATTTGACGACAGAGTCAAAATAGATGTTCCAACTCCTAGAAGCTTGCTTAAGTCCATATATGGATCTATTAAGTTTACATACCATGTGTTCCTGACCAGCAGCAATGAAGCCTTGCAAATGTTGCATGTAGATATATTCACTAAGGTCTCCATTCAGGAATGCGGTTTTGACATCCATCTGCAAAATCTTGTAGTCATGGTATGCTGCTATAGCTAGCAGGATCCTAATGGATTTCAGCAAGGCCATGGGAAAAAAGTGAAGGGATGAGAGATCCATCGTATGGACACCCAAAGAATGCAGAATAAGGGGGCGAATTTCATAAATTTTTCTCTCCCTTCAACTGGGAATCGCATTCCCTATTTAGAAAATCATATTTTCAAGGATCATTCATGAACCATAAACTAAACCAGATCTGAACCAAAAGGAGTAGGAGAGGATTATTCCTGATACAGAGAAATAGTATCCCCCAACGAAGGTGTTCATGCTTGAGGAAGAATCCAAAGACTACTCCCACTGAAGATGGCGCAGTGCAGGATGGAGCAGAATCAGCAGTGTTCTTCTCCAAGAACTCTGTCCTTCGCAAGAATCAGCAGAATGGCACGTGAGCACAGCTTCCTATCGGTTCTTTATCAAAGAACTGATGTCAAGATCAAATCTTGACTTCTCCCATAGCTGAAGATCGAACTGGCAAACAAGGGCGGCAAGAACAGGGAGGCAGCAAGAAAGAATTATGTAGGGATGCTTAATTCTTCCTTCTGTGATTTCAGCACCCAAGAGGATGTAAATAACTCTCATTCTTCTAAAGGCTGCCACCCCTCCTTCTTTTGCTAACCTAAAGGATCAGCTCCTAATCCAATTAGGAGCTGCTTATCCAAATCATATTTGGATCAGTCTTCTCTTCAGGTGATAAGGATAAGCCCTTATCTTATCTGCAGATTAGATTAGCTTTCTCCTAATCTCATTAGGAGGTTTCTAGATATGAATCACATTCAGATCTGGACTCTCTGAGTGAATAGGGTCAAGACCCTATCCTATCTGCTACCGTCAGTCTTGGTTTCCATCAGTGAGAGTGCATCCCCAATCATTACCTTTGTCCGACAAAGGGGATGATCCTGTCACTATGATCACCAACTTAGATGAATTCTCAGACTGTCCCAACATACCCAGGTTCTGACTCCCACTAAGGATCTCACTGATTGGTACATCAAATACAGCCCAATCTGACATCTAGTGCAGTATCATAATCGAGTCTAGGGATCGGGTATAACTTTCTAGTTTTGCCCATCAATCTCCAAGGTCCAAGGCAATACTAGAAATCTGGTCTAGTTTATAGATGCAATTAATCCTACACCGTATGTGCCTAGGGTCTCACCCTGGTAGCTGAAACAAGCAACCCCAACCAACTTGGTGGCACCACAGTGTCAGACTTATCAGGATAGGTTACCCCAGACCAACCCACTGGCTGTGAACATTCTAAACTAACACGAGCCTCATTAAGCTTCTAGTTTAAGGGTATTACACAAAAACATACAAAGGGAATAGGAATCAAATATGCACTTTTATTCATTTACAATAAACTCATAAAGTCCATCATTCTGATTGAAGCTAAGGGCATACAAAACTGTCTAACAAAAATGTTTCCTCATAGTCGATGCCCTCTTTCTGAGTAAACCCTTTCACCACCAAACGAGCTTTGTAGGTCTCAATCTTGCCATTGGGGACCTTCTTCCTCTTATAGATCAATTTGCAACCAATTGCTTTTACCCCGGAGAGTGGATCTACTAGAGTCCAAACTCCATTGGCCTCCATCGAGTCCATCTCGGCTTTCCTGGTTTCCACCCACTTCCGGAAATCTATGTCCAACATAGCTTCCGCATAAGTCATGGGATCCTCCACACTAGTCAAGGCTTCCACCAGATAACTATCCCGGTCATAAGCATAATGGACTGGTGGCCTGGATACCCGGGTGGATCTTCTAGGTTGGTCACTACCTAGAACTTGTGGGACATCTCCCACTACTCCTAAGCTCTCCTCATCAAGAACTATTTCCTGACGATGGGTGTCCAGGATGTAATCAGTCTCTAAGAACTGGGCATTTCGACTGCAGAACACTTTCTACTCACTTGGGTCATAGAATAGATAACCCACTGAATCCTTTGGGTAGCCTACAAATAGGCAATGGCTGGTCTTGGATTCCAAATTGTCTGCACTTGTTCTTTTAACGTGCATAGGGCAACCCCAAATCTTCAAGTGTCTAACACTTAGTTTCTTTTCGGTCCAAAGTTCATATGGAGTTTTTAGAACCGATTTGGTTGGAACCCGATTCAGCACATAGATAGCAGTCTCTAATGCATATCCCCAAAAGGATGTGGGTAATTCTGAGCATGTGAGAAATGACCAGACCATGTCTAACAAGGTCCTATCCCTCCTCTCTGAAACATCATTATGTTGTGGTGTAGCAAGAGAAGCTAACTATGATATTATCCCATTGGCCTTCAAGTAGTCCCTGAATTTGTCAGAGAGATACTTGCCACCTCGATCCGATTGAAGGGCCTTAATTTCTCTCCCTAACTGTTTCTCGACCTCTTGTTTGAACTCTTTGAACTTTTCAAAGGATTTGGACTTATGTCTCATTAGGTACACGTAACCATACCGAGAATAATCATCAGTAAAGGTGATGAAATACACGTGTTGGTTACGAGTCCAAACACTCGGGGGACCACATACATCAGTATGTCTGAGGTCAAGTGTGCATGTACACCTTTTAGGCTTACTGTTAAGTAGCCATTTTGTCATCTTACCTCGGAGGCAATGCTCACAAGTGGGAAGATCTTCTATGGCTAGAAAATCTAAAGGGCCATCCTTTACTAGCTTTGTGATTCTGTCAATACCAATATGGCCAAGTTGGTAATGCCACAGGCACATGGGACTAACTATATCATGAGTTTTTTTCTTTGGGATTTCGACCGACGTAGTTTCAGCTAAGTTAGTTTCTAGAGAAGGACGTAGAACATAGAGACCATTCTCTAGTTCCCTACATGCGATGAATTTATTGTTCCTTTTAATAGTAATCATATTACAAAAATAGATAGTATATCTATCAGCACACAATTTGGAAACAAAAGTCAAATTTTTTCTTAAGTTCTGTACATAAAGGCAATCCTTAAGTACAAGAATTCCTTCTCTAAAGACTAATTCTACGGTTCCTATCGCCGTATCTGCAACACTTGCAGAATTTCCCAAGAAAAGCATAACTTCCCCTTCACTCAGCCTTCTGCTTACTTTGAACCCCTACAGTGAATTACATGCATGAGTTGAAGCCCCGGAGTCAACACACCAAGACACAGAAGTAACTAACAGATTAGTCTCTATGACACAAGTTTTGAGATTACCTTTCTTAGATTCTAGGTAGGCAGGACAGTTCCTCTTCTAGTGGTCGGCCTGCTTGTAGAAGTGACAGGCATCGGATGCCTTGTCTTTCTTTTGTTTCTTAGATTTGGTGGCCTTTCTCTGTGGCTTTTTCTTTGCCCTCGTCTTCTTGCCAGATTTTTCAGCTTCAACAAGCAAGGCTAGAGGCTCATCCTTCTTAATCAGTTCTTCAGCTCATTGCAACATATTGTTGAGCTCTTGCAAGCTGACATTTAGCTTGTTCATGTTATAATTCATGATGAACGGATTAAAGGACAAAGGCAAGGAGTTAAGAATAGCATCTATCTGTGTGACCAGATCCAACCCGGAGCCAAGGGCCTCCTGCTCATTTATCTAACCCATCATCCGGAGACAATGGTCATGAACTTGTTGCCCATGGTCATCTACGAGGTCATGAACTTCTTCAGGACCTTTTGTCGAGTAGAACGATTCTGCTCTTCATACAAAGTCTTTAGACTATCCAATATGTCTTTGGCGAGTTCGATCTTATCGAACTCCTTCTGTATCGGATTATCTAGGGAGGCTATGATATAGCAGCGGGCTATGGAGTTTTTCTCCTCCCACTCTTGGTAGTCCCTCCTACGGGCTTCTGAAGCCCTGTCTCCCGGATGTTCCAGTGTAGGATTCTATGCCACTTTATCTAATTTTTTTGAAGTCAGGACAGCATAAGGTTTCTGTACCAGTTGACATAGTTTGGGCCCTTAAGCTTAGATATGGCTTTTAATCTATGTTCCATTTCCATTTGTTCATCTCTGAGATTTCCCTCCCATCTCAGTAATGAAGACGGCAAAATGTCTCTGGAAATGTGGAAAATCACATAGGTGCATGGAGCCAACTGTTTCAGCTGCATAATCCCACCACCTTTTGGTGAAGGATCACATCCACTCATCGTATGAGTTTTCCCTTTGGCCTCTATCAAACAAGGTTCATAGTCATTTTAGGGTAAACCTTTCTGTCTAGTGAGTCATCATCCATCATATTTGAGTTATGCCAAGGTACCATGAGAGAGTTCCCATTTTCTGGTGAAGTCCCTCCAACATCGGTCTATGATGCCCCTATCATCTTATGAAACACTCTGACAGATCCAACAGCAAATGGATAGCCTAATTTTATGATGTGTTTTCTCATTTATGAAGGACCTATCATCGTGCTAATGATGGAAGGCTTTTAGAGAGTCCATCAAATGAATCTCCCTATCACACGCACTCATATTTGCTTGGAGGGAACAAAATTATGCCCTAGTTAATTTAGGTCAAACCAAAGTGGCTCCCATTGACTTTAATAAAGTCAGATTTCTAGTGGCCCAAAATCGGCTAGGGTATCCACACGCATCCCTTTTCAGAGTTGTGGGGCCCACCATGAAAGGAGGGGTCATCCAATGACCATAAGGGACACCATGGCAATGATGTGCATTCAGCCATGGTGTGCGCAAGAGCCACTATCGCATCATCATGGGCCAAGTGCTTATGGCCCATGATCGCAGCACATCATAACATCCATACATCACATGCAATGGAAGAATTGATCCAATCAAAAACTTGTTGTAAAGCCCATTAATAAGCCCATTAAAAGTCCATAATATTAACAATTAGCATTATCTAGGTATATGGGCTGAATAGCGGTTAGCAGTTCGGCCCATATAGCTTTCGCACAAAAGTGGGCTTGTGTAGTTTTAACTCTTTAAAACTGGGCTTTACAGGTTGGGCCAAATTGATTCTTATAATTAAACACTAGTTTCAGACCTGAAAGTGGAAGAAAATATGACTAAAAATAGTCTCCTTTGAACTCTAGATTCGATCCAAATAGCTCTGGTCCAATCTGGCCCGAAATGGTCTGAAACTAATTTTCAATTCAAGAATCAATTTCAAGAAAGATCTGAAATTAATAATTCTGATTGCAAACATTCATAAATCAGATATGGGGCTGTCCGTACTAAATCCACCTGCAAAATAGAGATTAGAACATAAAGTTGCAGTTTCATAAACTACAAAAATGCAGATTGCAATAGTGATATCTGTGAATCTTCAGCGCCACCGACATCTTCAATCAAGAAATAAAAAAAAAAAAAAACAGAAATCCTAATTTCTATTAATTAATTACAACTAGATTGAAACCTATACATTCAGTCTAGAAAAATAAACAGAAAATTATTTACAGACTGAATGAATAGAAACTGCTAGAATAATGCACAAAAAATCTGCGCTAAATTTGCACTTCGATCTCCATGTACGAACAGCCCAATAAATCAAGAAATAAATAAAGAACAGTTCAAAATCAATTTCAGATTTATAATATTAATTTCAGATCAATCACCCCACATCTAGAAACAATTTTCTAGAAATAAAACAATCTGCACAGATTCGGGTAGAACACCTTCTGTCCATTTGCGCAGGTTCAAATATGATTTTATTTGATTCAATATTCAAACCTGGCTCTGATACCACTGAAAGAATGGTAAGATCCGTCATATGGATGCCAAAAGGGTGCGGAATGGGTGGGTGAATTTCAAAAATTTCTTACCTTTCTTCCAATTGGGAATCATATTCCCTAAATTTAGAATACAGTATTCAAGGATTTGACTTGAACCAAAACTGAACCAGATTTGAACCAAAAGAGAAGGGAAGGGATATACCTAATTCGGAGAGACAGTATCTCCCAATGTCAGTGTTCACGCCCAAAGAAACTTCCAAGAAACCGTTACCACTGAAGATGACACAGTGATGATGGAGCAGAACCAGTAGTGTTCGTCCCACGAACCAGGTCCCTCTGAAGAACTCGATGGAAGCAATGAGCACTACACAGGATTAGTTTATCAGCAAAGACTGATATCAAAAAGCTTTCTTGATCTTTTCCCTCACTGAGATATCGAACTGGTAGTAGATGGCGGCGGCTGCTGGAGGAGAAGACTAGAGAAGAAGGTGGCGAACTGCTTTCTCCTCTAGGGTTTCTCTGAGATCCAATCTCTAGTTGTAAAGTATTCTCTATGAATTCCCTTAAGGTTCAAATTCTTGTAATTCAAATTAGGGTTTCTCCTCTTTCTTTCTTAGTGATTAAGAAACCTCCTAACCCCATTAGGAGTTATCCTAATCCAAATCTGTATTTGGATAACGAGTCTTCTTAATTCTATCTGTAGATTAGATCAACCCACTCATGATCTTATCAGGAGGTTACCATATTCAAATCCTAATTTGAATTTGGTCTCCATGAGTGGATAGGGTTAAGACCCAATCCTTTTGGCTTGACCTAATCTCATATCCGCCCCATTAAATGACTGATCAAATCATCCCAATTCGAAATGGGTTGTAGGCCCAATATGTATCAAGTGCTCAATAGGCTTCCAAACTGCTGCCTAGTTGGGCTTCTTTGTAATGCATGGGACCCAAGCATTGATCTACACATCAGCCACATGGGTTCGGCCCAACCTCAGTTACAAAGCCTAGCCGAATTCACTAGAAAACCCAGTGAACCCCTTGAGCCCATCACATGGACTTTATGGGCCCAACACATACACTAAGTTGTCCCTAGGCCAAGCCATCTTATAAAAACCTAGGGACTGCGGGCAAATGCAAGATTATCCCATCAAGTATAACCCTAAATGGTCTTACACTTAACCTCTCAGCCCATAATAATCAAACACAACTGGGTAGCAATTTGGAGGAAAAGTGAGCACTTGGACTTAATGGGCCTAATGCCCAATTCGAACTGGTATAATTTGATTATTTAAAAAGGGGCGGTTCTAGGATTTAGATCAGTAGATAGGATAGGGAGTTATCACTATCCACTCAGAGAGTCCAGATCCAAAAAAAAAAATGGATTAGGAAACTCCTAATAATACTGGGAGGGCTGATCTTTATCGGTAGATAAGATAAGGGTTTATCCTTCTCTCTTAAACAGAGTCCATATCCAAATAAGATTTGGATTAGGAAACTCCTAATAGGATTAGGAGAAGCTCTCTTTAAGGCTATAAATAGAGGAGGAGGGCGAACCCTACTACATCCTACAAGATTACAGATTCAAGAGAGAAGACAGTTCCAGTAAGACTGATGCCATCTTCTGCTCTTGACCTCCCCTATTGCTGCCGCCATTGCCAATTCGATCTCCACCTGTAGGAGCGATCAAGAAAGGTTCTTGATATCAGTTTTTGGTGAAAAACTGATCTAAAGTCGGGCTCACTTACCCTCTATTGAATTCTTGCTGAAGAGTTCGGTTCTTGTTGAAGAACCACCTGCTGATTCTACTCCACCCTACGCTCTGTCATCTTCAGTGGGAACAGTGTTTGATGTTTTCCTTGGGCGTGAACACCTTCGTTGGAAGTTATAGTTACTCCGTTTCAGGTACATCCCTCTCCTACCTTTTGGTTTCAGATCTAGTCTGGTTTAGGGTTCAAATTGATCCTTAAAAATGCAGTTTTCTAAAATAGGGAACGTGATTCCCATATGGGAGAGAGAAATTTTTGAAATTTCGCCCTACCTACCTGCAAGGTTCGGCTATCCATATGATGGATCTCTCAATCCTTCAGTGGTTTCAGATCCATGTTCAAATTTTGAACTAGAATTGTTCAAATCTAAAACTGCGCAAATGGGCAGAAGGCGTTCTACCCGATTTGCGCATATAAGAGATTTTCTAGGAAATCGGTTCCTAGATTAAGGGCGATTGATCTGAAATTAAATCTTTTAAATCTGATTTATATTTAGAATTATTCTTTATACTTTTCTTGATTTAGGGGTTGTTCGTATGGTGGAGATCGAAGTCTTTATTGGCACAAGAAATTTGTGATTTTGTAGTTCTTTTACAGGTTGTCCGTAATTAATTCTTTTTTAATTTTCTAAACTTAATGTATAGGAATTCGATATGATGTAATATTAATAGAAAATTAGGATTTTTCTATTTTATTTTATTCAAGATCGAAGATGAATAAAATAAAATATTCCATCATTCTGATTGAATGATTGAATATGCACTTTTATTCATTTACAATAAACTCATAAAGTACATCATTCTGATTGAAGCTAAGGGCATACAAAACTGTCCAACACCGTTGCTATTCGTAGGCTACCCCAAAGGCTCTGTGGGTTACCTATTTTATGACCCAGGAGAACAAAAGGTGTTCTATAGCAAAAATGCTCATTTCTTGGAGGATGATTACATCATGAAAATCATCATCGGGAAGTTGTTCTTGATGAGGAGAGCTTAGGGTCAGTGGGAGATGTCCCACAAGTTCCATGTAATGACCAACCTAGAAAATCTACACTGTATGTGCCTAGGGTCTCACCCTGGCAGCTGAGACAGGCCACCCCAACCGACTTGGTGACACTACAGTGTTTGCCTTATCAGGATAGGTCTCCCCAAACTGACCCACTGGCTGTGAAATTTCTAAACTAACACGAGTCTCATTAAGTGTCCAGTTTAAGGGTATTACACAAAAACATACCAAGGGAACATGAATCAAATATGTACTTTTATTCATTTATAATAAACTCATAAAGTACATCATTCTGATTGAAGCTAAGGAAATACAAAACTGTCCAACACCGTTACCTATTTGTAGGCTACCCCAAAGGCTCTATGGGTTACCTATTCTATGACCCAGGAGAACAAACGGTGTTTTGTAGCCAAAATGCCCATTTCTTGGAGGATGATTACATCCTGAACAATCATCATCGGGAAGTTGTTCCTGATGAGGAGAGCTTAGGGTCAGTGGGAGATGTCCCACAAGTTCCATGTAATGACCAACCTAGAAGATCTACCTAGGTTTCCAGGCCTCTAGTTCATTTTGGGTATGACCAGGATAGTTACCTGGTGGAAGCTACCACCAGTGAGGAGGATCCCGTGACTTATACAGAAGCTATGTTGGACATATATTCCTTGAAGTGAGTAGATGCCATGAGAGCTGAGATGGACTCAAGGGAGACCAATGGAGTCTGGACTCTAGTGGATCCGCCCCCTGTGGTAAAAGAAATTGGTTGCAAATGGATCTATAAGAGGAAGAAGGGCCCCGATGGTATGGTTGAGATCTACAAGGCAAGTCTTGTGGTGAAAGGGTACTTAGAAAGAGGGAATCGATTATGAGGAAACTTTTTTGCCGATGGCCATGCTTAAATCCATTAGGATCCTACTAGCTATAACAGCATACCATGATAATGAGATTTGGCAAATGGATGTCAAAACTGTATTCCTGAATGGAGATCTTAGTGAAGATATCTACATGCAGCAACCACAAGGTTTCTAGTTGTAGGTCAGGAACACACAGTATGTAAATTAAATAGATCCATATATAGACTTAAGCAAGCTTCTAAGAGTTAGAACATCCGGTTTGACTCTACAGTCAAAAGGTTTGACTTTAAGCAAAACCCGGATGAGCCCTATGTTTACGGGAAATCCAGTGGGGATAAGGTTACATTCTTGGTTCTGTATGTAGATGACATTCTACTCATTGGGAATGATGCAGAAATGTTAACTACGGTGAAAGTATGGTTTTCACATCAATTCTCCATGAAAGATCTTAGAGAAGCTTCCTATATATTGGGTCTTTGACTCTATAGAGATAGATCGAAGAGGATAATAGGATTTTTCTAATCTACTTACATTGACAAGATAGTCAAGAGATACAGCATGGAGAACTCTAAGAAAGGAAATGTCCCTTTCAGGCATGGAGTCACTCTCTCCAAGGGCATGTCTTCCAAGACTCCCAAGGAGATTAAGGGCATGAAGGACGTTGTGAAAAACATATTGAAGTACTTTTGAAGGACAAAAGAGTTTTGTCTGGTATTCGATGGTAGTTCACTATAGAACCAGGGGTATACTAATGCCGACTACCAGTCAGATCTAGGTGGTAGAATGTCTACATCTGTTTATATCTTCACGATTGGATCGTGTTTGTTTGCTGAAAGTCAGCAAATAGGGGTCCTAAGTAGTAAGAATGATAGTCCACAACCCAAGCCGAACACATTGTCATAAGTGAGGCTGCCTTATGAATGAAGTGTTCATTCTGGAATTTGGAATTCTGCACATCACTCATTCCACTGTTGTGTGACAACACAAGATCTACGGGAGATTGATTTTAAAAGGTAGCATCATCGGAGAATGTGGCAGACCCATTGACTAAGCCACTAACACAGAAAGTGTTTGAGAAACACGTAGAAATTCTGGGACTCCAGCTTGTACCCGATTGAACCTAAGTGCAAGTGGGAGCTATCAGACCGTGTATGCCCTTAGCTCCAATCAGAATATTGTACCTTATGGCATTTAATGTAAATGAATAAAGTACATATTTGATTGATGTTATTATGGTGTACCTGTGCATAATATATCCCACTCTCGAGGTAGCCTTTGAACTAAAATCTGGATTAATTCAATTGCTTCCTATTATTCATGGCTTTCCAGGTGAGGACCCGTATAAGCATGTCAAGGAATTCCATGTTGTCTGTTCAAGCATGAAACCACAGGGTATGACTGAGGATCAGGTAAAACTTATAGCTTTTCCTTTTACTTTACGAGATAAAGCAAATGATTGGTTATATATTCTTCCTCCCGGTTCGATATGTATATGGGATGAGATGAATATAATGTTTTTAGTTAAATATTTTCCTGCATCCTGAGCTACAAATATTAGAAAGGAAATCTATGGAGTTCGGCAGTTTGGCGGTGAGACACTATAGGAATATTGGAAAAGATTTAAACAGCTTTGTGCTAGCCATCCCCACCACCAAATACCCGAACAGCTCTTGATCCAATACTTCTATGAAGGACTCCAATCTATGGATAAAAGTATGGTAGACGCAGCTAGTAGAGTAGCCTTGGTCAATAAAACACCTAAAGCGGCTAGAGAATTGATTTCTAAAGGGATGAGAGATCCATCGTATGGATGCCCAAATCTTGCGGAATAAGGTGGGCGAATTTCAAAAAATTTTTCTCTCCCTTTCAACTGGGAATCGAATTCTCTATTTAGAAAATCATATTTTCAAGGATCAATCTTGAACCATAAACTGAACCAGATATGAACAAAAGTAGTAGGAGAGAATTATACCTGATACGGAGAAGAAATATCTCCCAATGGAGGTGTTCACGCCCAAGGAAGGATCCAAAGACTGCTCCCACTTAAGATGGTGCAGTGCAGGATGGAGCAGAATCAGTAGAGTTCTTCTCCAAGAACCTAGTCCTTCGCAAGAAATAGCAAGATGACACGTGAGTAGAGCTTCCTACCAGTTCTTTCACAAAGAATTGATATCAAGATCAAATCTTGACTTCTCCCACTGAATTGGAGATCCAACTAGCAAGGTAGGTGGCAAGATGAAGGAGGTGGCAAGAAAGAATTCTGTAGGGTTGCTTGATTCTTTCTTCTATGATTTCAGCACTAAAGAGGATGTGAATATCTGTTTTCTAAATGCTGCCACCCCTTCCTTTTTTTGTAACCCTAAAGGATCAGCTCCTAATCCAATTAGGAGTTGCTGATCCAAATCACATTTGGATCAGACATCCCTTTAGGTGATAAGGATAAACCCTTATCTTATCTGCAGATTGGATCACCCTTCTCCTAATCTTATTAGGAGGTTTCCAGACCCAAATCACATTTAGATCTGGACTCTCTGAGTGGATAAGGTTAAGACCCTATCCTATCTGCTAATCCATGTCAAAATTTGCCCCATAATTAACCAATTAAATAGCCTAGTTCGAAATGGGCTTTAGGCCCATTAAGGTCTAGTGCTCACTTAGCCTTCCTAACTGCTGCCCAGTTGGGCTTCCTTGTATGGCGTGAGACCCAAGCATTGATCTACACATCAGCCACATTGGTTCAGCCTAGCCTCTGTTACAAGGCCTGGCCGAATACACTGTTATAGACAGTAAACCCTGTGAAACCCATCAAATGAGCTCTATGGGTCCAACACTTACCCTAAGTGATCCCTGGGCCAAGCCACCTTGTAACACCCAGGGACTGTGGGCAGATGCAAAATTAGCCCATCAGGTATTATCCACAATGATTTTGCACTCAACCTCTCAGCCCATAATGATCATACACTGCCCAACAAGAGAGGACCTCTCCCTCGACTGCAAGGAACAGTGTTGTACTCTCTACTTATATGGATCCCAGGAAATAAAACCTTTTGCAAATATTTTAGAAACCATAATATATATATATATATATATACTTTTATATCTCATATAAAATATATTTTGCAAAAACAAATCTCAACGATTGAAATCGGTTGCCGGTAGTCTTGGTTTCCATTAGAGAGAGTGCATCATCGATCATTACCTTTGTCCGACAAAGGGGCTGATCCTATCACTATGATCTCCCACTCAGATGAATTCTCAGACTGTCCCAACATACCCAGGTTTTGACACCCGCTAAGGATCTCACTAATTGGTACATCAAAGACATCCCAACCCGACATCTAGTGCAAAATCATAATCGAGTCTAGGGGTCAGGTGTAACTTTCTAGTTTTTCCCATCAATCTCCAAGGTCCAGGGCAATACTGGAAATCTGGTCCAGTTTAAAGATTCAATTAATCCTACATTGTATGTGACTAGGGTCTCACCCTGGCAGCTAAGACAGGCTACCCCAACCGACTTGGTGGCACTACAGTGTTAGCCTTAACAGGATAGGTCTCCCTAGACCGACCCACTGGCTGTGAACATTCTAAACTAACACGAGTCTCATTAAGTGTCCAGTTTAAGGGTATTACACAGAAACATACTAAGGGAACATGAATCAAATATGCACTTTTATTCATTTACAATAAACTCATAAAGTACATCATTCTGATTGAGGCTAAGGGCATATAAAACTGTCCAACAGCTCCCACTTGCACTTAGGTCCAATTAGGTATAAGCTGGAGTCCCATGTTTTCCACATGTTTCTCAAACACTTTCTGTGATGGTGGCTTCATCAATGGGTCTGCTACATTTTCCGCTGACGCTACCTTTTGAATCAGGACGTCCCCTCTACCAACAATCTCCCGCAGTACGTAGTACTTCCTCTCGATGTGCTTTGACTTCGAGTGGGCTCATGGCTCCTTAGACTGAGCAGTGGCTCCATTGTTGTCATACAACAACGGGATGAATGATGTGCTGGACAAAACTACTCCCAACTCGTGAACAAACTTCTTCATCCACACGGCTTCCTTCGCAGCCTCGCTTGCGGCATTGTACTCGGCCTCGGTTGTGGACTCGTTTGCTTTTCCAGCAAACAGCACACGATCCTATCATGAAAATATATCCAGATGTAGACTTTCTATCATCTGGATCCGACTGGAAATCGGCATCGGTATACCCTTGGATCTGTAGTGAGCTACCATCAAATACCAGGCAAAACTCTTTTGTCGTTCGAAGGTATTTAAGTATATTTTTTGCAGTAGTCCAGTGCTCCTGCCTTGGGTTGGCCTGGAATCTGCTTACCACACTCACTGCCTAAGCAATGTCAGGACAAGTGTACAGCATGGCATACATGATGCACCCTATGGCAGAGAAATAGGGAACGCCCTTCATGCCCTTGATCTCCTCAGAGGTCTTGGGAGACATCTTCTTAGAGAGAGTGACTCTGTGCCTGAAAGGAACATTTCCTCTCTTGGAGTTCTCCATGCTGTATCTTTTAACTATTTTGTCAATGTAAGCAGATTGGGATAATCCTATTATCCGCTTCGAACCAAATCGGTTCTTAACACTCCATATGAACTTTGGACCGGAAAGAAACCAAGTGTCAGACACTTGAAGATTTGGGGTTGTCCAGCACACGTTAAAAGAACGAGTGCAGACAAGTTGGAATCCAAGACTGGTCGTTGCCTATGTTTAGGCTACCCAAAAGGCTGTATAGGTTACCTATTCTATGACCCAAGTGAGCAGAAAGTGTTATGTAGTCGAAATGCCCAATTCTTGGAGACCGATTACATCCTGGACACCCACCGTCAGGAAATTGTTTTTGATGAGGAAAGCTCAGGAGCAGTGGGAGATGTCCCACAAGTTCCAGGTAGTGACCAACCTAGAAGATCCACTCGGGTATCCAGGCCACCAGTCCATTATGGTTATGACCAGGATAGTTACCTGGTGGAAACCTTGACTAGTGAGGAGGATCCTGTGACTTACGCGGAAGCTATGTTGGACATAGATTCCCAGAAGTGGGTGGAGGCCATGAGAGCAGAGATGGACTCAATGGAGACCAATGGAGTCTGGACACTAGTAGATCCACCCTCTGGGGTAAAAGCAATCGTTTGCAAATGGATTTACAAGAGGAAGAAGGGCCCCGATGGTAGGGTTGTGACCTTCAAAGCTCGTCTGGTGGCGAAAGGATACACTCAGAAAGAGGGCATCGATTATGAGGAAACCTTTTCGCCTGTGGCTATGCTTAAATCCATTAGGATCCTGCTAGCTGTATCAGCATACCATGATTATGAGATTTGGCAAATGGATGTCAAAACTGCATTCCTGAATGGAGATCTTACTGAAGATATCTATGTGCAGTAGCCGCAAGGCTTCATAGCTGCGGGTCAGGAAAACATGGTATGTAAACTCAATAGATCCATTTATGGACTTAAGCAAGATTTTAGAAGTTGGAATATCTGTTTTGACTCTATTGTCAAATCGTTTGAATTCGAGCAGAATCCGGATGAACCCTGTGTTTACAGGAAGTACAGTGGAGATAAGGTTACCTTCTTGGTTTTGAATGTAGACGACATTCTACTCATTGGGAATGATGTAGGAATGCTGACTACGGTGAAAGTATGGCTTTCACAGCAATTCTCCATGAAAGATCTTGGAGAAGCCTCCTATATACTGGGTCTTCGACTCTATAGAGATAGATCGAAGCGGATAATAGGATTATCCCAATCTGCCTACATTGACAAAATAGTCAAAAGATACAGCATGGAAAACTCCAAGAGAGGAAATGTTCCTTTCAGGCACGGAGTCACTCTCTCCAAGAAGATGTCTCGCAAGACTTCTGAGGAGATTGATGGCATGAAAGGTGTTCCCTATGCCTCTCCCGTAGGGAGCATCATGTATGCCATGCTAAGCACTCGTCCTGACATTGCTCAGGCAGTGAGTGTAATAAGCAGATTTCAAGCCAACCCAGGTAGGAGCACTGGGCTACTGTGAAAAACATACTTAAGTACCTTCGAAGGACAAAAGAGTTTTGTCTAGTATTCGATGGTAATTCACTACAGATCCAAGGGTATACTGATGTCGATTTCCAGTCGGATCCAGATGATAGAAAGTCTACATCTGGATATGTTTTCAGGATAGGATCGTGTGTTTTTTCCTAAATGTCAGCAAACAGGGGTCCTAAGTAGCAAATTAATAGTCCACAACCCAGGCTGAACGCATTGCCGTAAGTGAGGCTGCCTTATGAATGATGGAGTTCATTCCTGGATTTAGAATTCAGCACATCACCCATTCCACCATTGTATGACAACACTGGACCTATGAGAGGATGATGTTAAGAGGTAGCATCAGCAGAGAATGTGGTAGACCCATTGACTAAGCCACTATCATAGAAAGTGTTTAAGAAACATGTGGAAAGCTTGGGACTCCGGCTAGTATCTGATTGGACCTAAGTGCAAGTGGGAGCTGTTAGACAGTTTTGTATGCCCTTAGCTTCAATCAAGATGATGTACTTTATGAGTTTATTGTAAATGAATAAAAGTACATATTTGATTCATGTTCCCTTGGTATGTTTCTGTGTAATACCCTTAAACTGGACACTTAATGAAACTTGTGTTAGTTTAGAATGTTCACAGTCAATGGGTCGGTCTGGGGAGACCTATCCTGACAAGGCTGACACTGTGGTGCCACCAAGTCGGTTGGGGTGGCTTGTCTCAGCTACCGGGGTGAGACCCTAGGCACATACAGTGTAGGATTAATTGAATCTTTGAACTGGACCAGATTTCTAGTCTTGCCCTGGACCTTGGAGATTGATGGGCAAAACTGGAAAGTTGCACCCGACTCCTACACTCGATTATGATATTGCACTAGGTGTCGGATTGGGCTGTCTTTGAAGTACAAATCAGTGAGATCCTTAGTGGGGGTCAAAACCTGGGTATGTTGGGACAGTCTGAGAATTCATCTGAGTGGGTGATCATAGTGACAGGATCAGCCCCTTTGTCGAACAAAGGTAATGATCGGGGATGCACTCTCACTAATGGAAACCAAGACTGCCAGCAGCCGATTTCAATCGTTGAAATTTGTTTTGCAAAATATATTTTATATAAAATATAAAAGTATATACATTATGGTTTCGAAATGATTTGCAAAAGGTTTTAATTCCCGGGATCCATATAAGCAGAGAGTGCAACACTGTTCCTTGCAGCCGAGGGAGAGGTCTTCTCTTGTCGGGCAGTGTATGATCATTATGGGCTGAGAGGTTAAGTTTAAGACCATTGAGGATAATACCTGATGGGCTAATCTTGCATCTACCCACAGTCCTTGGGTGTTACAAGGTGGCTTGGCCCAAGGACCACTTAGGGTAACTATTGGGCTCATAGAGCCCATCTGATGGGTTTCAAGGGGTGCACTATCCATAACAGTGTATTTGGCCAGGCCTTGTAACAAAGGCTAGGTTGAACCCATGTGGCCGGTGTGTAGATCAATGTTTTGGTCCCACGCCATACAAGGAAGTCCAATTGGGCAGCAGTTTGGAAGGCTAAATGAATACATAACCTTAAATGGGCCTTAAGCCCATTTTGAACTGGGCTAATTTGATTAGTCACTTAAGGGGCGAATTCTGAGATGGATCAGCTGATAGGATTGGGCCCACACCCTATCCACTTAGAGAGTCCAAGATCTAAATGAGATTTAGATCTAGAAACGTCCTAATTAGATTAGGAGATGGCTGATTTAATCTGCAGATAAGATAAGGGTTATCCCTTATCTTAAAGGGACTTCTAATTCAGATATGATTTGGGTTAGCAACTCCTAATGGGATTAAGAGCTGATCCCTTTAAGTCTATAAAAGGAAGAGGGGGAGGCAGCCTTTAGACATCACAAGCAAGCAATACATAGTCTTGTCTTCAGAGCTGAAATCACTGAAGAGAGAATCTGCACCCTGCAAATACTCTCTTGCCGCCTCCTTCCTACAGCCGCCGCCTATAGCAGTTCGATCTCCAGTTCTTGGGAGAAATCAAGATTGGATCTTGTTTCCAATCTTTTGGAGAAAAGATTGGTGGGAGTTGTATTCACAAGCCGTTTAGGTGATTCTTGAGAATGATCAATTTCTTTTGGAAGAACACTGTTGATTCTGCTCCACCCTACACTGCATCATCTTCAGTGGGAGCAGATTTTGGATCCTTCCTTGGGCATGAACACCTCCATTGGGAGATACTACTTCACTGTATCAGGTATTATCTCACCCTACTCCTTTTGGTTCAGATCTGGTTCAGTTTGTGGTTCAAGAATGATCCTTGAAAATATGATTTTCTAAATGGGGAATTCGATTCCCAGTTGAAGGGAGAGAAAAATTTTTGAAATTCGCCCCCTTATTCCGCAATCTTTGGGCGTCCATGTGATGGATTTTCTATCCCTTCACTTTTGATGTGTGCTGGACAACCTCAAATCTTCAAATGTCTGACACTTGGTTTCTTACCGGTCCAAAGCTCATAGGGAGTCTTCGGATCTGATTTGGTTGGAACTCTGTTCAGCACGTATATCGCAATTTCTAGTGCAAAACAACAAAAGGATGTGGGCAACTCTGAGTGTACGAGAAGTTATTAGACCATATTCAATAAAGTCTGGTTCCTCCTCTCTGACACACCGTTTAGTTGTGGTGTAGCAGGAGGAGCTAGGTGTGATAATATCCCATTGACCTTTAAGTAGTCCTTAAATTCGTCAAAGAGATACTCGCCACCTCGATCCGATCGAAGGGTATCAATTTCTCTCCCTAACTGATTCTCAACCTCTTGTCTGAACTCTTTGAACTTTTCAAAGGATTCAGGCTTATGTCTCATTAGGTACATGTAACCATATCATGAAAAATCATCTGTAAAGGTGATGAAATACACGTGTTGATTCCGTGTCCTAAGACTCAGGGGACCACATATATCAGTATGTATAAGGTCAAGTGTGCCCGTGCATCTGTTAGGCTTACCGTTAAATGGTCGTTTGGCCATCTTACCTTGTAGGCAAGGCTCACAAGTAGGAAGATCTTCTACCGGTAGAAAATCCAAAGGACCATCTTTTACCAACCTTGTGATTCGGTCAACACCGATGTGTCCAAGTCGGTAATGCCACAAGCACGTGGGATTAATTGTATCACGGACTCTTTTCTTGGGGACTTCAGTTGACATAGTTTCGGTTATGTTAGTTTCTAGAGAAGGATGTAGAACATAGAGACCGTTCTCCAATTCCCCCTATGCGATGAATCTGTTATTTCTTTTAATAGTAATCGTATTAATAAAAAAGACAGAATACCCATCTGCACACAGTTTTGAGACAAAAATCAAAATTCTCCTTAAATTTTGTACACAGAGACAATCTTTCAGTACAATAATTCCTTCTCTAAAAATTAATTCTACGGTTCCTATGGCTGCGGCTGCAATAGTTGCAGTAGTCCCAAGTAGAGCATAACTTCTCCTTCACTCAGCCTTCTGCTTACCTTGAACCCCTGCAGTGAGTTACACGCATGAGTTGAAGCCCTGGAGTCAATACACCAGGACGCAGAAACTATCAATAGATTGGTTTCTATAACACAAGATTCGAAATTACCTTTCTTGGATTCCAGGTAGGCAAGGCAATTCCTTTTCCAGTGGCTAGTCTTCTTGCAAAAGTGGCAGGCATCGGATGCTTTGTCTTTCTTATGCTTCTTGGGTTTGGCAGCCTTCTTCTGGGGCTTTCTCTTTGCCTTCTTTTTCTTGCCCGGTTTCCCAAATTCAACAAGCATAGCAATGGGCTCATCCTTTTTAATCAATTTTTTGGCCCTCTGCAACATATTGTTGAGTTCCTGCAAGCTGATTTTCAGCTTGTTCATGTTGTAATTCATGATGAATGGATTAAAGGATGGAGGCAAGGAGTTGAGAATAGCATCGATCTATATCACTAGATCTAGCCCGGATCCAAGAACCTCCAGTTCGTTGATATAACCCATCATCTAAAGACAATGGTCATGAACTTGTCGGCCCTTGGACATCTGAGCGGTCATGAACTATTTCAAGACCTTCTACCGAGTAGAGCGATTCTGCTCTTCATACATTGTCTTGAGACTGTCCAATACATCCTTGGCAAGTTTGATCTGATCGAACTGCCTCTGTATTGGATTGTCCAAGAAGGCAATGATATAGCAGCGGGCAAGGGAGTTTTTCTCCTCCCATTCTTGGTATTCTCTTCTACGAGCCTCAAAAGCCCTATCTCTCAAATGATCCGGGGCAAGATTCTTGGGTACCTTATCCAACTTTTCAGAGGTTAAGACCAACATAAGGTTCCTGTACCAGTCGGCATAGTTTGGACCCTTCAGCTTGTTGTCATCAAGAAGCTTTGCAAATTGTTCGTTTGCCATTTTCTGATAAAAGAGCAAACTTCAGTCCACAACCTAATTGGATTCATGTTCATCACATAGATATGGACTTTAATCTACGTTCCATTTCCATTTATTGATCTTTGAGATTTCCCTCCTTTCTTTGTCATGGGTTGTCTTTGGAAATGTGGAAAATCATATAGGGTGCATGGAGCCAACTGTTTTAGCTGCATAACCCCACCACCTTTCTGTGAAGGATCATATCCACTCATCATATGAGTTTTCCCTTTGGCCTCTGTCAAACAAGGTTTAGAGTCATTTTCAGGTAAACCTTTTTGTCCAGTGAGTGCTTACCCATTATATTCGTGAACGCCAAGGTACCGTGAGAGAGTTTCCATTTTCTAGTGATGCCCCTCCCACATCGGTCTATGACACTCCTATCATCTTATGAAACACTCAGACAAGCCCAATAGCAAATGGATAGCCCATTTTCTGGTGCATTTCCTCATTACTGAAGGACCCATCCTCATGCTAATGATGGAAGGCCTTTAGAGAGTTCATCATATGAATCTCCCTATCACATGCACTCATATTAGTTGGAGGGAATAGTAAATTATGCCCTACTTTGATCTAGGTCAAACCAAAGTGGCTTCAACTTTCATAAAACTAAATTTTGGTGGGCCCAAATCGGCTAGGATCCCGCACATAACCTCTCCATGGGGTGTGGGGCCCACCACTGAGGGAGGTCATCCAATGACCAAAAGGGACACCATGGAAACGATGTGCATTAGGCCATGGTGTATGCAAGAGCCACTGTCAATTTAGCATGGGCCAAGCACTTATGGCCCATGTACAAAGCACATCACACATTCATACATCACATGCAAGGATAAATTGATCCAATTAATTAATTATCTGTAAAGCCCATTTGAAGCCCATTTTTAATCCATAATATTAACCATTAATATCGTCCAGGTATATGGGCCGAATTAGGGTTGATGGGTTCGCCCCATATAGATTTATCCGTAGAGTGGGCTTTTAGTAGTTTTAACAACTTAAAACTGGGCCTTTACAGGTTGGGCCGAATTAAGAATTTAATTAATCATCAATCTCAGGCCCATTTTGGGAAAAATTAGGACTGATATTCAGCCTTGATCGAACCCTAGATTCGGTCCAAACAATTTGAACCAATCTTGGTTTGAATGGATCTAGGGTTTGATCTTTAATTAAATCTTTAAATCAAGAAAATAATCTAAAATTAAATACTGATAAAAGATAAATAAGAATCAATCAACCAGGGTTGTTCGCACAATCCTTTCTACAAAACAGAGGTTAGATCACAGTTTGCAGTTTCATAAACTACAAATTGCAGATTGCAGTTCTCCCATCTGCGAAATCTCCTTCTCCGCGCTGCCTTCTTCGATCCAAAAATAAAATAAATAGAGATCTGAATTTCTATTAATAATTACATCAGATCGAATACCTATACATTCAATCTAAAAATAAAAAATAAAAATTTATAGACCAAATGTAATAAAATAATCCATAAACTGCAAAATCCCAAGTTCCCTGTGCAAATCAAGAATTTGATCTCCTCTGGTGCGAACAGCCCATAAATCAAGAAAAACATAAAGAACAATTCTAAACAATAATCAGATTTATGTAAAATTTAATTTTAGATTATTCGCCCATAAATTTTGGGGCAGTGTTGCACTCTCTGCTCACATGGATCCCGAGAATCAAAACATTTTGCAAACGTTTGGAAACCATAATATATATACTTTTATATCTCATATAAAATATATTTTGCAAAACAAAATAGCAACGATTGAAATCGGTTGCCGGCAGTCTTGGCTTCCATCAGAGAGAGTGCATCCCCGATAATTACCTTTGTTCGACAAAGGGCTGATCCTGTTACTATGATCACCCACTCAGATGAATTCTCAAATTGTCCCAACATACCCAGGTTTTGACCCCCGCTAAGGATCTCACTGATTGGCATATCAAAGACAACCCAATCCGACACCTAGTGCAGTATCATAATCGAGTCTAGGGGTCAAGTGTAACTTTCCAGTTTTGCCCATTAATCTCCAAGGTCTAGGGCAATACTAGAAATCTAGTCTAGTTCAATGATTCAATTGATCCTACACTGCATGTGCCTAGGGTCTCACCCTGGCAGCTGAGACAGCCCACCCCAACCGACTTGGTGGCACATCAGTGTCAGCCTTATCAGGATAAGTCTCCCCAGACCGACCCACTGGCTGTGAACATTCTAAACTAACACGAGTCTCATTAATTGTCTAGTTTAAGAGTATTACACAGAAACATACCAAGGGAACATGAATCAAATATATACTTTTATTCATTTACAATAAACTCATAATGTACATCATTCTGATTGAAGCTAAGGGCTTACAAAACTGTCCAACAATTTCCAACATGGCCAGAAATTCACAACGATTCGAAGCAAGAACAGATGGTACTATCAGGTGTGTTAATGAGGTAAGTCAATCTAATTTAGAAAATCAAATTTCTGATCTAATTGCCTTGGTTCGACAATTGGCTACAAGGCAATTGCAAACGGCAAGGGTATGTGGTGTCTGTTCGATTCCTGGGCATCCTACGGATATGTGTCCATCATTGCAGGATGGTTCGATGCAGCAAGTTAGTGTCGTAGGAGGATCTCCGGGCCAACCTCAATGCAAGTATGATCCCTATTCCAATTACTACAATCCTAGGTGGAGAAATCATCCCAATCTAAGCTACGAAAATCAAGGAGGACCACAGAGATATCGGCCCCAAGCTTCCAACAGACAGCCCCCAATTTCAGCACCTATCTCAGCGCAAAGTCAACCCTCAAGTTCAAGTATGTCATTAGATGAAATCGTTAATGCTCTTGCTTCTAACACTCAACAATTTCAACAAGAAACAAGGGCCATCATCCAGAACTTAGGGAACCAAATCAGTCAGCTTGCTACTTCTATTAGCAAGTTGGAGGCGCAAAACTCTGGAAGGCTACCATCGCAGATGGTAGTTAATCCCAAGGAAAATGCTAGTGTAGTGGTGCTGAGAAGCGGGAAGGAATTGCAGCCACAACCTACCTCACCAAAGAAGATAGATAAGGTACAGAAGGAAGAGGAGAAACAAGATTCAAATGAGAACCCCATTAAGGTAATATCCGACCCCCCTCTCCCAAAGATTACTAATGCCATTGTGCCTTCATTTCCTAGTAGGTTGGAAAAATCCAGGAAGGAAGAATATGAGCAAGAAGTCTTGGAGACCTTCAAGAAGGTGGAGATAAATATACCCTTGCTAGACTCCATCAAATAGATCCCGAAATATGCAAAATTTCTGAAGGAGTTGTGCACTAACTAGAGGAGGTTGCGAATCGATGAGAACGTAAGGGTTGGATAAAATGTTCCAACTGTCATTAAGAGGACCTTGTTGGAAAAGCGTGTTGATCCAGGTATGTTCACTTTACCTTGTGTGATTGGCAATAAAAGAATCGAGCGTGCCATGTTAGATTTAGGTGCATCCATCAATGTCATGCCATACTCGATTTATTGTGCTTTGAGATTAGGTCCCTTAAAGGAAATTAGGGTAGTCATTCAGCTAGCTAATCGTTCTAACGCCTACCCGGAAGGGATTGTTGAGGATGTGTTGGTGCAGGTTAATGATCTAATCTTTTCAGCCAACTTTTACATTCTGAAGATGGAGGACATGGTAACAAGTTCAGTCCCACTTCTATTATGCAGGCCATTCATGAAAATGGCCAAGACCAAAATAGATGTGGATAAGGGTACCCTCTCCGTCGAATTTGACAGCGAGATTGTTAAATTTAATATTTTTTAAGCAATGAAGTACTCCAATGAATGTCATTCAATTTGTTCAATTGACATTGTTGTTTCAATTGTGCAGGAAACGTTTGAAGAAAAAGATTTGAATGAGGAGCTCGAATTGAGTGCACAATTGGATATGAAGAAATCGTCACCCTCTATTTTGCAAACCCCTATTCCTGATTTGAACCCGCCCATGATGGATGAAAGGGGAAAACACAGAAAACTGCAACCACAAGAGTTAGAGGATCCGATTCATGATTATTAAAAATAGGGAAGTTTGTTTTTTTTTCTTTTTCTTTTTGTTTTTACATTTCTAGTTTAGTTTTTCTGCCCTTTCTTTGCATTTAACCTCATATTGGGGACAATGTAAGTTTTAAGTGTGGGGGAGGGGATTTAGGTTAGAATTTAGGTTGCATTTTAAATTTTGATTTAGGTCATGTTTTTCTGCACTTGCTTTTCAAAAAATTAAAAACAAAAAAATAATCAATTCTTTTGAAATCAATTGAAACAATGTTCTAGGAAAATTCTTGTGAACCTAGTAATGAGGTACAACCAAGGAGTACATGACTTATCTGAAGCCATTTCTAGTTAAGCTAGTCCTAAATTCAGGTTCAAGTAAATAGGGTAAATACTTCACCATTGCCATAATTGGTAGGATGGAGCATAAAATGCACCTACCAGCCAAGTCATCTGGTAGTAGGATGGAGCATAAAATGCACCTACTAGATAGCAATTCAAACAGTAGGATGGAACATAAAATGCACCTACTAACCAAGTAATCCAAAAGTGAGATGGAGTATAAAATGCACTCACTTCTTTAGAGGAGATAAATATAAAATTAAAAGAGAGAGAAGTTAAAAAGGTTTTCCCTGATTTACTACCTGGTTTGCAGTAGCAAAAATTGGATTGATTGATGAATGAGTCGTGTATGACTTGGTTGTGTTGATTTAATGGTTCACAATATTTAACCTATAATATTTGGGGAAAAAGATGAAAGAGAGTTGAGTTTAAAAATCGGTAGGATAGTTAGTTTGTTCTTATTCTATATTTGCTTGAGTTTTGTCTTGCCCGAGGACGAGCAAGGTTTAAGTGTGGGGGGATTTGATGGGAATAAAAAGTATAATATTTTTATCCCCAAATATTCATTCCTTTTCTTTATTTTAGTACTTAATTGGACTCATTACTCTTGTATTTTGATTCAGGGCAAGCAAGAAGGCAATTGGAAGAAAACAAGGCTAATCGAATGATTTTGCACAATTTCGGAACCATTCAGTAATCTGGACATAACTCTCTATTCCGAACTCTGATTTGGATAATTCAAGATGCAATGGAAAGATAAGGGATAGGTCCACTGGGTTTTGATAGATTTGTTTTCCATTGAAGACGAAATCGGGCCCGAAGTTGGAGTAAGTTCGTAGCAAAGCCCATTTCACAACTGAAGCCTAATTCGTAGAAGAGCCTTGTAGCAGCCAAGTTATTAAAGTAGCCCAACTAGAATTCAAGAGCCAAGAGTCCCAATTTTGAATTTAATCTCCAAAAAGAGAGTCTTATCAGATTTAAATTTTGAATGTAATCCTAAAAGGATAAGATGATTGAGATTAGATCACTAGATAGGAGATAGGATAGGAATAGTTCAAAACAGATCAGGACTTTCTTAATCGAGGTTAATCTCCTAAAAGGAGTTGCAAAACAGCCCTCTCCCTCAACTATATAAGGGGGAGGGTGGGGGTGGACTAGCTTTAGGCATCAAGCAATTAATCAAAAAAACCCATCAATCAAGCATCAAGCAACTCGATTAATCAAGAAAGACCAGTTCGGCCTTTTGAAAAGCAGAGCATGGAGGATTCGAAAATCATGAGCAGTTAAGCTTTTCTTTTCTGGTTCAAGGGGGGATGTTCGATTGTATCATCATGAGGTTCAGTATTTAATTCAAATTCTTGCTTTTTAATTCAAGTATTCGTTGACTCTTGTGCTTATTCTCTATGGATGTTAATGTTAATTAGTCTAACAAATTAATTAATATTGATTTTCCTATTGCTATCCATGGTTCGGTGATCCGTAATTGTCATGAATAGTGGTACAAGTATCAATTAGGTTAATATCTTTCTGGGTCAATTGTTCGTGATAGCCTTTAACCAATGTATTGACATGTTTTAACCTAAAGGGAATCAATGGAACAAGATTCGATAATTGTAGCTATCTCAATTATTGTTATTTTGGTTTAACTGTTTTCACAAAGTTTAATGCTATCACTAGTTAATATGGAGCGCTATCGTACCTAGTGGATTAGTGATAAGTGTTGATCGAATGTTGGGTTTGGTCAGCTAATTTAGGAAAACACAAGGTTTATTATGCCTATCCTAATAAATCTAAGGTTAAATGCTTGAATTGCAAGACTGTCGAAGTCTACCTAGGATCGATGACCAATTGATTAAATCCGAACCCTTGAATCAGAATTCGGTAAGACTGATTTCTCTTAAGTTGATATTGCTCTCTTGATTCTTTTTTATTTTAATTATTTAATTTTCCCACTCATTATATTGCACACTCGGCTGAAAATTATTTCCCTAGCTCCCTGTGGGATTCGACCTAGTACCACTACTACTACAAATTTATTGTGGGACTAGCATTAATTTTGAGGGCTTCAACAACCCGTCAGCTATAAACTGTAAGTCCGAACTAAGAATGGTTGTAAAGAGAGAAGAATTAGAGTGCTTGGGTAGATTTTACCCAAGAAGAAACTCCGATGCTTAAGTTAGTAAGGAGATTTTAGTGAGAATACGTGAGAGAGTTCAAGAGCTTTTGTGCGCATCATCAGGTTGAGCACTAGCTTGACCTTGAGCCCAATCTGAGTGCATCAAATTTCAATATGGGTTGGGACTAGGTTGGTCAAATTTCAAGCTTGACCTTGAGCTCGAGCTTTAGGCCCGATAGGTTGAGCACTAGCTCAGCCCAACCTTCACAACTTGCACCTTAATGGTCCAATAATTTAGGTAAAATGGATCAGCCAATAATGTCATAATTAAATAATAAAAAATAAAAAATAGATAGAATTACAAAGAAAAAAGAATATAGGAAATTTGGCATATCTCAAATACCATAAATTTGTCATATTAAACGAAGATAAGTGTGAAAAACAAGATTGTTTTTACAATTAATTATGGAAATGGAATAAAAATTTTAAAATTTCCATAAAATGAGATCGTTTCCTCTTTCAAATCAAATAGATCAACATATAATATCATAATTATATAACAAAAACTCAAAAGAATAGATAAAAATAAAAATATATATAAAATTATAGAATTTTGTCAAAAAAGTTTGTGCACATCTCTAATATTATATGTTTATCATATTAAACAAAAATAAATATGATAAATAAGATGTATTTTTATTAATAATGAAAAAATAAATAAACCAGAACACCATGCTTTAGTTGCTTATCTTTTTTAATGGGTTCTCATAAGAATAGTAAAATTATTATCATCATCTAAAAGTGTTGCATGCACGTTTATTATATTATTAAGATGTTTAGATGGTCACTCCTGTTTCTTGATTGACCAATAGACCTGTTCATGAATCGGGCTTGGGCTTAGCTTTTGCCATAATTTAATGTCTTAACCCAAAGCCTGGCCCATGACCAATAGACCTGTCTGAGCCGAAAGCCTGGCCCCTGACATGTGGGTCCACATCTCGAGGTCCAATCTAAGAAAGACCAAACCTATCACAAAAGGGTATCAAGACCCGTCTCATTGACATTCATACCCAAAATCTAAGGCCATATGAATTCCAATCTGCAGTTAATTCTCCTTCCTAATCCAACTCCCCTATTAATTCACCTTCCTTTATATGCTTCTCCCAGCTTAAAAGAAAAAAAAAAGTGTACATGCAGTCGAGAGCTACACTTCCTTAAGACAGATGGAATATGCCCATGTGCATGCCACATGCCTATTTAGACATATTGACTTATTAAAATATCGTTTTCTTCTCCTCTAAGATTAAGGGTTTATGCCATTAAGGTGGAGCCTAAAAATCAATCAAGGGCCTATATGAAAGAGCTAATGTTGATTGAGTTATGTTTACTGAATTGCTTTGGAGAAATTATCAAAATTAATTTCATCTTAAATTTAATTTCTAAGCTTATGTAAGTGTTGTTTTTTTTTTTTTTTGGCTTTTAAGATTTTTGTCAAATATAGCTTTCATAACTTTGCGTGAAAGCACTCTCAAATGGGCATTAAAGGTTCAGTTTGGAAGGAATACAAATATAAATATGTACAGTATAATAAATACATACAAAATAATACAAAACACAAGATTTTGAACTCTACAAATTTGTATTATACTCCTTCCAAACTTGAAAGCAAAGTGAGGTGCAGGGAATTCAACTGATGCAAATTAACCATGAAATTTAATGGCTGAGATTAATTAACTTTATCTTTAAAAAAGTCCTTTTTGATTATGCAGATCTTAGAATTTTATTGGATACGATCAATTTGCATTGTGTGGATTTGATTTTTTTATGCATCATGCAAAGGCCATGATTAACTGAAATCTTGATACATTACTTAGATGGTTGAGATTAATTTTCTGGTGTTGAGACTTGAATGGTTTACATCTTTGAGTGGAATGGGTGTATCGTTTGGCTAAAATATTTGATTAGATGAAATCTTAGATCCATTTGGATGGTTGAAAGAAGTTGATTGACCTCAGCGAATTTTCCCTGAAGTATCTGACCATTGCTGAAACCTCCCCTGAACTTTGGTAATTGCAATCACTTTCCTTGAACTTTCCAACACAGTTGCAAGTTCACCCCCTTTATTAGAATCCTCTAAAAAGTGGTATGAAAATATCTAAAATACCCATACAATTACTTTTGACCAAAATATTTATTTTTGAAATTTTCTCTTCATATCAATTGTTACCCTAAATCCTACCAATCTTCTTTCTAAAATTGAGGTGTATTTTCCAAATTTTTCCTTCATATCAATCACTCAGGCTATGTTTGGTTTGAAGGAAAATGTAGGGAAAGGAAGGGAAAGGGGGGGAAATCTTTACAACCCTTGTATTGGTTTCCTTGTCTTTCCCTTCCTTTCCCTACCTTTTCCTCCTATATTTTCCTTCAAACCAAACATAGCCTCAAAGTAAAGTTCCTACATTTAAACTCTTTGTTGTTCAGAAAATTTTTATTGTTTTCTTTTTCTATAGAAACCAGTCTCAGTAGTAACTATAAGGGTATTTCGGACATTTTGTATCTCTTATTAGAGGATTCTAGCAAGTAATAAAGGGATTCTAATTGCAACTATGTTAGAAAGTTTAGGTAGGTGATTACAATTAATTACCAAACTTCAGGGGAGGTTTCAGCAATTTACCCCCAGTTTAATGCTTCTGATCCCCCCCCCCCCCACACGTTCCAATAACCTAAAATTTCTCATAAACAACCTCCCCCACCTCCTCCACTATCCCCAACTTTCTCCTAAGTTATCCCTAATTTAGTAGAGAGTTTCTCTCCTAAATTATCTACAATTCTTATTTATCTTCTCCCCTACTTTTTATCTACATCTATCTAAAGAAAGCTTGAAGTAAAAAATATAAAAATTATTTAAATATTCGAATATATATATATATATATATATATATATATATATATATATATATAAACAAGGAAGTCTAGAAAATTTCCCCTTTTTTGAATTTTTTAATTTTTTAATCCATGCCATTTTTTAAACTACCAATTAGAAACTCTACTTTCCCCAAAATAATCTTCCTAAAATCTCTCTCTCACACACACGCATTCCAATAACCTAAATAATCTAATATCCTAAAATTTCTCCTAAACAACCTTTCATCCTGAACATTCTCCTAAGTTATCTCTAATTTATGAGGTGTTATGTAGTGTGCATGAGAAATTGGGTGGTGTGTTCCAATCCACACAACACTTGGGCATGGATGCATCCACAACAAATCACAACTGTTAGATAGAGTATGCCCTTAGCTCCAATCAGAATGGTGTACATTATGACATTTAATGTAAATGAATAAAGTACATATTTGATTCATGTTATTATGGTGTGTTTCTGTGTAATAACCTTAAACTAGACACATATGAGACTTGTGTTAGTTTAGAATCTTCACAGTCATTGGATAGATCTGGGGAGATTTATCCTACCAAGGCTGACACTAATGTGCCGCCAAGTTGGTTGGAGTGGCTTGTCTCAGCTGCTAGGGTGTGACCTGAGGTACATGTAGTGTGGGTTTTCTTGAAACCCTAAACCAGACCAGAATTCCAGTATTACCCTGGACCTTGGAGATATATAGGCAAAACTAGAATGTTACACCTAACCCCTAGACTCGATTATGATACTACACTAGGTGTTGGACTGGGCTGTCTTTAATATGCCAATCAATGAGATTCTTAGAGAGGGTCAAAACCTGGGTATGTTGCGACAGTCCGAGAATTCATCTAAGTGGGTGATCATAGTGACAGGATCAGCCCCTTTGTTAGACAAAGTGAATGATCGGCGATGCACTCTCTCTAATGGAAACCAAAACTGTCGATAGTTGATTTTAACCACTGAAATTTGTTTTGAAAAATATATTTATATAGAGATATACATATATTATGGTTTAAAAATGTTTGCAAAAGGTTTTAATTCCCGAGATCCATGTGAGTAGAGAGTGCAGCACTGTACCTTGCAGCCGAGGGAGAGGTCCTCTCTTGTCGGGCAATGTTTGATCATTATGGGCTGAGAGGTTAAGTGTAAGACCATTGAGGGTAATACCTGATGGGCTAATCTTGCATCTACCCACAGTCCTTGGGTTTTTATAAGGTGGCTTGACCCAAGGACCGCTTAGTGTAAATGTTGGGCCCATTAAGAGCCCATGGTGATGGACTCAGGGGTTCACTGTCTCCTACAGTGAATTCGGCCAGGCCTTATAACAGAGGCTAGGCTGAACCTATGTGGCTAATGTGTAGATCAATGTTTGGGTCCCACGCCATACAAGGATATCCAACTGGGCAGCAGTTTGGAGGGTAAGTGAGCAAATAGACTTAATGGGCCTAAAGCCCAATTTGAACTGGGTTAATGAGATTAATTAAAAATGGGCAGTTATGGGATTTAGATCAGTAGATAGGATAAGGGATTATCCCTATCCACTTAGAGAGTCCAGATCCAAATAAAGATTTGGATTAGGAAACTCATAATTAGATTAGGATGGTTGATCTTTATCTGCAGATAAGATAAGGGATTATCCTTATCACTTAAAGAGAGTCCAGATCCAAATACAAGATTTGGATTATGAAACTCCTAATGAGAATAGGAGAACCTCTCTTTAAGGTTATAAATAGGAGAGCAGGATGAACCCTCATAACACATCAGAAATCATCTAACAGACTGTTGATTTCTAGAGAAAGACAACGCAGTTTGACTGCACTGTCTTCTTCTCTCCTACTCTTGCCGCTATACCAGTTCGATCTCCAGTTGTGGGAGCAATCAAGAAAGGTTCTTGATATTACCTTTTGGTAGAAAAGGTAATCTTAAGTCGTGCTCACTAGCCCTCTATCAAATTCTTGCTGAAGAATTCGGTTGTTGTTGAAGAACCATCCTACTGATTCTGTTTCATCCTGCATTGTGTCATCTTCGGTGGAAGCAGTCTTTGGATCTTTCCTTGGGCATGAACACCTTCATTGGAGGTTATTACTACTTCGTATCAGGTATATCCCTCCACTCCCTTTTTGTTTCAGATCGAGTCTGGTTTGGGTTCAAGATTGATCATTGAAAATGTAGTTCTCTAAAATAGGGAATGTGATTCTCACATGGGAGAGAGAGAAATTTTTGAAATTTCACCCAACCTCCTGCAGGGTTCGGCCATTCATATGATGGATGGTGTTTTGCACTACTGACAAAAAATGGGTGGACTGAACCACACCACACTCCCTTAGGTGTTCTGCAAGGTGTGGTCAACTCAATCCACACTCTGTGGTTTGATTCCATGCATCTCACCTACAATACATGAGGTGGTCCATGTTATTAACATAAATAAACAATATATTGTTTTCTAAGTAATATACATTATAAAAACAATATAACTAAACGATGAGAACATATATTGCATTTTATTTTAATATTAAAATACAAAAATTAATAAAATATATAAGACTAATCCTTATTTTTATATAAACAAATTGCCAAGAGTAATAATTTTATTAAAAATAATAATTCTATGAAAATTAATATTTCTTTAAAACTTGCCTATAATGTTTGTGAAATAACCATGAAAATTTGTCTTCCCTTTTTTTTTGGCATACCTATAATGTTTAGAATAATTATTAGTTAGGCTAAAATACTTCATTTCAGAATTGGTTTTACCTTTGAAAACTTTCTTGATAATTTTATGTTTCATTGACATTGTGATATATAAAGTAAAATTCTTCTTCATAGTTATCCTTCATATTTGCATGTTAGCTAGTTGCTCAATTAAAATCTAACACCATAGCTAGCCATGTAATGGATAATGTTTTCTATATAAATCAAGACCATAGAATAATGAGAATAAGTAGATTTTAGTAACTACACAATAGCTGGTTGGTATCAATAACAGAACTAGACATTATTTTTCTAGATAAATCAAGACAATAGAATAATGAGAAAAAGTAGATTCCTGGAGTAGAAATGAACTAATTCCATTCTCTATTGATTTAACAAGTTAAACACCTTGATCAAAAAGGCATTATATATTTCATTCTCTACTAATTCTCTAATGGTTGTAAAATCAAATTATATAGGTAAACAAATGAACATGTGCTAAATGAACTAGTGTTCAATGAATTCACATAGGAGAACAAGGGTTGAATACAATGAATGTTCAAACAATCAATGAACAAATTGTGGTTCAATGTATTGACACAAGATAACAGTGGTTCAATCCCAAATGAACATCTGTGATAAAAAACAATCCAGATGAACATCTATTCAAATAGTTGATGAACAGATGTTGGCCACCTTCTTCCAATGGCAAGGCAAACTGATGGGAGAGCAATAGCTACAATGGTTTCCTCAATAAAATAACTACAACAATAATATTTCTTAGGATGGAATAATAATGCAAAGCAGGGAATCAATGGCTCTTAGAGTTTTTCACCGTTTCATGGAGCAATCCACGATTCTTACCCATTGCCAAGATTTTGCGATATAGTGTGGATTGTTCCACGAGATATTGTGGTTTGTTCCACACCACACTGAATTGAACAACACAAATAAGTTCTAGTGTGTTTTCAAACGCAATATGTCGTGGATAACCACGATACCGAACACCACCTTAGTAGAGAGTTTCTCTCATAAATTATCTCTAATTCTTATTTATCTTCTCCCTCACTTTTTATCTACATCTATCTAAAGAAAGTTTGAGTTAAAAATTTTATATTTAAATGTTCTGGCAAAACTATATAATAACTTTAAAATATTTATTAGAAAGACAAAAAATAATTACAATCGATTTAACAAATTCATATTATTAATAATATTTTAAAAACTTAATCTATATTTATATATAATAAAATTAATATTTATTGTCTTTCAATAATTATTTTTTGTTTTTTGTGATAAATATATTTTCAATAATTATGTATAAATCTGTTTTTGTTTTGTTATTTAATAGAAAAATTCAATAATTGTTGGATTTTAAACTACTATTATTTAGCTTTTTAAATTTAATTTTTTGGTGTATTTTTGCTATAAAATTTTAATAATTATTGGAAATTAAACTATTGTTAATGAGTTGGCCCGGTTCATTTGTAGATTGTTTGGCTAACCAAATCGACTTGGTTAGGTTAAGAAGTTGCTCACTCAAGTGATATCATTTTGGGTCAATTTCTAGTTTGGTTGGTTGGTTCAAAAGATTTATACTTAAAAAAATTAAGTTTAAATTTTAAAAAGATTACAATGGCATTATTAAAAAACTATATATTTAAAAAACAAATTTATGATATAAAATATTTTAGTCTAAGAAATATTGGAATTTTCCTACTTTCTTGTATTAAAATATATATGTTTAAAATATAAAATATTAATATATATCTATGGTTGGGTCATTCAATTTTAGTGAGTTTACAAATGGCCAAAGCGAAATTGATCCAACCTAGACAGGTTGGGAAATTGTTGAACCAAAGCCAACTGACAATATTAGAAATCGGGTTGGTTAGTTTCATTAGTTTGATTAGGAATAGAAATGAGGCGGGCGGGGGATGAGGAGCCTCTCCCCATCCCCGCTAATAGGGACAAAATTATCCCCATCCCCACAGGGATTCTCACTCCTTGTGATTCTTTATAATGTTAATCATTATGTTTTTATTTTTTATTTTATTTAAAAATAAAAATAAAATAATTAAAATTTACAATTCTATTAGCAGGGATCCCATGGGACGGGGATCGGAGTCCCTACGGGGTAGGGAGTTCTCTCCCCCATCCCTGTCAATAGGGATGAAATTTCTCCTTCTCCATCCCCATGAGGGGAATTATCCCCATCCCCAAGACGAATCCCTAGGAGAATTAGGAAAATTGAGAAAATTGTCATCCCTAAATTTGACAACAAACTTTATCTGAAATTAATTATTATTATTATTTTTGTATTATAAAAAAATATTAAAAATAATATGTAAAATATAAATAATTATTATTATCATATGATGTATCACATGAATCGCCGCTAGTAAATAGTTAAAACAAAGAATTACGAATAGAAGGGTAGATTCCTATGGAGAATGTCCGTTTGATGTGACGGATCAAATGGACAAAAAATAGTACTTCAGGTAAAAAGACAGCGAAACAAACGCGACTTCTAGAAGACCCCTTGAATCCAACTCAACCCAGAAATGTTTGATTCTCGGAATTTTTCTATGGCTACAAAGATGTCTATTATCCCACCGTCCTAGTAGAATCCTGTCTTGCAAATCCCCACGTGAACAAAAGCTTGGCTGTTTGATCATAACACCATGGGCTGTTTTGAAGTTTCCTGCACATGATTTGTTATTTCATTCAGTTTTTTATAATTAAAAGAATATTATTTCTAATTACTCTTTTAATTCACACAACCTATAGAACTGTAAATGGTATCTCATATCTACATTTGAATTCAAATTCAATTCCATTTTCTTTTTATTTATGGGTAAAATGTAAAAACCTCCTATGGAGTTTCTGACAATCATAAAAGCATTTCCCATAATTTTATTTTAACAAATGCCTCTCCAAACTTTTGAGAAATTTGACAAATTAAAACCTCACTTCCGTCACCTTCCCAGACGGAAAACATTAGACCGGTGCATCAGTTTTTTTTTAAATGCCTATTTTACACTTTTATAAATTATTTTACATACAAAATTACTGGAATAATCCTGTTTTAATTCAACAAAAACATTAGATGATGACCATTAAAAGAGGTTCTAACATTTTCCGTTTGTGAAGGTAACGGAAGGGAGGTTTTTGTTGTATTTCTTAAAAATTCAAGAGAGGTATTTGTTAAAATGAAACTATAGGGGAGGTTTTTATGATTGTCAGAAACTTTAGGGGAGGTTTTTGTATTTTACCTTTTATATATTCGGGTGGGGACATCCACCAACCTTACCACAAAGAACCTGCAATTACATGGGTCTGATCTTATGTTTCGGTAACTGGAGCAAGAAAATCAGTCAATGAAATTTTGATGCCCATTGATCAAGATAACCATATTATTTTGGAGGGGGGGTGGGGGAATTGGCAACACTTGGATGAGACAAAATTACCCTTTTTAATAATAGATGTATCTAGTTTGATACGGTACAGTATAATATGAGATGATGGAATGCAATGGGATGGATGGTAGAGGGTTGCTTTTTTATTATTAAAACGGTTATTGTCTTATTTACTTGAGAAATAAAAGAACATTGATAAATGCACATACCCAGATAAATAACCTCCCAAAAAAGTGATGGGGACCTGTATATAATAAATTCATGTTCATTTAAAATTTATATCCTATTTATTGGTAAAATTGGTTTAAATGTTGTTTTTCCGAATTGTGATAACTTCAAGTTCATATAAATTATTTTCAATTCATTTTGTTGATGAAAGATAATTGTAAAGACATTTTTGTCCATTTATCAATAACTTATAATGTTTTTATCTTTTTGACTTAATTTGTTTATAATACTCATTATCGATGACAAGCCAAATTCAATCCAAATCGAGATATAAACTCAATGAATAAAGATGCAATTTGAATTCAAATATAAACATATCAAATTTGGATCTGGCTATATCCGATCCGATTTGATCTTTATGCAGTCCTAGATTTGGACCTACCTATATCCAATCCGATTTGATCCGTATACAGTCCACACCCACGCTAAGTTGTCATGCATATTTACACGCACATGGAGCTTTAAAACAGCCCAGACCCAGACTGTCATTTCCAAACAGCCTAACTTATGGCCACGTGCCATCATCATTTGTTTGATCCTTGTTCATTCATGTGGGATGTGCCCCATACAACTTTGTGTATTTTGTATAGTGTAAGCGAACTTGAAGCAATCACGGAATTCCTCAAGAGCCATTTGTGAGAATAGGGGTTTCGAATCAAAATCAGAATGGGTCATTTTAATTTTTGGTGGAGCTGAAATTGGAATGATATTTTCCAATTATTTGGTTGGGTGTAATTGAATCATATTTTCATTCATGGTGTCCTCCTATTTGAAGGAATGGCCATTCCCTCCCCTCTTCTACGAATGAAATCTCATTCAAGTTAATTTTAATTCTCATTCGATTCCTGTCTAAACAAAACAGCCTATAGGAATAAGTCATTCTGATTTTCGTTCTGAAAATTTTCAATTTCAATTCCAATTATGAACCAAATGGACCCTCAGATGTGAGAAAATCATTGCAAGAGGATTGATTTGGACACTTCCCAATTTTACAAAGTGGGGGTATATCCATATTCTTTAATCAAAACAGTACTTTTATAAAAGACAGGATGCAATGTCGCTAAACTTCGATGGGACCAGATGGTTAGACCGTTAGAACTGGCAGAATGCATTCTAATATTTATTATTATAGTTTGATTATGATATAGAAAAAATATGATATCTGAAAAACTTCTGATTAGTCAACTCGAATTATAAATGTGGTAGCCAATCAGGTGTTATTTATCAAAATTCATGGATGGGTTTTGATTGGTCAAAAACTCTTCCCATCATAGATTTTCTCTTATTATTAAGCTCAAATTGATTTAAAATTATATTTATTTTTAACATTTTTTATTTTTCCTTTTGAAGTGGTTGAATGGTTGAATGAATCAAACCAGTCAAATCATTTGATCCTTGAGGCCATGACCCAAAAAGGCCAAAACGTTTCAATGTCTTTATCCTTCCAAGTCTGCCCAAACTTGTGAATAATTTACCAACCACTCCCAAAGGAAAAGGAGAAAATGATTGATAGTTTTGCAGCAAATTAACAAGGGGTATGTCCATGGAACATAACATTCAAAATGTCAATGCCTTATCCCAATTATATTTGTTAACGAATGTGTGGTTTGAAAAGTTTGAGCATGTCTGGATGTCTAGTGACACATGACAGATAGTTGTAACATAATCCCTCATAAATTATGGAGAAGTACGGATTGGCCCAATGCAGATTTCTGATTTCCATTGCAGAGTTATAAACATTCAAAATGTCAAAATCCTCCATTCTATACATCAATGCCGACCGTAAAGTATAATCAATTCCAAACAGGCACCCACCCCAACTGTACTTTAGGCTTAAAAATTTTGACCCTAGACTTAACTGTCATTCTCTCTATAACTTGTCACTTGACTGGGTAAGGGTGCATCATGTTCAAAATGTAACAATGTATCAATGTATATGATAGAATGCACCAAAACATTGTTTAGAGGGATTTTAGGGGGTGTCCTCTTCAAATATAAAATCCATTCTAATAAACATAAGTTTGAAAACATAAAATAAAAATAGAATATCGTTCTTTAGAAATGTGAAATACAGAATTTGTGTATCACACACGTTGATACTTGGAACCTTTGAAGCATCGGTTTGAACTGGTTCTACACCATTTTATTCATTGCAAACCTCTCAAAGCATCTAATAAATACTGTGTTTAGAAAACTGGACCAGATCAGCCTGTTGGACTGGTTGAACCGTGACCGACCCCTAATTAGTTCAAATGTACCCCCAAAATCACATTGGATAAAAATTTGGACAAAACCGGTGACCTGGATGATCAAATTGTAAAACTGATGACCTGGTCCTGGTTTTAGAAAATTGGCCGGTTTTTTTTATTTTTTTTAACATAAATGTAAACTTCTAAAGGCCATAACTTTGTGCTTAAATGTCTGATTGGGGTGATATTTATTTATTTTGGGTAATGTTTTAAGATCTACGTGCTCCCAAGGAGCCAAAGGCACCGTGCCTCATTATTTTTGCTAAAGAACACATTTTTTCTTCAAAGTTAAAATTTTAATATAAAAAAATTAAAACTAAAATAAAAAATATAAATAGTTAAAGAAAAAGATAATTATACATTTCGAATATATTATAATCTAATATATATTACATTATCAAGGTTTGATCATAATTGAACAACTGACCCATAAACCTCTCCCTTTTCCGAGTCAATGCCCGGTCCAGTTCTCTGAACATTTAAATAGAACTTAGAGCACTTCCTACAAGAAATTAAGGTGATTTAAAACACAATTAGTCTATAAGATGGAACCCGTTAAATGGTGGATCTTTTTCTCCAACCCACAGGACACCACACGCCCACATCAGCTATGTGGTTGTGAAGTCTTGTAGGTAGGTGTGAGTAAGGTTGTTGTGGACAGAAGATTCAAATGTCTTTGTCATCCTAAATCGTGTATATACATTTTCAATCCAAATCATCAAATCCACCAACCTGCTAATGATCCATTTAAATAAAATTAAATAGACTGTTTTGACAAGCTCAAAGTAGCAAATGCTGAAGAAAAAAAAATCAGCCTCTAATATCAAGTCAACAATACAATAACGTGGCATGCATAGAGTGCCAAACATTATCAATAATTATTAAAAATTTAGAAAAATTAAATTAGAAAATTATTAAATCTATTCACACAAATCTAGACCACTTGGTTGAATTCGATTATACCTGGTTTTATATTAATTAATAACAAACGATTTACTTTTAATTACAACTAATGTAATTTACCATACTTATATTTATTTTGATTAATAGTAAATAATTTAGGTTTAAAAATTAATAATTTGCATTAATTTATTGTTATTATAAATAATTAATTTACTATGCATTACTACTAATCAATAGAAATTTCAATATTTTTTTTAAATTATCATAAAATACTTTTGTTTAATTTACTATTATTTAATTAGTTATAGAAAATTATTAGAATTGTAGGGATGACACTTTTCTTGTAAAACTAGGGCACTACCCTGCCCCTCCCCAAATGGGGCGAGTTTTCTCAAATCTTAAACAAGGACGGGGCAGAGATAGGGTGGGGACAGGAAAAATATTTTTGCCCCAAATTAGGGATGGGGTTTGCATATTCCCCGAACCTGATGGTAAATTAGTAAAATATCTATAGATTTAATATTGATTTTTAAAATATCTCTAAGTTCTCCTCCTATTCTTATAATCCTACGATCCCATAATTTCATTTATAAAATACCCCCAAATTTTCATAATCTAATTCCTAAAATACCCTCAAATTACCATAATCCTATTTATAAAATATCCATAAAATTAGATTTTTCTAGGTGGTTGCCTCGGGGTGGGAAAATTTGGGGATTCTCTATCCCCAATGGGGAATGGGTGCCTCACTATTCCAAACCCGCGGTCGAGGCGGGGATGGAGTAGAGTGTCTTGACTTATAGGAGCGAGAGACAAGGAGGGGTGTCCCATCCTATGCGTCACACAAGCCCCCGCTATATATACTAAAGTAGAGCTTGCCACATCAGATGGCCTCTTTGTGTTCCATTACCCCAAGGGAGTAATTCTAGAGGGTGTGCAAGACTCCCTCTAGAAGAACTAGGAGTTGCCACTTGGAATGGAAATCTCCCCTTTTTTGCCCCATTAATTTAGGAAGAAAACCCATTAACTTAGGCTTAGTTTGGAAGGAGTACAAATGCAAATATGTACAGTGCGCCTTAGGAAATATTTTCCTACAATCTCTCTCTCTCTCTCTCTCTCTCTCTCTCTCTCTCATGTTCCCAAACACCTAGCCAATCCCCCTCCTAAAATTTCTCCTAAAACTATATCTCCCACCTAAAATTCCTCCTAGAACACCTCTTAATCTATACTAGCAAGGACCTGTGTGATGCACAGGATTTGTTAAGCAAAACCTAAACAATAGAAACACATAAGATTATACAATTGTTTTATATTTTTTAACTTTCCAAATAATTAATATTTATATTTTATATACTATTTTTAATAACTTTTTTACAACACAAAAATAACAATAATTAATTTCAGCTAGGGTTGTTATTAAAACTAATGAAACCAACTCGAGTTGGTGATTTTCTAGTATTTCCAGTTAGCTTTGGGTCAACAATTTCCCAACCCAACTAAGTTGGATCAGTTTGGCTTTGACCATATGTAAACCAACCAAAATCAAATGACCCAACCATAGATATATATTAATAATTTATATTTAAATATAATTTTTTAATATGGGAAAAAGAGAAAATTTTCATATTAGTTTAAAATACTTTATGTTTAAAATATTTTATATCATAAATTTAATTTTTTAATAATACCACTGTAATTTTTTAAAATTTAAATTTACTTTTTTAAGTTTAAACCTTTTGAACCGATTAACCAAACCAAAAATTGACCCAAATCGATACATCTGAGTTGGCCAGTTTTCACTAATGGTCAGTTGATTTCGGGTGACGAACTCCCCAACCTAACTAGGTCGATTTGGTAGGCCAAACAATCTACAACCGAACCAAACCAACCCATGAACACTCCTAATTTCAGCGAAATTAATGGTCTAATCTCTAATAAAAACAATAGTTTAATCTCCAATAATTATTGAAAATTAATAGTGAAATAACACAATTATTAAAAATATATTGATAATGAAAATGCAAAAATAACTAATAAAAATACAATAAATACTATAATTAAAAATATAATAAATACTAAAAAATATATTAAATTAGTCAATAAATAGTATAATCTCAAATATTTAATCTCTAATAAGTATTAATCAATAAATTATAACAAAAATACAATAAATACAACTAGTGTAATGAAATAAATTTAAAAAGTTAAATTACAATAATTAAATCTCCAATAACTATTGAATTTTTCTGTTAAATAACAAAACAAAAATAGATTTATACATATTTACTGAAAATATATTTATCACAAAAAACAATAAATAATTACTGAAAATACAATATATAAAAATTTTAATATATATATATAAATATATAATAAGTATATACTAATTTTTTAAATTGTTATTAATAAATATTAATGTGTTTGAAAGTTATTTTCTAGAATTATTAATTGATATAAGTGAACTTAGTTATTTACAATATTATTTATTTATTTAAATAATCATTATTTAAATTTAAAAATGTTACTTATTTATTGAATTTAATAATCTATAGAACTATAATTTATACTATTATTACATAATTTTTTTATTAATTTTGTAAAATATTAAATTATTATTAATTTGAATATTATGTTATAATTAATTTTCTACTTTTAATTAATTTTTAAATTTATTACATAATTTCGTTATTTTAACTATTTAAAATATAGTTATGTTAAATATTTCATTATTTAAAATATTTAGTTATTTAAATATTTAAATAATATGTAAAATATTTAGATTTTAATGTTATTTGAATTTTATTTATTTTAAAATTGTTACATAATATTAAATAAATTTTTATATAATTATTTATCTATTTTTATTTTTAATTGAAGATATTTAGCTATTAGAATATTTGAATAATATATATTTTTTTTAATTTTTTATTACTTGAATAACATTTAAATTGAACAATCCATAAAATCATAATTTATATTGTTAGTACATATTTCATGATGAATTTTATAAAAATGTAAAACTATTAATAATATAAAATCTATTTTTATTATTTTTTATGTTTCTAAAAAATATTTTAAAGTGATTGTAATTAGTAGTTAGATTAATGATTGTAATTAACTACCCTGAAGTCTCCCTACAGAATTCACCCAAATCCCAATTAAGACAATTAAACTTCAAAATGAATATATAATCAAAGGGATAGGTTGGTGGTTTTGGAGATAAAACTTAATTATTGAAAAGATATATAACATATATACCTCTATAATGGGCATTATTATTATATATGGGTTTTGCTCTTCTTCTCCTCTCCAAAGTCCAAACTGTGGACTAGAGATATATCCCGTTTATCAAAAACAAGGCTTTTCCTGCGTTCACTACCTCACATACTGTGGTGCCACAATCCCCACATATATATTACAGTTGAGTTTCTATCAAGCATGGTTGAACTTAGAGCCGAAATCGACCCAACCCGATTCAAACCGACCAGGTCGATTTTGCTTAACATTGGGTCGGTTTCGATTTCAAGTTTAGGTAACCCGACCAAGTCGGGTCGGTTGGAAAAACCTCAGTAAACCGACCCAACCCAACCCGTGAACAGCCCTATAAATAATTAGGGTCAAGATAGGGTGTGGACTTCACTCCCCATCCCCAATTGGGTATTCCTATTAATCCCATTCCCACCTTCTTCCCGCTAAGGCAGCCTTTATCCCCATCCCCGCCTGGTTGGGGAGGTCGGATACTTGATGGAGATAGGGAAAATCGCCATCCCTACCCTCAAGTTGTGTAGCCCCATAGAGCAATAGGTTTTAAGCCCAATAAACCTTAGCATCATTTTCTCGTGTATTGCATAAGGGCCCCACTAGTTTTAGTGATATATAGGATCGATATTGGAGGTGAAGAAGTTATGCATTTTTATATGTATTGATAATATATAGATATGTTTAACTTTGTAACCCAATTTCTAAGTAGAATGTATTGATAATATGTAGATATGTATATCATAAAATGTTTGATAGACTCAAATTAGGACAAGTCAAGGTTAGGCTACCCAAACCCAACTTAAGTTTATGTTAGACCTGAATTTGTTTGGACTAAGCCCAACTATACCGCATTTTGCCTCAAATTCTTTTGACAAAGCCCATGCATCGAAGGGATCCTTCCTAGTCTACTTTAAATTGAGTTTCACAAAACCCAAGATAACTGGTAGTACAAAATGTTTGTACTTAATAGCTAGCCCATCCAAATAGGATTATGGTTTGGTAAATCCTAATTGCCTATGTGGCATTGATGTATGAAACTGATAAAAAACTTGAATATAAAAAAAATAAAACTTAGGGGGATTAAATTTAATTCCACATCTAATGGATCAAACATGGATTGTATTTCCGGTAGGGGTATGGACACAATAACCCAATCCAAAGGAGATATTGTGCTTTGTGTAAGAGCATGAACCACCACGGATCCAGCTTAGTCCAATCAGATTGGTCCAGTTTAATAATTAATCCTTAGAAACTAGTTATGAAGAACAAGAAAAATTATTAAAAAAATCCAGAAATATCTTATTAAGGAAAAATATAAATAGCTCATTTTTAGAAATTAAGGACACTCACTCCACCAACGATTCCCCTCAAGTCCACCCTCTATCAACATTCCTTAGGCGGCCCCTCTCCTTTCTTAGTAGGGGTGAGCATGGATTGGTTTGATTTAGTTTCATGGCAGAACGTAGAACCTACCCTATGAAGGTCAATTCTGAATTTGGAGGTTCCGAAGTCGGTTATAGGGTCTACCTGTGGAACTTGTTCTTTCTTTACTCTCCCTCTTAAAAAAAATGACATGTTCTTTTAAAACTTGATTCTCAATAAAATAGTATATAGTTTAAAATTTATGTCATCCTTATTGATTAAATTAAGTAAATAAATATGCAAATTATCATAATATATTATATATGGTTCAAAGCTCATCATTATAATTTAAATTTTGTAAATATTACCTTTTACATTATTTGTTATACATATTCAAATATTAAAATGAAAATAAATGATTAAATCACTTGAGTGACTCGCGGTCAAATGAGACCATGTCCTTTGTAACCATGAATGCTTGGATTCAAATCTTCACATCCTCAAAAGTATTTTAGGGTTTATTTGAAAGCAAGCTCGGTTTCAAGGTCAGTTCCACCAAGTCAACCAAGGTTGGTTCGGGTAAGGTGAGCCCCTAGACCCTTCTCTTAGTTCATTCGATTATGGGTAGAATCTACCCATTTGCTCACCCCAATTCTTAGTTCATTTCTTTAGACACGAAGGGGTTTTCTCTCTCTTCTCTAATCCCTCACCGGAGGGTACATAACAACCCCTCAGGGGTCCAATGATTTCAGTTTTCCCGAACCCCATTTTCCTCGGACATAAGGATATCCGAGTGTCTGTTCCATATTCACGTTCTTACACTTTAGCATGCCCACTTTTGCCATTTTCATAGCTTTTTTTTTTTTTTCTCTCTCGGTCCAGATCTTGAATGGGAAATTTATTTTACCTTCATTATCAACGCAATAAACTAGGGAGCAATGAGCTGAAATCTAGTTGAAGGGGTATTTATCACAAATTCAGAGGGTTAAGTGTCGTTGGGTGACAATGATCTATAATTTACCCTAAATAATTTTAGCATAAGATGTTTCTATCAATTATTATACATTAAGTGTCTATTTGGCATCGATGTCATTATTACAGAAAACGGTGATACATTAAACAGTGTTGCAGAAAACGTCTATTTATTTAAAATCATTTTTCTATAAAAAAGTCCAAACTAAAAGGAAATCTTGTGGTGAGCTTTCCTCAAAATAAAAAGAAAAAAAGAGAAATTTTAAGTTCCAAGTTTTCTTTTCTTTTTTCTTTTTTTTCATTTCCATGTATTTTCACAAGAAAAGCCCAAAAGTCAGATGTTTGCTTGAAAAGGATAAAAAAGAAAAAGATACAAAGAAATTTTGTAACTTCCAATTTTTCTTTCTACATTTCCTTGTATTTTCACAAGGAAAGCCCAACAGACAATGATATGTTTGCTGTTGAAAAGGGTGAAGTCAATATATGAATAGCGTAGCCAAAAAGGTCTCTTATCACATGGAAGCGGAATTTTACAATGTAAGCCTTCCACGTGGCAAACAATCCATGGATGAAATTGACAGTTTTTTTAATTGACGGGGAGAAAGTGTAGTCTTAGTAATACCTTGGATGTTAAGAAACCCATAACTAAGCAAATAAATTAGGTGGCTGTTTGATAACGATAAAGGGGTTGAAGTGAATAACATATAGTTTCTTCTTTTAGTGATAAAATAATTAGGATTTTTATACTGCATTCCACCTTAGAATTCTGATTTGAATTGTAGATCTATAATAATTTAAAATTATAAATAGCTCTACCTATAACATTTATATTTGCCCGTGAATTGACATCAATTCTGAGCTGACACCTCGAACTGTACGGTGGAACTAGGATTTTTGGGATGGACTGAACAGTAAAAACCCCAAATAATTAAGGGTTAATTACAAAGGCCCCCTTATACTATGGGATTAGTGACAAATACTCCTTGAATTTTTGTTTAAGTTAAAAACCCTTGAACTTACACTTTACAACAAATACCCCCTAACTGTTAAGTCAGATAATGCATTAATGCCCACCTAAATTTTCTTTATTTTATTTGACCTTTTTGTCTTAAACCTAATTGAAAAAAAAAATACCTTCATTTTTTTCCAAATAGAACCAACTAATATAACAAAAATCATTTCACTGTCATAGTAAAAAAAAGTATTTTTAAATTCTTGATTCATTTCACTCACATGAATGTCTCCCTTCTTCTTAAAATATAAAAAATACCCACTCCTTTCTCCAATAAATCAAGAAAAACCAAACCAATCCATAAATTTATATTTATCAAAAGGAAACATCTACCATTTTCACTTGAATATTGAATCCAACAAGAAATCTTCAATTATCTATTGAAGCAACTGCGATGGTTTCAATGTTAATTTAGAAAAGTGATCAAATCATAAATCATTCAAATAAATAAGAAAGGGGTAATTTGGGGATTTAAATATTTTAAGCAGTTGAATGAGAATATTTTTCAAAGTTAACTAGAAGAACTCTGAGGGGTATTTGTTGCAAAAGCTCAGCGGTCTTTGTTACAAATGAAAGTTCAGGGGATATTTGTCATTAACCCCATAATATAGGGTCTTTGTAATTTATCCAATAAATAAATAATAAAATATTTAAAGGTAGTGTAACCGATCCAACTTCAACTTCTCAAAACTTCCTTTAAAAACTTAGGTTGAGTTTGGGTAAGCTTTGGAGCTTAAAAGTGTTTTGGCTTGAGATCAGAATGTTTTTGAAAGTACACTGTCATCAAACGCTTAAAACAGTTTTTGGCTCAGTTTTATTTTTTCATAGCACAAAGCTAAAAAGCAAAAGCTTACCCAGACATAACGTTATTAATTAGAAGACAGAGCGATTCGTATAGTTCAACCACTTCACCATTTTGGCCATTATCTAACAACTATGAGAATGAGATAAAAGGCTTGAATAGATTAAGAAAATCTTATTCGGGGATTTATTTACATTTAATTCCACATGTGTGCATGCCAACATTGAGACCCCGTTGTTTGATTAACAGGAATAAGGGTTTTGAATCGGAATCAGAATGAGCTTTTTGGATTCCAACTGTTTGGTTGGACAGAATTGAAATCTCATTCACATTCCTGGTGGAATAACATTACCCCATTTGAAGGAATGACCATTTCCTCTCCTTCCCTTAGGAATGAAATCCCATTCCAGATAATTTCAATTTTCATTTCTATTTTTGTCTAAACCAAACAGATTATGAGAATAAATCATTCCAATTCTCAAGGATTTCAACTGTAAACCAAACAGATTCTGAATTGGGCCATGGTGTTGGGTCATTGGTGATGTTTTCATGGTGTTGGGCCATTGATGATGTTTGCTGTTGAAAAGGATAAAGTCAATATGTGAATAGCTTAGCCGAAAAGGCTTCCTATCACATGAAAACTGAATTTTACACAAATCTCAAAAGACATAGCAATGATTCATTCAGTTCAGCCACTTCACTACTTCAGCCATTATCCAAACTATGAGACTGAGATGAAAGACTTGAATAGAATAAAAAAAAAGTCTTATCCTTATAGGGCATTTTTAACATTTAATTCCACATATTTGCAGGCCAACATTGAATTGGGCCATGGTGCTGTGTCATTGGGTATTTCTTATTAGGCCCAATGGCTGATCAAAGTGGGTTAGGGTTAGGATGGAATACTTGCAATAAAGTCAAAAGGTTAGAGAAAGTAAGAGACAACCTTATTCCTACCTCTTCTTTTTCTCCTCAAAGTCTCTAGCCTTTCAAATGTGGAATCATATGAAGTTTCTTTGTTTTCTACTTTTCTTTTCAACTTTAATTTTTCCTCCAAACCCAAGCCATGGAAAATGCATTTCCAGAGTTGATTTATAATCACCAAACAGAGTCTCATTCTCAATTCATTTCTCAACAACAAAATTAAAGAAAAAAAAAAAAACAGCAGAGAGGATGCTAGAGATGCCCTTATCTTAATAAGGAGCCCTTCTCTTCGATTGCCATTTGTTTTATGCAGTATAGAGGATCTGGACCACTGTGAAGTGGGTCATATATGAATGATCAAAGATCAGAAAACTTTTACGTTGACACGTGGCAACTTAAATGACACCTTATTGAGTCTATGATAGGGTGATTATCAAACCGGTTATCAGCATTTCATGGAATTCAAGATGGATGTAGTATTATTATTAAAAGAATTTTATTTTACTTTAATACAACAGGGATCAATCAATTACACAGGCCCCACAAGCCACAAACAGCTCGATCTTTTAACTTTTGTTTCGTCAAATAACGTGTACTTTGACAGGAGTGGGCTGGCTGGCATTGGCCATTTAAGGCACCCAACGCCTTGTAGCTGTACCTTTTAATGAGCCAGCATTGCACGATGCACATCCACCTCATAACGGCTGAAGAAGCTGATTTGAATGGATTATTATTTTGTCTTTAGTAAATAAAATAATTAAAAACAAAATATTGAAGATTATTTAATACTAGCTTGTTTGGGACGGCTTGGTGAAAAGCTTATTTTAGAAGGCTGAACTCAAGGTTCAGCAAAATTGGTCCAGCCAAGGATAAAAACATTGTTATGTATCGGCCAATATGTATGGTATTGGGCCTTTTTCGATACATCCTCACAGGGGCTGTATCGGGTCAGGGCTGGTTCAGAGGATAGTTGGGATTTAAACTGATCTCTCTCTAACCAAAATCGAAAAAAAAAACTTAAAAAAATGGGGTCGATATTGGCTGATATATTTTAAATAAATTATTAAGTCTCAGTTTGGGAATATTTAAAATACGTATTTATTCAAATAAGTAGTTATTTCAAGTGTTGGAATGATAGAATACGTAGAAAATAAATATTTATTCCTGTTTTGAAAATAAAATCAAGTGATTATTTTGAAAATTAACCATTAGTTGGGTAGCATTTTTTTAAGTGCTTATTCGTTAAGCACTAATTTCTTTTTTGGACAAGACTGTTTCCAATCTTTTGTGTATTTTATTGGGACTGCCCTCTTCTTTAAAAGCTGATAGATCATAGAACCCTATTGTTGTAGCGGAAACGACTTCTGTGGAAATACAGCTTCACATGCATCAAACCCCACCGTTTAACCACATTGTTTTCATTTTATTTTCCTCGTTTCCATTATTTCTCCAATTCCATTCTTTGTTTTCTTGTTTTTTGGTTATTTATTCTTTTTATTGATAATATAATATTTTTAATAATATAATGTATGTGACATGTGGTCCCATGTGAGTCGTGGCTCGTGAGGGTTAGGATCATCATTTTCATCAAAGCATATCAATACAATATTCAAAAATGTCAAATATATAAACATTTGCTGAGTTAGGGCAATAATTGTCATTTTTACAAATATAAGTACTTATGTGATAAATAGCTTTTCAAACATTGCAACACAAATAAGAATAAGTGTTTTAACAAAAGACCTCCCAAACACTACTGAGTACCTATTTAAATCTTTTCCAAAAAAATGTACCTATTTAAATACTTAAAAATAAGTAATTATGGAATACATTTATTCGGGACAACCATTTAACCACTTATTTGCCAAATATATCCTTAAAAGAGGCTGCAGCAACCTTTCAATTTAGCTTATTGGCTGTTTGTGCATGGCCAATTTTGGAAAGCCACAAGCTGCTGTGCTTCAGCTCTTTTAAATCTATATTTATATCTATACTACTTAGAGCAAATCTTCTTTTTTTTTTAGAATTTTCTTGGATCTTTTTCACCCCTCTTGTCTAAGTACACAATGAGCATATAAAGATGGCATATATGCTTTTTACTCTCACTTTAAAAACTACCCAATCATAATTATTCAGAAACTGTTCATGAATTATAAATAATTTTCTCTTAAAAATACTCTCACGTGCAATTGCATATATACATTTACCAGTGGCATAAAAAATCTGAAAGCTCAAATTGACTAGGGACTGCCCATTTCAACCTCTTTAAATAGCTTATTGAGAAAGGATTTGTTGAATGCATTAGCATATTAAACAAATGATAACTCTTCATGAAAATATTTAAATACATAAGACCCACAACCATTTAATATTTCACTATGGGTGCAATGCATTTTATCACTGGCGTGGCATGACTCATTACTGAACAGCTATCACATTCAGCTAATTTAAATTCTCCAAATGAACCCTTATCAATACAGTTTAATTTCAATCATTAAACTGCCCACAATCTCTTAAGTTCACTAAAAAGTCAAAAAAATAAGTCTTCAATTCAGCCACTTCAACTGTTTTCAAATGTCTATCATCGATGCAGTTGCAATTTCAGCCATAAAATCGTCGGATTTTCATTTTCTTCCATGATATGTCTTTCTTTCCCAACTTTTTATCTTACCTATGTCATGTAGAATCATCATTTTCTAATTAATTTCTCTGCCTTCTCCCATGAAATAATTCAATAATAATAGCCCAACATTCTCAATGCACCTTCAGAACTTGCAGCTGAAAGTTCAAACTTCAATGCTGGGTGGTCCCACTGGAGATTCTTGAGAAAAATATAACATATAACATCTGACTTACAACCAACCATCCGATCTGCTGACTGAACAAAGTCTTCTAATTAATCCCCAGTTAGCAGAAGTAGAAGGATTCAAATCCCAAATCCCCTTAATAATAATTATTTGTTATTTTATTTTTCATTAAGATTCTCTCTGGACAGAGGGAGAGAGAGAGAGAGGTATTACTGTCAAGCACTTTGTATTTGTTGGATAAAAAACGAGTTGGAAAGCGGTTTTCCAGTTTCAGATTTAGGGTTTCTTTTTCCTCACCGCTTTTTGTTTTCTTCCCTTGAAAATCTTGAAAAGAAAAAGGAAAAGAAGAACAAAGAAAGCAAAGAAAGAAGGGGAAAAAATTGATTCAGAATCACGCTGCTTTCATTTTCGAGAGGTTCGATTGGAATCAGCAGAGCAGATCTGCCTAGAACCCTCAGTTTTCTACTCTAATTCTAAGTGAGTTTTGATTTGGATTCCACCAATCAGTCATTCAAGTCTTTCATTCAATCTTAGTTGCTTGTTAGTTGCGATTTTCTTGATTTTTTTGGTTGCATTTTTAATTCTTGTTTTATTTTGGTTTTGAAGTTTGGTTCGAATCTGGTGATCTTCTTCGTCGTAATTTGGTGAAGTTTGGTGGAGAAAATGGAGATTGATTTCTTTGTTAATCCTGGATAAGAACTCCGGCGGTGAATTCGAGGGACAGAACGGGTGGGAACCATGAAAAATGTGATTTTGGTTCTACATTTCTTATTTCTGAACTAATTATCTTCTGAGGCTACTGTGTTTGAAGAGCTGAAGAACAGTTCAAGTTAGCTCCTGCAGTTTACGGCTACATTTAGGGTTTTCACTGGTGGTTAGGGTTTTTGTGTCGTTTCCGAATGGCTTCATTGAAGAATATCGATAATCTTGTAGCAGCTAGGAAATCCTTGAAGACTAGTTTGGAGAAATCGAAAGCTCTTGCTTTTGCCCTGGAGAAAGCAGGGCCGAGATTGGAAGAAATTAACCAGAGATTACCGTCTCTAGAAGCGGCTGTTCGTCCTATTCGAGCGCAGAAAGAGGCTCTGGTTGCTGTTGGAGGCCATATTGATCGGGCTGTTGGCCCTGCTGCCGCAGTTCTGAAGGTCTTCGATGCTGTTCATGGACTTGAGAAGTCGCTGCTTTCAGACCCTCGGAACGATCTCCCTGGATACCTTTCAGTCCTCAAACGGCTCGAGGAGGCACTGCGGTTTCTTGCTGATAATTGCGGGTTAGCGATTCAGTGGTTGGAGGATATCGTTGAGTACCTGGAAGACAATACGGTTGCCGATGATCGGTATCTGTCGAATTTGAAGAAATCGTTGAAGACTCTAAGGGAATTGCAGACAGATGAGGAACGAGCTCGTCTCGATGGCGGACTTCTCGAGGCCGCTCTGGACAAACTGGAAGCTGAGTTCCGGCGACTCCTAACAGAAAACAGTGTTCCACTTCCAATGTCGTCTTCATCTTCTCTTGAAGAACAAGCCTGCATTGCGCCTTCACCTTTGCCCGTAACTGTTATCCAGAAGCTGCAGGCAATCATCGAGAGATTAACCGCTAATAAGCGACTTGAGAAATGCATCTCTATCTATGTTGAAGTTCGCAGTTCAAATGTTAGGGCAAGCTTACAGGCGCTCAATCTGGACTACCTTGAGATCTCGATCAACGAATTCAATGATGTGCAGAGTATCGAGGGTTACATAGCTCAATGGGGCAAGCATTTGGAATTTGCTGTGAAGCATCTGTTTGAAGCTGAATACAAACTCTGTAATGATGTATTTGAGAAGATAGGCCTAGATATTTGGATGGGATGCTTTGCGAAGATAGCTGCCCAAGCTGGTATTCTTGCTTTCCTCCAGTTTGGTAAGACAGTTACAGAGAGTAAGAAGGACCCCATCAAACTATTGAAACTCTTGGACATTTTTGCTTCTTTGAATAAACTGAGGTTGGATTTCAACCGACTATTTGGTGGGAAAGCCTGTGCGGAAATCCAAACCCTAACAAGGGATCTCATTAAGAGAGTTATCGAAGGGGCTTGTGAGATTTTCTGGGAACTTTTGGTTCAGGTGGAGCTACAGAGGCAGACAGCGCCTCCTTTAGATGGCGGTGTGCCAAGGCTGGTAAGCTTTATCACTGACTACTTTAATCGGCTGCTCGGAGATGATTATAGGCCAATCTTGACACAGGTTTTGGTCATTCACCGCAGCTGGAAACATGAACGGTTTCAAGAGAAGCTCCTCACTGAGGCAGTCCTGAATATTATCAAAGCCATTGAGACGAATTTAGAGACATGGTCAAAGGCCTATGAGGATGTAACTCTGTCCCATCTCTTTTTGATGAACAACCACTGGCATTTGTACAAGCATTTGAAGGGTACAAAGCTTGGGGATCTCTTGGGAGATAATTGGTTAAAAGAACATGAACAGTACAAGGAATATTTTGCTGCTATGTACATGAGAGAGAGCTGGAGTAAGCTTCCTCCTTTATTAAGCAGAGAAGGTTTGATTATGTTCTCAGGTGGGAGAGCTACAGCTCGTGATCTGGTCAAAAAGAGGCTGAAGGCATTCAATGAAGCTTTTGATGATATGTATCAGAAGCAGTCCAGCTGGGTTGTGTCAGAAAGAGATTTGAGGGAGAAGGCATGTCAGTTGGCAGTTCAGACCATTGTTCCTGTTTACAGAAGTTACATGCAGAACTATGGACCCTTGGTTGAACAAGATGCAAGTGCTAGCAAGTATGCAAAATACACAGCACAGAGTTTGGAGAAGATGCTCGGCTCATTGTTTCAGCAGAAGCTGGTGAAGTATGGTAGTGCCAAAGCCAGACATTCAAATGGGACAATTGACAATGTGGTGGGCAATCAGTTTAGATCTACACCAACTGTTGTGTGATTATGTACACAATTATTAGTCTTCCCAATTAACATTATGGGGAAGTAGAGTTCATGCCTTCATCTCTCGTTGTGCCTGTCAGCTTGAAGTTGGGTAATCTGGCTTATCTTCAATTGCTGGATATTTTGCCTGTTTGCATGTATATATAGGTATCCCAGAAGGCATAGCAGTTGGCTGATTTGTTTTCTCTTGGGTCTATTCTTTCTGATTGCCAACATAGAGCAGGATACGCTTTTCAACAAGTTCTCAAATGGCAGCAAATGCAAAGACAAACTTAATATACTGGTTCAATGAATCAAGTTCTTAGCAGAGTTTACTGGTAGAATCTCAATATTACCTTCTCCACCCATTCATTTAGCTGTATGTGCTGGTGCAAGGAAAATGCTTGTAATGTTTCTCTAAAGTGATATGTAATTCTTTGTTCGTCCCTAGAGTTGTAGCAATGATTTATTTGAATTCGTCAAATTTTGAAATGTTATAGATGTTTGAGAGCTACTTTCTTTCTATACCTATCATGGTACTGCATAGCTGTTGGCATCCCAAAGGTTCAAATTGCCTTGAAGAATTAGCAAGATTTAGAAGTCAAAGGACCAAAGGCAGAGGTGAGATGGTTGGGCATGAAGAGGTGAAGTGTAAGCATTAAAAAATTTCAAAAGAACAGTTGGATAAAATTCATACATTGTAAAATAATGTAAAAAACTAATATTAAGCTGCTATAATCTTGCTAAAGAATACATATATGGCTTCTCAATTTTTCTAGGCCTCTCAATTTCTGTCCTATACTTCCATGCAGGTTTTCTACCATATCCATTGGTATTTTGTTCATCATATAGACATTGAAAAAAATAATCTATATACATCCAAAACCAATATTACATTAGAAAATATGCAACTAGGTTAAGGAAAATGGAAAAAAAAAAGTGGTTCAGGCCTTTCTTTTGAGAAAAATCAACTTGCCTATTAATAAATATAAAAGCACAAAAGAATTCATTAAATCCCACAAGTTCAGGTCTCTCTACTGTGTAAAATCCATTGCAAGCAACCCCATATTATTTCATTGAATATCAAGGGGGAACAGTGAAGAAATCAAGGTTCCACAATTCTCAATTGCATGAAAAGGAAAAAAAGATAGAATTGAAGCTTCATTTCCTCTCTTTCTCTTGTCTATTCATTTCAAGAGGCTCCTTTGAGGGAAACTTTTGGGAAACAATTGGATGGGGCAGGGTCTCTGGGTAGCTTGTTCTGTTTTGATGTTAAATTGAAGTAATCTGTCTTTTCTATTTTGGTGATTTCTCATCACCTTTTATATTTAAAACTGTACTCTCTTGCTTTCCTCTCTCTTCATTAAAATTTTATTTTTTATCTACTACCTAAAAAAAAGAGGTTAGATGTCTAGTTGTCTACTAGGTCATAGCTAATGCTCCAGTAAACAGATTAAAAAAATTAAACTTAAGTGATTTTGATCAAGTTATGGTGGGCTGTAGAAATACAATTCTTATGCCTTGGCTGTGCTTTGCACCTTGCACATTGAGGCCTATGCATAACAAGGTCAAAGCTTAAGTCTTACAGTGCAGAAGTGAGGCTATAGTTTCAGGGCAGAATGCCCTTGCCTCGCTTGAGGGCTATGCCTTGTTCTTTGAAGGTTCAGCATGAAATAACCTCTTTGTTTTCTTTCCCTTACTTTGATTTGTGATTTATTTTTTATGAACCAACTTTGCTTTTCTTGTTGGGGGAAGCTTTTTGGTCTTTTTGGTTGCAGGTGGACAATGCTGAAGCAGGTTAGCTATCTCTTTCAACCTACAACCTTTAGGTGGCCTAGCACTGCCTTGGTTTGGACTGTTTGGGAGGAAAGAAATACTAGAATTTTTCGAGGAGAGGTAAGTGTTTGGGACTGTATAATTAACAAAGCTATTAACTGGGCCAAGGCTTTGGAACCTCTGTTCTCCCTTCTCCTTTGATGATTTATGGAGGAAGTGGGAATCGGTTGCCAAAAGCTCTATTGTGAGAGATAAACCATCAGTGGAGTGGAAACCTCCTGAAGGTGTTATTAAGCTCAATTTTGATGGTAGCAGTCTAATCAATCCAAGGCCATCTGGTATTGGGGGAGTGCTTAGAAATGCAGAGGGTCTAATTGTTGCTTTATGTTATGGTCCTAGAGTGGGGGATTCAGTTAATGCAGAAACCTAAGTAGTGTTACAAGGAGCAGAATTTGCCAAAGAACTTGTGAACAACTGTTAATTGAAGGTGACTCGAAATTGGTAATTGGTAATTGGGTGGTTGAAAGAACCGGAAACAGTAGCCTGGTCTTATAGGGGGCTTTGAGAAGATTCAAATGGTTAACCACAAATTGACAGTCAGCTTTCAATGGGAAAGGAGATTGGTAAATGGATTTGCAGATTCTCTAGCTAAACAAGGGGTGCATAGGAATTAGCTTTTTTGGGTTAAATTGTAATTCCTTGTGTTGAACTGAGGCTGCAGCTCTTGCCTCTTTGTAGGAAGTTTTCTGTGTATCATTTATTTAATTTTGGTAAGTATTCTGTGGATCATTTATTGATTCTTAATATTAATCAAATCTTCTATTACTTGTCGAAAAAAAAAAAGAATACCTTGCTTTCTTGATGTGAGTCATACACTCGTTGATAATCCAGCTCTTCATTTTATTGTTCCTAATCGAATAACTTCTGCTTCAAATATATCTTTTCAAGCTGATCCATCATGTAGGTTGTGTGTTTCCTTTGGAAGCCCCGTAAAGATTATTCTTTGTAGTTCATAATCGAATAACTTCTGCTTCATATATATCTTTTCATGCTTCAAGTGATATATAAGACCTTTTATTTTTTTTCCCTTGTATTTTTTGGGTGAGTGAGTGGGTGGGGGCTGGGGTTGCTAGAAGCATCTTATATAGACCTTGCTTTGACATTTTTCTTTTGATGGATCAACTTTGCTTTGTTGTTTTGAGTCATTGATTATCCAGCTCTTCATGTTATTGTTCTTAATTGAATAACTATTCAAGCTGATCCATCATGTAGGTTATGTTTCGTTTGGAGGCCTTAAGAAGCTTAAACTTTGTAGCTATGATGGTAAGACTTTGTTGGTGTCTGACATTGCCATTATAAAGTGATTCATCTGCCCCTGCTAACACCATCTTAGTTTGAAATTTTGGTATCTACTTGTTACTGCAGACTTCACAAGTCCTTTTTAAAAGATCTTCTGGTAGATCTGACAGTCAAAAGGCGAAGTGAGCTTTTGCATTAAGATCTTAGCACCTTGAATGTCGTTTGGTTGAGACGTGTCTTTCCATGCAAAGACGAGTTGAAAAAAGGCAAAAAGCTCCATTTGGAGCTTCCCCAAAATAGCCAGAAATGGGTTTCTCATGTCTTTTCAGGGCTGTAGCTTTTGATGGTTAGATATTTTCCCAATCAAACGGGAAACGACCAAAACGTGGGCTGCCGGTAACAGGTTGTCTGTATCAGTGGAAATTGTTTTTGATATAATTAAGTGTAATTTTCTGGCCAGTGGTCAGTTATAGTGAGTTTCATAGTTTGCCTTGTCTGGAGGGAATTAAAGAACAAAATAAGTTCCTAATTGTTTGCCATACAACTTTACTGGCGCTTAGCTTTGGTGCTTGGGAGAGTTTTGATTTGATATGGCCAGGATCATTTTGACATTGTGGCATTTTCTGGGCATTGTCCATAAAAAAGGTAGTCCATAAAAAAGGTACAAGCGAGGTTAGATTTGATGGCCGTTGGAGGAATGTAAAAACTGATTCAAATGGTAGTTGATTCAATGAAGAATTTTCATTTTCAATCAAGTGAATCCTAAGAATGGAATCTAAAAGCTAACATTAAGTTTTGCTCCTTGGCTTTGTGGATGGCTTGTTGAGTTCAGCTTTTCAGAATTACTATTTTGCTTTTAAGTATAAAATTGAGCATGCACATTTATCAAAAAAATAAAATCGAAAATGCACTTAAAGAGCCTATTCAGCTCTGTTGCCGAAAATGTTCTGAATGAAGCTGATGTGGGACCAAAGGTTGAGAAAAAAGGTTAGCTATATGTGTTCTTCTGTCTAGGCCTCTATTGGCCTTCAAGTGATTCTTGTTAGGGCTACTTGTGTCAGAGAGCTGAAGCTTAACAAATTGTTAAGTTCAGCCCAAAAACTATGAACATAGGCCTGTTCCAGAAAATTCAAGTGTTCAGCCAAGGTTTCCCTAGTCCGGTTAATTACAAATTTGATTGCATCTTCCAGATTGTTTTCTTTGTTTGCAAGTATTTTCATGTTTGGTTGTACTTGTTAGAAAAATTATAATTATTGTAGATCTCAAAGAAGTATTGTGTTGATAGGGATCAATCAGCGCCCTTAGAAGGAAGTAAGGCCATGCAACTGAATAAATTTCCAGGGAGAAGTTGTAGAGGAATGGGAGGCTACTTTTGCATCCCAGCTGTTACTGGAAGCACCATGGATGCTCACAGTGACTCAGTTCCATAATCTGTCCCTTCCCGGATGTACACTGAATGTTCTTTAGTTAATGGAAGTATCTTAAAATGGAGGAGACATCAGTGAATAGTAAAAGATAGAGATGAAGGGAGAAGCAGCAAGTTCCTGCCAGCCACGAGATGAAGATGAGAGATGGGATTCAAAGCAAAGAGATTTCTTCCGGAGGATTGCAGAAACGATGATCAGTGCTTGTTAAGGGTTAGGGAAGAGAAGAAAGCCACCATCTTTCTAGTTGAAGCTACGCTATGGATGAAAGGCTTTATTGGTGGAGCAACTTATTCAGTGAAAAGAAATGGGTGGAAGAGTCAACTGGCGCTGAAAGGGAAAAACTATGAAGCTGAGCTGAGATGTAACGAGAAAGGATCATTGTTGTAGTTACAGAAGGCATGGCATAAAACACAAGTGGGGAAAAATCATTTGTTAATGGTGAGATAGAGCAGAAAAAGGAGATGCTTATCTCAAGTTCATTGAATGTATGAAAGGTGGAAGTGGAAGTAGGAAAGGGGTTTGGGAGAAGAGGTTTGTGCTGATAGCAGGAAGAAGATTGCAGATTGGAAACCAATTGTGGAGTTGGTTGTAGAAAAATTTAACATTAAATCCACAACAGTGGTAGTACCTTCCAGCGAGACAAGAGCTATCCTTGATATTGGAAATGAATCGGTGGAGTTATCTTCAATTGAAACTCATGAGGGGCTTGTCCTGATTGAGGATTGGCATATGTCATGTAATGCGAAAGAGATTACAACGGGAAGCTTTACTATAAATCTGATGGGGCTTCTGTTTAACCTTTGGAAGAAATCGGGTATTGACAGAATCATCAAGACCATGGGTGGGATTATGGAAGATCACAACCTCAACAATTTACATGCGGCAAGTGTAAATTTTAGGGGTAAAGCCGGATAAGATTCCTTGTTCTTTGGCTCTATTCTCCAACAGCCTGTGGAGGAAGGTTTGGTTGTTGAAGGAGTTGAAGCAGCATTGTGGCAAGGATGCTATGAGGAGGAGATGATGTTGAGGTGGGGGTAGGGCGCTTACGTAGTAGGAGAGAGGTTGGATGAGAAAGAAGACGAGGTGCTCCACTTGGGGATTGTGAACAGTAGATGATTGGGAGTTGAACTGTTGATTGTATAGAAAAGTAAGTTAAAAAATTTTTGAAAATAAGAATAATGAAGGGGAAGGACCATTTGTTGAGGTTGTTAAAAGAGGAGCAACTTCTTAGTCGGGGTGGAGTCCATAGGTGTTAGACAGTGTATGTCCTTAGCTCTAATCAGAATGATGTACATTATGACATTTATTATAAATGAATAAAGTACATATTTGATTCATGTTATTGTGGTACGTTTTTGTGTAATACCCTTAAATTGGATACATATGATTCATAGCTGTTGGGTAAGTTTGGAGAGATTTATTCTGTCAATGTTGATATTGATGTGTCGCCAAGTTGATTGGGGTGGTTTGTCTCAGCTGCGAGGGTAAAACCCGATATACATGCAGTGTGAGTTTTCTTGAAACCCTGAACCGGACCAGAATTCCAGTATTGCTTTGGACCTTGGAGACTGGTGGGCAAAACTGGAATGTTATACCTGATTCCTAAACTCGATTATGATATTGCATTATGTGTCGGATTGAGCTATCTTTGATATGCCAATCGGTTAGATCTTTAGAGGGGGTCAAATATTCTGTCAAGGCTGACATTGATGTGCCGCCAAGTTGATTGGGGTGGCTTGTCTCAGCAATAAGGTGAAACCCGAGGTACATGCAATGTGAGTTTTCTTGAAACTTTGAACTGGACCAGAATTTCAGTATTACCTTGGACCTTGGAGACTGATGGGCAAAACTAGAATATTACACATGACTCCTAAACTCGATTATGATATTTCACTATGTGTCGGATTGGGCTGTCTTTGATATGTCAATCAGTGAGATCTTTAGAGGGGGTCAAAACCTAGGTATGTTGGGATAGTTTGAGAATTCATCTAAGTGGGTGATTATAGTGACATGATCAGCCCATTTGTCAGACAAAGTTAATGATCAGGGATGCACTCTCTCTGATGGAAACCAAGACTACAGGCAGCCGATTTCAATCGTTGAAATTTGTTTTGCAAAATATATTTTTATACGGATATATATATATATATTATGATTTTAAAATATTTGTAAAATATTTTAATTCTCGGGATCCATGTGAATAGAGAGTGCAACACTGTTCCTTGCAGCCGAGGGAGATGTCTTCTCTTGTCAGGCAGTGTTTGATCATTATGGGTTGAGAGGTTAAGTGTAAGACCATTGAGGGTAATACCTGATGAGCTAATCTTGCATCTTTCCAGTCCCTAGGTTTTTATAAGGTGGCTTGGCCTAGGGACCACTTAGTGTAAGTATTGGGCCCATTAAGAGCCCATGGTGATGGGCTCACTATTCATAATAGTGAATTCGGCTAGGCCTTGTAACAAAAGCTAGGCTAAACCCATGTAGCTGATGTGTAGATCAATGTTTGGATCCCACACCATACAAAGAAACCCAACTAGACAGCAATTTGGAGGTTTACTGAGCACATAGACTTATTGGGCCTAAAGCCCATTTCGAAATGGTCTAATTTGATTAGTTAAAGATGGACGGATCTGGGATTGGATTAGTAGATAGAACAATGAGTTATCCCTATCCACTTAGAGATCTAGATCTAAATACAAATTTGGATCTGGAAACCTCCTAATGAGATTAGGAGAGCTGATCTAATCTATAGATAAGATAAGTATCTATCATTATCACTTAAAGAGAGTCCAGATTCAAATAAGGATTTGAATAAGAAAACTTCTAATGAGATTAGGAATTGATCTCTTTAAGTCTATAAAAGGAGGAGGAGGCAAACCATTTAGTTTATCTCTGAAAGGGATGAGAGGTCCATCACATGGACGCCCAAAGATTGCAGAATAAGGGCGAATTTCAAAAATTTTCTTCTCCCTTCAATTGAGAATCACATTCCCTATTTAGAAAATCATATTTTCAAGGATAAATTTTGAACCTTAAACTGAACCAGATCTTAACCAAAAAGAATGGGAGAGAATAATACCTGATACGGAGAAGTAATATCTCCCAACGAAGGTGTTCACGCCCAAGGAAGGATCCAAAGACTGCTCCCACTGAAAATGGCGCAGTGCAGGATGGAGCAGAATCAGTAGTGTTCTTCCCCAAGAACTCTGTCCTTCGCAAGAAACAGTAGAATGGAACATGAGCACAACTTCCTTTTCAATCATTTCTCAAAAAACTGATGTCAAGATCCAATATTGACTTCTCCCACAGCTGGAGATCGAACTGGCAAACAGGGCAACAAGAGCAGGGAGGCGGCAAGAGAGTATTCGCAGACTGCAGAATTCTCTCTTCTTAATTTCAGCACTAAGGAGGATCTGATGTGTTTCTTGTTGGTCTCTCTCAAGGCTGCCGCCCCCTCCTTTTTTTTAACTTAAAAGATCAGCTCCTAATCCCATTAGGAGGTGCTTATCCAAATCATATTTGGATCAACCTTCTCTTCTATTGATAAGGATAAACCCTTATCTTATCTGCAGATTAGATTAGCTTATCCTAATCCCATTAGGAGGTTTCTAGATCTGAATCACATTCAGATCTGGACTCTCTGAGTGGATAGGATTAAGACCCTATCCTATCTGCTAATCCATCTCAGAATTCGCCCCTTTAACTAAATAAATAGCCTAGTTCGAAATGGGCTTTAGGCCCATTAAGCTTATGTGCTCACTCAGCCTTCCTAATTGCTGCCCAGTTGGGCTTCCTTGTATGGCGTGGGACCCAAGCATTGATCTACACATCAGCCACATGAGTTCAGTCCAGCCTTTGTTATAAGGCCTGGTCGAATACACTGTTAAAGACAGTGCACCCCTTGAAACCCATCAAATGGGTTCAATGGGCCCAACACTTACCCTAAGTGGTCCCTAGGCCAAGCCACCTTGTAACACCGAGGGACTGTGGGTAGATGCAAGATTAGCCCATCAGGTATTATCCTCAATGGTCTTACACATAACCTCTCAGCCCTTAATGATCATATACTGCCCGACAAGAGAGGACCTCTCCCTCGGCTGCAAAGAACAGTGTTGCACTCTCCACTTATATGGATCCCGGGAATTAAAACCTTTTGCAAATATTTTAGAAACCATAATATATATACTTTTATATCTCATATAAAATATACTTTGCAAAACAAATCTCAACGGTTGAAATCGGCTGCCGGCAGTCTTGGTTTCCAACAGTGAGAGCACATCCCCGATCATTACCTTTGTCCGACAAAGGGGCTGATCCTGTCACTATGATCACTCACTCAGATGAATTCTCGGATTGTCCCAACATACCTATGTTTTGACCCCCACTAAGGATCACACTGATTGGTACATCAAAGACACCACGATCCGACACCTAGTGCAGTATCGTAATCGAGTCTAGGGGTCGGGTGTAACTTTTCAGTTTTGCCCATCAATCTCCAAGGTCTAGGGCAATACTGGAAATCTGGTCAAGTTCAAAGATTCAATTAATCCCACATTGTATGTGCCTGGGGTCTCACCCCGGTAGCTGAGACAAGCCACCTCAACCGACTTGATGGCACCACAGTGTTAGCCTTGTCAGGATAGGTCTCCCCAGACCGACTCACTGGCTGTGAACTTTCTAAACTAATACGAGTCTCAATAAGTGTTCAATTTAAGGGTATTACACAGAAACACACCAAGGGAACATGAATCAAATATGCACTTTTATTCATTTACAATAAACTCATAAAGTACATCAGTTTTGATTGAAGCTAAGGGCATACAAAATTGTCTAACAGCTCCCACTTGCACTTAGGTCCAATCAGGTACTAGCCGGAGTCCCATGCTTTCTACGTGTTTCTCAAACACTTTCTATGATAGTGGCTTTGTCAATGGGTCTACTACATTTTCCACTGACGCTACCTTCTGAATCATGACGTCCTCTCTATCAATAATCTCCCGCAGTACGTGGTACTTCCTCTCGATGTGCTTCGACTTCGAGTGGGCTCGTGGCTCCTTAGCCTGAGCAATGGCTCCATTGTTGTCACACAACAATGGGTTGGGTGATGTGTCGGACGGAACTACTCCCAACTCATGAATGAACTTCTTCATCCGTACGGTTTCTTTGGCAGCCTCACTTGCGGCAATGTACTCGGCCTCGGTCGTGGAGTCTGCAGTGGACCCCTGTTTGCTGCTTTTTCAGCAAACAACACACGATCCTATCGTGAAAACATATCCAGATGTAGACTTTCTATCATCTGAGTCTGACTGGAAATCGGCATCTGTATACCCTTGGATCTGTAGTGAGCTACCGTCGAATACTAGACAAAACTCTTTTGTCCTTCGAATGTATTTAAGTATGTTTTTCACAGCAGTCCAATGCTCCTGCCCTGGGTTGGCCTGAAATCTGCTTACTACACTCACTGCCTGAGCTATGTCAGGACGAGTGCACAGCATGGCATACATGATACTCCCCACGGCAGAGGCATAGGGAACGTCTTTCATGCCATCAATCTCCTCAGAAGTCTTGGGAGACATCTTCTTGGAGAGGGTGACTCTGTGCCTGAAAGGAACATTTCCTTTCATGGAGTTTTCCATGCTGTATCTCTTGACTATTTTGTCAATATAAGTAGATTGGGATAATCCTATTATCTGTTTCGATCTATCTCTATAGAGTTGAAGACCCAGTATATAGGAGGCTTCTCCAAGATCTTTCATGGAGAATTGCTGTGATAACCATACTTTCACCGTATTTAATATACCTACATCATTCCCAATGAGTAGAATGTCATCTACATACAGAACCAAGAAGGTAACCTTATCTCCACTGTACTTCCTGTAGACATAGGGTTCATCCGGATTCTGCTCGAAGTCAAACGATTTGACGGCAGAGTCAAAATGGATGTTCCAACTTCTAGAAGCTTGCTTAAGTCCATAAATGGTTCTATTAAATTTACATACCATGTTTTCCTGACCTGCAGCAATGAAGCCTTGCGGTTGCTGCATATAGATATCTTTAGTAAGATCTCCATTCAGGAATGCAGTTTTGACATCCATTTGCCAAATCTCATAATCATGGTATGCTGCTACAGCAAGCAGGATCCTAATGGATTTTAGCATGGCCATAGGCGAAAAGGTTTCCTCATAATCGATGCCCTCTTTCTGAGTGTACCCTTTCGCCACCAGACAAGCCTTGAAGGTCTCAACCTTACCATCGGGGCCCTTCTTCCTCTTGTAAATCAATTTGCAACCGATTGCTTTTACCCCGGCGGGCGGATCTACTAGAGTCCAGACTCCATTGGTCTCCATTGAGTCCATCTTAGATCTCATGGCCTCCACCCACTTCTGGGAATCTATGTCCAACATAGCTTCCGTGTAAGTCACGGGATCCTCTTCACTAGTCAAGGTTTCCACTAGGTAACTATCTTGGTCATAATCGTAACGGACTGGTGGCCTGGGTACCCGAGTGGATTTTCTAGGTTGGTCACTACCTGGAACTTGTGGGACATCTTCCACTGCTCCTGAGCTCTCCTCATCAAGAACAACTTCCTAACGATGGGTGTCCAGGATATAGCTGGTTTCCAAGAATTGCGCATTACGACTGCAGAACACTTTCTGCTCACTTGGGTCATAGAATAGGTAACCTACAGAGCCTTTTGGGTAGCCTACAAATAGGCAACGACTGGTCTTGGATTCCAACTTGTCTGCACTCGTTCTTTTAACGTGTGCTGGATAACCCCAAATTTTCAAGTGTCTGACACTTGGTTTCTTTCCGGTCCAAAGTTCATATGAAGTATTTGGAACTGATTTGGTTGGAACCCGATTCAGCACATAAATCGCAGTCTCTAATGCGTAACCCCAAAATGATGTGTGTAACTCTGAGTGTATGAGAAGTGATCGGACCATATCCAATAAGTTGTGGTGTAGTAGGAGGAGCTAATTGTGATACTATCCCATTGTCCTTTAAGTAGTCCTTGAATTCGTCAGAGAGATACTCGCCACCTCGATCTGATCGAAGGGCCTTAATTTCTCTCCCTAACTATTTCTCGACCTCTTGTCTGAACTCTTTGAACTTTTCAAAGGATTCAGACTTGTGTCTCATTAGGTACACGTAACCGTATCGTGAAAAATCATCTGTGAAGGTGATGAAATACACGTGTTGATTTCTTGTCCTAACACTCAGGGGACCACATACATCAGTATGTATTAGGTCAAGTGTGCCCGTACATCTTTCAGGCTTACCGTTAAATGGACGTTTCGTCATCTTGCCTTGCAGGCAAGGCTCATAAGTGGGAAGATCTTCTATAGTTAGAAAATCCAAAGGACCATCCTTTACCAACCTTGTGATTCGGTCAACACCGATGTGGCCAAGTTGATAATGCCACAGACACGTGGGATTAACTGTATCATGAGCTCTCTTCTTAGGGATTTCAGCCGATGTAGTTTCGGTTATGTTAGTTTCAAGAGAAGGATGTAGAACATAGAGACCGTTCTCCAGTTCCCCGTATGCGATGAATCTGTTATTTCTTTTAATAGTAATCATATTACTAAAGAAGACAGAATAACCATCTGCACACAATTTTGAGACAGAAATCAAAATTCTCCTTAAATTTTGCAAATAAAGACAGTCTTTCAGTACAATTATTCATTCTCTAAAAATTAATTCCATGGTTCCTATGGCCACGGCTGCAACAATTGTAGTAGTACCCAAGAAGAGTGTGACTTCTCCTTCACTCAGCCTTCTGCTTACCTTGAACCCCTGCAGTGAGTTACAAGCATGAGTTGAAGCCCCGGAGTCAATACACCAGGATGCAGAAGCTACCAACAAATTGGTTTCTATAACACAAGTTTCGAAGTTACCTTTCTTGGATTCCAGGTAGGCAGGACAGTTCCTTTTCCAGTGGCCGGTCTTCTTGCAGAAGTGACAGGCATCCGATGCTTTGTCTTTCTTCTGCTTCTTGCTCTTAGCGGTTTTCTTTTGAGGCTTCTTTGCCTTCCTCTTTCTCTTGCCTATCTTGCCAGTTTCAACAAGCATGGCTACAGGCTCATCCTTTCTAATCAGTTCTTCAGCTCTTTGCAACATATTGCTGAGCTCTTGTAAGCTGACTTTCAGCTTGTTCGTGTTATAGTTCATGATGAACGGATTAAAGGAAGGAGGCAAAGAGTTAAGGATAACATATATCTCGGTTGCAAGGTCCAGCCCGGATCCAAGAGCCTCCAGTTCGTTGATGTATCCCATCATCCGAACACAATGGTCGTGAACTTGTTGACCCTTGGACATTTGTGTGGTCATGAACTGTTTCAAGACCTTTTGTTGAGTAGAACGATTCTGCTCTTCATACATTGTCCTGAGACTATCCAATATGTCTTTGGCAAGTTCGATCTGATCGAACTGCCTCTGTATCGGGTTGTCTAAGGAGGCAATGATGCAACACCGGGCAATGGAGTTTTTCTCCTCCCATTCTTGATAGTCTCTCTTTCGGGCCTCAGAAGCCCTATCACCCAGACGCTCCGGGGCAGGATTCTTTGCCACTTTGTCCAGCTTTTTAGAAGCTAGGACCAACATAAGGTTCCTGTACCAGTCAGCATAGTTTGGGCCCTTCAACTTGTTGTCATCAAGCAGTTTTGTAAAAGATCCGTTTGCCATTTTCTGATAAAAAAGCAAACATCAGTCCACAACCTAATTTGATTCATGTTCATTTCATAGATATGGATTTTAATCTACGATCTATTTCCATTTATTCGTCTCTGAGATTTTCCTCCTCTCTCAGTGACGGAGACTACGGGTTGTCTCTGGAAATGTGGGAAATCACATAGAGTGCATGGAGCCAACTGTTTCAGCTGTATAACCCCACCACCTTTATGTGAAGGATCACATCCACTCATCATATGAGTTTTCCCTTTGGCCTCTGTCAGACAAGGTTCAGAGCCGTTTTCAGGTAAACCTTTCTGTCCAGTGAGGGCTTACCCATCATATTCGTGAATGCCAAGGTACCGTGAGAGAATTCCCATTTTCTGGTGAAGCCCCTCCCACATCGGTCTATGACGCCCCTATCATCTTATGAAACACTCTGACAAGCCCAATAGCAAATGGATAGCCCATTTTCTGGTGCGTTTCCTCATTATTGAAGGACCCATCCTCATGCTAATGATGGTAGGCCTTTAGAGAGTTCATCATATGGATCTCCCTATCACATACACTTATATTAGCTGGAGGGAACAAAATTACGCCTTAGTTTGATTTAGGTCAAACCAAAGTGGCTCCCACTGACTTTCATAAAGCCAGATTTTGGTGGGCCTTGAATCGGCTAGGGTTCCGCACGTAACCTCTTGATGAGGTGTGGGGCCCACCACTGAGGAAAGTCATCCAATGACCAAAAGGGACACCATGGCAATGATGTGCATTCAGCCATGGTATGCATAAGAGCCACTGTCGAATGAGCATGGGCCAAGTACTTATGTCCCATGTACGCAGCACATCACACATCCATACATCACATGTAGGGATAAATTGATCCAGTCAATTAATTATCTGTAAGGCCCGTTGGAAGCCCGTTAAAATTCCATAATATTAACCATTAATATTATCTAGGTATATGGGCTGAATTAGGGTTACCTAGTTCGGCCCATATAGCTTTATCCTTTAAAATGGGCTTTTGCAGTTTTAACTATTTAAAACTAGGCCTTTACAGGCTGGGCCGAATTAACCATTTAATTAAATATCACTCCTTAGGCCCATTAGTGGGAAATTAGGGCTGACTTTCAGCCTTGATTAAACTCTAGAATTGGTCCAAACAGTTTTGAACCAATCTTGGTTCGAATGGGTCTAGGGTTTGATTTTCAATTAAATCCTTAATTCAAGAAAATAATATGAAATTAAATACTGATAAAAGGAAAAACCAGAATCAGTCAAACAGGGCTGTTCGCACAATCCTTCTTGCAAAACGGAGGTTAAATCACAGAATGCAGTTTCACAAACTACAAATCATATATCATTTCTCTCATCTGCGAAATCTCCTTCTCTGCGAAATCTCCTTTTCTGTGCCGTCAACTTCGATCCAAAATAAAAATAAATAGAAATCCTATTTTTATTAATAATTACATCAGATCGACTACCTATACATTGAGTCTAGAAAACAAATATTTACAGACCCAAAATAAATTAAGAACTGCAAAATCGCAGGTTCCCTGCGCAAACCAAGAATTCGATCTCCTATTGTACGAACAACCCATAAATCAAGAAAATTATAAAGAACAATTCTAAATAATAATAAGATTTATTTAAAATTAATTTTAGATTATTTGCCCATTTGTTTTGGGAACAAATTTCCCAAAAACCAAATCTGCACAAATTGGGTAGAATGCCTTCTCCCTAATTGCGCAGGTTCAGATCTGAAACAGAATGGTTCAAGATTTGAACCTGGGCTCTGATACCACTGAAAGGGATGAGAGATCCATCACATGGACGCCCAAAGATTGCAGAATAAGGGGCGAATTTCAAAAATTTTCTTCTCCCTTCAACTGAGAATCACATTCCCTATTTTGAAAATCATATTTTCAAGGATAAATCTTGAACCTTAAATTGAACCAGATCTGAACCAAAAGGAATGGGAGAGAATAATACATGATACGGAGAAGTAATATCTCCCAATGAAGGTGTTCATGCCCAAGGAAGGATCCAAAGACTGCTCCCACTGAAGATGGTGCAGTGCAGGATGGAGCAGAATCAGCAGTGTTCTTCCCCAAGAACTCTGTCATTCGCAAGAAACTGTAGAATGGAACGTGAGCACAACTTCCTTTTTAATTTTTTCTCAAAGAACTGATGTCAAGATCCAATCTTGACTTCTCCCACAGCTGGAGATCGAACTGGCAAACAGGGCAACAAGAGAAGGGAGGCGGCAAGAGAGTATTCGCAGACTACAGAATTCTCTCTTCTTGATTTCAGCACTAAGGAGGATCTGATGTGTTTCTTGTTGGTCTCTTTCAAGGCTGCCGCCTCCTCATTCTTTTTGTCAACTTAAAAGATCAGCTCCTAATCCCATTAGGAGGTGCTTATCCAAATCATATTGGGATCAACCTTCTCTTCTAGTGATATGGATAAACCCTTATTTTATCTGAAGATTAGATTAGCTTTATCCTAATCCCATTAGGAGGTTTCTAGATCTGAATCACAGTCAGATCTGGACTCTATGAGTGGATAGGATTAAGACCCTATCCTATCTGCTAATCCATCTCAGAATTCGCCCCTTTAACTAAATAAATAGCCTAGTTCGAAATGGGCTTTAGGCCCATTAAGCTTATGTGCTCACTCAACCTTCCTAACTACTGCCCAGTTGGGCTTCCTTGTATGGTGTGGGACCCAAGCATTGATCTACACATCAGCCACATGGGTTCGGCCCAGCCTTTGTTACAAGGCCTAGTCGAATACACTGTTAAAGACAGTGCACCCCTTGAAACCCATCAAATGGGTTCAATGGGCCCAACACTTACCCTAAGTGGTCCCTAGGCCAAGCCACCTTGTAACACCCAGGGACTGTGGGCAGATGCAAGATTAGCCCATCATGTATTATCCTCAATGGTCTTACACTTAACCTCTCAGCCCTTAATGATCATACACTGCTCGACAAGAGAGGACCTCTCCCTCGCTGCAAGGAACAGTGTTGCACTCTCCACTTATATGGATCTCGATAATTAAAACCTTTTGCAAATATTTTAGAAACCATAATATATATACTTTTATATCTCATATAAAATATACTTTGCAAAACAAATCTCAATGGTTGAAATCGGCTGCCGGCAGTCTTGGTTTCCAACAGTGAGAGTGCATCCCCGATCATTACCTTTGTCCGACAAAGGGGTTGATCCTGTCACTATGATCACCCACTCAGATGAATTCTCGGATTGTCCCAACATACCTAGGTTTTGACCCCCACTAAGGATATCACTGATTGGTACATCAAAGACACCCCGATCCGACACCTAGTGTAGTATCATAATCGAGTCTAGGGGTCGGGTGTAATTTTCCAGTTTTACCCATCAATCTCCAAGGTCCAGGGCAATACTGGAAATCTGGTCCAGTTCAATGATCCAATTAATTCCACACTGTATGTGCCTGGGGTCTCACCCCGGTAGCTGAGACAAGCCACCTCAACCGACTTGATGGCACCACAGTGTCAGCCTTGTCAGGATAGGTCTACCCAGACCGACTCACTGGCTGTGAACTTTCTAAACTAACATGAGTCTCAATAAGTGTCCAGTTTAAGGGTATTACACAGAAACACACCAAGGGAACATGAATAAAAAATGCACTTTTATTCATTTACAATAAACTCATAAAGTACATCAATTTTGATTGAAGCTAAGGGCATTCAAAACTGTCTAACAATCTCAACACATCACATCTTAGATCATACAAAGAGAAGACAACAACAGTGTGACTATGCCATTTTCTCCCTGTGTTCTCCTCTAATTGCCGCCAATTGCTGTTAGATGTATGCCTTTAGCTAATCAGATTGATGTATATTATGACATTTATTGTAAATAAATAAAGTACATATTTGATTCATGTTATTGTGGTGTGTTTTTGTGTAAGACCCTTAAACTGGACACATAATGAGACTCGTGTTAGTTTAGAATGTTCATAGCCGTTGGATAAGTCTGTGGAGATTTATCATGCTAAGGCTAACACTAGTGTGTCGCCAAGTGTTGGGGTGGCCTGTCTCAACTGTCAAGGTGAGACTCGAGGTACATGTAGTGTAGGCTTTCTTGAAACTTTGAATCGGACCAGATTTGCAGTATTGCCCTAGACCTTGATGATTAGTGGGCAAAACTGAAAAGTTACACCTGACCCCTAGACTCGATTATGATACTGCACTATGTCAGATTTGACTGTCTTTGATATGCCAATCAATGAGATCTTAGCGGGGGCCAAAACCTGGGTATGTTGGGATAGTTCGAGAATTCATCTGAGTGGGTGATCATAGTGACATGATCAACCCCTTTGTCGGACAAAGGTAATGATCAATGATGCACCCTTTCTTATGGAAACCAAGACTACCGGCAACTGATTTCAATCATTGAAGTTTGTTTTGCAAAATATATTTCATATACGGTTTCAAATTGTATGCATAAAGGTTTTAATTCCCAGGGTCCATGTGAGCAGAGAGTGTAGCACTGTTCCTTGTAGCCGAGGGAGAGGTCCTCTCTTGTCGGGCAGCGTATGATTTTTATGGGCTGAGAGGTTAAGTGTTAGATCATTGAGGGTAATACCTGATGGGCTAATCTTGCATCTTCCCACAGTCCCTAGGTTTTTATAAGGTGGCTTGACCCCGGGACCACTTAGTGTAAGTATTGGGCCCATTAGGAGTCCATGTGATGGGTTTCAAGGGGTTCATTGTCTTTTCAATGAATTCAACCAGGCCTTGTAATAGAGGTTGGGCTGAACCCATGTGGCTGATGTGTAGGTCAATGTTTGGGTCCCACGCAGTACAAAGAAGTTCAACTGGGCAACAGGTTGGAAGTAGTTCGACCACTTAGACTTCATCGGCCTAAAACCATTTCAAGCTGGGCTGATATGATCAGTTAAATAAAGGGGCGGATCTAGGATTAAATCAGCAGATAGGATAGGGTAAGACCCTATCAACTCAAAGAGTCCAGATTTGAATACAGATTCAGATCTGGAAGCTTCTTAATGAGATTAGGAGAGAGCTGATCTAATCTACAGATAAGATAAGGGCTTATCCTTATCTCTTAAAGAGGACTCCTAATCCAAATACAGATTTGAAATAGGAAACTCCTAATGAGATTAGGAGCACTCTTTAAGGCTATAAAAGGAGGAGGGGGCGAACCATTCAGTTCATTCAAAGCATCCAGAAATCTCAAAGATACAAGATCTTAGAGCACAGAGAAATCGAATACAGTGTGACTGCGCCTTCTCTCTGCATTCTCCTCCTGTCATCGCCATACTGCCAGTTCGTTCTCCAGTTTTAGGAGTGATCAAGATCATATCTTGATATCAGTCTTTGGAGAAAGACTGATTTGAATTTGTGTTCACTGCCTTCACCGAATTCTTGTGAAGGGTTCGGTTCTTGAGAAGAACAATACTGATTCTGCTCCACCCTACACTGTGTCATTTTCAGTGGGAACAGTTTTTTGATATATTCTTTGGGTGTGAACACCTTCATTGAGAGATACTATTTGTTCGTATTTGGTATATCCCTCTCATTCCTTTTGGTTTAGATCTAGTTCGGTTCTTAGTTTAAGATTGATCATTGAAAAATGCAGTTTTTTCTAAAATAGGGAATGTGATTCCCATGTGGAAGAGAAATTTTTGAAATTTTGCCCTACCTTCCTGTAGGGTCAACCATCCATATGATGGATCTCTCATCTCTTCAGTGGTATCAGAGCCAGGTTTCTATCTTGAACCAAATTAAATTAGATCTGAACCTGCACAAATGGGCAGAAGTCTTTCTACCCGATTTGAACACCCAATCTTCCAACAGGTAGTGGCGGCGGCTGAAGGAGGAGAAGTCCAGGGATGAAGAGGGTAGAATTGTCTCTTCTCTCTGGAGTCTGTGAGAGATCAAATTTCAGATTGTAGGATGTGTTTCTTACTTACTCCAACCCCCTCGTTCAAAATCTGATATTTCTGCTAGGGTTTTCTCCTCTTTCTTCTTGATTAAGAAACCTCCCAATATTTTTGGTAGTTATCCCAATCCAAATCAATATTTGGATAGAGGTTAATCTTAATCCTATCTGCAGATTAAGTTAGTTAACTCCTGATCTTATCAGGAGCTTACCAGATTCAAATCTAATTTGAATTTGGTCTCTTAGAGTGGATAAGGTCAAAGACCCAATCCTTTTACTAACACTCTCAGATTCGCCCTATGAACTGGTGATCATATCAGTCCAATTCGAAATGGGCTTTTGGCCCATTAAGTGTTCAGTGTTTAACTAGTTTCCAACCTGCTGCCTAGTTGGGCTTCTTTGTATGACGTGGGACCCAAGCATTGATCTACACATCAGCCACATGGGTTCGGCCTAGCCTTTATTACAAGGCCCAACCGAATTCACTGAAAGACTCAGTGACCCCCTTGAGTCCATCACATGGACCCTATGGGTCCAACACTTACATTAAGTGGTTCCTGGGCCAAGCCATCATATAAAAACCTAGGGACTGTGGGCAGGTGCAAGATTAGCCCATCAAGTATTATCCTAAATGGTCTTATAGTTAATCTCTCAGCCCTTAATGATCAAGCACTGCCCGATAAGAGAAGACCTCTCTCTCGGCTGCAAGGAACAGTGCCGCACTCTCTACTCACATGGATCCCGGGAATTAAAACCTTTTGCAAATCTTTTGAAACTGTACATATATATATATATATATATATATATATATATATATCTTAATTTTGCAAAACAAAATTCCAACGATTAAAATCAATTGCCGACAGTTTGGTTTCCATCAGAGAGAGTGCAATCCCGATCATTACCATTGTCCGACAAAGGGGCTGATCCTGTCACTGGCCACTCACTCAGATGAATTCTCAGACTGCCCCAACATGTCCAGGTTTTGACCCCCACTAAGGATCTCATTGATTGACACATCAAAGACAGCCCGATCCGACACCTAGTGATGTGTCATAATCGAGTCTAGGGGTCAGATATAACTTTTCAGTTTTGCCCATCTGTCTCCAAGGTCTAGGGCAATACTGGAAATCTGATCCGGTTCAAGGGTTCAAGCAATCCCATACTGCATGTGCCTTGGGTCTTACCCTGATGGCTAAAACAAGCCATCCCAACACTTGGTGGCACATCAGTATCAGCCTTGGCAGGATAAATCTCCCCAGACTTATCTAATGGCTGTGAACATTTAAAACTAACACAAGTTTCTATAAGTGTCCTGTTTTAGGGTCTTACACAGAATTATACCAAACAACATGAATCAAACATGCAGTTTAATTTATTTCCATTAAATAACAAAAGTATATCAAATCCGATTGAAGCTAAGGGCATACAAGACTGTCTAACAGCTCCCACTTGCACTTAGGTCCAATCTGGTACAAGCCGGGGTCCCATACTTTCCACGTGTTTCTCAAACACCTTCTGTGTCAGTGGTTTAGTCAATGGGTCTACCACATTATCCGCTGATGCTACCTTCTTAATTAGGACATCCCCTCTACCAACGATCTCCCGCAGTACATGGTACTTTCTCTCGATGTGCTTTGACTTCGAGTGGGCCTGAGCCTCATTAGCCTGGGCGATCGCTCCATTGTTGTCACACAACAATGGGATGGGTGATGTGCTGGACGGAATCACTCCCAATTCGTGTATGAATTTCTTCATCCGCACGGCTTCCTTGGCAGCTTCACTTGCGGCAATGTACTCGGCCTCGGTTGTGGAGTCTGCAGTGTACCCCTGTTTGTTGTTTTTCCAGCAAATAGTACACGATCCTATCATGAAAACATACCCAGATGTAGACTTTCTATCATCTGGATCCGACTGGAAATCGACATCGGTATACCCCAAAACTTGTAGTGAACTACCATCGAATACCAGACAAATCTCTTTTATCCTTCGAAGGTATTTAAGTATGTTCTTCACAGCAGTCCAATGCTCCTGCCCTGGGTTAGCTTGGAATCTGTTTACCACACTCACCACCTGAGCTATGTCCGGGCGAGTGCACAACATGGCATACATGATGCTCCCTACGACTGAGGCATAGGGAACGTCTCTCATGCCCTCAATCTCCTCAGAAGTCTTGGGAGACATCTTCTTGGAGAGAGTTACTCCATGTCTGAAAGGAACATTTCCTTTCTTGGAGTTTTCCATGCCGTACCTTTTGACAATTTTGTCTATGTAAGCAGCATGGGATAATCCAATTATCCGCTTCGATCTATCTCTATAGAGTCGAAGACCCAGTATGTATGAAGCTTCTCCAAGATCTTTCATGGAGAACTGTTGTGACATCCATACCTTGACTGAAGTCAACAATCCAACATCATTCCCAATGAGTAGGATATCGTCCACGTACAATACTAAAAAAGTAATCTTATCCCAACTGGACTTCCTGTAAACACAGGGCTCATCCGGATTCTGCTCAAAGTCAAACATTTTGACGGTAGAATCAAAACAGATGTTCCAACTCCTAGAAGCCTGCTTAAGTCCATATATGAATCTATTGAGTTTATATACCATGTATTCCTGACCAGCAGCAATAAAGCCTTGCGGCTGTTGCATGTAGATATCTTCACTAAGATCTCCATTCAGGAACGCGGTTTTGACATCCATTTGCCAAATCTCGTAGTTATGGTATGCTACTATAGCTAGCAGGATCCTAATGGATTTAAGCATGGCCACGGGCGAAAAGGTTTCCTCATAATCGATGCCTTCTTTCTGAGTATACCCTTTTACCACCAAGTGAGCTTTGTAGGTAACAATCCTGCCATCGGGGCCCTTCTTCCTCTTGTAGATCCATTTGCAACCAATTGCTTTTACCCCGGAGGGCGGATCCACTAGAGTCCAGACTCCATTGGTCTCCATTGAGTCCATCTCAGCTCTCATGGCCTCCACCCACTTTTGGGAATCTATGTCTAACATAGCTTCCGCGTAAGTCACGTGATCCTCTTCACTAGTCAAGGCTTCCACCAGGTAGGTATCTTGGTCATTACCATATCGGACTGGTGGTCTGGATACCCGGGTGGACCTTCTAGGTTGGTCACTACCTAGAACTTGTAGGACATCTTCCACTGCTCCTGAGCTCTCCTCATCAAGAACTATTTCCTGACGGTGAGTGTCCATGATGTATTCAGATTCTAAGAATTGGGCGTTTCGATTGCAGAACACTTTCTGCTCACTTGGGTCATAGAATAGATAACCCACTGAATCCTTTGGCTAGCCTATAAATAGGCAACGATTGGTTTTGGATTCCAACTTGTCCGCACTTGTTCTTCTAACGTATGTAGGACAACCCCAAATCTTCAAGTGTCTCACACTTGGCTTCCTTCCGGTCTATAGTTCATATGGAGTTTTCAGAACTGATTTGGTTGGAACCCGATTCACCACGTAGATAGCAGTCTCTAATGCATATCCCCAAAAGGATGTGGGTAATTCTGAGCGTACGAGAAGTGACCGGACCATGTCCAACAAGGTCCTATTCCTCCTCTCTGAAACACCGCTGAGTTGTGGTGTAGCAGAAGGAGCTAGTTGTGATACTATCCCATTGTCCTTTAAGTAGTCCCTAAATTCGTCAGAGAGATACTTGCCACCTCGATCCGATCGAAGGGCCTTAACTTCTCTCCCTAACTGTTTCTCGATTTCCTGTCTGAACTCTTTGAACTTTTCAAAGGATTCAGACTTGTGTATCATTAGGTACACGTAACCATATCGTGAAAAATCATCTGTAAAGGTGATGATGTACACGTGTTGATTCCGTGTCCTAACACTCAGGGGACCACATACATCAGTATGTACTAGGTCAAGTGTGCCTCCAGATCTTTCAGGCTTACCGTCAAATGGTCGCTTAGTCATCTTACCTTGAAGGCAAGGCTCACAAGTGGGAAGATTTTCTGCGGTTAGAAAATCCAAAGGACCATCATTTACTAGTCTTGTGATTCGGTCAATACCGATATGACCAATTCGGTAATGCCAGAGGCACGTGAGATTAATTGTATCACGATTCCTTTTCTTGGGATTTTTGACCGACGTAGTTTCGGTTAGGTTAGTTTTTAGAGAAGGATGTAGAACATAGAGACCATTCTCCAGTTCCCCGCATGCGATGAATTTGTTATTCCGTTTAACAGTAATCATATTACTAAAATAAACAGTATATCCATCAGCACACAGTTTAGAAACAGAAATTAAATTTCTTCTCAAGTTCTATACATAAAGACAATCTTTAAGTACAAGGACTCCTTCTCTAAAATCTAATTCTACAGTTCCTATCGCCGCAGCTGCAACACTTGCAGTCATTCCCAAGAATAGTGTCACCTCGCCATCACTCAATCTTTTGCTAACCTTGAACCCCTGCAATGAGTTACACGCATGAGTTGAAGCCCCGGATTCAACACACCAGGACACAGAAGTAACTAACATATTAGTTTCTATGACACAAGTTTCGATGTTACCTTTCTTAGATTTCAGGTAGGCAGGACAGTTCCTCTTCTAGTGGCCGGTCTGTTTGTAGAAGTGACAGACATCCGATGCCTTATTCTTCTTCTGATTCTTGGGTTTGGCAGCTTTCTTTTGAGGCTTCTTTGCCTTTCTCTTTTTCTTGCCCGATTTGTTAGATTCAGCAAGTATAACCACAGGCTCATCATTCTTTAAAAGATCCTCGGCCCTCTGCAACGTATTGCTGAGTTCCTGGACGCTGACATTCAGCTTATTCATATTGTAGTTCATAGTGAACGCATTGAAGGAAGAGGGCAAAGAATTCAGGATGGCATCCACTTGCGTGCCAAGATCTAGCCCGGATCCAAGAGCTTCAAGTTCATTAATGTATCTCATCATCCGAAGACAATGGTCATGAACTTTCTGCCCCTTGGACATCTGCGTGGTCATGAACAATTTCAGGACCTTCTATCGAATAGAATGGTTCTGCTCTTCATACATTGTTCTTAGACTGTCCAATATGTCATTGGCTAGTTTGTTCTGATCGAACTGCCTCTGTATTGAGTTGTTTAATGAGGCAATGAAAAAACAGCGGGCTAGGGAGTTCTTATCCTCCCAATCTTGGTAGTCCCTCCTACGGGCCTCAGAAGCCCTATCACCCGGACGTTCCGGGGCAGGATTTTTCACCACCTTATCTAACTTTTCAAAAGTTAGGAACAACATAAGATTTCTGTACCAGTCGGCATAGTTTGGGCCCTTAAGCTTGTTATCATCTAGAAGCTTTGCAAATTGACCGTTTGCCATTTTCTGATAAAACAGCAAAAATGTTAGTAAACCTTAGTTTGATTCATGTTACCTACATAGATATGGCTTTTAATCTATGTTCCATTCCCATTTATTCATCTCTGAGATTTTCCCTTCCTTCTCAGTGACGGAGACGACGGAATGTCTCTGTAAATGTGGGAAATTACATAGGGTGCGTGAAGTCAACTGTTTCAGCTACATAACCCGACCACCTTTCTGTGACGGATCATATCCACTCATCAGATGAGTTTCCCTTTGGCCTCTGTCAGACAAGGTTCAGAGCCGTTTTCAGGTAAACCTTTCTGTCCAGTGAGTGCACACCCATCATATTCAGGTTATGCCAAGGTACCGTGAGAGAGTTCCCATTTTCTGGTGAAGCCCCTCTCACATCGGTCTATGACGCCCCTATCATTTAATGAAACACTCTAACAGATTCAACAGCAAATGGATAGCCCAATTTTATGGTGCGTTCCCTCATTACTGATGGACCCATCATTGTGCTAATGACGGAAGGCCTTTAGAGAGTCCATCAAATGGATCTCCCTATCACACGCACTCATATTTGCTTGGAAGGAACAAAATTACGCCCTCGTTCTAATTTAGGTCAAACCAAAGTGGCTCCCACTGGCTTTCATAAAGCCAGATTTCTGGTGGGCCTCAATCGGCTAGGGGTTCCGTACACATCCCTTTTCAGGGTTGTGGGGCCCACCAAGTAGAGAGGGGTCATTCAATGACCTTAAGGGACACCATGGAAATGATGTGCATTCAGCCATGGTGTGCGCAAGAGCCACTAAAGGGTTAACATGGGCCAAGTGTTTATGGCCCATGGTCGCAGCACATCATACATCCAAACATCACATGTAAAGGAAGAGTTGATCTAATCAATTAACTGCTGTAAAGCCCATCGAATGGCCCATTTAAAACTTAAAGCATTAACAAGTAATGTTTACTAGGTGTATGGGCTGAATTGTAGTTAGCAGTTCGGCCCATACAACTTTTCTCACAATAATGGGCTTTTGCAGTTTTAACCCTTTAAAACTGGGCTATATAGGTGGGCCGAATTAATACCTGTAATTGAACATCAGATTTGGAATAATCAGTGTGAGAAATATGGACTGAAAAATAGCCCCCTTCAAATCTCAGATTCGGTCCAAACAATTTTAGTCCAATCTAGTCTGAAAAGGTCCAAAACTGATTTTCAATTCAAGAATTAATTCAAGAGAGATATGAAATTAATAATTTTTGATTTTAGACAATCACAAATAAAAAATATGGACTGTTCGTACCACCTGCAAAACAGAGGTTAATCACAAAAGTTACAGTTTCATAAACTGTAAATCGTAGTATGCGATTTCTCCATCTACAAATCTCTAGCGCCCCCATCTTCTTCCTTCTTCTTTAATCAAGAAAATAAATAAAAAATAGAAATCCCATTTCTATTAATTAATTACATTCTCGATCAAATCCTATACATTCAGTCTAGAAAAATAAAAAAAAATTATTTACAGACCGAATAATAATAAAAGGAAGAAAAAAGGGTGCGTAGACTATCTGCGCCAAATCTGCATTGCGATCTCCAGGTTTGAACAGTCCATTAAATCAAAATTAAATAAAGAAAAATTCTAAATAATTTTTTTGGATTTGACAAAATTAATTTCAGATCGAACGCCCTTAACAAGAAACCATTTCTTGAAAAAAAAAAGAAGGAAAGCAAACTGCGCAAATCTTGTTAGAACATTTTCTATTCATCTGTGCAAGGTCAGATCTGATTTTCTTTTGGTTCAAGATTCGAACCTGTGGCTCTGATACCACTGAAAGAATGGTAGGATCCATCTAATGGATGCCAAGAAAGGTGCGGAATGGGGGGCGAATTTTAAAAAAATTTCCTACCTTCTTCCAACTGGGAATCATATTCCCTAAATTTAGAATACATTATTCAAGGATCCTACTTGAACCATAAACAAACCAGATCTGAACCAAAAGAAAACAGGAAGGATTATACCTGATCTGTAGAAATAATATCTCCCAAAGTTGGTGTTCACGCCCAAAGAAGTAACCAGGATCCGCTCCTGCTGAAGATGACACAGCTGTGGATGGAACGGAACCAGCAGGGTGCATCCTACACACTAGATTCTTCACAAGAACCCTCTGAAAACCTTGAACACCGAATCCTAGTGTCTTTCTTGCAAGACTATTGTCAAGAACTGCTTTCTTGACTTCCTGTTGCTGCAAAGATCCAATCTTCCAACAGGTAGTGGTGGCGGCTAAAGGAGGAGAAGTCCAGGGACGAAGAGGGCAGAATTGTCTCTTCTCTTTGGAGTCTATGAGAGATCAAATCTCAGATTGTAGGATGTGTTTCTTGCTTACTCCAACCCCCTAGTTCGAAATCTGATATTTCTGCTAGGGTTTTCTCCTCTTTCTTCTTGTTTGGGAGTTATCCCAATCCAAATCAGTATTTGGATAGATGTTAATCTTAATCCTATCTGCAGATTAAGTTAGTTAACTCCTGATCTTATCAGGAGGTTATCAGATTCAAATCTAATTTGAATTTGGTCTCTTAGAGTGGATAAGGTCAAAGACCCAATCCTTTTACTAACACTAATCTCAGATTTGCCCTATGAACTGGTGATCATATCAGCTCAGTTCGAAATGGGCTTTTGGCCCATTAAGTGTTCAGTGTTTAACTAGTTTCCAACTTGTTGCCCAGTTGGGCTTCTTTGTATGGCGTGGGACCCAAGCATTGATCTACACACCAGCCACATTGTTTCGGCCCAACCGAATTCACTGAAAGACTCAGTAACCCCCTTGAGCCCATTACATGGACCCTATGGATCAAACACTTACATTAAGTGGTCCCTAGGCCAAGCCATCTTATAAAAACCCAGTGACAGTGGGCAGGTGCAAGATTAGCCTATCAAGTATTATCCTAAATGGTCTTACACTTAACCTCTCAGCCCTTAATGATCAAGCACTGCCCGACAAGAGAAGACATCTCTCTCAGCTGCAAGGAACAGTGCCGCACTCTTTACTCACATGGATCCCGGGAATTAAAACCTTTTGCAAATCTTTTGAAACTGTACATATACATACATATATATATATATATATCTTAATTTTTCAAAACAAAATTCCAACGATTGAAATCAACTGCTAGCAGTTTGGTTTCCATCAGAGAGAGTGCATTCCTGATCATTACCATTGTCCGATAAAGGGGCTGATCCTGTCACTATGGCCACTCACTTAGATGAATTCTCAGACTACCCCAACATGTCCCGGTTTTGACCCCCACTAAGAATCTCACTGATTGACACATCAAAGACAGCCCGATCCGACACCTAGTGATGTGTCATAATCGAGTCTAGGGGTCAGGTGTAACTTTCCAGTTTTGCCCATCTGTCTCCAAGGTCTAGGGCAATACTGGAAATCTGGTCCGGTTCAAGGGTTCAAGCAATCCCATACTGCATGTGCCTTGGGTCTTACCCTGATGGCCGAAACAAGCCATCCCAACACTTGGTGGCACACCAGTATCAGCCTTGGCAGGATAAATCTCCCCAGACTTATCCAATGGCTGTGAGCATTTAAAACTAACACAAGTTTCTATAAGTGTCCAGTAAGTGTCCAGTTTTAGGGTCTTACATAGAATTATACCAAACAACATGAATCAAACATGCACTTTAATTTATTTCCACTAAATAACAAATGTGCATCAAATCCGATTGAAGCTAAGGGCATACAAGACTGTCTAACTGATTTAAGAATATCTTTTCATGTTATTGGAATTTTGCTTCAGCAACATTAATGAACTTAGAAATCATTTCTTCTAAATTACCCTTCTTTTCTTGTGGGGGCAGCTGTTGTTGAAATTACATGTTGTTCCATGAAAAATTCAGATGACTCTTCCATCCTAGGTTGTATGTGTTCGAATAGGGGTTGAAATTCGGCCTACCACAATGGGAAATAAAATTAGCACTTTCATATGGAGCAAAAGGATTACCTACCGGACAGTCAACATTAATATGTCCTAATTGATCATAAAGATCACATGGATTGCTAGATGATGCATTTATTGCTGCAACATTAAGATTATCTAATTTTTTATTCAAGCTAGCAAGTTGAGCAGATAAAGCTGCAAAAGAATCGATATGGTGTACTTTCCTTTGATCAGTTCGATCATTATTCCATTGGTAGCCATTTGACACCATTTCTTCCACTAGATCATAAGCTTCCTCTGGAGTTTTCCTCATGATTGTGCCTCTTGCAGCTGCATCAATAATGGAGCGAATAGATGGAGTAATACCATTATAAAAAGTTTGAATTTGACGCCAAACTGGTATTCTATGGTGAGGACACTTCCAAAGCATCTCTTTAAATCGTCCTCACGCCTCTAGTGCTAATCTGAACAAGGCAAGAATTCGAACACATTAAATAAAGAGTAAAATCCAAATTAACCAATGTTAATAAGTTCTAATATTATTTTAGGATTAAATCCCTGGCAACGGCGCCAAAAACATTATAGCTATAATTATATAACCCTATAAAGTGCACTAGTTATCAAGTAGTATAAAGATATCGTTCCCATGAGGATTTAACAAAATAAGTATTAGAACTATAGCATTCCCTAATTATTTGGACAACCAAATTTCAGATCTAAGAACTACTGAGAATTAAGAATAAAAATAAAAGCAATTAATAAGAAAACTTGTAACGATCTAATTTGAAGCGCTAGGACTATTGGTCCACCTAACCATTCCAATGGATATCAATTTATTAGATTAACTAAGATAATTTATTATTTTCATTGACTCCATGCACCCTATGTGATTATCCACATTTCCAGAGACAACCCGTAGTCTCCGTTACTGAGAAAGGAGGGAATACTCAGAGATGAATAAATGGAAATGGAACGTAGATTAAAATCCATATCTATGAAATGGACATGAATCAAATATGGTTGTAGACTGATGTTTACTCTTTTATCAGAAAATAACAAACGGATCATTTGCAAAATTGCTTGATGACAACAAGTTGAAGAGCCCAAACTATGCCGACTAGTACATGAACCTTATGTTGGTCCTAGCTTCTAAAAAGCTAGACAAAGTGGCAAAGAATCCTGCCCCAGAGCGTTCGGGTGATAGGGCTTCTGAGGCCCGAAGGAAAGACTATCAGGATTGGGAGGAGAAAAACTCACTTTCCCGGTGTTACATCATTGCCTCCCTTGACAACCCAATACAGAGGCAGTTCGATCAGATCAAACTTGCCAAGGACATACTGGATAGTCTCAGGATGATGTATGAAGAGTAGAATCGTTCTACTCGACAGAAGGTCTTGAAACAATTCATGACCGCACAAATGACCAAGGGCCAACAAGTTCACGATCATTGTCTTTGGATGATGGGAATGAACTGGAGGCTCTTGGATCTGGACTGGACCTTGCGACCCAGATAGACGCTATTCTTAATTCTTTGCCTCCTTCCTTCAATCCGTTCATCATGAACTATAACATGAACAAGCTGAATGTCAACTTGCAAGAGCTCAGCAATATGTTGCAAAGAGCTGGAGAACTAATTAGAAAGGATGAGCCTGTAGCTATGCTTGTTGAAGCTAGTAAGACAGGCAAGAGAAAGAGGAAGGCAAAGAAGCCTCAGAAGAAAGCCACTAAGGTTAAGAAGCAGAAGAAAGACAAAGCATCGGATGCCTATCACTTCTGCAAGAAGACCGACCACTGGAAAATGAACTATCCTGCCAACCTGGAATCCAAGAAAGGTAATTTTGAAACTTGTATTATAGAAACCAATCTATTGGTAGCTTCTGCGTCCTGGTGTATTGACTCTGGGGCTTCAACTCATGCATGTAACTCATTGCAGGGGTTCAAGGTAAGCAGAAGGCTGAGTGAAGGAGAAGTCACACTCTACTTGGGGACTAGTACAACTGTTGTAGCCGTGGCCATAGGAACCATGGGGTTATTTTTAGAGAAGGAACTATTGTACTGAGAGATTGTCTTTATGTACAAAATTTAAGGAGAAATTTGATTTTTGTCTCAAAACTACGTGCAGATGGTTATTCTATCTTCTTTAGTAATACGATTACTATTAAAAGAAATAACAGATTCATCGCATACGGGGAACTGGAGAACGGTCTCTATGTTCTACATCATTCTCAAGAAACTAACATAACCGAAACTACGTCGGCTGAAATCCCCAAGAAGAGTGTCCGTGATACAGTTAATCCCACGTGTCTGTGGCAGTACCGACTTGGCCACATCGGTGTTGACCGAATCACAAGGTTGGTAAAGGATGGTGAAGGGATAGGAAATCGATCATATGGACACCCAATATTGCGGAACAAAGGGGGCGAATTTCAAAAAATTTTCTTTCCCTTCAACTGGGAATCAAATTTCCTATTTAGAAAATCATATTTTCAAGGATCATTCTTGAACCATAAACTGAACTAGATCTGAACCAAAAGGAGGAGAGAGAGATAATACCTGATACAAAGAAACAATATCTCTCAATGGAGGTGTTTACGCCCAAGGTAGAAATCAAAATCTGCTCCCATTGAAGATGGAACAGTGTAAAGTGGAGCAGATTCAACAGTGTCCTTCCTAACAACTTGATTCTTCCCAAGAATCACATGGACGGCTTGTGAATACAACTCCTATTAATCTTTTCTCCAAAAGATTGGAATCAAGATCCAATCTTGATTTATCCCAAGCAATGGAGATCGAACTGCTATAGGTGGCGGCTGCAGGAAGGAGGCAGGTAGAGAGTTTTTGTAGGGTGCAGAATTCTCTCTTTTGTGATCTCAGCTTTGAAGACAAGACTTGAGTCTGTTGGATGTTGTGTCTAAAGCCTGCCGCCCCCTCTTCCTTTTATAGACTTAAAGGAATCAGCTCCTAATCCCATCAGGAGTTGCTAACCCAAATCATATCTGGATTAGAAGTCCCTTTAAGATAAGGGATTCCTTATCTTATCTGCAGATTAGATCAGTCAGCTCCTAATCTAATTAGGAAGTTTCCAAATCTAAATCTCATTTAGATCATGGACTCTCTGAGTGGATAGGGTGTGGGCCTAATCCTATCAGCTGATCTTATCTCAGAATTCACCCCTTAAAGACTAATCAAATTAGCCTAGTTCAAAATGGACTTAAGGCCCATTTAGGGTTATGTATTCATTAAGCCTTCCAAACTGCTGCCCAGTTGGGCTTCCTTGTATGGCGTGGGACCCAAACATTGATCTACACATCAACCACATAGCCCAACCTTTGTTACAAGGCCTGGCCGAATACACTGTTATGGACAGTGCACCCTTTGAAACCCATCAGATGGGCTCTATGGGCCCAACACTTACCCTAAGTGGTCCCTGGGCCAAGCAACCTTGTAACACCCAGGGACTGTGGGCAGATGCAAGATTAGCCCATCAGGTATTATCCTCAATGGCCTTACACTTAACCTCTCAACCCATAATGATCATACACTACCCGGCAAGAGAGGACCTCTCCCTCGGCTGCAAGGAACAGTGTTGCACTATCTTAAATATGGATCCCGAGAATTAAAACATTTTTTAAATCATTTTGAAACTATAATTTATATACTTTTATATCTCATATAAAATATATTTTGCAAAACAAATTTCAACGATTGAAATCGGCTGCCGACAATCTTGGTTTTTATTAGTGAGAGTGCATCCTCGATCATTACCTTTGTCCGAGAAAGGGGTTGATCCTGTCACTATGATCACCCACTCAGATGAATTCTTAGACTGTCCCTACATACCCAGGCTTTGACCCCCGCTAAGGATCTCACAGATTGGTACAACAAAGACAGCCCAATCTGACACCTAGTGCAGTATCATAATCGAGTCTAGGGGTCGGGTGTAACTTTCTAGTTTTGCCCATCAATCTCCAAGGTCCAGGGCAATACTGGAAATCTGGTCCAGTTCAACGATTCAATTAATCCCACACTGTATGTGCCTAGGGTCTCACCCTGGTAGCTGAGACAAGCCACCCCAACCGACTTGGTGGCACCACAGTGTCAGCTTTGTCAGGATATGTCTCCCCAGACCGACCCACTGGCTGTGAACATTCTAAACTAACACGAGTCTCATTAAGTGTCCAGTTTAAGGGTATTACACAGAAACATACCAAGGGAGCATGAATCAAATATGCACTTTTATTCATTTACAATAAACTCATAAAGTACATCATTTTGATTGAAGCTAAGGGCATACAAAACTGTCTAACAGCTCCCACTTGCACTTAGGTCCAATCAGGTACTAGCCAGAGTCCCATGATTTCCACGTGTTTCTCAAACAGTTTCCATGATAGTGGCTTAGTCAATGGGTCTACCACATTCTCCGCTGATGCTACCTCTTACTATCATCCTTCCGTAGGTGCAGTGTTGCCATACAACAGTGGAATGAGTGATGTGCTGAATTCCCAATTCAGGAATGAACACCTTCATTCAAAAGGCAGCCTCACTTACGACAATGCGCTCGGCTTGGGTTGTGGACTATTAATTTGCTACTTATGACCCCTGTTTGCTGACATTCAGGAAATAGCACACGATCCTAGCGTGAAAACATATCCAGATGTATACTTTCTATCATCTGGATCCGACTGGAAATCGGCATCAATATACCCTTGGATCTGTAGTGAGATACCATCGAATACTAGACAAAACTCTTTTGTCCTTTGAAAGTACTTAAGTATGTTTTTCACAGCAGTCCAATGCTCCTGCCCTGGGTTGGCCTGAAATCTGCTTACTAGACTCACTGCCGGAGCAATGTCAGGGCGAGTGCATAGAATGGCATACATGATGCTCCCTACGGAAGAGGCATAGGGAACGTCCTTCATGCCATCAATTTCCTCAGAAGTCTTGGGAGAGATCTTCTTGGAGAGAGTGACTCCGTGCCTGAAAGGAACATTTCCTTGCTTGGAATTTTCCATGCTGTATCTTTTGACTATTTTGTCAATGTAGGCAGATTGGGATAATCTTATTATCCGCTTCGATCTATATCTATAGAGTTGAAGACCCAGTATATAGGAGGCCTCTCCAAGATCTTTCATGGAGAATTTCTATGAAAGCCATACTTTCATGGTAGTCAACATTCCTACATCATTCCCAATGAGTAGAATGTCATCTACATATAGAACCAAGAATGTAACTTTATCTCCACTGTACTTCCTATAAACACAGGGTTCATCCAGATTCTTCTCGAAGTCAAACGATTTGACAGCAGAGTCAAAACGGATGTTCCAACTTCTAGAAGCTTGCTTAAGTCCATAAATGGATCTATTAAGTTTACATACCATGTTTTCCTGACCCGCAACTATGAAGCCTTGCGACTGCTGCATATAGATATCTTTAGTAAGATCTCCATTTAGGAATGCAGTTTTGACATCCATTTGCCAAATCTCATAATCATGGTATGCTGCTATAGCTAGCAGGATCCTAATGGATTTAAGCATGGCCACAGGCGAAAAGGTTTCCTCATAATTGTTGCCCTCTTACTGAGTGTACCCTTTCGCCACCAGACGAGCTTTGAAGGTCTCAACCCTACCATCGGGGCCCTTCTTCCTCTTGTAAATCCATTTGCAACCGATTGCTTTTATGCCGGAGGGCAGATCTACTAGAGTCCAGACACCATTGGTCTCCATTGAGTCCATCTCTGCTCTCATGGCCTCCACCCACTTCTAGGAATCTATGTCCAACATAGCTTCTGCGTAAGTCATGGTATCCTCCTCACTAGTCAAGGTTTCCACCAAGTAACTATCCTGGTCGTAACCATAACAGATTGGTGGCCTGGATACCCGAGTGGATCTTCTAGGTTGGTCACTACCTGGAACTTGTGGGACATCTCCCACTACTCCTGAGCTCTCCTCATCAAGAATAATTTCCTGATGATGGATGTCCAGGATATAATCGGTCTCCAAGAACTGGGCATTTCTACTGCAGAACACTTTCTGCTCATTTCGGTCATAGAAAAGGTAACCTACATAGCCTTTTGGGTAGCCTACAAATAGGCAATGACTGGTATTGGATTCCAACTTGTCCGCACTCGTTCTTTTAACGTGTGTTGGACAACCCCAAATCTTCAAGTGTCTGACACTTGGTTTCTTTTTGGTCCAATGTTCATATGGAGTGTTTGGAACCGATTTGGTTGGAACCCGATTCAGCACATAAATCGCAGTCTCTAATGCGTAACCACAAAAGGATGTGGGTAACTCTGAGTGTATGAGAAGTGACCGGACCATATGTAATATGGTCCTATTCCACCTCTCTGAAACACCGTTAAGTTGTGGTGTAGCAGGAGGAGCTAATTGTGATACTATCCCATTGTCCTTTTAGTAGTCCCTGAACTCGTCAGAGAGATACTCGCCACCTCGATCAGATTGAAGGGCTTTAATTTCTCTCTCCCAACTGTTTCTCGACCTCTTGTCTAAACTCTTTGAACTTTTCAAAGGATTCAGACTTGTGTCTCATTAGGTACACGTAACCATATCGTGAGAAATCATCTGTGAAGGTGATGAAATACACGTGTTGATTCCATGTCCTAACACTCAAGGGACCACATACATCAGTATGTATTAGGTCATGTGTGCCTGTGCATCTTTCAGGCTCACCGTTAAATGGCCATTTTGTCATCTTGCCTTGTAGGCAAGGCTCACAAGTGGGAAGATCTTCTACAGTTAAAAAATCCAAAGGACCATAATTTACCAACCTTGTGATTCGGTCAACACCGATGTGGCCAAATCGGTAATGCCACAGACACATAGGATTAACTATATGACAGGTTCTCTTCTTGGGGATTTCAGCTGATGTAGTTTCGGTTATGTTAGTTTCTAGAGAAGGATGTAGAACATAGAGACCACTCTCCAGTTCCCCGTATGCGATGAATCTGTTATTTATTTTAATAGTAATCGTATTACTAAAGAAGATAGAATAACCATCTGCACATAGTTTTGAAATAGAAATCAAATTTCTTCTTAAGTTTTGTACATAAAGACAATTTTGAGTACAATTTTTCCTTCTCTAAAAATTAACTCCACGGTTCCTATTGCCGCGGCTGCAACAGTTGCTGTAGTCCCCAAGTAGAGAGTGACTTCTCCTTCACTCAGCTTTCTGCTTACCTTGAACCCTTGTAGTGAGTTACACGCATGAGTTGAAGCCCCGGAGTCAATACACCAGGACGCAGAATCTACCAATAAATTGGTTTCTATAACACAAGTTTCGAAATTACCTTTCTTGGATTCCAGGTAGGCAGGACAATTCCTTTTCCAGTGGCCGGTCTTTTTGCAGAAGTGACAGGCATCCGATGCTTTGTCTTTCTTCTGCCTTTTGCCCTTAGTGGCTTTCTTCTGAGGCTTATTTGCCTTCCTTTTTCTCTTGCCCGTTTTGCTAGCTTCAACAAGCATACTTACAAGCTCATCCTTTTTAATAAGTTCTTCAGCTCTTTGCAACATATTGCTGAGCTCTTGCAAGCTGACATTCAGCTTGTTCATGTTATAGTTCATGATGAACGGATTAAAGGAAGGAGGCAAAGAATTAAGGATAGCGTCTATCTGGGTTGCGAGGTCCAGTCCATATCCAAGAGCCTCCAGTTCGTTGATGTAACCCATCATCCGAAGACAATGGTCGTGAACTTGTTGGCCCTTGGACATTTGAGTGGTAATGAACTGTTTCAAGACCTTTTGCCGAGTAGAACAATTCTACTCTTCATACATCATCCTCAGGCTGTCCAATATGTCCTTGGCAAGTTCGATCTGATCGAACTGCATTTATATTGGGTTGTCCAAGGAGGCGATGATGTAACACCGGGCTAGGGAGTTTTTCTCCTCCCATTCCTGATAGTCTCTCCTTCGGGCCTCAAAAGCCCTGTCACCTGGACGCTCCGGGGCAGGATTCTTTGCCACTTTGTCTAGCTTTTCTGAAGCTAGGACCAACATAAGGTTCCTGTACCAGTCGGCATAGTTTAGGCCCTTAATTTTGTTGTCATCAAGAAGCTTTGCAAAAGATCCGTTTGACATTTTCTGATAAAAGAGCAAACATCAGTCCACAACCTAATTTGATTCATGTTCAATTCATAGATATAGATTTTAATGTACGATCCATTTCCATTTATTCATCTCTGAGATTTCCCTCTTTTCTCAGTGACAGAGACTACGGGTTGTCTCTGGAAATGTGGGAAATCACATAGGGTGCATGAAGCCAACTATTTCAGCTGCATAACCCCACCACCTTTCTGTGAAGGATCATATCCACTCATCATATGAGTTTTCCCTTTGGCCTCTGTCAGACAAGGTTCAGAGTCATTTTCAGGTAAACCTTTCTGTCCAGTGAGTGCTTACCCATCATATTCGTGAACGCCAAGGTACCGTGAGAGAATTCCCATTTTCTGGTGAAGCGCCTCCCACATCGGTCTATGACGCCCCTATCATCTCATCAAACACTCAGACAAGCCCAATAGAAAATGGATAGCCCATTTTCTCATGCGTTTCCTCATTACTGAAGGACCCATCCTCATGCTAATGATGGAAGGCCTTTAGAGAGTTCATCATATGAATCTCCCTATCATAAGCACTCATATTAGATGGAGGGAACAAATAATTATGCCCTAGTTTGATTTAGGTCAAACCAAAGTGGCTCCCATTGACTTTCATAAAAGCTAGATTTCGGTGGGCCTTAAATTGACTAGGGTTCCGCACATATCCTCTCGATGAGTTGTGGGGGCCCACCACTGAGGGAGGTCATCCAATGACCAAAAGGGACACCATGGCAATGATGTGCATTCAGCCATGGTGTGCGCAAGAGCCACTGTTGAATGAGCATGGGCCAAGCACTTATGGCCCATGTACGCAGCACATCACACATCCATACATCTCATGCAGGGATAAATTGATCCAATCAATTAATTATCTATAAGGCCTGTTGGAAGCCCGTTAAAATTCCATAATATTAACCATTAATATTATCTAGGTATATGGGCTGAATTAGGGTTACCCAGTTCGGCCCATATAGCTTTATCCTTTAAAGTGGGCTTTTGTAGTTTTAACTATTTAAAACTGGGCCTTTACAGGCTGGGCCGAATTAACCATTTAATTAAATATCAATCCTCAGTCCCATTAGTGGGAAAATTAGGGCTGACTTTCAGCCTTGATTAAACCCTAGATTTGGTCCTAATAGTTTGAACCAATCTTGGTTCGAATGGGTCTAGGGTTTTGATTTTTAATTAAATCCTTAATTCAAGGAAATAATCTGAAATTAAATAACAAAAATGAGTTAATCAGGGCTATTCACACACTCCATCCTGCAAAATAGAGGTTAGATCACAGATTGTAGTTTCTCAAACTGCAAATCGCAGATTGCGAATCTCCCATCTGCGAAATCTCCTTCTCTGTGCCGCCATCTTCGATCCAATATTAAAATAAATATAAATCCTATTTCTTTTAATTATTACATCAGATCGAATGCCTATACATTTAGTCTAAAATTAAAAAAAAATTATTTATAGACCAAATGTAATAAATAAATTCAGTAAACTACAAATCTTGTAGTTCTCCTTGTGCAAACCAAGATTTCGATCTCCTCTTGTACGAATAGCCCATAAATCAAGAAAATTATAAAGAACTATTCTAAATAATAATCAGATTTATTTAAAATTAATTTTAGTTATTTTCCTATCTGTTTTGGGAACAAATTTCCCAAAACCCATATCTGCGCAAATTGGGTAGAACGCCTTCTCCCTATTTGCGCAGGTTCAGATTTGAAACAGAATGGTTCAAGATTTGAACCATGGCTCTGATACCACTGAAGGGATAGGAAATCTATCATATGGATGCCCAAGATTGTGGAATAAAGGGGGCGAATTTCAAAGATTTTTCTTTCCCTTCAATTGGGAATCGAATTCCCTATTTAGAAAATCATATTTTCAAGGATCATTCTTGAACCATAAACTGAACCAGATCTGAACCAAAAGGAGGAGAGAGAGATAATACCTGATATAGAGAAACAATATCTCTCAATGGAGATGTTCACGCCCAAGGTAGAAACCAAAATTTGCTCCCATTGAAGATGGCGCAACGTAAAGTGGAGCAGAATCAGCAGTGTCCTTCCTAACAACTTGATTCTTCCCAAGAATCACCTGGACGGCTTGTGAATAAAACTCCTACCAATCTTTTCTCCAAAAGATTGGAATCAAGATTCAATCTTGATTTCTCCCAAGCAATGGAGATCGAATTGCAGGAAGGAGGCGGCTAGAGAGTTTTTGCAGGGTGCAGAATTCTCTCTTCTGTGATCTCAGCTTTGAAGACAAGACTTGAGTCTGTTGGATGTTGTGTCTAAAGGCTGCCACCCTCTCTTCCTTTTATAGACTTAAAGGGATCAGCTCCTAATCCCATCAGGAGTTGCTAAACCAAATCATATCTATATTAGAAGTCCCTTTAAGATAAGGGATAATCCTTATCTTATCTACAGATTAGATCAGCTAGCTCCTAATCTAATTAGGAAGTTTCCAAATCTAAATCTCATTTAGATCTTGGACTCTCTGAGTGGATAGGGCATGGGCCCAATCCTATTAGTTGATCTTATCTCTGAATTCGCCCCTTAAAGACTAATCAAATTAGCCCAGTTCAAAATGGGCTTAAGGCCCATTTAGGGTTATGTATTCATTAAGCCTTCCAAACTACTGCCCAGTTGGGCTACCTTGTATGGCGTGGGACCCAAACATTGATCTACACATCAGCCACATGGGTTCAGCCTAGCCTTTGTTACAAGGCCTGGCCGAATACACTGTTACGGACAGTGCACCCCTAAAACCCATCAGATGGGCTCTATGGGCCCAACACTTACCCTAAGTGGTCCCTGGGCCAAGCCACCTTGTAACACTCAGGGATTGTGGGCAAATGCAAGATTAGCCAATCAGGTATTATCCACAATCGCCTTACACTTAACCTGTCAGCCCATAATGATCATACACTGCCCGACAAGAGAGGACCTCTCCCTCGGCTGCAAGGAATAGTGTTGCAACTTCTCAAATATGGATCCCGGGAATTTAAACTTTTGCAAATCATTTTGAAACCATAATTTATATACTTTTATATCTCATATAAAATATATTTTGCAAAACAAATTTCAACGATTGAAATCGGCTGCCGATAGTCTTGGTTTCCATTAGTGAGAGTGCATCCCTGATCATTACCTTTGTTCGACAAAGGGGCTAATCATGTCACTATTATCACCCACTTAGATGAATTCTCAGACTGTCCCAACATACACAGGTTTTGACCCCTGCTAAGGATCTCACTGATTGGTACATCAAAGATAGCCCAATCCGACACCTAGTGCAGTATCATAATCGAGTCTAGGGGTTGGGTGTAACTTTTCAGTTTTGCCCATCAATCTGTTAGACAGTTTTGTATGCCCTTAGCTTTAATCAAATTGATGTACTTTATGAGTTTATTGTAAATGAATAAAAGTGCATATTTGATTCATGTTCCCTTAGTATGTTTCTGTGTAATTCCGTTAAACTGGACACTTAATGAGACTCGTGTTAGTTTAGAATGTTCACAGCCAGTGGGTCAGTCTGGGGAGACCTATCCTGACAAGGCTGACATTGTGGCGCCACCAAGCCGGTTGGGGTGCCTTGTCTCAGCTACCGGGGTGAGACCCTAGGCACTTACAGTATTGCCTTGGACCTTGGAGATTGATGGCAAAACTGGAAAGTTACACTCGTCCCCTAGACTCGATTATGATACTACACTAGGTGTTGGATTAGGCTGTCTTTGATGTACCAATCAGTGAGATCCTTAGCGGGGGTCAAAACCTGGGTATGTTGGGATAGTCTGAGAATTCATCTGAGTGGGTGATCATAGTGACAGGATCAGCCCCTTTGTCGGACAAAGGTAATGATCGGGGATGCACTCTCACTGATGGAAACCAAGACTGCCGGCAACCGATTTCAATCGTTGAGATTTGTTCTGCAAAATATATTTTATATGAGATATAAAAGTATATAAATTATGGTTTTGAAATGATTTGCACAAGGTTTTAATTCCCGGGATCCATACAAGAGAGAGTGCAACACTGTTCCTTGCAGCCGAGGGAGAGGTCCTCTCTTGTCGGGCGGTGTATGATCATTATGGGCTGAGAGGTTAAGTGTAAGACCATTGAGGATAATACCTGATGGGCTAATCTTGCATCTACCCACAGTCCCTGGGTGTTACAAGGTGGCTTTGCCCAGGGACCACTTAGGGTAAGTGTTGGGCCCATAGAGCCCATCTGATGGATTTCAGGGGGTGCACTGTCCATAACAGTGTATTCGGCCAGGCCTTGTATCAAAGGCTAGATTGAACCCATGTGGCTGATGTGTAGATCAATGTTTGGGTCCCACGCCATACAAGAAAGCCCAACTGGGCAGCAGTTTGGAAGGCTTAATGAATACATAACCGTAAATGGGCCTTAAGCCCATTTTGAACTAGGCTAATTTGATTAGTCTTTAAGGGGTGAATTCTGAGATAAGATCAGTTGATAGGATTGGGCCCACACCCTATCCACTCTGAGAGTCCATGATCTAAATGAGATTTAGATTTGAAAACTTCCTAATTAGATTAGAACAGACTGATTTAATTTGCAGATAAGATAAGGATTATCCCTTATCTTAAAGGGACTTCTAATCCATATATGATTTGGGTTAGCAACTCCTAATGGGATTAGGAGCTGATCCCTTTAAGTCTATAAAAGGAAGAGGGGCCGGCAGCCTTTAGACATCACACAATCACCAGCAGCAGTCTTGTCTTCAGAGCTGAGATCACAGAGGAGAGAATTCTGCACCCTGCAAATTCTCTCTAGCCGCCTCCTTCCTGTAGCCGCTGCCTATAGCAGTTCGATCTCCATTGCTTGGGAGAAATCAAGATCAGATCTTGATTCCAATCTTTTGGAGAAAAGATTGGTAGGAGTTGTATTCACAAGCCGTCCAGGTGATTCTTGGGAAGAATCAAGTTCTTAGGAAGGACACTGCTGTTTCTGCTCCACCCTGCACTGTGCCATCTTCAGTGGGAGCAGATTTTGGTTTCTACCTTGGGCATGAACACTTCCGTTGAGAGATATTATTTCTCTGTATCAGGTATTATCTCTCTCTCCTCCTTTTGGTTCATATCTAGTTCAGTTTATGGTTCAAGAATGATCATTGAAAATATGATTTTCTAAATAGGGAATTCGATTCCCAGTTGAAGGGAAAGAAAAATTTTTGAAATTCGCCCCCCTTTATTCCACAATCTTGGGCGTCCATATGATGATTTCCTATCCCTTCACAATCTCCAAGGTCTAGGGCAATACTAGAAATCTGGTCCAGTTCAACGATTCAATTAATCCCACACTGTATGTGCCTAGGGTCTCACCCTGGTAGCTAAGACAAGCCACCCCAACCGACTTGGTGGCACCATAGTGTCAGCCTTGTCAGGATAGGTCTCCCTAGACCGACCTACTGGCTGTGAACATTCTAAACTAACACGGGTCTCATTAAATGTCTAGTTTAAGGGTATTACATAGAAACATACCAAGGGAACATGAATGAAATATGCACTTTTATTCGTTTACAATAAACTCATAAAGTACATCATTTTGATTGAAGCTAAGGGCATACAAAACTGTATAACATATGGTCTTTTGGATTTTCTAACTGTAGAAGATCTTCCCACCTGTGAGCCTTTCTTGCATGGCAAGATGACAAAACAACCATTTAACGGTAAGCCTGAAAGATGTACTCCACGACCAAGGCCGAGTACATTGCCGCAAGTGAGGCTGCCAAAGAAGCCATGTGGATGAAGAAGTTTGTTCACGAGTTAGGAGTAGTTCCATCCAGCACATCACCCATCTTGTTGTTGTGTGACAACAATAGAGCCATTGCTTAGGCTAAGGAGCCACGAGCACATTCGAAGTCGAAGCACATTGAGAGGAAGTACCACGTACTACAGGAGATTGTTGGTAGAGGGGGTGTCCTGATTCAGAAGGTAGAGTCAGCGGAAAATGTAGCAGACCCATTGACAAAGCCACTTTCACAGAAAGTGTTTGAAAAACACATGGAAAGCATGGGTCTCCGGCTTGTACCTGATTGACCCTAAGTGCAAGTGGGAGCTGTTAGACAGTTTTGTGTGCCCTTAGCTTCAATCAGAATGATGTACTTTATGAGTTTATTGTAAATGAATAAAAGTGCATATTTGATTCATGTTCCCTTGGTATGTTTCTGTGTAATCCCCTTAAACTGGACACTTAATGAGACTCATGTTAGTTTAGAATGTTCACAGCCAGTGGGTCGGTCTGGGGAGACATATCCTGACAAGGTTGACACTGTGGTGCCACCAAGTCGGTTGGGGTGGCCTGTCTCAGCTGCCAGAGTGAGACCCTAGGTACATACAGTGTATGATTAATTGAATCTATGAGTTGGACTAGATTTCCAGTATTGCCCTAGACCTTGGAGATTGATGGGCAAAACTGGAAAGTTACACTCGACCCTTAGACTCGATTATGATACTACACTAGGTGTCGGACTGGGCTGTCTTTGATATACCAATCAGTGAGATATTTAGTGGGGGTTAAAACCTGGGTATTTTGGAATAGTCTGAGAATTCATCTGAGTGGGTGATCATAGTGACAGGATCAGCCCCTTTGTCGAACAAAGGTAATGATCGGGGATGCACTCTCACTGATGGAAACCAAGACTGTCAGCAGCCGATTTCAATCGTTGAGATTTGTTTTGCAAAATATATTTTATATGAGATATAAAAGTATATATATATAATGGTTTCTAAAAGGTTTGCAAAAAGGTTTTAATTCCCGGGATCCATACAAGTAGAGAGTGCAACTCTGTTCCTTGCAGCCGAGGAAGAGGTCTTCTCTTGTCGGGCAGTATGATCATTATGGGCTGAGAGGTCAAGTGTAAGACCATTGAGGATAATACCTGATGGGCTAATTTTGCATTTGCTCACAGTCCCTGGGTGTTACGAGGTGGTTTGGCCCAGGGACCACTTAGGGTAAGTGTTGGGCCCATAGAGCCCATTTGATGGGTTTCAAGGAGTGCACTGTCCATAACAGTGTATTCGGCCAGGCCTTGTAACAAAGGCTAGTCCGAAACCATGTGGCTGATGTGTAGATCAATGCTTGGGTCCCATGCCATACAAGGAAGCCCAACTGGGCAGTAGTTAGGAAGGTTAAGTGAGCACATAAGCTTAATGGGCCTAAAGCCCATTTTGAACTGGTCTATTTAATTAGTTAATTATGGGGTGAATTCTGAGATGGATTAGCAGATAGGATAGAGTCTTGACCCTATCCACTCAGAGAGTCCAGATATGAATGTGATTCAAATCTAGAAACCTCCTAATGAGATTAGGAGAAAGATGATCTAATCTTCAGATGAGATAAGGGTTTATCTTTATCACCTAAAGTGAAGGCTGATCCAAATATGATTTGGATAAGCAGCTCCTAATTGGATTTGGAGCTAATCTTTTAGGTTAACAAAAGAAGGAGGGGGTGACAACTTTTAGAAGACACACAATCAGATCCTCTTTAGTGCTGAAATCACAGAGAAGAAAGAATTAAGCAACCCTGCAGAATTCTTTCTTGCCACCTCCCTGTTCTTGTCGCCCCTGCTTGCTAGTTCGATCTCCAATTGTGGGAGAAGTCAAGATTCGATCTTGACATCAGTTCTTTAAGAAATAATTGATAGGAAACTGTGCTCACGTGCCATCCTACTGATTCTTGCGAAGGACAGTTCTTGGAGAAGAACACTGCTGATTCTGCTCCATCCTGCACTACGCCATCTTCAGTGGGAGCAGTCTTTGGATCCTTCCTTGGGCGTGAACACCTTCGTTGGGGGATACTATTTCTCCGTATCAGGTATAATCCTCTCCTACTCCTTTTGGTTTAGATCTGGTTCAGTTTATAGCTCAAGAATGATCCTTGAAAATATGATTTTCTAAAATAGGAAATGCGATTCCCAGTTGAAGGGAGAAAGATTCCCAGTGAACCTACAATTTGTAGTTTTTGTTTTTTCATTCTGTTCTATAAATAATTATTTTTTTTTAATTTTCTAGACTGAATGTATAGGATTCAATCAAATGTAATATTAATAGAAATTAGGTTTTCTATTTATTTTATTTTCTTGATCTAAGATGGCGGCACAGAAGGAGATTTCACAGATATCAAAATCACTATCTGCGATTTATAGTTTATGAATTTACAAATTGTGATCTAACCCTTTGTTTTGCAGGATGGATGTGTGCGAACAACCCTATGACTGATTCTTGATTGTTCTTTAATCAGTAATTAATTTCAGATCATTTTCTTGAATTATTTCTTTAAATAAAAATTAAACCCAAGACCCATTCGAACCAGATTGGTTCAAACTGGTTGGACCGAACCTGTGGTTCGACAGAGACTGATTGTCAGCCCTAATTTCCCACTTTTGGGTCAAGAGATTGATGGTTAATTAAGAGACTTATTTTGGCCCACACCTGTAAGACCCATTTTTAAGGTGTTAAAACTACAAAAGCCCACAATTTGTAGGAAAGATATATGGGCCAAACTGCCTAACCCTATTCGGCCCATATACCTAGATAATATTAATTGGTAATATTATGGATTAAAATGGGCTTTACAAATATTAATTGATTGGATCAATTCTATCATTGCATGTGATGTATGGATGTGTGGTGTGCTACGTACATGGGCCTTAAGTGCTTGGCCCATGAAGTTACGATGGTGGCTCTTGTGCACACCATGGATGAATGCACATCATTGCCATGGTATCCCTAAAGATCATTGGATGATCTCCTTTAGTGGTGGGCCCAACATCCCTGAAAAGGATATGTGCGGAACCCTAGCCATTTAGGGCCCACCAGAAATTTGGCTTTATGAAAGTCATTGGGAGCCACTTTGGTTTGACCTAAATTAAACTAGGGCGTAACCTTTGTTCCCTCCTGAAATATGAGTGCATGTGATAGGGAGATTCATATGATGAACTCTCTAAAGGTCTTCCATCATTATCATGAAGATGGGTCCTTCAGTAATGAGGAAACGCACTAGAAAATGGGCTATCCATTTGCTACTGGATCTGTTTGAGTGTTTCATAAGATGATAGGGGCGTCATAGACCGATGTTGGAGGGGCTTCACTAGAAAATGGGAAATCTCTCACGGTACCTTGGCGTTCATGAATATGATGGGTGAGTACTGACTAGATAGAAAGGTTTAACCTAAAATGGCTCCGAACCTTATTTGATAGAGGCCAAAGGGAAAGTTCATATGATGAGTGAATATGATCCTTTACAGAAAGGTGGTGGGGTTATGCAACTGAAACATTTGGCTGCATGCACCCTATGTGGTTTCCCACATTTTCAGAGACAATTCGCAGTCTCCGTCACTGAGATTTGCAAACGGTGCAATCTTGACGTCCATACAATGGATCTCTCCCTCCTTTCATAGTTCAGCCCATATAGCTTTTATACTGAGATGGGCTAAAGCAGTTTTAACATATTAAAATTGGGTTTTACAGATATGGGCTGAATTGCATCTTGCAATTAACCATAAACTCCTAGGCCCATGAGTGAAAAATTAGGGCTGAGAACAGCCTCCATTGAACCAAAAATTTGGTCCAACCAGTTTGGTCCAATCTGGTTTGAATGGGTCTAGGGTTTGATTTTAAATTCAATAAAAAATGATCTGAAATTAAATAACTAAAACAAGACTTTCAAGAATTAGTAGGAGGGCTATTCGTAGGATTGCTACCCTGCAAAACAAAAGTTAGATCGCAGTATGAAGTTTCTAAAACTGTAAATCGCAGATGGCCGAACCCATGTCTGTGAAAATCTCTCCTCTGTGCAATCTGCTTCAACTTCGAATAGAATAAAAATAGAAAAACCTATTTTCTATTAATATTACATCAGAATTGAATTCCTATACATTCCATCTAAAAAGAAAAAAAAAATTAATTACAGACCAAGAATGAAAAGAACAACAGGTGCGCAAATTTCTTGCACCATTAAAGAATTCAATCTCCATCATACGAATAACCCAAATAATCAAGAAAAATATATAGAACAATTCTAAATATAAAGTAGATTTATAAATATTTATTTTCAGATCAATCGCCTAAAAATTGGGAGCAAATTTCTCAGAAAATGCTAATCTACGCAAATCAGGTATAACGTCTTCTGCCCATTTGCGCAGATCCAGATCTGGTTTAATTTGGTTTAAGATTTGAACCTGGCTATGATACCACTGAAGGGATGAGAGATTCATCATATGGATTGCCGAACCCTGCGGGAAGGTTGGGCGAAATTTCAAATAATTCTCTCTCTCCCATGTGGTTATCACATTCCATATTTTAGAAAACTGCATTTTGAAAGAGCAATCTTGAAACCAAACCGGACCAGATGTAGAACCAAAAGGTAGGAGAGGGTTATTCCTGATATGGAGTAATAGTAACTCCCAACGAAGGTGTTCACGCCCAAGCAGAAAACCAAAGACTGCTCCCACTAAAGATGACATAGTGTGAGATGGAACAGAATCAGCAGGATGTCTCTTCAGCAAGAACCAAATTCTTCAGCAAGAATGTGATGGAGGCCTAGTGAGCACTACTTCAGATTACCTTCTCTACCAAAAGGTAATATCAAGAACCTTTCTTGATCACTCGTACATGTGGAGATCGAATTGATAGGGGTGGCAAGAGCAGGAAAGAGCAGAAGATAGGAGCAGTCAAACTACAGATTCTTCTCTCTTTGTAATTTGCGAACTGATTATTGTGTGTTGGAGATATTCCCTACTCCTCTATTTATAGCCTTTAAAGAGAGCATCTCCTAATCCCATTGGGAGTTTCCTAATCCAAATCTTGTATTTGGATTTGGACTCCCTTTAAGAGATAAGGATAATCCCTTACCTTATCTACAGATAAAGATAAGCCTTCCTAATCAAATTAGGAGTTTCTTGATCCAAATCATTATTTGGATCTGGACTCTCTGAGTGGATAGGATAATCCCTTATCCTATCTACTGATCTAAATCCCAAAACCACTCCTAATTAACGAATCTTATTAAGCTAGTTCGAATTGGGCTTTAGGCCCATTAAATCTATGTGCTCACTTAACCTCTTAACTGCTGCTCAGTTGGTTATCCTTGTATAGCATGGGATCCAAACATTGATCTACACATCAACCACATGGGTTCAACCCAGCCTCTGTTACAAGGCCTGGCCGAATTCACCATAGGAAATAGTGAACCCCTGAGTCCATCACCATGGGTTCTTAATGGGCCCAACATTTACACTAAATGGTCATTGGGTCAAGCCACCTTATAAAGATCCAAGGATTATGGGCAGATGCAAGATTAGCCCATCAAGTATTACCATCAATGGTCTTACACTTAACCTCTCAGCCCATAATGATCAAACACTACTCGACAAGAGAGTATCTCTCCCTCGGCTGTAAGGTACAGTGCTGCACTCTCTACTCACATGGATCCCGGGAATTAAAACCTTATGCAAACACTTTGAAACCATAATATATATATGTATATCTCTATATAAATATATTTTGCAAACCAAATTTCAACGGTTGAAATCAACTTCCGACAGTTTAGGTTTCCATCAGAGAGAGTGCATCCCCGATCATTCACTTTGTCTGACAAAGGGGCTGATCCTGTCACTATGATCACCCACTCAGATGAATTCTCGGACTGTCCCAACATACCCAGGTTTTGACCCCCTCTAAGGATCTCACTAATTGGCATATCAAAGATAGCCAAATTTGACACCTAGTCCAGTATCATAATCGAGTCTAGGGGTTAAGTGTAACATTCCAATTTTGCCCATCTATCTCCAAGGTCTAGGGCAATAATGGAATTTTGGTCCGGTTCAGTGTTTCAAGAAAACCCACACTGCGTGTACCTCAAGTCTCACCCTAGCAGTTGAGACAAGCCACCCCAACCAACTTGGCGGCACATTAGTGTCAGCCTTGACAGGATAAATCTCCCTAGATCTATCCAATGGCTGTGAAGATTCTAAACTAACACGAGTCTCATATGTGTCCAGTTTAAGGTTATTACATAGAAACACACCATAATAACATGAATCAAACATGTACTTTATTCATTTACATTAAATGTCATAATGTACATCATTTTAATTGGAGATAAGGGCATACACTATCTAACGAACCAGACATTCCAGCTCCTAAAAGCTTGCTTAACTTCATACATGGATCAATTAAGTTTACACACTATGTGTTCTTGACCTACAACAATGAACCCTTGCGGTTGCTGCATGTAGTTATCTTCAGTAGGGTCTCCATTCAGGCACACGGTTTTGACATACATTTGCCAAATCTCATAATCATGGTGTGCTGCTACAGGTAGAAGGATCCTAATGGATTTAAGCATGGCCATAGGCAAAAAGGTTTCGTCATAGTCGATTTCCTCTTTTTGAGTGTACCCTTTCACCATAAGATGAGCCTTTTAGGTCTCAATCTTACCATTAGGACCCTTCTTTCTCTTATAGATTCATTTGCAATCAATTTCTTTCACCCTAGAGTATGAGAAGTGAGAAGTGATCGAACCATATCCTCAAAAGGATGTTGGTAGTTTCGAGAGTATGAGAAGTGATCGAACCATATACAATAAAGTCTGGTTCCTCTTCTCTGACATACAATTTAATTGTAGTGTAGCAGGAGGAGCTAACTGTGAAACAATCCCATTGTCCCTTAAGTAGTCTCTGAATTCGTCGGAGAGATATTCACATCCTCGAGTTGATCGAAGGGCTTTAATCTCTCTCCCCAACTGTTTCTCGACCTCTTGCCTGAACACTTTGAACATTTCAAAGGATTCAAACTTATGCCTCATTACTTACATGTAACCATACCGTGAGTGATCATTGGTAAAAGTTATGAAATAAACGTGTTGGTTACGTGTCCTAACATTTAGGGGAATACATACATTAATATGTAGTAGGTCAAGCCTGCCTATAGATCTTTCAGGCTTTCTGTAAATGGCCGTTTCGTCATCTTACCCTAAAGGCAAGGCTACAGGTTGAAAGATCTTCTACAGTTAGAAAATCTAAAGGACGTACCTTTACCAACTTTGTGATATGATCTATGTTAATGTGGCCAAGTCGGTAATGCCACAGGCATGTGGTATTAACTGTTTCATGTGTTCTCTTCTTGAGGATTATTTTCAACATAGTTTTGGTTAACTTTGTTTCCAGAGAAGGATGGAGAACATAGAGACCATTCTCGAGTTCTTCGTAAGTGAGGAATTTGTTATTCTGTTTGATAGTAATCACATTACTGAATAAAATAGAATAACCATCCAAACACAACTTTGAGACATAAATCAAATTTCTTCTTATGTTTGGTACATAAAGATAATTTTTAAGTACAATAATTCATTCTCTAAAAACTAATTCTATAGTTCCTATAGCTGTAGATGCAACTATTGCAGAAGTCCCCAAGTAGAGAGTCACTTCCCTGTCACTTATTCTTCTGTTTATCTTGAACCCCTACAATGTGTTACATGCATGAGTCAAAGCCCTAGAGTCAATACACCAGGAAGCAGAAGTGACCAACAAATTGGTCTCTATGACAAAAAATTCAAAATTACCTTGTTTCTTGGTCTCCAGGTACTGAGTACAATTCTTCTTCTAGTGGCTGGTCTATTAGCAAAAGTGACATGCATCCGATGTCTTGTCCTTGTTTTGCCTTTTAGGCTTCCTAACCTTTTTCTGAGGCTTTTTCTTTGCCTTCTTCTTCTTCTTGTTCGACTTACCACCTTCAACAAGCATGGCTATGGGCTTATCCTTATTTATCAGTTCTTCAGCCCTCTACAACATATTGTTGAGTTCCTGAAGGATAACATTAAGCTTATTCATGTTCTAATTCATGATAAATTGGTTGAAGGAGGGAGGCAAAGAGTTTAGGGTGGCATCAACTTTAGTGACATAATCAAGCCCTGACCCAAGAGCCTCTAGTTCATTGATGTAGGCCATCGTCTTTAGACAATGGTCATGAATCATCTAGCTCTCAGTCATTTTGGCAGTCACAAATAGCTTTAAGACCTTTTACCGAGTAGAACAATTCTGCTCTTCGTACATTGTCCTCAGACTATCCAAGATATCCTTGGACTCTTCGATCTGATTGAACTGTCTTTGTATCCGATTGTCGAGGGAGACTATGATGTAGCACTAGGCAAGAGATTTCTTCTCTGCTCATTCTTGATATTCCTTCCTACGGACCTCAGAAGCCCTATCACCCGAATGATTCGGAGTAAGGTTATTAGCAACGATATCCAATTTCTCGGATGTTAAAACCAACATAAGGTTACAAAATCAGTCAACATTGTTTGGACCCTTAAGATTATTATCGTCCAACAATTTGGCAAATTGTTTGTTTTCCATTTCTATTAAAGGGCAAAACAAATTATTAGTCCACAACCTGATTTGATTCATGTTATCTACATAGAAGTGACTTTTAATCTATGTTCCATTTCCATTTATTCATCTCTGAGATTTCCCTCCTTTCTTAGTGACATAGATTGTGGTTATGTCTTTGGAAATGTGGAAAATCACATAGAGTGCACGGAGCCAACTGTTTCAGATGCCTAACCCCACTACCTTCTATAAATGATCATATCCATTCATCTTATGAGCTTTCCCTTTGGCCTCTATCAGACAAGATTCATTGCCATTTTAAGTTAAACCTTTTTGTCTAGTAAGTGCTTACGCATCATATTTGTGAACACCAAGGTACTATAAGAGAGTCTTCCATTTTAGGATATGCTCCTCCTACATTGGTCTATGATGGCCTTATAATCTTATGAAATAATCCAACAAACTCACCAGTAAATGGATAATCCAATTTTATGGTGCATCTCCTCATTACTAATAAGCCCATCTTCATGCTAATGATGGAAGGTCTTTACAGAGTTTATCATATGAATATCCCTATCACATGCACTTATATTTTGCTAGAGGGAACAAGTAATTATGCCCTATTACTTTATTTAGGTCAAATGAAAGTGGTTCCCACTGACTTTCTTAAAGTCAGATTCAGATGGGCCCTAAATGGGCTAGGGTTCCGCATGCTTCCTCTTACGGAGGAAGCTGATGTGGGGCCTATCAAGAAAGGAGATCATCCAATGATCTTAAGGACACCATGGCAATGATGTGCATATAACCATGGTATGCGAAAGTGCAACTATCAAATTAACATGGGCCAAGTGCTTATGGCCCATGTACGTAGCACATCACACATCATACATCACATTCATGAAATAAACACATAATTGATCCAATCAATTAAATCATCTGTAAAACTCTAAATTAATTAAGTTCAATCAATATCAGTCCATTAAAGCCCATAGTATTATCATATAACATTATCTAGGTATATGGGTTGAACTACAAAAGGCAGTTCGGCCGATATAGCAATTATGCTAAAAATGGGCTAATGCAGTTTTAACTTAATGAAACTGGGTTTTACAGGGTGGACTGAATTGCATCTTGTAATGGGCCATCAAACCCCTAGGCCAAATCAGAATTTGGGGATGAGAACAGACCCCTATTGAGCCACAGGTTTGGTCCAACTAGTTTGGACAAATCTTGGGTCAAATCGGCCTAGGGTTTGGTGTCAATTGCAAGACCCAGTTCAAGATTTTCATATGAAGTTAATTATAGCCAATTAAAGACAATCAAGAATCTGCAAGAACAAATATCAGAGGGCTATACATGTGATTTCACACCTACAAAACAAAGGGTCAATCACAGATAGTGAAATCGTTATCTACAAATTGCAGATTGCAGTTTCTCAAACTACAAAAGCTCTTTTATTCCTCCACGCATTCCAACAAGCCTTCAGATGTAAAAAAATAGAAAAACCTATTTGTCTATTAATTACATCACATCAAATCCTATACATTTTATCTAAAAAAAATTATTTACAACTAAAATGAATAGAATAAAAAAAAATGCAGGGTACGCAAATCCTGACACATTTAATGAATTCGATCTCCATCACACGATAGCCCAAGAATTCGAGAAACAATTACAGATCCATTCCATAATTATTAAAGAATAATTAAGAATTACTTTCAGATCTACACATCCATAACTGAGAACTGGTTACTCAAAAAAAAAAAAACAAAAAACTTACTCAAATCGGGTAGAACAATTTATGCTCATTTGCACAGGTTCAGATCCGGTCTAGATTTGGTTCAAGTTTGAGCTTGGCTCTGATACCAATAGAGGGATAGGAGATCAATCATATGGATGGCCGAACCATGTAGGGTGGCTGGGCAAAATTTCAAAAATTTTTTCATCCCATATGGGAATCCTATTCCCTGATTTAGAAAACTACATTTTTAATGTTTCATTTTTGAAACAAACCAGACCAAATCTGAAACTAAGATTAGGGAGAGGAATACCTAATATGGAATCCACGCAAAAAGCTCCTCCCAACATAGGTGTTCATGCCCAAAGAGAGTACCAAATCCTTGTTAGACAGTTATGCCCTTAGCTCCAATCAGATTGATGTACATTTTGACATTTATTGTAAATGAATGAAGTACATAACTGATTCATGTATTGTGGTGTGTTTCTATGAAATACCCTTAAACTGGACACTTATGAGACTCATGTTAGTTCTGAATCTTCACAGTCGTTGGATAGATCTAGGGAGATTTATCCTGCCAAGGCTAACACTAATGTGCCGCCAAGTTGGTTGGGGTGGCTTGTCTCAGCTGCCAGGGTGAGACCTGAGGTACATGCAGTGTGGGCTTTCTTGAAACCCTGAACCAGACCAAAATTCCAGTATTGCCATGGACCTTGGAGATAGATGGACAAAACTGGAATGTTACATCTGACCCCTAGACTCTATTATGGTACCGCACTAAATGTCAGATTTGGATGTCTTTGATATGTCAATAAGTGAGATCCTTAAAGGGGGTCAAAACCCGGGTATATTGGGACAGTCTAGGATTTCACCTGAGTGGGTGATCATCGTGACAGAATCAGCCCCTTTGTTAGATAAAGTGAATGATCGGGGAATGTACTCTCTCTGATGGAAACCTAAACTACCGGCAATTGATTTCAAAATATATTTATATAGAGATATACATATATATATATATATATATATATATATATATATATATATATATATTATGGTTTCAAAATGTTTGCAAAAGGTTTTAATTCCTGTGATCCATGTGAGTAGAGAGTGCAGCACTGTTCCTTGCAGTCGAGGGAAATGTCCTCTCTTGTCGGGCAGTGTTTGATCATTATGGGCTAAGAGGTTAAGTGTAAGACCATTGAGGGTAATACCTGATGAGTTTATCTTGCATCTGCCCACAGTCCTTAGGTTTTCATAAGGTGGCTGGACCCAATGACCATTTAGTGTAAATGTTGGGCCCATTAAGAGACCATGGTGATTGACTCAGGGGTTTACTGTGTCTTACAGTGAATTCGGCCAGGCCTTGTAATAAAGTCTAGTTTGAACCCATGTGGCTGATGAGTAAATCAATGTTTAGGTCCCACACCATACAAAGAGGGCCAATTGGGCAGTAGGTTAAGAAGGTAAGTGAGCATATAAACTTAATGGGCTTAAAGCCCAATTTCAAACTGGGTTAATTAGATTAATTAAATAGGGGCAGATCTGGGGTTGGATTAGTAGATAAGGATAAGAGGATAAGTCTTATCCACTTAAAGAGTCTAGATCAAAGTAAAGATTTGGATCAAGAAACTCCTAATTTTATTAGCATCAAGCTAATCTTGAATTATAGATAAGATAAGGGATTATCCTTATAACTTAAAGAGTCCAAATCCAAATAAAGATTTGAATCAGGAAACTCCTAATCATATTAGGAGGTTGTCTATTTAAGGCTATAAATAAGAGAGCAGGGCAGACATGAAAAGGCACTAGATAAAAGACAACAATCTGTAGAGTTCTTCCCTGTTCTTGCCGCCCCTACCCAGTTCGATTTCCACTTATGGGAGTGATCAAGAATTGTTCTTGATATTGCTTCTTGGTAGAAGTAGCAATCTGAAGTAGTGCTCACCAGCCCTGTATTCCATTCTTGCTGAAGAGCCACCTTGTTGATCCTGTTTCTCCACACACAGTGTCATCTTTAATGGAAGTAGTTTTTGTTTATCTCCTTGGGCATGAACACCTTCATTGGGAGTTACTATTACTTCATATCAGGCATATCCCTCTCCTCTCTTTTGGTTTCAAATATGGTCCGGTTTGGTTCAAGATTGATCATTGAAAATGCAATTTTCAAAAATAGGGAATGTGATTCCTAGATGGGATAGAGAGAAATTTTTAAATTTTGCCCAACCTTCTTGCAAGGTTTGGCCATCCATATGATAGATCTCTCATCCCTTTAATAGGGTAGTGAGCACAACTTCAAAATTGTTTCTTCCACCAAGAAACAATATCAATATCGAATCTTGATCACTCCAAGAGGTGGAGATTGAACAGGGTAGGGCAGCAAGAGTAGGGAGAGAGAGAACTGGAAGCAGAAAGCAATAGAACTGTGTATGTCCTTTTCCAGTTCACCCTCCTCCTTTATATAGACCTTAAAGAGTTAATCTCCAAATCTGATTTGGAGTTTCTTGATCTAAATCTTTATTTGGATTTGGATTCTTTATGTGATAAGGCTTATCCCTTATCTTATCTACAGATCAGGATCAACTTCTCATAATCTAATTAGAAGTTTTCTAATCTAAATCTTTATTTGGATCTGGAATCTTTAAGTGGATAAGAGTTATGCTCTTATCCTTATCTGCTTATCTATACCCAAATTCGCCCCTTATTTAATTACTCCAATTAACCCAGTCTGAAATGGGCTTTAGGCCCATTAAGCTTTCAAGCTCATTTCCTTTTAATGCTGGCTAGCTTGACTCTCTTTGTATGGTGTGGGACACTTTCATTGATCTTTACATAAGCCACATGGGTTTAGCCTAGCCTCTATTATAAGGTGATAAGAATAAAATTTGTCATATGTTTATCCCTCAATATTCAGTATTTTACACTTAATTGGTACCTAATTAGACTCATTACTCTTGTATTTCGATTCAGGGCAAGCAAGAAGGCAATTGGAAGAAAACAAAGCTAATAAGATGTTTTTGTACAGTTTCGACACCGATCAGTGATATGGGCCTAACTCTCAATTCCAGACTCCGATTTGGATATTTCAAGAAGCACTGGAAAGATAAGGAAAAGGCCCACAACTTTTATGTTTTGGGTTTTGACAGAATTGGTCCGCATCGAAGACGAATTCGGGCCCAAATTCAGAGCAATTTCGCAACAAGGCCCATTTCACAAGCTGAAGCCCATTTCGCAGAGAGTCTTGAAGCAAGCCCAAATTGTTAAAGAAGCCCAGTTCGAATTCAAGATCCAAGAGTCGCATTAGAATAGAAGTTGAATGTAATCTCAATAAAAGAGTTTTACCAGATTTAAATCCTCAAATTGTAATCCTATAAAGATAAGAGATAAGAGTTAGATAGGATAAGTTCAAATTAGACTAGGACTTTCCAGTTTGAGGATAATCTCCTTAAGGGAGTTGGAGAGCAGCCCTCTCCCCAAATCTATATAAAGGGGGGCGGACTAGCACCCAAGGCATCAATTCTTCCAAGAGAGCGTTAGTCTTCAGAGAGGGAAATCAGCAACCAAGGAGGAAGAAGCAAGAGTTCGCCCCCCTTTCTCATCTAGAAGCTGCATCTTCATCATGAAGTGTTTGTAAGTTTTTATTTCTGGTTGAAGGGTTAGGGAAGCCTTGATTCTGTAATATTGTGAGATCTAATTGATTTTTTTTATTTTAGTTCATTGTTTATGGGTATTCATACGTTTTCTGCTAATTAACTGTGAGGATTATTTTTGTTGATTAAGCAAGAAGGCCACCTTGCTCATTCAATGGAAATAATCTATGGCCGATTGAACCTCCAGTTTCGTATATGTTTGGTAGGTTTGATCATGGTGGCAACTAACATAAATTGATTGCAAAAAAAGTTTTTGATCTATGTTAGGAAAATATATGATCTGGTTTAAACGATCCGAGCTTGTGAGATCGCTGACCAGAATTGAGTCTCTCCCCTCTTAATGCTATTAATAGGTTAAATCCTAAGATCTTGTTTAGGACTGCCTATTAATAAGGGAAGCAATCAAAGAGCTTGTTTTGGTTGTCGAATAATAAGAGTAGAAGCTGGCTGTTAGAGCCTGTTAATAGCTATAACCAATTTATTCATAAACATAGGAATCTATCTTTGCATCAAGGATCAATGCTATGAATCAAAGCTGAACTTGTCCCTTCAACCGGAAGCCATCTCCCATCGATTTAATCTTTGTTTTCTGTTATTTTCTGCAATTTTCTTATTTTTGTTAGCTTTGCAACCCCCATTAATCCATCTACTTGGAAATAAATCCACCCAATCCCTGTGGAGAACGACCTTGCTCATCACTATCTGCAAATTATTAACCCAAAGCAAGAATATTTATCTTTGGTTGGGTTCGGCACCCACCAAAAATTTGGCGCCGTTGCCGGGGATTGGCATCCTAAGTAGGTTTATTTCCTTTTGTTTGGTTTATGCCTCGCTCTTCTTGTGTAGGTGAACTCCACTACGACCCTGAGATCGAGAACATAGTTCGCCACTTGAGGAAAGAAGCCAAGCAACACCGCAACCAATCAGCGTCACTCCCCGCTTCCGGAGTGAAGTCGGCTGCAGAAATCGTTGAGCCATCCAACCATTCTGAAGAAGAAGTCATGGCCAACAATGAAGAAAGAACCCTTAGAGAGCTAGCTGCACCGAATCTGCACCAACAACCTCTCTACATCGAATATGCAGATCTAGCGGTACCCTTTGAACTTAAATCAGGTCTTATACACTTACTCCCTACTTTTCGTGGACTTACGGGCGAAGACCCTCACAAGCACCTAAAAGAATTCCACGTAGTATGCTCAAGCATGAAACCTCAAGGTGTTACCGAGGAACAGATCAAACTGCGTGCCTTTCCTTTCTCACTAGCTGATAAGGCTAAGGATTGGCTGTACTACCTACCCTCTGGTTCCATCACCACGTGGAATGATATGAAAAGGCAATTCCTTGAGAAGTTCTTCCCTGCTTCCCGAGTGGCTAACATTAGAAAGGAGATCTGTGGCATAAGACAATTAAGTGGGTAAACTCTCTACGAATACTGGGAGAGATTCAAGCAACTATGTGCCAGCTGTCCGCAACATCAAATTCCAGACCAGCTCCTTATCCAATATTTTTATGAAGGGTTACTACCAATGGATAGGAGTATGATCGATGCAGCAAGCGGAGGAGTGTTGGTGAACAAAACTCCTACACAAGCAAGAGAGTTGATCTCAAATATGGCAGGCAACTCTCAACAGTTTGGCTATAGGCTCAACCCTCCAACAACTCATGCTAACGAGGTAAACATCTCATCCCTAGAACAGAAAATTGCAAGCCTGACCTCTCTTGTCTGTCAAATGGCCACAGGTAATACACAAATGGTGAAGGCTTGCGGGATTTGCTCAACTCCGGGACATCCAACTGACATGTGCCCTACACTTCAAGATGAACCTTACGAACAAGCTAATGCTGTTGGAGGATTCCCGCAAAAGAGATACGATCCCTACTCGAACACCTACAATGCAGGATGGAGGGATCATCCCAACCTAAACTATGGAACCAAGGCCTTCGGCTTCCAACATCAGCATCAAACCAGGCCGCCGGCTCCACCATATTCAGCCGCTCCCAACTCAGGTATGTCTCTCGATGAAATTGTGAAGCCCTTGCAACTAACACTCAACAATTTCAACAGGAGACGAGGACAAGTATCCGAAACCTGTAGAATCAGGTCAGCCAGTTAGCGACAGCTATGAGTCGAATGGAATCCCAATCATCAAAGAGGCTACCTTCCCAGACCATGACCAACCCAAAACAGAATGCTAGCGCTATCACATTGAGAAGTGGGAAGGAGCTGAATGAACCCAATCAAGAAGCATCCAAGGATACAACCAAAAGGAGACACCATCTCCCCAAACGGATTCAAGCGGAAAGCCACCCCAAGCCATAGTCATCGCTCCACCTTTTCCTAGCCAATTCGCGAGATCCAAGAAGAAGGAGCAAGACAAGGACATTCTCGAGACCTTCTGCAAAGTTGAGGTAAACATCCCCCTCCTTGATGCAATTAAGCAAGTACCCCGCTATGCCAAATTTCTCAAGGAGTTGTGCACTACTAAGAGAAGGTCCATATAGGAGAAAATGTTTAAGCCATTCTCCAGAAAAGACTACCCCCTAAATGCGAGGATCCAGGTATGTTTACCATTCCCTGTAAGATAGGAAATGTCCAGATCAAAAAGGCTATGCTAGACCTAGGAGCTTCAATAAATGTCATGCCCCATTCTATTTATACAACAATGAATCTCGGACCATTAAAATAAACGGGCGTGATCTTACAACTTGCTGATCGGTCTACTACATACCCGAAGGGAGTCTTAGAGGACATCCTAGTCCAAGTTAATAATTTGGTCTTTCCCACCGATTTTTATGTGATCGACACGGAAGAAGATAACTCTTCCAACTCGACCCCAATTTTGCTAGGAAGACCCTTTCTTAAGACGTCCAGAACAAAAATCGATGTGCACAAGGGGACACTTACCATGGAATTCGATGGTGAGATCATTAATTTTAATATCTATGATGCCATGAGATACCCTAATGATGCACATTCTATTTTCTCTATAGATGTTATTGATTCCTTAGTGCAGTAGACTTTTGAGCTAGAAGATGAAGACACACTGAGAGTTGCACTTAACAATGGGCCTGATCAACTGCAACGAGCAAAGCAGAAGTTTATGCTGAATTCAGAATTGCAAACTTTGACTTCTGAACTGAACTCTTTTGAATTTTCCCATAATTCTTCTTTCATTAGTTTACCTCTATCTCACACAAGGCTCCTTCCATCAATTGTGCAGGCACCCCAGCTGGAGCTGAAATCATTACCAAAGCACCTAAAGTACATGTTCCTAGGCAAGGGGGAGACACTACCTGTGATAGTTTCCTCCAAAATCGATGCACTCGAAGAAAGGAAACTAATTCAAGCACTTAAGGAACGCAAGGAAGCAATCAGATGGACTATAGCTGATATAAAGGGGATAAGCCCATCTACCTGCATGCACAAAATACTCTTGGAAGAAGACTCCAAACCTACAATCGGAGCCCAACACCGATTAAACCCACCATTGATGGAGGTAGTGAAGAAAGAAGTTTTAAAACTTCTAGATGCAGGGATAATCTATCCCATTTCAGATAGTAAGTGGGTAAGCCCGGTACAAGTAGTTCCGAAGAAAACAGGTATGACGGTGGTCGAAAATCAAGACGGTGAGTTAGTGCCTACCCGAATTCAAAATGGGTGGCGGGTGTGTATAGATTACCGGAAGCTGAATTCGTTAACCCGAAAAGACCACTTCCTGCTCCCTTTTATCGATCAAATGCTTGAAAGACTAGCTGGCAAATCTCATTACTGTTGTCTTGATGGTTATTCAGGGTTTCATCAAATTCCAGTTGCACCTGAGGACCAAGAAAAGACTACTTCACCTGCCCCTTCGGTACCTTTGCTTATCGGCGCATGCCATTCGGTCTCTGCAATGCTCCTGCCACATTCCAATGATGTATGGTTAGTATATTTTCAGATTATGTGGAAAGCATTATAGAGGTATTTATGGACGACTTCATGGTGTATGGGGATTCTTTTGATTCATGCTTATCTAACCTTACAAAGGTACTTGAAAGCTGTATAGAAAAGAACCTCGTGCTGAATTATGAAAAATGCCATTTCATGGTCGACCAGGGCATCATTCTAGGGCATGTAGTCTCTTCTAAGGGAATCGAAGTTGATAAAGCAAAAGTAGATGTTATTAAATCCCTGCCCTATCCCACGAACATTCGGGAAGTTCGCTCTTTCCTTGGACATGCAGGATTCTATCGGAGATTCATCAAGGATTTCTCCAAGATAACTCGCCCCTTATGTAATTTACTCCAGAAGGATGTGATGTTTGATTTTGATGAAGGGTGCAGGGCAGCCTTTGATAAGCTGAAGGAATCGCTGACTTCAGCCCCAGTCATCCAGCCACCGAATTGGGATCTTCCCTTCGAAATTATGTGCGACGCAAACAATCATGCCATCGGTGCTGTTCTAGGACAGAGGGTTGGAAGAGCCGCTCATGCAATATATTATGCTTCGAGGACCCTTGATGCTGCCCAATGCAATTATTCAACAACAGAGAAGGAACTCTTGGCTGTAGTTTTTGCCTTATAAAAATTCCGTTCATATTTATTGGGTACTAAGGTGATTGTTTATTCTGATCATGCAGCCCTAAAATATTTGCTTGCCAAGAAAGAAGCAAAGCCGAGGCTTATCCACTGGATTCTCCTGCTACAAGAATTTAACCTCGAAATCTGTGACAAGAAGGGTGCAGAAAATTTGGTTGCAGACCATCTTAGTAGGCTGACTACAAGTGAAGAGGCAACACCCTTGAAAGACGAGTTCCCAGACGAGCACCTTTTCGCAATTCAAAAAGGAACTCCATGGTATGCAGATATAGTTAATTATTTGGTTACTAGAACCATACCAGGGGAATTAACAAGAGCTCAAAGAGATAAGGTAAGAAGCGATGCCATGTACTACATCTGGGATGACCCATATCTGTGGAAGCAATGCACCGATCAGGTCCTTCGAAGGTGCGTGCCCGACCCCGAAATCCCCTCCATTCTTCACTTCTGCCATTCATATGCCTGTGGGGGCCATTTTGGCCCAAAGAGGACAGCACGTAAGATACTAGAGTGCAGATTATTTTGGCCTACCCTATTTTGTGATGCTTATATGTTCTGCAAGGCCTGTGAACAATGCCAAAAGACAGGTAATTTAAGCCATAAAGACCAAATGCCACTTACCCCTATACTGATATGTGAAATATTTGATGTATGGGGTATAGATTTCATGGGCCCATTCCCTTCCTCTTTCGGTAATGTTTACATCCTACTAGCCGTGGACTATGTTTCGAAATGGGTAGAAGCTAAAGCTACTAACGGGTTTGTCGAAGCCCTCAAAATTAGTACTAGTCCCACAATAAAATATTTGCAGTAAAAGTGGTTCTAGGTCGAATCCCACAGGGAGCAAATCAGTAATCTCTTAGCCGAATGGATAAAGTAATTGTGTGGGAAAATTAAATAACTAAAATTAAAAGAATAACAGACTAAACAAACAAGAGAAAATCAGTCTTACCGAATTCTGGTTCAAGGGTTCGGGTTGAATCGATTGGCCATCAATCCTAGGTACAATTCAGCATTCTTGCAATTCAAGCATTTAACCTTAGATTTATTAGGATGGCCATAATAAACCTTGTGTTTTCCTAATTCAGTTGACCAAACCCAGCATTTGATCAACACTTATCACCACTCAACTGGGTACGATAGCGTTCCATGTTAAATAATGATAGCATTAAGATTTGTGAAAACAGTTAAACCAAAATAACAATAATTGAGATAGCTGCAATTACTGAATTTTGTTCCATCGATTCTTTTAGGTTGAACCATGTTAAAACATTGGTCAAAGGCTGTCATGAACAATTGACCCAAAAAGATATCAACCTAATTGCTACTTGTACCATTATTCGTGACAATTACGGATCACCGAAATCATGGATAGTAGTAGGAAAATCAACATTAATTCAGTTTGTCAGACTAATTAACATTAACATCCAATAAAAATGTGCACAAGAACCAATGAATACTTGAATTAAAAATAATGAAAATAAAGTAACTACAGAACCTCACAATGACACAATCGAACCTCCCCCATTGAACCAGAAAAAGAAGCTTAGTTACTCATGATCTGCGCAATCTCCATGCTCTTCTTCTCCATAGCCGAACTGCCTTCTTGCTTCTTGGTCTTCTTGATGATCTCTTGGATCTTGGAATGAGTGATTTCTAGAGCTGGTTCGCCCCCCTCTTTATATAGCCAAAGGAGAGGGCTGTTTTCCAACTCCTTCTTGGAGATCATCTTATCCTTAGGGAGTTTTGATCTTATCTTGAACTAATCCTATCTTATCTCTTATCTAATGCTCTAATCTCAATCTTCTTATCTCTCTAGGATTACATTCAAGACTTTAGATCTGATAAAACTTTTTCCTTGGAGATTACATTCGAAATTCGGACTCTTAACTCTTGAATTCGAGTTGGGCTGTTTCAAGGTACTTCTGCGAGTTGGGCTTAAGTTGTGAAATGTGCTTGGCTGCAAATTTACTCCGACTTTGGGCTCGTTTTTGTACTCGATGCGGGCCGAATCTGTCAAAACCCAAAACATAAAAGTTGTGGGCCTTCCTTTCATTTTTCTAATGCTTCTTGAATTGTCCAATTCGGTGTCTGGAATTGAGAGTTAGGCCCATATTACTGACTATCGCCGAAATTGTGCAAAATCACCCGATTTGCCCTGTTTTCTTCCAATTGCCTTCTTTATTGCCCTAGATCGAAAGACAAGAGTAATGAGTTCATTTAAGTGATAAATAAATATAAAAGAGTGAATATTAGAGGATAAAAATAGGGTTCTTTTTGGTCTCATCAAATCCCCCCACACTTAAACTTTGCCCGTCCTCGGGCAAGGCAAAAACTCAAGTAACACAAGAGAGAATAACTATTGATTTTCAATCTTTCTTTTTCTCTACATGAGGCCTGGTTCATTTCATGCTTTAGTTCAGACTTGGTAACCTTTCCCTTTTCATCTCTCTCTCCCCTTTTTCTTGTCCAAGAGTGATCGCAAATCACCATTCCTCATGGTCCCAAGTTAAAGCGATAGTCAAGGAGACAAGCCTTCCAGGGCTGAAACTCCTTAGACTGCACGGGTGCTCATTGCTTTTAACAAATCAATTCAGCCAGATGCAATTACTTTCCTTTGAATCAAAACAAGGTGTGCTTATTGCCATAAGCTTGCTATGTATCACATCTCCACCACTTAGTGTGAATTCCTAGGATCTGAAGGTGAGAATGGGGTTGGGGTTCTAGGGTGAGTGCATTTTATGCTCCATCTCACCCTTTCCTTATTTTCAAGATGTGAGTGCATTTTATGCTCCATCTCACACTTGCTTTCATTTCTAGATGTGAGTGCATTTTATGCTCCGTCTCACACTTGTTTTTTGTTTCTAGATGTGAGTGCATTTTATGCTCCATCTCACATTAGTCATGATTTTAGTTTCAAACTCCCTTTCTCTTTTTTTTTTTCACAAAAATCACAGGGTTACACCGCCTGATCCATGAATTCATTGATCGTGATCTCTATATGCCTAACACAGCAAGTTCTAGAATAATCAACCAATGTTTGATAGATAATTATGTGAAAATCAATCAAACCCTTATGCATCTTGCCTATTGATTGATTAAAATCATGAGGTACCATATGCAGCCAAGAAAGATTCAGTTAGTCATGCTTGCATCCTATCTTATCTATTCAGCCTAAGCACATGATTCCTGATAAGTTGAAATCGTTCAAGGATAAGTTTCTAGGGAGCAGAAATTTCAAGAAGGTAAGGTATCCCAAATTTCCATCGGATTTTCGTAATCCCCCCACACTTAAGTTATACATTGTCCCCAATGTATGTGATTATGCATAAAGTAGAAGGATTTGGGGGTACTTCCCTGTTTGTCTTGTTGGGTTCCTGCTAAACACAAAAAATCAAAACCAAACAAAATAACAAAATTAACTAAACACAATGGGTTGCCTCCCACAAGTGCAATTGTTTAATGTCGTTATGCTCGACGTCCTCCTTTGCTACTTTAGCTCTCATGGTTTCAGCTTTTGGTGTGCTCCCCTTCCATCCATCATGAGCGGGTTCAAATCTGGAATAGGGGCCTTCGTATCTAATTGTGCACTCGATTATAGCTCCTCATTCATATCTTTTTCAAAAAATTCCTGCACAGTTGGACCAATAGTGTCAACTGAATGGTATTCATTTGGGTACTTCATAGCTTCAAAAATATTAAATTTAATAGTCTCCCCGTCACATTCGACGAAGAGGGTACCCTCATCCACATCTATTTTGGTATTGGCCATTTTCATAAATGGCCTGCCTAATAGAAGTGGGTCTGAACTTTCGATCGTGTCCTCCTCCATATTCAGAATGTAAAAATCAGCTGGGAAAATTAAATTGTTAACCTGCACCATTACATTCTCAACAATCCCTTCTGGGAAGGCGTTAGAACGATCGGCTAATTGGATAACAGCTTTAGTTTCCCTTAAAGGACCTAATCTCAAAGCATAGTAAATCAAGTATGGCATGACGTTGATAGATGCACCTAAGTCTAGCATGGCATACTCGATTTGCTTATTGCCAATCACACAAGGTAGGGTGAACATACCTGGATCAGCATGTTTTTCTGGTAAGGTTCTCTTGATCATGGCTGAAACGTTCTCTCTAACTCTTGAGTCCTGCACCTTGTCTTCTTCTTGTCTTTTATCCACCTTCCTTGGTGAGGTAGGTTCTAGCTACAGTTCCTTCCCGCTTCTCAGCACCACTGCACTTACATTCTCCTTGGGGTTGACTACCATTTGTGATGGTAGTTTCCCGGAGCTCTGTACCTCCAACTTGCTAACGGCAGTGGCAAGTTGGCTGATTTGGTTCCCCAAATTCTGAATGCTGGCTCTTGTTTCCTGTTGAAATTGCTGAGTATTTGTAGCTAGAGCCTTAACTATATCTTCTAATGACGTACCTGAATTTGAGGGTTGGCTTTGCGCTATGATGGGTGTTGAAAACTGGGGCTGTCGACTGAAAAAATGGGGCTGGTATTGCTGCTGTCCTCCTTGGTTCCCGTAGCTTAGGTTTGGGTGATCTCTCCACCTCGGATTGTAATAATTGGAGTAGGGATCATACTTTCGTTGGGGCTGGCCCAGGAATCCTCCTACGGCATTGACTTGTTGCATCGAACCATCTTGCAATGATGGACACATGTCCATAGGATGGCTAGGAATTGAACAGATACCACACACCCTGGCAGTTTGTACTTGTCCTGCAGTGAGTTGTCTTACCAAAGCAGTTAGGTCAGAAATCTGATTTTCTAAATTTACATGGCTTACCTCATTAACCCGTCTAATGGTACCGTCTGTCCTAGCACCGAACTGTTGTGGATTTTCGGCCATGTTGGAGATTAACTCCCTGGCCGCTTTGGGTTTCTTGTTCACCAAGGCTCCTCCACTGGCTGCATCGACCATACTTCTATCCATGGGCTGCAGCCCTTCATAGAAGTATTGGATTAATAGTTGTTCGGGTATTTGGTGATGTGGACAGCTAGCAACAAGTTGTTTAAATCTTTCCCAATATTCGTATAGTATCTCACCACCAAATTGCCGATCTCCACATATTTCTTTTCTTATATTTGTAGCCCGGGATGCAGGAAAATATTTATCTAAAAGTATCCTGTTCATCTCGTCCCATGTGCGTACTGAACCGGGAGGAAGAATATACAACCAATCCTTTGCTTTATCTCTTAAAGTAAATGGAAAGGCTATGAGTTTTACTTGGTCCTCGGTCATACCATGGGGTTTCATGCTTGAACAGATGACATGAAATTCCTTTAGATGTTTGTGAGGGTCCTCACCTGGGAAACCATGAAACAGAGGTAATAGTTGAATCAAACCAGATTTGAGTTCAAAGGCTACCTCAAGAGTGGGGTACGTGATGCATAAAGGTTGTTGGTTCATAATTGGTGCAGCCAACTCCCTTAATGTCCTCTCTCTGTCAGCCATTCTTTCTACTTCTTCGAAGATGGGAAGATCACAATCTGAATTCACCTTCTTTGGTGAACGATCCTTCCTTTGCTTCGCGTCCTTTATTAAACGACAGGTGGTCCTCTCAATTTCAGGGTTGTACTCGAGTTCACCTAATTGAGAAGCACGAGTCATAAAATAAAAGAGGTTAACAAGAGGAAGGTAATAGCTAAGAAATTAAAGTTGCTCCCCGGCAACGGCGCCAAAATTTTGATGGGTTTGTCGAAGCCCTCAAAATTAGTACTAGTCCCACAATAAAATATTTGTAGTAAAAGTGGTTCTAGGTCGAATCCCACAGGGAGCAAATCAGTAATCTCTTAGCCGAATGGATAAAGTAATTGTGTGGGAAAATTAAATAACTAAAATTAAAAGAATAACAAACTAAACAAACAAGAGAAAATCAGTCTTACCGAATTCTGGTTCAAGGGTTCGGGTTGAATCGATTGGCCATTGATCTTAGGTACAATTCAGCATTCTTGCAATTCAAGCATTTAACCTTAGATTTATTAGGATAGCCATAATAAACCTTGTGTTTTCCTAATTCAGTTGACCAAACCCAGCATTCGATCAACATTTATCACCACTCAACTGGGTATGATAGCGTTCCATGTTAAACAATGATAGCATTAAGATTTGTGAAAACAGTTAAACCAAAATAACAATAATTGATATAGCTGCAATTACTGAATTTTGTTCCATCGATTCTTTTAGGTTGAACCATGTTAAAACATTGGTCAAAGGCTGTCATGAACAATTGACCCAAAAAGATATCAACCTAATTGCTACTTGTACCATTATTCGTGACAATTACGGATCACCGAAATCATGGATAGCAGTAGGAAAATCAACATTAATTCAGTTTGTCAGACTAATTAACATTAACATCCAATAAAAATGTGCACAAGAACCAATGAATACTTGAATTAAAAATAAAGAAAATAAAGTAACTACAGAACCTCACAATGACACAATCGAACCTCCCCCATTGAACCAGAAAAAGAAGCTTAGTTACTCATGATCTGCGCAATCTCCATGCTCTTCTTCTCCATAGCCGAACTGCCTTCTTGCTTCTTGGTCTTCTTGATGATCTCTTGGATCTTGGAATGAGTGATTTCTAGAGCTGGTTCGCCCCCCTCTTTATATAGCCAAAGGAGAGGGCTGTTTTCCAACTCCTTCTTGGAGATCATCTTATCCTTAGGGAGTTTTGATCTTATCTTGAACTAATCCTATCTTATCTCTTATCTAATGCTCTAATCTCAATCTTCTTATCTCTCTAGGATTACATTCAAGACTTTAGATCTGATAAAACTTTTTCCTTGGAGATTACATTCGAAATTCGGACTCTTAACTCTTGAATTCGAGTTGGGCTGTTTCAAGGTACTTCTGCGAGTTTGGCTTAAGTTGTGAAATGGGCCTGGCTGCGAAGTTGCTCCGACTTTGGGCTCATTTTCGTACTCGATGCTGGCCGAATCTGTCAAAACCCAAAACATAAAAGTTGTGGGCCTTCCTTTCATATTTCTAATACTTCTTGAATTATCCAATTCGGTGTCCGGAATTGAGAGTTAGGCCCAGATTACTGACTGTCGCCAAAACTGTGCAAAATTACCCGATTTGCCCTGTTTTCTTCCAATTGCCTTCTTTATTGCCCTAGATCGAAAGACAAGAGTAATGAGTTCATTTAAGTGATAAATAAATATAAAAGAGTGAATATTAGAGGATAAAAATAGGGTTCTTTTTTGTCTCATCAGCTACCCGGACTGATCATGCTAAAGTTGTTGTAGATTTTGTCAAATCCCACATTTTCTCCAGGTTCGGAATGCCCAAGGCGATAATAAGTGACCAAGGCACTCACTTTTGCAACCGAGTGGTGGAAGCTCTATTCAAGAAATACAATATCACCCATTGAATTTCCACTGCATACCACCCACAAACAAGTGGACAAGCCGAAGTGTCCAACAGGGAGATAAAATCCATACTTGAAAAAATGGTTGACCCTAGAAGGAAGAATTGGAGTCTGAGACTCAATGATGCACTATGGGCCTACCGAATAGCCTATAAAACTCCTATAGGTATGTCTCCCTACCGTTTGGTATTCGGCAAGCCATGTCATCTCCTTGTGGAACTGGAACATAAAGCATACTGGGCGGTCAAACAATGCAACATGCGCATGGATGAGGCAGGAGAACAAAGGAAGTTGCAGCTACAAGAACTAGAAGAGATCTGCAATGACGCTTATGAGAGCTCTCGAATCTACAAGGAAAAGATAAAAGCCTTCTATGACAAGACGATCTCAATGAAAGATTTTGCAGTTGGCCAGACAGTTCTTCTTTTCCATTCTAGGCTTAAACTCTTTCCCAGTAAGTTGCGATCTTGGTGGGTTGGACCTTTCACTGTTACTAACATCTTACCTTATGAAGCAGTTGAGATTCAGAGTTTGACCACAGACAAAAGGTTCAAGGTAAATGGGCACCATCTAAAACCCTACTATGAAGGATTTCAGGTATACAATGTGGAAGAAGTACCCCTCGAAAGTCTGACCTATGCAGAGTAAGGGCATGAAACTCTGTCTCCCCACCCACCTTCCACCGCATCAGGGTAGTTTGTTCCTTTTCTTTTTTTCTCTCTCCACTTGTTTTCCTTTTAGTTTCCACCTTTTATTAAGTCTTAAGTGTGGGGGGGGGGGGAGTACATGCTTTAACCATTTTTTTTCAGTATGAAAAAAAAAACTAAACTCTTTCGAAATCAATTGAAACAATATTTTGGGAAAATTCTTGTGGACCCAGTAATGAGATACAATTAAGGAGTACATGACCTTTTTGAAGGCATTCCCTTTTAATCTAGTCCTAAATTCAGGTTTAAGTAAACAAGGCAAATACTTTACCATTGCTACAATTGGTAGGATGGAGCATAAAATGCATCTACCAGCCAAGTCATCTGATAGTAGGACGGAGCATAAAATGCACCTACTAGCTAGTAATTCAAACAGTAGGATGGAGCATAAAATGCACCTACTGACCAAGTAATCCAAAAGTAGGATGGAGCATAAAATGCACCTACTGACCAAGTAATCCAAAAGTGAGATGGAGAATAAAATGCACTCGCTTCTTTAGAAGAGAGAAAAAGAAAATAAAAGAGAGACAAGATAATAAGGTTTTCCCTGATTTACTACCTGGTTTGCAGTAGCAAAAATTGGATTGACTGATGAATGAGTCGTGTATGACTCGGTTGTGTTGATTTAATGATTCACAATAATTAACCTAGAATATTTGTAGAGAAAGATGAAGGAGAGTTGAGTTTAAAAATTGGTAGGATAGCTAGTTTGTTTTTGTTCTATTTTTACTTGAATTTTGACTTGCCCGAGGACGAGCAAGGTTTAAGTGTGGGAGAATTTGATAAGAATAAAATCTGTCATATGTTTATCCCTTAATATTCAGTATTTTCCACTTAATTGGTACCTAATTGGACTCATTACTCTTGTATTTCGATTCAGGGCAAGCAAGAAGGCGATTGGAAGAAAACAAGGCTAATCGGATGTTTTTGTACAGTTTCGGCACCGATCAGTGATATGGGCTTAACTCTCAATTCCGGACTCCGATTTGGATATTTCAAGAAGCATTGGAAAGATAAGGAAAAAGGCCACAACTTTTATGTTTTGGGTTTTGGCAGAATCGGTGCGCATCGAAGACGAATTCGGGCCCAAAGACAGAGCAATTTCGCAGCAAGGCCCATTTCACAAACTGAAGCCCATTTCGCAAAGAGTCTTGAAACAATCCCGAATTGTTAAAGAAGCCCAGTTCGAATTCAAGATCCAAGAGTCCCATTAGAATAGAAGTTGAATGTAATCTCAATAAAAGAGTTTTACCAGATTTAAATTCTCAAATTGTAATCCTATAAAGATAAGAGATAAGAGTTAGATAGGATAAGTTCAAATTAGACTAGGACTTTCCAGTTTGAGGATAATTTCCTTAAGGGAGTTGGAGAGCAGTCCTCTCCCCAAATCTATATAAAGGGGGGCGGACTAGCACCCAAGGCATCAATTCCTCCAAGAGAGCTTCTGTCTTCAGAGAGGGAAATCAGCAACCAATGAGGAAGAAGCAAGAGTTCGCCCCCCTTTCTCATCTAGAAGCTGCATCTTCATCATGAAGTGTCTATAAGTTTTTATTTCTGGTTGAAGGGTTAGGGAAGCCTTGATTCTGTAATATTGTGAGATCTAATTGATTTTTTTTTTTATTTTAGTTCATTGTTTATGGGTATTCATATGTTTTCTGCTAATTAACTGTGAGGATTATTTTTGTTGATTAAGCAAGAAGGGCCCCTTGCTCATTCAATGGAAATAATCTATGGCCGATTAACCTCCAGTTTCGTATATGATTGGTAGGTTCGATCATGGTGGCAACTAACATAAATTGATTGCAAAAAAAGTTTTTGATCTATGTTAGGAAAATATATGATCTGGTTTAAACGATCCGAGCTTGTGAAATCGCTGACCAGAATTGGGTCTCTCCCTTCTTAATGCTATTAATAGGTTAAATCTTAAGAGCTTGTTTAGGACTGCCTATTAATAAGGGAAGCAATCAAAGAGCTTGTTTTGGTTGTCGAATAATAAGAGTAGAGGTTGGCTGTTAGAGCTTGTTAATAGCTATAACCAATTTATTCATAAACATAGGAATCTATCTTTGCATCAAGGATCAATGCTACGAATCAAAGTTGAACTTGTCCCTTCAACCGGAAGCCGTCTCCCATCGATTTAATCTTTGTTTTCTGTTATTTTCTGCTATTTTCTTATTTTCGTTAGCTTTGCAACCCCCCTTAATCCATCTACTTGGAAATAAATCCACCCAATCCCTGTGGAGAACGATCTTGCTCATCACTATTTGCAAATTATTAACCCAGAGCAAGAATATTTATCTTTGGTTGGGTTCGGCACTCACCACAAGGCCTAGCCGAATTCACTACTGAATACAGTGAACCCTTGAGTCCATCAGTATGGTCTCTAAATGGGCCACAACATTTACACTAAATGGTCCTTGGGTCCATCCTTCTTATGAATGCCCAAGGATTGTGGGAAGATGTGAGATTATTCCATCAGGTTTATTATCCCTAAATAGTCTTACACTTAACCTCTTAGTCCATAATGATCAAACACTACCCGATAAGAGAGGACATCTCCCTCGGTTGCAAGGTACAGTTTTGCACTCTCTACTTACATGGACCCCGGGGATTAAAACCTTTTTGCAAACATTTTATGAAACCATAAGATATATGTATGTCTCTATATAAATATATTTTGCAAAAACAAATCTCAACATCGAATACCAGACAAAACTCTAGGATTTGTAGTGAACTACCATTGTAAAGATGTAACCGGATGTAGACTTTTTATCATCTGGATCTGATTGGAAATCGGCACCGGTATACCTAGGATCTATAGTGAACTACCATCGAATACTGGACAAAACTCTTTTGTCCTTTGAAGGTATTTGAGTATGCTCTTTACAGTAGTCCACTATTCTTGTCCCAGGTTAGACTAGTATCGGCTTGTCACACTCATGGCTTGAGCAATGTCTGGCCGAACGCACAACCTGGCATACATGATGCTCCCTATGACTAAGGTATAGGGAACATCTCTCATGTCCTCAATCTCCTCGGGAGCCTAAAAGGACATTTCCTTTCTTGTAGTTTCCATGCTGTATCTCTTGACAATCTTGTCAATGTAAACAGATTGGAATAATCCTATTATCCTTTTTTATCTATCTCTATATAATCAAAGTCCCAAGATGTAAGAGGCTTCTCCAAGACCTTTCATGGATAATTGCTGTGAAATCCATACTTTACCGTAGTTAACATTCCTACATCTTACCCAATGAGTAGAATGTCATCTACATATAGAACCAAGAAGTAACCTTATCTCCCACTGTCTTCTTGTAAACACAGGGCTCATTTGAATTTTGCTCAAAGTCAAACTATTTGACGTTATAATGAAACCATCAGGAACACGGTAAGAATCCTTGTAGTTGCTGCATGTAGATATCTTTAGTAAGATCTCCATTCAAGAACACAATTTTGACATCCATTTGCTAAATCTCATAATCATAGTGTGATGCTACAGCTAGTAGGATCCTAATAGACTTGAGCATTACCACTGGCGAAAAAGGTTTCATCATAGTCGATTCCCTCTTTCTGTGTACCCTTTCCCCACAAGATGAGCCTTGTAGGTCTCAATCTTACCATCAGGGCCCTTCTTCCTCTTATAGATCCATTTGCAACTAATTGCTTTCACCACAGAGGGTGGATCTACTAGAGACCAGACTCCATTGGTCTCCATTGAGTTCATCTCAACTCCTATGGCATATACCCTCCTCAAGAAATATATGTCCAACATAGCTTCCATATTAGTCATGGGATCCTCCTCACTAATCATGACTCCCATCAAGTAACTTTCTTGATCATAGCCGTAAAGAATTGGAGGCTTGGATACCTGGGTAGACGTTCTATGTTGGTTATTATCTAGAACTTGAGGGACATCTCCCACAACCCCTGGGCTCTCCTCATCAAGAATAACTTCCTGATGAAGATTGTCCAGGATGTAATCTTCCTCTAGGAAGTAGGAGTTTCGACTGCAAAACACCTTTTGATCTTTTGGATAGTAGAATTAATAATCTATAGAGCTTTTGGGATAACCTACAAATAGGCAATGACTAGTTTTGGGTTCTAATTTTTCAGCACTTATTCTTTTAACATGTGTCGAACACCCCCAAATCTTCAAGTATCTTACACTTGGTTTCTTACTAGTCCATAGCTCATATGGTGTCTTAGGAACGGATTTGGTTGGAACCCGGTTCATCACATATATCGCAGTCTCTAATGTGAAACCCCAAAAGGATAATTGCAACTTTGAGTGGACGAGAAGTGAATGGACCATATCCAATAGAGTTCGATTTCTCCTCTCCGATACACCGTTTAATTATGGTCTGGTAGGAGGAGCTAGTTGTGATACAACCCCATTATCCTTTAAGTAGTCCCAAAATTCATCGAAGAGATATTCACCTCCTCGATCTGATCGAATGGCCTTAATTTGTCTCTTCAACTATTTTCTTGACCTCTTATTTGAACTCTTTGATCTTTTCAATGGATTCGAACTTGTGTCTCATTAGGTACATTGGTGTGCTGTCGTAGGCACCCAAAAATAAACCTCTACTCGTAAAGATGGAATGTAGTAGTGCGAGTAGGGATCATTCCTACAGAGAGTGTATGTAACAAAAATCAGATTTAAAATAAGGATAATTAGAATTAATAAAGAACACAATTTAAATGAGAATTTTGGTAACTTCGAGTGCTGAAATTAATCAAGGAACAAATCTTGGTCTAGGATAACATCCACCATTAGAATTACACTACTACTCATCGATGCAAAGATAAATCAATTCAGACTTTGAATATTCATCGTAGGAATTAATTTCTTCCATCTTCCTACTATTAGTTAATTGGAAAACAAGCAATCCTCTTAACCCTTACTACTATCCGTCACTTAGTCTTTTGTTTGTCTTGAACCCCTTCAATGTTTTACATGCATGAGTAGAAGCCCAAGAGTCAATACACCAGGAAGCAGAAGTGACCAAAAATTGGTCTCTATGACAAAAGATTTGAAATTATTTTGCTTCTTAGTCTCCAAATACAAAGGACAATTCCTCTTCCAATGGCTAGTCTACTTGCAAAAGTAACAGACATCCGATGTCTAGTCCTTTTGTTGCCTTTCAGGCTTGTTAACCTTTTTCTGAGGTTTCTAATTTGCCCTTCTCTTTTTCTTACCCGAATTGCCACTTTCAACAAGCATGGCTATCAGTTTGTCCTTTTTAATCAGTTATTTAGCCCTCTACAATATATTATTGAGTTCATGAAGGCTAACATTTAGCTTATTCATGTTATAGTTCATGTAAAACTGATTGAAGTAGGGAGGCAAGGAGTTTAGAATGGCATCAATCTTGGTGACATGACCAAGCCCTGACCCGAGTGAAGGGATGAGAGATCCAACATATTGATGGTTGAACCCTACAGGAAGGTTGGGCGAAATTTCAAAAAGTTTCTGTCTCCCATCTAGGAATCACATTCCCTATTTTAGAAAACTACACCTTTAGGAATCGTTCTTGAATCCAAAACCGGACTAGATCTGAAATCAAAAGAGATGACAGGGATATACTTGATACAAAGTAGCAGTAACTCCCAATAAAGGTGTTCACGTCCAAGGAGAATACCAAAACCCGCTTCCACTAAATATGACACAATGTGTAATGAAGTAGGATTAGCAGGATGGCTCTTCAGCAAGAACTAGGATCCTTCAACAAGAGTCAAATAGGGGCTGGTGAGCACGACTTCAGATTGTTTCTTCAGCCAAGAAACAATATCAAGAACCTTTTTAGATCAATTCCTCAAAAGGAGATCGAACTGGGTAGGGATGGCAAAAATATGAGAGAATTCTACAGGTTGTTGTGTTATGTCACTGAGGAATTTGCCCCCTTTATTTATAGCCTTCTTAGGATCAGCCTTCTAATCTAATTAGGAGAGAATTCCTTAATCCAAATCTAATATTTGGATTTGGACTCTTGAATGGGTAAGACTTATCTTATCCTTCAACTAATCCTAATCAGATTATAAATTCTATCTTGCCTCCTTTTAATTAACTTAAGCCCAGTTCAAATTGGGTTGTAGGCCCATTAAGTTTATGTGCTCACTTAACCTTTTAACCTGCTACCCAGTTGGCTTTCTTTGTATGGTGTGGGGTCCAAACATTGATCTACACATCAGCCACATGGGCTCAGCCCAGCCTTTGTTACAAGGCTTGGCTAAATTCACTATAGAAGACGGTGGACCCCTAAGTCCATCATTGTGGGCTCTTAATGGGCCCAACACTTAACGCTAAATGATCATTGGGTCCAACCACCTAATGAAAACCCAAGGACTGTGGGAAGATGCAAGAATAGCCCATCAGGTATTATCCTCAATGGTCTTACACTTAACTTCTCAGCCCATAATGATCAAACAATACCCAACAAGAGAGGACTTCTCCCTCGGCTGCAAGGAGCAATGCTAATGTATTTTGCAAAAATGAATTTCAACGGTTGAAATCAATTGCCAGTAGTTTAGGTTTCCATCAAAGAGAGTGCATTACCCGATCATTCACTTTGTCCGACAAAGGGGTTGATCCTGTCACTATGATCACCCAATCAGATGAATTCTTGGACTGTCCCAACATACCCAGGTTTTGACCCCCTCTGAGGATTTCACTGATTGGCATATAAAAGACAGCCCAATCGAACACCTAGTGCAGTATCATAATTGAGTCTAGGGGTCAGGTGTAACATTCCAGTTTTGCCTATCTATCTCTAAGGTCCAGGGTAATATTAGAATTTGGTTTGGTTTAGGGTTTCAAGAGAAACCCACACTGTATGTACCTCAAGTCTCACCCAAGCAGCTGAGATAAGCCACCCCAACCAACTTGGTAGCACTGTCAGTGTCAGCCTTGGTAGGATAAATCTCCCCAAATCTATCCAATGACTGTGAAGATTCTAAACTAACATGAGTCTCATAAGTGTTAAGTTTAAGGTTATTACACAGAAACACAACACAATGACATGAATCAATTATGTACTTTATTCATTCACAATAAATGGCAAATGGTACATCAATCTGATTGGAGCTAAGGGTATAACTATCTAACACTGATAGCCTCTAGTTCATTGATGTAGCCTATAACCTTTAGATAATGGTCATGAACCATTTGGCTCTCAGTCATTTTAGTGGTCATAAACAACTTTAAGACCCTCTGTCGAGTAGAACGATTTTGTTCTTCATAGATCATCCTCCTCAGACTATCCAAGATATCCTTAGACACTTCGATCTGATCGAACTGTCTTTGTATCGGATTGTCGAGGGAAGGCTTTATGTAGCACCGAGCAAGAGAGTTCCCTTCCCATTCTTGATATTTCTTCCTACGGGCCTCAGAAGCCCTATCACTTGGACGATTCGGGGCAGGGTTTTTGTCAACCTTGTCTAGTTTTTCAAACGTTAGAACCAACATAAGGTTACATAACCATTCAACATAGTTTGGGCCCTTAAGCTTATTGTCATCCAACAATTTGGCAAATTGTTTATTTTCCATTTCTAATAATGGGCAAAGCAAATTATTTATCAACGACCTGATTTGGTTAATGTTATCTACATAGAAATGACTTTTAATCTATGTTCCATTTCCATTTGTTCATCTCTAAGATTTCCCTCCTTTCTCAAAGATGGATACTGCGATGAATGTCTTTGAAATTGTGGGAAATCACATAGAGTGCATGGAGCCAACTATTTCAGCTGCATAACCCCACCACCTTCTATGAAAGATCATATCCACTAATCGTATGAGCTTTCCCTTTGGCCTTTGTTAGACAAGATTTATTGCAATTTAGGTTAAACCTTTCTATCCAGTAAGTGCTTACTCGTCTTATTCGTGAATGCAAAGGTACTGTGAGAGTCTTCCTTTCAGGATAGGCTCCTCCCACATTAGTCTATGACGCCCCTATCATCTTATGAAACAATCCAATAGAGTCACCAGTAAATGGATAACCCAATTTTATGGTGCATCTCCTCATTACTAATAAGCCCTTCTTCATGCTAATGATGAAAGGATTTTAGAGAGTTCATCATATGAATCTCCCTATCACATGCACTTATATTTTCTTGGAGGGAACAAGTAATTATGCCCTAGTTCTTTATTTAGGTAAAACCAAAGTGGCTCCCATTGACTTTCTTAAAGTTAGATTCAAATGTGCCCAAAACGGGCTAGGGTTCTGCATGGTTCCTCTTGCAGAGGAAGCTGATGTGGGGCCCATCAGGAAGGGAGGTCACCCAATGATCTTAAGGACACCATGGAAATTATGTGCATTCAGCCATTGTATGCATAGAGAACCACTAACAAATGAACATGGGCCAAGTGCTTATGACCCATGTACATAGCACATCACACATCACATACTTCCACATGCACTACAATTGATCCAATCAATCACATAAACTGTAAAACCCTAATTAATTAGGTTAAAACAATATCCACACATGTACAACCCATAACATTATCGTATAACATCATCTAGGTATATGGGCTAAACTGCAAAAATCAGTTCGACACATATAGCATTTGTGTTGATTTGGGCTAATGCAGTTTCAACTTAACAAAATTGGGTTTTACAGGGGTTGGCTGAATTTGATATTGTAATGGGCCATCAAACCCCTAGCCCATAATAAAAATTTAGGGCTAAGAATAGACCCTATTGAACCACAGATTTGGTCCAACCAGTTTAGTCCAATCTAGGTCAAATTAGCCTAGGGTTTAATGTCTATTGCAAGATCCAATTCAAGAAAATGATTTGAAAATCAATTATAGCCGAAAAAGACATTCAAGATCAGCAAAACAATAATCAGAGGGTTGTTCGTGGTGCAACAATCCTGTAAGAAAAAGGTTAGTCACAGTCTGCAGGTTCATTTTCTACAAATCGCAAATTGCAGATCTTGTATCTGTGAATGGGTCTTCTTCTCTTCCATGCGTACTAGCATCTCTACCAATGAAAAAAATAGAAAAACCTATTTTCTCTATTAATTTACATTAGGATAAATCCTATACATTTCATCTAAAAAATTTTTTACAAACCGAATTGAATGGAATAATACAGCAGGGTGCACAAATTCTTAGCACCAATAAATATTTCAACCTCTACCATATGAACAACCCACTAATCAAGAAATATGATGAACATACAATTTATCTATAATTTATGAGGTCTTTGCATGGAATCTTATGCTGGTTTTATTCAATTTTTCCCTAATTTAGCTTAATGATAAGAAAGATTTTAGGGTAATCAATTCAAGAAAGAGAAGGCAAAAGGTAAGAAAAGAAGGCAAAAAATTACCAAATTCAGCCTAGCTCAGCCATGGAAGCAAGAGAGCATAATTCGGCCCAAGTAGTGCAAGTTAATTCCTTGGGAAAACCTAAGGAAAGAAGCCTAGCAAGGAGATAATTTCAGCCCAACAAGAGGAGGCCCATTCTCAGCCCAAAGAACAACCTAGAGTATAGCTAACATGTACTAAGAAGGAGCTAAATTTCAGCCCAAATAACAGCCCAAAGGAGCTAGGGGCGACAACCCTTAGAAGGTTCTTGAGAGAGGACTCTAGAAGGTTCAAAGGGGGTGTAGTACACCCCATTCTAGAGGCTTCAAGAAGGGGCAAGAGCCCCCTTGAAAATCTATATAAGGAGGCCTATAGAGGGGGGAGAGGTGTTAATTTGCTTGAGTTCAAGGCTCTCCCATCCCTTGGGGTTTGAACACCATGAAGAGAAGAAGAGAGAAGAAGAGTTAGGCGCAAGAAGGAGAAGGAGAAGGGTTGAAGGAGTTCAAGATAGCAAGAGGAGAAGAAGGTGAGTTTGAATTTGGGGAAATTTTAATTCAAAGATCTTATGCAATAATTCCTTTTATTTTCATCTTTCTTTGGTTCGAATTCAGCTTCTTTTGATTAAAATTTTTCTCTCTCCCTCTTACTTTCTTTCTTGTAGAATTTAAGGCTGTAAAATTTCAGATTAAGTAATCAATTTCTTTCTCATTTGAATGGATCTGATTTGTTCTTGATGTTTCTTGAATAGAGGGTGATTCTAGATCAGATTAGCTAATTTATCTTTCAAAACATAGATTTGAAATCTCAAATATGACATTTGTAAGATCTGAATTGCTTGAAAGAGAATTCAGATCTTCAATTTTTAGATTGGCCAACTTGATCTAATGCTTGGAATTCTTAGAGTGCTTGAGAAAGACTCTAGGAATTCAGATCTACTATTCAAGAACTGAATTGCATTCAAGGCTTAATCATGGCCTATTCGAATGACTAAAGTTGATTGATTACTGAATCTTGAAATTGAGTTTTATTGCTTACTCTTCTAACTTGAATTTAAGGCAATTGAGCCAATGTTTTATGTAGATTTTAGTTTTTGAATAAAGTTAAACTATGTTGTTAATCATATAAGAACTAACCAATTTAGTATTGGTAGTTAAATTGGTAGTTGTTGTTAGACAGTTTTGTATGCCCTTAGCTTCAATATGATTTGATGTACTTTTGATATTTAGTGTAAATGAATAAAGTGCATGTTTGATTCATGTTGTTTGGTATAGTTCTGTGTAAGACCCTAAAATTGGACAATTATTGAGACTCGTGTTAGTTTTAAATATTCACAGCCATTGGATAAGTCTAGAGAGATTTATCTTACCAAGGCTGATACTGGTATGCAACCAAGTGTTGGGATGGCCTGTCTTGGCCACCAGGGTAAGACTCAAGGCACATGCGGTATGGGATTACTCGAATCCTTGAACCGGACCAGATTTCCAGTATTGCCCTGCACCTTGGAGACAGATGGGCAAAACTGGAAAGTTACACCTAACACCTAGACTCGATTGTGACACTTCACTAGGTTTCGGATCAGACTATCTTTGATATGACAATCAGTGAGATCCTTAGCGGGGGTCAAAACCTGGGCATGTTGGGGTAGTCTGAGAATTCATCCAAGTGGGTGATCATAGTGACAGGATCAGCCCCTTTGTCGGACAAAGGTAATGATCGGGAATGCACTCTCTCTAATGAAAACCAAAGTATCGGTAGTTGATTTCAATCGTTGGAATTTTCTGTTTTGCAAAATTTATATATGATATATATATAAATATACAGGTTTTGAAATGTTTGCAAATAGTTTTAATTCGTAGGATCCATGTGAGTAGAGAGTGCAGCACTGTTCCTTGGAGCCGAGGGAGAGGTCATCTCTTGTTGGGCAGTGCTTGATCATTATGGACTGAGAGGTTAAGTGTAAGTCTATTTAGGATAGTACCCGATGGGCTAATCTTGCACCTGCCCATAGTCCTTGGGTTTTTATAAGATGGCTTGGCCCAGGGACCACTTAATGTAAGTGTTGGGCCCATAGGGTCCATATGATGGGCTCAAGGGGTTCACTGGGCTTCTCAGTGAATTCGGCTAAGCTTTGTAATAAAGGCTGGGCCAAACCCATGTGGCTGGTGTGTAGATCAATGCTTGGGTCCCACGCCATACAAAGAAGTTCAATTGGGTAGTAGATTAGAAACTAATTAAGCATTGAACACTTAATGGGCCAAAAGCCCATTTCGAACTGGGCAGATATGATCACCCATTTATGGGGTAGATCTGAGGTAAAGTTAGCAAAAGGATTGGGCCTTTAACCTTATCCACTCTGGGAGACCAAATTCAAATCATATTTGAATCTGGTAACCTCCTGATAAGATCAGGAGTAAGCTAACCTAATCTGCAGATAGGATTAAGATCATCTCCTATCTAAATACTGATTTGGATTGGGATAACTCCTCCTTAGGAGGTTTCTTAATTAAGAAGAAAAGAGGAGAAACCCTAAGAGAACAAGATCAGAATTCAAACCTAGGGTTTTTGTGCAAGAAATCATCCTGCGAATTGAGATTGGATCTCATACATACTCCAGAGAGAAGAGAAACAATTTCAGTTATCTTCATCTCAGGAGTTCTCCTCCAGCCACTGCCATTTTTCTAACAAGATTCAATCTTTGAAGGAAAGAAATCAAGAAATCAATTCTTGATATCAGTTTTGCAAAAGGAACTGAAAAGATTTGGTGCTCGGAGTTTGTAGAGGATTCTTGGGAAGGATTCAGTGTGTAGGACGCACTCTGCTGGTTCCGTTCCACATACAACTGTGTCATCTTTAGCAAGAGTGAATCTTGGTGTCCTCTTTCGGCATGAACACCAACTTTGGGAGATATTGCTTCTCTGGATTATGTATAATTCCTCCCTTGTCTTTGGTTCAGATCTGGTTCGATTATGGTTCAAGTAGTATACATGAATATTGTATTCTAAATTTAGGGAATATGATTCCCAGTTGGAAGAAGGTAGAAAAGTTTTTGAAATTTGCCCACCCATTCCATAATCTTTATGGGGTCCATACGATGGATCCTACCATTCTTTCAGTTGTTTCCTAAATCCTCATGGGAACGATACTCTATTCACTACTTTACTACTTGAATGGCTAGTGCACTTGCTAGTGTCTTAATGAGCCACACCAAGTTTTTGGTGCTGTTGCCGGGGATTTATGGAAGCAATATTAGGAAACACTGGGCATTCTTAATCTGTTTTCATTTAGCATTGCATTCATAGATGGTTTTCAATGCTTCATTTTACATTTCAGCCTTGGATGCAACAGCTGTATTGATTTATCTATGTTTCTTCTTTCTTTATTAGATTAATTCCTTCCTTTGTTTCAGATTTATTTTTATAGAAGTAGATCTGATTTCCTTTCAATTTTGGAGCTGTTATCTTCAAAAAGAAAAAAAAAATTATAAAACATGAGTGTTGCAAATCTGAGTTGCATTCAACACTCAGATCTATATAACTCAAACCTGCAGCACTCAGCCGAAAAGAGTTAGTTATTTTGTTGTTTCAGCCTTTTATTATTCCATTAGAAAAAGAAAAAAAATTAGAATTGAATGAATGAGAGAAGGGCAACTGAGAATTCAGATCCGAACTCAGACTTGAGTTCAGATCTGAATTCTACTGTTGTAGAACTGCTCAGTTCAGATCTGAGTTCATCTGAGCTCAGACCTGAACCTATGCAAGATTGAGGTGAATTGGGTGCCATCACTACCCTAATTCACCCTATGACACATCCAACCTACTTCAAGGGTGAATGGATAGCAAAGAATGAGAAAAATTCAGATTTGAAATGCAATTGATATGATGTGAGGACTGAACTGATACAAAGCATACTATGAATTCTAGGTGGACTGTATTCTTGGCTTTATCCACTTGTACCCAATCTAAATTAGCTAAGGATGTGTGTTTCGATTGAAAAATTGTGATGCCTCAAATATTCAATAAAAATCAGCAGTGCATTCTACTAGCATGTACAATAGTTAGCAGACCTGATTTCAGGTCAGGTTTGTGCTTTCAACCACCCGCACACACTCTTGGATATTTCTTGCGAAATTTCAAATTTCTTTTTCTATGGTGGCCAACTTTGATGTCTATTGAGAATGGATATGAGGTATGATCTGAACTTGAACTCAGATTTGCTCTGCAACCTACTAATTTGCAGCAGTAGCAATGCCAATAATGCAGACCTGATTTCAGGTTTCTGCAAAAGTTGTGTGGACCGAATAGCTTGATATACTATAAACTAGAAAGCTATGGGTTGATATGGCTGATATGAACTGATATACACTTGTATGGACCTGTAAGAAATCTGAAGTAAAACATGGGCTGAATCAATTGTGGGCTAAACTGTTGCCATTAATACAGATTGCAGTAGCATATACAGGTTGTATGCATTGCAGACCTGATTTCCGGTTTGAGATTATGAGCTATGCAATTGCATAGCTTAAAACCCTGAAGCGCTACAGTTAGTAGACCTGATCTTAGCTTGATTATTTATGATAGATGTGAGTACTTTGAATAAGATGTGAATATTGGAACTTTGATCTGGACCCAGCCCTAATTCAATGCAGATCTGATACCATCCCTAATTGATGTATCCTTGAGTGCAGCATTATTTTTTTTTCAGATCCACTGTCCTAGCATCTGGTAGTTGCTGTATATGATTGAAAAAATAGTTGTGTATTTGATTTCAGTTGCTATAAAAATTCACAATGACCACTAATTTCAGTATCAGTGGCTACTGTAATTTCAGATTTGAACTCAGATCCAAAGGTGGCTGTTCTCAGTAGGTAAGTTTGCAGATATGATTTCAGGTCTCTACAATCAATTGAGGCATACAAGACATATAAGTTGGGACTTGAAAGAGAAGTCTTAAGCTCTTGAGTTCAGACTTATTTCAGATCTAATTGCATCAGATTTCAAACCCACTTATTGATATTAGGTTTTTTTTGTAAGTAACTGTTCTCAAAAGCTATGATTTCAGGTTTGATTCTATAAGGTTAGAGCCTGAAGAGCAGCCTAAAATCCTAAATTCAGCAATGAGTTCAGATCTGTTTACAGTAGATCTTAGATATGTTTACTTCTGCTCATTTAAGTTTAGAGTAGTGTGTAATAAACTCCATTGCTAATTTAGCTAGCTCTCTTTTCCATTGATGATCTACTTCACATATGAAGGCTGGTCTAAGTTTCAGTAATGGAGCTATGTTTTTCTAGTTTGCAAATTACAAAAAAAAATTATATATATATATAAAATGAAGAAAAAAACAAATAACTTTGGTTGTGTGCTATTCTATACATCAACAATCTTTTTATTGCTTGGCTTTTGATACTTATTCTTGAAAATTTTCTTGTGGATAGAATTTAGACTTCTTAGCTTTGTATATTTTTCTTTAACTTGTAAATTGCTGCTAGATTAGGATTACTGATTGGTTAAATTATTTACATTCCTTTGGATTGTGTATAGTAGTCTTTTTATTGCTTGGCTCAGATTATTTAGAACAAAGCTCCTGATCTCTCAAGTTTGAATTCATTTCTAGCAAGAAGAGGCTTCCCACCAAAGTATCCATTTTATTATCTAGGGAGTCCTCTATTCACCCTTCTCTTTACTTGATATTGCTCTTGTTGGTTTTATTGTGATTCCCTAACATTAGGAACATTGAGGACAATGTTCATCTTAAGTGTGGGGGAGTGATCCTGAGGCTAGGGTGTGGGGGTTGAAACCATGCACCTAATTCACCCCAACACACATATGTAGACAATGACATAATCAAGTAAACTGGAACCCCCCAAGTTCATTACAATATATTAGGTGATTTTTAAGAAAGAATACAATGAGTTGAGGGAGACCAATGTATGTGTTAAGTTTTTATTTTTTTGAATGACTCAACTTAGTAAATGCATGAGAAAAAGGGGAGCTGAATATGTCTTTCAGCGTGATTAGCCCTAACTACTTTCAGGTGTATGAAAACACTTGATTTCATTGTTAATGGTCAAAAAAGCTAGTGCACATCTGAATTACTAATACATGAGATTCAATAATTGCAAAAAGGACAAAGCCCAAATTGACTCTGCTATTTTGAGCTGAATAGTAAAACTAATAGCTTAAAACATGAGTCTTGTTATCTACCACAAGCATGTGACCAGTGTGAGATGGAGCATAAAATGCACTCACACAAAAAAAATAGAGTATGAGGTGGAGCATAAAATGCACTCACACCAAAAAAAAAAAAAAGAGTATGAGATGGAGCATAAAATGCACTCACACTAAAAGAAGAAGAAATGGGTGAGGTGGAGCATAAAATGCACTCACCCATAGAAATAAGTAATTATGGTGATAGTTGAGGTTCAAAGGGTCATAATAAAGTTGAACTCTCATTAAGATATAGTTATAGATGTGAAACTTAGTTCAATTTGATTATTAATTTTGACAATCAAGGAACTGATTTATATATTGAATGGGAGTGAAGACTGGACTGTGAAGAAATTCATATTCTCCATTCCTTGGATCTTATACATGTGTTAAATGGTAATTTACAAGAATAGGAGTTGAACACTTACAAAAGTTCCCCAACTACTAAATGCATTTCTATTCTAAAAATTCACCCGGTAAAGGGTGAGAACAAAAGGGGGGGGGATGTTCAGTTTATGGCTGATGTCTTTGCTTGAGGACAAGAAAAAGCTTAAGTATGGGGGTATTTGATGGACATACAATTTATTTATAATTTATGAGATCTTTGCATAGATTCTTATGCCGGTTTTATTCAAATTTTCCCTAATTTTGCTTAATGATAAGAAATATTTCAGGCTAATCAATTCAAGAAAAAGAAGGCAAAAGGTAAGAAAAGAAGGCAAAAAGTTACCAAATTCAGCCCAACTCAGCCATGGAAGCAAGAGAGTATAATTCGGCCCAAGTAGTGCAAGTTAATTCCTTGAGAAAACCTAAGGAAAGAAGCCTAGCAAGGAGAAAAATTTGGCCCAGCAAGAGGAAGCCCATTCTCAGCCCAAAGAACAACCTAGAGTATAGCTAACATGTGCTAAGAATGAGCTTAATTGTAGCCCAAATAGCACCCCAAAGGAGCTAGGGGAGGCAACCCTTAGAAGGTTCTTGAGAGAGCACTCTAGAAGGTTCAAACGGGGTGTAATACACCACATTCTAGAGGATTCAAGCCCTTGAAAATCTATATAAGGAGGCCTCTAGAGGGGGGAGAGGTATTCATTTGCTTGAGTTTAAGGCTCTCCCATCCCTTGGGGTTCAAACACCTTGAAGAGAAGAAGAGAGAAGAAGAGTTAGGCGCAAAAAGGAGAAGGAGAAGGGCCGAAGGAGTTCAAGCTAGCAAGAATAGAAGAAAGTGAATTTGAATTTGGGGATTTTTGATTCAAAGATCTTATGTATTAATTCCTTTTATTTTCATCTTTCTTTGATTGAATTCAGCTTCTTTTGATGTAAATTTTTTCTCCCCCTCTTCCTTTCTTTCTTGTTGAATTTAAGGCTGTAAAATTTCAGATTAATTAATCAATTTCTTTCTCATTCAAATGGATCTGATTTGTTCTTGATGTTTCTTAAAATAGAGGGTGATTCTAGATTAGATTAGCCAATTTATCTTTCAAAACTCAGATCTGAAATCTCATAACTGAGATTTGTAAGATCTGAATTGCTTGAAAGAGAATTCAGATCTTCAATTTTTAGGTTGGCCAACTTGATCTAATGCTTGGAATTCTTAGAGTGCTTGAGAAAGACTCTAGGAATTAAGATCTACTATTCAAGAACTAAATTGCATTTAAGGTTAGAGATAACTTGCACAATTCAGTTGGTGATCAATTCAGATTTGAATTGATACCTTAGATGTGTTTGAAGAAATGCATGCATGAATGATTACATTTTGCTAGAAATAGAAGAACTGTCCCTCATGCATAGGATGAACATGTGCTTAAGAGATGCTGTTCATGACCTTGGGGTTATACCAAACAAGGCTTAATCATGGCCTATTTGAATGACTAAAGTTGATTGATTGCTGAATCTTGAAATTGGGTTTTATTGCTTACTCTTCTAACTTGAATTGAAGGCATTTGAGCCATTGTTTTCGGTAGATTTTAGCTTAGGATTTTAGTTTTTGAATCAAGTTAAACTGTGTTGTTAATCATATAAGAATTAACCAATTTAGTATTGGTAGTTGTTTCCTAAATCCTCGTGGGAACAATACTCTATTCACTACTTTACTACTTGAACAGCTAGTGCACTTGCTAGTGTCACAATCAGTCACACCAAAATAAATATAAAAAAATTCTATAATTATTGTAGAAAAAGATGGAATTAATTTTCAGATCATATGCCCAATACTGAGAACTGAATTCTCAGAAAAATATTAATTTGCACAAATCGGGTAGAACCGATTCTATCCATTTGTGCCGGTTCAAATTATGTCTGATTTTGGTTTAAGATTTAAAACCTATCTCTGATACCACTGAAGGGATGGGTGATCCATCATATGGATGGCTGAACCATGCATGGTGGTTGGGTGAGATATCAAAAATTTTCTCTCTCCCATCCAAGAATTGTATTCCCATAATTTAGAACAACTGCTTTTTTAGGCTTCGCTCTTTAAACAAAACCGGACCAGATCTGAAACAAAAAGGAGGAAGTAGGGATATACCTGATATGGAATAACAATAATTCTCAATGTAGGCGTTCACGCCCAAAGAGATGACCAAAACCCACCTCCACTGAAGATGACACAACTTATGGTGAGGCAGGATCAACAAGGTGGTTCTTTGGCAAGAACCCTAATTTTTTAGTATGAATCAGGCAAGGGGCTAGTGAGCACGACTTTAGATTGTTTCTTCTAGCAAGAAATAATACCAAGAACTTATTATTGATCAGATCCAAAAGAGGAGTTCGAACTGGGTAAGGGCGGCAAGAACTGGAGGAGAACTCTATAGATTGTTGAGTGTATGAAATTAGTGAATTCACCCCATGTTTATAGCCTTCTTTGGATTAGCTTCCTAATCCAATTAGGAAAGAGTTTCTTGATCCAAATCTAATATTTGGATCTGGACTCTTAAATGGATAAGACATATCTTTTCCTCTTGCTAATCCTAATCAACTTATAAACAAAATTCACCCCAATTAATTAAGTTACTTAAGCCCAATTCTAAATGGGCTTTAGGCCCATTAAGTCATATAACTTACATTCCCTTTTATATGCTGGCTAGTTTGGGTCTCTTTGTATGGCATGGATCCTAGCATTGATCTTCAGAAAAGCCACATAGGTTCAACACAATCTTTGTTAAGGCCTAACCAAATTCATTGCTGAAGCTAGTGAACACATCCTTTGTTAAGGCCTGATCAATATGGGCTCTTAGCAGGCCCAACATTTACACTAAATTGTCACTATGTCCAACCACCTTATGAAGGCCCAAGGACTATAGACTTATGTGAGATTATCCCATCAGGTATAAACCCTAAATGGTCTTATACTTAAACCTCTTAGCCCATAATGATCAAACATTGCCCGACAAGATAGGACCTCTCCCTCGGCTACAAGGTACAGTGTTGCACTTTCTACTCAAATGGATCCCAGGAATTAAAACATTTTTGCAAACATTTTGTGAAACCATAATATATATGTATATCTCTATATAAATATATTTTGCAAAAACAAATCTCAACAATTTGAAATCAATAGGTTTCCATCAGAGAGAGTGCATTCTCTAATCATTCACTTTGTCCGACAAAGAGGCTTATCTTGTCATTATAATCACCCACTCGGGTGAATTCTCGGACTACTAATAGCTATAATTATATAACCCTAGCAAATGCACTAGTTATCAAGTAGTATAAAAATATCGTTCCCACGAGGATTTAACAAAATAAGTATTAGAACTACAACATTCCTTAATTATTTGGACAATCGAATTTTAGATTTAAGAGTAAATGACTACTGAAAATAGAACAAGAAAATAAAAGCAATGGTAATCACTAACCAAATATGCAATAGGTGAGATCGCTAGGGCTTTTGGTCCACCTAACCATTCCAATGAATATTAATGGATTAGATTATCCAAGACAATTAGTCATTCTCATAAGCTGAAGTCTTTCCAATTTTATTTAATATTCTCTCTCGAGATATACTAAAACTACTTCTATCAGGTAACTCTTCGATCTCTCGACTAGAGTTCTCAAGATAAAAGTGCATTAGGTCTAAGAAAAAACTATTATATTCAGATGAATCATATGTATATACCCATATATATCATTCAATTCACACCATGAGTTATGTGGTCAGTTATATGAATTCCTCTCTCGATTCATTCATATATGCCTGATCAATTAAGAGATGGTCACTCCTAATAGCATTAAGCAAGATAATTCATAGACTATATGGAAATCACAATCTTGAATAGATTAGAAAGATAAAAATATTATCATTATCATGGTTAGGATTTCCACAACCCTAACTAAAAACAAATTAGTTCATGATAAAAGAATTAAAGCAAACAAGAGGAAAGAAAGAACTCATGAATTCACCCATGGTGCTGAGATCTCCTCTTCTCCTTGCCGCCACCTTCTTCTTCAAGTTTCTTGATTTCTTGATCTTTTCTTCATAGATCCTCAATTCAGTTCATGATCCCCCTCAGACTGATATGCCCAACCTTTGATATAGTTTACAACTACTTGGAGTAATCTCAAGAATGGATAATCTAGGTTTTATTCAAACTCATCCTATCCTCTCTTATTTCTATCTCTTATCTCATGATCTCAATCTTCCTTAACTCTCTAGAATTACATTTAAAATTTGAATATAAGAGGACTCTTTGGATTCTTGAATTCGAGTGGGTTGCTTTAATAACTCGGACCGCCACAAGGCTTCTCTGCGAAATGGGCTTAAGCTGTGAACTGGGCCTTACTACGAAATTGTTTCGATTTCGGGCCCAGATTTGACTTCGATGCAAGATGAACCTGCAAAGGTGAAAACATGAAAGTTGTAGCTTTCTCTCTTATCTTTCCAATGAATCTTGAATTATCCCAATCGGAGCCCAGATATGAAAGTTAGGCCCCGTTTACTGAACGTTGCCGAAACTATGAAAAATCATCCGATTAACCTTGTTTTCCTTTTTGCGACTTCTTTCCTTGCCCTGCACCGAAATACAAGAAATATGAGTCCAATTAAGTACTAATTTAGTATAAAAGAATGAATGTTTGGGGATTTATTCTTACCAACTACCCCAACATACTCAGGTTTTGACCCCCTCTAAGGATCTCACTAATTACCATATCAAAGACGATACAATCCAACACCTAGTGCAATACCATAGTCGAGTCTAGGGGTCAGGTGTAACATTCCAGTTTGGCCCATCTATCTCCAAGATCCAGGGCAATACAAGAATTTGGTTCGGTTCAGGGTTTCAAGAAAACCTACACTGCCTGTGCCTCAGGTCTCACCCTGGCAGTTGAGGCAAGCCACCCCAACCCACTTGGCGGCACACCAATGTCAGCCTAGTAGGATAAATCTCCCCAAATCTATCCAACGGCTGTGAAGATTCCAAACTAACACGATTCTCATAAGTGCCCAATTTACGAGTATCACACAGAAACACACTAATATAAAATAAATCAAATATGTACTTTATTCATTTACAATAAATGTCATAATGTACATCAAGCTTATTGGAGCTAAGGGAATATACTGTCTAACAACATTACCTAGCATTTTAACTTGAAATGGCAACACTACCAAACAAACCAATAGTCTTGATTTGGTGTTTTAACCCCTAAGACTCCAATTTTTTATAAACTTTGTAGGCTTTTCTATCTACCCTGTCCTACATTATTCTTGTATTTCCTATTTCATTATTCTAAAACTTTTGTATGAAATTTGAAAAACCAAGGAAGATTTTTTGTTCCAAACCTCAATGCTAATGAGTTAGGTAGCCATGTAATTTGGGTGATGATTTAGATATTCTTACTAGTAGAAGATATCCATTTTGTGTAAATTTTATTTTGTTTGAGATTTAATTATATTAGGAATCATTTCTCCTTTTGATTGCACTTCGTTTCCTGCAGTAGATCTGTAAATGAGGATAAGAATGGAAAAGGATGGAAGTGGAAGAAGATTAACTCAAACTTAAAGTGCATAAATACCTTTGCAACTATACACTTAAGTATTAGAAAGCTCCCCCCGCCCCCCAAGTTGGTTAAGTTTGGCCCATGGGGTCCATATCAAGTCCAGTTGATCTGAGATGTATCGGAGTTAATTCAAATTCAAGAGGTGGAAGAGGATGCCACATCAGAATGGTGGACCAATTGTATTTCAAGGGAGTTATGTTGTAAGCCTATAAAAGGCAAATCTATTGTGGGCACAAGTGTAAACTGATCCTCATTTGATTCCCACTTTCTACATTTTCCTTTTCTCTTCTCAGGAGATTAGGCACCTGGAATTGGATTTGTCTTTGTGTTAGGCTAGATTAAATTGAAGTTGACCTTCATAAGTTATCAAATGATCTCAAGGATATCAAGGAGATGCTATTGGAGGTCTTGATTAGATGCAAGCAGATGGCTGAGAGTGGTGGTAGAGAAAGTGATAATAAAGAATCTAGCCACAACAACAACTAGGAGACTGGTAGTGGTAGCTTGAAGCCAATGAAGCTAGATTTCCCTTTGTATGTAGGAAAAGATCCAATTCTTTGGATCTGAATGCTATTTTGTGTTTCATGATGTTAGATAGTGTATGCCCTTAACTCCAATCAGATTGATGTACATCATGTCATTTATTGTAAATGAATAAAGTACATACTTGATTCATGTGATTTTGTGTATTTCTGTCTTATACCCTTAAACTAGATACTTATGAGACTCTTGTTAGTTTAGAATCCTCATAGTCATAGGATAGATTTGAGGAGATTTATCATGCCAAGGCTAACACTAATCTGCCACCAAGTTGGTTGGGGTGGCTTGTCTCAGTTGCCAATGTGAGACCAAAGGTACATGTAGTGTGGGTTTTCTTGAAACCCTAAACCGAACCAAATTCCAGTATTGCCCTGGACCTTGGAGATTGATGGGCAAAATTGGAATGTTACACCAGATCCCTAGACTCGATTATGGTACTGCACTAGGTGTCGTATTGGGCTATCTTTGATATTTTAATCAGTGAGATCCTTAGTGAAGGGATGAGAGATCCATCCCATGGATGCCCAAAGATTGCGGAATAAGGGGCGAATTTCAAAAATTTTTCTCTCCCTTCAACTGGGAATCACATTTCCTATTTAAAAAATCATATTTTCAAGGATCATTCTTGAACCTTAAACTGAACCAAATCTGAACCAAACGGAATAGGAGAGAATTATACCTGATACGGAGAAGTAATATCTCCTAACGAAGGTGTTCACGCCCAAGGAAGGATCCAAAGACTGCTCCCACTGAAGATGGCGCAGTGCAGGATGGAGCAGAATCAGCAGTGTTCTTCCCCAAGAACTCTGTCCTTCGCAAGAATCAGTAGAATGGTACGTGAGCACAACTTCCTTTTCAATCATTTCTCAAAGAACTGATGTCAAGATCCAATCTTGACTTCTCCCACAACTGGAGATCGAACTGGCAAACATGGCGGCAAGAACAGGGGGGCGGTAAGAGAGTATTCGCAGGGTGCAAAATTCTCTCTTCTTGATTTCAGCACTAAAGAGGATCTGATGTATATCTCCTAAAGGCTGCCGCCCCCTCCTTCTTTTTGTTAACTTAAAAGATCAACTCCTAATCCTATTAAGAGTTGCTTATCCAAATCATATTTGGATCAGCCTTCTCTTCTAATGATAAGGATAAACCCTTATCTTATCTGCAGATTAGATTAACTTTCTCCTAATCCCATTAGGAGGTTTCTAGATCTGAATCACATTCAGATCTGGACTCTCTGAGTGGATAGGATTAAGACCCTATCCTATCGGTTAATCCATCTCAGAATTTGCCCCTTTAATTAACTAAATAAATAGCCTAGTTCGAAATGGGCTTTAGGCCCATTAAGCTTATGTGCTCACTTAGCCTTCCTAACTGCTACCCAGTTGGGCTCCCTTGTATGGCATGGGACCCAAGCATTGATCTACACATCAGCCACATGGGTTTGGCCTAGCCTTTGTTACAAGGCCTGGTTGAATACACTGTTAAAGACAGTGCACCCCCTGAAACTCATCGAATGGGCACTATGGGCCCAACACTTACCCTAAGTGGTCCCTGGGGCAAACCACCTTGTAACACCCAAGGACTGTGGGCAGATGCAAGATTAGCCCATCAGGTATTATCCTCAATGGTCTTACACTTAACCTCTCAGCCCTTAATGATCATACACTGCCCGACAAGAGAGGACCTCTCCCTTGACTACAAGGAACAGTGTTGCACTCTCTACTTATATGGATCCCGGGAATTAAAATCTAAACATTTTAGAAACCATAATATATATACTTTTATATCTCATATAAAATATACTTTGCAAAACAAATCTCAACGGTTGAAATCGGATGCCGGCAGTCTTGGTTTCCAACAGTGAGAGTGCATCCCCGATCATTACCTTTGTCCGACAAAGGGGCTGGTTTTGTCACTATGATCATCCACTGAGATGAATTCTCGGATTATCCCAACATACCCAGGTTTTGACCCCCGCTAAGGATCTCACTGATTGGTACATCAAAGACAGCCCGATCAGACACCTAGTGCAGTATCATAATCAAGTCTAGGGGTCGGGTGTAGCTTTCCAGTTTTGCCCATCAATCTCCAAGGTCCAGGGCAATACTGGAAATCTGGTCCAGTTCAAAGATTCAATTAGTCCCACACTGTATGTGCCTAGGGTCTCACCCCGGTAGCTGAGACAAGCCACCCCAACCGACTTGGTGGCACCACAGTGTCAGCCTTGTCAGGATTGGTCTCCCCAGACCGACCCACTTGCTGTGAACATTCTGAACTAACATGAGTCTCAATAAGTGTCCAGTTTAAGGGTATTACACAGAAATATACCAAGGGAACATGAATCAAATATGCACTTTTATTCATTTACAATAAACTCATAAAGTACATTAGTTTTGATTGAAGCTAAGAGCATACAAAACTGTCTAACAGCTCCCACTTGCACTTAGGTCTAATCAGGTACTAGCCAGAGTCCCATGCTTTCCACGTGTTTCTAAAACACTTTCTATGATTATGGCTTTGTCAATGGGTCTGCTACATTTTCCGCTGACGCTACCTTCTGAATCAGGACGTCCCCTCTACCAACAATCTCCCATAGTACGTGGTACTTCCTCTCGATGTGCTTCGACTTCAAGTGGGCTCGTGGCTCCTTAGCCTGAGCAATGGCTCCATTTTTGTCACACAGCAATGGGATGGGTGATGTGTCAGACGGAACTACTCCCAACACATGAATGAACTTCTTCATCCACACAGATTCTTTGGCAGCCTCACTTGCGGCAATGTACTCGGCCTCGGTCGTGGAGTTTGCAGTAGACCCCTGTTTGCTACTTTTCCATCAAACAGCACACGATCCTATCGTGAAAACATATCCAGATGTAGACTTTCTATCATCTGGGTCTGACTAGAAATCGACATCTGTATACCCTTGGATCTATAGTGAGCTACCGTCGAATACTAGACAAAACTCTTTTGTCCTTCGAAGGTACTTAAGTATGTTTTTCACAGCAGTCCAATGCTCCTGCCCTGGGTTGGCCTGAAATCTGCTTACTACACTCACTGCCTGAGCTATGTCAGGACGAGTGCACAGCATGGCATACATGATGCTCCCTACGGCAGAGGCATAGGAAACGTCTTTCATGCCATCAATCTCCTCAGAAGTCTTGGGTGACATCTTCTTGGAGATAGTGACTCCATGCCTAAAAGGAACATTTCCTTTCTTGGAGTTTTTCATGCTGTATCTTTTGACTATTTTGTCAATGTAGGCAGATTGGGATAATCCTATTATCCACTTTGATCTATCTCTATAGAGTCGAAGACCCAGTATATAGGAGGCTTCTCCAAGATCATTCATGGAGAATTGTTGTGATAGCCATACTTTCACCGTAGTTAACATACCTACATCATTCCCAATGAGTAGAATGTCATCTACATACAGAACCAAGAAGGTAACCTTATCTCCACTGTACTTCCTATAGACACAGGGTTCATCCGGATTCTGCTCGAAGTCAAACGATTTGACGACAGAGTCAAAACGGATGTTCCAACTTCTAGAAGCTTGCTTAAGTCCATAAATAGATCTATTAAGTTTACATACCATGTTTTCCTGACCTGCAGCAGTGAAGCCTTGCGGCTACTGCATATAGATATCTCCAGTAAGATCTCCATTCAGGAATGCAGTTTTGACATCCATTTGCCAAATCTCATAATCATGGTATGCTGCTACAGCTAGTAGGTTCCTAATGGATTTAAGCATGGCCACTGGCGAAAAGGATTCCTCATAATTGATGCCCTCTTTCTGAGTGTACCCTTTCGCCAACAGACGAGCCTTGAAGGTCTCAACCTTACTATCGGGGCCCTTCTTCCTCCTGTAAATCCATTTGCAACCGATTGCTTTTACCCCGGAGGGTGGATCTACTAGAGTCCAGACTCCATTGGTCTCCATTGAGTCCATCTCTGCTCTCATGTCCTCCACCCACTTCTGGGAATCTATGTCCAACATAGCTTCCGTGTAAGTCATGGGATCCTCTTCACTAGTCAAGGTTTCCACCAGGTAACTATCTTGGTCATAACCATAACAGACTGGTGGCCTGGATACCTGAGTGGATCTTCTAGGTTGGTCACTACCTGGAACTTGTGGGACATCTCCCACTGCTCCTGAGCTCTCCTCATCAAGAACAACTTCCTGACGATGGGTGTCTAGGATATAGTCGGTTTCCAAGAATTGCGCATTACGACTACAGAACACTTTCTGCTCACTTGGGTCATAGAATAGGTAACCTACAGAGCCTTTTGGGTAGCCTACAAATAGGCAACGACTGGTCTTGGATTCCAACTTGTCTGCACTCATTCTTTTAACATGTGCTGGACAACCCCAAATCTTCAAGTGTCTGACACTTGGTTTCTTTCCGGTCCAAAGTTCATATGGAGTATTCGGAACTGATTTGGTTGGAACCCGATTCTGCACATAAATCGCAGTCTCTAATGCGTAACCCCAAAAGGATGTGGGTAACTCTGAGTGTATGAGAAGCGACCGGACCATATCCAATAAGGTCCTATTCCTCCTCTCTAAAACACTGTTAAGTTGTGGTGTAGCAGGAGGAGCAAATTGTGATACTATCCCATTGTCCTTTAAGTAGTCCCTGAATTCGTTAGAGAGATACTCGCCACCTCGATCTGATCGAAGGGCCTTAATTTCTCTCCCTAACTGTTTCTCGACCTCTTGTCTAAACTCTTTGAACTTTTCAAAGGATTCAGACTTGTGTCTCATTAGGTACACGTAACCGTATCGTGAAAAATCATCTGTGAAGGTGATGAAATACATGTGTTGATTTAGTGTCCTAACACTCAGCGGACCACATACATCAGTATGTATTAGGTCAAGTGTGTTTGTACATCTATCAAGCTTACCGCTAAATGGCCGTTTCGTCATCTTGCCTTGTAGGCAAGGCTCACAAGTGGGAAGATCTTCTACAGTTAGAAAATCCAAAGGACCATCCTTTACCAACCTTGTGATTCGGTCAACACCGATGTGGCCAAGTCGGTAATGCCACAGACACGTGGGATTAATTGTATCACGGGCTCTCTTCTTGGGGATTTCAGCCGACGTAGTTTCAGTTTTGTTAGTTTCTAGAGAAGGATGTAGAACATAGAGACCGTTCTCCAGTTTCCCGTATGCAATGAATCTGTTGTTTCTTTTAATAGTAATCATATTACTAAAGAAGACAGAATAACCATCTGTACACAGTTTTGAGATAGAAGTCAAATTTCTCCTTAAATTTTGCACATAAAGACAGTCTTTCAGTACAATTGTTCCTTCTCTAAAAATTAACTCCACGGTTCCTATGGCCGCGGCTGCAACTGTTGCAGTAGTCCCCAAGTAGAGTGTGACTTCTCCTTCACTCAGCCTTCTGCTTACCTTGAACCCCTGCAGTGAGTTACAAGCATGAGTTGAATCCCTGGAGTCAATACACCTGGACGCAGAAGTTACCAAGAAATTGGTTTCTATAACACAAGTTTTGAAGTTACCTTTCTTGAATTCCAGGTGAAGGGATGAGAGATCCATCCCATGGCCGCCCAAAGATTGCGGAATAAGGAGGCGAATTTCAAAAATTTTTCTCTCCCTTTAACTGGGGAATCACATTCCCTATTTAGAAAATCATATTTTCAAGGATCATTCTTGAACCTTAAATTGAACCAGATTTGAACCAAAAGGAATAGGAGAGAATTATGCCTGATACGGAGAAGTAATATCTCCCAACGAAGGTGTTCATGCCCAAGGAAGGATCCAAAGACTGCTCCCACTGAAGATGGCGCAGTGCAGGATGGAGCAGAATCAGTAGTGTTCTTCCCCAAGAACTCTGTCCTTTGCAAGAATCAGTAGAATGGTACGTGAGCACAGCTTCCTTCTCAATCCTTTCTCAAAGAACTGATGTCAAGATCCAATCTTGACTTCTCCCACAGCTGGAGGTCGAACTGAAAAATAGGGCGACAAGAGAAGGGAGGTGGCAAGAGAGTATTTGTAGGGTGCAGAATTCTCTCTTCTTGATTTCAGCACTAAAGAGGATCTGATGTATCTCTACTAAAGGCTGCCGCCCCCTCCTTCTTTTTGTTAACTTAAAAGATCAGCTCCTAATCCCATTAGGAGGTGCTTATCCAAATCATATTTGGATCAACCTTCTCTTCTAGTGATAAGGATAAACCCTTATCTTATCAACAGATTAGATTAGCTTTCTCCTAATCCCATTAGAAGGTTTCTAGATCTGAATCACATTCAGATCTGGACTCTCTGAGTGGATAGGATTAAGACCCTATCCTATCTGCTAATCTATCTCAGAATTTGCCCCTTTAATTAATTAAATAAATAGCCCAGTTCGAAATGGGCTTTAGGCCCATTAAGCTTATGTGCTCACTTAACCTTCCTAACTGCTGCCCAGTTGGGCTTCCTTGTATGGCGTGGGACCCAAGCATTGATCTACACATCAGCCACATGGGTTCGGCCCAGCCTTTGTTACAAGGCCTGGTCGAATACACTGTTAAAGACAGTGCACCCCTTGAAACCCATCGAATGGGCTCCATGGGCCCAACACTTACCATAATCGAGTCTAGGGGTCGGGTGTAACTTTCCAGTTTTGCCCGTCAATCTCCAAGGTCCGGGGAATACTGGAAATCTGGTCCAGTTCAAAGATTCAATTAATCCCACAATATATGTGCCTAGGGTCTCACCCCGGTAGTTGAGACAAGCCACCCCAACCGACTTGGTGGCACCACAGTGTCAGCCTTGTCTGGATAGGTCTCCCCAGACCGACCCACTGGCTGTGAACATTCTAAACTAACACGAGTCTCAATAAGTGTCCAGTTTAAGGGTATTACACAGAAACATACCAAGGGAACATAAATCAAACATGCACTTTTATTCATTTACAATAAACTCATAAAGTACATCAATTTTTGATTGAAGCTAAGGGCATACAAAACTGTCTAACAGCTCCCAGTTGCAGTTAGGTCCAATCAGGTACTAGCCGGAGTCCCATGCTTTCCACATGTTTCTCAAACACTTTCTGTGATAGTGGCTTTGTCAATGGGTCTGCTACATTTTCCGCTGACGCTACCTTCTGAATCAGGACGTCCCCTCTACCAACAGTCTCCCGCAGTACGTGGTACTTCCTCTCGATGTGCTTTGACTTCGAGTGGGCTCATGGCTCCTTAGCCTGAGTAATGGCTCCATTGTTGTTACACAACAATGGGATGGGTGATGTGTCGGACGGAACTACTCCCAACTCATGAATGAACTTCTTCATCCATACGGCTTCTTTGGCAGCCTCACTTGCGGCAATGTACTAAACCTCGGTCGTGGAGTCTGCAGTGGACCCCTGTTTGCGGCTTTTCCAGCAAACAACACATGATCCTATCGTGAAAACATATCCAGATGTAGACTTTCTATCATCTGGGTCTGACTGGAAATCGGCATCTGTTTACCCTTGGATCTATAGTGAGCTACCATCGAATATTAGACAAAACTCCTTTGTCCTTCGAAGGTACTTTAGTATGGTTTTCACAGCAGCCCAATGCTCCTGCCCTAGGTTGGCCTGAAATCTGCTTACTACACTCACTGCCTGAGCTATGTCAGGACGAGTGCACAACATGGCATACATGATGCTCCCTACGGCAGAGGCATAGGGAACGTCTTTCATGCCATCAATCTCTTCAGAAGTCTTGGGAGACATCTTCTTGGAGAGAGTGACTCCGTGCCTGAAAGGAACATTTCCTTTCTTGGAGTTTTCCATGCTGTATCTTTTGACTATTTTGTCAATGTAGGTAGATTGGGATAATCTTATTATCCGCTTCGATCTATCTCTATAGAGTTGAAGACCCAGTATATAGAAGGCTTCTCCAAGATCTTTCATGGAGAATTGTTGTGATAGCCATACTTTCACCGTAGTTAACATACCTACATCATTCCCAATGAGTAGATTGTCATCTACATACAGAACCAAGAAGGTAACCTTATCTCCACTGTACTTCCTGTAAACACAGGGTTCATCCGGATTCTGCTCGAAGTCATCCGAAGACAATGGTCGTGAACTTGTTGACCCTTGGACATTTGTGTGGTCATGAATTGTTTCAAGACCTTTTGTCGAGTAGAACGATTCTGTTCTTCATACATTGTCCTGAGACTGTCCAATATGACTTTGGCAAGTTCGATCTGATCGAACTGCCTCTGTATCGGGTTGTCCAAGGAGGCAATGATGTAACACCAGGCAAGGGAGTTTTTCTCCTCCCATTCTTGATAGTCTCTCCTTCGGGCCTCAGAAACCCCATCACCCGGACGCTCCGTGGCTGGATTGTTTGCCACTTTGTCCAGCTTTTCAGAAGCTAGGACCAGCATAAGGTTCCTGTACCAGTCAGCAAAATTTGGGCCCTTCAACTTGTTGTCATCAAGCAGTTTTGCAAAAGATCCGTTTGCCATTTTCGGATAAAAGAGCAAACATCAGTCCACAACCTAATTTGATTCATGTTCATTTCATAGATATGGATTTTAAACTATGATCCATTTCCATTTATTCGTCTCTGAGATTTCCCTCCTTTCTCAGTGACGGAGACTACGGGTTGTCTCTTGAAATGTGGGAAATCACATATGGTGCATGGAGCCAACTGTTTCAGCTGCATAACCCGACCACCTTTCTGTGAAGGATCATATCCACTCATCATATGAGATTTCCCTTTGGCCTCTGTTAGACAAGGTTTAGTGCTGTTTTCAGGTAAACCTTTCTGTCTAGTGAGTGCTTACCCATCATATTCGTGAACGCTAAGGTACCGTGAGAGGGTTCCCATTTTTTGGTGAAGCCCCTCCCACATCGGTCTATGACGCCCCTTTCATCTTATGAAACACTCAGGCAAGCCCAACAGCAAAAGGATAGCCCATTTTCTGGTGTATTTCCTCATTACTAAAGTACCCATCCTCATGCTAATGATGGAAGGCCTTTAGAGAGTTCATCATATGAATCTCCCTATCACATGCACTCATATTAGCTGGAGGGAACAAAATTACGCCCTAGTTTGATTTAGGTCAAACCAAAGTGGCTCCCATTGACTTTCATAAAGCCAAATTTCGGTGGGCCTTAAATCGGTTAGGGTTCCGCACGTAACCTCTTGATGAGGTGTGGGGCCCACCACTGAGGGAAGTCATCCAATGACCAAAAGGGACACCATGGCAATGATGTGCATTCAGCCATGGTGTGCGCAAGAGCCACTATCGAATGAGCATGGGCCAAGTACTTATGGCCCATGTACGCAGCACATCACACATCCATATATCACATGCATGGATAAATTGATCCAATCAATTAATTATCTATAAGGCCCATTGGAAGCCCGTTAAAATTCCATAATATTAACCATTAATATTATCTAGGTATATGGGCTGAATTAGGGTTACCCAGTTTGGCCCATATAGCTTTATCCTTTAAAATGGGCTTTTGCAGTTTTAACTATTTAAAACTGGGCCTTTACAAGCTGGGCCGAATTAACCATTTAATTAAATATCAATCCTTAGGCCCATTAGTGGGAAATTAAGGCTGACTTTCAGCCTTGATTAAACCCTAGAATTGGTCCAAACAGTTTGAACCAATATTGGTTTGAATGGGTCTAGGGTTTGATTTTTAATTAAATCCTTAATTCAAGAAAATAATCTAAAATTAAATACTGATAAAAGGAAAAACAAGAATCAGTCAATCAGGGCTGTTCGCACAACCCATCCTGCAAAACAGAGGTTAGATCATAGAATGTAGTTTCACAAACTGCAAATCGCAGATAGCATTTCTCCCATTTGCGAAATCTCCTTCTCTGCAAAATCTCCTTTTCTGCGCTGCCATCTTCGATCCAAAATAAACATAAATAGAAATCCTATTTCTATTAATAATTACATCAGATCGAATACCTATACATTGAGTCTAGAAAATAAAAAAAAAAATTATTTACAGACCCAAAATAATTCAAGAACTGCAAAATCGCAGGTTCCTTGCACAAACCAAGAATTCGATCTCCTCTTGTATGAACAGCCCATAAATCAAGAAAATTATAAAGAACAATTCTAAATAATAATCAGATTTATTTAAAATTAATTTTAGATTATTTGCCCATCTGTTTAGGGAACAAATTTCCCAAAAACCATATCTGCGCAAATTGGGTAGAACGCCTTCTCCCTAATTGCGCCAGTTCAGATCTGAAACAGAATGGTTCAAGATTTGAACCATGGCTCTGATACCACTGAAGGGATGAGAGATCCATCCCATGGACGCCCAAAGATTGCGGAATAAGGGGCGAATTTAAAAAATTTCTCTCCCTTCAACTGGGAATCACATTCCCTATTTCGAAAATCATATTTTCAAGGATCATTCTTGAACCTTAAACTAAACCAGATCTGAACCAAAAGGAATAGGAGAGAATTATACCTGGTACGAAGAAGTAATATCTCCCAACGAAGGTGTTCACGCCCAAGGAAGGATTCAAAGACTGCTCCCACTGAAGATGGCGCAGTGCAGGATGGAGCAGAATCAGCAGTGTTCTTCCCCAAGAACTCTGTCCTTCCCAAGAATCAGTAGAATGGTACGTAAGCACAACTTCCTTTTCAATCCTTTCTCAAAGAACTGATGTCAAGATTCAATCTTGACTTCTCCCACAACTGGAGATCGAACTGGCAAACAGGGCGACAAGAATAGGGAGGCGGCAAGAGAGTATTCGCAGGGTGCATAATTCTATCTTCTTGATTTCAGCACTAAAGAGGATCTGATGTATATCTCCTAAAGGCTGCTGCCCCCTCATTCTTTTTGTTAACTTAAAAGATCAGCTCCTAATCCCATTAGGAGCTGCTTATCCAAATCATATTTCGATCAGCCTTCTCTTCTAGTGATAAGGATAAACCCTTATCTTATCTGCAGATTAGATTAGCTTTCTCTTAATCCCATTAGCAGTTTCTAGATCTGAATCACATTCAGATCTGGACTCTCTGAGTGGATAGGATTAAGACCCTATCCTATCTGCTAATCCATCTCAGAATTCGCCCCTTTAATTAACTAAATAAATAGCCCAGTTCGAAATGGGCTTTAGGCCCATTAAGCTTATGTGCTCACTTAACCTTCCTAACTAATGCCCAGTTGGGCTTCCTTGTATGGCATGGGACCCAAGCATTGATCTAGACATCAGCCACATGGGTTCGGCCCAGCCTTTGTTACAAGGCCTGGTCGAATACACTGTTAAAGACAACTCAGCCCCTGAAACCCATGGAATGGGCTCTATGGGCCCAACACTTACCCTAAGTGGTCCTTGGGCCAAGCCACCTTGTAACACACAGGGACTGTGGGCAGATGCAAGATTAACCCATCAGGTATTATCCTCAATGGTCTTACACTTAACCTCTCAGCACTTAATGATCATACACTGCCCGACAAGAAAGGACCTCTCCCTCGACTGCAAGGAACAGTGCTATACTCTCTACTTATATGGATCTCGAGAATTAAAACCTTTTTGCAAACATTTTAGAAACCATAATATATATACTTTTATATCTCATATAAAATATACTTTGCGAAACAAATCTCAACGGTTGAAATCGACTGCTGGCAGTCTTGGTTTCCAACAATGAGAGTGCATCCCCGATCATTACCTTTGTCTGACAAAGGGGCTGATCCTGTCACTATGATCACCCACTGAGATGAATTCTCGGATTGTCCCAACATACCCAGGTTTTGACCCCCGCTAAGGATCTCACTAATTGGTACATTAAAGACAGCCCGATCGGACACCTAGTGCAGTATCATAATCGAGTCTAGGGGTCGGGTGTAATTTTCCAGTTTTGCCAATCAATCTCCAAGGTCCAGGGCAATACTAGAAATCTGGTCCAGTTCAAAGATTCAATTAGTCCCACACTGTATGTGCCTAGGGTCTCACCCCGGTAGTTGAGACAAGCCACCCCAACCGACTTGGTGGCACCACAGTGTCAGCCTTGTCAGGATAGGTCTCCCCAGACCGACCCACTAGTTGTGAACATTCTAAACTAACACGAGTCTCAATAAGTGTCCAGTTTAAGGGTATTACACTGAAACATACCCATGGAACATGAATCAAATATGCACTTTTATTCATTTACAATAAACTCATAAAGTACATCCGTTTTGATTGAAGCTAAGGGCATACAAAACTGTCTAACACTTAGAGGGGGTCAAAACCTAGGTATGTTGGGACAATCCAATCACCTGAGTAGGTGATCATAGTGACAGGATCAGCCATTTTGTCAGACAAAGTGAATGATCGGGGAATGCACTCTCTCTGATGGAAACCTAAACTGCCGGTAGTTGATTTCAAACGTTGAAATTTGGTTTTCTAAAATATATTTATATAAAGATATACATATATATATATATATATATATATATATCTTATTGTTTCAAAATGTTTGTAAAAGGTTTTAATTCCTTGGATCCATATGAGTAGAGAGTGCAACACTATACCTTGCAGCCAAGGGAGAGGTCATCTCCTGTTGAGTAGTGTTTGATCATTATGGGTTGAGAGGTTAAATGTAAGACCATTGAGGTAATACTTGAAGGGTTAATATTGCATCTGCCCATAGTTCTTGGGTTTTCATAAGGTGGTTAGATCCAAGAACGATTTAGTGTAAATGTTGGTCCCATTAAGAGCCCATGGTGATGGACTCATGGGTTCACTATCTCCTATAGTGAATTCGGCTAGACCTTGTTACAAAGGTTGGACTGAACCCATGTAGCTGGTGTATAAATCGATGTATGGGTCCCATGCCATACAAAGAGAGCCAATTGGACAACAAGTTAAGGAGAAAGTGAGCACATAAGCTTAATGGGTCTAAAGCCCAATTTGAACTGGGCTTAAGTTAGTTAATTAAAAGAGACAATATCTGATTTATAATCTAATTAGGATTAGCTAAAGGATAAGATAAGTCTTATCCATTTAAGAGTCCAGATCCAAATATCCGATTTGGATCAAGACATTCTCTCCTAATTAGATTAGGAGGCTAATCCAAAGAAGACTATAAATAGGGGGCGAATTCCTTAGTTTTATACACAACAATCTACAGAGTTCTCCCTTGTTTTTGCCATCACTACCTAGTTTGATCTCCACTTTTGGATCTGATCAAGAAAGGTTCTTGATATTTTTTTGGCTAAAGAAACAATTTGAAGTTGTGCTCACCAGCCCTTGTTTCATTCTTGCTAAAGAATTTCGGTTCTTGCTGAACCACACAATGTGTCATCTTCAGTGGAGGTGGGTTTTTGGTAATCTCCTTGGGCATGGACACATTCATTGGAAGTTACTGTTACTTTGTATCAGGTATATCCCTCTCCTCCCTTTTGGTTTCAAATCTGGTCCGGTTTAGGATTCAAGAACGAACCTTGAAAATGCAGTTTTCTAAATTAGGGAATGTGATTCCCAAATAGGAGAAAATAAATTTTTCAAATTTCACCCAACCTTCTTGCTGGGTTCGGCCATCCATATGATGGATCTCTCATTCCTTCAGTGGTATCAGAGCCAGGTTCAAGTCTTGAACAAAATTAGATTAGAATTGGATCTGTGCAAAGGGGCAGAAGGCATTCTACCCGATTTGGGCAGTTAGCATTTTTTTTCTAGGAAAACAGTTCCCAGTTAGCATATATTTCTTGAGTTTTGGGTTGTTCGTATGGAGGAGATTGAAATCTTTCTGCGGCGCAAGAAATCTACGCATCTACGTTTGTATTCATTCTTGGTCTGTAATTATTATTTTTATATATAGATGGAATGTGTAGGATTTGATTCTGATGTAATATTAATAGAAAAATTAGGTTTTTCTATTTTATTTCATTGAAGACGAAGCTGGTTTGCATGGAGGAGAGGATTTACGCAGATAAGAAATCTGTGATATGTAATTTGTAGAAATTGAATCTGCAAGCTACGGCTTACCTTTTTCTTGTAGGTTTGGATCCACACGAATATCCCATTGATGTGTTTGTTTGCTGATTTTTATTGTCATTTATCAGCTGTATTTAATTTTCAGATCATCTTCTTGAATTGTGTCTTGAATTAAACATCAAACCCTAGACCCATTCAAACCAAATTGGACCAAATCTATGGTTCGATGGGGGCTGTTCTCAGCCCTAAAATTTCCTCCATGGGCCAAGGGGTTGTTGGTTAATTACAAGATGCAATTCGGCCCACATCTGTAAAACCCAATTTTAATTTGTTAAAACTGCTTTAGCCCATATCAGCATAAATGCTATATGGGTTGAACTGCTCTTTACAGTTCAGCCCATATACCTAGATAATATTATTTGATAATATTATGGGCTTTAAATTGGCTGAAAAGGTTTTTAAATTTTAATTATGGGTTTTATAATTATTTAATTGATTGGATCAATTATGGATTTCATGCATGTGATGTATGTGATGTGATGTATTGCGTACATGGGCCATAAGTGCTTGGCCCATGTTAATTCGATAGTGGCTCTTTCGAACACCATGGCTGAATGCACATCATTGCCAAGGTGCCCTTAAGATCATTAGATTATCTCCCTTTCTCAGTAGGGCCCACTTCACTTTCTCCCCAAGAGGAACACCCCGGAACCCTAGCCATTTTGCGCCCACTTTGAATTTGTCTTTATGAAAGTCGATGGAAGCCACTTTGGTTTGACTGAAATAAAACTATGTCTTAATTATACATTCCCTCTTGAAAATATAAGTGCAGGTGATTGGAAGATTCATATGATGAACTCTATAAAGGCCTTCCATCATTAGCATGAAGATGGATCCTTTAGTAATGAGGAGATGCATCATAAAATTGGGCTATCCATTTGCTGTTGGATCTATTGGATTGTTTCATAAGATGATAAGGGCATCATAGACTGATGTGGGGAGGGGGGTCTATCCTAAAATGGAAGACTCTCTCACAGTACCTTAGCGTTCACGAGTATGATGGATAAACACTTACTGGATAGAAATGTTTAACCTAAAATGGTAATGAACCTTATCTAATAGAGGCCAAAGGGAAAGCTCATTACATGAATGGATATGATCCTAGAAGGTAGTAGGGTTATGAAGCTGAAACAATTGGCTCTATGCACTGTATGTGGTTTCCCACATTTCTAAAGACATAATTTCACAGTCTCCATCACTAAGATAAGCGGAAAATCTCAGAGATAAACAAATGGAAATGGAACATAGATTAAAAGCCATATCTATGTAGTAAACATGAATAAATTTCAGTTGTGGACTAACAATCTGCCTTGCCTTTTGTCAGAAATGGAAAACAGACAATTCACCAAGTTGTTGGGCAATAACAAACTTAAGGGCCCAAATTATGTTGACTAGTTCTATAACCTTATGTTGGTATTAACGTCCAAGAAATTGGATAAGGTTGCTAAGAATCATACTCTGCATCGTCCGTGTGATAGGGCCTCTGAGGCACGTAGGAAAGAGTATAAGCAATGGGAAGATAAGAACTCTCTTGCCCGATGCTGCATCATAGCATCCCTCAACAATCCGATACAAAGACAATTTGATTAGATCGAAGTGTCCAAAGATATCCTGGATAGTCTAAGGACAATGTATGAAGAGCATAGCTATTCTACTTGTTAGAAGGTCTTGAAGTTGTTCATGACTGCTAAAATGACTGAGAGCCAAATGGTTCATGATCAATGTCTTAAGATGACGAGTTACATCAATGAATTAGAGGCACTTGGGTTAGGGCTAGATCATGTCACCAAGGTTGATGCCATCCTAAATTCCTTGCCTCCCTCCTTCAATTAGTTTATCATGAATTATAACATGAATAAGCTAAATGTTAGCCTTCGGAAACTCAGCAATATGTTGTAAGGCACTAAAGAATTGATTAAGAAAGATAAACAGATAGCCATGTTTGTTGAAGGTGGCAATTCGTGTAAGAAGAAGAGGAGGGCAAAGAAAAAGCCTCAAAAGAAAACTAGCAAACCAAAAAAGCAGAAGAAGTCCAAGGCATCAAATGCATGTAAGTTTGAATACCTAGAGACTAAGAAGCAAGGTAATTTTGAATCTTTTATCATAGAGACTAATTTGTTGGTTACTTCTGCTTCCTGGTGTATAAACTCTGGCAGTTCGACTCATGCATGCAACTCACTACAAGGGCTCAAGACTGAGTGACGAAGAATTAACACTCTACTTGGAGACTTCTGCAACAATTGTAGCTACAACCATAGGAACTATAGAGCTAGTTTTCAGAAAAGGAACAATTGTACTTAAAGATTGTCTTTTTGTACCTAATTTAAGAAGAATTTGATTTTGTCTCAAAATTGTGTTTGGATGGTTATTCTATCTTATTTAGTAATGTGATTACTATTAAATGGAATAACAAATTCCTTGCATACAGAGAGCTTGAGAATGGTCTTTATGTTCTCCATCATTCTCTAGAAACCAACATTATCGAAACTACGTCGGAAATAATCCCCAAGAAGAACACTCATGATACAGTTAGTCCCACATGCCTGTGGCAATACCAATTTGGCCACATTAACATAGATCATATCACAAGGTTGGTAAATGATGGTCCTTTGGATTTTCTAACTGTAGAAGATCTTCCAACCTGTGATCCTTGCCTTTAGGGTAAGATGACGAAGCGACCATTTACAAGAAAGCCTGAAACCAAGTGTAAGACACTTGAAGATTTAGGGTTGTTCGACATATGTTAAAAGAACTAGTGCTAAAAAATTGGAATCCAAGACCGGTTGTTACCCATTTCTAGGTTACCCGAAAGGCTCTACAGGTTACTTGTTCTATGGTCCAAAAAAGCAAAGGTGTTTTGCAATTAAAATTCCCACTTCATAGAGGAAGATTACATCCCGGATAATCTTCATTAGGAAATTGATCTTGATGAGGAGAGCCCAGGGGTAGTGGGAGATGTCCCACCGGTTCCAAAAAATAACCAACCTAGAAGATCTACCCAGGTTTCCAGACCTCCAGTTCGTTATATCTATGACCAAGAAAGTTGATTGGTGGAAGCCACGACCAATGAGGAGGATCCCGTGACTGATTCGGAAACTATGTTGGACATAGATTCCTTAAAGTGAGTAGATGCCATGAGAGCTGAGATGAACTCAATGGAGACCAGTGGAGCCTGGACTCTAGTAGAACTGCCCTCTAGGGTAAAAGCAATTGGCTGCAAATGGATCTATAAGATGAAGAAGGCCCCGATGGTAAGGTTAAGACCTACAAGGCTTGTCTTGTGGTGAAAGGGTACAGTTAGAAAGAGGGAATCTATTATGAGGAAACGTTTTCACCCATGGCCATAAATTCATTAGGATCCTGCTAGTTGTAGCAGCATGCCATGGCTACGAGATTTAGTAAATGGATGTCAAAACCACGTTCCTGAATGGAGATCTTATTGAAGATATCTATATGCAGCAACCGCAAGGTTTCATAGCTACAAGTCAGGAACACATGGTATGTAAACTCAACCAATTCATATATGGACTTAAGTAAGCTTCTAGAAGTTGGAACATCCGGTTTGATTCAACCGTCAAACAGTTTGACTTTGAGCAAAATCTGGACGAGCCCTATGTTTACAGGAAGACAGTGGGAGATAAGGTTACGTTCTTGGTTTTGTATATAGATGATATTCTACTCATTGGGAATGATGTAAAAATGTTAACTATGGTGAAAGTATGGCTTTCACAACAATTCTCCATGAAAGTTCTTGGAGAAGTCTCCTACATATTAAGTTTTCGACTTTGTAGAGATAGATCAAAGAGGATAATATGATTATCCCAGTCTGCTTACATTGACAAAATTGTCAAAAGATATAGTATGGAGAACTCCAAGAAAGGAAATGTTACTTTTAGACACAGAGTCACTCTCTCCAAGGGTCTGTCTACTAAGACTCCCGAAGAGATTGAGGGCATGAAAGAGGTGCCCTATGCCTCAGCCGTTGGAGCATCATGTATGCCATGTTGTGCACTTGTCCTGGCATTGCTCAGGCAATGAGTGTGGTAAACAAATACCAATCTAACCCAGGGCTAGAGCATTGGACCATTGTGAAAAACAAACTAAAATACCTTCGAAGGACAAAAGAGTTTTGTCTGGTATTCGATGGTAGTTCACTACAAATTCAGGGGTATACTGATGCCGATTTCTAATAAGATCCAGATGATAGAAAGTGTACATTTGGTTATATATTCAAGATAGGATCATGTGCTTTAACTAGAAAAGCAGCAAACAGGGGTCCATAGCAGATTCCGCAACTGAGGCCGATTACATTGCCGGGAGTGAAGCTATAAAGGAAGCCGTTTGAATGAAAAAGTCCATTCAGGAATTAAGAGTAGTTCCATCCAGCACATCACCCATTCCACTGTTGTGTGACAACATTGGAGCCATTGCTCAGGCTAAGGAGCCACGAGCCCACTCGAAGTCGAAGCACATCGAGAGGAAGTACCATGTAATGCGGGAGATAGTTGGAAGAGGGGACGTCCTAATATAGAAGGTAGCATAAGCGGAAAATGTAGCAGACCCAATGTCTAAGCCACTAACACAAAAAGTGTTTGAGAAACACGTTGAAAGTATGGGACTCCAGCTTCTACCCGATTTGACCCAAGTGCAAGTGGGAGTTGTTAGACAGTGCTACCCTTAGCTCCAATCAGATTGATGTACATCATGTCATTTATTGTAAATGAACAAAGTACATAATTGATTCATGTGATTTGGTGTGTTTCTGTGTTATACCCTTAAACTGGACACTTATGAGACTTGTGCTAGTTTAGAATCTTCACAGCCATTGGATAGATTTGGAGAGATTTATCTTGCCAAGGTTGACACTGATGTGCCGCCAAGTTGGTTGGGGTGGTTTGTCTGAGTTGCCAGGGTGAGACCTAAGGTACATACAGTGTGGGTTTTCTTGAAACCCTGAACCAGACCAAATTCCAATATTGCCCTGGACTTTGGAGATAGATGAGCAAAACTGAAATGTTACACCTGACCCCTAGACTCGATTATGGTACTGCACTAGGTGTCGGATTGGGCTGTCTTTGATATGCCAATAGTGAGATCCTTAGAGGGGGTCAAAACCTGGGTATGTTGGGACAATCTGAGAATTCACCTGAGTGGGTGATCATAGTGACAGGATCAGCCCCTTTTTCAAACAAAGTGAATGATTGTGGAATGCACTCTCTCTGATGGAAACCTAAACTACCGGCAGTTGATTTCAAATGATGAAATTTGGTTTTTCAAAATATAGTTATATAAAGATATACATATATATTATGGTTTCAAAATGTTTGGAAAATGTTTTAATTCCCGGGATCCATGTGAGTAGAGTGCAACACTGTACCTTGTAGCCGATGGAGAGGTCCTCTCTTGTCAGGCAGTGTTTGATCATTATGGGTTGAGAGGTTAAGTGTAAGACCATTGAAGGTAATACAGATGGGCTAATCTTGCATCTACCCACAGTTCTTGAGTTTTCATAAGGTGGTCGGATTTAAGAACCATTTGGTGTAAATGTTAGGCCCATTAAGAGCCCATGCTGATGGACTCAGGGGTTCATTGTCTCCTACAGTGTATTCGGCCAGGCCTTATATCAATGGCTGGGATGAACCCATGTGGCTGATGTTTAGATCGAATGTAAGGGTCCCACGCAATACAAAGAGAGCCAACTGGGTAGCAGGTTAAGAAGTTAGTGAGCACATAAGCTTAATGGGCCTAAAGCCCAATTCAAACTTGTCTTAATTTAGTTAATTATGATGAGAGTAGAATTTATCACTTTTTTTATCCCCAAATATTTTGTCTTTCATACCTAATTAGTACTTAATTGGACTCATATCTCTTGTATTTCGGTTCAGGGCATGAAAGAAGGCATCAGGAGCAAAGAAAGGCAAATCGAATGATTTTTCACAGTTTCGGCACCATTAAGTAATATGGGCATAACTCACGTATCCAAACTCCGATTGGGCTGATTCAAGACCCACTGGAAAGATAAGAGAAAAAGCCACAACTTTCATGTTTTGGGCTTGCACAAAGGAGTTATGTACTCAAAACATGAAAGTTGTGGCTTTTTCTCTTATCTTTCTAGTGGGTCTTGAATCAGCACAATCGGAATTCGGTACTCGAGTTAGGCCCAGATTACTGAACGGTGCTGAAACTATGAAAAATCATCCGATTTGCCCTTCTTTGCTCCTGATGCCTTCTTTCATGCCCTGAACCAAAATACAAGAGATATGAGTCCAATTAAGTACTAATTAGGTATGAAAGACAAAATATTTGGGAATAAAAATGTGATAAATTCTACTCTCATCAAATTAAAAAGGGCAAGATCTGATTTATAATCTGGTTAGGAATAGCTGAAGGATAAGATAAGTCTTATCCATTTAAGAGTTCAGATCCAAACATCAGATTTGGATCAAGAAACTCTCCCCTAATTAGATTAGGAGGCTGATCCAAAGAAGACTATAAATAGGGGGTGAATTCCTTAGTTTTATACACAACAAATTGTAGAGTTCTCTCCTGTTCTTTCCATCCCTACCCAGTTCGATCTCTACTTGTGGATCTGATCTAAAAAGGTTCTTGATATTGTTTATTGGCTGAAGAAACAATCTAAAGTCGTGCTCACCAGCCCTGGTTTCATTCTTGCTGAAGAATTTTGGTTCTTGCTAAAGAGTCGTCTTGCTAATCCTATTTCACCACACACTGTGTCATCTTCAGTAGAGGCGGGTTTTTGGACTTCTCCTTGTGCATGAACACCTTCATTGGGAGTTACTGTTATTTCGTATTAGGTATATCCCTCTCCTCCCTTTTGGTTTCAGATCTGGTCCGGTTTAGGATTCAAGAACGAACCTTGAAAATGCAGTTTTCTAAATTATGAAATGCATTTCCCGAATGGGAGAAAATAAATTTTTAAAATTTCACAAAACCTTCCTGCAGGGTTCGGCCATCCATATGATGGATCTTCCTTCCCTTCACATGAAACTCCTAGTTTGCAAAGAGTCTTGTTCACTTCCATCTACCTTGAAGGCGGAGCACTAAAGTAGTACCAATTGTACCAAAAGTTGCATCCATAGTTGACATGGGCCGATTTCATTGAAGTTTTGTGTGTGCACTTTAGGCCCTCTAGTTTTGAAGATTTTGATGAAGCTCTATCTTGATTAAGACAGACTGACACCATACAAGATTACTAAGTGGAGTTCAAATGATTGTCCTCTACCATGTATAGATGATTGGAAAAGGCCCTGGTTGGGTGTTTCATTGATGGCTTGAAGGAGGAAATACGCCTTTCCGTGCAATTGACTACTAGAATGATTGTTGTCGATCTAGCTTGGTTACATGACGAGAAGCTAAATCAACTCTGGTGAGTAACTAAAAGTTGTGGACTGAGTGTTAGGTCCAATCTGGCAGTCAAGACTATGGGCATATTGGGAAAGCCTCTAGATTTTAATACCAATCCCAGCCCTAAAGTTCAATCCACTGGGTGTAAGGATCAACAGGTTTACTTCGAACAGATGGGCCTGAGTTCCAAGAGACTTCTGATGAGTTTAGGTTTGGGCCTAGTGGGGCCAAACCAGGCTGGGACCAAAATATAGAACTGGCCAAGATATCCCTCTAGGTCTTGATTAGCCTATCATCGATCCAAACCATGAAGTTCCAACGATTTCTAATGGTTTGACCAATGACAGTGCTTGTTGAGAGTGGAAGCACTCTAAACTTTACAAGTTGCCTTCTAGTCAAGAAATTTGGCCTGACCTTGCAACCAGTTCATCTGTTTGTTAGACAGTTTTGTATGCCCTTAGCTTCAATCTGATTTGATGTACTTTTGTTATTTAGTGGAAATAAATAAAGTGCATGTTTGATTCATGTTGTTTGGTTTAATTCTGTGTAAAACCCTAAAACTAGACATTTATAGAGACTCGTGTTAGTTTTAAATGTTCACAGTCGTTGGATAAGTCTGGGGAGATTTATCCTACCAAGGCTGATGCTGGTGTGCCACCAAGTGTTGGGATGGCCTGTCTCAGCCACCAGGGTAAGACCCGAGGCACATGTAGTATGGGATTACTTGAATCCTTGAACCGGACCAGATTTCCAGTATTGCCCTGGACCTTGGAGATAGATGAGCAAAACTGGAAAGTTACACCTGACCCCTAGACTCGATTATGATACTTCACTAGGTGTTGGATCAGGCTGCCTTTGATATGCCAATCAGTGAGATCCTTAGCGGGGATCAAAACCTAGGTATGTTGGGGCAGTTTGAGAATTCATCTGAGTGGGTGATCATAGTGACAGAATCAGCCACTTTGTCGGACAAAGGGTAATGATCGGGAATGCACTCTCTCTGATGGAAACCAAACTGCCGGCAGTTGATTTCAATCGTTGGAATTTTGTTTTGCAAAATTAATATATTTATATATATATATGTACGGTTTTGAATTGTTTGCAAATGGTTTTAATTCCCGGGATCCATGTGAGAGGAGAGTGCGGCACTGTTCCTTGCAGCCGAGGGAGAGGTCCTCTCTTGTCGGGCAGTGCTTGATCATTAAGGGCTGAGAGGTTAAGTGTAAGACCATTGAGGATAATACCTGATGGGCTAATCTTGCACCTGCCCACAGTCCCTGGATTTTTATAAGATGGCTTGGCCCAGGGACCACTTAATGTAAGTGTTGGGCCCATAGGGTCCATATGATGGACTCAAGGGGTTCATTGAGTTTTTCAGTGAATTCGGCTGGGCCGAACCCATGTGGCCGGTGTGTAGATCAATGCTTGGGTCCCACGCCATACAAAGAAGTCCAACTGGGCAGCAGATTAGAAAGTAATTAGACACTGAACACTTAATGGGCCAGAAGCCCATTTCGAGGTGGGCTGATATGATCACCCATCCTTGGGGCGAATTTGAGATTAAAGTTAGTAAAAGGATTGGGCCTTTAGCCTTATCCACTCTTAGAGACCAAATTCAAATTAGATTTGAATCTGGTAACCTCCTGATAAGATCAGGAGTAAGCTAACTCTATCTGCAGAAAGGATTAAGATTATCCCCTACCCAAATACTGATTTGGATTGGGATAACTCCTAATAAGGAGGTTTCTTAATCAAGAAGAAAGGAGGAGATTTCGAACCAAGAAAAATCGCAAGAAAGGTTCCTGCGAATTTAGATCAGATCTCATACTCTCCAGAAAAAGAGAAAAAGCAATTCAGCCTTTTTCGTTTTGGAAATCTCCTCCTACCACCGCCATCTGCCATTGCAAGATTAGATTTTTGCAGAAAAGAAAGTCAAGAAATCTGTTCTTGACATCAGTCTTGCAAGAAAGACTGAAAAGGATTCAGTGTTTAATACTTCCAGAGGATTCTTGTGAAGGATCCAGTGTGTAGGACGCACCCTGTTGGTTCTGTTCCATTTACAGTTGTGTCATCTTCAGCAGGAACGGATCTTGGAGCATTCTTTGGGCGTGAACACCAACTTTGGGAGATACTGCTTCTCCGGATCAGGTATATTCCTCCCATTTATCTTTTGGTACAGATCTGGTTTGATTATGGTTCAAGTAGGATCTTTGAATATTGTATTCTAAATTTAGGGAATATGATTCCCAGTTGAGAGAAGGTAGGAAATTTTTGAAATTTGCCCACCCATTCCGCAACCTTTATGGCGTCCATTAGATGGATCCTATCATTCTATCACTGTTCACAGTCTATGTAGCTGATGGAAATCACCTTAAGTGTGAAGGGATATGTACAAGCTTGGATCATCAAGTTCAATTGCATATTTTCCAATCTCTATCCACTAGAGTTTAGTGGGGCCAAAATAGTTGTCAGCATACAATGGTTAAGGCTTCTAAGCCTAGTGGTTTGTGATTGGGGGAGGCTGACAATGGACTTTACACTCATAGAAGAGGAGAGAATGAACGTACAAGGAGAAGAAGAAAAAGAGGAAGAGGTTTTGTTCAATGAAATGGGTGAGACACTGGTTGAAGAGTAATCAGTAGGGTTCATGGTTCTATAGACATATTGTAAGGGAATTAAGAAGCATCTTGAGGCAAATGAATATTAGTATTAGTTGGGTTCCTAGAGTTGCAAACAGCTTAGCTAATGGGATGGCAAAACAGCCTACAATATAAAATTTGTTTTGGGGTGTGTCAACTGTAATAGGTTCTTTTTTTGGTTTGATGTTGTGACTAGCCGCAGATATCCACCCATATATTTCATAATATTAATAAAATCCTTTCTTTGTTACCGATCAAAAAAGAAAAATCTCGACATGCATCTCCAAAAGAAACTCTTGGTATTTGCTAAGGTATTGACATGGATAAGAATTATGGAGCTTCTTGTCTTTTTGTTACATGCATCACATTAGGAAAGCAGATTTGTAATTATCCCTCATGCTGACTTAAAATTATTGATGCAAAAAAGGCCATTTTGTTCAAAAAGTGTAGGAAAAATAAGAAATATTGAAACTTAAAAACTAAGCAGAGAGTTCTAAGATGTCAATACCCTTGACAATCTTTTTATTATATAATATAATAAAATGATAATTACTAATTTGACAAAACTCAAGGACAATAGGAAGAAAAAAAAGTCTGGGGAAAATATAAAAACAAGAAAAATCTTACCAAATTGGTACTTCTAGTATTGTATACCTATATTGCTGACTACTGGTTGACCTAGTTAGCCTGATATGTGTGGACTCATCTGTCACATGTATTAGGGTTGAGATTCAATCTGGTGAAGAAGCTATCTACTGGGTGCTGGATTTGCCTATTTGTCATTAAAAAATCAGCAGCCTTTTTAATTCCTTTTGTTTTCATAATGTCCTTGCAACTGTTGGGATAAGGAGCCTATAATCCAACCAATTGGGGCATGATAATGTTCTTGCAACCAATTCTAGCCGGCCCCATATTGTTAGGATGTGGCTTGGATGATGATGACAATGATAATGTGCTTGCAACTGTTGAAGTTACAGATTTAATTCCCTATATATATAGGAGGAATTGAGGAATTGAGATATAGCGATATATATTATTAAGGCTGCTATTTATAATAATTCATATTATGAATTGTTCTGTTCTAGAATTTCTGGTTTTTGTACTGCTGAATTTAATCTTCCAGTGTCCTCTTTTCAACTATCCTATTGGCATCCTATGTACTTTTATAGGATTGGCAAAATGGTAAGAACTTGTCACTTATTTATTTTTCATCCAATTTTTCTAGATGTTGCTGCTTTCTTCTGAATCAGGAGTTGGAATTTTCTTTTGTTTTGTTTTGTTTATCAAAGCTTTTTCGCATCTGTAATTTAGGTTATTTCCTTGGGTTGTTGTCATCTCTATCAAGTATTATCATGGAGTCAGTGTGGCGTATTTTCATTTCCACATGTAACCTATCTTAATGGCTACACCTGGCTGAACTTTTACAGTTTTTTATTAAACCCACTGACTTGTAGTTTCCTGTAATCCTCATTCAGACTTTATACATCCTACCTTAAATAAATGATAATGAAGACTTTTCTAGCTTCAACTTTTCATGATTACACACTCGCTGAAAGTTAACTGAGTGGACTCTTTTTCGAGCTTTGGTTGTCTCTAGTTTCATGCAGACTTCCTAGTCTCCTAAGCAGGTCTGGTTGCTTGCCTATTAAACTTGCAATTCGATCTGTGTATCCTTCCCTATGGCATCTGATTTAAGAGCTTCATGTGCACTGTGTAGTTACTTTGTCCGTAACCTTTAATTTGGCTTGGTCACTAATGAAGGAATAGAAAATCCATCACATGGACGCCCAAAGATTGTGGAATAAGGGAACAAATTTCAAAAATTTTTCTTTCCCTTCAACTGGGAATCAAATTCTCCATTTAGAAAATCATATTTTCAATGATCATTCTTGAACCATAAACTGAACCAAATCCGAACCAAAAGGAGTAGGGAGAGATAATACCTGATACAGAGAAGTAGTATTTCCCAATGGAGGTGTTCACGCCCAATGAAGGATCCAAAATCTGCTCCCACTGAATATGACATAATGCAGGGTGGAGTAGAATCAACAGTGTTCTTCCAAAAGAACTTGATCCTTCTCAAGAATCACCTGGACGGCTTGTGAATACAACTCCCACCAATCATTTCTCCAAAAGATTGGAATCAAGATCCAATCTTGATTTCTCCCAAGAACTAGAGATCGAACTGCTGTAGGCGGCAAGAGAGTATTTGCAGGGTGCAGATTCTCTCTTCTGTGATTTCAGTTTTGAAGACAAGACTATCTGTTGCTTACTTGTGATGGATGTCTAAAGGTTGCCGCCCCCTCTTCCTTTTATAGACTTAAAGGTATCAACTCCTAATCCCATTAGGAGTTGCTAAACCAAATCATATCTGGATTAGTAGTCCCTTTAAGATAGGGGGTAACCCTTATCTTATCTGTAGATTAGATCAGCCATCTCCTAACCTAATTAGGAAGTTTCCAGATCTAAATCTCATTTAGATGTTGGATTCTCTAAGTGGATAGGGTGTGGGCCCAATCCTATCAGCTGGTCCATCTCAGAATTTGCCCATTAAGTGACTAATCAAATTAGCCTAGTTCGAAATGGGCTTAAGGCCCATTTAAGGTTATATATTCATTTAGCCTTCCAAACTGCTGCTCAGTTGGGCTTCCTTGTATGGCGTGGGACCCAAACATTGATCTACACATCAGCCACATGGGTTCAACCCAGCCTGTGTTACAAAGCCTGGCCGAATACACTGTTATGGATAATACACCCCCTGAAATCCATCAGATGGGCTCTATGGGCCCAACACTTGCCCTAAGCGGTCCCTGGGCCAAGCCACCTTGTAACACCCAGGGACTGTGGGCAGATGCAAGATTAGCCCATCAAGTATTATCCTCAATGGTCTTACACTTAACCTCTTAGCCCATAATGATCATACACCGCCCGACAAAAGAGGACCTCTCCCTCGGCTGCAAGGAACAGTGTTGCACTCTCTCTTGTATGGATCCCGGGAATTAAAACCTTGTGCAAATCATTTCAAAACCATAATTTATATACTTTTATATCTCATATAAAATATATTTTGCAAAACAAATCTCAACGATTGAAATCGGTTGCCGGCAGTCTTGGTTTCCATCAGTGAGAGTGCATCCCCGATCATTACTTTTGTCCGACAAAGGGGCTGATCCTGTCACTATGATCACCCAGTCAGATGAATTCTCAAACTGTCCCAACATACCTAGGTTTTGACCCCCGCTAAGGATCTCACTGAATGGTACATCAAAGACAGCCTAATCCAACACCTAGTGTAGTATCATAATCGAGTCTAGGGGTCGGGTGTAACTTTCCAGTTTTTCCCATCAATCTCCAAGGTCCAGGGCAATACTGGAAATCGAGTCTTGGGAGACATCTTCTTGGAGAGAGTGACTCCGTGCCTGAAAGGAACATTTCCTTTCTTGGAGTTTTTCATGCTGTATCTTTTGACTATTTTGTCAATGTAGGCAGATTGGGATAATCCTATTATCCGCTTCGATCTATCTCTATAGAGTCGAAGACCTAGTATATAGGAGGCTTCTCCAAGATCTTTCATGGATAATTATTGTGATAGCCATACTTTCACCGTAGTTAACATACCTACATCATTCCCAATGAGTAGAATGCCATCTACATACAGAACCAAGAAGGTAACCTTATCTCCACTGTACTTCCTGTAAACACAGGGTTCATTCGGATACTGCTCGAAATCAAACGATTTGACAGCAGAGTCAAAACAGATGTTCCAACTTCTAGAAGCTTGCTTAAGTCCATAAATGGATCTATTGAGTTTACATACCATGTTTTCCTCACCTGCAGCAATGAAGCCTTGTGGCTACTGCATATAGATATCTTCAGTAAGATCTCCATTCAGGAATGCAGTTTTGACATCCATCTGCCAAATCTCATAATCATGGTATGCTGCTACAGCTAGCAGGATCCTAATGGATTTAAGCATGGCCACAGGCGAAAAGGTTTCCTCATAATAGATGCCCTCTTTCTGAGTGTACCCTTTTGCCACCAGACGAGCTTTGAAGGTCTCAATCCTACCATCGGGGCCCTTCTTCCTCTTGTAAATCCATTTGCAACCAATTGCTTTTACCTTGGAGGGTGGATCTACTAGAGTCCAGACTCCATTGGTCTCCATTGAGTCCATCTCTGCTCTCATGGCCTCCACCCATTTCTGGGAATCTATGTCCAACATAGCTTCCGCGTAAGTCACGGTATCCTCCTCACTAGTCAAGGTTTCCACCAGGTAACTATCCTGGTCATAACCATAACGGACTGGTGGCCTATATACTCGAGTGGATCTTCTAGGTTGGTCACTACCTGGAACTTGTGGGACATCTCCCGCCGCTCCTGAGCTCTCCTCATCAAGAATAATTTCCTGACGATGGGTGTCGAGGATGTAATCGGTCTCCAAGAATTGGGCATTTCGACTGCAGAACACTTTCTACTCACTTGGGTCATAGAATAGGTAACCTATAGAACCTTTTGGGTAGCCTACAAATAAGCAACGGCTAGTCTTGGATTCCAACTTTTCTGCACTCGTTCTTTTAATGTGTGTTGGACAACCCCAAATCTTCAAGTGTCTGACACTTGGTTTCTTTCCGGTCCAAAGTTCATATGGAGTGTTCGGAACCGATTTGGTTGGAACCCGATTCAGCACGTAAATCACAGTCTCTAATGCGTAACTCCAAAAGGATGTGGGTAACTCTGAGTGTATGAGAAGTGACCAGACCATATCCAATAAGGTCCAATTCCTCCTCTCTGAAACACCGTTAAGTTGTGGTGTAGTCCCTAAATTCGTCAGAGAGATACTCGCCACCTCGATCAGATCGAAGGGCTTTAATTTCTCTCCCCAACTGTTTCTCGACCTCTTGTCTAAACTCTTTGAACTTTTCAAAGGATTCAAACTTGTGTCTCATTAGGTACACGTAACCATATCGTGAGAAATCATCTGTGTAGGCGATGAAATACACGTGTTGATTTCGTGTCCTAACACTCAGGGGACCACATACATCAGTATGTATTAGGTCAAGTGTGCCTGTACATCTTTCAGGCTTACCGTTAAATGGTCATTTCGTCATCTTGCCTTGTAGGCAAGGCTCACAAGTGGGAAGATCTTCTACAGTTAGAAAATCCAAAGGATCTTCCTTTACCAACCTTGTGATTCGGTCAACACCGATGTGGCCAAGTCAGTAATGCCACAGACACGTGGGATTCACTATATCATGGGCTCTCTTCTTGGGGATTTCAGCTGACGTAGTTTCGGTTATGTTAGTTTCTAGAGAAGGATGTAGAACATAGAGACCGTTCTCCAGTTTCCCGTATGCGATGAATCTGTTATTTCTTTTAATAGTAATCGTATTACTAAAGAAGACAGAATAACCATCTGCACACAGTTTAGAAACATAAATCAAATTCCTTCTTAAATTTTGTACATAAAGACAATCTTTCAGTACAATTTTTCTTTCTCTAAAAGTTAACTCCACAGTTCCTATTGCCGTGGCTGCAACAGTTGCAATAGTCCCCAAGTAGAGAGTAGCTTCTCCTTCACTCAGCCTTCTACTTACCTTGAACCCCTGCAGTGAGTTACACGCATGAGTTGAAGCCCCATAGTCAATACACCAGGACGCAGAAGCTACCAATAAATTGGTTCCTATAACACAAGTTTTGAATTTACCTTTCTTGGATTCTAGGTAGGCAGGACAATTCCTTTTCCAGTGGCCGGTTTTCTTGCAGAAGTGACAGGCATCCGATGCTTTATCTTTCTTCTACCTCTTGGGTTTGGCAGCCTTCTTCTGGGGCTCTCTTTGCCTTCCTTTTCTTGCCCGATTTGTCAGGTTCAACAAGCATGGCAATGGGCTCATCTTTTTTAATCAATTCTTTAACTCTTTGCAACATATTGCTGAGCTCTTGCAAGCTGACATTCAGCTTGTTCATGTTGTAGTTCATGATGAATGGATTAAAGGATGGAGGCAGAGAGTTGAGAATAGCATCGATCTGTGTTACCAAATCCAGCCCAGATCCAAGAGCCTCCAGTTCATTGATATAACCCATCATCCGGAGACAATGGTCGTGAACTTGTTGGTTCTTGGACATCTGCACGGTCATGAACTATTTCAAGACTTTTTGCCGAGTAGAACGATTCTGCTCTTCGTACATTGTCTTAAGACTATCCAATACATCTTTGGCAAGTTTAATCTGATCGAACTGCCTCTGAATTGGATTGTCCGAAGAAGCAATGATACAGCAGTGGGCAAGGGAGTTTTTCTCATACCATTCTTGGTATTCTCGTCTATGGGTCTCAGAAGCCCTATTTCCCGGATGATCCGGGGCAGAATTCTTGGCTACCTTATCCAACTTTTCAAAGGTTAAGACCAACATAAGGTTCCTGTACCAGTCGGCATAGTTTGGGCCCTTAAGCTTGTTGTCGTCAAGAAGCTTTGCAAATGATCCGTTTGCCATTTTCTGATAAAAGAGTAAACATCAGTCCACAACCTAATTTGATTCATGTTCATTTCATAGATATGGATTTTAATCTATGATCCATTTCCATTTATTCATCTCTAAGATTTCCCTCCTTTCTCAGTGACAGAGACTATGGGTTGTCTCTAGAAATGTGGGAAATCACATAGGGTGCATGGAGCCAACTGTTTCAGCTGCATAACCCCACCACCTTTCTGTGAAGGATCATATCCACTCATCATATGAGTTTTCCCTTTGGCCTCTGTCAGACAAGGTTCAGAGCCATTTTGAAATAAAACATTTTGTCCAGTGATTGCTTACCCATTATATTCGTGAACGCCAAGGTACCATGAGAGAGTTCCCATTTTCTAGTGAAGCCCCTCCCACATCGGTTTATGACGCCCCTATCATCTTATGAAACACTCAGACAAGCCCAACAGCAAATGGATAGCCCATTTTCTGGTGTGTTTCCTCATTACTAAAGGACCCATCCTCATGCTAATGATGGAAGGCCTTTAGAGAGTTCATCATATGAATCTCCCTATCACATGCACTCATATTAGTTGGAGAGAACAGTTAATTATGCCTTAGTTTGATTTAGGTCAAACCAAAGTGGCTCCCATTGACTTTCATAAAGTCAGATTTCGGTGGGCCTTAAATCGGCTAAGGTTTCGCACGTAACCTCTCGATGAAGTGTGGGGCCCACCACTGAGGGAGGTCATCCAATGACCAGAAGGGACACCATGGCAATGATGTGCATTCAGCCATGGTGTGCACAAGAGCCACTGTCGAATGAGCATGGGCCAAGCACTTATGGCCCATGTACGGAGCACATCACACATCCAAACATCTCATGCAGGGATAAATTGATCCAATCAATTAATTATCTGTAAGGCCCATTGGAAGCCCGTTAAAAATTTATAATATTAACCATTAATATTATTTAGGTATATGAGCTGAATTTGGGTTACCCAGTTCGGCCCATATAGCTTTATCATTTTCAGTGGGCTTTTAGCAATTTTAACTATTTAAAACTGGGCCTTTACAGGTTGGGCCGAATGAACCATTTAATTAAATATCAATCCTCAGGCCCATTAATGTGAAAAATAGGGCTGACTTTCAGCCTTGATTAAACCCTAGATTTGGTCCAAACAGTTTGAACCAATCTTGGTTTGAATGGGTCTAGGGTTTGATCTTTAATTAAATCTTTAATTCAAGAAAATAATCTGAAATTAAATAACTGATAAAATAAAATCAAGAATCAGTTAATCAGGGTTGTTTGCACACTCCATCCTACAAAACAGAGGTTAGAACACAAATTGCAATTTCACAAACTACAAATCGCAGATAGCGAATGTCTCATCTGCGAAATCTCCTTCTCTACGCCGCCATCTTCGATCCAAAATTAAATAGAAATCCTATTTCTATTAATAATTACATCAGATCGAATGCCTATACATTGAGTCTAAAAAAAAATTTATTTACAGACCAAATGTAATAAATAAATTCAAGAAACTGCAAATCTTGCAGTTCTCCCTACGCAAATCAAGAATTCGATCTCCTCTTGTACGAATAGCCCATAAATCAAGAAAATCATATAGAACTATTCTAAATAATAATCAAATTTATATAAAATTAATTTTAGATTATTTTCCCATCAGTTTTGGGAACAAATTTCCCAAAACCCATATCTGCGCAAATTGGGTAGAACGCCTTCTCCCTATTTGCACAGGTTCAGATCTAAAACAGAGTGGTTCAAGATATGAACCATGGCTCTGATACCACTGAAGGAATAGGAAATCCATCACATGGAGGTCCAAAGATTGCGGAATAAGGGGGCAAATTTCAAAAATTTTTCTCTTCCTTCAACTGGGAATCGAATTCCCCATTTAGAAAATCATATTTTCAATGATCATTCTTGAACCATAAACTGAACCAGATCCGAACCAAAAGGAGTAGGGAGAGATAATACCTGATACAGAGAAGTAGTATCTCCCAATGGAGGTGTTCATGCCCAAGGAAGGATCCAAAATCTGCTCCCACTGAAGATGGCGCAGTGTAGGGTGGAGCAGAATCAGCGGTGTTCTTCCAAAAGAACTTGATCCTTCTCAAGAATCACCTGGACGACTTGTGAATACAACTCCCACCAATATTTTCTCCAAAAGATTGGAATCAAGATCCAATATTGGTTTCTCCCAAGAACTGGAGATTGAAATACTGTAGGCGGCGGCTGCAGGAAGGAGGCGGCAAGAGAGTATTTACAGGGTGTAGATTCTCTCTTCTGTGATTTCAACTCTGAAGACAAGACTATCTGTTGCTTGCTTGTGATGGATGTCTAAAGGCTGCTACCCCCTCTTCCTTTTATAGACTTAAAGGGATCAGCTCCTAATCCTATTAGGAGTTGCTAGCCCAAATCATATCTGGATTAGAAGTCCCTTTAGGATAAGGGATAACCCTTATCTTATCTGCAGATTAGATTAGCTACTCCTAATCTATTAGGAAGTTTTCAAATCTAAATCTCATTTAGATCTTGGACTCTTTAAGTGGTTAGGGTGTGGGCCCAATCCTATCAGCTGATCCATCTCAGAATTCGCCCCTTAAGTGACTAGTCAAATTAGCCCAGTTCGAAATGGGCTTAAGGCCCATTTAAGGTTATGTATTCATTTAGCCTTCCAAACTACTGCCTAGTTGGGCTTCCTTGTATGGCGTGGGACCCAAACATTGATCTATACATCAGCCACATGGGCTCAGCCCAGCCTTTGTTACAAGGCCTGGCTGAATACATTGTTATGGACAGTGCACCCCCTGAAACCCATCAGATGGGCTCTATGGGCCCAACACTTACCCTAAGTGGTCCCTGGGCCAAACCACCTTGTAACACCTAGGGACTGTGGGCAGATGCAAGATTAGCCCATCAGGTATTTTCCTCAATGGTCTTACACTTAACCTCTTAGCCCATAATGATCATACACTGCTCGACAAGGGAGGACCTCTCCCTCGGCTGCAAGGAACAGTGTTGCACTCTCTCTTGTATGGATCCTGGGAATTAAAACCTTTTGCAAATCATTTTGAAACCATAATTTATATACTTTTATATCTCATATAAAATATATTTTGCAAAACAAATCTCAACGATTGAAATCGGTTGCCGACAGTCTTGGTTTCCATCAGTGAGAGTGCATCCCCGATCATTACCTTTGTCCGACAAAGGGGCTGATCCTGCCACTATGATCACCCACTCAGATGAATTCTCAGACTGTCCCAACATACCCGGGTTTTGACCCCCGCAAAGGATCTCACTGATTGGTATTTCAAAGATAGCCTAATCCGACACCTAGTGCAGTATCATAATCGAGTCTAGGGGTCGGGTGTAACTTTCCAGTTTTGCCCATCAATCTCCAAGGTCCAGGGCAATACTGGAAATCTGGTCAAGTTCAAAGATTCAATTAATCCTACACTGTAAGTGCCTAGGGTCTCACCCCGGTAGCTGAGACAAGGCACCCCTGCCGACTTGGTGGCGCCACAGTGTCAGCCTTGTCAGGATAGGTCTCCCCAGACCGACCCACTGGCTGTGAACATTCTAAAATAACACGAGTCTCATTAAGTGTCCAGTTTAAGAGTATTACACAGAAACATACCAAGGGAACATGAATCAAATATGCACTTTTATTCATTTACAATAAACTCATAAAGTACACCATTTTGATTAAAACTAAGGACATACAAAACTGTCTAACAACTAATTGATTTGGGACCTGCTGGGGTATTATTGAGTTGTTTTTTATGCTTCTGCCCACCTCGATGTGTTCAGTCCTACAGAGATGAAGAAACTTGAGTGCAGCTATTCTTATGGCAAATCTGTACTGTAGAAATGGCCAAGATGCAGAAAGATGATGAACCACCGTTTCATGGGCTGCCAAATGGGTGCAGCCATGCAGGTGATAACAATTTTGAAATCTCTTTTTACATGTTAGTTGTTGAGAAATGAAACCTGGCTTCAGATTGTGCAAAATTTGTGAAACTTTGACAGCTAGTCTTCACTGTGTGCATGTTCACTGGGTCACAGAGAACGTGGTGGTTCCAGACTTCCAAGTAATAGTTGTATGGTCCATTTTCAGAGATCGCTGAGGTAATTTCTCAATTGTTACTTGTTAGTAGTTAGGCTAGGCTTGTGCCAGAGGGCACATGGCAATGGCAGGCAAGAGAAGGAGTTTTCTATTTCTACACCGTCCATCTACTAGGGAGCCTCTGGATTAGTCCAGGTTGATTCTTGGATTCGGAAAATCACGATCTATGATAAGAGAAATCTCCTGAACCTGAAGGGCCCTCAAATACAGGGTCGGTAATGGGAAGAATGTCTTGCTCTGATTCCCTATGAAAACGTGTTAGTCGTCTGACCCACCTTGCCAATAAGCTTGATGCTGTCCTCACATTTATTAATTCTGGCATTTTGCTACAAACAAGGTATGCTTACGCGGGCTACACAGCCCCGAATCCCCAATCACAAAAAAAGCACCTAGAGTTCCGTACTTTTACCAGATGTACCAGCGACTGACTTGTTTATTTGGGATTGGGGTTATGTTACGTACCCTTTCCAGAGGGGGAAATGGATACGTAATTCCCTGGAGCAATAACGCTGGAGCGTCGCTCAAAGAGGATTCAGGATCACAAGATGCACTGAATAAGGAAGAAGAAGATGAATTTGGTTAAAATGTCGAATACCCTTCCTTATTGGTTTATATTACTTATATAGGCTTATGGCCATTACAAGGAACTGATTTGCAATGATTACAATTACTGATCAAAACGGCGATGATTCTCCATTCTCTCATCAACTCTAACGGTCTTCAGGAGTGCCCATGGCTTTTACATAAATACCCATGCCAGACCCGTACACGTCAGCAGTAGTAAGGGTAGTAAGCTTTTCATCCCGCCCGAACATTAAGGCTCGTAACAGGTTATGTAGTCTATGTTACATATCTTGTTTCTATCCGATCCAGAGTAGTCCAACCTTGAGCTCTCTACCGAAGTTTCACTGGTGGTTCTGTTTTGTGTTTTTCCTGTAGTTTATTACTGGAACATTTTCTTGTTATTCTTACTTTAGTATCCTTCCTTGAGTTGGTTTGTTAGTGTGCTAGTTACATTTTCATAGGTTTTATCTCCATGTGTTTTCTAGCTGTTGTTCTGCTTTGCGTTCTTTCACTCTCCTCCCTTCTTTTGCGGGTCTAGCGTGATAGGAAGGCCATTCCTACCGAAAGAAAGCCAAATTTCATCTTATAAGGGCGGGGGCAATACAATTTCTTCTACTCTCCCTCATAAGTGAGTCCAATTAAGGTCGCATTTGGCATTCCTTATTTTAAGGAATTATTTCCTTTTTTGCAGTTAAAAACTCAGTGTTCAATGTAACAGAAAAAAGGCGATAAATCCTTAAAATAAAGAATGCCAAATGCAGTCTAAGTGAGGAGACTGGATGCCCACTTGGATTGTCTGGTGGAGGGAGCGGGAGGTTGACTAGATCCCCAAAATGAGAATTAAAGGGAAAAGAAAGAAAATTTTGAGAGCACAGAATACCATCTAAAAAAAGACATTAAACAAAGAAAAGACACCAAAGATTATCAAATTTCAAATCAGAAGACAATAAAGAAGAGGTTCCAAATGAAGGGTGGTTAATGAAAAGTCACTAATGAAATACATGTTTCAAAGACACTTTTAAATGAAGAGACACTTCAATGAAAGGTCACTACTTTTAATTAAAAGCCATATTTAAAGAACTTTAAATGAAAAGACTTTAAATTGAATAGTCATTTATTTAGAGTAAGAAAAGTCATCTGTGATGAAAGGTCACTTAAAATTTAATTTAAACCAGTCAGGGCCTGTGTGGCGCATAAGTTTTTATTTCTAAGTGAAGTTGAGGATGGAGCTTTATGACTTTTCCAATTAAGTGGGTCCCATCCAAGTTCAATTTAAGTATTATTTTTGGGATATATCTAGTTTATCCAATCACAATCTAAGTTGCGTTTTAGTGAGAGTGGCCAATTTCCCATTCTCTAGATAAATTTGTATTTGTTTGTCTCTTAATGTTATTTTTTATTGATTTTATTATTACTTTGTATTATTTTTACGTAAAGTTATAAAAAAAAATATCTAAATAACAATTCCATAAACCGCCTTTGTGTTTTGACCCTAACAATGGCCTCTCCTATAGTTTTGAAAAAAAGAAGTGCAAATACCTCTTTTCCTTTGTTTTTTCAATAACAAAGACACCGAAATTACCAAAATACCCTTTTCATTGTTAATGCATTATCATATACAGTTTAAAATTTCAACTTTACTCTCCGCTAGTTTATTTTGTTAGACAACTTTTTATGAATAATTCTCCTTACTCTTCTTGGACAAAGTAAAATTAATGCATTACATCAACATTTTTTATTTGGAATGATGATGAAACAAAGGTATTTTCACCTTTCTTTCAAACAATAGGGGAGGTTTTTGTTAAGGTCAAAACACTGTGGTGTTTCATAGGATTAATTGCTATAAAACCCAAGGAGGTTTTTATAATTTCCTTATTTTTAAATGGAATTTAAATTGATTTCAAAATAATTGAACTATATTTAAAATTGATATTTTTATATTAATTATTGAAATTAGTAAAAATTAAGTTTAGTTAAATAATTAAGTTTTTATTAAACTTAAATTCCATATGAAATTTAACTAACTATATTAAGTTTTTATATTTTAGTATTACTTAAGTTGGTTTTAAATTAGTAAAAATTAATTATAAAACTAATAATTGTTAGATAATTTTGTATTAGTTTTATATTAATTTTAAATTGGTATTAGTTTTTAATTTATCTTATTCTTTTTATTATATTCACAACAATATTTTTATCAATAACAATAATTAACAATTATTTTTATTTTGTTTAGGTAACTTACTAAATTATTTTTATTATGGTTAACTAATTTATATTATTTTCAAATGGAATATAATGGAGGTCGAAAATCATGATCCTTGTTGGAGAGGTGATCTGGAGCTCGGTTGCCAATTGTGATAACTGATCTACAAGAAAAGTGTAAGAGGACTTGGGTGGATGTCCCAAGCAAGGAACTCTGTAGGTTGTTGATGATTATGCACTCGTTGTTTTCGGGACGACTTGCATGACATCGCGGGTATCTTTACCCACTTCCCCATGAAGTAGGGGTGAGTGGGCTTATTGCTACCAGGTGGGCTTTGTGCTCACGTATGTCTCGGACCACCTATCCCATGCGGTCGAAGAAGAGAAAGAGCATGCCACATAGGTCGGAGGCATGCTAAGGTCAAAGAGGTCCCTCTTGTCGCAGGTTGCCTAGGTTAGATAGATAAGCCGGGAGCTTGATATGGTCGAACCGTATGCGTGCTCCAGACCGATAAGTTGATTTGGTGGGGTGCTCTTAAATGAGGTCAAAGTTCACACGGGCTTCATAAGCCGATCTATCGAGGTACCTTGAAGCGAGCCTTGCCACATGTTGTTACAAAGCAATTCCGCCTCTATGTAACGGAATACAATTGGAGAAGAATGGATTATAATTTTAAATGGAAGTGGATTGTTTGGCATAATAATATATCATTGAATATCTCAATTTGAATATAATTAATCTTTACTAATAATTACAATTCAATGTAAAAATAAATATAGATAAATTAATGAATTTTGTAAAATTTAATGAGTAATGAAGATGCTAGAGAATTAGTGGCATTAGTTAATGAAGGATAGAATTAATGGCATAACTAATGAGGAGAGTTTATTAAAATAGTTAATGGGAGAGAGAGAGAGAGGGAGAGAGTTAATGAGGAGTGTTAAAAATCTTAAAAGTGATTGGTAGTACTTGATTTATTTTGTTCAATTTTAAAATTAAAAAATAAAAAAACACAAAAAAAGATAAGTGCTTTTGAGAAGAAACCAAAAAAAAGATAAGTGATTTTGAGAAGAAAACATAAAGTAGGGAAGTGTTAGCTTGGTACATTCCATTTTAATATATAGATATGAATTAAAAATTATTTAAAAAAATTCTGGATAAATTACACATGTATTAGGATTTGTAAGCATGTGAAGAAAATAAAAAAGACAAAAATACCCCTACAAAATTTTTGTATCACATACACTAAAAATAAAAGAAGTTTTATAGAAGAGACAATCTAGTGAACAACAAACAACTAGATTGATAGAGGCTATTTTAATTTCAAAATCAAAGGAAAACATGAGAACCATTTATAATCACATCTCTTTGAAAAGAGTGGGAATCATGAGTAATGATGAAAATATAGAGGTGAAAACCCAAAAGTGGGGGTTTACTAAGTTGTATTTAGTTCTGAAAAGACAAATACAATTAAAGGCATATTCATTTATTGGTAAATAAGAAGGGGAAAGTTGGTCAATGGGTATCTCTTTTCCTTTGACCAACTTTACAGTGTTCTTTTTGTATTAAGTATCAGGCCTTATGGTAAAGAGAGCTTTATTTACCGGACTAAAACTTATCCATCTCCTAGGTGGGTAACTTTTCCACTTAGGGGAAAAGTTTATAAAACATAATGGGACAAGATTGCCCTTTTAACATTAGCTTTGTATGGGTAAAAAGTGTTAGATAGTTATGCCCTTTAGCTCCAATCAGATTGATGTACCTTTTTGACATTTATTGTAAATGAATAAAGTACATAATTGGTTCATGTCATTGTAGTGTGTTTCAGTGTAATATCCTTAAACTGGACACTTAATGAGACTCGTGTTAGTTTAAAATCTTCACAGTCGTTGGATAGATCTGGGGAGATTTATCCTACCAAGGCCGACACTGATGTGCCGCCAAGTTGGTTGGGGTGGCTTGTCTCAACTACCAGGGTGAGACATAAGGTACATACATGCAGTGTGGGTTTTCTTGAAACCTTGAACCAGACCAAAATTCTAGTATTGCCCTGGACCTTGGGGATAGATGGGCAAAATTGGAATGTTACACCTGACCCCTATACTCGATTATGATACTACACTAGGTTTCGGATTGTGCTATCCTTGATATGCCAATCAGTGAGATCCTTAGGGGGGTCAAAACCTAGGTATGTTGGCATAGTCCAAGAATTCATCTGAGTAGGTGATCATAGTGACAGGATCAGCCCCTTTGTCGGACAAAGTGAATGATCGGGGATGCACTCTCTTTGATGGAAACATAAACTGCTGATAGTTGATTTCAACCGTTGAAATTTGTTTTGCAAAATTATATAAAGATACACAAACACACACACACACACACACACACATATATATATATATATATATTATGGTTTAAAATGTTTGCAAAGGGTTTTAAATCCTGGGATCCATGTGAGTAGAGAGTGCAGCACTGCACCTTGCAACCCAGGGAGAGCTCCTCTCTTGTCGGGCAGTGTTTGATCATTATGGTTTGAGAGGTTAAGTGTAAGACCATACCTGATGGGCTAATCTTGCATCTGCCCACAGTCATTGGGTTTTCATAAGGTGGCTGGAACCAAGGACCATTTAGTGTAAATGTTGAGCCCATTAAGAGCCCATGGTGATGGAGTCAAGGGTTCACTGTCTCCTACAGTGAATTCGGCCAGACCTTATAACAAAGGCTGGCCTGAACCCATGTGGTTGATGTGTAGATCAATGTTTAGGTCCCACGCCATACAAAGATAGCCAATTGGGCAGCAGGTTAAGAGATTAAGTGAGCACATAGACTTAATGGTCCTAAAGCCCAATTCAAACTGCCTTAATAAGATTAACTAAATAGGGGTAGTTCTAGGATTTGGATCAACTGATAGAATAAGGGATTATCCCTATCCACTCAAAAAGTCCATATCCAAATAAAGATTTGGATCAAGATACTACTAATTTAATTAGGATGGCTGATCTTTATCTACAGATAAGATAAGGGTTTATCCTTATCTCTTAAAGAGAGTTCAAATCCAAATATAAGATTTGGATTAGGAAACTCCTAATGAGATTAGGAGAACCTCTCTTTAAGGCTATAAATAAGAGAGCAGGGCAGACCTCCAATCACAACTCACAGTCTGCTGAATCAAAAGAGAAGACAACACACAATTTGACTGCTCTTGTCTTCTGCTCTTTTCTTCCTCTTCTTGCCGCTCCTACCCAATTCGATCTCCACCTATGGGAGTGATCAAGAACAGTTCTTGATATTGCCTTTTGCTAGAAAAGGCAATCTGAAGTCGTGCTCACCAGCCCTCCATCATATTCTTGTTGAAGAATTCGGTTCTTGCTGAAAAGTCATCCTGCTGATTCTGCTTCACATCACACTGTGTAATCTTCGGTAGAAGCAGTCTTTGGTTTTGTCCTTGGGCGTGAACACCTTCGTTGGGAGTTACTGTTACTCCGTATCAGGTATATCCCTCTCCTACCTTTTCTTGGTTTTAGATCTGGTCCAGTTTGGAGAAAGAGAAATTTTGAAATTTCACCCAACCTTCTTGTAGGGTTTGGCCATCCATATGATGGATCTCTCATCCCTTCAGTGGTATCAGAGCCAGGCTCAAATCTTGAACCAAATTAAACCAGATTTAGATCTACGCAAATGGGTAGAAGGCATTCTACCCGATTTGCGCAGATAACATTTTTCTGGAAAATTGGTTCCCAGTTTTTGGGCGATCAATCTGAAATTAAATCTTTATAAATCTGATTAATGTTAAGAACTGTTCTATATATTTTTCTTGATATGTGGGTTGTTCGTATGGTGGAGATCGGATTCTTTAATGGCGTAAGAAATCTGCGCACCTACTGTTCTATTCATTCTTGGTCTGTAATTAATTAATTTTAATTTTTTATACGGAATGTATAAGAATTTAAATCTGATGTAATATTAATAGAAAAATAGGTTTTCTATTTTATTTCATTTGATGATGAAGCAGAAAACGTAGAGGAGAAATTTTCATAGATTTGGGTTTAGCCATCTGCGTTTTGCAGTTTTGGAAACTGCACACTGCGATCTAATCTTTGTTTTGCAAGGTAGCAGCCTACAAACAACCCTCCTACTGATTCTTGATTGTCTTGCATCAGTAAGTTAATTTCAGATCATCTTCTTGAATTGAATCTTGAATTAAACATCAAACCCTAGACCCATTCGAACCAGATTGGACCAAACTGGTTGGACCGAATCTATGGTTCGATGGGAGCTATTCTCAGCCCTAAAATTTTCTATTTGGGCCAAGGGATTGATGGTTAATCGCAAGATGCAATTCGGCCCACATTTGTAAAACCCAGTTTTAATCTATTAAAACTGTTTTTAGCCCAATTCAGCTTAAAGCTATATGGGCCGAACTGCTCTTTGCAGTTCAGCCCATATACCTAGATAATATTAATTGATAATATTATGAAATTAAATGGGATTTTCATATGGGTTTTACAGTTATTTAATTGGATCAATTATGGATATCATGCATGTGATGTGTGGATGCGTGATGTGCTACGTTCATGGGCCATAAGCACTTGGCCCAAGCTGATACGATAGTGGCTCTTATGAACACCATGGCTGAATGCACATCATCGCCATGGTGTCCTTAATATCATTGGATGATCTCCCAGCATGGTGGGCCCCACACCATCTTCCTCCACAAGAGGAACCGTGCAGAACCCTAGCCGATAAGGGCCCATCTAAATCTAGCTTTATGAAAATCAATGGGAGCCACTTTGGTTTGACCTAAATTAAACTAGGGTGTAATTATTCGTTCTCTCCTGAAAATATAAGTGCATGTGATAGGGAGATTCATATGATGAACTCTCTAAAGGCCTTCCATCATTAGTATGAAGGTTGACTGTATTGATGGGTGGGGATGCACCATAAAATCGGGCTATCCATCTACTATTGCAGTTGGTTAAATTGCTTCATGAGATGATAGGGGTGTCATAGACTGATGTGGGAAGGGCCTATCCAAAAATGGAACTCTCTCATGGTACCTTGGCATTCACGAACATGATGGGTGAGCACTTATTGGACAGAAAAGTTTAACCTAAAATGGCTATGAACCTTGTCTGATAGAGGCCAAAGGGAAAACTCATAAAATGAGTGGATAAGATCCTTCACAGAAAGGTGGTGGGCTTATGCAATTGAAACAGTTGGCTCCATGCACCCTATGTAGTTTCCTACATTTCTAGAGACACAACTGTATCCTTCATTGAGGATGGAGGGAATCTCAGAGATGCCCAAAATGGAAATGAGACATAGATTAAAAGTCATATCTATGTGATAACATGAATAAATTAGGTTGTGAACTTACAAATCTGCCTTGCCTATTATCATAAATGGCAAACGGAAACTTCACCAAACTGTTCTGAAACCTTATATTGGTCCTGACGTCTGAGAAATTGGACAAAATTACTAGAAACCCTACTCTGAATCATTTGGGTGGCAAGGCTTTTGAGGCCAGACAAAGAGAGTATCAAGAATGGGAGGAGAAAAATTCTCTTGCTTGGTGCTATATTATAGCCTCTTTGGATAATCCAATACAATGACAATTCGATAAGATCGAAGTGTCCAAGGATATATTGGATAGTCTAAAGTCTATGTATGAGGAGCAGAACTGTTCTACTCGTCAGAAGGTCTTAAAGTTGTTTATGACCGCACAGATGACCAAGAACCAACAGGTTCATGACCATTGTTTAAAGATGATGGGTTATATTAATGAACTAGAGGCTGTCGGGTCAGGGCTAGACCATGACACCAAAATTGATGTTGTCCTCAATTTCCTACCTCCCTTCTTCAATCAGTTTATCATGAACTATAACATGAATAAACTAAACGTTAGCCTTCAGGAACTCGGTAATATGTTGTAGAGGAATGAAAAATTGATTAAGAAGGATAAGTCGATAGCCATGCTTATTGAAGGTGGCAAATCAGGCAAAAGAAAGAGGAAGGCTAAAGGGAAGGCTCAAAAGAAAAGTAGCAAGACTAAGAAGCAGAAGAAGGATAAGGCATTGAATGCCTGTCACTTCTGCAAATAGGCCAGCCATTGGAAGAGGAACTACCCTCAATTTCTGGAGACTAAGAAGAAAGGTGATTTCGAATCTTTTATCATAGAGACCAATTTGTTGGTCACTTCTGCTTCTTGGTGTATTGACTCCGGGGCTTCAACTCATGCGTGTAACTCACTGCAGGGGTTCAAGATAAGCAGAAGACTGAGTGATGGAGAGTGACACTCTACTTGGGGGCTTCTGCAACAATTGCAGCTACAACCATAGGAACTATAGAATTAGTTTTTAGAGAAGGAACTATTGTACTTAAAGAATGTCTTTTTGTACCCAATTTAAGAATAAATTTGATTTCTATCTCAAAATTGTGCATGGATGATTATTCTATCTTATTCAGTAACGTGATTACTATTAAACGGAATAACAAATTCCTCGCATACGGAGAACTTGAGAATGGTCTCTATGTTCTCCATCATTCTCTGGAAACAAACCTTACCGAAACTACGTCGGAAATAATCCCTAAGAAGAGGAACCATGATATAGTGAATCCCACGTGCCTATGGCATTACCAACTTAGCCATATTATTGTAGAACGTATCACAAGGTTGGTAAAGGATAGTTCTTTGGATTTTCTAACTATAGAAGATCCTCCAACTTGTGAACCTTGTCTTCAGGGTAAGATGACGAAATGACCATTTACCAGTAAGCCTGAAAGATCTACAAGCACACTTGACCTTATACATACTGATGTATGTGGTCCCCTAAATGTTAGGATACATAATCAGTATGTTTATTTCATAACCTTTACCAATGATTACTCACGGTATGGTTATGTGTACCTAATGAGACATAAGTCTAAATCTTTTGAAAAATTCAAAGAATTCAGACAATAAGTCAAGAAACAGTTTGGGAGAGAAATTAAGACCCTCCAATCAGATCAAGGTGGCGAGTATCTCTTTGACAAATTCGGGGACTACTTAAAGGACAATGGGATAGTATCACAACTAGCTCCTCCTACTACACCACAGTTAAATAGTGTGTCAGAAAGGAGGAACCAGACTTTATTGGATATGGTTCGATCACTTCTCGTACACTCGGAGTTACCCACATCTTTTTGGGGTTACGCATTAGAGACTGCGACATAAAGGCTGAACCGGGTTTGAACCAAATCCATTCCAAAGACTTACTATGAGCTTTAGACCAGCAAGAAACCAAGTGTAAGACACTTGAAGATTTGGGGTTGTCCGACACATGTGAAAAGAACAAGTGCTAACAAATTGGAATCCAAGACCAGTCATCGCCTATTTTGCAGTCGAAATGCCCACTTCTAAGAAGAAGATTACATCCTGGATAATTATCATCAGGAAGTTGTTCTTGATGAGGAGAGCCCAAGGGTAGTGGGAGATGTCCCACCAACTCCATAAAATAACCAACCTAGGAGATCTACCCTGGTTTCCAGGCCTCCAGTCCGTTTCGGCTATAACCATGAAAGTTACTTGGTGGAAACCACAACCAGTGAGGAGGATCCCATGACTTACTCAGATTCTATGTTGGGCATAGATTCCTAGAAGTAGGTAGATGCCATGAGAGCTGAGATGGATTCAATGGAGACCAATGGAGTCTGGACTCTAGTAGATCCACCCCCTGGGGTAAAGGAAATTGGTTGCAAATGGATCTATAAGAGAAAGAAGAGCCCCGTTGGTAAGGTTGAGACCTACAAGGCTCGTCTTGTTGGGAAAGGGTATACTTGGATAGAGGTAATCGATTATGAGGAAACTTTCTCGCCTGTGGCCATGCTTAAATCCATTAGGACCTTGCTAGTTGTAGCAGTATACCATGACTCTGAGATTTGGCAAATGGATGCCAAAACTATGTTCCTGAATGGAGATCTTATTGAAGATATCTATATGCAGTAACCGTAAGGTTTCAAAGCTGTAGGTCAGGATCACATGGTATGTAAACTCAACCGATCCATATATGGACTTAAGCAAGTTTCTAGGAGTTGGAACATCCGGTTTGACTCTATCGTCAAAAAGTTTGACTTTGAGCAAAATCCGGGTTAACCCTGTGTCTATAGGAAAACTAGTGGTGATAAGGTTATGTTCTTGGTTCTGTATGTAGATGACATTCTACTCATTGGGAATGATGTAGGAATGTTAACTACGGTGAAAGTGTGGCTTTCACAGCAGTTCTCCATGAAAGATCTTGGAGAAGCCTTCTACATACTAGGTCTTCGACTCTATAGAGATAGGTCAAAAAGGATAATAGGATTATCCCAATCTGCTTACATTGACCAAATAGTCAAGAGATACAAAGTGGAGAACTCCAAGAAAGGAAATGTTCCTTTCAGACATGGAGTCACTTTCTCCAAGGGTATGCCTCCCAAGACTCCCAAAGAGATTGAGGGCATGAAAGAGGTGCCCTATGCCTCAGCCGTTGGAGCATCATGTATGCCATGTTGTGCACTCGTCCTGACATCTCTCAACCAGTGACTGTGGTAAGCAGATACCAATCTAATCTAAGGCAGGATCATTGGACCGTTGTGAAAAACATACTAAAATACCTTCGAAGGAAAAAAGATTTTAGTTTGGTATTCGATGGTAGTTCACTACAGATCTAGGGGTATACTGATGCCGATTTCCAGTTAGATCCGGATGATAAAAAGTCTACATCTGGTTATATCTTCATTATAGGATTGTGTGCTGTTTGTTGGAAAGGCAGCAAATGGGGTCCTGAAAAGTAAGAATAACAGTCCACAACCCAAGTCGAACACATTACCGTAAGTGAGGCTACCTAATGAATGAAGGTGTTCATTCTGGAATTTGGAATTCAGCACATCACCCATTCCACTGTAGAGTGACAACACTGGATCTATGAGAGATTGATGTTAAAAGGTAGCTTCAGCAGAGAATGTGGCAGACCCGTTGACTAAGCCACTGACATAGAAAGTGTTTAAGAAACACGTGGAAAGCATGGGACTCTGGCTTGCACCCGATTGGACCTAAGTGCAAGTGGGAGTTATTAGATAGTTATGGCCTTTAGCTCCAATCAGATTGATGTACCTTTTTGACATTTATTGTAAATGAATAAAGTACATAATTGATTCATGCCATTGTGGTGTATTTCTGTGTAATACCCTTAAACTGAACACTTAATGAGACTCGTGTTAGTTTAGAATCTTCATAGTCGTTGGATAGATCTAGGGAGATTTATCCTGCCAAGGCTAACACTGATGTGTCACCAAGTTGGTTGGGGTGGGTTGTCTCAGCTGCCAGGGTGAGACCTGAGGTACATGCAATGTGGGTTTTCTTGAAACCCTAAATAAGACCAAAATTTCAATATTGCCCTAGACCTTGGAGATAGATGGGCAAAACTGGAATGTTACACCTGACCCCTAGACTTAATTATGATACTACACTAGGTGTCAGATTGGGTTGTATTTGATATGCCAATTAATGAGATCCTTAGAGGGAGTCAAAACCTGGGTATGTTGGGACAGTCCAAGAATTCATCTGAGTGGGTGATCATAGTGAAAGGGCCAGCCCCTTTGTCAGACAAAGTGAATGATCGGGGATACACTCTCTTTGATGGAAAACTAAACTGCTGGTAGTTAATTTCAACCGTTGAAATTTGTTTTGCAAAATATATTTATATAAAGATATACATACATATATATACATATACATATATATCTATATATATATATATATATATATATATATATATATATATATTTATGGTTTCAAAATGTTTGCAAAAGGTTTTAATTCTCAGGATCCATGTGAGTAGAGAGTGCAGCACTGCACCTTGCAGCCGAGGGAGAGGTCCTCTCTTGTCGGGCAGTGTTTGATCATTATGGACTGAGAGGTTTGTAAGACCATTGAGGGTAATACCTGATTGGCTAATCTTGCATCTGCCCACAGTCCTTGGATTTTCATAAGGCGGTTGGACCCAATGACCATTTAGTGTAAATGCTAGGCTCATTAAGAGCCCATGGTGATGAAGTCAGGGGTTCACTGTCTCCTATAGTGAATTCGGCCAGGCCTTGTAACAAAGGCTGGACTGAACCCATGTGGCTGATGTGTAGATCAATGTTTGGGTCCCACACCATACAAGGATAGCCAACTCTTGATAGTAGGTTTAGAGGTTAAGTGAACACATAGACTTGATGGGCCTAAAGCCCAATTCGAACTGCCTTAATAAGATTAATTAAATAGGGGCAGTTTTTGGATTTGGATCAGCTGATAGGATAAGGGATTATCCCTTTCCAATTAAAAAGTCCATATCCAAATAAAGATCTGGATCAAGAAACTCCTAATTTAATTAGGATGGCTGATCTTTATCTACAGATAAGATAAGGAAACTCCTAATGTGATAAGGAGACCCTCTCTTTAAGTCGATAAATAGGAGAGTAAGTCGGACCTCTAATCACAAATCATAGTTTGCTAAATCAAGAGAGAAGACAACACACAGTTTGATTGCTCCTATCTTTTGCTCTTTTCTTCCTGTTTTTGCCACCCCTACCTAGTTCGATCTCCAGCTGTGGGAGTGATCAAGAACAATTTTTGATATTGCCTTTTGCTAGAAAAGGCAATCTGAAGTCGTGCTCACCAGCCCTCCATCATATTCTTGTTGAAGAATTCGGTTCTTGCTGAAGAGTCATCCTACTGATTCTGCTTCACGTCACACCGTGTCATCTTTGGTAGAAGCAGTCTTTGGTTTTCTCCTTGGGCGTGAACACCTTCGTTGGGAGTTACTGTTATTCTGTATAAAGTATATCCCTTTCCTCCTATTTTTTGGTTTCAGATCTGGTCCGTTTTGGTTTCAAGATTGATCCTTGAAAGTGCAATTTTCTAAAATAGGGAATGTGATTCTCACATGGGAAAGAGAGAAATTTTGAAATTTCGCCCAACCTTCCTACAGGGTTCGGCAATCCATATGATGGATCTCTCATCCCTTCAAAAAGGTTATTATATTAATGGAAATCAAAAGAACATTGGTTAGTGAGAAATTTGTAAATGAATAGTGCCTAAGAAGGACATAGATCTTGGGGTGAATGGTCAAAGTCATCTAGCCAATAGAAAAAAATTGATGGACTTAAACAACACTAATAAGAAGGAAACGAAAGAAGATAGTGGAGTAATAGAGTTGAACCATTGGAGTGGAACAAGATCTAAGAAACTTTTTGCTCGAAGTGATAAAGATGATGAGAGAAATGATTGCCCTAGTAGGACTAGGATTGAGAGAATCTCTAGGCTTGTGACAAGATATAAAATATGGCTGACATGGCTTGGTTTGACCCGTTCAACCCAAATGGTTAAACCAATGACCAATGATCTTGAGGCAAAAGCGGTTTGGCCTCTAGGTTGGTTTTAAAAAATTGACTAGAAGAACTAAATCAAACTCAAGATAAGCTGTTAGAAAACCCATGTAAAAGAGATCTTATACACAAAGTAGTGGCATTCCAAAAGTTACTAAATAAAATCCTACTAAAAGAGATGCTTTGGGCTCAAAAATTGAGATTAAACCAATTAAAAGTAGGGAATAAAAACAACTAGTTTTTTTTTTTCATATGACCAACCTCATAAGAAGAAATCAAAACAAAATCATAAAGATTAAAGATGCTAGGGAAATTGGATGGAAGATGTAAAAGGATTTAAAGAATGATTTGTTAAAACATTTAATGAGTGGTTTACTAAGGGGGATTTGGTTAATTTAAACCTTGATCTAAAGGATTTAAAAAAAAAAATATTGGACAACAAGAATAAAGAACTCATCAAAGAGGTCTTTGATTAGGAGTCATGGGATGCTCTCAATGCAATGGGGGACTTCAAAGCCCTAGGCCTTGATGGGCTTAATGCCTTTTGTTTCAAAAAATACTGGGATATCTTGGGTAAATCAGCAGAGGAAACAGTTAAGTGATATTTTCACTCAATAAAAATAACTAGATAGCTTAATAGAACTTTAGTGGAATTGGTCCCTAAATTCGAGAACCCAACAATAATGGAGAATTTTAGGCCTATCAGCCAATGTAAACTTAGTAAGCATTTGTTTTTGGTGTAAAGTTTTTATCGATGTAAAAGTACATCGATTGAAATGTACATTGTTCGGCTTAAATAGTGAACCATTGTAAAGTAAAAAAAGTATGTCATTGCGTGAAAAAAAATTACATCAATAAAATCGATGTTGTCTTTACAACTCCACCATGAGTGAAATTTACATCGATTTTCAATGTAAAATTACATTGAAAACAAATGCTAGAAAAACTAAACCAGGGTGTAAGATTACCCCAGTTCTGATTTACACTAAAAACAAATGTAGTGTTAGTTTATAAAATCATAGGAAAGATCCTCGTAAGTAGACTCAAGCCAATCTTGACTGAAATAATTGCCTCATACCAAAGTGTGACCATTCTGGACAAGCAAATTACTAACAATATATTAATTGCTCATTGTGAGCATTGGGGAAGCAACTCATTTGGGCTGATTTGGAGTCGCCACCCATCGGTCAAATGAAATGGAAGTGATGGGACCTCAAAGAGTTATGTCAATAATTGATTTCATTTAATAGTGACTCCAAGATCCACGACGCTGGCTGAACCGATCTAGGTAAAACTCGGATGGGAAAGGCAAGGGGTTTAGCACCCCTCTCCTGAGTTCGGTAGGTAGGGCCCACATGAAAGTCCAAACAAGCATGATCACAAAATAAACAATTATTTAAGCAAATTATTAATAAAGAAATCAAACTCCAAGAACAAACCAACACAAAAGAGAATCTACCTTATCAATTTTATTATTTTTATTATTTTATTATTTTCTCTGTTTTTCATTTTTAAATATTTTATTTATTTATTTATTTATTATTTTATAAGTTTTTTATTTTTTTATTTTCTTATGGAATCTTATTTGTGTATTTGTTTTATGGAATTATTTTTTTATTATATTTTTAGTTTATATATATATATATAGATTATATTTTATCTTTTCCCATTTATTATTATTGTTATTATTATTATTATTATTATTATTATTATTATTATTATTATTATTATTATTATTATTATTATTATTGTTACTTCATTTTTTATTACTATTTCCCTTTCAATAGCTTATTCTCCCTATGTTTATCCAATGGATGTTGCTTATCTCTCGAGCTAACCACCTAAAGTTGTAAAACATTATACTACAAGTTCTTATTTGTTTCCTTTTATATATCACTTTTCTTTTTCTAATTATTCCTTTAATAATTACCTAGTGGATGTCGTTACCAACCCCCGATCTACTAGCATTTATTTATTTGCATTTTTCACTATTTGCTACATATAGATCAAACGAGCTAGTTCGAACTACATGATTCAACAAAACAAAATGAACAACTATTTAATTCACATTCAAATAACTAAAGTAAAGAAAGCATAACATAAACTAATGAATAATTTACATGGTAGATGGAATGACAAATTGATACTGGTCATAAACACGATAGACAAAAGGTTTCGTCGGAACTAGTTCAATGGAAACCTTATCACCAGTTTTTCTTACTACCCCCATTCGGATCCTGGCTAAAGGAAATGGGAAAATAGAGAAAAGGAAAAAAAGAAACAGAACAAAAAGAAAAATGAAATAATAGAGTAACGAGAACAGAGCTTACCTGGGATGGGATTTTGGTTAGAGAATGGTTAATGCAACAAGGGAACCAAGAGTGTGTTTCAAACTACTGTAATTATTAGTGATGCCGCATGATCTGGAAGCTCCCTCGTGTCTAAGGACTCAAACTCCATTTCAGATATTTTCTGGTTAGGACCGAGCTGTGCTAGGCTGAGCTGAAAGGTGGTCAAGTGTATATTGCAAGAGGAAGAATTAGAGTGCCCAGGTGTCTTTTGCCCAGGGAGGGCACTCCGATGCTTAAGTCAGAGAAGTTTGTGAATTCTTTTGAGAGTTTGAGAGAGCTAGAGAGTATATAATCACGCGTACCTTTTTAAGTAGAAGTGAGTGCCTTTTATAAGCACCAGTGGTCATAGCCCTCTTGTAACGGGCTTGAGCTTCTTGCGGAACCATTTCCGCTATGTTGGGCACATTAATGTATCAGTCGCAAGATCTGCTAGCATTTATTTATTTGCATTTTTCTCTATTTGCTACATATAGATCAAACGAGCTAGTTCAAACTACTTGATTCAACAAAACAAAACGAACAACTATTTAATTCACATTCAAATAACTAAAATAAAGAAAGCATAACATAAACTAATGAACAATTTACATGGTAGATGGAATGACAAATTGATGTTGGTCATAAACACGATAGACAAAAGGTTTTGTCGGAACTAGTTTAATGGAAACCTTATCACCAGTTTTGCTTACTACCCCTATTCGGATCCTGGCTAAAGGAAATGGGAAAATAGAGAAAAGGAAAAAAAGAAACAGAACAAAAAGAAAAATGAAATAATAGAGTAACGAGACAGAGCTTACTTGGGTTGGGATTTTGGTTAGAGAATGGTTAATGCAACAAGGGAACCAAGAGTGTGTTTCAAACTACTGTAATGATTAGTGATGTCGCATGATCTGGAAGCTCCCTCGTGTCTAAGGACCCAAACTCCATTTCAGATGTTTTCTGGTTAGGACCGAGCTGATCTAGGTTGAGCTGAAAGGTGGTCAAGCTGATGTATACTGCAAGAGGAAGAATTAGAGTGCCCGGGTGTCTTTTGCTCAGGGAGGGCACTCCGATGCTTAAGTCAAAGAGGTTTGTGAATTCTTTTGAGAGTTTGAGAGAGCTAGAGAGTATGTAATCACACGTACCTTTTTAAGTAAAAGTGAGTGCCTTTTATAGGCACCAGTGGTCATAGCCCTCTTTTAACTAGCTTGAGCTTCTTGTGGAACCATTTCCGCTTTGTTGTGCATGTTAATGTATCAGTTGCGAGATCTACGTGGGGGTTACAATCTACCTGAGTAACTTTGAGGCGTGCGATGCGGTAGGTCAGTTTAACAGTCGAGATATCAACACTCTGGGGTTCTCGGCTTGGTAACATATTGTTGGAATGGGTTAGCGGGCTCTTCCTCGCAGGTCGCTATGGACTCCTACAACTTGGTCGGCTTCTAAGGAAGGTCACCACAATCTTATGGAGTCTACTAGTTTGTCCTTGCCGAGGTGGAGGTCGGCCTAGACGAGGTGCTCCAAGCTGACTTGCCGAGCTAATTTGCTTACTTAGCACCGAGATGTCACCCGAAGGCCATGTGTCACAATATGATTGACTGGACCAAACTACCCCTCATTAATTGCCCCCCCACTCTTGAGCTAGTGTTAGCTTGGTGAAGGGAGTAGCTCTCAATAAAGGTACTTGGTCTGATTGGCTTGCTCTTTCTTGACCTGGGCTGAGGTAGGGTTGGTCCGTAGTAGATTTTAAATTTCAAATTCCAGGGAAGGGTGCATTCTGCAAAATTTTGAAAAGAGGCGCGTGCGAAGGGTGCACTAATTAAAAAAGTAGCACGCTCTTAAGGCGTGCAAATTTTGAATATGAAAATTTTCACACGCGCTATTGGTCGTAGATTTGTTGTAGGCGCATCTCCACCATTCGTCCTTTTTCGAGACGGGTTATAAGTAAGGGGTCCCCATTGAGGTCCCCACTTGCACTACTTTTGGAGCTTTCTGGGGTGGTGTTTGACTGGTGGAGGTCAAAGTCCGAGTCCTCCTCTTCATCTACCCTTTGTCGAGGTTCTACTAGTTGTTGTCGTCGATCTGCTTCAACTTTTCCTATGAGTACTTCTAGTCCTTCCGATTTCTCACTATCAGTCTGACGGTAGGTCGTTTGGCCAAAGATCAAAAGATGAGGTGAGCTCCTTAGGGGAGGACTCGTTTGGGGAGTACTGCGAAGGGTGTTTAGTAGAGCGAAAAAGTGAGGCCGAGCGAGTTGTAGTTGTCTTTAGCTCGACCAAACTATTTGGGGAGTGTATAGTTGAGTTGTGCCACACATACCAGATTCCTAATGAGTATAATTGGATCGAGCCACGCGTCGATTATTACCAATGAGATCGCGGCCGAGATGTGGTATGCGTCTATGAGGAGGCATTGGTTGCTGGTCTTTGATTCCCCCTTCATCCTTTCATTATTTCTGTGTTGAGATATTGTGGTGTGTCCCTAGGTTAGCTCAGTCCCAACGCAATCCGTACCTTGGTGGGGCTGATCAGTTTGTGCCATCACCGCAACTTGCCCTTGAACATAGATACTTTTTTCAGCTTGTGTATCATGAAGAAAACTGAAGATCCTTTTTGCTTCTACCTTCCTTTCCAAGGTGATCAGAAGGATTTAACCGATTTCCCTAATAAGATTAAAGGGTGGAAGGGTAAATTTTTCTATCTTTCTAAGGACGGTGGCTAAGGAATGAACACCATCTGGAATAGCAATTATTAGAGCTTCGGTGAGTCTCTAGACGAGGAGTTGCGTGTGTCACTTCAGGATTTTTTCAGCCAAAAATTTGAAGTAGGGAGCATTCTAGCCAAGCCTATGCTTATTCAGGCCAACTTGAGTCACGTAGGTAGGTCGGCCATTATGTCGTCTACATCTACATTTTTTGTTTCCTTAATGACTAGCTCATCTAACTATTTTTCCTTTTCTTCAGATATGGCAAGCATGGCTTCTATGTTGGTGCTTTCCAGGGAGAAGAAGGCCTTAAGGAATAAGCGAAGGGGGGATCGCCGCTCTTTGATGGAGGGGACCACAACAAGTGCTGAGGTAAGGTTACCGCACCCTACTCCTCTTGTCATCGACCTCAAGGGATACAGTGAGCCCATGAATACTGACCAGTACTCATCTGGCCCCTCTTCCTTCCAACCTCAGGTCAGCCAAGAGGAACACGAGGCCAGCCCTTACGTTTTAGACGTCCCTTGCTTCATTCCCAATGTCGCCGATGTTTTCATACTTGACTGTGTGTCTGACCCTCAGGTTGTTATAAAGTTGGCTAGGGGGACGTTGCTCCCTAAGGATATTCACTATTTCTATAGCCTAGACCCCATTGAATTCGGAGCTTGGATGGCTCACCATATTGTTCGGGTTTGTCTACTTATGGGATTTCTATCCTTTTGTTTTTGAGATGTATATTCTGATCATACTTTCCCTCTTTTGACAGGCGAGCTCCATTAGGAGAGTCTTGCTGGACCATGTTCATGTGAATCAGACAGAAAGAGGTGAGATGTAGGCGAACATTAACTCACTGTAGGTCGAGATGTAGAGGGTCCATCTCAACTCGGAGGAGGATCGCCACCAATTTTATGAGTAGAATCAGGAGATGCAACGCGAACTGACCAAGGTTCAACATAGGTTAGTTGAGGCCCAAGACACCATTGTTGCCCAGGTGCATCAACAGGAGGAAAGGTGGTTGAAGTACACTCAAGATATCTATCAAGCTGAGGAGGCGGCTGTTGCTCATTTCTTGGAGTCCCCAAAGTATGAGAAGAAGGTAGAGGATGGTCTTCTTGCGATGAAGAGGGGTTTCAAACTCTAGTACCACTATCGGAAAATGCTGCATCCTGCCTTCGACTTTGGCTCCCACTTTGTAAATGATGTGCCTATCGAGCTCGCCACTCAAGTTGATGAGGAGCCTCTAATCCCAAAAGAGGTTGAGGAGGATGACAGTGAGTTCCAGGGCGACGATGAAGAAGGGGACGAAGAGGGCGAAAATGATGAGTAGCTTGATCTATCAACTGATGATGACTTCCTGATGATTTCGAGAGCCTGCAAGCTCTTGCAAGTTTCTCTTGGGCATATGTGCCCTTTGATGTCCGAACTGTTGATATCTCTCCCTTTTTTTTTTACATGTACATGTACGACCATTGGCCTTCTTTAATGGAATTCACCTTTTGCACCTGTTGTTTTTCTCTTGGATGGATTTCTTTCATTGCTATTGTGCCAGCTCGGTTGGATTGTCGCTATGTTGATCGAATGCCTTAGCAATTTTTTTGTTGTATCTAGGTCTCCTCTCTTGCGCTTTTTGGTCGAGCTGCAGATCGACCTAGATGCCTTAGCGAAATTTGACACTTGCGCTTTTTGGACAAGTTGTAGGTCGGCTTGGATGCCTTAGCGGAATTTGACAAACTTACAAACATAGCTCGGAACACTTCTTTCAAAGATAGTACTTATGTAGATTGTCTATGTTCCACACCTAGGGCACTACCTTCCCTTCAAGTGTTTCGACCTCCTACGCGTTTCCTCCTATTACCTTGGAGACCCTGTAGGGGCCTTCCCAGTTCGGGCCGAGCTTTCCCATGCTGGACTTAGGTAAAATAACTTTTCTAAGCACCAAGTCACCAACTCTAAACTGGCATTTCTTCACTCGGACATTAAAGTACCAAGACACCCGTTGCTGGTATGTTGCATTCCAAATGTAGGCAAGGTCTCTATCTCTTCTACTAAGTCAAGATTGGTTCATAGGTCATCCACATTAGTTTCTTCGTCGAATGATTTAGATTGCAAGGTTGACACCTCCATTTCTGTTGGTATGACTGCCTCGGTTTCATATGTTAGGTTAAAAAGGCATTTCACCTATGTTGTTATAACAGTTGTTCGGTCAGCCCATAACATACTGGGCAGCTCATCGACCCACAAACCTTTAGCTCAGGAAAGCCGAGCTTTAAGGCCATGGAGGATGGCCCTATTAGTTACCTCGGCCTGACCGTTGGCTTAGGGATGAGCAACCAAGGTGAAATTCTGCCTTATACCCATTTGTGCGCACCAGTCTTGGAATTCGATATCCTTAAATTGTTTTCAGTTGTCCGAGATCAGTACTCTTGGCAGCCCGAATCTACACATGATATTTCTCTAGAAAAAATTCTAAACATCCCAAGCTATTACGGTGACTAGTGGCTCGGCCTCCACCCACTTAGTGACTTTGTGAAGTAGTCGACTATTGACACTAGAAACTTCTTATGTCCTTTCGCTGGTTAGAAGGGGCCCAATAAGTCTATTCCCCATTGTACGAGTGGCCATGGGCTAGTCAAGTACTTTAGGTTGGCCACTGGTTAGTGTAGGATGTTGGTGCGTCATTGGCATTTATCACATTTTTGGACCAGCTCGATTGTGTCTGCTTTCATGGTAGGCCAATAGTATCCTTGTGGTAAAGCTTTTTGGGCAAGGGCTCTGCCCCCCAAGTGTCCTCCGTAGAGTCCTTCATGGATTTCGTGTAATACCCAATGCTTCAGGTCAACGTAGACACCGCAAGTACACCAGCGTAACAGACCAATAGAGCCGCTCGCCCATGATCACATAGCAAGCTGCTTGTCATTCTATTCATCGAACTGTGTTTCATTCCTTTAGTAATGTGCCTCGGTGCAGGTAGTCGAGGAGTGGATCTATCCAGCTCAACTCTGATGTTGTTATTTCAGCGACCTCTTCCACCCCCTTCTCTATCAAGGGGCGAGGTAACTCTTCTATGTTGACCATCCTTTTTGCTGAGTCGGCTGTACTAGCCAATCTGGAGAGGACGTCAACTTCGGTCTTTTCTGACCTTGAAATTTGTTGGAGATGCCAAGAATGGAAGCTGGGCAAGAGTTCCCTTACCTTGGCAAAGTAGGTTGGAATGGCAGGTTCCCTAGCCTTATATTGTCCATTCACTTGGTTTACCATGAGATGTTTGGCCCTAACTTCCTTTGCTAGCGTCAGTCTGACTATCAATGCTTCATATTCAGCCTCATTATTCGAAGCTTGGAACAGAAACTGAAACACGTATTCCATTTTAACCTCGCTAGGCCCGTAGAGTTCCAACCTAGTTCCTCTTCCACTCTGATTGGACAAGCTGTCCACATGAAGTATCAAGGGCTCCTTGTCCCAGGTCACGATCTCACGAGCTGGGGCTGGTGTCACACTGGTTGAAGCCTCCAATGTGGTTGATGGTTTGGCAACTTCAAGGGTTGACAAGCTGAAGGTGCACTTGGCGATGAAATCTGCCAGGACCTGCACATTTATTACTAGTTGTGGCTCATAACGGATGTCATATTCACTGAGCTCTATTGCCCACTTCATTAGTCTCCCAGATACCTCAGGCTTTTTGGAGGATTTGCCTTAAAGGTTGATTAGTCAAGACTACAATAGTGTGGGCTTGGAAATAGGGCCTTAGTTTCTGAGCTGCCAACACTAATGCAAAAGCGAGCTTCTCTATGTTCGGGTACCTCGTCTTAGTAGCATGCAGGACTTTTCTCACATAGTAGACTGGTCACTGAATTTTATCTACTTCTCTTATTAGGACCGAGCTGACCACCTTATCACTCGCAGAGAGGTAGAGTTTAAGCTTATCCCCGGTCTCAAGTCTAGTCAATAAGGGAGGTGAACTAAGGTATCTTTTTAGCTCGTCAAAGGCAAGCTAACACTCTTTGGTCCATTCAAAACCTTGGTTTTAATTTATCGCCTTAAAAAAGGGTAAGCACTTCCCAACTGACTTAGACATAAATTGGCTTAGGGCAGCTATTTGGTTAGTTAACTTTTGGGTTTCCTTAACTAAGCTAGGAGGTCGCATGTCTAAGATAGCTTGGATTTTTTTTGGGTTGGCCTCAATACCACGTCGACTAATGATGTATCTGAGGAATTTACTTGAGGTCACACCAAAAGCGCACTTGTTAGGGTTGAGATTTAGGTTATATTTTCTTAAAACACTGAAAACAAGGTCTAGGTTGGCAACTTCAGTGGGTCAAGCTCGCTCATCTATGTTCTCAAGTGGTGGCTCCAGGTCGAAGTCGATGGCAATTTTGCCCATTGCCTTCAAGGCGGCTACGTAGCACTTGCGAGATTCTAAATGGTCACCTTGCATAATCCCAATGCTTGTATCTGTAGGGAACTTCATGGCCAAATGGTATGTCGAGACAACTTCCCAATGGGTGTGTAGGATAGGTTGGCCCAATATGATGTTGTATGGGGAGGGAGTGGCGACAACTAGGAAATCAGGATCGAACTAGACCGTGTTAGGAGACGAACCTGCCTCACCTAGTACCCTTACCTTGCCAATGAGCCAAACTACCTCTCTGCTGAAGTCTATCAGGGGAATGTTGATGGGCTGTAGGTCCTTTTTCCCAAGCTCCATGAACTCAAAGGCCTTCAAGAATATGATGTCGGCCGAGGTACCAGAGTTGACAAGAATCTCTTTCACTTTGAAGTCATTAATGAGTAACCTTACCACCATGGCATCATCATGCAGATTTTGGATTCTGTGCATGTTGTCTTTAGTGAAATAGATTACTTCTCTCCATGTGCACTTTTGAGGGTTATCATCTTCGTGTTCAAGTTCCCCAAATTTCTACCTGCTGAGGTAGTGCACCCGTTGACAATAGACCCTCCGGTAATCATGCTAATGACTCATCGGGCAGGTTGCTCTTGTCCTTGGTTTCTGGGAGTTGCTTCTTGCTTCTGACTTGTTTGGGGGACTTCCCTGACTTGCTCTACATGTTGGCCTTCATCTTTGACGTATTGCCTCAGATATCCTTTGTTGATCAGGTCTTCAATTTCATTTTTTGAGGTTCCAATAGTTTCATGTGTCATGGCCAACATCGCGATGGAAGTGGCAGTACTTGTTGGGGTTTCTAGTGGTTGGGTCACCCTTCATCCTGGGTGGCCACTTTACATAGTTATTGGATTTTATTTGCATTAAAATTTCTCCCATTTTTGTATTCAAGGGAGTGAAGGTCTTATTGTACAAGGGTGGGGTCCCAGATCGTTGGTTTGAACCCTGAGGTGGAGACTTACTCTTTCTTCAAGGTAAGCTGCTACACCTGCCTCTTGGTGATCTGCTTCTCTTAGGAGACTTACTTCTCCTCTTTGTCTTGCTGCTTCTTGCTTCTTCTTCAGCTTGCTTTCTCTTGCCAGACAGCTTGGACCACGATCCAAGTGCTTCTTCTGCTTTGATGAACTTTTCCGCCACATCTAGGAACTCTTCCATGGTAGCCAGCGGGTTCAACTCTATCTCCTAACACATGTTAGGATGACACACGCCATTCTTGGTCGCGGTGAGCTGGACAGTGGGATTCAGGTTTGGGATCTGTAAGCATTCTAAATTAAACCTCTTGATATTACTCACGGAGGGTTTCTCTTGGTTTTTGAATTACATTCAACAAACAAGTCATTGATTTTGAGTTCTCTTTACTTGTTATGAAATGTGAAATCTATTGGCAAACTAATTTCAATTTTTTATAGAACCAAGTGCCAACCCAGAATACTACAGTCGAGCTTCTTCTCTAAGAGTGGTTGGAAAGGTGATGCACATGCTCGTGTCATTAGCCTCGTGAAGTAGCATTAGGGCCTGGAAACTATTGGCATGCTCTACTGGGTTGGTGGAACCCTTGTAAGTCTCGGGGATGGGTGCTCTAAAATTCTTTTGCCTTAGGGCCTGGAGAACCTTCGGTGCTAATGGAGATTCTCGAGAGATGAGCAGTTGTCTAGAAGAAGTCCCTACCTGGCTTACCGCTTTGCTGCTCACCTTGCTTTCTATTTGTCATTTGCTCTATTATTCGGCACTCCCCCAATTAGGGCGAGCTGACTCTTCTTTGCAGCATGATGGGCATGTCTTCTACACCTTCTCTTGGACCCCTCTGATGAGATGGCGGCCTCTGTTCTAAAGGGAGCTGTGGCTTGGCTTTCCATCGGCAGTTGGTTCTAGTTAAGTTAAGGGGCCATGTTGTCACCTCGGGGTTGGTTACGAACAAGTTCTTGAACTCGGCTGTTGACTGTGGTCTAGCCTAAGTTCTAGCTCTGAGTTGATTCTACCCGACGTTCTATTGTGGTACATGCCAAGGAGGCGGTACTTGTTGTTGGTGCTATTGTTGTTGTTCTCCCACCATGAAGGCGAACTTGCTTTCCCAAAACTTGAGCTGATCGCTCATTCCTCAAACACACTATACCAGATCACTGAACTGGCACGCATCGACTGTTGCGGGAGCTACTGTGGTCTCTACCACAGGAGGAGGCGCATTCACATTCTCTAGCACATTGACCAGGTTTATGGGAACATCGATTTGCCCAATGGTGATGGTGGGCACTTGTCAGTTGTTGGCAGGCTGGTTGTTTAATGAAGCCATCAATTCTTAAGTTCTTGAAAGAAATGTATAGCGAGAGTACTTAGCTTTTTGTTTTAAGTTTCCCACAAGCGATGCCAATTGATGTCGTGTGATCTAGAAGCTCCCTCGTATCTAATGACTCAAACTCTAATTCAGATATTTCCTGGTTAGGGTCGGGCTAAAAGGTGATCAAGTTGATGTATATTACAAGAGGAAGAATTCGAGTTCTTAAGTGTCTTTTACCTAGGGAGGGCACTCCGATGCTTAAGTCAGAGAGGTTTGTGAATTCTTTTGAGAGAGCTAGAGAGTATGTAATCACACATAACCTTTTTAGGTAGGAGTGCCTTTTATAGGCCCTAGTGGTTAGAGCCCTCTTGTAACGGGCTTGAGCTTCTTGTGGAACCATTTCTTCTTTGTTGGAAACGTTAATGTGTCGGTTGCAAGATCTATATAGGGGTTACGATCTACCCAAGTAACTCTAGCAAGTGCGATGTGGTAGGTTGGTATAACGGTCGAGATATCAGTGCTCCGGGGATCTTGGCTTGGTAATGTACTGCTAGAATGGGTCAGGGGCTCTTCCTCGCAAGTCGCCATGGACTCCTCTAACTTGGTCAGCTTCTAGGGCAGGTCGCTGTAATCTTACGGAGTCTACGGCCTTGCCGAGGTGGAGGTCGGCTTTGATGTGGTGCTTCAAGCTGACTTGCCGAGCTAGTTTGCTTACTCAGCGTTGAGATATCACTCGAAGGCCACATGTCACAATATGATTGATCAGACCAAATTACCCCTCATCAATTAGTGCTTATGGGTAGGAACTTAACAGGATGAAACAATTGCATGGGTAGAAATTTCGCTTGAGATTGAGAGAAGAACAAATCCAAGTGGCGTCTGCTAGGCTCATTTTGGAAGGAGTATAAATACAAATATGTAGAGTGCAAAACATTGTATTTTGTATTATTTTGAATGTTTTTGCACTCTAGATATTTGTATTTGTGCTTCTTCTAAATTGATCTCTATGGTTGGTTCTACTTGTTGGCTATGAGATACTGCAATAGAGGAGGAGACTATTCAGAGTTTAGATCACACTTTAATGCGGGAGACACACCGCTTCTTAACTATGAAGCTAATGGTATGAGGTGTATTCGCTATTCGGATTTAAGAAGAGAGGGGATTTAAACGGTGGTTGTTATTAACAGTTTTGTTTAGTTAGGGAAGAAAGTGGAGAATAAAGGGCCAACAATTGGAAAGAATGATGGGAAGAGAGAGAGAGAGAGAGAGAGAGAGTAGAGAAATGGAGAAAAAGAGAGAAAGAAAGAAGGAGAAAATGAGAGAAAGTGGTTAGAGGAAATGGAGGAGAGTTGTTATCAAATCTGTTACTGCAACGAATTGTAGTGACGATGATGGAATAGGAAAGGAAGAAAAAAAAGAAAAAAGAAAAAAGAAAGAAAAAAGGAGGAAGAGAGATAGAGAGAGAGAATGGATGAAATGAGAGGGATTGAGAGAAAATTGTTAGAGTGATTAGGGAAAATGGAAGTCATGGAATGGAGAACAAAGATGAATAGTGAAATTTGGAATTAGTTGGAATGGGAAAGAAAGGTAACATTTTATATTGGATATAAGGGTGGTTTGATAAATTTTGGGTCTTTTGAGGTATTTTCATAATTTTGGGTTTAAAAGGGTTAAACTGAAATTCTAGTTTAATAGTGGGGATTTTGGGTTAAAAAAGAAGGGTGGACATGAATCTAAGTATACGTAAGGGTTTTATGTGTGCGGGATAATGAGATTAGCCAGAATGTAATCTTTTTAGATTGGGGGGCAAACAATGGTAGGGTTGGATTGGCCTAACTTGGAATAAGTCAGGAAGATTTGAAGGGGTAGTGATTAGGTCAACTTAGAGTTTCAAAACGGAATCTTGATGAAGGGGAAAACAAAGGAATTTTGGTTGAAATTTAACAGGGCAAGGTTATTTGGCATTCTTGATCAATTGATAAGTCCAAATTGGCCCAACTAGGCTTGGATTAAACAAATCTAGAAAGAGGATTAATTCGGTTAATTTAGAGCTTTGAAACATAATTTTTGTGCGATAGAGGGGTAAATTTGGGGAATTTAGAGCTGAAATTTTATGGGTAGATGTTTTGGTTATTTGGATTCAATGGTGTTATCTGATTGGTTCAAGAGTGTCAAGATTAAAGGGATCTGGGTTGTGGATTTTTTAGATAAACAAGAGGGCTCAAAAAGGAATCTTAGTTTGATGGAGAGGTAAACAAAGGAATCTTAAGTTAAAATTTTACAGGTAGGTGCTTTAGAATGTTTGTTATTGGGTGGTAGTGTTTGATCTAATGGTTGAGGTGTGAATGGGGGTTAAATCAGGGCCATTAAATTGGAATTGGAAAATTTTAACAATGAATCCAAGGGTTTTTTAGTTCAAAATTCAGGTTTTTTTGGTGTTTATAAAGGATTGGAAATGTTTGATTGGGTGTTTGGAGTGAATTGGGGTGTTTAGGCAGTAGACTAAGCAAAATTTGGGTGCTGATAGTTACCCCTCTTTTTTGTGAGGTAGGAACAACAAATACCAAAGAAGCACATAATGATTTTTGCAAAGGGTAACCTTTGAAGGGGGGCGGGGAAAGGAAGGAAGGTTAGTGAAGAAGGGTTCTCATGCAGCCTCGTTCCACCGCAAATGCAATTTGATTTTGGCACTAGTGGCCTTTCCAACAAGTATGGATGGTCTTGTGGTGTGTGGTTAGCTATGTGCGGTGAAGTGAAAAAGTATGAAATTTAAATAAAAAATGTCCCATATGATGATGAGAACAATAATAAGGTCTTGGTTAAAATTGTAATGTGATAGCATTGTAGAAAAAAAATCATAATATGTAGTGTGGAAAACAGTGATTGGTGATGTACCAATATAGTGGAAAATTTAGGTATTGTGCAATGCTGAACATAGATGATTTGTTATGTGCCTATAAGACAAAAAAAAAAAAAGAAAAAAGAATTCATGTGCAATGGAGGGAGGAAATTAATGACCTACAATGTGCTAGTATAGCGAGAAATGCATGTATTATAGAGCGAAGAAAATAATGATTTGTAGTGTGCCAATGTGGTAGAAAATTTATGTGCCATATAAAGTGGAGAAAAAAATGATTTGTGATGTACTGGAGTTGTGGAAAAACTTATGTGCAATGAGGCAGAGAAAATTTAATGATCTACAATGTGCTAAAGTGAAAGAAAACTCATGTGTTATAAAGCAGAGAAATCAATGATTCATAATGTGCTAACCTTGTAGAAGATTCATGTGCTATAGAGCGGAAAATATATTTAACTCATGATATGCTTGTGGGATAGAAATCCATGTGCTATGTAGCGACGAGAATATTAATTCATGATGTGCTAATGGGGCAAAAAATCCATGTGTTATGCAATGATGAACATTTTGATTCATGATGTGCTAGAGAGGTGAAAAACTCGTGCTATGCAGCATTAAGAAATCATTTATTCATAATTTTCTAACCTAGTGTCATGTGCTATAAGCAGAGAAATCAACATTTTGCAATGTGCTAGAGTGGCAAAAAAACTTATATGTTATTGAGTGGAGAAAAATCAATGATTTGCAATGTGCTAGAGTGGTGAAAAATTGATGTGCCATATAATGGAGAAATCAATTATTTTTAATGTGTTAGAGTGGCAAAGAAACTCATGTGCCATATAGCGGAGAAAAATTAATGATTTGCAATGTGCTAAAGTAGCGGTAAATTCAAGTGCTATAAAGCAGAGAAAATCAATGATTTACAATGTGCTAGAGTAATGGAAAATTCATATGCTATAAAGTGGGGAACTCTAATTCATGATATGCTAGAGGGGTGGAAAATTTATGTGTTATGTAGTGATAAAAACATTGATTCGTGATGTGCAAGAGTGATGGAAAATCCATGTGTTATGCAACAATGGGAACATTGATTCATGATGTGCCAGAGGGGTGAAAAATCCATGTATTATGTAACAATGGAAATATTGAATCATGATGTACCCAAGGGATAGAAAATCCAAGTGTTATGTAGCGATGAAAATATTGATTCATGAATGCTAAAGGGGTAAAAAATCTCATGTGCTATAGAGTGATGAAAATATCAATTCTTGATGTGTTATAGTAGTGGAAAGCTCATGTTCTATGCAGTAATGAATATAGTGATTCATGATGTGCTAGAGGGGCGAAAAACTCATGTGTTGTGTAGTGATGAAAATAGTGATTCATGATGTGTCAGAGAGGTGGAAAATCCATGGTGTGCTTATGAAGTGATTAAACCTATAAAATCCATGTGTTGCAAAAAAATTGGTGAAATTTAACATATGGGTGTGAAGCAAGTGAACCTGTAAAACCCGAGTACTTATGAAAGACAACGATGAAAATGATGTAATTCATGGCATGCTTGTGAATCAATTAATTTGATGAATTCATATGTTACATAGCGATATGAAAATTGTTGGAATTGATGATGTGTTAAGAGTAGAAAAACTAGGACTTGATAAAACAGTAAATCTAATGATATGATTGAAAACTGTGATTCATGTGATGTAGAATGCAAAGATAAGATTGGAAATCAAAATTTGCAATGTATTGCATAATACTAGAGATAAGAAAATTATCACAAAACCATAGAAATAATGTAATTATCTTGGTGAGTGATGAAAAGACGGAAAATTCATTATGATGCAATGGGGAACACCATTAATATGCCAAATGTGATGAGTGCACAATGCAATAGAAACTAAGAAAAACTATTATCCCATAGGATTTGGTTTAGCTTAATTGTTATTTCCCACTTGATCATTCTCCTTTTTGGATTCGCTTCTTCCCACAATCTTTCACTTTCCTTTTTATTGTTTATTTTTTTCTATTTTTTGTTTTTTTGTTTGTTATTTTTTTCTTGGTGCACAATGAGCAACTGAATTCCTTTTTGAAAGACCTTGTAATGTAGTGGCTTAGTTTCTTCTTTGAGACACATATGTGTCTCCCTCATTTTATCTCTCTCTCTCTCTCTCTCTCTCTCTCTCTCTCTCTTTGTAACTTTTGGAGTAAAAAAGCAATGTAAAGCTTCAGATAGAAAGGAGATTAGAATTTTTTTTATCTTCTTTTTATTGTACATTTTTTTTTTGTTGAGGCTATGGGATCAAAGCAAGGGATGCCACTAACATCGATTCAAAATAAAACAATTATTTCCAATAGGACCCATGTCTTGCCTTAGCAAAAACAAAAGTATATTCCCTATCTTCAGAAGAGTTAATCAAAACCCCAGTTACTGTGAAGACATGCACATAAAAAGTGCAATGGAGATAATCATAGATTCACTTTGGAAAACATTTGGGTTCTTTGTAAAACTGCCCTGGACTTTAATTAATAGGAGGACTTATGATGGAAGTGATGCTTGACTGGAGAAGGTTCAAAACAAGATACCTCATCTTTAGTTAATTAGGTATATTCAACGCTAAATTACCAAATCCTAAACGATCAAGGAGGACTTCGTGAATAAGAGGAAATGTGATTTATGACAGGGGATCTAAAGTGAAAGGTAAAAGGCTAAAAAAACTTATTTACAATAGGAAACTAAATGCTTGACCATTATGTAGGATTGCTATTTACTCTTCATCATTGTATCTTTTCTTCTTTCCTTTTCTTTTTCTTTCTTTTTCATGCTCTTCAAATCTTTCAATATGAACCATGTTCCCTTATTGATTAGGGAGGGCTTTACTATGTGATGAAGTGTAAATCAATTAAGAGAACAAAAGACAAATACTCATCCCAATGGATTATAGAATGATTGAATCATATTTTTCTGTCCTACTTTCTTCTTCATTATTTCTTTATTTCAACCTCCTTTTGTATACATTTTTCTTTCATTCCTTTTGTTTTTTAGATGCCTTGGCCAAGGTCCAAAGTATCGGAAACGCTATGTGTATTAGAAAGGCAAATTTAAGAGATGTATCGGGATATGCCTTGGATACATGATACGAACCGAAAATCAAGATACATATGGAAACACATGGAAATGCTATAAATAGTCTAATAAATCATAAATAAACATCAATATCACTAAATATAAGACATAAATGGGCTATTTATGCATAAAAATAACAAGTTTTAGTGGGTTTTATGAAAAAAATATTATAATCAATATATGAGAATAGAAACATACTATCTAATAAAATACTAAATTCAGTTGCAATCTTATAAGTTCCAACTTCAAATTTTCAATTTATTATAATTTAAAATTTGAACATGTAAATCCCAATATGATGAAGTTAGAAGTTAGAACATACCTTGATCACTTTCATTATCTTCATGGCTTCATTAAACTGGTGAATGGTAACAAAGTGATGGAGTTTATTCTTAACCTAAATAAAAAATTATTAAAATTAGATAATTAATAAATAAACAAAAATCATAAAAAAATTATAAAAATTTTCATTACTTAGCAATTTATTATCGTACTTAGAATTAGAAGTGATGACCATCAATACCATAAGGAGTTATATACATGTTGAAAGTTACTTATATCAACATTAAACTGATCTCTGATGTAACAATAATATTCATTTCAAGTCATCCTAGTGGAGTAAGAATTCACATATGTTTGTCTAAAATATTCATATTGCTCCCAAGTGCATTGCTAATAATGAGTTTGAGACTGACAACTTGATCTATAATCATGTTAATCATATTTTGTATACTCTGTATGTTGTATGAAGATGAATCATCAGTTTGCCTATTATCAAATCCTCCACCAAAAAGCCAAGAACTTATAGCAGATAAACTACATCTATGAGCAGATTAAGCAGTAGCCATGTCACCCATGCCATATCCATAGTCTAGACATGATATCAAATTCATGCTTCCTATGCCTTGCATCATTTCATTCATAGGGTTACCATATGCTTAGCTCGACTCATTTTGTCTTTTATAACCATAATTGTCCATTAACTGTGAACCCCTACGCCTACGACGGCCTTGTTATTCACTAAATGGCATTGAAACATATATTGGTGGTACATATTTAAGATATTCACCACCTTGATCACCTTGATTTTGACCACCTCTAGAATTAACACTTAGATTGTTTCTAGTGTTATCATCTCCATTACCAGTACCACTAACACTATCATCATCATCACTATCATCATCATCATCATCATCAGTAGTTGTATTTTTTCTCGGTTTCTCTTGTTCTCTGACCCACTGATCAACATTTACCCCCATTTGACTAGCATAAAGGCATCAGGTCTTGCTAGATCACCTGATTCTTCTAATACCCTTGATGTATCTTTTTTCTTTACTAACCATGACAACACTGGGTCATCTTTGTCATATATGCCATCAAGGTTAATTGGGTCAAAGTAACCTTCTATATGCCTCCTATCTCTATTAAGATGTCTAACCTGTAATTTCATATTGTAATGCACATATACCAACTTCTCTAAAGTCTCATAAGATAGACAATTCCTCTATTTCATGTGAATAAGGCCGAAGGTACTCCAATTGCATTCACAACTATTAGATGAAACAGTTTGTGATAATACCTTTGTTGCAATCTTTCGAAGATATGGGGCATCTTGACCATACATCAACTTCCATTCAGTTAAAAAATATATAAAAAAAATCTTTTAGTATCATATATCATTAAAATAAAAATTACTTAACAAAAAACTAATAATTCTAAAATATATTAAAAATTTATAACTCAATTTTACTTCAATTTTTATCTCTTGCTCTTTATGCCAAACTATCTCCAAATCCTCCTAGTGCCTCACGGAATAATTCGACATTATTGTTATTTGAAATAACAAGTATTAATATTATATGATCAAATCATCAAAATATAATATATACTTTATAAATTTGTAAAATATAATGAACAATAAATAAACAAATAATAACTAATAATTATATAAAATTTTATACTTATCTCTTGTATTGCAATGGCAACATTATCTTCATTAGGCTCCAACTTTGCAACCACTTTTTTTAAAGAACTTAATAAATCTTCATTGACACTATGATCCATAGAATATTGAAATGCTAGATTCAAATAATATGTTGAAATTCAAAAAATATAATAATATTAATTATTATTTTAAAGATTTATTCAACATAAAGGATTTAATGTAAATAATATAAATGTAAGAAAGAACATACTTGCTTCATGAATATTATGGACGAGTTGTGAATTTCATCTCTTCTCTATGATGTTTATGATTTTTTTATGGGAATTTGGGTCAGCTTCTTTGATTGCTAAAACAACTCTTTGCATTGCTTTATATTTAATTCTCATTGTTGCCTGTTTTTAACCATCAACTATCTGAAGGACTTTAATGATGGGCTCAATCATATTACAATATAGAGAAGTTACTCTTAAAAAAATTGAAATTACTGAATATTTTTTCATCTTTTTGTATTGATGTTTTACTTTGTTGCAACGATCTCTAATCATCTGAATCATCATGGCTTTCAATGCTGCTTTTTGAGAAACAAAACTTTGCAATGCAATGTAATGAGTAGCAAATCCAGTGGGCCTTGGACATATTACTTCTTTGTCTTTTGTAAACATCCTCATCAAGTTGAGAATTATGGCATGATTATAGATGAATATTGTAATTTTCCACCCTTTTGCAATAAGACTATACACTTTAGGTAATTTTGAAAGATCTTTTAACATCAAATCAATACAATGGGCTGCACATGGTATCCGATATATGTGTTTTTAATTTTCTTTTATCATTTTCTCAGCTGCTTTATAAGCACTTCCACTGTCAGTTATGATTTGGACAACATTTTCAGAACCAATTTCATCAATCATTGAATTCATCAGCTTATACAAGTATTGTGCATTATGTCACTCATTTGATGCATCAATAGATTTGTAAAATATTGTTTGTCCATTGCAATACATCATAAAATTTAAGATGGACAATTTAGTTAGCCTTGTCCAACCATCACACAAGATAGAATGTCTTGAAATGGTCTTGTAATTCAACCACTTTTTCATCTAAAAACTTTTCCAACACCTCATAAGTTATATGCTCCTTCAAACATTTTTTTTTGCATTAGCTATTTCATCTATCATAAATTGATAATATGGGGAAGTTGTATCATTTGCAAAAATGTGATTATACAATAAAAACTTTGCAATTGCTCTTTTCATATTGTCCAAAGTCTTTCTCATAACACTCCTTAAGTTTTTCCTATGTAGCATTCCTGCCTTTATATAAATATCTATCAATCTCTTCAATATTAGGAGTGTCCCTACTTGATGAAGATTTTTTAAAGGGATTTAGTTTTGAAAATGCTCCTTTCATACTCGGTGTATGGAATAATTTGCTTTTACTCATTGACAAGGATGCTTGTGACGAGCCACCACCCCCTAATACTCTGAATTTGCAAATACATACCTACTTCTTTAAAATTGTTGTATTTTATCAATTTCCCACTGTGCGGCTCATGATGCATGTCTTCCTATATTATATGCTTTTTTGCTCCGCATCCCCATCATCGTCACCATCATCATCTATGTTAAAAAATATTGAGGCATTGATTCTATGTTCTTTGAAATGTTTATGCATCGCTTTAGAAATTTCTAATAGACATTTATGGAAATTAACAACATTAGGATATCTTCTTTCTAAGTGGTGTTTCAAACAAGTCACACCACCACCTTTCATAACTTGCCCATAAAAGTTGCATTTTGTATGGAGTCGATTTCCATTAAATCTAGTGTCATATTTCCAACCAATATATTCTTCTTCCTTTTTTTTTGGATGTCATGTCAAAGGGTTAAATGGTCAAATTCTAGATCCCAACTCCCAAGTATCAGTGTGTCACAGATTCATAGTGTTACACTATCATAATGCATATGCACAAAATTAATTAGAATTTAGAAGTAATAGTTAATCATAAATCTAAGTATCTAACAAGTAAATAAATAAATTATATAATTCAAAAATTAACAATCATCATTTACCAAATAACCAATTATCCATCATATATACGTATTTAATAACAAATATCCACCATGAATCACATAAAAAATCAATTATTATATAAATTAACCAGTTTTAAGTATTATATTAATGTGTTGGTAAACAAATTATCCAATTAAACAAATAAGTGAAATAACAATTGTTTTCATATTTTTTAGGCCATAATTATGTTCACATTCTGGCATTCAAATTATAGATTATCATGCAATGCCTTTTATTCTGTATTTTTTAAACATTTTTAAATATTGCTTAAAATTATTTTTAATTGTTTTAAACATTTTGCTAAGTGTTATCTAATCTAATTAAATAATTAACAATTATTGAATCAAATAATTATTTAATCAAACAGTTTTTCTATATCTTATTATCTTTTAAATAATTATTTATTTTTATTATAAAGTTAATAATTATTTTGCATGTTTATTTCTAAAAATTAAATAATTATTTATTTTAATTCAAATAATTATTTTTCACGTTTTATTCTAAAAATTAAATTAAAATTTGAAAAATTAAATACGTAACAGAAAAATTGAATGGATTTATGGACATAATAGATTAAATAATTATTTTGCATGTTTCATTCTAAAAACTAAATAATTATTTATTTTTATTCAAATAATTATTTTGCACATTTTATTCTAAAAGTTAAATTAAATTTTGAAAAATTAAATATGTAACAGAAAAAATGAATGGAATTATGGACATAATAGATCAAATAATTATTTTGCATGTTTCATTCTAAAAACTAAATAACTATTTTGCACATTTTATTCTAAAAATTAAATTAAATTTTGAAAAATTAAATATGTAATAGAAAAATTGAATGGATTAATAGACATAATAGATCAAATAATTATTTTGCATGTTTCATTCTAAAAACTAAATAACTATTTTGCATGTTTTAATCTAAAAATTAAACTAAAATTAAAAAAGTAAATATGCAACAGAAAAATTGAATAGATTTATGGACATAATCACATAATAGATCATCCATATATTTATTGTAATCTGTAAATATTTATTATTAGAAGTTAGATCATAGCAAAAAATTAGAGAAATAAATAAATATTTATAATCTAAAATTAAAAAATTTAAACTAAATTTTTCACATGATAGATCAATCTTATGGAGTGATGGACTATGTTAGATCAATCTTAGCTCTACAACATACTCAAGTCTCAACCTATAGGGTTAGATCACATAAAATTGAAAAAATTTATTATATATTTTATTCCAAATTTTAAAAAATAAAAAAAAAATCAATTATTTAGAAGAAATTTCAATTGATCTATGAACATGGTATATCATCCATATATCTAAAACATAATCAATTTTTAAAGCTAGATCACACGAAAAACCTAAAATTTTCATTTTTTTTGGATTTTTTATTATTTTGGAATTTCCTCAAATATTCACAAAGATCTACATATAGTAGCAAAATAAGTGGGATTTTTTGCACAAGAATAGCAAATCAACATACATAAAGATGCTTTCAAGCATCGAAACTAAAACAAAGCAAAAACATTGGCTGAAACTGTAAAAAAAGTGAAAAAACATACATATTTTTCACTCTTTTTTAACAACCTTGAAAAACTTGTTGAATCTTGCAAATTTGTAGATGTTTTGGCGTATTTTTCGCTATATTTGAGTCTCTAGGAATGGTATGAACGTTTCTGGAGGGTTTGGGGAAGAAAGAAGGCTTCTGAAATGGGTTTAGAAGCCCTCTTTCGAAAGAACTTTTATTTGGGTTTCCACAACAGTAAACTCATATTGTATCGGACGATATGCTACCGTATCGATAGCGTATCGGCCAATATAGTACCAAAACAGCTGGTACTCCCTGGTACGGCCATGATATGACGAAAAGAAATGGTACTTTTGATTTGGTACCGTTTCTTGTGCTGAAAACATGACAAAATTTTCAGCCTTGCTTCAAATGTTCACAAAGATCTACATATAGCAACAAAATAAGTGAGATTTTTTGCACAATAACATTGGCTGAAACTGTAAAAAAAAATTGAAAAAGCATACTTATTTTCTCTCTTTTTTAACAATCTTGAAAAATTTGTTGAGTCTTGCAAATTTGTAGATGTTTTGGCGGATTTTTGCTAGATTTAAGTCTCTAGGAATGGTTTAGAAGCCCTCTTTCAAAAGAACTTTTATTTGGGTTTCCGCAACAGTAAACCCATACTGTATTGGTCGATATGCTAGCATATTAGTAGTGTATCGGCCGATATAGTACCGAAACGGCCCGATACTCATCGATAGGGCCACGATACGATGAAAAGAAATGGTACTCTTGATTTGATATTGTTTCTCGTGTCAGAAACCCAATGAAATGATATGTATCGACCTGTAGATACGTAACGGAATTTTAAACATTGGCCTTAGCTTCTCTAGTTCGGCTTTCCTTAACTACGTCTTTCTTGGAAGATTTCCATTTACTCCAATTTTTCTTGATCATCTTCTCTAGTTCGGCTTACCCATGTTTTTGCATGGGTTGAGCTTAAAATTTTCAGCTGTGGGATAGGGCCTAGGACACAAAACTCAGACCCGATCTAAATTTGGGCTGGACTTGGGTTGATCTGTTAAGGCCTTGAGTAGCCCAAGTCTGACCTGATCCCAGCCTGACCCAACCCAAACCTAAGCCTGCCCGAACAAAACACACATATACATACATTTTATTTATATGAAAATATCTATATATACAAGTATATATAGAAAAAATGTGCATGTGTACATTTATAAAAGAAATTTGTGCATCTCCTAAATTGGGCCATAAAGCCCAATTAAAAGGTGATTATATAAAAATATATTCATAAATTCTTTTGAACCCGATTAACCCGTCCAAGTTCAACTAATCCGGCCTAAGTTGTATTGGATTAAGCTTGGTTTGGGCCTATGTTTATGAACTTGAGCTTAATCTCGTATTGAGCTGGGCCATTTGGGCTCATATTTAATTGGGTCCTGTATCCTCACCAAAACCATTGCAGTTTTTCCTTTTTCTTTTTCGTTTTTTCTTTATCAACAAATCAAACCCATTACCCATTGCAGGCTATGAATTTGATATTTGAAAAAAAAGCTGCTTCCTGGTGGGCAGATGATAGGATTGTAAACAAGGACTGTCAGAAGGAAATAAGTGGAGTTGGATTTTGATGTCGAGGACAAACCGTAAAAGGGGATTTGACAGACAAAAGAAAAATCGTAAGTTTTCCCTTGTTTTCTTCTGCCTTGTGTTTATGAACCCAGGAATCTTCCTTCACTTGGTTGTGTTTGGATTTTCAGATAGAGAGAGAGATTTAAGTTCTGCCAAATAATAAAACAAGAAAGTGAAGCACCTAAGAAGTTTCACCTCTTCTGAAAACTGCTTACTACAAGTACCACTGCACTGCTGCTAAAGTAAGATTGATGTCTGTTTATCATTACTCCAAGACTTAGATGAACGTTCTATGGATCTTATAGATCATGAATTGGTCAGCTTCTGCAGTGTTATGCACAAGATTTAACCCTTTGTTGTTGCTCTGAGCTTTTCTGTCAGCTAAATTACAATTAATAGACTTCGGGCTATGGCTCTTTATACCACCTATAGGAGGAATGTGATCAAACTAGAGCCTGGAAATTCTGGTCCTGATTCACCACTAGTTTGATGGTTTCTACGATCCCAACTCCGATTCGAATTCAGCCCTTGTTCATAATTTAGTCCAAAATTAAACAAGTTAAAGCTCAATTTGGAAGGAGTATAAAACCTTATATTTTGTATTTATACTCCTTCCAAACTGAGGTTAAAAGCCCAATTTTGCATGTCACTGTTGATGGGCCCATGAAGGGTCCAAAGTCCTGATTGAAGCACTTCATATGACAAGAATAAAGCCCATCAAATGGCACCAATGTTTTAAGGGTTCAAGTCATGTACCTGATTTGAATATTTTACACTGCACCAGACCGAGGCTTTCAGGTTTTGCCTATTCAAGCCCTGTTCACTTTTCAAGAAGTTATTTATCTAGGCAAATGCATTTACCCACATAAGTTTTTCTTGGGAAATATTTACCCAACTAAGTCCATTTATCCATATTTTTTTTATTTCTCAGGTAAATAATATAATGATTATTTTGGTCATAAAAAAGTCATTATTAAAAAATGACAATTTTATTGCATCCAAGTGTTGACAATTTTCTTTCCAGGTTGAAAAATTATTTATACACCTAGCAGATGGGTGTTACTTACCCAGGTATCTTAATTAATAAGAACCAAAATCTTATTAGTCAACTTTCCGCCCTCTCAAAATTTAAAAAAAAAAAAAAAAAAAAAAAAAACAAATGGGCTCTCAGAGATAAAAAAAAAAAGAAAAAAAAAAGAAAAAAAAATCCTAACATGATCTCACACAAACTGCACCCTACGACTTTTGACATGTTGGTTTAAAATGGGCATTGACAGGGGTTGTGATAATTTGATCCAGAAACAACCAAACCAACAATAACAAATAGTGGGCATCAATAACCTGCAAAGAAACAGTTCAATGGGATCATAGTATAGCCAGTGTTTGATGGACACTGGCGTGGGAATTAGAATCCAACACGTTTCCAAGAGTCTTGACTTGGTAGATATGAAACGTGTACGTGATATGAAAAATGGCATTCATTTTGTACATTAGCTGTTTATTTATGTTAGATAATGTGTTCTCAAGAATCTATGGAGTGTTGAACTCTGATGCGTATGTCTATGTCAATGTCTAAATCACACTAATCAAAGTATCAATATGTTTTATATTGTATCATATGATAGATATTGGTTTTCAGGGTCATTAAAATGCCAAATAGTGAGATTAAGTCTTTTTTTCGGCTACGTAGGATTATACAATTATGGATCCTCTCCCAATCCTAGTGTAAGCAGGACTTGATTTCTAGTCTCCGCTACAATCAGCCAAAGACCTTACCAATTAACCAATTGGTACCTTGCAAGATTTAGGTATTTTATTCTGTATTAGATCTCCCAAGTCTTTCTAATATGTTTAAACATTGATATTCATCTTAATATATTCTATGTTTCCAATTACCAAAGTAAAAGAGAAAGAAAAAGAAAGCAAGAGTATCATGATTGAAAACAAAACTCTGGATACCAATTTTGAACCATGAATAAATCCTGCAGATTCAAACCAGAACCCTATTGAAGATAATGTGATTCATACAAAGATTTGCTAATGGGTCAACATTTTCGACTGCATGCAGAACAAAATAAATCAAGCATCTTTTAAGGCAGGAAAATAGAATAGTCACGAAATTAATTCACAAAATATAAGAGATAAGAGGAGAGGACTTGTCCTTAGAAAACAAGATATCAAAAGGGCAATCCCCAGACCAGAGATTACAACCACCACAATCAGTCTCTGAAAATTCTCTAAGTGGCTGTATTCAGCAGCTGGTGATATAATGAACACAGCTTCATTAAGTCAGCTGAAGTGGCTGATTTGGGTTGATTGCATCCTTGAATATCTTATTTATTTTATCTAAAAAAACAAAGCAATAAATCATTCAGTTCAGCCATTTCAACCTTTTTCAAACAACCCTATATTAATCTTGATGGTGGAAGGAACCAATCCAGTGACAAGTTTAAAACCTTTGACTATGGGACACGTGGCAAGTTTTGTGCACCATGTTCCTGTAACATTTGTCAACACAAATTCCATCTACCACCAATGCACTGACTGAAAACATTTCCCTATTGAGTGGAACACTGACCCCACTGAAAGCAAACTTATAATAAAGTATGATAATAGAAATGATGCTTTGCAATTACGGGTGCCAATTGGACTGGATTTGGTCCAATCCGATCCAGTCCAATGTGAATCCATTATAAATGGATCAGGTCTAATCCAATCCAATGAATGTTTTGGACTAATTTAGATCAGTCCAATCTATTTAAATTTATTTTGATTTAGATTGGTTTTAATCTAAATCCAGTCCAATAATACATATATTCTTATCTTATATCAATGAATCAGATATTGGCTTAATTCAACCTAATCCAATATAAATTTGTTATGAACGGACCAGGTCCAATCCAATCTAACAAATATTTTGGACGAAATTGGTCCAATCCAATATGTCTCGCTGGTCCGTCCAAATTAATTTTGAACTGGACGGGGTCCGATCCAAAATCGGTCCATTGACATTCTTATTTGCAACAGCCCTCAGCTAAACGTAAACTGGGCAAAGTAGGTCTAAATTTGTGATAGCTTGACAATAAAGAAATCCAAAAATCCCAAGCTGTCCCCAATGCTCCAATAATTTAAACTAGTAAAATTTCAAACATGCATTGGTATACGTATTTTTTCAAATTGTGGACTCTTTTGGGCATCTATTTGATGCTAGGAATTGGAGGCCCAAGTGATAAGCCTTGGGCCCCATCCTAAGAATCTCATATCTAAAAGCAATTAAATTCTCTTGTTCGTACAGAATAGAGTGGAAGACAGCCCTCTCGTGCTTCATCCTGCCACCAATTAATAATAAATCTAAATAAAAACCATATCTTAACAATCCTTAATCTTATCCTTGAATGTACTTATATGAATTTAGTTTATAATTTTTATATAAGTAAAAAAAAAAAAAACTAAAAAGACAATCAAGCCGCTACACGCCATTTGTCCCAAGACAGAAAACGAAAAGAAAAAACAAAGAGGTAGGTTCCTTTGTGTGGTATACAGATGTCATCTCTCTGGAAGAAACCCTGACTGGGCAATCGTAGAAGATGATCTAACTTGGACTGGTCAAAACTATAGATGGTAATGACGGTCCATTAGCTTCTTAACAGTCCAATTGAGCTACACAGGCAGAGCTCTGGGGAGACAAAGACAGGTAACCAGTTTCAAGCCTTAGACCTTGAGGTTGAGGATAATCTGGACCCACAACTTAATGGGTCCTTTCTTTTTTATTATTTGGGCCCAGAAATCAACTTGAAATCTCATCTAAAATATTTACTTTTGAAGCAAACATTTGGATGGGTGATGGTCAAAAGTTTCAATCCAATACTTTTTCTTCTTTTATTGATTCTTCAAATTTCAAAACAAAGAAAATTAGATGAAGGTGCCATCTAACCTTGGTAAAGACTTGGGGAATCCAAATTTAGACCTCAGAACTCTTGAGTGGGGACCATCTAATAATGTGACCCTAATCTTCTAAACATTTACCACGTGGCAAATTTTGAGGGCCTAAAATATGGATGGCAAAGAGCGGGTTCAGGGAGAGTTTTGTAAATTCTAGATTTATCCATCTCTCTGGACACTTCAACCACCCAGTACCTGTCCCAAAATCAGTAGTGGGTTGAATTTTGAGAATCTAAACCTTATCTTCTGTCCTTTCCCACATTCAAGGGTAAAGCAGGTTGAGTTTATAACCCACAACTAATCTCCTATTATTTTTTATTATATATAATCAATAAATAAGTAAAATAACATAAATAAAAGGCAAAATTTTCAATTATTTGACTAAGAGGTGTAAAAAACACATAAACTATCAACTATTGCCTTCAAAAAAAAATATCAATTATCTTTCACATAAAATTCAAAATATTGTTAATTTCAACACATAATACACAAAATTCATATACTTTCCAAATGCAGGTCGGGGAGTGTTGGATTTAGCCTAATACCGTAGCTTACCTATACCTATACAGGTTATCGAATACCAAAACCCATTCCCACCCCAAAATCCATCCCTCAAGCACAAAAAAGAAACCCCATCGAGACAGATACCGACCGGATAGGGTAGAAATTGCCATCCCTAACCCCAAACTTGAACTAACAGTCTTGTCTCCTCAGTCCTCAGGCACTCCCTTAAATTAATTAATCTATTATATAACAACTACTATTTTCTAAGATAGGTTTATCCTAATAGAATGGCATCCAATTTTTATTTTCTTTTAATATTTATGGTCTATTCAAATTATTTGTATCATAAGATTTGAAAGGATGTTGGAAATCTAGTCTTTTTATCTTCATATGGCAATTTTTATGTTACCAAAAGCCAAATTCTCAATTAAATTTAAATGAAAAATACCAATTTAATGGTTATGAATTTGTTAGCTACCATATCTTGCACCTTTTTGTATCAAAAGGAGCTATTTTCTATATCTCTAACCTATAAAAAAAAAAGAAAAAGAAAAGAGTTTTACATCAGCTTTAATCAATGCTCAATTCAAACTTTTACATGCCGATAAAACCCCTTTGTTTTCAATTTCCCATTCTATCTTTACCCACTATCTTCTCTTCTTGACCTTTTACACGTGGTCACGTGCATTTGCATGTGCCATTCAACTAATTCATGATAAAGAAGACTGGGTCACCAATCCTGACTTCGCTGAAGTCAAAGAATATACATGAAAAAAAAAAAAAAGAAATAAAGGGATAGAATTCCTCATAGCAGGGGACCACGGCCAAAGGAACCTGGGTTCAGTCTTCGCAAAATTTGTCGTCACAACACTTGCAGCTTTAAATTGGGAACATCTCCCAAGAATGAAAAAATACAAGTAGAGAAATGTTTTAAATGCACGGAAGTAAGTTTTGTGAAGAATGTGAGAGGATAAATTTTGTGAGGACTGAATCCAGTCTCACTTGAAGCTGAGCATAGGATTTGAATAGGGCTGCAAATAAGTCAGATCAGATCAATTTGAAACGGAATTCAATTCAAAAAGAGCTGGAGAGATACCTTTCTTGACCCTAACAAATCGGATTGAATCGAAAAATCAATCTTTTTTAATTAATGAATCAAATTAAAATATACCTCAATCTAATCTGCTATGACCCAATCTGGTTTGTTAATTATGAAATCTCATATATTATATATGTAGACTATATATATTATGTATTATTTATATAATTATATATTATATATTATAATATATTATTATATTGTATATTATAATATATTATTATATTATATAAATAATATAATATTATATCATCAAGTTTTTTATTACAATTCAAATCAATCGAACTTCTTATCAAATCAGGTCAGATATACCCTTTACCTAATCAGATCCAATTCATATGTAACCCTAGGTCTAAGAATCATCAAGCCTAAGATAAACATTATTATTAATTGGGCTTTTTGGGTTTGAACCAATTGCATACTACCTATTAAGTATTTTATATTAAATATGATATGGTGTATTGTATTATGTTATCTATCTATACTACTTATAAAAGTGCAAATGAGGAGGTATTGGCTTCTAAATTTTTTTTTACTGAAATACCCCTCCTCTTGAGTTTAGCTCATCTCCATTGGGAATATGATTCCCGGATGGGAGTAAGAAAATTTTTGAATTTTCGCCCAACCACCCTGCACGGTTCGACCATCCGTATGATGGATCTCCCATCCCTTTCAGTTTGGGTTAGTTAAAATTCAAAATCCACTATTATGTGGTTTCTCAAATTCCACTACCTGGTAGGGGTGCAACTCTCAAGTTGGAATTATGTTAAAATCTGAATGGATGTAGCCCCAAAGTTTATACCTAATGCCTGATGTAGTGTATATTGGATATCTATCTATTTATATACATATGTACATACATACATATACATACATACATATATATATATATATATATATATATATATATATATATATATATATATATATATATATATATATATATATATATATATAATGGAAAAAACTTGTAACCAATGAATAAATATTATATAAGCCGTAGCCAATCATGTAGCTTTTATTAAAATTCACTAGGGGGGCGCACCTTTTACAGTGGGGCCCATGAATTTATTACTAGCATGGAACATTATCATTATTTCCATAGTTCGCTAAACATTGTTAAATCTAATTAGAGTTAAAGGGTGGGAATAGGTCTTTGCCTCTTTGTCCCCCAAACTTTGTAAATACTAAGGTGGCATTTGATAAATCTGAAAATTCATATCTAAAAAGTTAAAAAGATATTAAATGTGTCTGAAATCTGAGTTTGTTTGTGTTGCTTTTCTACTTTTTAGAAGATCTGGATCCATGAGTTTGTTTGTGTTGGATCAACCTTTTACCATCTGAAATTTATTGATTTTACTATTTTACCCCTAAAATATACAATTTGAAAATGTTGAATTCAATTTACATTATCTCATAAAAATAATTTTCAAACTCAAAATAATAATGAAATAAAATAAATAATAAATAATAAATTAATAATTACTAATTAATAAATGAAACAATTAAAATGAAAAAAATAAATAATGATTATAAAAATATTAAAATAATTAATAATTTACACAATTAAAAATTAATGAAATAATTAAAAATTATTAGTTAATAAAAATAAATAATTATTAATAAATAACACAAATAAATTTAATAAAAATATTAAAATAATTAATAAAAATATTTTATAATTAATAATTAATAAAAACATTATTATTATTCATTGAAGTACCAAACCACCACTACTACTTGTTGCAACAGTGGTGGCAATGGTGGGAATACAAGGGAAGGAGAGAGAGAGAGAGAGAGAGAGAGAGAGAGAAGACAAGGGGAGAGAGCGAGAGCGAGAGAGAGAGAAGACAGGGGGAGAGAGAGAGAAGACAACGGCAGTGACAGTGGTGGGAATACAGGGGATAGAGAGAGAGCGAGCGAGCGAGCGAGAGAAGAAAGGGAAGGAGAGAGAGAGAGAGAGAGAAAGAGAGAGAGGGAGAGAAAGAAAACAGGAGGGGAGAGAGCCACCGCTGCAAGTCTTATATTTGTCTCCATTGAATTTAGTTCATCTCCATTAAGTACATTCAGTTACCTCTCATTAAGTCTCACATTTAAATCATTAAATAAATCACATTCTCTCTCATTGAATCCAACATTTATACTTTTACTTATCATCATTACACTAATAAATCCATACACAATAATTATTAATAGAATGAAATTTTATATTTTTTAAAATAAACATAGAAATGAAATCATATTTTTCATTTAGGTGGTGGGTAAGTAGTTCAACTATTTGGGTTAAATGGATAATTTCACGATGTCATAAATAAATAATATAAATTTAGAAATATAAAAAATACTTTTGTTTATCATCATTAAATTTCACTAATAAATCCATACACAATAATTATTAATAGAATGAAATTTTATATTTTTAAAATAAACCTAGAAATGAAATCATATTATCCATGTAGGTCATGGGTAAGTATTTCAACTATTTGGGTCAAATGGATAATTTTACGATGTCATAAATAATTAATACAAATTTAGAAATATAAAAATACAAAAAATATAGAAAATAAATAAATTTTGAAAAAAAATGGACACGTTTCTATTGTTATATATTTTTCATATTAAAAAAATAACTATGATAAAGTAGACATAATTTTATTAATGATGGACACATCAAATATACAACTTAAAACCGATTGGAAATTCAACCATCTTCCTATCTAGGAGGTGGGTTAGTGGTTTAACCTTTTAGGTCAAATAGGTTAACCCATAATGTATAATTAAAAATAAAAATTTCTAAAATAGAATAGTACAAAAAATATAAAACAAATTTGAGCACATCTATAATATTACATACTAATAATATAAACAAAAATAATTATGATAAATAATAATTATTTTATCAATGATATAAATGAAATGCAAAATTTAAAACCAGTTTGAAAATGAAATCATTTCCATATCTAGATGGTAGGTAGGTTAATGATTTAACATTCTGGGTCAGATGGGTTATGGGTCAATCTATGATGTCAAAACTAAGTAACAAATATTAAATGCATACATACATACATATTCAAAGAGAAATATAAGCTTTGTATAAAGCATTTTGATACAGTTATATTGTTATATATTCACCATATTAAACAAAAATAAATGTGAAAATAAGAATTACTTTTATCGGTGATGAAAATGGAATACATGATTTAAAATCAGTCGAAAAAGCAAAATGGTTTTTCCATCCAAGTGGGGGGTTAGTGGTTAAACTATCTATGTCAAATGGATATTATTATCAAATAATAAAATACATAAAATTCTAGAAAATGTAGAAATTTGTCAATAAGTTTGGGTACATTTTATAATATTATATATTCATCATATAAAAAAGTATGATTAATGAGAATTGTTTTAATTAATGATAGAAATTGTTTAAAAATTAGGATAAAAAATAAAGATCATTTATGTCTAACACATGACCCGACTAACCATGTCAAATGGTTCAATAATTTAATTAGTTATGTTAGGTCATCGTAGGCAAGTGATTTGGTAAGGATGCAAATAGAACAGATTAGATTTGAATTAGGGAGTATTCAAATCTGATATGATCCAAAGATTTGAACAGATCTCATAAATATTGATTTAAATCTGAATCTGATCAAGATGTCGGCTATTCAAATTTGATATTATCCGATTTCACTTTTTTAAAAAAGTAATAAGTTATTAAAAGAAAAATAAAAATATAATAGTTGAAAAAAAAAACAAAAAATATAAGTATTTTCTCAACTATTTCCATCATACAAAAAGTTTACAAAAATGCAATATAAATAACACATTTATAAATAAATAATAAATAACATATATATTATATATAAATAATATATATACTATATATAAATAATTGATTTGACCACAATATTAAAAACCAATGTTCAAACAATATATTGGAATTGCATTTCCTCTTGGTAAATAAGTAATTTTTACTATCTCATAAATTAAATAATAAAAAATAAAAATATAAAATTTCTTATAAATTTTATAAGAAAATTTGAACATACATTAATATTAGATATTCTTAATATTAAACAAAAATATGTTTAAAAAATGAGAATTATTGTTAGTAAAGATAGAAATGACTAAAATACAAAGAAAAAAATGAATTAATGTCTTAATCATAGTCCATTTTTCTGGTTAAATAGGTTAACGGTTCAACCAGTAAAGCCCTTTGGTTACTGATTATTATCATCATCATCATTTGATATTTCCATGTGCAATAATAAATGCAAAAATATGAAATACTTTTATTGATGATGAAAATGTAATACATGATTTAAAATCAATCGAAAAAGAAAAAATGGTTTTTCCATCCAACTAGTGGGTTAGTGGTTCAACTATCCATGTCAAATGGATCAACACATGATGCTATTATTAACTAATAAAATACATAAAATTAGAAAAAATGTAGAAATTTTGGTTACACTCTATAATATTATATATTCATCATATAAAAAAAAAGTGTGATTAATGAGAATTATTTTCACTAATGACAAAAATGGGATAAAAAATATGATAAAAAATAAAGAGCATTAATGTCTAACACATGACCCCACTAACCATGTTAAATGGTTTAATTATTTAATTAGCTAGGTCATTGTAGGCAAGTGGTTTAGTAGGGATGCAAAGAGATCGGATTGGATTTGAATCAGGGTATATTCGAATTCGATTCGATACGAATATCTGATCAGATCTCATAAATATTGATTCAAATTTGAATCTAATCAAGATGTTGGATATTCGAATCTAATATGATCTGAATTTATTTAAAAATAATAAATTATTAAAAGGAAAAGAAAATGTAATAGTTGAAATAAAGAAAAACAAAAAATGTTAGTATTTTTTCAACTATTTTCATCCTATACGAAATTTACAAAAATGCAATATATATAACATATTTATAAATAAATAATAAATAACATATATAATATATATAAATGATATATATAATTGATTTGACCATAATATTAAAAACCAATATTCAAACAATATATTGGAATTGCATTTCCTCTTGGTAAATAAGTAATTTTTATTATATCATAAATTAAATAATAGAAAATGAAAATATATAATTTTTTATAAATATTATAGAAAAATTTGAACATGCATTAATATTATATATTCTTCATATTAAACAAAGACATGTTTGAAAAATAAGAATTATTGTTAGTAAAAAATAGAAATATTTCCACGTGCAACGCACATACACTTTTACTAGTTTTTATATAAAAGTGTGGACTTGTTTAATATAATAATATGTAGATATATTATGTTTACTGGTAAATGTGTATGTGCATTGCACATGGAAATTTAAATTATAATAACAATTATTGTTATTGTTGTTGTTATTGTTGTTGTTGTCATTGTTATTATTATTATTATTATTATTATTATTATTATTATTATTATTATTATTATTATTATTATCATTGTTTTGTTGTTGTTGTTGTTGTTGTTGTTGTTAAATTTTGTATTCCATTTCTTTCATAAATTAAAATGTTTTTATTTTAACAATTATTGTTTCTTTTATTTTAACATTAGAAATGTTTCCAAATGTTTTTAACAAAATTCTTTAGTTTTTCATTTTTTGTTTTTTTATTTTTTTAAATATTTATTATTAAATTATGACATCATGAGTTTCTTCAAAAAAATTGGATCATTGATCCACCGTCTAGATAGGAAAATAACTTTCCTTTTGAATAAGTTTTAAATTATATATTCCATCTACATTATATAAATAATTTTTACTTATCACACTTAATTTTTGTTTAACATAATTAATATATATATATTATTATTTATTATTTGATTATTTGTATATCTTTATTTTTTAAAGATTTATTATTTAACTATCATATCATCAATTAATCCATTTGATCCAAACCAATAACCCACCATCCAAAAAGGAAAATAGTTTGATTTCTAGGTTGACTTTAAATTTTGTATTACATTTCCATCATTGGTAAAATTATTCTTATATATGATGCTTATTTTTGTTCAATATAATGGATGTATAATATTAGAGATGTAACTAATATTTTAATTTCTAGTATAAACATTAGATATGTGTCCAAATTTTCTCTATTTTTTATTTGATGATTCTTTGTATTTTCTATTTTAAAAATTTTATCATTTGAGAGTATGACATCATGTCATTTCTAGATTGATTTTAAGTTTAGCATTTCATTTTCATCATTAATACAAATACTTCTTATATATCATAATTATTTTTGTTTAGGATAGTGAATATACAATATTAGAGATATGCCCAATTCCTTTTTTTTTTGTATTTTATGTTTTACTTATTTTAATTTTTTATTTAACTATAGTATTATTGATTAATCCATCTAACCCCAAATGGTCGAATTGCTTACCTACCACTAGGAGGAAAGAAAATTATTTTGTTTTCAAATTACTTTTCAAAATATTTATTTTTTTACTATTAAAATTAATGTTTTGAACTTAATTAGTAGAATTTAATGAGAGAATCCCTTAGATATAAGATTTAGTGAGAGAGAATAGGAAAATAGTTTTATTTCCAATTAACTTTAAATTTTTTATTCCGTTTCCTTCATTAATAAAGATATTTCTTATTTATCATTCTTATTATTGTTTAATATGTCGAATATATGATGTTAAAAATGTTTCCAATTTTTTATTTCTATTTTTTTGCATTTTATCTATTTTTGAAATTTATTATTTAATTATGGCAACATGGGTTGCCCTTTTGACCCAAAATGGTTTAATTTCTTGCTACCACCTAAATGAAAACACTATTTTTTCTACATAGATTTTAAAAGTATAAGTTTTTTACGTTAATATTGGAATTATTAATTTATTATGTATGGATTTACTTAATAGAATTTAATGATGAGAAGAAACAAATATGCCTTAAATATTATTCAATGAGGGTGCATGGGAGTCAGTACCTTAAATGTTGGAAATAATGGAGGGAATTTACTGCACTAAATAATAGTATTCACATTACATTTTCTACCCTCACAATAAAAAATATCATATTTCATAAAATGGGTATTTTAGTCAAAAAAATATAGAAATTTTAAAGGCTATTCATAGCTTTTATAGATACTAGTAAGTATGTACGTGCTTTCATGTGGCAATTCTAGATGATGCTAATGCAGTAATAATGTGTCTACAATTTTCTATAAAATTCATATATTTTTTTATTTTTTGTTTTCTTTATTAATCAGATGAAAATTACAAAATCCAAATTCGACTACATAATTCCTCATATTGGGCTATAAAGTTTTGGTATCATTTTTTATCTTCTTAGCGTATCTTGTAATATATTTATCTTCTATTTGTAATATTTTATCTTCTTAATTAGTTTATTTTATTCATTTATCAAAAAAATGTAAGAATTAAAGAGAGGGAGTTGAATGAGGTGAAAAGTAGTAGTTCAAATTACATTTAAACCTCATAGTTAAATAAGAATTAAATTAAAAAAAATGGTATTTTAGTCAAAAGAAAGTTTTACAATTTTATTCATATTTATTAATAGTAGTGTAAATATAGAATTGTAGATGTGTTCAACGTTTTCTATAATTTTGTATAAGATAAGTTTCTTAAAATATCCCTACTATTTAGCTAATTAGTAGTGTTGTATAATTTATGCGTAGTTAATTCAAGCAAGTGTACCTTAGTCAAATGTGCATATAATGATGAGAAAAGTGTCGATCCCATAGAGACAAAATCATAGTACCAAATCAATTTTAAATTAACCTAAGTTGAACTCGTGAATTAATTGAATGAATAAAAACTAAAAGAATTAATGCAAATCCAAGAACTTAATAAAAACTGAATTGATGGATGAATGCAGCTAAGGATTAGATTTCATTAAATCAAGGTTACATAGTTACCTATTTAATCCAACTCAATACCCAAATTACCCTAAGGTATATTAAAGTTATTTGCATGGGATGGTGGATTTCCCTAAATTAATTAATAAGCTTTCTCAAGTCATATTAATCTTTTATTAATCCAATTCTACCATCAAATTTCTAAGTGGTTGTCAAAAAGAAAAATAAGCATTAATTTCTTCGGAAACCTCTAATCATAGAAGGGGATTTGACTCACTAAGCTTCCTTGATTCCCACAAATGAACTAATCATAGTCTATCATGCGATTTTTATTGCCTAGGGATCTAGTTCAAAACAATCATTTGGTAAGTCATGCATGAATCATCAAATCATTAAAAGATTAGCCAATTCTTTTAAAGCATTAAGCATAGCAATAAAAATTCCCCATGAAAAAAATAAAGGACTTGAATTGAATTAAACAAATAACTATATAATTTTAAGATCAAAATCCATCTAAGCCCTAGCTAAGAGAATTTAGCTAGACATCATTAAATTTAACATACTCAAGAAAATTAAAGGGGAAACACAGCAAGAACACATCAAAGAATGAATAGAATAACAAGAAAATTTTATCCTTTGAAGGTAGAGGACAAGTGCAGAAACTAAGCATTTCTCCCTCTTGAATTTGGATTCTTCCTCTCCTTCTATGGCGTGCTGAAATTGCTTCCTCTTATCTTTTGATGTGTTAAGACTGCTTCCTCTTCTCTTCTCTGCTGAATTCTCTTTAAGGATGTGCCCATTTGCCTTGAGTCTATGGTCCTTTTTATAGTGCAACCTCTCCTCAATTGCTTCTCAATGCAGACTCCTAATTCAACACAAATTAGGTCTCTTAGTCTTTATCTCAATTGAATTTCTATCTCTTCTGCACTATCAAATGCCAGACCCGAAACTTGTAGCTCGAATTGCACTTGGTTGGCGGAGGAATTAGGTTGAGTGATAAACATAAGAGTTGTATCCCTATCTCTTAGCTTTAATTATCCACTTGAATCACCTCAATCCGAGTTGTAGGCAAAAAGTTATGCACAAAATATGGGAATTATATCAAAATAATAAATTTGCCGATTTTTGTGCATACATATCAAATCCGATTTGAATGGATTCTCTCCTTCATGGCTACATCATGGAGCATCATTGCTGCATGGTCCTTCCTCTATGATTATCTTAATCAATTAAATCGAACTCCTCCTTAAAATTGCACAATTAAGCTCCAAATCATCTTATAAGACAATTTCATCATAATTAGTGCAATACCATGCTAATTCCAAAAACATTATTATTAAAATCATCAAGTTAGATGTTTGAAAATATGTACAAATATAGGCTTATCAAATAGAGAAGAGGAACCCTATTGTTTTTTGACAATTGCCATCATTGTTAAATCTTGACAAAAATGGTAAAATGTCAATTTTATCCTTTCGTTAAATCTTGTCTCAAAAGGATATTTGCCACAGTCCATAAAGAGGAGGAAACTCCATGATTATCGTTGCAACTTCTAACTAGTGATGGAAATAGTGAACAATCAAGCAAAGACACCAACAAGACCAAAACCTTCAAGGATGAGGTGCACCACTTTACCATCTACACATTTCACGCGTTGTCAAAAGTAGTATTGGGAGTGCTTCTTGATCAAAACAATTATTGTTTATTATACTTGTTTTTTAATTTGGTTAGTAAAAATATCATAAATGTGTAATTTTTATATTTTTCGTAATTTTCTATATTTTTTTATTTAAAATTTCATTATCTACCTATAACTCCATGGGTACAAATGGTTGAATTGATTAGTCATCACTTAGATAAAGAATAGTTTTATTTTTGAGTATGTTTTAAAAAACATAGGTTTATATTTGCTAAAATTATTGGGCATAGATCTAATTAGTAGCATTTATTAGTAAAAAGTAACTTAAATATAAGCTTTAATAAGAGAGAATGGGAGTTAATACTTTAGATATAAGACTTAATAAGAGGGAATTAAATGAGATGAAAAATATTAATTAAACTTATATTTTCAATCCTCATAATTAGAAATGGACTAAATATACAAATATGGATATTTTAGTCAAGAAAAGTTTCATAACTTCATTCGTACTTTTTATAATAGTATAGATATATAAAACTATAGAAAATAACAAGAAAGAAAAAAAAAATCTTAATTTGGTCAATTAGAGAGCTTCCCAACCTGATCTGCCCCATTTCTGAGATATGATGTGATAGATCTGAACTATCCACTGAATTGGGGGACCCTCTATATCAAACACTTATACAATCCTATACCCACCTTTTGGCAACTAATATCAGGCGTAAACTTGATTCATTTCATTAATTGAGATTGTTGTAAGGAATACGTTGGGTTTTTTGGGCCCAAAGTAACTTGCCACGTGGAAGTTTTCTTACTCTTCTATTTCCTTTATTGGACAACTGACCTATTGGATGAGACCTGCCCCAGATCCAATGAAATAGGGTTAGATAGTATTGGGTCGACCGGATTGACCCAGCACATTGATAACCTTACATAATTGTGATAACTATTATTGTTTGTGGTAGTAGGAAAAAAATGGAAATAGAAACAATCTAACCTATATAAAAAGACACTTTCGCATCCAAGTTTTTCATTCTCTCCTCATCTCTTGCTTAACCTATATTTATTATACTTTTATTCATATTATTATATACTTGAATGTGATGGATCTATTCTATATCTATCTATCTATCTATATTACTTATAAAAGTGAAAATGAGGTAGTGGGCTTCGGAAATTTTTCTTCACTAAACTACCCTCCTATTGAATTTGGTTCATCTCCATTGAGAGGGCAAAAATTATAATTAAAATAATACTATTAAATACATTTAAATACATTTCATTAAGTTTTACATTTGAGTCATTAGATAAATCATATTCTCTCATTGAATCCAACATTTATACTTTTATTTGTCATCATTAAATTCCACTAATAAATTCATACACAATAATTGTTAGGGTTAATTACTTACATATACCTTGTATATTTAGGAAACTACTTAAATGTACCTAAACTTTAAAAATCACTTATATATACCTTATAATATGGTTCGACAACATAAATAAGTCATCGAATGCAATGTGAAACTTTTTTTGGACTAAAATCACCCTTTATTTCCTTATTTGAGAAAGGGTATAAATGTTATTTTATTATAGATTTAATGGCTACTATAATGGCCATATTTGTATACTTAATCCATCTCTAATTGTAAGGTTTGAAAATGTAACTTCAATTATTATTTTCTAACTCATTTAATCCCCTCTCATTAAGTTTTATACTTAATGTATTAAATCTCATTTTCTCTTATTAAATCTTATATTTTTAACTTATTTTTCACTAATAAATACTACTAATTAGATCTATGTCAATATTTTAACAATAAAAACCCATAATTTTAAAACTAACTCAAAAATAAAAACAATCTTTATCCAAGTGGTGGATAAGCAATTCAACAATACAAATCAAATTTATCAACCTATAAAGTCATAGTTAGGTAATGATATTTTTAAAATAGAAATATAGATAGAAAAATACAAAAAAAATTAGACACACTTATGATATTTTATTAATCAAACTAAAAAAATAAGTGTAATAAACAAGAATTATTTTTATTGAAAATTAAAATTAAATACATAATTTATAACTGACCAAAAATGAAATATAAAAACTAATAGTAAATAGGTCAACTTTTGGTTTAAATGTGTTAACCTTTAATGTCATAATAAATAATAAAATTTTAAAAATACATAAGTTTTGCAAAAAGAGCATTCAAGCACATGTATAATATCATGCATTTATCATATTAAACAAAAAGTAACTTGGACATATCAAAATTTTTTTTACACACAAAAATACAAAAAAAAAAACTATAGAAAAAATTGAACACATCTATAATTCTATATTTACACTACTATTAAAAGTATGAATAAGATTATGGAACTTTCTTTTGACAAAAATCAAGGTTTTAAAAATTGACCAGAAATGGAACAACTTTGGCTTTTGGTTTTTGGGTCAGCAGTTCAACAATTCAGTTTGAACGGGTCAATTCACCGTACATATACATTATTATGAGAGGGGAGTGTGAGACTTTGAGAAAGAGGTGGTTGGTTAAAGTTGAAATTTGAGAAAAAGAAAGAAAAGTATAAGATGATGATGATGAAGAAGAAGAGAAGAAAGCGTTGTTGAGGTGATCGTCACCATGTTCACCGATCATTATTGCAGAACCATTTAACTTGAAAACAAGAAGGAACCACCATTGGCGGCTATCTCTATGTTCATCATCACCATTGCTACAACTACAACATTGTTTGCTCTCTTCTTACATCTCTTTCATGTTTCTAAATTTCTCTCAAATCCCAAATCATTTACTTCATTGGTGTATCTCAAATTTTAATATAAGATCAATGTTTAATCTCTCACCTCTTGCATCAATTTTTCGATTTCTTCATTGAAGTTGCAATTTTTTTTGTTGTTATAACTTAAAAAGAATCAAAGAAATGAAAAAACTCAAAATCAAAAGGGAAAAAATAAAAACCCTAACTAATTTTGACCATTGGGAATAATCAAACAAGATTATGAGATACGAAAGTTTCATTTTCCAACTTTTTAATTTCTATTTTAAAATAAATAACAAATTTGGAATTAGTTTGAAAGCAGCCCACGAACCATTAATTGGGTCAAACATTTTAATGGTTAAATTGACTGGGTCAACGATTCTCTAGCCATTTCAATGGTTTTTTGTAAAATAGCGATCCAAGGCCAAAACGGAACTAGTGACCTAACCGGTTCCCAGGCCATTCGACTATTTGTTTTGGTTCAGTTTTTAATACAATGACTACAATAATCATTTTTGAATTTAGTCCATATTTAATTGTAAATTGAACTACTACCTTTCACCTCATTCAATTCCATCTATTTAAGTCTGATTTTTTTTTTGATAAATGGACAAAAGAAAAAAGATACACCAGGAAGATAAAGAACTACAAAAAGAGGAGTCTAGCCAAGCATTTATTAGTGAAAAATAACTTAAAAATATAGGATTTAATAAGAAAAAATGGGATTTAATACCTTAAGTATAAAACTTAATGAGAGGGGATTAAATGAGTTGAAAAGTAAAAATTGAAGTTACATTTTCAAACCTTACAATTAGAGATGGATTAAATATACAAATATGGCCATTATAGTAGCCATTAAATCTATAATCTTTGATAGGTAGGCATATCAAAGATAATTGAAACTTCACAATTTGATCTGTTTATCACATATTTGGATGAGGTGTTTATGCAATTAGATTTGGATTTTGCAATTTGCATATGATTAATAATAAAAATACAAAAAATAAAAAACACATATAGTTTATAAAAAATTTGGATATATTATTATTATAATTATCATTGTTTAGAATTGCCACGTGCAAAACACGTGCATACTTACTAGTATTTATAAGTCTATATATCTATAAATTATATAAAAGAGGAAGAATCACCTCCAAGGTTTTTAAAACCAAACCAGACAACGAATCGGACAAGGGTTCGGTTCTCGAGTCAAATGGTCCGACCGCTCGAACCGAATGGACGACCCGTTCTAACAAAAAATTAAAACTGGTCAAAATCGTTGGATGGTTTGGATGGTTCAAACATTCGGGTCAATGGTTTGCTGACCAAATCAATAGTTTTTAGCAAAATAATGGTTCTAGGGTAAAACAAAACTGGTCACCTAATCGATTCCCGGTTTTTCCACTCTAACCGTCTGGTACAGTCTAGTTTTGAAAACCATAATCACCTCCAACTAGATCCAATCCAATGTGAGTCCACTTATAAATGGATTGGACCCAATTGGATTGGAATGGATCCAAACCAAACCGAACAAAATATCAAAAATTATGTTAAAGCACTTTTAGCATTGGAAAAGCACTTTTGAAAAAGTACTTTGATAAAAATATTTTCTTAAAAGTGCTTTTACAAAAACACTTTATTGAAAGTACTTAGAGAAGTGTAAAAGCACTTTTTGTAAAGTAATTTCATAGACTTTATAAAAGCACTTTTGTATAAGTGATTTTGTAAAAGTGCTTTTATAAAAGTGCTTTCGTAAAAGTACTTTCGTAGAAGTGTTTTTATAAAAGTTCTTTCATAAAAGTACTTTTGTAAAAGTTCTTTCATAAAAGTGATTTTCTAAAGGTGTTTCAATAAAAGTGCTTTCGTAAAAGTGTTTTTATAAAAGTGCTTCTATAAGAGTGCTTTTGTAAAAGTACTTCCACAAAAAGTTTTTTTGTAAAAGTGATTTCATAAAAGTGTTTTCGTGTAAAAGTACTTTTATAAAAGTGATTTCATAAAAGTACTTTTGTAAAGTGCTTTTGTAAAAGCACTTTTGTAGAAGTGCTTTTATTAAAGTGATTTTGTGAAAGTGCTTTTATAAAACTACTTCTGTAAAAGTGCTTTCATAAAAGTACTTTTGTAAAAATGCTTTTGTAAAACTATTTTTATAAAAGTGCTTTCGTAAAAATACTTTTCATAAAATTACTTTTATAAAAATGTTTTCGTAAAAGTGCTTCTGTAAAAGTACTTTCATAAAAGTGATTTTATGTTGTTTTCAGTTTTGATTGATTTCAAATTGGACAAGGGTTTGGCCTCATGATCGGATTATTGGAAATTTGGTTTAAGACTAATTCAAACTAATAAGAATACAGACCAATTTATTTTGGATTGGTCCAATCCAATAATTATAATGGATTGTCTAAATCCGATTTGATAAGATTTGGATTGGATTGGATCCAAACCAAAACCGATTGATTCATCCCTATATATAACTATATATATATATAGTTATATATAGTTATACTCAAGTCAATGAAGGAGCTTTCTTGTACAATCTACCTTATTTTTGCTATGTGAGAGATGACCCAAACCATCGAGTGGGTAGAGGATCCTTTGGATATGCTAGGTTTTCAATCCTTTTTGTCATGAGTTTCTCATCCACTAGTTAGGAGACCGGATCTGCTCCTCACATAGGGCGCCTCATAGGCACATCCCACCATGCATTTGGAACAATTCTCGTACTTATACATTATTATTTACATGAAATGTTACCAATGCATGGTGAGATGTGCATCTGAGGTTGGTGTGAGGTGCCCTATGTGAGGAGAATATCTCAATTCACTAATTAGCTAGAAACACTAAAAAAGGTAAAGGTCAAGATGAATTTTTTAATGGAAAAGTTAGAAAGTCAAAAGACAGATAATGCAACTAGTGTTTTTATGCCCCGTTCACTTTTCAGTAAGTCACTTACCCGAGTAAATGCACTTACCTAGGTAAGTGTTTGTTAGGAAAAACTTACCCAGGTAAGTGCATTTACCCATGTTCTTTTATTTCCCATGTAAATAAGGCAATAACCATCTTAGCCATAAAAATTCTATTATTAAAAAGGGCATTTTTGTCCCATGCAAGTATTGGCAACTTTCTACTAGATGGGAAAGTTAAGTTATCCACCTAGGAGATGGGTATCACTTACCCAGCTAAATGATACTCAGGAAAATAAACTTTCACTGGTCCCCACATAAATCTGAAAAATGAACATGTGTTTCTTGGTCAATGGGAATCAAAATCCCATTGGCCAACTTCCCCCTCTCAGAATCCAAAAAAAGAATGCCCTCTTAGTGACACTCAAAAAGATTTCTGATTACTGCAAAATTTCATATCGAAAATACATCATGGGTTTTTAGTGACAACATGGATTTCTGGAGAATCAATTATTGCCAAAGAAATGGAGAAAAAAAAAATATATCGAATAAATTAAGTTATTCAAAATATTGGGAACATTTGATAGCAGCTGAAGTGAATGTCAACTAAGGGGTGGCTCAGTTTTTTTTTTTTTTTTTTTCCTTTGTTTTTGAAGGGCTACACAACAAGGTAACCCATCCCCACACCCATAACCCTTCCAACGTAAGTGCAGGCAGAATTCGATCCCAAGACTCTACTATGCCTAGCAGAAGACCTTACCTTGCAAAGGGGTGGCTCAGTCTTGGGTCGACCCCAAGACTCTATTTAGATTCCTGCAACCTCTGACTTTGGGGAGTGGAGGAAAGGTTATTAATGTGATGCATTTCACAAAATACCAAAAAATAATGGTTTTGTTTTTCCTTCCTATTACATATTACACATTAATGGGAGATTTAAGGGGTTGGGGATAGAGCAAGGTGCCCACGAGAACCACTGACTTTATCACAGAGGGGGCGCTCTTTTTCTGGATTTTTAAAGGGGGAAAAGTTGGTCAATGGGATTTTGATTCCTGTTGACCAAAAATCCCATGTTCTTTTTTTAGATTTATGTGGGGACTAGGGAAAGTTTATTTTCCTGGGTATCACTTACCCCATCTCCTAGGTGGGTAAATAACTTTCCTACCTTGGGGCAAGATTGTCAAACACTTAAAAGGGACAAAAATGCCTCTTATAATAATGGGTTTTTGTGGATAAAATGGTCATTGCCTTATTTACATGAGAAATAAAAGAACATGGGTAAATGCACTTATCTGAGTAAATCTTTGCTGGGAAACAATTACCTGAATAAGTGCATTTACCCATAAAAATAACTTACCGAAATGCGAATAGGGCCAGAGAGCATTGGACATTGAGTGATCGTCTTAGTTATTGGACATTAGCGTAGTGACTGAACTGGATGAACTCAATGTCTTATTATTTTGTCTTTTAATGAATGAAATAGTTAAATAATAAAATATTCAAAAAGAATGATAATCAATGCACCTTGCTTCAACTATTAATGAGCTCATACCTCCTTAATAACATAACCTCTAAAAGAGAAAGCAAAAAATCATTCAATTTAGCAGTTTCAGTTGTTGCCAGACTATCTGGTTCTTTTCTGGTATGGTGGGAACTTATTGGTGAATCTTAAAACTAAAGCCATAAGCTGATAAGAAGCCAACAAATGGAAACCCTTTAAGATGTTGATGTTGTATGATTCTCAATGAATATAAAATCCCTTTTCTTGTGGAAGACATTTATTGAGGCCTTAATAAGGAATTAAAAAATGTACTAATCCTTCAAGAAGTTGATGGTTTTCCTTGAAGAAAAAATTTATGGGGGCCCGATTTACGTGTAATTGTACCCAACATGTGTTAGTGTGTGAATACACACAGGAAAACATGTATCGGGTACTGGGCTTATCTACTTGTTCGTTTTGGGTAGTTCGAAATTGGATTATTCATGACCTAGTTTCATTATATTCATGAGAAAACGTCTTTGAGGTGGAGTGGAGAGAGAGAGATCGCTTAGGTGTTGTTTGATTGCACTTTTTAGAGGTCTGAATTTGAAAATGCTACTTTTCAAACCTCACCCCTTGTTTGGTTGTACCTCTTAAACCGGGTCTTAATGCGTTCATACCTCACCCCTTGTTGGGCTGGCTCTAAATGCGTTCAGATGTGTATCAAAGCCGACCCAATGTCCAAAATATCCTTACAATTTTTCGTAAATGACCTGAGTTACCCTTGATACCCCAAACCCAGAAAACCAAAACATTCAACCTCTCTCTCTCTATTTGACTCTCTCTCTCCCTCTATCTCTCTCCGCCGTGTCTTCCTACCACTGCCGCTGCAGCTTGCAGTGGTTGCAGCAACGGCTCTCTCTCTCCCCTGTCTTCTCTCGCTCTCTCTCTCTCTCTCTCTCTCTCTCTCTCTCACTCACTCTCTCACTCGCTCTCGCTTTTTGCCCTGTATTCCCACCACCTTTGCAGTGGTGGCTCTCTCTCCCCCTATCTTCTCTCACTCTCGCTCTCTCTCTCTCTTCGCCCCTTGTATTCCCGCCACCACCACTACAACTTGCAGCGGCGACTTTCTCTCCCCATGTCTTCTCTCTCTCTCTCTCTCGCTCGCTCGCTCGCTCTCACTCTCTCTCTCTTCACCCCCTGTATTCCCATCACCGCCACTACAAGTTGCAGCGACGGCTCTCTTCCCTCCCATCTTCTCTCGCTCTCCCTATCTCTTTCTCTCTCTCTCTCCCCTATATTCCCACCACTGCCACCGCCGTTGTCTTCTCTCTCTCTTCCCTAGCGGCCGCTCTATCTCTCCCTCTGTCTTCTCTCTCCCTCTCTCTCTCTCTCCCTCCCTCTCCTGTCTTCCCACCATTGCCACCGCCGTTGCAACAAGCAGTAGTGGTGGTTCAGTACTTCAATGAATAATAATAATGTTTTTATTAATTATTAATTACAAAAAAATTTTATTAATTATTTTAATATTTTTTGTTAAATTTATTTGTGTTATTTATTAATTATTAATTATTTTTATTAACTAATAATTTTTAATTATTTCATTAATTTTCAAAATTTATATTAATTTTTATTTGTGTAAATTATTAATTATTTTAATATTTTTTATAATCATTATTTATTTTTTAAATTTTAATTGTTTCATTTATTAATTAGTAATTATTAATTTTTTATTTTTTATTTATATTGTTTCAATATTATTTTGAGGTTGAAAATTATTTTTTATGAGATAATGTAAATTGAATTCAACAATTTCAAGTTTTATATTTTAGGGGTAAAATAGTAAAATCAATAAATTTCAGATGGTAAAAGGTTGATCCAACACAAACAAACTCATGGATTCAAATCTTCTAAAAAGTAGAAAAGAAACTATACCTCTTTTCAAATTTCAAACACATTTAATATCTTTTTAAATTTTTAGATCTGAATTTTTAGATTTATCAAACGCTACCTTAGTATTTGCAAAGTTTGGGGGAGAAAGAGGCAAAGACCCATTCCCACCCTTTAACTCTAATTAGGTTTAACAATGCTTAGAGAACTATGGAAATAATGATAATGTTCCATGCTAGTAATAAATTCTTGAGCCCCACTGTAAAAGGTGCGGCCCCCTAGTGAATTTTAATAAAAGCTACATGATTGGCTACCACTTATATAATATTTATTCATTGGTTACAAGTTTTTCCATTATATATATACATATATATATATATATATATATATATGCATGTATATGTATGTATGTATGTATATAAATAGATAGATATCCAATATACACTACATCAGGCATCAGGTATAAACTTTGGGGCTACATCTATTCAAATTTTAACATAATTTCAACCTAAGAGTTTCACCCCCACCAGGCAGTGGAATTTGAGAAATCACATAATAGTGAATTTTGAATTTTAACTAGCCCAAACTGAAAGGGATGGGAGATCCATCATATGGATGCCGAACCATGAAGGGTGGCTCGGCGAAATTTCAAAAATTTTCTTACTCCCATTTGGGAATCATATTCTCAATTTAGAAAACTGCATTTTCAAAGTTCGTTCTTGTAACCAAACCAAACCTGATCTGAAACCAAGATAAGGGATATGTATACTTGATATGAAATCCAAGCAAAAAACTCCTCCCAACTCAAGTATTCACGCCCAAAGAGAGTACCAAATTCTCCCTCCACTGAAGATGAAACAACTTAGGATGAGGTAGGATCAGCAAGTGGTTCTTCACCAAGAACCTCATATTCTTCAGCAAGAATCAAATGGGATAATGAGCACAACTTCAGAGTTGTTTCTTCCAGTAATAAACAATATCAAGATCAAATCTTGATCACTTCCAAGAGATTGAGATCAGGAGATTGAATAGGGTAGGACGGCAAGAGCAGAGAGAGAATTGGAGGCAGAAATGTGTAACCCTTTTTAGATCCGCGCTGCTCTTTATGTATAGCCCTTAAAGAGATAATCTCCTAATCTGATTAGGAGTTTCTTGATCCAAATGTTTATTTGGATCAGAACTCTTTAAGTGATAAGGATAATCCCTTATCTTATCGGCAGATCAAGATCAGCTACTCCTAATCAAATTAGAAGTTTTCTGATTCAAATCTCTATTTGGATCTAGACTCTTTATGTGGACAAGAATTATCCTCTTATCCACATTTGTTGATCTATACCCAAATTCACCCTTAATTAATTAATCCAATTAACCCAGTTCGAAATGGGCTTTAAGCCTATTAAGCTTTCAAGCTCACTTCCTTTTAATGCAAGCTAGCTTGGCTGTCTTTGTATGGCGTAGGACCCTATCATTCATCTACACATCAGCCACATGGGTTCAACCCAGCCTTAGTTACAAGGCTTGAACGAATTCACTATAGGACATAATGAACCCCTGAGTCTATCATCATGGGCTCTTAATGGGCCTAACATTTACACTAAATGGTCCTTGGGTCCAGCTATCTTATGAAGGCTTAAGGACTGTTGGCAGATGCAAGATTAGCCCATCAGGTATAACCCTCAATGGTCTTACACTTAACCTCTCAGCCCTTAATTATCCAACACTACCTAACAAGAGAGGACCTCTCTCTCGGCTACAAGGTACAGTGTTGCACTCTTTACTCTCATGGATCACGGGAATTAAAACCTTTTGCAAACAATTTGTGAAAACATAATATATAAGTATATCTCTATATAAATATATTTTGCAAAACCAAATTTCAAACACAATTGAAATCCACTACTCGCAGTTTAGGTTTCCATCAGAGAGTGCATTCCCCGATCATTCACTTTGTCCGACAAAAGGGCTGATCCTATCACTATGATCACCCACTCAGATGAATTCTTGGACTGCCCCAACATACCTAGGTTTTGACTCACACTAAGGATCTCACTGATTGGCATATAAAAAACAACAAATCCGACATCTAGTGCAGTACCATAATCAAGTCTAGGGGTCAGGTGTAACATTCTAGTTTTGCCCATCTATTTCCAAGGTCCAAGGCAACACTAGAATTTGGTCCGGTTTAGGGTTTCAAGAGAACACACACTGCATGTACCTCAAGTCTCAGCCAAGCTGCTAAGACAAGACACCCCAACCAACTTGGTGGCACATCAGTGTGAACCTTGGTAGGATAAATCTCCCAAGGTCTTTCCAATGGCTATGAAGATTCTAAACTAACACGAGTCTCATTAGTGTCCAATTTAAGGGTATTACACAGAAACGCACCAAATCACATGAATCAATTATGCACTTTATTCATTTATAATAAATGACATAATGTACATCAATCTTATTAGAGCTAAGGGCATACACAATCTAACAACTACCACTTACACTTAGGTCCAACAGGGTACAAACCAGAGTCCCTGACTTTCCACATGTTTCTCAAACACTTTTTGTGTCAGTGGCTTAGTTAATGGGTCTGCCACATTCTCCACTAATGCTACCTTTTAACATCAATCTCCTATAGATCCAATGTTGTCACACAACAATGGAATGGGTGATGTGATGAATTCTAAATTCTAGAATGAACACCTTCACTCATTAGGTAGCCTCACTTACGGCAATGTGCTCAGCTTGGGTTGTGGAGTCTCCTATTCTTACTACACAGGACCCCATCATGAAGATGTAACCAGATGTAGACATTCTACCATCTGGATCTGACTAGCAGTCGATATCAGTATACCCAACGATCTATGGTGAACTACCAACGAATATCAAATAAAACTATTTTGTCCTTTGAATGTATTTAAGTATGTTCTTTACAGTAGTCCAATGCTCTTGTCCTCGGTTAGATTGGTATCTACTTACCACACTCACGGCCTAAGCAATGTTTGGTCAAGTGCACAGCATGGCATACGTGATGCTCCCTATGGCAGAGGCATAGGGAGCTTCCTTTATGCCCTAAATCTCCTTAGGTGTCTTGGGAGACATTCCCTTAGAGAGAGTGACTCCATGCTTGAAAGGAACATTTCCTTTCTTGGAGTTCTCCATACTATATCTCTTAACTATTTTGTCAAATGTAAGAGGCTTCTCCAAGATCTTCATGGATAATTGTTGTGAAAGCCATACTTTCGTCGTAGTCAACTTTCCTACATAATTTCCAATGAATAGAGTGTCGTCTACATACAGAACCAAGAACAGAACCTTATCCCCACTAGTCTTCCTGTAAACACAAGGTTCATCCGGATTCTGCTCGAAGTCAAACCTGATGTTCCAGCTCCTAGAAGCTTACTTAAGTCCATATATTGATCAATTAAGTTTACATTCTATGTGTTCCTGACCTGCAGCAATGAAACCTTGCAGTTGTTGCATGTAGATATCTTTAGAAAGATCCCCATTCAGGAACACGGTATTGACATCCATTTGCCAAATCTCGTAGTTATGGTATGTTGCTACAACTAGCAAGATCCTAATGGAATTAAGCATGGCCATAGGCAAAAAGGTTTCCTCATAGTCGATTCCCTTTTCCTGAGTGTACCCTTTCTCCACAAGACGAGCCTTTGTAGGTCTACCATTAGGGCCCTTCTTTCTCTTATAGATTCATTTGCAACTTGCTTTTTCCCCAAAGGGCGGATCTTCTAGAGTCCAGACTCCATTGGTCTCCATTGAGTCCATCTCAGCTCTCATGGCATCTATCCACTTCAAGGAATCTATGTCTAACATAGCTTCCATATAAGTCACGGTATCTGTTGGATAGTTTTTGTATGCCCTTAGCTTCAATCAGTTTTGATGTACTTTTGATATTTTGATGTACTTTTGATATTTAATGTAAATAAATGAAGTACATGTTTGATTCATGTCATGTGGTATACTTCTGTGTGTAAGACCCTGAAACTGGACACTTAATGAGACTTGTGTTGGCTTTAAATGTTCATAGCCGTTCGATAAGTTTGGGGAGATTTATCCTGCCAAGGCTGACACTGGTGTGCTGGCAACTGTTGGGGTGGTTTGTCTCAGCCGCCAGGGTGAGACCCAAGGAACATGCAGTGTAGGATTACTTGAACCCTTGAACCGGACCAGATTTCTATATTGCCCCGGACCTTGGAGATTGATGGGAAAAACTGGAAAGTTAGACCTGACCCCTAGACCCGATTATGGTATTGCACCAGGTGTCGGATTGGGCTGTCTTTAATATGCCAATCAGTGAGATCCTTAGTGGGGGTCAAAACGTAGGTATGTTGGGACAGTCTGAGAATTCATCTGAGTGGGTGATCATAGTGATGGGATCAGCCCCTTTGTCAGATAAAGGTAATGATCGGGGATGCACTCTCTCTAATGGAAACCAAACTGTCGGTAGTTGATTTCAATCGTTGGAATTTTATTTTGCAAGATTTATATATATGATATATATTTAAGTATGGTTTCAAAACATTTGCAAATGGTTTTAATTCAAGGGATCCATGTAAGTAGAGAGTGCAACACTGTTCCTTGCAGCCGAGGGAGAGATCCTCTCTTGTCAGGCAGTGTTTGATCATTATGGACTGAGAGTTTAAGTGTAAGGCCATTTGGGATGATACCTGATGGGCTAATCTTGCACCTGCCCACAACCCCTAGGTTTGTATAAGATGGCATGGCCCAAGGACCACTTAGTGTAAGTGTTGGGTCCGTAGGGTCCATGTAATGGGCTCAGGGGGTTCACTAGGCTCTCCAGTGAATTCGGCCAGGCCTTGTAACAGAGGTTGGGCCAAACCCATGTGGCTGGTGTGTAGATCAATGCTTGGGTCCCACGCCATACAAAGAAACTCAACTGGGCAGTAGTTTGGAAGACATATGAGCACATAACCTTATTGGGCCTAAAGCCCATTTTGAACGGGGCTAATCTAATCTACAGATAAGATTAAGAAGAGTTCTAATCCAAATACAGATTTGGATAAGGGCAACTCCTGATATAATCAGGAGATCTTTTTCTTAAACATTAAGCAATTAGAAAAACCCTAATTTGAATTACATGAATTCGATCCATAGGGACACAGAACTTACACCCTGCAATTTTGTGAGATAGGATCTCAGAAACCCTAGAGAAGAAAAGCAGTTCGCCACCTTCTTCCCAGTTTCCTCCAGTTGCAGCCGCCACCATCTGTCATAGTTCATTTTTCTCTGTCAGAGAGAGATCAAGAAAAGTTCTTGATATCAGTCTTTGTTGAAATTATGATTCGGTTTGGTGCTCATTGTCATCCAAAGGATTATTGTGAAGGATTTAGTGTGTAGGACGCACCCTGCTGGTTCTGTTCCACAGTTGTTGTGTCATTTTCAGCAGGAGCAGATCTTGGTGCCTTCTTTGGGCGTGAACACCAACTTTGGGAGATATTATTTCTCTGGATCAAGTAAAATTACTCCATTTTCTTTTTGGTTCAGATCTGGTTTGGTTCTAGCTCAAATGGATCCTTGAATCTTGATTCTAAAATTAGGGAATGTGATTCCCAGTTGAAAGGTAGGTAGAAAATTTTTGAAATTCGCCCACCCATTCCGCATCTATTTTGGCGTCCATACGATGGATTCTACCATCCCTTTCAGTGGTATTAGAGCCACAAGTTCAAATCTTGAACCAAGATTTCAGATCTGAACCTATGCAATTCAGTAGAAGTTGTTCTATTCGGGTGTTGCGCAATTTGCTTTTTTTTTTCAAGAAACTGTTTCTTGTTGAGAGCGATTGATCTGAAATTAATTTTGTTTAAATATAAAATTTATTTAGAATGGTTCTTGATTTATTTCTTGATTTAATGGACTGTTCGTACCTAGAGATCCAAGTGCAGATTTGGCGCAGATTGTCTGCGCATTCTCTTTTGTAATTTCTATTCAATTCAGTTTGTAAAATAATTATTTTTTTTATTTTTCTACACTGAATGTATAGGATTCAATCAAGGATGCAATTAATTAATAGAAATAGGATTTCTATTTTATTTCATTTTCTTGATTGAAGAAGACGGCGACACTGGAGATTTGCAGATGAAGGGATCGCATTCTGCATTTTGCAGTTTATGAAACTGCAACCCTAGTGACTAACCTCTGTTTTGTAGGTGGTGCGAATAGTCCATATCTAATTTATGATTGTCTAAAAATCAGAAATATTAATTTTATATCTTTCCTTAATTAATTCTTGAATTGAAAACCAGTTTCGGATCATCTCGGACCAGATTGGACCAAATCTGTTTGGACTGAATCTAAGGTTCGAAAGGGAACTGTTTTCAGTCCAGTTTTCTCACACTATTAGGCCCAAATCTGATGTTCAATTGCAGGAATTAATTCGGCCCACCCTATAAAGCCCAATTTTAAAGAGTTAAAACTGTAAAAGCCCACTTTTGTGAGAAAAGCTATATGGGCCGAACTTCTAACTGCTATTCAGCCCATATACCTAGATAATATTAATTGTTAATATTGTGTTTTTTTGGGCTGATTAATGGGCTTTACAGCTAATGATTGATTGGATCAATTCTTCCATATCATGTGATGTGTGGATGTTTGATGTGTTGCGACCATGGGCCATAAGAATTTGCCCCATGATGACTCGTTAGTGGCTCTTGCGCACACCATGGCTGAATGCACATCATTGCCATGGTGTCCCATAAGGTCATTGGATGACCCCTCTTTTCTTGATGGGCCCCATAACCCTAAAAAGGGAAGCGTGCAGAAACCCTAGCCGATTTAGGCCCACCACAAATATGACTTTATGAAAGTTAGTGGGAGCCACTTTGGTTTGACCTAAATTAGAACTAGGGTGTAATTTTTGTTCCCTCTAGTAATATGAGTGCATGTGATAGGGAGATCCATATGATGGACTCTCTAAAGGCCTTCCATCATTAGCACGATGATGGGTCCTTTAGTAATGAGGAAACGCACCATAAAATTGGGCTATCCATTTGTTGTTGGGTCTGTCAGAGTGTTTCATAAGATGATTGGGGCGTCATAGACTGATGTGGGAGGGGATTCATTAGAAAATGGAAACTCTCTCACGGTACCTTGGCATAACCTGAATATGATGGGTGAGCACTCTCTAGACAGAAAGGTTTACCTGAAAACGGCTCTGAACCTTGTCTGACAGAGGCCAAAGGGAAACTCATACGATGAGTGGATGTGATCCGTCGCAAAAAGGTGGTGGGGTTATGTAGCTGAAACAGTTGGCTCCATGCACCCCATGTGATTTCCCATATTTCCATAGACATCTCACCATCTCTGTCACTGAGATAGGAGGGAAATCTCAGAGATGAATAAATGGAAATAGAACATATATTAAAAGCCATATCTATGTAGGTAACATGAATCAATCTAAAGGTTGTGGACTAACATTTTATCGTTTTACCAGAAAATGGCAAATGGACAATTTGCTAAGTTGCTTGACGACAACAAGCTCAAGGGACCCAATTATGCCAACTAATACAAAAACCTTATGTTGGTCCTGGCTTCAGAAAAACTGGATAAGGTGGCTAAAAATCCCGCTCCGGATCGTCTGGGGGATAGGGCTTCTGAGACCCGAAGAGAGAATAACAGGAATGGGAGGATAAAAACTCCCTGGCCTACTGCTATATCATAGCCTCTTTGGACAATCCGATGCAGAGGTAGTTCAATTAGATCGAACTCACCAAAGACATATTGGATAGTTTGAAGACTATATACAAAGAGCAGAACCGTTCTACTCGACAGAAGGTCCTGAAATAGTTCATGATCGCGCATATGAGTTGGAGGCCCTTGGTTCCGGGCTAGATCTAGTCACACAGATTGATTCTATTCTCAACTCTCTACCTCCGTCCTTCAACCCGTTCATTATGAATTATAATATGAACAAGCTAAATGTCAGTATCCAAGAGCTCAGCAATATGTTGCAAAGAGATGAGGAATTAATAAGGAAGGATGAGCCGATAGCCATGCTCGTTGAAACTGGAAAATCTAGAAAGAAGAGGAAGGCAAAGAGAAAGCCTCAAAAGAAAACCACCAAATCTAAGAAACAAAAGAAAGGCAATGCATCCGATGCCTGTCACTTCTACAAGCGGTCTGGCCACTGGAAGAGTAATTGTCCTGCATACCTGGATTCTAAGAAAGGTACTTTCAAATCTTGTGTCATGGAAACTAATTTATTAGTAACTTCTGTGTTTTGGTGTGTTGACTCCGGGGCTTCAACTCATGTGCGTAATTCACTACAGGGGTTCAAACTAATCAGAAGGCTGAGTGAAGGAGATGAGACACTATACTTGGGGACTTCTGCAAGTGTTGCAGCTACGGAGATAGGAATTGTAGAATTGAATTTTAGAGAAGGGATTCTTGTACTGAAAGACTGTCTTTATGTACAAAATCTAAGAAGAAATTTGATTTTTGTTTCTAAACTGTGTGTGGATGGATATACTGTCTCTTTTAGTAATATGATTACTAACAAAAGGAACAACAAATTCATCGCATGCGGTGAACTAGAGAACGGTCTCTTTGTTCTACATCCTTCTCTAGAAACTAATCTAACCGAAACTACGTCGGCCGAAATCCCTTAATGATCAAACCATGCCCGACAAGAGAGGACATCTCCCTCGGCTGCAAGGAATAGTGCCACACTCTCCACTCACATGGATCCCGAGAATTAAAACCATTTGCAAACATTTTGAAACTGTACAAATATATATATATATATATATATATATATATATATATTAATTTTGCAAAACAAAATTCCAAAGATTGAAATCAACTACCGGCAGTTTGGTTTCCATCAAAGAGAGTGCCTTCCCGATCATTACCTTTGTTTGACAAAGGGGCTGATCCTGTTACTATAATCACCCACTCAGATGAATTTTCAAACTATCCCAACATACCTAGGTTTTGATCCCCGCTAAGGATCTCACTGATTGGCATATCAAAGACAGCCCGATCTGACACCTAGTGAAGTGTCATAATCGAGTCTAGGGGTCAGGTGTAACTTTCCAGTTTTGCCCATCTGTCTCCAAGGTCCAGGGCAATATTGGAAATCTGGTCCGGTTCAAGGATTCGAGTAATCTCATACTGCATGTGCCTTGGGTCTTACCCTGGTGGCCGAGACAGGCCATCCCAACACTTGGTCGCACACCAGTATCAACCTTGGCAGGATAAATCTCCCCAGACTTATCCAATGGCTGTGAACATTTAAAACTAACACGAGTCTCTATAAGTGTCCAGATTTAGGGTCTTACACTGAATTATACCAAACAACATGAATCAAACATGCACTTTATTTATTTACACTAAATATCAAAAGTACATCAAATCGGATTGAAGCTAAGGGCATACAAAATTGTCTAACATTCGCCCCTTATTTAACTGATCAAATCAGCCCAGTTCGAAATGGGCTTTAGGCCCAATAAGCTTATGTGCTCACTTAGCCTTCCAAACTACTGCCCAGTTGGGCTTCCTTGTATGGCGTGGGACCTAAACATTGATCTACACATCAGCCACATGGGTTCAGCCCAGCCTTTGTTACAAGGCCTAGCCGAGTACACTGTTATGGACAGTGCACCCCCTGAAACCCATCACATGGGCTCTATGGGCCCAACACTTACCCTAAGTGGTCCCTTGTCCAAACCACCTTGTAACACCCAGGGACTGTGGGTAGATGCAAGGTTAGCTCATCAGGTATTAACTTCAATGGTCTTACACTTAACATCTCAGCCCATAATGATCAAACACTACCCGACAAGAGAGGACATCTCCCTCGGCTGCAAGGAATAGTGTTGCACTCTCTACTCACATGGATCCTGGGAATTAAAACATTTTGCAAACGTTTGGAAACCATAATATATATACTTTTATATCTCATATAAAATATATTTTGCAAAACAAATCTCAACGATTGAAATCGACTGCTAGTAGTCTTGATTTCCATCAGAGAGAGTGCATGCCCGATCATTACCATTGTCCAACAAAGGGGCTGATCCTGTCACTACGATCATACCTAGGTTTTGACCCCTGTTAAGGATCTCACAAATTGGCATATCAAAGACAGCCCAATCCGACACCTAGTGCAGTATCATAATCAAGTTTAGGGGTTAGGTGTAACTTTCCAGTTTTGCCCATCAATCTCCAAGGTCTAGGTTAATACTGGAAATTTGGTCCGGTTCAAAGATTCAATTAATCCTACACTGCATGTGCCTTGGGTCTCACCCCGGCGTGGACCCTTGTTTGTTGCTTTTCCAGCAAACAGCACGCGATCCTATCATGAAAACATACCCAGATGTAGACTTTCTATCATCTAGATCCGATTGGAAATCAGCATCAGTATACCCCTAAATCTGTAGTGAACTACCATCGAATACCAGACAAAACTCTTTTGTCCTTCGAAAGTATTTAAGTATGTTTTTCACAGCAGTCTAGTGCTCCTGCCCTGGGTTGGCCTGAAATCTGCTTACCACACTCACTACCTAAGCTATGTCAGGACGAGTGCACAGCATGGCATACATGATGCTCCCTACGGATGAGGCATAGGGAACGTCCTTCATGCCCTCAATCTCCTCAGAGGTCTTGGGAGACATCTTCTTGGAGAGAGTAACTCCGTGCCTGAAAGGAACATTTCCCTTCTTGGAGTTCTCCATGCTGTATCTCTTGGCAATTTTGTCAATGTAAACAGATTGGGATAATCCTATTATCCGCTTCGATCTATCTCTATAGAGTCAAAGACCCAGTATATAGGAGGCTTCTCCAAGATCTTTCATGGAGAATTGCTGCGAAAGCCACACTTTCACTGTAGTCAAAACTCCTACATCATTCCCAATGAGTACAATGTCATCCACATACAGAACCAAGAACATAACCTTGTCCCCACTGGTCTTCTTGTAAACGCAGGGCTCATCCAGATTCTGCTCAAAGTCAAACATTTTGACTGTAGAGTCAAATTGGATGTTCCAACTCCCAGAAGCTTGCTTAAGTCCATATATGGATCTTTTTAGTTTACACACCATGTGTTCCTGTCCTGCAGTTATGAAACCTTGTGGCTGCTGCATATAGATATCTTCAGTAAGATCTCCATTCAGGAACATAGTTTTGACATCCATTTGTCAAATCTCGTAATCATGGTATGCTGCTACAGCTAGCAGGATCCTAATGGATTTAAGCATGGCCACAGGCGAGAAGGTTTCCTCATAATCGATGCCCTCTTTCTGAGTGTACACTTTCGCCACTAAACAAGCTTTGTAGGTCTCAACCCAACCATCGGGAGCCTTCTTTCTCTTGTAGATCCATTTGCAACCAATTGCTTTTACCCCGGGGAGCGGATCTACTAGAGTCCAGACTCCATTGGTCTCCATTGAGTCCATCTCAACTCTCATGGCATCTACCCACTTAAGGGAGTCTATGTCCAACATAGCTTCCGCATAAGTCACGGGATCCTCCTCACTAGTCAAGGCTTCCACCAGGTAACTATCGTGGTCATAACCAAAATGGACTAGTAGCCTGGATACCCGAGTAGATCTTCTAGGTTGGTCACTACCTGGAACTTGTGGGACACCTCCCACTACATCCGAGCTCTCCTCATCAAGAACGATTTCTTGACGATGATTGTCCAGGATGTAATCATTTTCGAAGAATTGTGCATTTCGATTGTAGAACACCTTCTGCTCACTTGGGTCATAGAATAGGTAACCTACAGAGCCTTTTGGGTAGCCTACAAATAGGCAATGGCTGGTCTTGGATTCCAATTTGTCCGGACTCGTTCTTTTAACGTGTGTCGGACAACCCCAAACCTTCAAGTGTCGTACACTTGGTTTCTTTCCGGTCCAAAGCTCACAGGGAGTCTTCGGAACTGATTTAGTTGGAACCCAGTTCAACACGTATATCGCAGTCTCTAATGCATATCCCCAAAAGGATGTGGGTAACTCTGAATGGACGAGAAGTGACCGGACCATATCCAATAAGGTCCTATTCCTCCTCTCTGATCATTAAGTTGTGGTGTAGCAGGAGTAGCCAACTGTGACACTATCCCATTGACCTTTAAGTAGTCCCTGAATTCGTCAGAGAGATACTCGCCACCTCGATCTGATCGAAGGGCCTTAATTTCTTTCCCTAACTGTTTCTCGACCTCTTGTCTGAACTCTTTGAACTTTTCAAAGGATTCATACTTATGTCTAATTAGGTACACGTAACCATATCGAGAATAATCACCGGTAAATGTAATGAAGTACACGTGCTAGTTACGGGTCCTAAAACTCAGGAGACCACATACATCAATATGTATAAAGTAAAACGTGTCTGTACATCTTTCAGGCTTACCGTTAAATGGCCTCTTTGTCATCTTACCCTGAAGGCAAGGCTCACAAGTGGGAAGATCTTTTACAGTTAGAAAATCCTAAGGACCATCCTTTACCAGTCTTGTGATTTGGTCAATACCGATATGGCAAAGTCGGTAATGCCACAAGCACGTGGGATTAACTATATCACGTATTCTTTTCTTCGGGATATCAGCCGACATAGTTTCGGTTATGTTAGTTTCTAGAGAAGGATGTAGAACATAGAGACCACTCTCCAATTCCATATATGCGATGAATCTGTTGTTTCTTTTAATAGTAATTGTATTACTGAAAAAGACAGAATATCCATCCGCACACAATTTTGAGACAAAAATCAAATATCTTCATAAATTTTGCACAAAAAGATAATCTTTAAGTACAATGGATCCTTCTCTAAAAAGTAACTCTACCGTTCCTATTGTCGTAGCTGCAACACTTGCAGAAGTCTCCAAGTAGAGCATCACTTCGCCATCATTCAGCATTCTACTTAACTTGAACCCTTACAATGAGTTACACGCATGAGTTGAATCCCCGGAGTCAATACACCAGGACGCAGAAGCCACCAATAAATTGGTTTCTATGACACAAGATTCGAAATTACCTTTCTTGGACTCCAGGTACTAAGGACAATTCCTCTTCTAGTGGTCAGTCTATATGCAGAAGTGACACGCATCCGATGCCCTGTATTTCTTCTACTTCTTGGGTTTGGCAGCTTTCTTCTGAGGCTTCTTTTCCTTCATCTTTTTCTTGCCTGATTTGCTAGCTTCAGCAAGCATAGCCACAGGCTCATCCTTCCTAATCAAATCCTCGGCTCTCTGCAACATGTTGCTGAGTTCCTAGACGCTGACATTCAGCTTGTTCATATTGTAGTTCATTATGAACGGGTTGAAGGAACGAGGCAAAGAGTTAAGGATAGCATCCACTTGCGTGCCAAGATCTAGCCCGGATCCAAGGGCTTCAAGCTCATTGATATAACCTATCACCCGAAGACAATGGTCGTGAACCTATTGCCCCTTGGACATCTACGCAGTCGTGAACTGTTTCAAGACCTTCTGCCGAGTAGAACGATTCTGCTCTTCATACATTGTCTTTAAACTATCCAATATGTCATTGGCTAGTTTGATCTGATCAAACTGCCTCTATATTGGATTGTCTAGGGAGGCAATGACATAGCAGCGGGCTAGGGAGTTTTTATCCTCCCAATTTTGGAATTCCCTCCTTCTGGCCTCAAAAGCCCTGTCGCTCGGACGCTCCGAGGTAGGACTTTTAACTACCTTGTCCAAATTTTCAGATTTTTAACTACCTTTAGAGAGTTCATCATATGAATCTCCCTATCACTTGCACTCATATTTGCTGGAGGGAACGAATGATTATGCCCTAGTTTGATTTAGGTCAAACCAAAGTGGCTCCCATTGACTTTCATAAAGTCTGATTTTGGTGGGCCAAAATCGGCTAGGGTTCCGCACGTATCCACTTTAGGAGGTGTGGGGCCCATCACTGAGGCAGGTCATCCAATGACCAGTAGGGACACCATGGTAATGATGTGCATTCAGCCATGGTGTGCACAAGAGCCACTATCGAATCAGCATGGGCCAAGCACTTATGGCCCATGCACGTAGCACATCACACATCCATACATCACATGCAGGGAAGAATTGATCCAATCAATTAATATTTGCAAAGCCCATTTTAAAGCTCATAATATTAACCATTAATATTATCTAGGTATATGGGTCGAAATTAGGGTTGATCGATTTGGTCCATATAGCTTCATCTACGAAGTGGGCTTTTAGCAGTTTTAACAAATTAAAACCGGGCCTTTACAGGTTAGGCCGAATTAAATATTCAATTAATTATTAATCCTTAGGCCCATTAGTGGGAGAATTGGGGCTGACATTCAGCCTTGATCGAACCCTGGATTCGGTCCAACCAGTTTGGACCAATTTGGTTCGAATGGGTCTAGGGTTTGATCTTTAATTAAAGATTTAATTCAAGAAATTAATCTGAAATTAAATACTGATAGAAGAAAATCAAGAATCAGTCAGATAGGGTTGTTCACACAATCCATCCTGCGAAAACAACGGTTAGATCTCAATTTGCAGTTTCATAAACTATAAATCACAAATAGTGATTCTCCCATCTGCGAAATCTCCTTCCTTGCGCCGCCATCTTCAATCCAAAATAAAAACAAATAGAAAACATAATTTCTATTATAATTACATCAGATCGAATGCCTATACATTCAGTTTAAAAATAAAAAAAAAATTATTTTACAGACCAAATGTAATAAAATAATCAAGAAACTACAAATTGCAGGTTCCCTACACCAATCAAGATTTTGATTTCCATGTGTACGAACAACCCATAAATCAAGAAAATCATAAAGAACAATTCTAAATAATAATCAGATTTATAAATTATAATTCCAGATTAATCGCCCTTTAACTGGAAACAAATTTTCTAGAAAAACCTTATATCTGCGCAAATCAGGTAGAACGCCTTCTGCCCATTTGCGCAGGTTCAGATTCGATCCAATTCGGTTCAAGACTTGAACCTGGCTCTAATACCACTGAAGGGATGAGATATCAATCATATGGATGCCCGAATCTTGTGGAATAGAATGGGCGAATTTCAAAAATTTCTCTACATCCTACTGGGAATCGTATTCCCTATTTTAGAAAAATCATATTTTTCAATGATCAATCTTGAACCATAAACCAAACCAAATCTGAACAAAAGCAGTAGGAGAGGGATATACTTGATACAGAGAAATAATATCTCCAAGAAAGGAAATGTTCCTTTCAGATATGGAGTCACTCTCTCCAAGACGATGTCTCCCAAGACTTCTGAGGAGATTGAGGGCATGAAAGACATTCCCTATGCCTCAGCCGTAGGGAGCATCATGTATGCCATGTTGTGCACTCGCCCTGACATTGCTCAGGCAGTGAGTGTTGTAAGAAAGTTCCAAGCCAACCTATGGCAGGAGCATTGGACAATTGTGAAAAACATATTTAAATAACTTCGAAGGACAAAAGAGTTTTGTCTAGCATTCGATGGTAGTTCACTGCAAATTCTGAGTATACTGATGCTGACTTCTAGTCGGATCCAGATGATAGAAAGTCTACATCTGGGTATGTTTTCACAATAGGATCATGTGCTGTTTGCTGGAAAGCAGCAAACAGGGGTCCATGGCAGAATCCACAACCGAAGCCGAGTACATTGCCGCAAGTGAAGTTGCCAAGGAAGTTGTGTGAATGAAGAAGTTCGTTCACAAATTAGGAGTGGTTCCGTCCAGCACATCACCCATCCCATTGTTGTGTGAAAACAATGGAGCGATCGCCCATGCTAAGGAGCCTCGGGCCCACTCAGAGTCAAAGCATATCGAGAGGAAGTACCATGTACTACGGGAGATCATTGGTAGAGGAGACGTCCTGATTCAGAAGGTAGCATCAGCGGATAATGTGGCAGACCCATTAACTAAGCCACTCACACAGAAGGTGTTTGAGAAAATGTGGAAAGTATGGGACTCCGGCTTGTCACAGATTGGACCTAAGTGCAAGTGAGAGTTGTTGGGCAGTTTTTGTATGCCCTTAGCTTCGATCAGTTTTGATGTACTTTTGATATTTAATGTAAAAAAATGAAGTACATGTTTGATTCATGTCATGTAGTATACTTCTGTGTGTAAGACCCTAAAACTGGACACTTAATGATACTTGTGTTGGTTTTAAATGTCCACAGCTGTTGGATAAATCTGGGGAGATTTATCCTACCAAGGCTGACACTGGTGTGTTGCCAACTATTGGGGTGGATTGTCTCAGCCACCAGGGTGAGACCCAAGGCACATGTAGTGTAGGATTACTTGAACCCTTGAACCGGACAAGATTTCCAATATTGCCCTAGACCTTGGAGATTGATGGGCAAAACTGGAAAGTTACACCTGACCCCTTGACTCGATTATGACACTACACTAGGTGTCAGATTGGGTTGTCTTTGATATGCCAATCAGTGAGACCCTTAGCGGGGGTCAAAACCTGAGTATGTTGGGACAATCTGAGAATTCATCTGAGTGGGTGATCATAATGACGGGATCAGCCCCTTTGTTGGACAAAGGTAATGATCGGGGATGCACTCTCTCTAATGGAAACCAAACTGCCGGCAGTTGATTTCAATCGTTGGAATTTTATTTTGCAAGATTTATATATATGATATATATTTTTAAGTATGGTTTCAAAACATTTGCAAATGATTTTAATTCCTGGGATCCATATAAGTAGAGAGTGCAGCACTGTTCCTTGCAGCCGAGGGAGAGGTCTTCTCTTGTCAAGCAGTGCTTGATCATTATGGGCTGAGAGGTTAAGTGTAAGGCCATTTAGGATGATACCTAATGGGCTAATCTTGCACCTGCCCACAGTCCCTGGGTTTTTATAAGATGGCTTGGCCCAATGACCACTTTGTGTAAATGTTGGGCTCATAGGGTCCATGTGATGGGCTCAGGGGGTTCACTGGGCTCTCTAGTGAATTCGGCCTGGCCTTTTAACAAAGACTGGGCCGAACCCATGTGGCTGGTGTGTAGATCAATGCTTCGGTCCCACACCATACAAAGAAACCCAACTAGGCAGCAGTTTGGAAGACATTTGAGCACATAACCTTATTGGGCCTAAAGCCCATTTCGAACTGAGCTGATTTGATCAGTCACTTTTAAGGGGCGGATCTGAGATTAGGATGAGCCCAAAAAGCTTATCTAATCTGCAGATAAGATTAAGGAGAGTTCTAATCAAAATACAGATTTGGATAAGGGCAACTCCTGATATGATCAGGAGATCTTTTTCTTAATCATTAAGCAACTGGAAGAAACCCTAATTCGAGTTACAAGAATTCAAAACCTAGGGACACAAAACATACACCCTGCAGTTTTGTGAGATAGGATCTCAGAAACCCTAGAGAAGAAAAGTAGTTCACCACCTTCTTCCCAAGTTCCTCCAATTGCAGCTGCCACCATTTGTCACAGTTCATTTTTCTCTATTAGAGAAAGATCAAGAAAAGTTATTGATATCAGTCTTTGTTGAAAGGCTGATTCAGTTTGGTGCTCATTGTCATCCAAAGGATACTTGTGAAGGATTTAGTGTGTAGGACGCACCCTACTGGTTCTGTTCCACAGTTGCTGTGTCATCTTCAGTAGGAGCAGATCTTGGTGCTTTCTTTCGGCACGAACACCAACTTTGGGAGATATTATTTCTCTGGATCAGGTATAATTACTCCCTTTTCTTTTTGGTTTAGATCTGGTTTGGTTCTGGTTCAAATGGATCCTTGAATCTTGATTCTAAAATTAGGGAATGTGATTCCCAGTTGAAAGGTAGGTAGAAATTTTTTTAAATTCCCCCACCCATTTCACATTTGTTTTGGCGTCCATACGATGGATTCTACCATCCCTTTTAGGATCCTCCTCACTGGTCGTGGCTTCCACCAAGTATCTTTCTTGGTCATAGCCATAACGAACTAGAGGCATGGATACTTAGGTAGATCTCCTAGGTTGGTTATTATCTGGAGCTTGTGGGACATCTCTCACTACCTCTGAGCTCTCCTCATCAAGAACAACTTGTTGATGATGATTGTTTAGGATGTAATTTTCCTCCAAGAAATGGGCATTTCAACTACAGAACACTTTCTGCTCTCTTGGGTCATAGAATAAATATCCTACAAAGCCTTTGGGGTAACCTACAAATAGGCAACGACTGGTCTTGGATTCCAATTTGTCAGCACCGTTTAACTGTGGTGTAGCAAGAGGAGCCAGTTGTGATACTATCCCATTTTCCTTCAAGTAGTCCCTGAATTCATCAGAGAGATATTCGCCTCCTCGATCTAATTGAATGACCTTAATGTGTCTCCCTAAATGTTTCTCAACCTCTTGCCTGAATTCTTTGAACTTTTCCAAGGATTCAGACTTGTGTCTCATTAGGTACACGTAACCATACCGTGAATGATCATCGGTAAATGTTATGAAATAAACATGTTGGTTATGTGTCCTAACATTTCAGGCTTACCGGTAAATGGTTGTTTCGTCATCTTACCCTCAAGGCAAGGTTCACAGGTTGGAAGATCTTTTACAGTTAGAAAATCCAAAGGACCATCATTTACCAACCTTGTGATACAATCTATGTTAATGTGGCCAAAGTCGGTAATGCCACAGGCACGTGAGATTTACTATATCACGAGTTCTTTTCTTGTGGATTATTTTCAACGCAGTTTTGGTTAAATTCATTTCCAAAAAAGGATAGAGAACATAAAGACCATTATCAAGTTCTCCGTAAGTAATGAATTTGTTATTACGTTTAATAGAATCACATTACTGAACAAAATAGAATAACCGTCCATGCACAATTTTGAAACAGAAATCAAATTTCTTCTCAAATTTGATACATAAAGACAATCTTTTAAGGTTATAACTCCTCTGAAAATTAAATATATAGTTCTTATAGTTGTATCTGCAACCATTGCAGAAGTCCCAGAGTAAAGAATTACTTTTCCATCACTCAATTTTCTACTTGTCCTGAACCCCTGCAATGTATTACATGCATGAGTAGAAGCCCCGGAGTCAATACACTAGGATGAAAAAGTGACCAACATGTTGGTCTCTATGACAAAGGATTCGAAATCACCTTGTTTCTTGGTCTCCAAGTACTGAGGACAATTCCTCTTTTAGTGCTTGGTCTGCTTGCTGAAGTGACAGGCATCTGATGTCATGTCCTACTTTTTGGCCTGTTAACTTTCTTCTGAGGTTTCTTCTTTGACTTCCTCTTCTTCTTACCTGATTTGCCACCTTCAACAAGCATGGATATGGGTTCATCCTTCTTTATCAGTTCTTCGGCCATCTACAACATATTGCTGAGTTCTTGAAAGTTAACATTTAGCTTGTTCATATTATAGTTCATGATGATTTGATTGCAGGAAGGAGGCAAAGAGTTCAGTGTGGCATCAACTTTGGTGACATAATCTAGCCCAGATCCAAGAGCCTCTAGTTCATTAATGTATCCCATCATCTTAAGATGGTGGTCATGAACCAATTGGTTCTTGGACATTTGAGTGGTCATAAACTGCTTTTGGACCTTTTGGCGAGTAGAACAATTATGTTCTTCGTACATGGTTCTTAGACTATCCAAGATATCCTTGGACACTTCGATTTGATCGAACTGTCTTTGTATCTAATTATCTGAGGAGGCTATGATGTAGCACCGGGTAAGAGAGTTTTTCTCTTCCCATTCTTGATATTCCTTCCTACAGGCCTTAGAAGCCCTATCACTCGGACGATTCGGAGTAGGGTTCTTAGCAACCTTATCCAATTTCTCGGACGTCAGAACTAGCTTAAGGTTACAAAACCAATCAGCATAGTTTGGGCCCTTAAACTTATTATCGTCCAACAGTTTGGCGAATTGTCTGTTTGCCATTTCTGATAAAAGGCAAAGCAAATATTAGTCCACAACCTAATTTGATTCATGTCTACTACATAAATAAGGCTTTTAATCCATGTTCCATTTCCATTTATTCATCTTTGAGATTTCCCTCCTATCTCAGTGACAGAGGCACGATTATGTCTCTGAAAATGTGGAAAATCACATACAGTGCATGGAGCCAACTATTTCAGCTGCATAACCCCACCACCTTTTGTGAATGATCATATCCACTCATCTTATGAACTTTCCCTTTGGCCTCTATCAAACAAAGTTCATTGCCATTTTAGATTAAACTTTTCTGTCCAGTAAGTGCTTACCCATCATATTTGTGAACATCGAGGTACCATGAGAGTCTTCCATTTTAGAGTAGGCCCCTCCCACATCGGTCTATAACACCCCTATCATCTTATGAAACAATCCAACAGACCCAATAGCAAATGGATAGCCTCATTTTATGGTGCATCTCCTCATTATTGAAGGGCCCATCTTCATGCTAATGATGGGAGGCCTTTAGAGAGTTCATCATATGAATCTACCTATCACATGCAGTTATATTTTATTGGAGGGAACGAAATATTACACCCTAGTTCTGATTTTGGTCAAACCAAAGTGGCTCCCACTGACTTTCTCAAAGTCATATTTAAATGGGCCCTAAACGGCTAGGGTTCCGCAAGATTCCTCTTGGGGAGGAAGATGATGTGGGCCCATCAAGAAGGGAGATCATCCAATGATCTTATGGACACCATGGCAATAATGTGCATTCATCCATGGTGTGTGAAAGGGCCACTATTGAAATAACATGGGCCAAGTGCTTATGGCCCATGTACGTAGCACATCACACATCCATACATCACATGCATGAAACAAATTGATCCAATCAATCAAAAACTTTTGTAAAACCCTAAATTAATTAGGTTAAATTAGTATCAGCCCAATAAAGCCCAAAATATTATCAAATAACATTACTTAGGTATATGGGCTGAATTGCAAATAGCAGTTCGGCCCAAATAGCATTTATGTTGATTCGGGCTAATGCAGTATTAAAATTGGGTTTTACAGAGATTGACCGAATTAAAACTTGAAATGGGCCATCAACCCTCTGGCCAAAATTGAATTTGGGTCAGAAAACTTACCCCATCGAACCAAGAATTCGATTCAACTAGCTTAGACCAAATCTGGTACAAATAGGCCCAAGTTTTGGTGTCCAGTTCAAGATTTAATTCAAGAATAATGATCTGAAAAATAAATTAAATCAAGATAATCATAATTATCATGAAAAAGAAATCCGAGGGTTGCACTGTGATAATATTGGACATCCTGCAAACCTTTAAAGAAAATTAATCACATATCACATAATCGAAATATGCCAAATCACAGATAGCAGAACTTCTTTCTGTGAATTCTTCTTCTCCTTTATCATGCACTCCAACAATCTCCAAATTAAATAAAATAGAAAAACCTGACTTTTCTATTATTACATCGCATTGAATCCTATACAATTTGTCTAAAAAAATTATTTATAGACCAAATTGAATAGAATAGAAAAGTGGGGTGCGCAAAACTTGGCACCAAAAAGATTTGATTTCCATCACACGTGTAGCCCAAGAATTCAAGAAACATCCATAGAACAATTCCATAAATATAACAAAATAATAAAGATTTATTTTTCAGATCATTCGCCCAAAATCTAGGAACCAATTCCCAAAAATAAATTGTTAACTAAGCAAATTGGGTAGAACGCCTTTTACCCATTTACGCAAAATTAGATATGATCTAATTCGGTTCAAGACTTAAACCTGGCTTTGATACCACTGAAAGGGATGGGAGATCCATCATATGGATGGCCAAACCATGCAGGGTGGTTGGGTGAAATTTCAAAAATTTTCTTACTCACATCCAGGAACCGTATTCCCAATTTAGAAAATTGCATTTTCAAGGTTCGTTATTGTAACCAAAGTGGATCAAATCTGAAACCAAGATTAGGGAGAGGTATACCTCATGCAAAATCCACGCAAAAAGCTCCTCCCAACATAGGTGTTCATGCCCAAAAAGAGTGCCAAATCCTCCCTCCATTGAAGATGACACAACTTAGGATGAGGCAGAATCAGCAAGTGGTTTTTCTCCAAGAACCTCTGATTCTTTAACAAGAATCAAATGGGGCAGTGAGCACAGCTTCAGAATTGTTTCTTCCAATAAGAAACAATATCAAGATCAAATCTTGATCACTTCCAAGAGATGGAGATCGAATAGGGTAGGGCGGCAAGAGCAGAGAGAGAAAACTGGAGGTAGAAACAGTCAAACTGTGTAACCCTTTTCAGGTCCGCCCTGCTCTTTATGTATAGCCCATAAAGAGATAATCCCCTAATTTGATTAGGAATTTCTTGATCCATATCTTTATTTGGATATGAACTCTTTAAGTAATAAGAATAATCCCTTATCTTATATGTAGATCAATATTAGCTACTCCTAATCAAATTAGAAGTTTCATAATCCAAATCTCTATTTGGATTTAGACTCTTTAAATGGATAAGAGTTATCCTCTTACCCTCATCTACTAATCCATACCCAGATTCACCCCTAATTAATTAATCCAATTAACCCAATTCGAAATGGACTTTCTGCCCATTAAGCTTGCAGGCTTACTTCCTTTTAATGCTAGCTAGCATGGCTCTCTTTGTATGGTGTGGGACCCTATCATCGATCTACACATCAGCCACATGGGTTTGGACCAGCCTCAATTACAAGGACTAGCCGAATTCACTGTAGGACACAGTGAACCCCTGAGTCCATCACCATGGGCTCTTAATGGGCCCAACATTTACACTAAATGGTCCTTGGGTCCAACCATCTTATGAAGGCTCAAGGACTGTAGGCAGATGCAAGATTAGCCCATCAGGTATAACTCCCAATGTTCTTACACTTAACCTCTCAGCCCTTAATGGTCCAGCATTGCCTGACAAGAGAGGACATCTCCCTCGGCTACAAGGTATAGTGTTGCACTCTCTACTATCATAGACCCCGGGAATTAAAACATTTTGCAAACAATTTGTGAAAACATAATATATAAGTACATCTCTATATAAATATATTTTGTAAAACCAAATTTCAAAAACATTTAAAATCTACTACTGGCAATTTAGGTTTCCATCAAAGAGTGCATTCCCCGATCATTCACTTTGTCTGACAAAGGGGCTGATCCCGTCACTATGATCACCCACTCAGGTGAATTCTTGGACTGCCCCAACATACCTAGGTTTTGACCCACACTAAGGATCTCACTGATTGGCATATCAAAGACAACCCAATCCAACACCTAGTGCAATACCATAATCAAGTCTAGGGGTCAGGTGTAACATTCCAATTTTATCCATCTATCTCCAAGGTCCAGGGCAACACTAGAATTTGGTCCGGTTCAGGGTTTCAAGAACACCCACACTGCATGTACCTCAAGTCTCACCCAAGCAGCTGAGACAAGGCACTCCAATCAACTTGGTGGCACATCAGTGTCAGCCTTGGTAGGATAAATCTCCCTAGACCTTTTCAATGGCTGTGAAGATTCTAAACTAACACAAGTCTCATTAGTGTCCAATTTAAGAGTATTACATAGAAACACACCAAATCACATGAATCAATTATGCACTTTATTAATTTATAATAAATGACATTATGTACATCAATCTGATTGGAGTTAAGGGCATACACTGTCTAACACCAACATGCCTCATGCTAGAGTTGTAACAACATCTAGAACCTCCTCTTGATTATAGCATTAAACTCTCCTAATTTTTATTCATTAGGCTTATGCTATTAGTGTTTGAAATTGTTATTCAAACTCTTTTTTATATGTTAATTAAAAATCTTGTTATTTTTCAATATAACTCTTTTTTGTTATTAAAACCCTTTTTATATGATGTAGACTGCATTTGGTTATTGATGAGAATAAGAATTATCATATTTTTATCCCTAAATATTTAGTCTAATATACTTAATTAGTACTTAATTGGACTCATTATTCTTGTATTTCGATTTAGGGCAGGAAAGAAGGCGTCAAGAGAAAAAACAGGCTAATTGGGTAATTTCACACAGTTTCAGCGCTGCTTAGTAATTTGGGCATAACTCTACCATCCAGATTCCGATTGAGATGATTCAAGATGAATTGGAAAGATAAGGAAGAACTCTACAACTTTCATGTTTTGAGTTGATTCAGAAGCCCAACTCGCAGTAGAAGCCCAATTCGTTGAGGAAGCCTAATACGAATGCAAGAATAAGAAATTGCAAAGAGTCCTATCATATTTAATTTTCTAATGTAATTCTAGAAAGATAAAGGAGATTGAGATTACTAGATAAGAGATAAGGATAGGATTAGATTAGGACTTTCTATTTTTTAGGAAGAACTCCAAGAAGGAGTTGGAAATAGCCCCTCCTCCTAAAGCTATATAAAGGGGGGGCGGACTAGCACCAAGCATCAATCAATCAATCTCTGGAGCAATCAAGGAGAAATCCTCCAAGAGAGCCTTCAAGAAGGTAGTCAACAATGCAGGCAGAGAAAAGGAGGAAGGTGGCGACAAAGAGAAGACAAGCTCATCGATCTCAACCTCAAGGGGCAACATCATGAGTTCTTTCTTATACCTTGTTTGTTTAATTTCCTTTATCATGAATTAATTTATTTATAGCTAGGGCCATGGAAAGCCTAACCACGACAATGGATTGATTTTTATTTAATTCTACCAAGTTGTTTTTATTTTCGTATTGTCTATGAGTTATTAGGCATAATGCGATTAGGAGTTTGGCCACCTCTTAGTTGATTTGGTTTATGTGAATGAATCAGAAGAGGAATTCATATAATAGACTAAATAACTCATAGTGTGAATTGAATGGTATATAGGAATATATATACATGATTAATCTGATGATATAGGTTTTTCATAGAACTTAATGCACTTTCTATCTCGAGAACTCTAACCGAAGGATCGAAGGGTTACTTGATAGAAGTAGGTCTGATATATCCTGGGAGGGAATATCAGATAAATTAGGAAAGACTTTAGCTTATGAAAATAATAAATTATCTTGTTAATTTAATAAATTGATGTTCATTGGGATGGTTAGGTGGACCAATAGTCCTAGCACTTTCAATTAAATTGTTGCAGGTTCAGTCGTTGATTGCATTTGTTTTTATTTCTGTTCTTTCTTTTTTTTCTATCTTTAAGTTTCAGTAGTTCTTGTTAAAATTCGGTTGTCCAAATAATTGAGGGAAGTTATAGTTCTAATACTTATTTTGTTAAATCCTTGTGGGAATGATATCTTTATACTACTTGATAACTAGTGCACTTGCTAGGGTTGTATAAATATAGCTATCAATTATAGTGGGAGTGGTAATAGCACATTAGAATATCATCTTTTTTATCACAAAGGATGCTATGTGGGCCTTTTTCTCATTGCATCTGATAAAAAGACAATGCAACAGGTGCATTTTGGTCAATAAAAAGGCCATGTGTTTGTCTCCCATCCACATTACACCTCTAATTGACCACGGCTACAGTGCTACCAAAACTAGAAGCAGCAACACTCAAGTATTACATCTTCAGTGGGCTATGGGCTTCGGTCTAGGCCAAGTTTTTTTTTTATTTTGTCATTTTTTTTAGTTATTGATAAATAAAAATGAAAATTTTTTTGGGATAAATAAAAAGTTAACAAAAACACTTGACAGTATACAAATAAACAACAAATTGAAAATAAATTTTCAATTTTGTTGAATTTAATGATACAATATTACATTTTTCTATAAAGTAAAAAATAAATTAAAACATAAAAATAAAATAGTAAAATTGAAAATAAAAATTTACAGTGGTACTAAAAAATAAAAATAACTTTTAAATAAAATTGAGAAACAAAACTTATAGTAATTTTAAAAATGTTGTACAATTATTGAGTATACAAAAAATATTAACTTCATTATTTTCATCAACTTCAATTTCCACCTCCTCCATCTCTTTAATCTTGATTTGCATCATTTGCTTCTAGTGAAGCATTAGTTAAAGTGACATACCCTTCTTGATCTTGCAATTTGTTATGGCATCCAACCAATGCTTCCAACGTATACACATCTAAAAGGTTTCATTGTTCATGTACCTTTTTTTGTCCTACCCAAGTACATGAACTAAAAACAATAATCTAATGGAATTGTGCACATTGGAGTGGTTAGTAGATCATGTGCTATGGTGGCAACAACTAGATGATTTTTTCATGTTATTTTAATTAGGCTAAAATATCAAATTATTTAATTCCTAAGAATTGAGAGAATCCATTAAATTACTAAAAAGTAACTTATAAATAAAAATGAAGTTTCAGTAAATGAACTTGATGATGAAGTGGTAGTTGATTGTTACCTTTTATTTATTAATGACCAAATTCTATCTCTTCCTTTACTAGAACTAGTAGTGCGAATGGTGAAGGCTATACAAATTCTCCTATGTCCTAATATATATATATATATATATATATATATATATATATATATTGTACATTTCAAATAATAAATTGTTAACTTCATCTTTTTTTTGTTTCAATATCACATCTTATATTTCCATATAATAGGTAAAACATTTGAACCATGTTTTTTGAATCCTAGGATCTAATATTGCAGATAAGAAATATGAAGGATAAATGTTTTCTTAATACTTTTAAAATTTAATTTCTGTTACATTACAAATATTTTAAAATTTTAAATTATTTCTATATTTTAAAAAGATTCACTAATTATAAGTTGTCGATTAACTAAAATACAAGAAGTTGGATAATAAACACCCGAAAATGAATTAGTTGTATTATAAAAAATTGTAAAGAATTTTTTATAGAAATTGCAATTTTTCAATCATCGTCACTAATAAAATCATGGGACATTTTTTCATTATAAAAATTAATACGAATGTCTTTATATGAAATACAACTATTTAACATAGAATAGGTGGAATTTCACATATGTTGAACATCTAATACAAAACTTTTATATTTTAGATCATATTTTTTACATAAATATTTTAATTATAGTATCTTTTCTTTCAAAACTTTTAGTATACATAATAAAATTTCTAATCTTAGAAATGTGAGGTGATAATATTTAAAGTATCTTGTACATAAATTTAAGATGTGACATGCACATCTAATATTAAATAATTTACCATATAAACATGGTCGTAATTAAGATTTTAAAATATTTATGGTTCAACATTATTACTAGAGATGTAAAATGGATTGTACCGACCCGCGGGCCATGGGCTTGGACCGTGCTAGGCTAGGTTGGGTCATAAGTTAGGCCTTGGGCGTGGGTCGAACCGGGCTAGAACTTCTTTTTGCTTTTTTTACATTTTTTATTTTTTTATTTCTTTTCTAAGTAAAACTAAAATATTTAATTTTCCTTTGTGAACTATTTGAAAAGAAAATAAGAAATTTAACAATGAAATGAAAAATTACTTAACCAATAAGAAGTCAAAGAGACAAAGACTCAAAGTGAATAACAAATTGGAAGAAAGATAGGAATTTTATTTCATCTAAATTTGAATGATACAAAGCATACATGGTTAGATGAATTAAATATGGAAATTGTAAAATGCAATAAATTAATAAAATATAAAAATATAATATAGTTACAAATTAAAAATAAAAAATTACATTATTAAAAATATCAAATAAAATAAATAAAATTAAAACAAAATTTACAATATTTTGAAAAAAAATGTTATGCAACTATTGAGCATACAAAAAATATTGATTTCATCATCTTCTCCTATTGTTCTTGACTTTGATCATTTTCTTCAAGTGAAACATCAGGTGTAGTGTCATGCCCTCCTTTGTCTTATAGTCTATTTTTAGCATCTAGCCAATCTTTAAAGCAGATGCACATCTCTAGACTTTCATCATTTATACAACTTCTCTTGTCATCCAACACCTTATTACCTACACTAAAACAAGACTTTGATAGAATTGTAGACATTGGAGGGGTTAGTCGATTACATGCTATGGTGAAGAGATAAATAATTTTCTGCATGTTCACTCCATTAGGCTAAAATGTCAAAATTATTTGTTCTCTCCGAGGTCAAGAAAGAATCACCTAAAGTAGAAAAAATTGCTTGTAAATAAAATTTAAGTTCAGTAAATGAACTTGTTGTCGAGGTTGTGATTTCTGCATCTTACTTATTAAATAAAAAAGTTTTTCTCTTCCATTAATAGACTCAAGTTTAGAAGTGAAAGATGCAGTTGTGCAAGTTGTATAATTTTTATTTCCCTATTACCTCAGATTCATATAAACTATAAGATGAGGGTGACACCCGAAACCACGTTGGCAACAACTTGCCTTAGCCAAGTTGATGGTGTCCCTCCTGGCGGCTTGGCATAGGTGCGGCCAGGCACAGGCACGGCTTGGCCCAGGCGCGAGCTGGCAGCCTGGCCCTGGCGCGACTTGGCCTTGGCGCGAGGTGGCAGCCTGGCACAGGCACGAGTTGGTAGCCTGGAATAAGCATGACCTGGCGGCCTGGCCCTAGTGTGACCTGGCCCTGGTGCGACCTGGTAGCCTGGCATAGGCACGAGCTGGCAGCCTGGGACAGGCGCGACCTGGCGACCTGGACCTAGCATGAACTGGCAGCCTGGCACAGGCACGAGCTGGCAGCCTGGCACAGGCGTGAGCTAGCGGCCTGGCCCAGGTACGACATGCCAGCTTGGCACAGGCGCCAACCTGGCGACCTGCGAAACGTGCTCACTAACAAATTCGGCATGCATATCCTAACTCTCCCACGATCCTTGGAAGTTGGCCCACGTGCCGAACGATCCAAAGGGTGGTCAACGTGCATGGCGGTTACCTCCAGGAATCTCGAACCACTTAGACGGCCTCGCAGAAATCTCGGATATGGTGCATGAAGCCCACGCCAAACAATGCCTATATAAAGGCACCAACCCCAAGGGCAAAGGGAGGGCAAGTAAGCAAGTAAGCGTATTCTAGCTCTCATACTTTATGACTTTTAGCTCGCAGTCTACTATGAAAGTACTAACTTAAGCATTGGAGCGACCTCGCCGGGTTAACCACCCTGGGTCCTCTGACATTTGGTTCCTTGTAGGACTCTAAAGAGCAAGGAAGCTCATCACCTAACCTGCCCAGCTTGACACCTGGCCAGTTTGGCACCTGGTCGCCACCAGGCAGCTTGGCACCAAGTAGCTCATCAAGGTAGCTCACCACAAGGCAGTTCACCACCAGGTAGCTCACCACCAGGTAGTTCGCCACTAGGTAGCTCGCCACCAGACAACTCGCCACTAGGGAGCTCCACTTCAGCCTCTGTCACAGGCCACTTGGGAGTAGGCATCACTGACGAGGTACTTAGCCAAAAAATTGATACATCACAAAAAAAATTGATACGTGACCAGAAACGGTTACATCATTTGGCGTCGTCTGTGGGAATCGGTACAAAAAGCTAAGTTCTCCTCCTCTTAAAAGCTAAGTTCTCTTCTTCCAGAAAGCTAAGTCATCATTTCTTAGAAACAAAAGCTCTCACTTTATAGTTTCCATCTTTTATGAACTCAAAGACTATGTAGGGAGCTAACAGACTAAGCAACTCCACAAACTTTACTTTCAATCTAGATAAAACCTCATTAGTCCTCTTTGTCAGGTCCCCTCTACAAAGATGAGCTCTTTGTGGGAGTTGACGGCCAACAAGCTACATGGGCGCCCTTGCTGGTCGAGCCTTCCAAGGCTCCCATGTGAGCTGGCGACCCAAAGTTAGTAGTGCTACCCTCGAAAGTCGAGCTCCTAGTAGCTTCTTGTAGGAGTGGGTGACCGGCATTATGAGGCTGATGCAGCACAATCATAGCTCTAAGGCGCCCACCTGGCGGCTAGCGCGTGGCCTAGCAGCCTGGCACATGTGCCGACCTGGTGCGACCTGGCATGGGTGCCGACCTAGCAGCCTGGCCAGGCGCAAACTAACGAACTGATAATAGGCTTCTTCGTCACAAGACCCAGTCGCCTCTTCAGCATGGGCAAAGTCAAGGAGAGTGGAATACGAGTCACTCCCAGAGCCTAAGGGCCAAAATACCGAACTAGCGAAGAGCTCATCACCACATAAGACCCAGTCGCCTCTTCGGCATGGGAAAAATCAAGGAGTAGACTACGAGTCGCTCCCAGAGCCTAAGGAATTGAATCGACGCTTATGACCTCATCAAATTATTCATTCTGAGCCAAAAGGAGAAAACTACTCCCTTCACCTAGTTACTTTTGGCTCGGGAGTGGGGGCAAATGATGAGGGCGGATTTGTCCCTCCAATGATATTGTGACGCATGGCACCTCAGAACAACTAGGTGACACCTGAAACCACTTTGGCAACAACTTTCCTTAGCCAAGTTGATGGTGTCCCACCTGGCGGCCTGGTGGCCTGGCACAGGCACGGCCTAGAACAAGCACGGCCTGGCACAAGCACGGCTTGGAACAAGCACGGCCTGTCACAGGCACGGCTTGGCACAGGCACAGCCTGGCACAGGCGTGGCCTAGCACAGGCACGGCCTGGCACAGGCGTGACCTAGCACAGGCGTGAGCTAGCAGCCTGGCCCTAGCACGAGCTGGCAGCCTAGCATAGACACGAGCTGGCAGCCTGGCACAGGCACGAGCTGGCAGCCTGGCACAAGCGCGACCTAGCGGCCTGGCCTTGGCGTGACCTAACAGCCTAGCATAGGCACAAGCTGGCAGCCTGACACAAGCGCGACCTGACGACTGGCCCTAACGTGAGCTGGCAGCCTGGCACAGGCATGAGCTGGCAGCCGGGCACAGGCACGAGCTGGCAGCCTGGCACTGGCACCGACCTAGCAGCCTGGCCCAGGCACGACCTGGCGGCTTGGCACAGGTGCCGACCTGGCGACCTGTGAAACGTGCTCACTGAAAAATTCAGCATGCATATCCTAACTCTCCCACGATCCTTGGAAGTTGGTCCACGTGCTGAACAATCCGAAGGGTGGTCAACGTGCATGGCGGTTACCTACAGGAATCTCGAACCACTTAGACAACCTCGCAGAAATCTCGGATATGGTGCATGAAGCCCACACCAAACAATGCCTATATAAAGGCACCAACCCCAAGGGCAAAGGAAGGGCAAGTAAGCAAGTAACTATATTCTACCTTTCATACTTTATGAGTTTTAGCTCGCAGTCTACTATGAGAGTACTGACTTAAGCATCGGAGCGACATCGTCGGGTTAATCACCCTGGGTCCTCTAACATTTGGTTCTTTGCAGGACTCTAAAGAGCAAGAAAGCTCATCACCTAACCTGCCCAGCTCAGCACCTAGTCAGTTCGGCACCTGCTCGCCACCAGGCAGCTCAGCACCAAGTAGCACATCAAGGTAGCTCACCACAAGGCAGTTCGCCACCAAGTAGCTTGCCACCAGACAGTTCAGCCTCTGAGTCACAGGCCACTTGGGAGCAGACGTCACTGAAGAGGTACTTAGCCAAAAAATTGATACATCACAAAAAAATTGATACATGACCAAAAACGGTTACATCACTATATATTTCAAATAATAAACTATTAATTTCTTATTTTTTATTTCCAATTTCAATAATCATATTTTCACAATATGTTTCAAGTAAAATATCCAAACCATCTTTCTTAATCCTAAGATCTAATATTGTATCTAAGCAATAAAGAGGAGAAATGTTCTCCCAATATTTTTAAAATTTATTTTCCATTATTTCAACAATACTTTTAAATTGTGGATTCTTTCTGTACTTTGCAAAACAATCACTAATCATCATTAATTGATAAGCTAAATTTACAACTAGTTGGATAATAAATACTCAATAATTCATTAGTTGCATCGTAAAAATGTTTTAAAAAATCTTTTATACAAATTGCTATTTCCCAGTCTTCCTCAAATATAATATTACTAGACATATTTCATTATAAAAATCACTAAGAATTTGTTTGTGAAAAATATAACTTTCTAACTTAGCAAAGGTAGAATCCCATTTATGTTTAACATCTAATATAAAATGCTTATATTTTAAACCATAATTTTGATATAAATATTTAAATTCTTTTTTCTTGCTCTAGAACTTTTAATATATAAAATACAATTTCTAATTTTAGAAATATGAGTAGAAATAATATTTAAAGCACCTTGAATACATAAATCTAAGATGTGACATACACATCTAAATATGAAATAACTTACCATTTAAACATGGTTTTAATTGAGATTTTAAAATATTTATTGCTAAATCATTATTACTAGCATTATCAACACTAATAAAAAATAATTTATTGTCAATTTCATAAGCATGTAAAGTATTTAAAATACTTGCAGCAGTAGTTGGGTCAGTATGTGGCCATTCAAGCCTAATACAACTTAAAATTCTTTTATTTAAAAGCCAAATTTCATAAATAAAATGACTGATAACTCAAATATAACTTATGTTAAATTTAGAAGCCCAAATATCATAAGTAATTGCTACTTTAGAATTAAGATTTGATACCATTTTTCAAGTTTAATATTTTTAGCTAACAAAAATGGTTGTTCAACATGTACAATGTATTTTGTTAATTCTTGCCTCATTTTTCTTGAGATTTTCTCATTTTTCTTGAGAATCTATACTACTTTAAAAAAGCACGAATGGCTTCAAGAATATTTTTGGAATTTTCTAAGGACAAAATTTACCCCTCTATATTTAAATTTGTTGATAAAAAATGAGGGCAACTAAGGTAATTGATATTGATAATAAATGAGTTGAAAAGAAGTAATTTAAATATATTCAATTCATTCAATTCCCTCTCATTAAATCAAACATTTAAGTTATTAACTTGCATTCATGTTCATTGAATCATATATTTACGTCATTTTTGTTTATTCTCATCGTTAAGTTTTATTAATTAAATCCATACTCAAATGGGCATGATTAAATAATAAAATAAAAAATAGATAAAATGAAAAAAATAGAAATTAAAAAAAATTGGGAACGTTTTAACATACATATTAAACAATAATAAGTATGATAAATAAGAAATGTTTTTATTAATGATGGAAATGGTATGTAAAATTTAAAACCAATTGGAAATAAAAATATTTCCGATTTTCTCTCATTAAATACTGTATTTAAGATATATTTTTCTCATCATTAAATTCTTCTAATTAAATCCTCAATATTAATTTTAATAGTATAAAAATAAATATTTTGAAAATTAATTTGAAAACAAAACCATTTTCTTCCCTTCCAATGGTGGGCAAGCAATTCAACCATTTAGGGTCAAATGGATTAATAAATAATGGCATAATTAAATAATAAAAAATTAAAGTAAATAACTATGAAATGTAAGAAGTATTTTTGTCAATGATAAAAATGGAATGCCAAATTCAAAATCAACCTAGAAATTAAATGATGTCATAGTCAAATAATAAAATTTGTAATAATAGAAAATACAAAGAATCACAAAAAAAAAAGATAAATTTTTGGGCACAAATATAATGTTATATATTTATAAAAAAAATAAAATATTGGGTACATCTCTAATATTGTGCATTCATTATATTAAACAAAAAAATATATAACATAAGAAATAATTTTATCAATGATGGAAATGTAATGCAAAATTTAATGTCAACCTAGAAATCAAATAGTTTTTATTTTTAGATGGTAGGTTAGTGGTTTGAGTCAAATGATACCATAGACAAGCAAAATTTAAGTGTGAAAAGTAAAAAATATTTTATATAATATAAATGAAATATATAATTTAAAGGGGAAATTATAGTCAAAGTCGGTTATACATTTAAAATTAGGTTGCAGGTTGGTCTAGAAACCAATAAAACTCTAACAACTAGCTCTACATTTCAAATTATAAAAACCCCCACCATGTCATCAGAGGCTTATGTGGTTGTTGCCAACATGGGACTTTTAGTCCATGTTATACATAGCAAAAAAACTGAAAATAGGTTTTCAGATTCTCTCACACTCCTTTTGTCTCTCTATCTCCCTTTTCTCTCACTCTCACAGTCACCTCTCGATCTCCCATTTCCTCTATCTCTTAGCTTCGGTTTGTAGCCAAATCAAAACCTCTCTCTCTCTTTCTCTCCCATCTCTCTATTGTTCTCCCTCACTCTCCCTCTCTGTCAATATCTCCTTCTCCCTCAATCTCTATCATTCTACAGTTGGTGTAAATTTCATAGCCAAGAGTTTCTTGTGAATTTTTATCAAGTTGGTGTAATAATTTTTGAACCATACCAAGTTGGTCTCATGTTCTTTTATATGATTTGATTAATACCATATAAGTGTGTAGGGAAATAAAACAAACGAGAGAGGGAGTGGGAGAGAAATTGAAGGAGAACGATAGAAATTAAGGGAGAATGAGAGATCGACCAAGAAAGACAATGAGAGAGATTAAGGTAGAATAATAGGTAGAGAGAGAGAATGAGAGAAATTGATATAGAGAACATAAATACAGAAACCAAAAACCATTTTTATTCTTTTTCAAATCACATAGTTATTTAACAGATAAAGATGTTTGTGAGTGAGATGGTGTGAGGGAGATTGAGAGAGAGAGAGAGAGAGAGAGACTAAAAACCTTTTTTTTTTCAATCACCCAACATTAAAGGGCAATTTCAATATAAGCTTTTTGTTGTGTTTAACATGGATTAAGAGTCCCATGTTGGAAACAGCCACATAAGCCTCCGATGACATGGCAAGGGTTTTTATAATTTAAAATTTAGAGCCGGTTGCTAGAATTATGTTGGTTTATGGACCAATTCGTAGCTTAATTTTAAATGTATAGCTGGCTCTGACTATAATTTTCCCTAATTTAAAACTAATCCAAAAGCAATGCTATTTTCTTATTTAGATTGTGGGTAAATGATCCAACTTTTCCAAGAAACCCATGATGTCATAATTGAATAACAAATATTTATTTTTAATCATAGTGTTACTTTTGTTAATTTTCAACTTTTATCTTAAGTATGATATAACTAAAATTCAAGTAATTAATATGAAGAAAATTTTCTTACAAGAAACGCATGTGCTTAATTACTAGTATTTAGAAGTACCAAAACCCCCCACCCAATTTGTATTTGCGTTGTTTCTCTCCCTTCTTCTTCTTCATCTTTTTCATGGGTGAGCAAATGTTTGCCCAAATGACCAGTACCGTCCTTGTTACAATAGCTAAAGTCTTTCCTACATTTTTGGCAAATAATTCTTTTTCCCTTCCCATGAACCTCCTCTACTTTAGATATTTTCCAAACTATGCTAATAAACTTAGTGGCCTTCTTTTTCTAAGTTCCATCAATATCAATGGCATCCATGTCGGTGCTAACACTACCATGTTGCAACTAAATATTGTTGACATTGAAAATGTTGGGGAATTGATTTCTAGAGGAGTCGAGCATTTTTTTAATTCTAAAAAATTAAAAATTAATTTAATTGCACTTACCCGGATTGCTAGTTCAGAATCCCAATTTAATTTCAACAATCGAAACCTTTCAACTCCAAGAGTCCAGGCCTTCCAAATTGCTAACTTGAGATACTTGAACTATTGAGCAAGTCTTCTTGTTAAACTTCAATAAAGTTGAGAATTGGAGAATTAGAGAATGTATGAGAGATTAAGAGATTGAGAACTATGGAAGAGATTAAGAGAATTGTTGAATTAGTGTGATGAGAATGGTGGGGGATAGGGATATTTATAGGAATTGAAAATGATTCAATTGCTCAAAATACCATAAAAACTAGCAATTTTTTAGTTGTTGGGAGGGATATTTTGGCCATTGTAAAGTTATTTATCACTTTAGCCAAAATGCCCCCCAAACTATCTATTATATAGTTGTTGGAGGGCATTTGTGTCATTCTTTCTCCCCACAAAACCAAAATACATAAATACCCCCTATATAGCCATTTATAGTTGTTGGGGGTATTTTTGTAAAAAGACCCAAAAAGTTGGAACTAGTCCCAATGGTTAGTTCAAGCAGGTGAGCGTGGCCCACATGGGCCCACGGGCTATGCCATGCTGGCTTGTGGACCTAGAACCCTAGGCCCAACACGGCCTGGACCATCGTGTCGGGCCTGGCACAACCCACATGCCGGGCCGGGCTGGCCCAAATTTGGGCATGGCCTAAACGACCCTATTTATACCTCTAATTATTACTATCATTATCAAAACTAATAAAAAACTTTATTTTCAATACCATATGTAAAGTATTTAATATACTACTACCAATTGCTAAGTCAGTATATGGTCATCCAAATCTTGTAAAACTTAAAATTCTTTTTTTGTAAAATCCAATTTTTACCAATAAAATGTCTCATGACAAAAATATAATTAATATCATATTTGGAAGTTTAAATATTAGATCTAAGAGAAAATTTAGAATTAAGATTTGACAAAGTAAAAAATTAATTTTTTATATGAATAAAAATTTTAAAGCATTTACTCTAGTAGTATCTCTAGATTTATTTTTAAATTAGAGATTTATTGATTGTTGTAAAAATCTTCCTAGCCTAGGTCTTCAGCTAATAAAAAAGGTTGTTCAACATATGCAATATATTTGGCTAACTTTGTCTCAATTTTCTTGGGAATATACAATATTACCAAAAGTACCAAGCCTGATTTGTGATTAATTTTGATTATTTTTATATTTTAGATGACTAGCCATATGTCTAGACAAATGGCCAGTATACCCATGCTGCTATAGGGGTGTCAATTGGACCAAGTTTGGTCCAATCCGATCAGGTCATCCATTACAAATGGCCTAGATCCAATCCAATCTCATGAATGCTTTGAATCATTTTGGATTGGTCCAATTTGATGTCTAAACTATCCAATCCATTCAAATTGATTTTAATTTAGATTGGTCCAATCCAAACTTAATCTATTAATGCATATATTCTTATCTTCTATCACTATCAATGGATCAAATATCAGTTCAATCCAACCTAACCCAATATAAATTCATTAAAGATGGACTATATCCAATTCAATCCAACAAATACTTTAGACCATTAAATCTGAACCGGTCAAATACAATATGTCTTATTCGTCCATCCAATCCGCCTATGGGCCGAAAAGTAAGGTAGCAATGAGTTCTAGAAGGACGGTAAGAAGGAAAGGGGGGAGATATTGCATGAAGTGAAGGTTAGAATGCTAGAGCTCACTCACACAAGAACTTAATGGATGATCTTGTGTGGAAGGCCTCGATCCTCCAAAAGGTAACTCCCGGGCCCATTTTATGACTCTAATAGAAATAAACAAATAAAATAATCGGAAAAGACAAATTTCATTGTATTGTAGATGGGACCCACTTTAAAATAAAAACAGACGCGGACGCCCTCAGAAGTTATAATGTTCTAGATATTTACAAAGTGAGGCCCACATCTTCGGCTGTAACATGATTGGATAGCATTCAACCATCTAATATAAGCATTAATTTCCAATGAATTTCAAGTTAATTTTTTTCCCGTCATCCAAATATTTGCATATCAAACAAAATTTTGTAATCATATCTCAAGATGATTTTCTATTTAAGTGATTTGCATAGTTGTCCACTTGTTGTAAGATGGTCCTGATCTACTCATTCAAAACAAGAAGATGAACATGAAAATATAATCCAATCTTCTATCAAGTCATAAGATTATATTTTTTGGTAGTTGAACGGGAGGACTCAAGCTGAGACCAGATGAGTATCTAACTATTTGAATTTGGTTTCAGGTTTTTAAAATCGGATCGGATCGGACGGTTGGATTGGAAAATTTAGAAATTGATCAGGTGATCGGTTTTATTTTTTCTAAAAATTGGATTTTTCCTCAAAATCATTGATTTTGGTCAACAAATCGTTGAACCGGATGGTTAATCATTCGAATCGATCAAACGGTTTTGGTCATCTTTTATTTTTTTGATTTTTTGTCAAAACGGGCCGAGTATTCGGTTTGAACGGACCGTTCGACCTGATAACCGGACCCCTGACCGGTTCAATCACCGGATCAGTTTTAAAAACCATGTTTGATTCAATAGAAAAAACATGAGGTTTGAATTCAAGCTCAGAAACATAAATTCTAATTTGGCTTGATTTAAAAGCTCATATGTTCAAGTTTGACTTGACTCAAGCTTGGCAATGAGCCAAAATTCACATAAAAAATACCTATATATTTAATTTAAAATTACGAATATAAAAGATTATCTATATAAAAATATTAAATATATTATAATATAAGTTCAATTAGACACATAATTTTCATGAGACGAGTTTCATTAGCATTGAGTTTAGCAAATGAACCTATATAGAAAGAGTGCAAATTGAGCTTCTCATGAGTTGAACTCATATAGATGGAATAGTGGCATGTTCACTCATGAATGGTTACATGGATGCTACACTTACATACAATGTGGCGAGAAGCGGATCCGGATTTGTTATACACCAGACCCAGCTAGCAGGTTACTGGGTTAGTAGCGCAACCAGGTAGGATCCACCAACATCCACCACATGAAGAGACTACCATTTTACATGTTTAAACCTGCACCACCTCAAAGAGAGGGATGCCAGACCAATTGAACCATTGGGTTATTAGTAGCTAGGGGTAAACATGGGTGAGGCTGGCTCAAGCCGAGTCAAGCCAATCCTACATCTTTTATATATTAAATAGCATGTTATATGGAGAAAAATGAGTGACAACCAAGAAATATGTCCAAAAAATGAATGTAACAAAATTGTGAATACTAAGATGGGTGAATATCGAAAAAACTAGAAAATATAGGATTAGGAATGAAGTTATTTGCAGGAACCTAGCTACTACTCCAATAAGTGATAAAATAAAAGAGTGGAAGACCACTAACTGCACCTATTAGAAGATGTGATTTATTACACATTCAAGTAATGACAATTTAACAATGGATGCGACTTTAAATAGAATAGATTGACGAAATAAGATTCATATAGCCGATCTCATATATTTGGGATAAGACATGAACGATGTTGTTGATGATGATTATATAATATATATTATAAGTGCCATGTTATAATATTTATATATAAAATATACAATATATCATATATTGGACTGGTCGCATTTATATTCAACCCTAAAAATTTTAAGCCTGATGTAGGCCCTAGGTCTAAATTGGGCATGAACACAAAACCTAGGTCCAAGGCCACAATTTCCAAGCTCAACTGAAATGACCATCCGTACTAGGGGTGGCCATGAATCGAGTTCTTCACGAGCTACTTGAGCTTGGCTCAACTCTATCTCAACCGAGCTTCAAGCCGAGCTCGAGCCTAATAGGGCTTGGCTCGTGAGGCTCGCGAGACAAGCTTGAATATATATATATATATATTATAATTCTTAATTTTTAAATATCAAATAAAAATATTTTTTATACATAATTTTTTATTTTATAAAACATTTTTTTTCAAATCAAATTCGAGCTGAGCTGAACTTGAAATTACAAGTTTTGACTCAAACTCGAGCCTTGTACTATCTTGACGAGCCGAACTCAAACATCATACTATTCGGCTCGACTTGAATCCACTCCAAACCCCTACAGCAGGTACATGGTTACATGAGGCTTCCTTCAAATCCACTTATTGTGTCATGGAGCCTAGGATGTTGCCCTAAAGACCTAAACTAAAAAAAAATAAACAAAAAAAAGAAAGCCAAACACCATAGATGAGACTCTTTCTCCCTTTTTATCTATCTTATCTCTTGATTTCTATTGTCTCCACTTGTTCCATGTGACACTCTACTTTGAGAATAGAATCTGTGGGCTGAAACCGTTCCTATAAAATTAAAAAATAGAAAAAAAAAAACGAAAGAAAAGGAAAAAATTCCTTTTTATCTTTTTTCACTACTCGTTTTCTTCTTCTCTTCTTCCACGTGTACCACACGTGCAGTCCCCCCTTTGAATTTATATTTTTTTTAATTCTAAGTTTGTTTAGAATATCTGTCTCCCAATAACCCAAAGTCCACGATCAATTAACAAACCCCTCTAATTCATATTTTTTTTAATAAAATGGTCGTACATACACGCCCTTAAATAAATGGATTATATTAAGCATGCTCTTAAGTCTTAATCATTATCTACTTGAATATTAAATCTCTAAACCAGCTCTTAATCTTTCTCTAATTGCATATTATATATCTAATCAACACTCTAAACCCATTAGAGCAACGCTTAATTGCAAGCCACATGCAATCACACTTAGGAATTTATGGTATTTTTTCACCATTTTTTAGTCAATGCGGACAGTGACTTTCAAACCTTTCAAAACCCAAATTATTGTCGCGTAGGGCTGCAGCGGATCAGATTAAACTTAAATTGTATCCATTAGATTCAGATTGGACTCGCATTGAATTTTGGTGTTTAGTAATAAATTAAACTTAAAAGATACTCAAAATATTGTGTATTATTAACAAAATAATTAGAAAAGAAGTTTGAAATTGTACATCATCAATAAAATAACCTAAAAATAAATTCTAAAAGACTTTAAAACCTATGACTTTTTTTTTTTTGAATTTGAATAAATTGATACCATTTGCAGCCCTATGCAGACGTTTTCGAGCCTGCAACTACAAGTGCTCAAGCAATTATGTATGCGTTTTCTTTTCCTTCCTTTTCTTTATTTAAGAAAAAAAAAATTCATTAATGCTGTGCTTGGTTTGAAGGAAAAGGTAGAGAAAATTATATAAGCTTTGTAGAGAAACTTATATAAGGTTTGTAGGGACTTCCCTATTTTTCCCTTCCTTTCACTACTTTTTCTTTCAAACCAATCACAGCCTAAATTCAGAGCATATCATATCATATCATTATCAATGGGTCCCCAAAACTCTAAATAAGAGGTGTTTTAGATTTTGACCAGTTTTATGGCGTATACAGGACTAAAACCAACCGCTTGAAGCAACTTTGAAAAGAAAAACTAAAGAAAAAAAAAAAGTTAATAAGCATTTGAAACATATGATATATGCCTATTCGTGCATATTAGGTGTATCCATATTTTGAAGATTGTTTAAGTTGTGTTTGATTTGATGGAAAATGAGAAGAACAAGAAAAAAATTGAGGGAAATTTCTTTTCAAAAGCAATTTCTTTTCTTCATCAGCTTTCTCTAATTACCAAACCAACCACAGCTTTTAAGCAAGTATGACAAGGCGCCAACTAGCTTAAGTTGGTAAGGTCTCCAATTGGTCGTAGCTAGGTCAACAAATAAGTAGGATCAAATTCAATTCGAAACCAAAATTGATCGGGTAAGAGCGGGATTTTGGATACCTCTCTTGATCCTAATAAATCATACCGGGTTGAAAAAGTCAATCTGTTTAGTTAACGAATTGAATTCGAATATACCTCAATCCAATTGCCATTACAATCCAATAATTATGAAACATTATATATAATCTATTATTATATATATTATATATATTTAATATATATATTTATATGTATGTATATGTATTAAAACAAGGAAATCTAGAATTTTTATCATTTTTCTCCTAAACTACATCTCTCACTATTCTCCACTTTCTCCAAAATTATCTTTAATTTAGTAGAGAGTTTCTCTCCTAAACTATCTCTAATTCCTATTTATCCTCTACCTACTTTTTATCTATATCTATCTAAAGAAAGTTTGGATTAAAAAATTTAAGAGTTATTTAAATATTCTAACAAAATTATATAATAACTTTAAAATATTTATTAAAAACATAAAAAATAATTTTATATTTTTACAAAATATATCACAAAATTATGTACTAACAATTTAAATTGTGCTTTTCCAGATTATCAATTTAAATGTTTTTCAAATATTTAATAATATGTAATAGCTTTAAATAAAAAAATTCAAATAACAAATTCATAGATTATTTAAATATTTATCATAAGTATATTTTAAATAGTTAAAATAATGAAATTATGTAATAAATTAAAAAAAAATCTTTAAAGTAGAAAAGTAATTATAACATAATATTGAAATTAATAATAATTTAATATATTACAAAATTAATAATGGAATTATGTAATAATAGTATAAATTATGATTTTATGGATAATTAAAGTAAATAAATAATTAATATTTTACATATTATTAACTATTTAAATAAATAAATGTTTTAAATAACAAATATTTAACATAAATAGATTTTAAATAGTTAAAATAAAGAAATTATGTACTAAATTAAAAAAAAATCTTAAAAGTAGAAAAATAATTATAACATAATAATGAAAATAATAATAATTTAATATTTTTACATAATATTGTAAATAACTAATTTTACTTATATCAAGTAATAGTTAGAGAAAATAACTTTCAGAAAATTAATATTTGTTAGTAATAATTTTAAACTATTGATCTATATTTATTATATAATTAGGTATACTAAAATTAATATTTATTGTTTTTTAGTAATTATTTATTGTTTTCTGTGTTAAATGTATTTTCAATGATTATGTATAAATTTATTTTGCTTTGTTATTTAACAGAAAACTTTCAATAATTATTAAAGATTAAACTACTATTATTGAAATTTTTAAATTTAGTTTATTGTACTTATTATATTTTTGTTATAACTTATTGATTAATATTTATTAGAGATTAAACTATTATTTGAGATTATATTATTTATTGATTAAATTAATATATTTTTAGTACTTATTGTATTTTATAATTATTGTATTTTTCATTATCAATATATTTTCAATAATTGTATATCTTCGCTATAAATTTTTAATAACTATTGGAGATTAAACTATTGTTATTTATCAAAGATGAGACTATTAATTTAGCTAAAATTATGAATGTTCATGAATTGGTTTGGTTTAATTGTAGGCTATTTGGCCAACCAAATTGACTTGGTCAGGTTGGGGAGTTGGTCAAGTGAAATTGGCAAACCTTTTGTGAAAACTGACCCAAGTTATATCGATTTGGGTCGATTTTTTGGTTTGATCATTCGGTTTAAAAGATTTAAACTTAAAAATTAAATTATATTTTAAAAATTACAATGCAGTTATTAAAAAATAAATTTAAAAATTAGATTTATGATATAAAACATTCTAGACTAAGAAATGCAAGAAATTTTCCATATTAAAAATTATATTTAAAATATAAAATATTAATATACATTCATGGTTAGGTCGGTCGATTTTGGTTGGTTTTACAAAAGGCCAAAGTGAAACTCATCCAACTTGGTCGAATTGGGAAATTTTTTAACTAAAGCCGACCTAAAATATTAGAAAACCGACGAACTCGGGTCGAGTTGATTGGGTTGGTTGGTTTCATTAGTTTGATGAATAGACCTAACTGAAATTAAATATTGATACTTTTGTTTTATAAAAAATTTATTAAAAGTAGTATATAAAATATAAATAATTATTAATTATTTAAAAAGTTGAAAATATAAAACAATTGTATACTTTTATATATTTCTATTAGGGTCATTTACTAGAACACACTTACATATTTACTTAAACAGTTAAACCTAGCTTATTTCTTTCATTTTACTAAAACATCCCATATATTTTACAACTTATTTACTTAATCAACATTTCATTAAGGAGTGTTTGTTTTGCCATTAGGCCCATGATTTTTTATTCCAAAAATACCATTAACACTTTTTCGTACGAAAAACAAATTTAACCAAATATAGCCAATAGAGTGGTTGCCTGTGTCTTATTAAGGGTAAAACTGATATTTTTATTTTTATTTTCTCTTCACTAAATTTATTTAAGTGAACATTAGGGTCAACACTGTCATTTTCCACTATCATCTAATGGAAGATTGATTAAATCCATTGCAAATTATAAGTGGTGTTTTAGTAAAATGCTAAGTATAAGGTAGATTTTAGTAAATCCATGAAACTATATAAGGGATATTTTAGTAAATGACAATTTCTATTATTTAGCTTTTGCTTAATAAGTCCCGTGCATCACATGGGTCACCGCTAGTATATTATTATATTATTTATATTATATCATCAAATTTTTATTACAATTCTAATAGAATCAAATTTGAATAATACTCCTGAAAATTTGATGAATTCTTATCAGATTCGTGGATCAATTGGATTTTTTATCGAATTAATCAGATATACCCCTTACGGAATCCAATTCATCCATATGTAGCCCTAATTCTAGTGGAGACTTATTAGGATTGGGGAATCGCCCATAGAGATGAGAAAAACACGTGGATATTAGACCACTATGATTAATGGTTTTCAACTTTTCATAAAAGGAGTTGTGCCTTGCCAAGACTAAGAGCCTATTCATTTGCTCTGAAGTTTGACATTTGAAAGCATAATAATTACATTAAGAAGTATATTGGTATTGATGAATTTTTTTTTACTCTGAGCTTTGAAATCGTAATTTTGAATTCTGAAAATTATCGAATATCCATTTTAACCTTATATATGAGAGTTTATTTGCCTTTTTGGATGTATTATTGAAAGACAAAAATTTGCATAAATATACTTTAAAAAATAAGACATAAAAAAAATGAATAACCATTTTTTTTAATTAAAAAATTTCTGAGATAAAAATTAAGAATTAAGGATGGGACTTAAAACCCGCTAATGACCGCAGGATGCCGAATTGTTTGACCATCTCGTACAATCTTGTGACCCAAGAAAAACCGAAGGCAACAGATATTCACGAGAGATTTTGATTGGTCAAAGCTATTCGTATTCGATACCATACCTTTTCGGTATCGCAAAATAATGGTAAATTAGTAATATACCTTTATAGCTGAATCATCTCTACAATAATACGGACCGAACCAGATACTAACTTAACCCAACTCAATTTTAGACCGGACGGTCCAACCACTAATAACATTGTCATTGGATGCTGCTCAACAATCGATGTGGGCCATGGTTAAAATAGTTGGAGGCTGATCACTCACATGCACCACATCTCCACTCCAGTGTCCACAGGCCACACCATCGACTATTGCTATTGGTCGTATGAGATCATTGTCTACATAAACCTGCCCACGGTATCTTCGTCAATTCCCAGTTGCCCACGGTATTCGCTTTTCTCTCTCATCTCTTCAAAAGGTTTTGATCCAATGGGGATTCCTGCATGTGCCAGCCCCGGGCCACACCCTTTCTACATCAAAGATTCCAATCTGACCGATAGAGAGCTCTCACATAAAAAGTATCTTTGTACAGTCACAAGTTAAAATGTCTAAAATACCCCTTGTAGGACGTACCCTGTGATAATGAACTTTTTGCTTCTTCCATGCATGGCGAATCCGATGGTTTAGAATTAAGCCACGTCTCCCAAATTATTAAAAAGGAATCTTCAAAATTCACGTGATGACGTAGGTTACGTGGCAACTGACCCACGTAATGACATTAAGTATGGCCTGTATGGGAAAATAGATTAAACATTTTTGGGTTAAAGAAAGCTCACGCTAAATCTCTGTTGACATATTATTCCAATCCAACGGCTTCTGGCGGAACAGTACAAGATCCAAGAAAGAGTGGGAATCAACCCGGACAGGACCGGAAGGTGATGTTGGCTCAATGCAGACCCAAAACCTATGAAGTCTGACCCAATCCATTTCGTGAACCGGTTCAGAGGATATACCAAACCAAACCAAACATTGACCATAAACCCGGTTCAGAGGGTCAAATTACCAGATAGGCAACTTTTGGATAAAGATAAGAACAAATGAACAAGCTTAGAATAGAAGAATAGAAAGCCTCAGCCGGTTGAGTGGGTCAGGCTGTCATTTCTCCAGCGCTGACACATTAGAGGACATATGCGTCATTCTCTTGATTATGTAGGGGTATTTTCGTCATTTCGTAAAAACGCTAGATTCGAAATCCAGATATATATATATATATATATATATATATATATATATATATATATCTATATATTTAGCATGTATGGATATGGGATTGTAATATACATACATGGGAGATAATGCTATCACTGCCACGTAACTCCGGTCCGATGAGAACGTGTCAAAGCGCGTCTCCTTTTAGTGGCGATCACGCCGTCGGCGGACGTTAGTTTTGCCCCCTCGCTTCTCTCTCTACTTATATCCCTCATTCTCTCTCCCTCATTCTCTCTCCCCCATTCTCTCTCTCTTTATAATTTCTCTCTCCTCTGCGTCTGATCAAACGAACACCAAGCAAGAAATCAGAGAAGCTGGTCGGTCGCCGGTCTTGCACAGGATCCCGATATGATCTCCCGATTAGCAGGCAAAGCGGATACCCATATTATCCATACCCCACATCCTTGTTTTTCCTAACCTTCACTCCTTTCTTTCCATATCTCTGCTTATCCTGCGTACCCTTGTTGGGTTTTCTCCTTTTATTCTTAGATTGATGACACTAACACCAATTTGGAGACCGAGAAGAAGAAAGAGAAGGCGTGGAAAGGGCTGAGAACTGGAATCGGGTGTATAGATAGATCGATTAGTGGGGGATCGTCGGCAGCAATGTCTCTAGTGTTTGGTAGCAGGGAGGTTTCCATGGGTCCTTCTATGGGGCTTCAGGGAGAAAGGGAACAGAGGGGGATTTCTGGTTGTTTCTCGGATTATTTGAACAGGAAGGGCGATGTGGAGGAGGAGAACGGCAAGGAGGTGGCGGCGAGTGGTGAGCCGGTGAAAAGGGTTAATGGGTTTTGTTTTGGTGGGGAGGATTTGGAATCTTCTGAGAGTTCCTCGATTGGGGTTCCCGACGAGAGCGATGAGGAGGAGGAGGAGGTGCAGAGTGGACTGAAGAGCGGCGGTGGTGCTCTGAGTTCATTGGATGCCTTGGAAGAATCTCTCCCCATCAAGTAAGTCTTCTTTTTTCCTTTTTTTGTTAAAATTTGTAATCTTTTCACTTACCGAAAAACTGGTTTGATCATTTCTAGGTTTCCTTCTTTAAATGAATCAAGTCTAGTTGTGTTGTTCACATTGTTTGCATCGATTAAAAATATTATGTAAATGATTTAATTAATCCATTAATGGATTCAACTTAGTTGGAAAATTTTGTCCTTTTTCTTCATTTATTATTTTATGATTATTTCTCAGCAAATCGAGGGAAAAAGAAGAAACTGATCATCCTGGTTTCTGTGCTTTGGTTTGTTTTATTGAAAGAAAAAAGGGGAAAAAATGATGATACTCTGAATTAATTATCATATTAAAATGTTTATTCTCTGTTCTTTGCAGAAGAGGGTTGTCAAATTTCTTCCCTGGAAGATCAAAATCCTTTGCCAACTTAACAGATGTAAGCATACTGGAGGGTCGGACTAGCATTACAAAGAAAGAGAACCCATGGAACAAAAGGAGAAGAACTCTGATGGCATTCAAGTGGGACAAAAGACTGAAGAAATCTTTCTATAGTTCATCCAACCCTACCTCCATGCCTCTCCTTCCTCTGAATGAAGATGAAGATGAAGAAGATGAAACCAAGGACCAGAACCAACTTGGTACTTCCATCAACAAGAAAAAGAATACCAGCAGCAACAGCAGTGAGGACTCAGATGACACAGATTATGACGAGGACCCTCCATTGAGAAGAAAGTTCAGGAGCTTCAAGTCTGCAAGCTGTTTAACAGATCTACAGCATCATCCATAATTCTGCAACTGCGAGCTGTTCATCACGCACCCACCCACCCACCCATTATCACAAACCACCAGGAGCAATAACTGATAATTTTATCTGTAATTGTTGCTTTTCTGGGTATTGACAAAAACAAGGCAAATCTAACAAATCACCAAGCTTTGTTTTCATTAATTAATGACATTTCTTCTGAATTAATTAGATATCTTTGTTTAATGCTGTTTTATGTTTCTAGAAGATAAGATTTGATGATGGGTCATTGGGTTGGTTGTTTATCAGCTTATCTATTTGGTTGCTTTTAGAAGACGAGATAAGTCTGGTTGGACATGTGGAGTTTTTATCCTCTCGGCCTCCTTTAAAAGTCTTGTAATGGAATATTCCTGTAAGAAGAGTAGATGGAAATTAGTCTTACATGTCTGAGTCCAATTCCAATCCAACCGTTGCTTTGGTAGATGGGCTTTATTTTTGGGCCTTTTTAGGTTCATTGAATTAGGGTTTTTGGGAGATGGTGACGTGACGGAGCAGATGGACTCGTGGGGAATTAACTAGGTTTTGAGATTCTTTTATTTTTTACTGTTTGGTGGTTGATGACTTGATGGGTTAATTGGAATCTTTTATCATATGGATGGTAGGTTTTTAGGGTGACACGTGTCCCCATGTTCTTTTCCTGAGGTTGAATTGATAAGGAATCAAGCTCGTCATTCACCATTGAATTCCAAACGGGTTCTGGATTAGGGCTGCATTATCTCATCCATTTGTCTGAATCCGGTTTGATTAAGGAAACCCGAATTTCATCCCTTGGAAATTGGATGGAAAATGGATTTTCAACCTCGAATTCGAATTTGAATGTGATTTAATTTAATTAATTAAAGCAATTTGACTTCAATCTGTTCGCAGATGAATCCAACCTAATTTGTTCTGTCAATTGATCAATCTAGACTTTTTTGAGTCTTCTTTAAAAAACACCCAGATATTAGGAAAACAATTGCTTCGATCCGATTATGGGCAAGACAGACCCAATTTTGATCCGATTGAAGGTGGATCTTCTGTTATGATTATATAAATTATATTTACTGGAAAGTTGCATATTTTTAAGTTTATTTTATTAATAATATATTATAATATTTTGATACGTTAGTTAATTTATTAGTAAATTTAATATTTTAATCTGACCTCGATACAATGGATAAGATTCCATTCAAATCCGAATGTTAACATCAAATTGGACCTAAGTATATCCGGTTTGATCTGATCCATTTGCTTTCAGGTCAACTGAAACAGAATTTATCTCCAACCATTGATGGCCACTTGTATTATATACAATTGGTATATCCGATTTGATCTGATCCATTTGCTTTCAGGTCAACAGAACTTATCTCCAATCATTGATGGCCACTTGTATTATATACAAGTGGTTGGTGGAATTGTTTATTTCAACATGGAGAAAGGGAGGCCAGATCTGCTGCAAACAAGACGTATACAAATGGGTTATATAATCCAATCAGGAGTAAACACGTCAATTTTGGTAATCTGGTAACGTTATGGCTAGCTGACGTGTTTACTTCTGATTGGGTTTTGTAGCATCTTTTACACTAGCTCGTTTGTAGGAGATTTAGAATGGTAAAGAAAAAGAAAATCTGGCTATATTTATTGTATTCAAGTAGTTGTTTGGTGGAAATTGTTTATTTCTTCAGAATATGGAAAGGTGGGCCCCTCCTATTTGAAGGCTTTCCAATGTCAGATAACATTAGTCTAATTTCTTACCTATGGTTGATATCTCTTTCTAACAAACCCTCAAAAGTTTAACATCCTTCTTAAGGAGAGGGTGATTGATTCTCCCTAGTGTGATCCATCGAACCACCTCTTTTAACACCATTCTCTTTGCTCCATTTAGTTAATTTCTCAAGAACATTACTAGTTTGTGAGTAGGGGTGCATCTTGGGCGGGTTCAGATTGGGCTTTTGTCAATATTTGAATGGAATCAGCCCAAAAGTCAAACCCCCAAGCAATGTAAAATGCTAAATCGGGCCAACCTGAATTTCACTTTTACTTGTGAGAGTGCTTGGACACTTCACATTGTACATATGGAGAGGTTTATTGTGAGTTTCGGCCTTGAGTGAGACCGAATCAGCCTCCCACAATATTCTATTCTTGATATTATCATCGGGAGATGTTCCCAATACATGACGGGGATGTGGTGTGAGACATTGTGAGGGGCAGTCTTGTGGGAGGCTGATTCGAACTCGCCTTGAGTATATGCATTAGACTATCACAATGCCTATGTGCTCAGGTATCAATTGGAGCATGTGGTTGCCTCGTGGCTAAAGACTTGAACACAATGCCTTAAGAGGGCATGGTGGTCCTTTGGTAAGCTTAGGGTTACTAACACATGATCAAATGGTTCATTTCTCACAGGCTTGTCCCAGGCCTCCCTGGTATACATGTGGGTTAGGGTCCAGCCCATTAAAAATTTAACAAATTTATAACCTGACCCGACACAGGTTGCAGATTTACATATTTATTTTCTGGCAATATTAGTGGATTGTCCCACCAAATATAATGCAAAGGAGCCGGGATATGCTGCCAGCAAAAAGCATGTTAACACACTGACAACATGCGGTCTAGTCATGCATCGGCAATCAGATTCAATCCTCACACTGTGTTCACAGCTATTTGCAGCTGTGTATTGAGAACATCTCTCTATGAATAAAAACATGCAAATACGGAGACGTTCCTAATACACTGCTGCAAAAGGCTGTTAATACCGTGTGAGGACTGTTTTCTAAGGACTGAACCCATACTCATTGGTGTGACAATATACAAGCACAGGAGATGTTCTTAATCCAGCCGTGCTGTCTGTACATTAACATGTTTTTTGCTAGTAGCAAATCCCTAATCACTATGAAAAGGGGTTTTTGGTCCATTAAGCAGGCATTGAGCAATCCTATTAGAGGTTGCAGGAATGAGTTCAAATCAGCCCTCCATAAGATGATTTCTCACAGCACATTCCTGCAGTACATTGAGAACATCACGCGATGATAATATCAGAAATTATGGAGCATCACTGGGAGATGTTTCTAATACACGGTGAGAATGTGATGTGAGACATTGTGGGAAACTATCTTGTTTGGAGGGGGGAGGGGGGGGGGGGGCTGATTGCAACTCTGTAGGAACATACATAAATACAACTTTGTCAAAAGAAGACAATATTTCTTACGGGTCGGGCTCAGATTAAGCTATTGCAAAATTTAAATAGGCCCAAGCGGAAGCAATGTAAAATGTTCATGGGCCAAGACTGAAGTCCGGCTACGAACAGGTCTAAAGACAAGATATCCCAGAAGATATCACAGAAAGCCCAAAAAGCAGTAGAATCCAATCCATTAAACATTTACCCTCCAAAATAGATTTTAGGGAGTCTATGGTTTTTCATCTTTGGCCCTAAATTAAACATAAGCCTGGGCTCGGGCCTAAGAAGTTGGGCTTTTTTATTTTTCGGGCTGGGCTCGGGCCTAGTCCTTAGGTAGCTTGAACCTGGCCCAATTGTATAGATATTTTGCATACATATTTACATACATACATAAATATATTATATATTTTTTCATAAATACATTTAGATATGTATTATTTTAGAGTGGGTTTATTGACCAATCCGAGCCTGACCTGGGCCCGAGCCCAACCCAAGTGCATCAAATTACAGAACAGACTGGGCTCAGGTTGGAAAAATTGGGCTTGACCTCGGGCTCGGACTTTAAGCCCAAATTTTAGGGTCGGGCCTGGGTTGACCATAAGCCCGGCTCAACCCGCCCAACTTGCACCCCTAATTCTATACACAAAACTCGTGTATATTAGGCTATATAACCTCCTATCAAGAGTGAACATGCCAATGTTCATGCATGGGCATGGGGCCACCTGCAGCCACCGAAAATTTATTATAATGGAAACACCAAAAACCAAACAAGCCTTTTTTTATTGGTTATCAATAAGGTTCAAAATTTCTTAAAACATTACCCAAGAAAAATGAAAATAAAACAAACAAGGCTTCTAATCCTTTCTAGAAGCCTTCTTTCATTCCCAAAGCATCCAAAACCACCTTAAACATTCCCAGAACTCTAGATCTGATAAGAAAGCCCATCAAAGAGTATGTCCCTCTTTACGTTGGAAAAAAGTTGCAAAAATAGGCATGATTTTTTAAATTTCTATCATGATATCTTGCAATCTCTTCTGATTTTTTTTTTGTTTTTCTTGAATGCTTAAATAAATGTTGGTATACTCTTCTTGTGTTAAAAATCTTTTTTTTTGTGTTATAAGTAGATCTAGGTAGTTTTGTAAAGAATATGGGAAAAATATAAAATAACAGAAAAGGAAAATTTTATATTTTTGTGTGATCTGACCACAGAGAATGACTTTGTTATATAGATGGATCTATCATATCCATAGAGCTATTTTTTCTTGTTAAAATTTGTTTATTTTTTGTAATTTTTGGAATAAAAATATAAAATAATTATTTAAATGAGAAATCATTATTAATTATATATTCACTTAGAAATTATATATTTCCACTTCTTACTATTCTAGAACTACTATAGCTTCCACAAAAAAAAAAAAGGAAAGATTGGTTTTACAGCTTCCTACTTATCCAGAACTACAACTACAGGACTACAACAACAACTACAGAAAAGGAAAGAGGGGCATACTCTTTTGACAGCTCTAGCTTCTCCCTTAGAACTTCGAAGTTATAATCAGTTGTAAAATTTTTTAATGAAAATTTGATTTATAAATAAAATTACATGAAAAAGAAATTGGTATGTTTTACATGATATGATGATATATAATAACTATTGTGTAGATTTGTGGATGATCTATAATTTTTGTAAACTCACTACAATTTATGTCAAAATTTTAATTTTTTAAATTATTTATGTATTTTTGAAATAAAAACAAATAGAAAATGACTATTTGAATATTAAAACAATTAATACTTTCATTATTGTAAATGATATCTATATTGAGAAGTATAATTAGATTCTTTTATTTTATTCTCTTATAAGAAAGATATATAATTATTTTCAAGAAAGACGAACAATTTGTTGAAAATCAATAAGAATTTATTAAGAGCAAGCTATTATAGAAGAAAAGTGCTGAAATAAAAAATCCATTAAACGAAAAGAATATTTCTTATAGAAGAAGAGAAGAAAGGAGAAAAGGAAGAAAAGAGATTTAAGAAGAAAATAGAGAAATAATGTTGGCCACCCTCTTCACTATTATTTATAATCTAAAATAATAAAGAGTATAAAGACCAATATGCCCTTATAGGGCGTTAACACATAAAACATCATAAAACAATTAAAATAACTGCTCAAAAAGGACCTAACAAGAGTGTTATGGTCTCTACTTCTAATCTAAATGATAAATAATAAAAAAACTACCACTATAGACTACACAATTTGTCTAAAACCTTAATACTCTCCATCAAGTTGGGAGTAAATGTCACACATTCCCAATTTGCATAGATTGTATTCAAGCGTGTTCTTTGGTGAAGACATCAACCAATTGTAGTTCAGAGGAGACATAAGGCAAGTAAACTTCTCTAGTTGTCACCCTTTCTCTTATGAAGTGTCTATCAACCTCAATGTGTTTAGTCTTGTCATGCTAAATTGGATTGTGGGTAATATTGATTGTAGTTTGATTGTCACAATGTAACATCATAGGCTCCTTAGTTTTTATTCTAATCTCATTCAGTAGAGATCTCACCCAAAGTAGTTCTAAAATACTGAGCCATAGATCTATATTTAGCCTCTACACTTGATTTAGACACAACTAGCAGCTTTTTACTCTTCTATGAGACCAAGTTTCCTCCCACAAAGGTGTATACCCTAATGTAGATCTCCTATCATCCAAGCAACTTGCACAATCCGCATCTGTGTAAAATTCCAACTTTAAATTTTCATGGTTTGAGAAAAGAGTCACTCTGCCATGATGCTTCTTTAGGTAAGCAAGTATCCTCTCAATGGCTTCCCAGTGCTGAACCCGAGGAGCATGCATATACTAACTCACAACACTAACAACATAGGAGATGTCTGAACGTGTCATACATTTATATAGTAGTCGGCCTGCCATCCTTTGATATATTTCCACATCCTTAACCAACTCACCATCTAAAGCATTAATTCAATGATATGGGTCAATAGGAGTATTAACTGGTTTAGTTCCTAACTTCTCAATCTCTTGTAGTAAGTCTAAGTGTTTAACACATACTTCCTCTGAGAGATGAAAATCCCATACTTAGATTTTGTAACCTCAATCCCGATAAAGTATTTCAGTTCACCTAGATCCTTGATCTCAAACTCTTGTTGTAGTGACTTATTGAGTGCATCAATCTCCTTTGGATCATTTTCTGTAACAACTATATCATCTACATATACAATCAATACTGACAAGAGTATCTCTCCTTTTTGCAAAGAGATTATAGTCAGATTGAGTCTGTGTACCCAAAACAGATAAGTGCTCATCTGGACCTGTCAAACTATGCCCTAGGTGACTGTTTCAAACCATATAGTGATTTTTTCAATATGTAAACTTTTTCCTTACCAACATTCTTATAAAACCAACTAGAATGTCCATATATACCTGATCTTACAGATCACCATTAAGGAAAGAATTTTTAACATCAAGTTGGAATAGGGGCCATGAATATGTAGCTGCTAGAGACAAGAGAATACAAACTGAGCTCATCTTAGCAATTGGTGCAAAAGTCTCTAAATAATCAATACCATATGTCTATGTATACCCTTTTGCAACCAACCTTGCCTTGTACCTCTCTATGTTTCCATCAACACTGTATTTCACAGTGAACATCCATCTACATTCGGCTACCTCTTTGTCTATAGGAAAATCAACTATTTCCTATGTTTGATTCTTAACCAAGGCCTCGATTTCTTCTTGCATAGCTAGTTTCCACTCAGGTTTGGAAAGAGCCTCATTGACATTCTTGAGTATAGACACAGAATCCAAAGATAAAAGGAAAGCACAATAGGAGGGTGATAAGGCACTATAGGAGAAGAGATGGTGTAAATTGCAATGGGCTGTACACTTTCTCTTCCCTTTGCGAAGTGCAATGGGAAGATCACGATTAGTGGGATCAACTTCCACAACAATGTTAGGTACAAAAACATTGTTATCGGGGGAAATAACATGCTTGAGCTTAAGGGAAATACCTGGAATTGTATCAGCCAAACCTGGGATCTTAGATGGACTGACAGAGAGTAGTACAGGTTCTTTTATCTGAGCGTGTGTAGAGTCAACCTTCTTCTGGTGGCGCTGATAGACTCGCGAGGCTAGCCGTAGTGGATCAGGCAATGGGACTATAGCTATTGATGGTGGAATAGGTGGATCAGATGAATGAACAAATGACATTAAAAGAGGGATAGGTTGTGAGTTCTCCTTCACCAAAAACTCTCCCCCTAAAGAGAACCACATAAGAAAAAGAAAATAGACTCAAAAAAGGTGACATCCATAGTGACAAACTTGCTCATCGACACCGGATCATAACAATAATATCCCTTTTAGTTTTGAGCATACTCAAGGAAAACACATTTCTTAGCCTTAGGATCTAATTTCTTGCAATAAGAACCAAGAATATGAACAAATGAGACACACCCAAAGACTCTCAAAGGTATATAAACCATCTAGAAAAAGCAAGCTAAAAGGTACCTCAAACCCCAAATTGCGTGAAGGAGCACGGTTAATCAAATTCACGACTTTGAAAACTACACACCATAAGGCTTCTTGCCACTGATAGCTATAAATATAGCCCTAGAAAGTGCACTAGTTATCAAGTAGTATAAAAATATCGTTCCCATGGGGATTTAACAAAATAAGTATTAGAAATATAGCCTTAATTATTTGGACAATCAAAATTCAGATTTAAGAGTAAGAACTACTGAAAATAAAAAACTAGGAAAAGAAGATAAAAGCAAGGACGATCAATGACCGAATATGCAAAGGATGAAATCGCTAGGGCTTTAGGTCCGCCCAACCAATCTAATGAATATTGATGGATACGATTAATTGTTATTCCCATAAGCTGAAGTTTTTCCCAATTTTATTTAATATTCTTTCCCAAGATATATTAAACCTATTTCTATCAACTAACCCCTTGATCCCTCGACTAGAGTTCTCAATAATAGAAATGCATGAAGTGCAAGAAATACTCATATATTCAGATGAATCATGTGTATATATCCCTATATACCATTCAATTCACACCATGAACTATGTGGTCGAGTATATAAATTCTTCTCCCGGTTCATTCATATACATCAAATCAACTAAGAGATGGCCACTCCTAATTGCATTAAGCAAATAATTCATAGACTATATGAAAATCACAATCTTGGATAAATCATAAAAATATATTCATTATCATGGTTCGGCTTTCCACAGCCCTAACTAAAAATAAATCAGTTCATAATAAAGGAAATAAAGCAAACAAGATGAAAAGAAAGAACTCATGAATTTGCCTAGGATGTTGAGGTCTCATCTTCTTCTTGCCGCCACCTCCTTCTTGAAGCTTTCTTGATCTTCTTCTTGAAGTTCTTGAAGACATTCTTAATTCACTTCAGAAGGACTTTAGGAATTCCTCCAATTGTTGATTGATGATCCTCTAGTCCACCCCCTACTTCTTTATATAGCCTAAAGGGGAGGGGGTGGTCTCCTACTCTTTCTTGAAGTTAATCTCTCAAGATTAGAAAGTCCTAGTCTAATCCTACTCTTATCTCTTTATCTAATGAACTCAATCTCTTTATCTTTTTGGAATTACATCATAAATTTAGATCTGGTAGGACTCTTCTCAGTTTCTTGTTCTTGGATTCGTATTAGACCTCCTCTGCAAATTGGGCTTTAGCTAGGCTTTTCTGCAAGTTGGGCTTTAGTTGCGGATTGGGCCTTCCTACGAATTTGCCCCGACTAAAACACAAAAGTTGTGCCTTTTTCTCTTATCTTTCCAGTGGGTCTTGAATCAGCCAATCAGAGTTTGGATACGCAAGTTAGGCCCAGATTATTGAACGGTGCCAAAACTGTGAAAAATCATCCAAATTGTCTTTCTTTGCTCCTGATGCCTTCTTTTCATGTAATGAACTGAAATACAAGACATATGAGTCCAATTAAGTACTAATAAGGTATGAAAGACATAATATTTGGGGATCAATTCTACTCTCATCAAATTCCCCCACACTTAATTTTAAACTCAACTCTCCTTCATTCTTTCTCCACAAATATTCTAGGTTAACTATTGCAAACCGTTGAATCAACACAACTAAGTCATACATGACTCATTCATCAGTTAATCCAATTCTTGCTACTACAAACCAGGTAGTAAACTAGGGAAAACATTTTTATCTCCTCTCTCTCTCTCTCTCTCTCTTTTCTTTTTTTCTCTTTTTTTTCTTCTTTTTTTTTCTCTCTTTTTTCTCTTTGGTGGAAGTGAGTGCATTTTATGCTCTATCTCACTTTTAGGATTACTGGGTGAGTAGGTGCATTTTATGCTCCATCCTACCAAAAATATCCACCCTATTTACTTAAACCTGAATTTAGGACTAACTTAACTGGAAATGACTTCAAATAGGCCGTGTACTTCTTAATTGTACCTCATTACTAGGTTCACAAAAATTTTCCTAGAACATTGTTTTAGACGATTTCAAAAGAGTTGATGTTTTGATTTTTTTTCATTTTTTTTATATAGAAAATGCAGAAAACACGACCTAAATCAAATTTTAAAACACAACCTAAATCCTAAATCCCCTCCCCCACACTTAAAACTTACATTGTCCTCAATGTGAGGTTAAATGCAAAGAAAGGGCAGAAAAACTAAACTAGAAATGTAAAAACAAAAAAGAAAAAGGAAAAAACAAACTTCCCTATCATGAATCTGATCCTCTAACTCTCATGGTTTTAGCTTTCGGTGTGCTCCCCTTTCATCCATCATGGGTGGATTTAAATATGGAACAGGGTCTACAAAACAGAGGGTAATAGTCTCTTATTAGAAATTGACAATATCATATAATGCGCATTACCTTGTCTTGGCTTGGACCCTTCTTGACCGGCCTCCAAATTGTTCAAAACCTCCTTAACTTCCTCATCCAAGTTATCTTTCAAAACTCTTTCAGGGTAAGGGAGAGGAAGTTTAATATCATTTAAACTCAGTTTAGGTGTACTCCCTTTGATCTCCATTTGAGAATCGGCTGCCTCAACTTCCTTGTCATCATTCTGGATTTCGCCAACTGTCTTCCCACTTCGTAAGGCTATAGCATTTACTTGTTCTCTAGGATTCTTCTCCGTGTGGCTGGGTAGCCGTCCCTCTTTTCTTTCTGACAACATTCTTACAATCTACCCCACTTGAAGTTCTAAGTTCTTAATCGATGTTTCATGGCTTTGGAATCTTGCTTCGGTAGCATTGATGAACTTAGAAATCATCTCTTCCAAATTACTCTTTTTTTTCTTGTGGGGGTGGCTGTTGTTGGAATCCCATGGGTGCCTTTTGTTGATTGTTGCTCCATGAAAAGTTTGGATGATTCCTCCACCCTGGGTTGTATGTATTTGAGTAGGGATTGAAATTCGGCCTGCTAGCATGAGAGATTAAATTAGCATTCTCATGGGAAATAAAATGACTATTTAATTGACAATTAGAATTTATATGTCCTATTTGACCACATAAATCGCATGAGATGCTAGATGATGTATTAATGGCTGCAATATTAAAAGTATCAAGTTTCTTATTCAGACTATCAATTTGCGCAATAGGGCTGCAAAGGAATCGATGTGGTGTACTCCCCTCTGATTGGTTCGATCATTGCTCCACTGGTAGCTGTTTGATACTATCTCCTCCACTAGGTCATAGGCTTCCTCTGGTGTTTTTCTCATGATTGTGCCACCTGCTGCTACATCAATAATGGAGTGATAGGATGGAGTAATACCATTATAAAAAGTTTGAATTTGATGCCAAACTGGTATTCCATGGTGAGGATACTTCCCAAACATTTCTTTAAATAAAAAAAGAAAGAAAAAAATCCAAATTAACCAAGGTTAACAAGTTCTAATATTATTTTAGGATTAAATTCCCAAAAATGACGCTAAAAACTTGATAGCTATAAATATAACCCTAGCAAGTGCACTAGTTATCAAGTAGTATAAAAATATCGTTTCCATGAGGATTTAACAAAATAAATATTAGAACTACAGTCTTAATTATTTGGACAATCGAAATTCAGATTTAAGAGTAAGAACTACTGAAAATAAAAAATTAGGAAAAGAAGATAAAAGCAAGGATGATCAACAACCAAATATGCAAAGTGATGTAGCGCGATCCGGTCACTCTTACCTGGCGTTCACGTGGCTCATGGAAGATACCTGAGAAGAAGAAAATTTCCGGAGGGAGTTACCCCGCAGGAACACTCCAATGATTAAGTTAGTACTTGGTAGGAGAAGCAAGGAGGAAGATGAAGACTAAGAGTGGAGATAGCGCGTGTATCGTAGATGAATCCCTCTCCCACCTTGATGCTCAACTCCTTATAGCAGAAATCTGTTACCTCTCCCCATCGTCCTCTGACAGGGCGGGTATAACCGTCACTGCCAACCTGCTGCAACCGTTATTGGTAGGGTTGAGGTGGCATGCGCGGGGCTGTCACCACTGGGTACGTGTCTGTCAGGTGTAGGACACCTTCTAAAGGTGGCAGGCACGATGCTGCCTGACGAGGGACATGGCTGCTGCCACCAGATTTGTCTGGTACGACGGTTGGACAGGAGATCTTCCTGCCTTCCCTCATGCGGCTCGCCGAGCTGCCACAAACTGGGGTGCTTCAAGGCAGATGGGTCCCTGCCTCGAAGCGTCGATGTGCTCCTTCCAGGTGGGTAAAAGCTTGGTGTCCCTTAGGGGAGAGCCTGGGCTCTCCGAGCTGGGCAGGGACTGACTCACCGAGGTATTAGCCCTCGGCGAGTTGACTGTCTTGGCGTTTTCTCCGTACCGAGTCGGGATTGTGCTGCCAGGCTGGACTGTTCACCAAGCTAGGTCATGCACATGTGTCCTGGGTTCATGGGGTTGAGCCAAATCGTCCTCCATCAATTGCCCCCCACTCCCCGTGCTAGGGATGGGGGGGGGGGCAGTGCATAGAGTTCATGGTTTGCTTGGCATATTTGGCTCAGTTGCTCACACTATCATGCTAGGCAGTTCAATGGCTGGACCGGCCGGGCGTTTGGTTCTTTACGGGAAAAATCCCACATCTCGTGCAACTCACACGTGAACGTTAGGCATTTTATGCTGTGGGGATGCCAAAAAATGCACTAAATTTAATTCACGTTGGGAGCCCTGTGGCCGGTTTCATTGAGGTCCGTTGGATTGATCCAATCCTGACCATTGGTCTCTGGGCCCCACGTCTATAAATAGTGGGGTTCTGGCATTCTTTTTGCTGCTAAGTAGCTTTCGCTTTGAGCTCACGTCTGAAGTCTCCAGCTCGGGTCTTTTCAGTTCGTTTTTGCCTATTTTAGGTGAGTCTCTGAGTCTTTTCTTTCCTTTGCTTTCTTCTTTTCTTAGTCCGTCCTCCTTATGTCTAGTGAGAGTAGCTTCTCGAATGAGCCAGGGGTGGACACTTCGGGTCATGGTGACCCTTCCCCAGCCTGACCTACCCACGAAGCACGGGCAGCTTCGGGTAAGTTGGCGTCCACCTCCCATCGAGGTCGGGTGCCGGACCAATTCGGTCCCTCTACTTTGACACCGGAGAGGCTTCCAGACCTCATCCAGCAGTTCAACCTTCCTTCTTAGTACAGCTACAGCCTTCCCACCGGTAATTTCCCCTAGGAGCACTGTCTGGATGAGGTTGTGATTTTCAGGGAACAGCTCGTTGGTAGGCTTTGTCTCCCTCTTCACCCCCTTATCCCCAAGGTGTTGAGGCGTTTCAATATCACGTTGGATCAGCTCCACCCCAACTCCATTCGGAATTTAGTGGGGACCATTTCCCTCTGCCATGAAAAGCGGTTCGCTTTGGACACAGACATACTCTGCTCCATACTGCTGATAAAAAAGAGCGCCTCTAGCGCTCCCCCTGAGCATGGGCAGGTCTACTACTTATCTCCTCGCCTAGGCTTTAAGCTACTGCATAAGTTATTGAGCAAGGTCCTGACTTGGAAGCGAGACTACTTTGTGGTCCGGGCTAGCACAAGATGGCCCTTCCTTACCAGCTACCCAGGTGGCTACCCAGGTGACCAGCATCGCCCTCAACCAGCAGACATGGGAGGCCTTCCACTCGTGGGCTCAGGCTAAGCTCAACCATCGGGAATACATCACCGAAGAGAAGCTCGCTCAGGCCGGTTTGATCTCGGGTAGGTCTATTTCTGTCTTTTGGCACTTTGTTTATATATGCTTGTCATTTTTGGATTTACTGACGCCAACTTTGTTGTAGGCCCCATGGACGAAGAAGAGAAAATCACGGCTACCCGGCTCCTTAACCAAATGAAGAGGAGGAAGAAGCGAACCGCCAAGAAGGCCGCCAAAAGGGCTTGTGTGGAGTCACTGAGGGCTCCCTCCCCCGAACCCGATCATTCCCGGTCTCCCGCCCCTGAGACCGGGCTCAACAGTGACCCTCCGGTGATAGATATGGAGGGTGACTTTCCACCCCAAAGACCTGAGGCTATGAGGGGCTTGGAGAATGAGCCAGTCGGGGTTACTACTGAGGCTTCAAGCTCAGTTGAGGCAGCCGTTGAGGCTATAGAGGGGTCGGCTCAACATAGTGCAGACGTGGCGGTGTCTAGCTCGGGGACTGAAGAGGAGGAGTCCATCTTGGATCCCGAGGTCAGCCTCGACCGAAGCAAGAGGGGTGCCATCAATGCAGAAGTCATGAGCTGGGCCGAACTCTCCCCAAGTCAGCTCAGAGGTTGCACAGAAACCCACATCATGGTGGTAAGTTCATTTTTTGTGAGCAAACGCTTTATCTCACCTCTTTGCTTTCTCTTTTCTCTCTCTCTCTCTCTCTCTCTCTTTTTTTGGCTGTCTAGTTTCCTTTTGTTAGGTGAACGCTGCCGTGCACACCTTAACTTTCCAATCTGATAAACACCTGAGGCACGCTCTGGATGCTGAGTCATCCCATGTGGTCCATGCTGAGCTGAAGGCAACACAGGACAAGGTCCATCAATTGGAGAGTGTTGCCGCTGCCCAGAAAGGTCTGAATGACACCTTGGCACTAGAGAGGGAGGAGCTTGCCCGAGAACGAGATAGATTGAAGGCAGAGGTGAACGGGCTCAGAGTTGGTCAGGAAGCCCTAAAGCACGAGGTGGAAAGCCTCAAAATGGCCTAGAAGGCTTCGCAGCTCGAGATGCAGGCCCTCAAGGGAACCAAGGAGGCCTTAGAGCACGAGGTGGAGTCTCTCAAGGCCGATATCGAGGAGAAGGCGGAGATCTTTCATGATGCTCTGGAATAGACCAAGGTTCAGTCCGTCATCGACTACATCAAGTCCTCGAGGTTTGACAACGTAATGTTAAAGGCTTACCGCAGGGGGTTCAAGCTTAGCCGATGGTGGATAAGGCATACCTACCCCAATCTGGATATAAGTGCCTTCACTTCTTTCAACATCACAGATGACATGGCACGCCAGGCTGTGGATGACCCAGACTCTGAAGACGATGGCGGCAACAGGGAGGCTGACACCGCTGATCTGACTGATTCTTCTGAGGAAACCCCTGAAGAAACCCCGAGTAAGGCCAATGAGCCTCCCAAGTAGTCAGGCGCCCCTTGTATTCTGGGCCTGCGAGCTCGATTTCCCTCTCTTTTGTATTGAATGTATTTATGCAATGTAATGGAGCCTATATAATGAAGAACATTTTTTGCCGAATACTTGCACAATTTTCTTTTACTCGTCGAAGTGGTTGTCTTACTTTGAACTGTTAGGCTACTAGGCTGATTACTCAGAATGTGGGTTCCTCAACCATTGTGGTCCCGAACTGTATTCTGACACTTAGTAGGGGTAGCCTTGTGTACACCGAGGTGAGTGACATAGTAGGGTATATGCCCGACCTGTCCGCACCCGGGTTAAGTTGGCATTGGTCTTCTCTTATGGATTTAACTTGTTGCATGCCAGGGCGGGCTATCCGTCACAGGGTTCCTGGCCGAAGTGCCTGTGCCTTAGGTATTGCAAGCATTTAGTCTATGCCGATGAGACAACTAGATATTGTATGCTACCGAGGTCTTTTCATTACCTCGGTGTTCTAGCCCTTAGGCTTGAGGAGTGGATCGTGGCCCACTCTCGAAGTCTTTCCATGCCATAGAGGCGGCTGGGTCCTGTTGTGCCAAGGTCATGTCAGCTCGACGTTCTTCGCCTTTAGGATCTGGGGGTGACTTATAGTCTATTTTTGAGGTTTGCCCGTGCCTCAAAGGCAACCGGGTCTTATTGTGCCAAGGTCATGTTAGCTCGGCATTTTTTCCCTTGGGCTTTGGGAGCGGCTCGTGGCCTACTCGGTACTTGTTTCCCTTTGAGGGTCTCGGGCTCATACATTCCTTCCCCGAGCACTCACTTCACTCAATAGGGACCTTCCCAATTGGACCCGAGCTTGTGAGCGCCGGGCTCAGGTACCATAACTTTACGAAGGACCAGGTCGCCAACGCGGAGGTTCCACCTCTTGACCCTGGCGTTATAGTACTGAGCTACTCTCTATTGGTAGGATGTGGTCCTGATATACGCAAGGTCCCTTACTTCGTCGAGTAGATCGAGGTTGGTGCGTAGCTCATCTTCATTCGTTTGATCACTGTATGCTTCTAGTCGTAGCGTAGGCACTTCGATCTCTGCAGGGATTACTGCTTCGGTGCCGTAGGTGAGATTGGAGGGTGTCTCTTCTGTAGTGGTCTTCTCCGTGGTCCTGTATGCCCATAGAACACTAGGTAGTTCATCTGCCCACAATCCTTTAGCTCGATCCAACCGTGCCTTTAATCTGTAGAGGATGGCTCTATTCGTTACTTCTGCTTGACCATTTGCTTGGAGGTGTGCGACTGAAGTGAAGTTCTGTCGTATTCCCATGCCTCGGCACCGGTCTTGGAATTTGATGTCTTCGAATTATTTGTCGTTGTCAAAAATCAACACCCGAGGTAATCCGAAGCGGCATATGATGTTTTTCCAAAAGAAGTTTTGGACATTTTGGGTTGTTATTGTTATGAGGGGTTCAACTTCTACCCACTTCGTAAAATAGTCCTTTGCTACCACTAAGAACTTCCTTCCACCCGTTGCTGGTGGGAATGGCCTGAGTAAATCGATGCCCCATTGTGCAAAGGGCCATAGACTGGTGAGATACTTGAGGTTGGCAGCGGGTTGGTGGTGAATATTGGCATGTCTCTAGCATTTGTCACATTTTCTAACGAGTTCAATGGCATCTGCCTTCATTGTTGGCCAATAATACCCTTGTCAAAGTGCTTTTTGGGCAAGGGCCCTACCCCCCAAGTGCCTGCCGCACAACCCCTCATGAGTGTCGCGGAGTACGAATTTGGCTTCGATAGGCTGCAAGCAACGCAGATAGGGGAGCGTGTAGGATCTCCTGTACAGCCACTCGTCTATCAAGACGTATTTGGCTGTCTGGCGCTGCACCCTTCTGGCTGCATTGCGATCTGTAGGGAGGGTCTCGTGTAGCAAGAAGCTCGCGAGCTGGTCAATCCAGCTCGACTCTGCTTGACCGACGGGAGAGACCTCCTCTGCCCCCTGAAAATGCTAGGCCGAGACAGGTTCTCTATGTACACAGTTCTCATAGTGATGTCGCTAGTTCTGGCTAACTTGGACAGGGCGTCGGCCTCAGCATTCTCCAACCTAGGGATCTATCTGATGAAGTGTGACTGGAAATCGAGCAGGGCCTCTCTAAATTTGGTTAAGTAGGCAATCATGGTTGGCTCACAAGCTTCATACTCGCCAGTGACTTGGTTAGCCACGAGTTGGGAGTCGCTGCAAATAACAATGTGCTTTGCTTTTACTTCTCTGGCTAGGGCTAGTCCAGCTATCAATGCCTCATACTCTGCTTCATTATTAGATGCCGCGAACTTGAAGCATAGCGCGTATTCCAGTTTTGTGCCGCTTGGGCCGTGTAGAACTATTCCGTTTCCGCTGTCCTATTGGTTCGAGGAGCCATCTACGTGAAGGATCCAGGGCTCCTCATCCCAACTCGTAGTTGGCCGAGCTAGGGGAGATGCCACACTGGCTGCTACCTCATGGGGTTCGGACTTGACCGACCTGGGAGCTTCGGGCTCACCCACGCTGGGAGCCTTGTGCTCAACTGGCTTGGGGACTTCGGAGCTGACTGTGCATTCGGCTATGAAATGTGCTAAGGCTTGGGCCTTAATGGCAGTTCGCGGCTTGTATTGGAGATCGTACTCACTGAGCTCAACGGCCCACTTCGTCAATTGACCAGAGATTTCAGGTTTAAGCAACACTTGCCTCAGAGGTTTGTCGATGAGGACGATAATAGTATGAGCTTGGAAGTATGGGCAGAGCTTCCAAGCTGCGATTATCAGTGCGTATGCTAGCTTTTCCATCTCCATGTATCTCGTTTTTGCTCCCTGCAATACTTTACTAACATAATAGATGGGTCGTTGGACCCGATCTACTTCCACTATTAGTACCGAACTGACCACTTCGTCGCTCACCGAGAGGTATAGTTCTAAAACATCGCCCTCATCGGGCCGGGTTAAGGTCGACACACTAGCGAGGTATTTCTTGAGCTTGTCGAATGCGAGATGACAGTCTTGGGTCCATTCGAACCCTTTGCTCTTAATTGCCTTAAAGAACGGCAGACAGCGGTCCACCAATTTAGAAATGAAGCGGCTTAGGGCGGCTATGCGGCCATTCAACCTCTGAACCTCCTTCAGCTTCCGGGGTGGTCTCATATCTAAAATGGCCTTAATCTTATCCAGGTTGGCTTCGATGCTGCGCCGGTTAACGATGTATCCTAGGAACTTGCCCGAAGTCACACCAAAGACACACTTGTTTGGGTCCACGTCTACCAAGCGGTCAATCCTAGGGAGCGGGAAGTAGTCTTTTGGGCAAGCCCGGTTTGGGTCGGTGTAGTCAACGCACATGCGCCACTTGCCGTTGGCCTTCTTTACCAGGACGGGGTTGGCTACCCAACTCAGGTAGTGACTTCTCTTATGAAGTCAGCTACGAGGAGCTTCTCGACCTCCTTGTCGACCGCTTTCCAATGCTCTGGGGCTAGGTTGCGTTTCTTTTGTCTAACGGGCCTAACTACAGGATCAGTATTCAGCTTGTGAGTTATGAGTTCAGGGTCTATACTGAGCGTCTCTGCTGTGGACCATGCAAAAATATCTAAATTTTGAAGTAAGAAACTTACCAGTTTGGATCGTAGAGGTTCCTGGATGGAAGCGCCGACTCCAACTCGAGGTCATCGGCTACCTTGGCTTTTCCCTTCAGGGTGGCGACGTAGCACTTACGGGATTCGAATTGATTGCCCCACGCTACCCCCACACTGAAGTCTGTTGGAAACTTCATAGCCAAATGGTAAGTGGAGACCACCCCCTATAGGACATGGGTGATCGGTTGACCTATTATGGCATTGTAGGGGGAGGGGGTTGCGACCACCGGGAAGTCGTGCTTGAATCTGACCACACAAGTCCACGTGCCGACTTCCATAGGTACTGTTATTTTCCCAAGGGGCTAGACTTCTTCTCTATTGAAGCCTACCAAAGGAGTGTTTGTGGGCTTCAGGTCATCCCTCTGCAACTAGAGCTAGTCAAACGCAGCTTTGAAGAGGGTGTCGGCTGAGCTACCTGAGTCGACGAGTACGCACCTGACCTCGAAGTCATTGATTCTTAGTTTTATTACCAACGCATCATCGTGGGGGTAGTGGACTCCTCGAACATAATCTTCTATGAAGAAAATTGGCTCTTCTATTCTCGACCGCTTTGGGAGGTTCTGCTCCTCCCGGGTGGCTTCACGAATCGACGTTCGAGCTGCCATTGAAGTGCAACCCGCAACGATAGAACCTCCCACTATCATGTGGATGGTTCCTCGAACTGGCCTCTCCTCCAGAGGCTGCCTCTGTGGTTGCTCGGCTGGCCTACTGCTAGACTCGGGGGCATCTTACCGTGCTCCCCTTGCGGACCTATTTTATTACTATTATTATTGTTTTGTACAAAGTTTCTTAGATATCCGCATCGGATGCCTCTACAATACAAATTCTTATTTCTTTGATTGGGATTCCCCCTCAGACGGGGCGGCCACTTCATGTACAGGGTGTCCTTGATCGCCATCAGGATTTCAGCTCGTTTTGCATTCTATGGGGTGTAATCAGCTCGGTCCGCTATAGGAGGTCAAAAAAACTGACCTGGGTTTGCCCCCCGAGCTGTGTCCTTTTTTTTTTGGCTGTCCCCTTGGCCGGAAAGCTCTCCTTCCCTCTTCCTTTTTTCGGGCGTGCCCTCACCCTTTTGGTTGATCTCCTCTTCAGTGGCTATGAACCTGTCTGCAAGCTTCAGGAACTCGGTTATGATCGCTGGTTGGTTGACGACCATGTGCCATTTAAACTCTTTGTGTGTCACGCCCTTCTTAGCTACTGCAAGGCGTACAGCGGGGTCCAGGCGTGGTATCTGCATACAACTATCGTTGAACTGCTTGATGTAACTTCGGATGGATTCTCCCTCTCTCTGCACTATGCTGAGGAGACTTTCTTCAGTTCGCAGACACCACTTGCTAGTAACGAAGTGGGACGTGAAGGCTTGTGCGAACTGCACCCAACTTCTTATCGATCCAGGTGCCAAGTTTTGGTACCATGTACGGGCTGCTCCTCTAAAAGTGGTGGAGAAGGCCATGCACATGCATGACTCGCTAGCTCTCACCAGGTGCACCTGCGACTGAAAAGCATCCACGTGATCGTTTAGATCGAATGACCCGTCATATTTGTCAAGAGGGGGGAGCTTGAAGTCTTTAGGCATTGGGACTACCAGGAGCTTGGGAGATAGGGGAGACTGAACTGAAAGGAGGGGTGCTTTGGCTTCGCCCGAGCTTACCTCTTCTTTTCCCCCGAGCTCGGGCAGGTCATGGGTATTAGATCGGCGAGCTTGACGGCGGCGCCTCTGCTTCTTGGCGGGCTCGGCGTTGGTGCTGCTCACCTCCGTGCTGTCGGGAATGGTGTGTGCCGGAAGTAGCTCAGGCTGCTGGTGCTAGCTGCGGATAGAGGGATCCTGCTTGGAGCCCGCGGCCAGGATCTCAAACCGGTTCTCTAGGAATGAGGTATCGGGCTTTGAGGGCTGAGGAGACATGGACCTGGCAAGCTGGGGTCCTCCCGACCTGACTACCCGCGGTGAGGCCGGAGTGGCTGTTTTTCCGCATCTGCTACGGGAGGAGGCCTGGCTCCTAGGAGGTTTCTAGGGGGCCCCTCCTTGGTGAGAAAGGTGCTCCTCCTAGAGGCGAGACTTGGCTTGCTGTGGGGCCGGGTGCCAAGGAGGGAGCTGCGGCTGCTGATGCTGAGGTTGGGGCAACTGAGGGAATTGCTGCTGATACTAGTACTCCCAGACCTGGTGTAGCACGTGTTGTTGATAGATCTGAAACTGTTGAAACTGCTGCATTTGAGCCTGCATGGTCCACATGCATTGCACCAAATCTTCCAGCTGGTTCAGGCTGGCCGCTGGGGGCACAATCGAGGGTTCAGCGAAGGTTGTTCCGACTGTGGTAGGGAGTGGAGCAACGACGGATGCCCCTGCAAGAGGCACGTTCAAACTAAGGATCCCGTCCGCTGAGAGGGGGATGGTGAACTGTCCAATGCAGACAACAGGAAGCTGGGGCTATTCCCTGGAGTTATTCATCTCCGTGCTTCATCCGATATTGCTTGATAACGCCATGAGTGTTGAGTTTTAGGAGAGTAAAAAGATGTGAAAGTTTAGAGAAAGGCTTTTCAAAGCGTTTCCCACAGACGACGCCAAATGATGTAGTGCGATCCGGTCACTCTTAACTGGCATTCACGTGGCTCCTGGAAGATACATGAGAAGAAGAAAATTTCCGGAGGGAGTTACACGGTAGGAACACTCCGTTGATTAAGTTAGTACTTGGTAGGAGAAGCAAGGAGGAAGATGAAGACTAAGAGTGGAGATAGCACGCGTACCGTAGATGAATCCCTCTCCCACCTTGATGCTCAACTCCTTATAGCAGAGATCTGTTACCTCTCCCTGTCGTCCTCTGATAGGGCGGGTATAACCATCACTACCAACCTGCCGCAGCCGTTATTGGCAGGGTTGAGGTGGCACACGTGGGGCCGTCATCACTGGGTACATGTCTGTCAGGTGTAGGACACCTTCTAAAGGTGGCAGGCACGATGCTGCCTGACGAGGGACATGGCTGCTGCCACCATATTTGTCTGGTACGGCGGTTGGACAGGAGATCTTCCTGCCTTCCCTCATGTGGCTCGCCGAGCTGCCATAAACTAGGGTGCTTCAGGGCAGATGAGTCCCTGCCTCGAAGTGCCGAGGTGCTCCTTCCCAGGTGGGTAAAAGCTTGGTGTCCCTTAAGGGAGAGCCAGGGCTCTCCGAGCTGGGCGGGGGACTGACTCATCAAGGTGTTAGCCCTCGGCGAGTTGATTGTCTTGGCATTTCCTCCATACCGAGTCGGGATCATGCTGCCAGGCTGGACTGTTCACCAAGCCAGGTCATGCGCACGTGTCCTGGGTTCATGGGGTTGAGCCAAATCGTCCTCCATCGCAAAGGATGAAACTGCTAGGGCTTTAGGTCCGCCCAACCAATCTAATGAATATTAATGGATACGATTAACCAAGATTAATTGTTATTCCCATAAGCTAAAGTTTTTCCCAATTTTATTTAATATTCTTTCCCAAGATATATTAAACCTATTTCTATCAAGTAACCCCTCGATCCCTCGACTAGAGTTATCAATAATAGAAATGCATGAAGTGCAAGAAATACTCATATATTCAGATGAATCATGTGTATATATCCCTATATACCATTCAATTCACACTATGAACTATGTGGTCGAGTATATAAATTCCTCTCCCGGTTCATTCATATACACCGAATCAACTAAGAGATGGCCACTCCTAATCACATTAAGCAAATAATTCATAGACTATATGGAAATCACAATCTTGGATAAATCATAAAAATATATTCATTATCATGGTTCGGCTTTCCACAGCCCTAGCTAAAAACAAATCAGTTCATAATAAAGGAAATAAAGCAAAAAAGATGAAAGAAAGAACTCATGAATTCGCCCAGGATGCTGAGGTCTCCTCTTCTTCTTGCCGCCACCTCCTTCTTGAAGCTTTCTTGATCTCCTTCTTGAAGTTCTTGAAGACCTTCTTGATTCACTTCAGAGGGACTTCAGGAATTCCTCCAATTGTTGACTGATGATCCTCTAGTTCGCCCCCTTCTTCTTTATATAGCCTAAAGGGGAGGGGGTGTTCTCCTACTCTTTCTTGAAGTTAATCTCTCAAGATTAGAAAGTCCTAGTCTAATCCTACTCTTATCTCTTTATCTAATGAACTCAATCTCTTTATCTTTCTGGGATTACTCATAAATTTAGATCACCTCTGCAAATTGGGCTTCACCTAGGCTTTTCTGCAAGTTGGGCTTCAGCTGCGGATTGTGCCTTCCTACGAATTTGCCCCGAATTCGAGCTCGGATTTGACTTTGATGCATGCCGAATCTACAAAAGACCAAAACATGAAAGTTTTGGATTTTTCTCTTATCTTTCCAGTGGGTCCTGAATAATCCCAATTGGAGTTCGGATACGCGAGTTAGGCCCAGATTATTGAACGGTGCCGAAACTGTTAAAAATCATCCGAATTGTCTTTCTTTGCTCCTGAGCCTTCTTTTCATGTAATGAACTGAAATACAAGACATATGAGTCCAATTAAGTACTAATTAGGTATGAAAGACATAATATTTGGGGATAAAAATATGATAAATGTTACTCTTATCAGCCACCTCCACAATATGTCTATTCTTCCTCTCTACTACCTCATTTTGTTGCGGTGTGCATGCACAACTATTCTAATAAATCACACCATGCTCCAAAAAGCATGAGGATAAGTCCTTTTCAAAGTATTCTCTAGAATTATCTGATCTGAAGACTTTAATCCTCACTACAAATTGTGTGAGAACTATCTAGTAGAACTGTCGCACCAAAATGGATACTTCATCACATGATTTCATCAGATGTATCCAAGAATACCATGTATGATCATCCACAAACAAGAGAAAATAATGGTAACTATCCATAGAAGAAATGTGGTAAGGACCCCATACATCAGTATGAACAATATCAAAAGCAAATGAACTTCTTTTATTTCTTGCTTTAAAAAATGTCTACAATGCTTTCCCAACTGATAGCTTTCAAATTCCAAACTAGACAACTGAACAGATTAAAACAACTTTGAAAACAAAACCTCAATGAAATGAAAGAAAGATGACCCAAACGATTATGCCAGTGCATAACTTGACTCACTGACTCTGATCCACTACTATTGTTGCTACTAACATGATGGCTCTGATGTCTCAAAATTTCATCTAGAATGTAGACTCCCCATTCACCTCATGACCACTCCCAATTGTCCTCTTTGATTCCAAATCCTACAAAACACAATTACTAGGAAGAGAGGTCACTAAACAGTTCATATTTTTTTGTCAAAAACCTTATTGAAAGAAGATTAGTGTGGAGTTTAGGGATATGTAAGACAGTGGATAAAGTAATGTCATTAGTCACTCTAGCTATCCCTTTCCCAACAATGGGAATATGAGAATCATCTACTGTAGAGACTCTATCTCTACCCGAGCACAACTGGTAAGAACTAAAGAGGGTAGATATATTGGTTATGTGCTTAGATGCTCTTGAGTCTATAATCTAGGGAGGTTCCTCCTTACATGAGGTGGATACGTGATTTACAACTACATATGAAGTACTTGTATGAGCAAAGGAAGTAGTATGGTTGGCTCCTGCACTGTTATGCCCATCTAAAGAACTAGAACTTGCTTAATCCTTCTTACTCATAAGTTGTCCATACTTTTCCAATCTAGTCCTCGCTATTGCTGTTGCAATGGAATCCAAATCAGCCTGAGAGAGAGAGATCCTGAAGGGTTTCTTGTAATTGCCATATTTGCATTTCACTTCTTATTCTTGATTCGAGCTAATACGAGATGAGTGTAAAGCTTCCAACAGGTGTCTCTAGTATGCTTAGTCTTCTTGTAATAATCACATGCCAAGTCCTTCTTGTCCTCCTTCCTAGCCGCACTACTTCCCTTATCTCCTTTTAGCTTAGATTTAATTGTATTAACCATAGATGATTAATCAATCCCAGGTTGTCTCAACATGACATTCCTCTTTCTCTCCTCCCTAGAGACAAAGGTATAAACTTGAAAAAGAGTCACACTTTCTCTAGAAATTAGATGTTGCCTGGAAATGCCAAATTCAGGGTTCAACTTAGCCAAGAACTCAAAAACCCTATTATTTTCTACGAACCCCTAATAGGTTGATGCATCCTTCATAGTCTTCCAAACCATAGTTTCTAAGTGGTTGATCTCCTTCCAAAGTGTTTTCGACATGGAGAAATAGGTGGCAAGAGGTCCATCTCCCTAATTTGTGCTAATCACTTGATTTCCTTAACTAATAGGCTCTAGCTACATTTTATTTCTAGGAATATGTTTCAGTCGCTCCATCCCAAATCTCCTTTGTAGTATTAGCCCACAAAAAAAATTTTCCAATGTGAGGTAACGTAGAGTTACATAGCCAAGTCATCACCATGTAATTCTCCTATACCCATTAGGAGGGATCGATATCAGGTTTCTTCTCCTCCCAGTGATGTACCCCAGTTTCCTACAAGCACTAATGGCCATCTTGGCTGATTGTTTCCATTCTAGATAATTTGTACCATCAAACTTCACTGTAGTAATAATTCCAAACCAAAAAATATCACTACTACCTCCAACACCCAGACCCATGTTACTAGTGGACTTCTGCTCAGTACTCCAACTCTTAGATTTTCCAACAATGCTTGAGTGCCCAAGATCATATCAAAATTGAAGAATCCAACTTGACTTGGACTCTTCCCCACACTCCAATTCATCTAAATTTTGATGGCAAAACATAGATCACCCTCCTGATAATTAGATCACACCAAAAAATCCAAGTAGATCAATCAGCCCTTTATCTCCTGGTGCATCAGCTGATCTAGGACTATATGGAAAAAACTCCAAAAAACCCTAAAGTGCTGACAAACTAAATTAATGTTGATTTTCCTACTGCTATCCATGATTTCGGTGATCCGTAATTGTCACGAATAATGGTACAAGTAGCAATTAGGTTGATATCTTTTTTGGGTCAATTGTTCGTGATAGCCTTTGACCAATGTTTTAACATGGTTCAACCTAAAAGAATCAATGGAACAAAATTCAGTAATTGCAGCTATCTCAATTATTGTTATTTTGGTTTAACTGTTTTCACAAATCTTAATGCTATCATTGTTTAACATGGAACGCTATCGTACCCAGTTGAGTGGTGATAAGTGTTGATCGAATGCTGGGTTTGGTCAACTGAATAAGGAAAACACAAGGTTTATTATGGCTATCCTAATAAATCTAAGGTTAAATGCTTGAATTGCAAGAATGTTGAATTGTACCTAGGATCAATGGCCAATCGATTCAACCCGAACCCTTGAACTAGAATTCGGTAAGACTGATTTTCTCTTGTTTGCTTAGTTTGTTATTCTTTTAATTTTAGTTATTTAATTTTCTCACACAATTACTTTACCCATTCGGCTAAGAGATTACTGATTTGCTCCCTGTGGGATTCGACCTAGAACCACTTTTACTGCAAATATTTTATTGTGGGACTAGTAATAATTTTGAGGGCTTCGACAAACCCATCAGTGTTCACGCCCAAAGAGTGTACCAAATCCTCCCTCAATTAAAGATTACACGACTTGAGATGAGGCAGGATCAACAGGCAGTTCTTCACCAAGAACTAGTGATTCTTCAACAAAAATTGAATGGGATAGTGAGCACAACTTCTAAATTGTTTATTCTGGCAAGAAACAATGTCAAGATCGAATCTTGATCAAATCCAAGAATTGGATATTGAACAGGGTAGGGCGGCAAGAGTAGGAAGAAAAAGAGCTGAAGGCAAGATTAGTCTAACTGAGTTGTCTTCTCTCTGTATTGAGTGAGTGTGTTTTCAAGGTTCACCCTACTCTCTTATTTATAGCCTTAAAAAAACAACTTCCTAATCTCATTAGGCATTTCTTGATCCAAATCTTTATTTGGATCTGGACTCTCTAAGTGATAAGGTGTTCGACAGTTTTTGTATGCCCTTAGCTTCAATCAGTTTTGATGTACTTTTGATATTTAGAAAACCATATTTTCAAGGATCATTCTTGAACCATAAACTGAACCAGATCTGAACCAAAAGGAGTAGGGAGGGATTATACCTGATCCAGAGAAGCAATATCTCCCAATGGAGGTGTTCACGCCCAAGGAAGGATCCAAAATCTACTCCCACTGAAAATGGTGCAGTGCAAGGTGGAGTAGAATCAGCAGTGTTCTTCCAAAAGAACTTGACCCTTCTCAAGAATCAACTGGACGGCTTGTGAATACAACTCTCACCAATCTTTTCTCCAAAAGATTGGTATCAAGATCAAATATTGATTTCTCCCAAGAATTGGAGATCGAACTGCTGGAGGTGGCGGCTGCAGGAAGGAGGCGGCAAGAGAGTATTTGCAGGGTGCAGAATTCTCTCTTCTAGTAATCTCATCTCTGAAGACAAGGATCTGTGTATTGCATGTCTAAAGGCTGTCGCCCCCTCCTCCTTTTATAATCTCAAAGGGATTAGCTCCTAATCCCATTAGGAGTTGCTAACCCAAATCATATTTGGATTAGAAGTCTCCTTAAGTGATAAGGGATAACCCTTATCTAATCTGCAAATTAGATCAGCCATCTCCTAATCTAATTAGGAGGCTTCCAGATCTAAATCTTACTCAGATCTTGGACTCTCTAAGTGGATAGGGTCTGGGCCCAATCCTATCAGTTGATCCATCTCAGAATTCGACCCTTAAGTGACAAATCAAATTAGCCCAGTTTGAAATGGTCTTAAGGCCCATTTAAGGTTATGTATTCATTTAACCTTCCAAACTGCTGCCCAGTTAGGCTTCCTTGTATGGCGTGGACCCTAACATTGATTTACACATCAGCCACATGGGTTCGGCCCAGCCTTTGTTACAAGGCCTGGCCGAATACACTGTTAAGAACAGTGCACCCCCTAAAACCCATCTTATGGGCTCTTTGGGCCCAACACTTACCCTAAGTGGTCCCAGGGCCAATCCATCTTGTAACACCCAGGGACTGTGGGTAGATGCAAGATTAGTCCATCAGGTATTATCCTCAATGGTCTTACACTTAACCTCTCAGTCCATAATTATCAAACACTCCCCGACAAGAGAGGACCTCTCCCTCGGTTGCAAGGAACAGTGTTGCACTCTCTCTGATATGGATCTCAGGAATTAAAACCTATTTGCAAACATTTCGAAACCATATATATATACTTTTATATCTCATACAAAATATATTTTGCAAAACAAATCTCAACGATTGAAATCGGCTACCGATAGTCTTGGTTTCCATCAATGAGAGTGCATCCCCGATCATTACCTTTGTCCGACAAAGGGGCTGATCCTGTCACTATGATCACCCACTCAGATGAATTCTCAGACTGTCCCAACATACCCAGGTTTTGACCCCCGCTAAGGATCTCACTGAATGGTATATCAAAGACAGCCCAATCCGATACCTAGTGCAGTATCATAATCGAGTCTAGGGATCGGGTGTAACTTTCATGTTTTGCCCATCAATCTCCAAGGTCCAGAGCAATACTGGAAATCTGGTCTAGTTCAAAGATTCAATTAATCCTACACTGTATGTGCCTAGGGTCTCACCCCGGCAGTTGAGACTAGCCACCCCAACCGACTTGGTGGCACCATAGTGTCAGCCTTGTCAGGATAGGTCTCCCCAGACCGAACCACTGGCTGTGAACATTCTAAACTAACACGAGTCTCATTATGTGTCCAGTTTAAGGGTATTACACAGAAACATACCAAGGGAACATGAATCAAATATGCACTTTTATTCATTTACAATAAACTCATAAAGTACATCATCTTGATTGAAGCTAAGGACATACAATACTGTCTAACAGCTCCCACTTGCACTTAGGTTCAATCAGGTACTAGCCGGAGACCCAGACTTTCCATGTGTTTCATAAACACTTTCTGTGTCAGTGGCTTAGTGAATGGGTCTACCACATTCTCCGTTGATGCTACCTCTTAACATCAACCTCTCATAGGTCCAGTGTTGTCATACAACAGTGGAATGGGTGATGTGCTGAATTCCAAATTAAGGAATGAACACCTTCATTCATAAGGCAGCCTCACTTATGGCAATGCGTTCGGCTTGGGTTGTGGACTATTAATTTGCTACTTAGGACCCCTGTTTGCTGACATTTAGGAAACAACACACGATCCTATCATGAAAACATATCCGGATGTAGACTTTCTATCATCTGGATCCGACTGGAAATCGGCATCTGTATACCCTTGGATCAGTGCTCCTACCCTGGGTTGGCCTGAAATCTGCTTACTACACTCACTGCTTGAACAATGTCAGGATGAGTGCATAGAATGGTATAGATGATGCTCCCTACGGCAGAGGCATAGGGAATGTCTTTCATGCCATCAATCTCCTCAGAAGTCTTGGGGGACATCTTATTGGAGAGAGTGACTCCGTGCCTGAAAGGAACATTTCCTTTCTTGGAGTTTTCCATGCTGTATCTTTTGATTATTTTGTCAATATAGGCAGATTGGGATAATCCTATTATCCGCTCCGATCTATCTCTATAGAGTCGAAGACCCAGTATATAGGAGGCTTCTCCAAGATCTTTCATGGAGAATTGCTGTGAAAGCCATATTTTCACCGTAATCAACATTCCTACATCATTCCCAATGAGTAGAATGTCATCTACATACAGAACCAAGAAAATAACCTTATCTCCACTGTACTTCCTGTAGACACAGGGTTCATCTGGATTCTGCTCGAAGTAAAATTATTTGACAGCAGAGTCAAAACGGATGTTCCAACTTCTAGAAGCTTGCTTAAGTCAATAGATGGATCTATTAAGTTTACATACCATGTTTTCCTGACCTACAGCAATGAAGCCTTGCGGCTACTACATATAGATATCTTCAGACAGATCTTCATTCAGGAATGCAGTTTTGACATCCATCTGCCAAATCTCATAAGCATGGTATGCTGCTATAGCTAGCAAGATCCTAATGGATTTAAGCATGGCCACAAGCGAAAAGGTTTCCTCATAATCGATGCCCTCTTTCTAAGTGTACCCTTTCGCCACCAGACGAGCTTTGAAGGTCTCAACCCTACCATTGGGGCCCTTCTTCCTCTTGTAAATCCATTTGCAACCGATTGCTTTTACCTCGGAGGGCGGATCTACCAGAGTCCAGACTCCATAGGTCTCCATTGAGTCCATCTCTGCACTCATGGCCTCCACCCACTTCTGGGAATCTATGTCCAACATAGCTTCCGCGTAAGTCACGGGATCCTCCTCACTAGTCAGGGTTTCCACCAGGTAACTATCCTAGTCATAACCATAACGGATTGGTGGCCTGGATACCCGAGTGGATCTTCTAGGTTGGTCACTACCTGGAACTTGTGGGACATCTCCCACTGCTCCTGAGCACTCCTCATCAAGAACAATTTCCTGACGATGGGTGTCTAGGATGTAATCGGTCTCCAAGAATTCTGCATTTCGACTACAGAACACTTTCTGCTCACTTGGGTCATAGAAAAGGTAACCTACAGAGCCTTTTGGGTAGCCTACAAATAAGAAACAACTGGTCTTGGGTTCCAACTTATCTGCACTCGTTCTTTTAACGTGTACTGGACAACCCCAAATCTTCAAGTGTCTGACACTTGGTTTCTTTCCAGTCCAAAGTTCATATAGAGTATTCAAAACCGATTTGGTTGGAACCCGATTCAACACGTAAATCACAGTCTCCAATGCATAACCCCAAAAGGATGTGGGTAATCTGAGTGTATGAGAAGCGACCAGACCATATCCAATAAGGTCCAATTCCTCCTCTCTGAAACACCGTTAAGTTGTGGTGTAGCAGGAGGAGCTAATTGTGATACTATCCCATTGTCCATTAAGTAGTCCCTGAATTCATCAGAGAGATACTCACCACCTCGATCTGATTGAAGGGCCTTTATTTCTCTCTCTAACGATTTTTCGACCTCTTGTCTAAACTCTTTGAACTTTTCAAAGGATTCAGACTTGTGTCTCATTAGGTACACGTAACCATATCGAGAAAAATCATCTGTGAAGGTGATGAAATACACGTGTTGATTCCGTATCTTAACACTCAGGGGACCACATACATCAGTATGTATTAGGTCAAGTGTGCTTGTGCATCTTTCATGCTTACCGTTAAATGGCCGTTTCGTCATCTTGCCTTGTAGGCAAGGCTCATAGGTGGGAAGATCTTCTACAGTTAGAAAATCCAAAGGACCATCCTTTACCAGCCTTGTGATTTGGTCAACACCGATGTGCCCAAGTCAGTAATGTCACAGACTCGTGGGATTAACTGTATCATGGGCTCTCTTCTTGGGGATTTCAGCCGACGTAGTTTTGGTTATGTTAGTTTCTAGAGAATGATGTAGAACATAGAGACCATTCTCTAGTTTCCCGTGAGAGAGTTCCCATTTTCTGGTGAAGCCCCTCCCACATTGGTCTATGACGCCCCTATCATCCTATGAAACACTTAGACAAGCCCAACAACAAATGGATAGCCCATTTTCTGGTACGTTTCCTCATTACTGAAGGACCCATCCTCATGCTAATGATGGAAGGCCTTTAGAGAATTCATCATATGAATCTCCCTATCACTTGCACTCATATCAGCTGGAGGGAACCAATATTACGCCCTAGTTTGATTTAAGTCAAACCAAAGTGGCTCCCATTGACTTTCATAAAGCCAAATTTCGGTGGGCCTTAAATCGGCTAGGGTTCCGCACGTAACCTCTTGATGAGGTGTGGGGCCCACCATTGAGGGAGGTCATCCAATGACCAAAAGGGACACCATGGCAATGATGTGCATTCAGCCATGGTGTGCGCAAGAGCCACTGTCGAATGAGCATGGGCCAAGCACTTATGGCCCATGTATGTAGCACATCACACATCCATACATCTTATGCAGGGATAAATTGATCCAATCAATTAATTATCTGTAAGGCCCATTGGAAGCCCGTTTTAAATCCATAATACTAACCATTAATATTATCTAGGTATATGGGCTGAATTAGGGTTACCCAATTTGGCCCATATAGCTTTATCCTTTGAAGTGGGCTTTTAGCAGTTTTAACTATTTAAAACCGGACCTTTACAGGTTGGGCCGAATTAACCATTTAATTAAATATCAATCCTCAGGCCCATTAGTGGGAAAATTAGGGCTGACTTTCAGCCTTGATTAAACCCAAGATTTGGTCCAAACTGTTTGAACCAATATTGGTTCGAATGGGTCTAGGGTTTGATCTTTAATTAAATCTTTAATTCAAGAAAATAATCTGTAATTAAATAACTAATAAAAGAAAAACAAGAATCAGTTAATCAGGGTTGTTCGCACAATCCATCCTGCAAAACAGAGGTTAGATCACAGATTGCAGTTTCACAAACTGCAAATCACAGATTCTATGTCTCCCATCTACAAAATCTCCTTCTCTGCAAAATCTCCCTTTCTGCGCCGCCATCTTTGATCCAAAAATAAAAATATAGAAATCCTATTTCTATTAATAATTACATCAGATCGAATACCTATACATTGAGTCTAAAAAAAATTATTTACAAACCAAATGTAATAAATAAATCAAGAAACTGCAAATCTTGCAGTTCTCCATGCGCAATCAAGAATTCGATCTCCTCTTGTACGAACAGCCCATAAATCAAGAAAATCATAAAGAACTATTCTAAACAATAATCAGATTTATATAAAATTAATTTCAGATTATTTGCCCATAAATTTTGGGAACAACTTTCCCAATACCCATATCTACGCAAACGGGGTAAAACGCCTTCTCCCTATTTGCGCAGGTTCAGATCTGAAACAGAATGGTTCAAGATTTGAACCATGGCTCTGATACCACTGAAGGGATAGGATATCCATCACATGGATGCCCAAAGAATGCGGAATAAGGGGGCGGATTTCAAAAATTTTTCTCTCCCTTCAACTGGGAATCGAATTCCCTATTTAGAAAATCATATTTTCAAGGATCATTCTTGAACCATAAACTGAACCAGATATGAATCAAAACTAGACCTTGGGGATTGATGGGCAAAACTAGAAAGTTACACCTGACCCCTTGACCCGATTATGGTACTGCACTAGGTGTCGGATTGGGTTGTCTTTGATATGCCAATCAGTGAGATCCTTAGCGGGGGTCAAAACCTAGGTATGTTGGGACAGTCTGAGAATTCATCTGAGTGGGTGATCATAGTGATGGGATCAGCCCCATTGTCGGACATAGGTAATGATCGGGGATGCACTCTCTTTGATGGAAGCCAAACTGCCGGCAGTTGATTTTAATCGTTGAAATTTTATTTTGCAAAATTTATATATGATATATATTTAAGTATGGTTTCAAAATGTTTGCAAATGGTTTTAATTCTTGGGATCCATGTAAGTAGAAAGTGCAGCACTGTTCCTTGCAGCCGAGGGAGAGGTCTTCTCTTGCCGAGCAGTGCTTGATCATTATGGGCTGAGGGGTTAAGTGTAAGGCCATTTGGGATGATACCTGATGGGTTAATCTTGCACCTTCCCACAGTCCCTGGGTTTTTATAAGATGGCTTGGCCTAGGGACCACTTAGTGTAAGTGTTGGGCCCATAGGGTCCATGTGATGGGCTCAGAGGGTTCACTGGCTCTCCAGTGAATTCGTCCAGGCCTTGAAACAGAGGCTGGACCGAACCCATGTGGCTGGTGTGTAGATCAATGCTTGGGTCCCACGTTATACAAAGAAGCTCAACTGGGCAGCAGTTTGGAAGACATTTGGGCACATAACCTTATTGGGCCTAAAGCCCATTTCGAACTGAGTTGATTTGATCAGTCACTGTTAAGGGGCGGATCTGAGATTAGGATGAGCCCAATGCTTATCTAATCTGCAGATAAGATTAAGAAGAGTTCTAATCCAAATACAGATTTGGATAAGGGCAACTCCTGATATGATCAGGAGATCTTTTTCTTAATCATTATGCAACTGGAAGAAACCCTATTCGAATGACAAGAATTCGAAACCTAGGGTTTTTTGCATAGAACACACCCTGCAGTTTTGTGAGATAGGATCTCAGAAACCCTAGAGAAAAGAAAAGCAGTTTTCCATCTATTTCTCTAGCTCCCTCCAGTTGCAGCTGCCATCCATCTGTCACAATTCGTTTTTCTCTGTCAGAGAAAGATCAAGAAAAGTTCTTGATATTAGTCTTTATTGAAAGGCTGAGTTGGTTTTGGTGCTGATTGTCATCCAAAGAATTCTTGTGAAGGATTCAGTGTGTAAGACACACCCTGCTGGTTCTGTCCCACAGTTGCTGTGTCATCCTTAGCAGGAGAAGATCTTGGTGCCTTCTTTGGGCGTGAACACCAACTTTGGGAGATATTATTTCTCTGGATCAGGTATAATTACTCCTTTTTCTTTTTGGTTCAGATCTGGTTCGGTTCTGGTTCAAATGGGATCCTTGAATCTTGATTCTAAAATTAGGGAATGTGATTCCCAGTTGAAAGGTAGGTAGAAAATTTTTGAAATTCGCCCACCCATTCCATATTTGTTTTGGCATCCATACGATGGATTCTACCATCCCTTTTAGTGGTATCAGATCCATAGGTTCGAATCTTGAACCAAGAATTCAGATCTGAACCTGCGCAATTCGGTAGAAGCTGTTCTATCCGGGTGTTGCGCAGTTTGCTATTTTATTTCAAGAAACTATTTCTTGTTGAGGGTGATTGATCTGAAATTATTTTTGTTTAAATATGAAATTTATTTAGAATGGATCTTGATTTATTTCTTGATTTAATGGATTGTTCGTACCTGGAGATCCAAGTGCAGATTTAAGGGGCAGCAAGTGCATGACCATTGTGTTCGGATGATGAGCTACATCAACGAGCTGGAGGCCCTTGGTTTTGGGCTGGATCTAGTCACGCAGATCGATGCTATTCTCAACTCTCTGCCTCCGTCCTTCAACCCGTTCATTATGAATTATAATATGAACAAGCTGAATGTCAGCGTCCAAGAGCTCAACTATATGTTGCAAAGAGCTGAGGAATTAATAAGGAAGGATGAGCCGATAGCCATGCTTGTTGAAGCTGGAAAATCTAGTAAGAAGAGGAAGGCAAAGAGAAATCCTCATAAAAAAACCACCAAATCTAAGAAACAAAAGAAAGACAAGGCATTCGATGCCTGTCACTTCTGCAAGCAAGCCGGCCACTGGAAGGGGAACTGTCCCGCCTACTTGGAATCTAAGAAAGGTACTTTCGAAACTTGTGTCATGGAAACTAATTTATTAGTAACTTCTGTGTCCTGGTGTGTTGACTCTGGGGCTTCAACTCATGCGTGTAATTCACAGCAGGGGTTCAAAGTAAGCAGAAGGATGAGTAAAGGAGAGGTGCTACTGGTGTTGGTTTTAAATGTTCACAGCCGTTATAGTCTAGGGAGATTTTTCCTGCCAAGGCTGACACTGGTGTGCTGCTAACTGTTAGGGTGGCTTGTCTCAACTGCCAGGGTGAAACCCAAGGCACATGCAGTGTAGTATTACTTGAAGCCTTGAACCAGACTAAATTTCCAGTATTGCCCTAGATCTTGGAGATTGATGGGCAAAACTAGAAAATTACACCTGACCCCTTGACCCGATTATGGTACTACACTAGGTGTCGGATTGGACTGTCTTTGATATGTCAATCAGTGAAATCCATTTGCAACCAATTGCTTTTACCCCAGAGGGTGGATCTACTAGAGTCCAGATTCCATTGGTCTCCCTTGAGTCCATCTCAGCTCTCATGGCCTCCACCCACTTTTGGGAATCTATGTCTAACATAGCTTCCATGTAAGTCACGGGATCCTCTTCACCAGTCAAGGCTTCCACCATGTAATTATCCTGGTCATAACCATATCAGACTGGTGGTCTGGATACCCGGGTGGACCTTTTAGGATGGTCACTACCTGGAACTTGTGGGACATCTCCACTACTCCTGAGCTCTCCTCATCAAGAACTATTTCCTGACGGTGAGTGTCCAGGATGTATTCGGATTCTAAGAATTGGGCGTTTCGACTGCAGAACACTTTCTGCTCACTTGGTCATAGAATAGATAACCCACTGAATCCTTTGGGTAGCCTATGAATAGGCAACGGCTGGTTTTGGATTCCAACTTGTCCGCACTTGTTCTTTTAACGTGTGTAGGACAACCCCAAATCTTCAAGTGTCTTACACTTGGCTTCCTTCCGATCCATAGTTCATATGGAGCTTTTGGAACTGATTTGGTTGGAACCCGATTCAGCACGTAGATGGCAGTCTCTAATGCATATCCCCAACAGGATGTAGGTAATTCTGAGCGTACGAGAAATGACCGGACCATGTCCAACAAGGTCCTATTCCTCCTCTCTGAAACACCATTGAGTTGAGGAGTAGCAAGAGGAGCTAGTTGTGACACTATCCCATTGTCCTTTAAGTAGTCCCTGAATTCGTCAGAGAGATACTCGCCACCTCGATCCGATCGAAGGGCCTTAACTTCTCTCCCTAATTATTTCTCGACTTCCTGTCTGAACTCTTTGAACTTTTCAAAGGATTCAAACTTGTGTCCCATTAGGTACACGTAACCATATCGTGAAAAATCATCTGTAAAGGTGATGAAATACACGTGTTGATTCCGTGTCCTAATACTCAGGGGACCACATACATCAGTATGTATTAGGTCAAGTGTGCCTCCAGATCTTTCAGGCTTACCGTCAAATGGCCACTTAGTCATCTTACCTTGAAGGCAAGGCTCACAAGTGGGAAGATTTTCTACGGTTAGAAAATCCAAAGGACCATCCTTTATATGCCTTGAGTTTCGGTCAACACCGATATGGCCAAGTCGGTAATGCCAGAGGCACGTGGGATTTACTGTATCACGATTCATTTTCTAGGGATTTTCGACCGACGTAGTTTCGGTTAGGTTAGTTTCCAGAGAAGGATGTAGAACATAGAGGTCATTCTCCAGTTCCCCGTATGCGATGAATTTGTTATTCCATTTAACAGTAATCGTATTACTAAAATAAACAGTATATCCATCAGCACATAGTTTAGAAACAGAAAATAAATTTCTTCTCAAGTTCTGTACATAAAGACAATCTTTAAGTACAAGGACTCCTTCTCTAAAAACTAATTCTACGGTTCCTATTGTCGCAGCTGCAACACTTGTAGTCGTTCCCAAAATTAGTGTCACTTCGCTTTCACTCAATCTTCTGCTAACTTTGAACCCCTGCAGTGAGTTACATGCATGAGTTGAAGCCCCAGAGTCAACACACCAGGACACAGAAGTAACTAACATATTAGTTTCTATGACACAAGTTTCAATGTTACATTTCTGAGATTCCAGGTAGGCAGGACAGTTCCTCTTCCAGTGGCCGATCTGCTTGCAGAAGTGACAGACATCAGATGCCTTGTTCTTCTTCTGCTTCTTGGGTTTGGCAACTTTCTTCTGGGGCTTCTTTGCCTTTATCTTTTTCTTGCCTGATTTGTTAACTTCAGCAAACATAACTATAGGCTCATCCTTCTTGAGTAGATCCTCAGCCCTCTGCAACATATTGCCGAGTTCCTAGATGCTGACATTCAGCTTATTCATATTGCAGTTCATTGTGAACGCATTGAAGGAAGAGGGCAAAGAATTCAGGATGGCATCCACTTGCGTGCCAAGATCTAGCCCGAATCCAAGAGCTTCAAGTTCGTTAATGTATCCCATCATCCGAAGACAATGGTCATGAACTTTCTGCCCTTTGGTCATCTACGCGGTCATGAACAATTTCAGGACCTTCTATCGAGTAGAACGGTTCTGCTCTTCATACATTGTTCTTAGATTGTCCAATATGTCCTTGGCTAGTTCGATCTGATCGAACTGCCTCTGTATTATGTTGTCTAATGAGGCAATGACAAAGCAGCGGGCTAGGGAGTTCTTATCCTCCCAATCTTGATAGTCTCTCCTACGGGCCTCAGAAGCCCTATCAACCGGACGTTCCGGGGCAGGATTTTTCACCACCTTGTCTAACTTTTCAGAAGTTAGGACCAGCATAAGATTTCTATACCAGTCGGCATAGTTTGGACCCTTAAGCATGTTATCGTTTAGAAGCTTTGCAAATTGACCGTTTGCCATTTTCTGATAAAATAGCAAAGACGTTAGTCCACAACCTTAGTTTGATTCATGTTACCTACATAGATATGGTTTTTAATCTATGTTCCATTCCCATTTGTTCATCTCTGAGATTTACCTCCTTTCTCAGTGACGGAGACGACGAAATGTCTCTGGAAATGTGAGAAATCACATAGGGTGCGTGAAGCCAACTGTTTCAGCAACAAAACCCCACCACCTTTCTATGACGGATCATATCCACTCATCAAATGAGTATCCCTTTGGCCTATGTCAGACAAGGTTTAGAACCGTTTTCAGGTAAACCTTTCTGTCCAGTGAGTGCACACCCATCATATTCAGGTTATGCCAGGGTACCGTGAGAGAGTTCCCATTTTCTAGTGAAGCCCCTCCTACATCGGTCTATGATGACCCTATCATCTTATGAAACACTCTAACAGATCCAACAGCAAATGGATAGCCCAATTTTATAGTGTGTTTCCTCATTACTGATGGACCCATCATTGTGCTAATGACGGAAGGCCTTTAGAGAGCCCATCATATGGATCTCCCTATCACATGCATTCATATTTGCTGGAGGGAACAAAATTACGCCCTAGTTCTAATTTAGGTCAAACCAAAGTGGCTCCCACTGACTTTCATAAAGTCAGATTTCTGGTGGGCCTTGATCGGCTAGGGGTTCCGTACGCATCCCTTTTCAGGGCTGTGGGGCCCACCATGCAAAGATGGGTCATCCAATGACCTTAAGGGACACCATGGCAATGATGTGCATTCAGCCATGGTGTGCGCAAGAGCCACTAACGAGTCAACATGGGCCAGGTGCTTATAGCCCATGGTCGCAACACATCAAACATCCAAACATCACATGTAAAGGAGGAATTGATCCAATCAATTAACTGTTGTAAAGCCCATCGAATAGCCCATTTAAAAACCCAAAGCATTAACAATTAATGTCTACTAGGTGTATGGGCTGAATTGCAGTTAGCAGTTCGGCCCATACAACTTTTCTCACAATAATGGGCCTTTGCAGTTTTAACCCTTTAAAACTGGGCTTTACAGGTGGGCCAAATTAATCCCTGTAATTGAACATCAGATTTGGAACAACAAGTGTGAGAAATATGAACTGAAAAACAGCCCCTTTCGAACCCCAGATTTGGTCCAATCTAGTCCGAAATGGTCCAAAACTGATTTTCAATTCAAAAATTAATTCATGAAAGATCTAAAATTAATAATCTTGATTTTAAACAAAACAAATCAACTATGGACTGTTCACACCACCTGCAAAATAGAGGTTAATCACAAATGTTACAGTTTCATAAACTGTAAATCGTAGGAAGCGATTTCTCCATCTGCAAATCTCCAGCGCCACCATCTTCTTCCTTCTTCTTTAATCAAGAAAATAAATAACAGAAATCCTATTTCTATTAATTAATTACATTCTTGATCAAATCCTATACATTTAGTCTAGAAAAATAAAAATAAAAAATTATTTACAGACTGAATTGAATAAAATAAATGAAAAAAGGGTGCGCAGACCATCTGCGCGAAAATTGCGCTGCGATCTCCAGGTTCGAATAGTCCATTAAATCAAAAATAAATAAAGAACAATTCTAAATAAATTTTGGATTTAACAAAAATTAATTTCAGATTAATCACCCTTAACAAGAAACCATTCTTGAAAAAAAAAAAAAGAAAGCAATTTGCACAAATGTAGAACATCTTCTGTCCATCTGCGCAGGGTCAGATCTGATTTTCTTTTGGTTCAAGATTTGAACCTGGGGCTCTGATACCACTGAAAGAATGGTAGGATCCATCTAATGGATGCCATGAAGGGTGCAGAATGGGTGGGCGAATTTCAAAAATTTTCCTACCTTCTTCCAACTGGGAATCATATTCCCTAAATTTAGAATACAATATTCAAGGATTCTACTTGAACCATAATCAAACCAGATCTGAACCAAAAGGAAACAGGAAGAATTATACCTGATCTGGAGAAACAATATCTCCCAAAGTTGGTGTTCACGCCCAAAGAAGAAACCGAGATCCGCTCCTGCTGAAGATGACACAACTGTGGATGAAACGGGACCAACAGGGTGCATCCTACACACTGGATTCTTCGTGAGAATCCTTTGGAAACCTTGAACACCGAATCTTTTTAGTCTTTCTTGCAAGACTGTTGTCAAGATCTGATTTCTTGACTTCCTATTGCTGCAAAGATCCAATCTTGCAACAGGGAATGGCGGCTGCTGGAGGAGGAGAAATCCAGGGATGAAGAGGGCTGAGCTGTGTCTCTTCTCTCTGGAATCCGTGTGAGATCAAATCTCTATTCGCAGGAGGTATCTCTTGCATACAAACCCTAGTTCAAAATCAGATATTTCTGTTAGGGTTTCTCCTCTTTCTTCTTAATTAAGAAGCCTCCTAATTTTTTTGGCAGTTATCCCAATCCAAATCAGTATTTGGATAGGGGATAATCTTAATCCTATCTGCAGATTAAGTTAGTTGATTCCTGATCTTATCAGGAGGTTATCAGATTCAAATCTAATTTGAATTTGGTCTCTTAGAGTGGATAAGGTTAAAGACCCAATCCTTTTACTAACATTAGTCTCAGATTCGCCCATGAATAGGTGATCATATCAACCCAGTTCGAAATGGGCTTTTGGCCCATTAAGTGTTCAGTGTTCAATTAGTTTCCAATCTACTGCCCAGTTGGGCTTATTTCTATGGCGTGGGACCCAAGCATTGATCTACACACCAGCCACATGGGTTCGGCCCAACCTTTATTACAAGGCCCAGCCGAATTCACTGAAAAACTCAGTGACCCCCTTGAGCCCATCACATGGACCCTATGGGCCCAACACTTACATTAAGTGGTCCCTGGGCCAAGCCATTTTATAAAAACCCAGGGACTGTTGGCAGGTGCAAGATTAGCCCATCAGGTATTATCCTAAATGGTCTTACACTCAACCTCTCAGCCCTTAATGATCAAACACTGCCCGACAAGAGAAGACCTCTCCCTCGGCTGCAAGGAACAGTGCGGCACTCTCTACTCACATGGATCCCGGGAATTAAAACCTTTTGCAAACCTTTTGAAACCGTACATATATATGTATATATATATATATATATATTACTTTTGCAAAACAAAATTCCAACGATTGAAATCAACTGCCGGCAGTTTGGTTTCCATCAGAGAGAGTGCATTCCCGATCATTACCATTGCCCGACAAAGGGGCTGATCCTGTCACTATGATCACTCACTCAGATGAATTCTCAGACTACCCCAACATGTCCAGGTTTTGACCCCCACTAAGGATATCACTAATTGACACATCAAAGACAGTCCGATCCGACACCTAGTGATGTGTCATAGTCGAGTCTTGGGGTTAGGTGTAACTTTCCAGTTTTGCCCATCTCTCTCCAAGGTCTAGGGCAATACTGGAAATCTAGTCCAGTTCAAGGGTTCAAGCAATCCCATACTTTATGTGCCTTAGGTCTTACCCTGATGGCCGAAACAAGCCATCCCAACACTTGGTGGCATATCAGTATCAACCTTGGCAGGATAAATCTCCCCAGACTTATCCAATGGTTGTGAACATTTAATGTTAGACAGTTTTGTATGCCCTTAGCTTCAATCAAATTGATGTACTTTATGAGTTTTTTGTAAATGAATAAAAGTGCATTTTGATTCATGTTCCCTTGAGATGTTTCTGTGTAATACCCTTAAATTGGACACTTAATGAGACTCGTGTTAGTTTAGAATGTTCACAGCCAATGGGTAGGTCTGGGGAGACCTATCCTGACAAGGCTGACACTATGGTGCCACCAAGTCGGTTGGGGTGGCTTGTCTCAGCTACCGGGGTGAGACCCTAGGCACATACAGTGTGAGATTAATTGAATCTTTGAACTGGACCAGATTTCCAGTATTGCCCTGGACCTGGGAGATTGATGGGCAAAACTTGAAATTACACCCGACCCCTAGACTCGATTATGATACTGCACTAGGTGTCGGATTGGGATGTCTTTGATTTACCAATCAGTGAGATCCTTAGCGGGGGTCAAAACCTGGGTATGTTGGGACAGTCTGAGAATTCATCTGAGTGGGTGATCATAGTGACAGGATCAGCCCCTTTGTCGGACAAAGGTAATGATCGGGGATGCACTCTCATTGATGGAAACCAAGACTGCCGGCAGCCGATTTCAATCGTTGAGATTTGTTTTGCAAAATACATTTTATATGAGATATAGAAAGTATATATATATATATATATATATATATTATGGTTTTGAAATGTTTGCAAAATGTTTTAATTCCCAGGATCCATACTTGAGAGAGTGCAACATTGTTCCTTACAGCCGAGGGAGAGGTCCTCTCTTGTCGGGCAGTGTATGATTATTATGGGCTGAGAGGTTAAGTGTAAGGCCTTTGAGGATAATACCTGATGGGCTAATCTTGCATCTACCCACAGTCCCTGGGTGTTACAAGGTGGCTTGGCCCAGGGACCACTTAGGGTAAGTGTTGGGCCCATAGAGCCCATCTGATGGGTTTTAGGGGGTGCACTGTCCATAACAGTGTATTCGGCCAGGCCTTGTAACAAAGGCTGGGCTGAACCCTTGTGGCTGATGTGTAGATCAATGTTTGGGTCCCACGCCATACAAGGAAGCCCAACTGGGCAGCAGTTTGGAAGGCTTAATGAATACATAACCCTTAATGGGCCTTAAGCCCATTTCGAACTGGGCTAATTTGATTAGTCTTTAAGGGGCAAATTCTGAGATAAGATCAGATGATAGGATTGGGCCCACACCCTATCCACTCAGAGTGTCCAAGATCTAAATGAGATTTAGATTTGGAAACTTCCGAATTAGATTAGGAGGTGGTTGATCTAATCTGCAGATAAGATAAGGATTATCCCTTATCTTAAAGGGACTTCTAATCCATATATGATTTGGGTTAACAACTCCTAATGGGATTAGGAGCTGATCCCTTTAAGTCTATAAAAGGAAGAGGGGGTGGCAGCCTTTAGACATCCAATCACACAATCACTAGCAACAGTCTTGTCTTCAGAGCTGAGATCACAGAGGAGAGAATTCTGCACCCTGCAAATTCTCTCTAGCCGCCTCCTTCCTGCAGCCGCCGCCTATAGCATTTCGATCTCCATTGCTTGGGAGAAATCAAGATCAGGTCTTGATTCCAATCTTTTGGAGAAAAAATTGGAAGGAGTTGTATTCACTATCCGCCCAGGTGATTCTTGGGAAGAATCAAGTTCTTAGGTTAGACACTATTGATTCTGCTCCACCCTGCACTGCGCCATCTTCAGTGGGAGCAGATTTTGGTTTCTACCTTGGGCGTGAACACCTCCGTTGAGAGATATTATTTCTCTGTATCAGGTATTATCTCTCTCTCCTCCTTTTGGTTCAAATCTGGTTCAGTTTATGGTTCAAGAGTGATCCTTGAAAATATGATTTTCTAAATAGGGAATTCAATTCCTAGTTGAAGGGAAAGAAAAATTTTTGAAATTCGCCCCCCCCCCTTTATTCCGCAATCTTGGGCGTCCAAACAACCTTAATCAAACATGTACTTTATTTATTTACACTAAATGTCAAAAGTACATCAAAATGGATTGAAGCTAAGGGCATACAAAACTGTTTAACATTGGGATGATACCTGATGGGATAATCATGCACCTGCCCACAGTCCTTGGGTTTTTATAAGATGGCTTGGCCCAGGGACCACTTAGTGTAAGTGTTGGGCCCATAGGGTCCATGTGATGGGCTCAGGGGGTTCACTGGGCTCTCCAGTGAATTCGACCAGCCCTTGTAACAGAGGTTGGGCCGAACCCATGTGGCTGATGTGTAGATCAATGCTTGGGTCCCACTCCATACAAAGAAGCCCAACTGGGCAGCAGTTTGGAAGACATTTGAGCACATTACCTTATTAGGCCTAAAGCCCATTTCGAACTGGGCTGATTTGATCAGTCACTATTAAGGGGCGGATCTGAGATTAGGATGAGCCTAATGCTTATCTAATCTACAGATAAGATTAAGAAGAGTTCTAATCCAAATACAGATTTGGATAAGGGCAACTCCTGATATGATCAGGAGATCTTTTTCTTAATCATTAAGCAACTGAAAGAAACTCTATTCGAATGACAAAAATTCAAACCCTAGGGGTTTTTGCATAGAACACACCCTACTGTTTTGTGAGATAGGATCTCAAAAACCTTAGAGAAAAGAAAAGCAATTTGCCATCTATTTCTCTAGCTCCCTCCAGTTGCAGCCGCCATCCATCTGTCACTGTTCGTTTTTCTCTATCAGAGAAAGATCATGAAAAGTTCTTGATATTAGTCTTTATTGAAAGTCTGATTTGGTTTTGGTGCTCAATGTCATCCAAAGAATTCTTGTGAAGGATTCAGTGTGTAGGACGCACCCTGCTGGTTCTGTTCCATAGTTGTTGTGTCATCTTTAGCAGGAGTAGATCTTGGTGCCTTCTTTGGGCGTGAAGACCAACTTTGGGAGATATTATTTCTCTGGATCAAGTATAATTACTCCCTTTTCTTTTTGGTTCAGATCTGATTTGATTATGGTTCAAATAGGATCCTTGAATCTTGATTCTAAAATTAGGGAATGTGATTCCTAGTTGAAAGGTAGGTAGAAAATTTTTGATACGATGGATTCTACCATCCCTTTCATAAGGATAATCCCTTATCTTATCTATTGATAAAGATCAACCTTCCTAATCAAATTAGGAGTTCCTTCATCAAAAACTTTATTTGGGTTTGGACTTTTAAGTGGATAAGGATAATCTTTTATCTTATCTGTTGATCCAAATCCCAGATCCGCCCCTGTTTAAATAATCTAATTAACCCAGTTCAAAATGGGCTTTTAGGCCCATTAAGCTTTCAAGCTCACTTCCTATTTAATGCTAGCTAGCTTGGCTCTCTTTGTATGGCGTGCAACCCTATCATTGATCTACACATCAGCCACATGAGTTCAACCTATCCTCTGTTACAAGGCCTGGCCGAATTCACTATTGAATACAGTGAACCCCTGTGTCCATCACTATGGGCTCTTAATGGGCCCAACATTTACACTAAATGGTCATTGGGTCCAACCATCTTCTGAAGGCCCAAGGATTTTGGCAAATGCAAGATTAGCCCATCAGGTATAATCCTCAATGGTCTTACACTTAACCTCTCAGCCCATAATGATCAAACACTGCCTAATAAGAGAGGACCTCTCCCTCGACTGCAAGGTACAGTGCTGCACTCTCTACTCACATGGATCCCGGGAATTAAAACATTTTGCAAACATTTTGAAACCATAGTATATATGTATATCTCTATATAAATATATTTTGCAAAATCAAATTTCAATTGTCGATAGTTTAGGTTTCCATCATAGAGAGTGCATCCCTAATCATTCACTTTGTTCAACAAAGGGGCTGATCCTGTCACTATGATCACCCACTTAGATGAATTCTCGAACTGTCCCAACATACCCAGGTTTTGACCCCCCCTATAAGGATCTCACTGATTGGCATATCAAAGATAGCTCGATCCGACACCTAGTGCAGTATCATAATCGAGTCTAGGAGTTAGGTGTAACATTTCGGTTTTGCCCATCTATCTCCAAGGTCTAAGGCAATTCTAGAATTTTGGTCCAATTCAATGTTTCAAGAAAACCCACACTGCATGTACCTCATGTCTCACCCTGGCAGCTGAGACAAGCCACCACAACCAACTTGGTAAGTGTCATCCTTAGTAGAATAAATCTCCTTAGATCTATCCAACGGCTGTGAAGGTCCTAAACTAACATGAGTCTCATATGTGTCCAATTTAAGGGTATTACACAGAAACACACCATAATAACATGAATCAAATGTGTACTTTATTCATTTACAATAAATGTCATAATGTACATGCTGGTTGGAGCTAAGGGCCTACACTGTATAACAAAGTTAAGAGTTCTCTAGTGTTATGTAATCAATTTTTTAGCTTTAGTGGTTGACTACTTAAGCTGCCAAGCTTTACTGCCTGAAGTAGTTGACTACTAGTAGTAAGTGACTACTTAGGCTCTTCCAAAGTCTATTGTTACAAGTAGCTTACTTAATAGTCAAGTACTTGCTATAGTAGGCTTCCAAAGGCTAAGAATCAATTCTATCATCAATAAAAATGGTTTTTCCACTTAGGTTAAGATTTAAGAAATTTACAAAGGCCCTTCCTAAGCTAACTATTGGTTTCTAAGGTATGGATTTAGCCAGGGTAGATTTATATTGAGCCATTTTTTTCAATGTACACCAATTACATCAAGTTCCTATACGCATGACTCATAAAGCTCTTGAACTTGATCCTTTTCATCTTCCTTGAGAGGAATCCTTAACATCTGTTCAACTTCAGCTCCAATTTAAGAGAGTTATTAAATTATCTACACATTTGGATTCAAATACATTAATTTTCTCAATGAATTTGTTATCGCCAAAGCACATAGGGTCAACAATCTCTCCATTTTTTGTGATGGCAAACCATTGATGAAAAATGATACAATATATTTTCAGATACATGTTAATGTTTTAGATGCAAAGCTCCCCATGAATTCATGCTCCTTTCATAATAAATATTTATATAACTAATTTAGGCACAACTACAAGTAATAATCTAGCATTTTTGGTAGATCTAAAAGGATTTTTGGGAAACACCAATTTGAATTTTTCATTTGCAATGTGTTTAATTAGCAAATCACGTATCAATTTAAGGCCATGTAATCTCTTTAATTTGTTTCAAATGTTTCTCTCCCCTTTATGAGAAGTTGAATGATCCGGCATTTTTCATTCGAATTTCTCTCCCTTTTTTGGCATATGGGAGCATAGTAGAATAAATGATAACATTTTTTTTCATTTTTCATCTAGATATCTCTTCCCCTTTTGGCATCGACAAAGGAAGAGTGGGAGGAGAACATATGACATCAAGCACAAAACAATGTTTTCAACTCGTCGTTGACCTGGCCGATTGAACCGTTCAAACCATCACTGACTAGGATTCCGGGTTTGGCTCAATCAAGACCCGCCTGATAGTCAAAACCATTAAGTTTGTCAAGAACCATTCAACCTGATCGGTTCGACCATTGACCCATTCGACCTAGTGAACGAGTCACAAATTAAAGACTCAATTCTTACAAACTTTTGAAGGCCATAACTTTGCACTCCAATGTCCTATTGGGGTGATTTTTTATTTTGGGTAACTTTTTGAGATCTATGCATCCCAAGGCGCCTTGCCTCACTATTTTCATTAAAAAACCCATTTTTTTGCCTCAAATTACAATTTTTAATATTTTTTATAAATAATAAATAAATTAAATATAAAATATCTAAAACATATTTATACATTATTTATTGATAAAATATATATTTACACACACATATGTATATATATATATACGTGTGATTATGTGGCATGGTCTGAACAGTTCGACCTAGCCGATTGAACATGTGGCCTATGACCCAGAGACAAAAACGGTTTGGCCAACAAGTCGGTTTTTAAAACATTGGCACAAACAATGAGAACAGGAAACTTCTATTCAGCATACACTCTAATCAAGTCCTTCCTGAATAGACTTTAGTCATTTCAGCTCATAGCATTTTGCTTCTCCCCTGGATAGGAGCAACGTTTACTGCTTTGCTTCTGCATTTATTTCATATTCAAGCAATTATTGTTCCATAATAGAATATTAGATTTTGTAACCTTCACCTTTTTCCCAGTCTTTCATTATGAAAAAGGGTAGTAGGGACAATAAAATAATTAGTCCCCCTCTTTATAATTTTTCTTTTTCCTTTTTGTGATCATGGAAGAGATAATAACATTTGTGGTATTATGTGGTACAATCATTCATATTAAGATAATTTGAAACTTGGCATGTGAGTCATAATATAATTTAACCCAACTATTCATAATAGTTTTAGCATACACCACAACCAAACATAATAATATGAGTGAAGAGTGTCGTCTAGATGGAATAATTGACAAGGGGAGTATACCCACTCTTTGGTCTCAGACAGCAAATAATTCAAATTTTAGGAGATAATATCAATAAGACATCGCTCATTTCAACATAATACAAGATATATAATAATCAACTACCATAATAGGAGCATATACTATGAGGAGTAAAAAGTACCTAGTTGGTAAATAAATTAATAACATACAAATACATTAATGTCCAACTTAAATTATCATGCATGATCACGAAGAAAATCTTAATATAGTTAGATAAACATTTGAGATTGAACTTGTCAACCCCATAACCTGTTGTAATCCCAAAGGCACAATGTACCATGGTTTTAAAAACCGATCAAAAACAGAATCGCTTTGACCACCGGTTCATGGGTCGAATGGTCCAACAACTCAGTCTGAACCCTAATAAAATGGTTTTTGGGTCTAAAATTTGACCCGGATCCATGACCAGTTTTCAGGTCAAACGGTCTAAAACTGAACTCAGAGCCATGTATAGTCAATGCGACTTGTTAAGAGAAAAGAACAACATTTGCAAATTGATTTTAATCTTTTGGAAAGAAAACAAGACCAATAATGCAAGATTAAATAATGTGCTCTATAGGAGCCTTCAACCATGCAAGATTATGTGGTCCATATGATTTCTTAGTGCTAGTATAGGCATACCAAAATCATGCACTTTACTTGAAGGATCATACTAATTTGCCCATTTCAAATTAAATACACTTGGTTTGAGAAGATGAACATATTCACATGAAGAAGACCAAGGTGTTTTCATTTCAACCACCAAATTATATCATCATTCTCATTATTTGATTGATTCCGATTAGAACATATTCATATCATCTTCCTTTATGTAACTTAAAATCTCATAATCTTAAAGCATGTTTGGAGTTCATCTTTCAATCATTAAAAATATATAATCAAAGCAAAGCAAGTAGGATATCAAATTCACATTTAATCCTTGGCTGAGAATAATACCACCTAGTTTTTATCTAGGATCTAGAGAATTGAGGGTCCGTTTGGTTCATAGTCGGAATCGGAATTGGAATCAAAATGGTTCATTCCCATAATCTGTTTGGTTCAGACAGGAATGAGAATAAGAATTAAAATCAGCAGGAATGAGATTTCATTCCCATGGAGGGGTAATGAATGGTCATTCCCTCAAATGGGGGAAAATACCATTCCAGCAAGAATAGGAATGAGATTCTGATTCCGCCCAACCAAACAGTCAGAATCTGAATAGCCCATTCCGATTCCAGACCCCTATTCCTGCAAACCAAACGGACCCTGAATTACCTATTGCAAGCTTTCCAAGTTTAAAAGTGACTCACTCTAGATCTTTCAAAGATGGCTCGTTATAGTTTCTTTAGGTTTAGATCCAAGCAAGTGGAATTAATATCCAAGTTTATGGTTCAAGCAAAACATCTCAAATATTTTTCATGTATAAGCAACCCTTTTCCTAGATTATATAACTAGAAAACAAAGTTTACTTTTGATATAAAAAATCCTAACATGCTTTCATTTTAGAACCTACAATTAAGACTTCACCTTTCATCCAATGAGACTAACATTTATCCTCATATTTTGAATTGATCATTTTCAGTTTTGATTCATTAGTCCAACATAAAATAGATGATTGAATTTTTATGAAAATCTTTAGTTATATGCTAATGCAAATTGGCCACATATTTAAGGAACCATTTGATTATCATTTCTATAGTGTTCATTTGAAGCATGTATTACTTTTGGGTTCCTATCAACATCTTATTTGTCAAACCATGGTCTCGGATAAAATGATATGGGAGAGGAAAAAGTAAATCTCCTTTTTGAGTGAAATGGCATGGCATTTGGCAAGTGGGATAAGCTCCCATTATGAGGGAAATATCCTTGGATTTTCTATACTTGACAACTCGCCAAATTTTAATATTACTTTTTTTTATCAGAAAAAGAAATTTTCATTTATTAAGTTAATAATTACTAGTTACATTACAAAAACAATCAACATATATGTAGTCCAAGGTACAATAGGTTACAATATTGTCCAAAATAAATTGGGTCTATCAACTCCTTGGTTTGCTAACACATCCGCCAACCCATTTGCTTCCCTTTTTACCAAGGTTTTAAAAATTGAACTACACACGGAATTGTTTTGGGGACCGGATTTTAGGTCGAATGGCCCAATCGTCCTGTTCAAATGGACGGCCTATTCTGACTTAAAAAATTAAAAAAATTAAAAAAAATAAATAAATAAAATAAAAAATGGCTAAATACCTCTGTCTGGGTCAACCGCCCAAGTCAGCGGATTGTTGACCAAATCAATAATTTTGGGCCAAAAAGTGGTTTTAGGGTGAAATGAAACCGATTAACTAACTGGTTCTCAGGTCAACCAGTCCAACCATCTGGTTCAGGTCCGGTTTTCAAAAACCATGTTTTTCCCATCCAAAACTAGCATTATATCTCTTTGCATTTAGGTCAATTTTCGTGAAGATATATCTGAGTTTCCAAGGTGTTGTGTCAATTTGCTCTGCCCATGTTATGATGACCAGTAGTGAATCCCCTTCAATTTGTAGCTCTCTTATTCCTAATTTATCTATAACTTTTGAAACTTGTAAAAGAACCTAAGTTTCTGTCTCAATCGAGTCACCAAATCGGATTGGTCCAAAGAATAATGCCATTACTACTCCCTGATGATTTTGAAAAACTCCTATTCTTGCTCTTCCTGAATTACTAAAGGAGCTCCCATCAAATTTAGCTTTAATTTTTTAATCCCGGTGTTCTCGATCCATTCTTAAACTTTCTTTATATGTTTTTGAAAGTGCCACTTCTCTCCAATTCCATAATATATCTTTTATATAGACAACCCCAAAGAGTTCCAAAGTTGTAATCCAATGTTCATATTTGATTTTTATAGCTTCAAATGTTTCCTTTGATTTACTTGTTTTTATTGAATATCCTCTCGTTTCCTTTTCCCAAATAGACCAAACCAATGATATTCTTTCTGCCTTCTATATACATCTTCCCCTTTTCTTCTGTTGCCTTAGAAAATTTGGGAATCTGCAACCAAAGAGAGCAGAAATAATCCCAAACATAAGATAAAAATGAGAAAGAAATTAATAAATGAGGAAGGGTTTTACCACAAGCCTTACAAAAACACACACATGAAGAAAAAAGCAAATATTTGACCTTCTTGTTTGTAGCACATAACAAGTATTTACCTTCCTCAGGAACATTTCCCAACAAAGACCTTGCACTTTAGGGGGAATTGGTCAGCATTAGGTTTCTCTCATAGGGAAATTTACCCCATAGATCCAAAACAAACAAGCAGATTAAAAAGGGGAGCACAAGAAAACAAGCCAGCAAGGGCTAGATGCCAAATTCTATTATCAAATCCATATTCATCCAAGTAAACCATATATAGTTTTATAATTAGGAGGAGAGAATTACATTCATTATCTCTTAAGTCCCTTCTGAACCCAAAATCCCAATTTATCCCAGATTCCGAGGGTACTCCAATCCTAGCTATAGGTTTAGTCTCAAGATTTGATAATGAGTAAAGGTTAGGGAATTGCAAAAATAGGGGATGATCCTCAAGCCAAAGATCTTCCCCCACACCCAACATCAACACAAATGAAGTTCAGAAAAGTATGAATTACCTTAGAAATTGCTTTCCAAGGGGAGTTTGAAGTTATATTAGACACTAATTTTGCATCCCAACCATTATTCACTGCACCATGAATGCTTTCAACGACACTGTGCAACAATCTATCTTCCTCATGAGAAACCTCCACAACCATTTACCTAATAGGGCTGTATTTCTTTTCATTGAATTCCCAATTCCTAGCCCGCTCATTATTTTCTTTAACTGTATAGCTATTTTATGTTCATTGAAGCACACCATTGTACATATTTTTCTGTTTATATTAATGAAATTTTATAGTTTCTTATAAAAAAAAATAATTCAACACAATGCCTCAAATCAGACAATTGAATTGCAATGAATCTAGGGGGTGTCAATAGGGTTGGGCCTCATCCAAATCAAAATCAATTTGGACAGATTGGATGGACCAATAAGATATTGAATTGGACCAGTTCAAACTTAACGGTCCAAAGTATTTATTCGATTGGATTGGACCTGATCTATTCATAATGGATTTATATTGGATGGGGTCGGATTGAACCAATATCTAGTCCATTAATAGAAGATAAGAATACAGGTGTCAATGGACTTGGGTTGAAACCAATTTAAATTAAAACCAATTTGAACAGATTAGATGAACCAGACAATGCATTAGACCAATCCAAAATGGTCAAAAGTATTCATTAGATTACATTAGACCTCGTCCATCTGTAATGGACTCATTAGGCCAGATCAGATTAGACAAAATCCAGTTCAATTGACACCCCTAAATGAACCCAAACGACGCAGTGAAGATAATCATTTTACTACAATTGATTTTTAAAATTGATTCTTGTCGGTCAGAGAAACCATGTAGAAAATCATATTACTACAGTTGATTTTTAAAAAATTGCATTGTTTCAGGGGATGTAGAACCACCCTTTCTTTTATATTCTTCTAAGCTGATAACTAGAAAAGCCATCTGATCCAACAAAACTCACACAAGATTACTGATAACTCTTCTGAGAAAATTTCACATTATAGTTTTCAAAGGTATTCTAAAGGAAATAATTAGTGTGTTTAAGTACAAGGACTAAGCAATTTGAGTATTGGAGACATGGAACACTTGACTCAAAAGGTTGGCACACTCGACCACCAATTTTTGGTTCTCCTCAACTAACTTTTCCAAAGATTAAGCATTTATACTAGCTTCAGCCTAAAAATAGAACATCTCATCAGCCTAAAATTGCAACCCCTAGAGAAATAAAACCGAAGAAGCAATAAAACACCCTAATAAATAAGTTCAGAAAAGACTACGAACCTTAGCTCTCTCTATTATTTCATCTTTCTCTTTCAATTTGTCAAAAAGGTAGAAATTGGTACATGCTGCCAAGTGGTTTGAACCTATGGCACAACAGGTTTTATTGGACTTTAATTTCATTAGAAGATTAAAATCGAATGGGTGTTTGATTGGTAAATTACATACAAAACACGCTTACACATGCATTTTGAAAATAGTTTTAAATTTCTATCAAGATTAGTTTTGTGAAAGGACAGACCACCTAAAACTTTATTAATAAAAGAACTCCAAATAAGAGAATACAGGGGAGGACTTAGCCCGCCTTGCCCCAAAACCCAACATACAAAGCACTCCCTAACGCTCAAGTCTAAAATTCCCTTAGCCGATTCTGATTTTCAGCAAATACAATATGTCATCATACATGGAATGCAAGACATATGATCATAGGTTGTAGATTGATCCTCCAACACTGCAAGTTTAGCCAGCGAGTCTGATACACAATTACCTTCTCCAAGACTATACTGCACTTGAATATCATTGAACTGGCAGACCATTCACACGGTCAGACCATTCAGCCCAGGAAGGCGGGAACTGTTCAGACAATCGGTTCCGTTTTATTCCAAATCCAGTCTTTGGCCAAAAACCGTTGGAAAAGTCAATAACCCATTGATCCGGGTGATTAAATCGTCGACCCATCAACCCGTTTAACTGTTTATAGTCATTTTTTATTTTTAATTTTTTTTTTAATTTTTTATCAAAATAAGCTGTCCATTCAAACCGAATGGTCGGACCATCGACCCAAAAACCGATAACCAGAACGATTCCATTTCCAGATCATTTTTTAAAACCATGCCTGAATGTCATCGATCCATGCCATGGGCTGCAACTTTGTCTTGAATGATGTCCACCAATACCTTAGAATCAATCTCTATAAGACTATAATCACCGAATTGAGACCGAGTGATTTAGCATAAATGATAGCGTCTAAAATGACTCGACATTCAGCAATAATATTAGAGCCGAAATTGTAGAAGGAGGCGAAGGCAAAGATAAAAGGATCCATGCTCATCTCTAAATATGCTGCCACCCCCACACTTGTCTGGATTACCTGAGCACATTCCATTTACATTAATTTTAATCTTTTCAACTGGTAGGTGTTCCCATTTAACAACTCTAATTCTGGGAAGAGGACCATTATGGAATGGTATACTGAGAAAATTTAAGAAAAAATTCTCTTTATTGCAGGTTGACTCGGGATTGGGTAATTCATATCATGATTCCAATGAGAAATTTTATGAATAATAACTTGGGAAGAGCAAGACTTGCCCTCCATTCTAATGCACCTTTCTTTTCATATCTCCCAAACAATTAGTGGCAGCAAGGAAGCAACTATTAAATTCAGCTGGGAGTTGCGGTTTTTTACAATGTCAAACCAAAACAGAATTCGATCTCTAATGCATTGATGAGGAATCAAGGGGATATCTAAAATTTGACTTAAATGAATCCAAACCTTTGTAGGAAGGGTGCCAAAAGCTAGCAGATTATCAGTGATTTCAACTTTCCTCTCCTTGTAGCAGTTACAACCTAAAGCCATAAAAATTCCAAGGTTCTGGATAGCCGCAAAAGTGGGAATATTACCCACTAAAATTTTCCAGCAATGAATGACTATCTTCATTGGGATCCATCGGTTTCATAAAATTTTTCACTACAAAACCTGATTGGCTACGAGTCTAACATCTTTCATAATCGAACAACAATTAAGGCCCCGCTTGGTTCGTGGGAATAGGAGTCTGGAATCGGAATCGGAATGGACTATTCCGATTCCAACTGTTTGGTTAGATGGAATCGGAATCCCATTCCTATTCCTGCTGGAATGACATTCCCCCAATGGGGAATGACCATTCCCTGCCCCTCCCTTGGGAATGAAACCCCATGCCTGCTGTTTTTAATTCTTATTCCTATTCCTCTCTGAACCAAACAGACTATGAGAATGGACCATTCCGATTCCAATTTAGGAAGATTTCGATTCTGATTCCAATTTCGATTCCGACTGTGAACCCAACTTCAATTGTAAATCCAAGGCAGCAATCTCTTCTTTAATAGATGGCTCCAAATTATTATTAATAGCATTCCAATTTCATGCGCCCGAGGAGTCAAGAACATCACATAATCTAAGTGAGGTATCTACCTCGGCAGGGTTTTGGGCATGCCATAATAATGGTCTGTTGAAAACCAGTTCTCAAGCCAGAAATTCATTTTAACCTCTCTAACGTGCCAAGTCAATTAAAGTATAAAACTCTTCCAGTAAAGAAATTTTTTTCTTCCATGTAGAGGAACCTTTGTAATGCTGATTCTTGGTGAGGGCAGTGATCAACTTGGATTGGAAGAAACTGGGCCAAACCCCTTCTATATTTAGTGTTCTCCACAAAGCTTTAAGCCTAAAGACTTTATTGACATCATGTAGTTGCCTTAAGCCTAGGCCACCCTCCTTAATATTCCTGCAAACATCTTTCCAAGAAACCCAACTTTTCTTGCTATCCTCACTCGGACTTGAAAATAAGAATTTGTTTAGAAGTCTCTCCATTCTAGAGATAGTGAGTTTCGGCAACTCTAGAGCCATCATAATGTAAATATTAATAGAAAATAACATGTTTAAGCAAAATAAGCTTGCCCCGTGAAGAACCCAAGAAGCAACTTTGTTCTGAAATTTAGCAAAAAGTTCCTCAAACATACAAGGTATGGCCTTACCTTTATGAATTGGCGCTCCAAGGTACTTACAAGGGAGAGGGTGTTTCTCAAAACCTAACGCAACCTTCACCACATTACAACGAGCATTCGAGGCTTTGGAGGATATATAAAAAGCACTCTAACTCATGTTAATTTTTTGCCTGGAATGTTGTTCATGTTGTTTGAGGAAATCCATGAGTTTCACTAGAGAACTCTCAGTGCCATTTACAAAAATAATGGTGTTGTCTGCGTATAAAAAGTGAGTGATATATGAGCATCCTCATGGAACCCGATATAAAGAGAAGGGTTATCCAAAAACAAATGAGAAAGCCCTCTACTTAAAACTTCTTCGGCTATAATAAAGAGGTAGGGAAATAAATGCTTATTTTTTAAAATAAACATTTGAAAAAGCTTGGTGCCAAATGCAAATAAGTGTTTATTCGTATAAACACTTATTTTTAAGCACTTATTCAATAAACATTTATTTTTAACATAAACACTCCCAAACAAGGCCTAAAATAGGCCTCTTTATTGTTAAGAAAGAATCTTAATCGAATTAGAACCTTCCTTTTTCTCAACAAACTAAATTTGGAATGCTTATTCTCAAAAAGCTATGAATAAGGTAGCTTATAGGGTGTGGAACTCATTGGAACCAAATTTGACCCAATAAAAGAGAGAACCCATCCCTGAAATCAAATCCCTAGGATGGGACCCACTATGGTCTAATTCTCCTCAAGAAATCGCACCAAGCAAATCGGCTCGACATTCAGCCTTTTATGTCCAAGCTCTACCACTCTTGGAGCCCAAACCCATTGGTCCAAATTGGGGCATGTCAATCAGGTTCTTGAGCCTACTAAAACACTTGCACCATGATAGATGCCTTACACTATAATTTAGGGTAGATTTAATCCTTACTCTGGAAAATACAGTATTATGTTTTCTACCATGAGGGAAATCCCAAGAAAAATACTTTGCAAACTAGTGTAGAAAATAAAGTATTTATTAATATAAATACATTTTATAAAACAAACTCTTTTGAAACCCACTATTGGTAGATTTGCATATCCATCAGAGAAAACATATTTGGGGTATTTACTCTAGCCAAGTATCATTATCAAGTTCGAGGACTATATATAATTATCTAGATATTCCACCAATCATAAAATCTAAGAATAATTTGGAATGGCTCAGTTTAGCATATCACAAAACACTCACACTCATACCTTGAATTTGACCCTAGTGGTTGAGAAAAACCACTCTTCACAAAGGAATACAAAAGTATCAACCTTGTCAGAATAAGCTACATGCACTGATTAAGAACATTTAGCCTACACACCAATTATGAATATCTCTAACCAATTTAATGATTATCAAAATTCTAAAATATAGATTGAGAATTATTATTCAGAAACACACCCAATAACACATGTAATAAAGTAGGAAAAAATTTATAAAATCAGTCTACATCTCATATTAGACCCTGGCATACATTGTCAAACACATATCACTTAAAAATGTCAGATACCTTTTTCTTTTATATATAATCTTGGAAAAATCCATCTGTATATGGTCTAAAGCCCAGAAGCTGCTCCATACCCTAGGACATTAAAAACGCACAGTGAGTAGAGAGGGCGAGATACCCTTTTTCTTTCCTGCATCACTTCAAGGTGTTCTCAATATCAATAACAAAACGGTACTTCACATCCCTTTTTATTAGTCTCTCCAGAGCTTCATTCACATACTGAATAGGGATAACTTCAATTTCAGGGTATACTTTATGTGCTGCACAGAAATTTATCATTTCTTGTGTCTCTCTTGTGCCACCTGTTACACTACCAGAAACAGTTTTCATACCTGCCAATTGCCAAAATCAATTTGTGTTATTTGATAAATGAAGCAATTAATGAAGCAAATACATTGTCAGGTTTCAAAGGATTGCAAGATGGAATACCTATATTAAGGCTTGCAGGATAGAATTTGACCTCGCTTGGAAAACCCACCAAGACTAAAACACCGTAAGTCTTCAAAAGCGACATGTACGGATCAAATGGATGATCTCCAGATGCAGTGTCAATTATGAAGTCAAGAGATTTTCCCGCGGCCTGTAAACATAAGGTTAAAAAATAAAAAATAGAAAATAAACTGCAAAGGACATATTAATAGCTGCTTCCAAATGAATATTACCTGCATCTGCTCCGGATCAGACGAAAGCACAAATTTGTCTGCTTTAAGAAGATTCAAGGCCTCCTCTTTCTTGGACATGCTTGTGCTGAAAACTGTTACATGTAGTCCAAATGCCTTTCCAAACTTCACTGCCATATGACCAAGGCCTCCTAACCCAATTACCCCAAGGGATTTACCAGGTTGGTTCATCTTATGGCGCATCATGGGACTGTAGACTGTAATTCCAGCACAGAGCAAGGGTGCAGCTGATGCTAATGGGTAATCATCAGGTATCCTATAGCAATACCTGTTGAAGTAACACCAATGACATTGGTCATATCTGGTTAAATAGAATCAACTTTCTATCAGCAGGGAGTCGATTCAAATTATTTTGGCAAATTGAGACCATGAAAAAGAATGTTAAATTAGATTTAATGTAAACTAAATAATGACTATAATCCACAAAAGCACAATGTCAATGGCTAGAAAGATGGAATGAAATTATAAAATCTTGTCCTCTTAACCAAAAAGAAAAACTGAAACTTTGGCACTAAAATTCCCACTTCAGCAAAAATGAAGTGGACCAAATGGTATAACAGTCATGACCAGAAAATCTATTGCCATTATGTCATAAGCACTTCATAAATCAGTCTGATGTAAATTTTGCTAATTAGTGGTCAGGCATATGGACCAAGTTTAAACATTTATCATCATCATCATCCATGCCATATCCCAACTATATGGGGTTGGCTGAGTTCCATAAACATTCTAACTGCAAAAAAACTGAAGACTTGAGTAGAATTCTTTCTGTTGGATTACAATCTCCAAAAGCAAGTATATAGAACACATATGCAAAACATAGGGAAAGGCAGTTACTTTGAGAAAATAAAATTTTGGAAAAAAGGCCATAGTTTTGTCCACAGACCTGAATCATGACTAATAGGTTTTCGAGGAACTGATCAAGAAGAGAGGTAAGCTATTCAGGTCAGATAGGCTCCTCTAGATGACCTTACCTATTTCTTCAACGTGTCAGAATTGTTCACCTAATGACTAAAACTACCTGCCATCATAACATAGGTGATCATTGAAACTCATCATTTCTTCACTAGCCCAGTCCATGTCAGCCTTATGCCCCACCTTCTAATGGAAAAAAAATTAAATAATAATAGAAAATTATTGGGGTTTTCTCTTTGCTACATTATCCACTCAAATGTTCTATTGTTCAAGTAGAAGTCCTATAAAAAGGTTTATCGAGGGCACACAACAAGATACAGATGGGTTTTGCACCTCAACCATAACCATATGAAAGATTCCTCAGTTATTCACACTCCTCCAAAGGCTTGACTTCCACGCCCATTCCCATTAATGGAACACTTTCTCTACATTTATGAATTGAATGCTTAGAAAAGAAACACAAAATCAATGCAATAGTTGCATCTTATTATTACATCATCATCAACAGCAGCAACATCAATATCATCATCATCATTTAAGGCCTTCTCCCAACTATTTGGGGTTGACTACATAAATCCTATTCCACCATTCTATTCTATTCAGTGTCTTATCATAATATTTGTTTCACCACAGGCAATTACTTCCAGACAAGATGGATTAAAAAGGAAATTAGATGATTTTTATTTCATCACTGGTAAATGAAAAGGATTTATAGACTATACATTGAGATTATGGTATTTGGAAATAGGGATGGGGTTACGATATCTTTGGAGGGCATGTACTGGTAAAGAACCAAGACCAAATATTGCAATTTGCACATGATCCTCTCTTCATGTGGCAAGTTTCAGTACAGTGGCCCCTGCCACATTGCCTTAAAAAGTATCCTTTTCTCTATACCACTCACTTTCTAAAAGATGTGGGTGATTTCATCATATGGACTTCTTGCCTGCCTCTATAACTGTAGAGAACACTGATGTGGGCCCCACAGCTATGGTCCTACTGTGTTCGTAGGGTAGAATTGAAGGGATGAGAGACCCATCGTATGGACTCCCAAAGAATGCGGAATAAGGGGGCGAATTTCAAAATTTTTTTCTCTCCCTTCAACTGGGAATCGCATTCCCTATTTAGAAAATCATATTTTCAATGATCATTCTTGAACCATAAACTGAACCAGATCTGAACCAAAAGGAGTAGGAGAGGATTATACCTGATACGGAGATATAGTATCCCCCAACGAAGGTGTTCAAGCCCAAGGAAGGATCCAAAGACTGCTCCCACTGAAGATGGTGCAGTGCAGGATGGAGCAGATTCAACAGTGTTCTTCTCCAAGAACTTTGTCCTTCGCAAGAAACAACAAGATGGCACGTGAGCACAGCTTCCTATCGGTTCTTTCTCAAAGAACTGATGTCAAGATCGAATCTTGACTTCTCCCACAACTGGAGATCGAACTGGCAAACAGGGGCGGCAAGAACAGGGAGGCGGCAAGAAAGAATTCTGCAGGGATGCTTAATTCTTCCTTCTGTGATTTCAGCACTCAAGAGGATGTGAATATCTCATTCATCTAAAGGTTGCCGCCCCCTCCTTCTTTTGTTAACCTAAAGGATCAGCTCCTAATCCAATTAGGAGTTGCATATCCAAATCATATTTGGATCAGCCTTCTCTTCAGGTGATAAGGATAAACCCTTATCTTATCTGTAGATTAGATTAGCTTTCTCCTAATCTCATTAGGAGGTTTTTAGATCTGAATCACATTCAGATCTAGACTCTCTGAGTGGATAGGTCAAGACTCTATCCTATCTGCTAATCTATCTCAGAATTCGCCCCATAAATAACTAATTAAATAACCCAGTTCGAAATGGTCTTTAGGCCCATTAAGGGTTATGTATTCATTAAGCCTTCCAAACTGCTGCCCAATTGGGCTTCCTTGTATGGCGTGAGACCCAAGCATTGATCTACACATCAGCCACATGGGTTCGGCCCAGCCTTTGTTACAAGGCCTGGCCGAATACACTATTATGGATAGTGCACCCCCTGAAACCCATCAAATGGGCTCTATGGGCCCAACACTTACCCTAAGTGGTCCCTGGGCCAAGCCACCTTGTAACACCCAAAGACTGTGGGCAGATGCAAGATTAGCCCATCAGGTATTATCCTCAATGGTCTTACATTTAACCTCTCAGCCCATAATGATCATACACTGCCCGACAAGAGAAGACCTCTCCCTCGACTGCAAGGAACAGTGTTGCACTCTCTACTTGTATGGATCCTGGGAATTAAAACCTTTTGCAAAACTTTTAGAAATCATTATATACATACTTTTATATATCATATAAAATATATTTTGCAAAACAAATCCCAACGATTGAAATCGGCTGCCGGCAGTCTTGGTTTCCATCAGTGAGAGTGCATCCCGATCATTACCTTTGTCTGACAAAGGGGCAGATCCTGTCACTATGATCACCCACTCATATGAATTCTCAGACTGTCCCAACATACTCAGGTTTTGACCCCCGCTAAGGATCTCACTGATTGATACATCAAAGACAGCCCAATCCGACACCTAGTGTAGTATCATAATCGAGTCTAGGGGTCGGGTGTAACTTTTCAGTTTTGCCCATCAATCTCCAAGGTCTAGGGCAATACTGGAAATCTGGTCCAGTTCATAGATTCAATTAATCCTACACTGTATGTGCCTAGGGTCTCACCCTGGCAGCTGAGACAGGCCACCCCAACCGACTTGGTAGCACCACAGTGTCAGCCTTATCAGGATAGGTCTCCCCAGACCGATCCACTGGCTGTGAACATTCTAAACTAACGCGAGCCTCATTAAGTGTCCAGTTTAAGGGCATTACACAGAAACATACCAAGGGAACATGAATCAAATATGCACTTTTATTCATTTACAATAAACTCATAAAGTACATCATTCTGATTGAAGCTAAGGGCATACAAAACTGTCCAACAAGAATGTGTTCTAGTCATACTAGGGTTAGCTGGTGGTCAGTTAGTTATTTCAGTTGCTATTTATTTCAGTTTTATTTTGTTCTATTTGTCATGTAAATACTAAGGGCAGATATGTCCTTTCCATGTAATGAGCATAACCTATAAATACTAAATAGAAGTGGCGGCAGCAAACATTCAGATTCTGTCCCTCCTTTCTACCCTTTGTGTTCTACAGTTCTCTCTTCTCTTCCTCTTCTCTTCTCTTCTCTTCTCTACATTTTCCTTCTATTTTCGAACCTGAAATCTATTAGGGTTCAAGGCTGATAGCAGTCTTGAACTTCTACATGGTTAGGGTTTCTCATGTGAGTCTAGTCCAGCCGACCACATGAGAACCATCTAGGGCTGGAAGCTGAGAAAGTAGAGTTCGTTGACTGATTCTTGGAGATCGCCAGAGGGTTTAGCAGCTGTTGAAGACTTGCCACGGTTGCAAAGTGTTGGTGATCAGAAATTTCAGAGAGGACTGGGGTTCGGGTAACCTTGGAAGGCAGCGAACAACATTCTCTTATAAGTTATTTTATTTTCTAAGAGAAGTACTATCAGAGGAGATAGGTTGGACCTATCTAGAAAGGGCGGCCGAACCATTCTAGGGTTTTCTTCTTTCTATTCTCTAGGGTTTGGTCTTAACCCTACGGCAAACCCTACTAATCTTGCTGCAAACCCTGCTGCTGGGCCGAGTCTTGTGATCTACCTATGAAGCTCTTCTTAAGTTTTTTTTTGTTTCAGCATTGATCAGTTTTAGGGTTTCATATTAACCCTACTACAAGTCTTATCTGTTGGTACTGCTTGGAATGTGCGGCTGAGATTTTTTTAAGGACTGATTAAAACCCTAATTATGCTTCAACATATCAGATCATTCTCCAAACTGTATTCAAATCTTTTTTGGGGTTTCAAACTCTTTTAAGGAGTGAAAATTGTACGGACTGCTGCTGTCGTGTTTGCTAATTGGTTTCAGACCAGACTTATACTGGTTTCATGCACATATACCGTGCATACAGATTAGTTTTATACTGATTTTTTATTGTGATTGATAGTCCAAGTGCTGCTCTTCGACTATAGTAACCCTAATTTTTGAGACTACTGGTTCTTAAACGAAATGGAGTTTAAAAATCACGCAGAAGGCAGTTCTGGGAACAACAGTTATCATAGTGTTTCTGAGACAAGTTTTCAGATTACAACCGTAAGATTTGATGGATCAAACTATTTGGAATGGGCCCAATCAGCCATGATGGCTATTGGGGGAAGGGGTAAATTAGGGTATCTCTTGGGAGATGTGAAAGAACCTTCCAAGGGAGACCCCATGTATACCAAGTAGGTCCAAGAAAACTACTTGGTTATGACATGGCTGTGTAATTCTATGCAGCCTCATATCAGTCGAAATTACTTGTAGGCAAAGACAACCAAGGAGATATGGGATGTTATAAAAGAAACTTATTCCCAACCCCTTAATGTTGCCATAGCTTATGAATTGAAATGTGAGGTGAACACTCTTAAACAAGGAGAGAAACCGGTTTCGGCCTACTTCTCTACCTTGAAGTCCCTGTGGCATGAGATTGATCACTTAGAGACTCTTGAGTGGGAGAGTCCCAAAGATGCATAGACCCATAGAAAGCAAGTCGAGACAAACAGGGTGTTTGAGTTTCTGGCAGGTCTGAATTCAGAGTATGATATTGTGCGACAACAGATATTGACCAAAGATAGTGTGACTCTCTCCCAGGCATACTCCTTAGTGCATAGTGAAGAGACCAGGAGGAAAGTCATGATGCAACCTCAGCCTCTTACACCAGCCCTTGTAGCTGTTAAACCCAAATCAGGAGGTGATTCAGAAAGGGACAGGAAGAAGGAAGATAAAAGAGATGTGGTATGTGAGCATTGTAAGAAACCTAAACACACAAAAGAAACATGTTGGAAACTGCATCCTCATTTGGTCCCGACAAAGTTGAGAAGCAAGAAGGGTAATGCTCATGTGGCCGTGAACACTGATTCAGCATCCTCGTCTGGCACAAGAGCCACACCTTTAGAGACCTTAGCTGCAGTTCGGGCTGCTCTAATACAATTGGAAAAGGAAGTTGGGAACTCAGCTTAGCCATCGCAGTCATCATCAGCCCCTGCCACATCTGCTTTCGCACATTCAGGTACTCAAGCCTCGGCCTATCATGCCTCAGCTCCAGGTACTACTGAACCCTGTTGGGTAATAGATTCAGGTGCATCCGACCATATGACTAGCTTGCCTTCATTGTTTACCACTTATCATTTGTCTTCTGGTAAGGATAAAGTATCTATTGTTGATGGTTCTCTTGTCCCCATTTCTGGCAAGGGTGATATCAAGCTATCGGATACTATCTTATTGTCTTCTGTCTTGCATGTTCCTAAGCTTGATACTAACATTCTTTCAGTTAGTAGTATTACCAAACATATGAACTGCTCAGTAACTTTCTTCCCTGACCGATGTGTTTTTTAGGACCTAGAAACGAAGAAGGTGGTTGGGACTGTCCGTGAGACGAATGGGATCTATCTGCTCGAGGAGAGTTCTCTTCAGGAAGAGTCAGTGGATAAGAAGTCACTTGTTTCTCAGAGTGTGAGTCCAGTTATGCTTTGGCATAACCGATTGGGTCATTTGTCTTTTCGATCCTTAAAGAGTCTGTTTCCTACTTTGTTTGAGTCTGTTGAGTTGTCCCAGTTGAAATGTGAAAGTTGTCAGTTTGCTAAACATGGTAGAAACTCTTATTCATTGAGTAATAAAAGGAGTAATAGTTCTTTTGATATTGTGCATACTGATGTTTGGGGGCCATATCACATCCCTTCTATGGGTGGGTATAGATATTTTTTGTTATTTGTTGATGACCATACTCGGTTTTCTTGGGTTTATCTTATGCGTTCACGAGATGAGTTTTCCGCCCTGACCCAAAACTTCCACCAAATGATCCTAACCCAGTTTGATGCCAAGATCGAAGTTCTTAGATCTGATAATGTAAAGGAATACTTTGCTAAGCCATTGGCATCTTACCTTCTTAATCATGGGGTTATCCACCAGAGCACTTGCCCTCATACACCTCAGCAGAATGGGGTTGCAGAAAGGAAGAATAGGCACATCTTGGAGGTGGCTATAAGTATTATGTTTACCTCCAATGTCCCTATTCGCTTCTGGGGTGATGCTATCCTCACAGCAGTATATCTTATTAATCGGGTTCCTTCTCGGGTTCTTGATATGAAACCTCCTTTTTCCCTTCTATACCCAAATGAGGAGTTGTTTATTGTTCCCCTTAAAACATTTGGTTGTACCTGTTTTGTTCAGCTTCTCTAACCCCATCACTCCAAGTTCGAACCAAAGGCCTCCAAATGCATCTTTCTTGGTTATGCACAAACTCAAAAGGGTTATTGCTGCTATGATCTTGTCTCAGGGAAGAAGTTTGTCTCCATGGATGTTACTTTCTTTGAGGATACACCCTATTATTCTCGGGTTTCTCCTCAGGGGGAAAGCAGTGAGAGTGGGGATTTTGGTCCTTTTCTTCAGGGGGAACGCAGTGAGGGTAGGGTTAATACTTTTGGGGCTGTTCCTTTACCTATTCCATTGGGTGATGAGGGCTGTAGTAGTGAGGGTGGTCAGAGGGATCAAGAGTTAAGAGTCTATCACAAGCGATGCAGGCAGGTTGATCACGGTCATCAGCAGTCCAGGCCAGCTCCAACCTCTTCTGTGGCTCCAAGTCCTGGTATTACAGTCTCAGGGCCCACAGAGACTCCTTCCACTATTTCCACTTCACCTCCTGCAGACGACTTTGACCTTCCCATTGTCGTCCGTAAAGGGAAACGACATTGCACCACATCTACAGCCCACTGCATTTCCCAATTTTTATCCTATGATCGCCTATCTCCCTCCTACAGGTCCTATCTTACTTCCGTTGCCAATGTCCCTATTCCAAGAACAGTGCAAGAAGCCCTATCAGTCCCAGAGTGGAGAGGTGCAATGCAAGTTGAAACGGATGCCCTGTTGAAAAATAATACCTGGGAGCTAGTTGATCTGCCCAAAGGAAAGAAACCAATTGGATGCAGATGGGTATTTATTGTGAAGCACAATGCAGATGGCTCCATTGAGAGGTACAAAGCTAGTTGCAAAAGGGTTCACCCAGACTTATGGTATAGATTACTTGGAGACCTTTGCCCCGGTAGCCAAGATGACCACAATTCGAGTTCTATTGTCTCTTGCAGCAAGCCACACTTGGCCTTTGTACCAAATGGACGTTAAAAATGCTTTTCTGAATGGAGACCTGCAGGAAGAGGTTTACATGCAGTTGCCTCCTAGATTCTATGATACAGAGACAGGTAAGAAGGTCTGTTGGCTCAATAAGGCATTGTATGGTTTGAAGCAGTCACCTAGAGCTTGGTTTGATAGATTCAGGCTAGCCCTTGGGAAGTTCGGTTATGTACAGGCCCAGTTAGATCATACACTGTTCATCAAGAGGATGGAGTCCTCTCTGACACTACTTGCAATATATGTTGATGATATTGTGGTGACAGGAAATGATAGCCATGAGATTGAGTCCCTCAAACAGCTCCTTCATCAAGAGTTTGAGGTGAAAGATCTTGGTGCACTACGGTATTTTTTGGGTATTGAGGTTGCTAGATCTAAACAAGGGATCTCTGTCTCTTAGAGGAAATATGTTCTAGATCTGTTGGCAGAAACTGGAAAGTTAGGTGTCAAGCTTGCAGATACACCCATTGAACAGAACCATAGGATTAGTGCAGAGAGTGAGGAGCCTCTTGAAGACAAAGTTATGTTCCAGCGATTAGTGGGAAAGCTCCTATATCTCTGCCTCACTTGGCCAGATATCAGTTATGCAATTAGTGTTGTCAGCCAGTACATGCATTCTCCTAGAACCATGCATCTTCTTGCAGTAGAAAGAATATTAGCATTCTTGAAGAGATGCCCAGTTAGAGGTATATTGTTCAAGAACAATGACCACATGAAGGTGGAGGTCTATACGAATGCCGATTGGGATGGGAGTGTTGATGACAAAAGGTCTACCTCTGGATATTGTGCCCTTGTGGGAGGTAACATTGTCTCTTGGAGGAGTAAAAAACAGAGTGTTGTCTCCCGATCTAGTGTTGAAGCAGAATACAGGTCAATGGCTAACGGAGTGGCTGAAATTCTATGGCTGAGATCACTACTTGAGGAGTTGGGTATTGAGTATGAGAAGTCCTTGATGCTGTATTGTGATAATCAAGCGGCTATTAATATAGCACACAATCCAGTGCAGCATGACAGAACTAAACATATTGAAGTTGATCGAGTGTGTCTCCCGTACATCACATCCAACATGCAGCTAGCAGATATCCTCACCAAAGTTGTACCAAGGAAGAAACTAGAGGCGGATCTATCCAAGTTGGGAATGATAAACATTTAGTCCCAACTTGAGGGGGAGTGTAGAGAACACTGATGTGGGCCCCACAGCTATGGTCCCACTGTGTTCGCAGGGTAGAATGTGTTCTAGTCATCCTAGGGTTAGCTGGTGGTCAGTTGGTTATTTCAGTTTTATTTTGTTCTATTTGTTATGTAAATATTAAGGGCAGATCTGTCCTTTCCATGTAAATACTAAATAGAAGTGGCGGCGGGAGAACATTCAGATTCTGTCCCTCCTTTCAACCCTTTGTGTTCTACAGTTCTCTCTTCTCTTCCTCTTCTCTTCTCTACATTTTCCTTCTATTTTCGAACCTGAAATCTATTAGGGTTCAAGGCTGATAGCAGTCTTGAACTTCTAAACTATGGAAACTTTTCAAGGAAAGGTAACTACTGTAGCTACGAAATTTAAATACAGTAAAAAAAGAAATAAAAATGAATACAGAAAAACTAGCTTAACAGAATAACCGACTCACCTTTCATGAACTACAATATAACTTGAATACCCTCCTTTTGTGATTGTCCCATCCGCATCAACAGCATTAAATGTAAAGGTTGAACCCCTTGAGCAATTAACTTCTATCCCATCATTGCAATACTCACAATCTCTGCATGAGTTGACATATGTCCCCACTCCAACATGGTCACCAATTTTGAAACGGTGAACATTTGAACCAACTTCTCTTACAATTCCAACAATCTCATGCCTGGTACATAAAACAGTATGTAATCATCAATTCTAATGAAAGCAAAGAGCAGACTTACACCAATAACTGTGTAAGAAATGACACATACCCAGGCACCAAAGGGTACTTCGAGTCTCCATGTTTATTTCTTGTCCATATAACATCAGCATAACAAACTCCACAATGAGTTATGGTCATAGAAACATCATCAGGCCCAAGAATCCTGCACGAGTATTTTAACACTAGTTAGCGAATAATGAATAATCATAAAAGAGTCTTGTTTCTGGGCCCATTTATCAACTGAATCTAGATGTTTCCGTATGATGGCATTCTAGATCACAAAGGCAAATCAAGCTACAGCATATCAATATTTCCACCATTGAAACAAAATCAAAACTTCAAAGCTGACTAGAAGGCCATACATCATGTTCTTCTTAATTGGACTAAACATTATTTTCATCTGATAGTATGAGGAAATTGATGCATATCTATCATTTTTTTTTTTGTTAAGGAAACATGCCATGTCTTGTATAGCATTGAACAAAAAGGTCCTAAAGACAAAAAAAAAAAAAAAGTTCAAGGGCAATTGCATAAAAACAACCACTATAGAATCCCTTCAACCCCAGCCCATTTTAGCCAAGGAATCAGCAATATTAGATTCCATCACCAAAAACTTGACTCCATGGTATGCTGGGCCATCTTCCATATCCTAACCTTTCAAGTTTCAAACATTGTCACAGAATAGTGTCAGACATGTGGGCATTCTACCAATCATTGGAACAACATCAAGTAGGTGATGCAAAGTTTATGATCTAACACATAAATACATAATCATCAGTAACTGAAGTTATGGTTATAACAAGGGAACTCTATTCTTATGAACTTCAACTGTTTTGTACATTGTTCCATATTCATGTGTTGAATATATGCTTACCATTTGACAAAGAGAATTATCATACTGCTCATAACTGATCAAAAAAATTATCATGCCACCCATTCACATGTTCAAAGCTGCTAGTTAAATACCGGACATAATTTTCTATGAAATCATCTTATTCTCAATAAAAATCAATACGCTTATGCAGACATATCCATCATTGGCTAAATAATCATTTGGTTATTGTTAGTGAAGGGGTATTTCGGTCTTTGTACCTGTTGAGAATGCTGTTTGCTTTACTTTTCAGCTAACAAACAAAACAGACTTCTAGGGCAGGCCAAACTTCAACATGGTATCAGAGCCACATTAAACAAATCAGACTTGCTAGAATTCTGTTTTCTGCGCATTTGAACTAGGGTTTCTCTTGGATTTCTCAGCCGTTGGTTGGAGACTGGGAAAAGGGCTGAAAAGGAGTGATCGCCCTCTTCCCTTGGAGGTTTCTATGCCTCTGGTGGTGTCTTTGGTGATTGGTTGCTGTGGTTTCTAAGCCCTCCCCTAATTAATGTACGGCTGGTGCGTGTAGTGCAGTGGTGTTTCATTCCTTCGTGTGGTTGGCCTTCAGGCGATGAGGTAAGGAGTTTTTTTATGCATAATTTCTGTTATGGAACACGAGAGGTGTGGTACAGATCGTATGATGGGTTTTCAGATTGCAGTATGCTAGGGTTTATGCTGGTTTGCGTGTGATTCGAAGGGAAGTAGTGTTTACTTAATGGTGAAACTTCCGGTAGCTGTAGAGTAGGGTTTGTGGTGTTACAAGTACGGCTTTCAGCCTTTATTATTGCTGAAATCAGTGTGCAGATTTCGGTGAAGTGTCTGTGTGCAGTGTGTAGTGTGTAGTGCTCAGGATTCAGTGATAAGGGAATTCGGCAATGGCAGATAACAGTGATAGTAAAGCTAGTGTGATGATATCTACTGACTACCTGAATGTCCAAATGACCTCCACTAAACTGAATGGAGAGAATTATGTCCCTTGGGCCAAGTCTGTAGAGGTTTTTCTAAAGGCGAAGAAGAAGGTAAAGCACATAAGAGAGGAGAAACCCCCCACTAATTCTCAGGAGTATGAAGACTGGGAATAGGAAGATGCACAGACCATCACATGGTTGCGAAACAGTATGGAACCCAGAATCAGTGTGAACTTCATGTTTCTTGACACAGCCAAAGGGGTGTGGGATCATGCTAAGAAATTGTATTCTGGTCAGGATAATACAACTAGGGTATATCAACTGTATCAGGAATACTTCAATCTGCAACAGGGAAATCAGAGCCTTGAGGAGTACTATGCCAGTATGAGAAATATCCGTAATGAGTTAAATGTCTATCATCCTCTCACCTCTGATGTCAAGGTTCAACAGCAACAGAGAGAGCAACTTGATGTGACTTGGTTTCTGGTGGGGCTAAGTCTGAGTATGAACCAGTATGAGCCCAAATACTAGGAGGATCTGCCCTTCCATCTTTAGAGATGTTTGCTCGTCTTCGGAGGACTTCCATTGGATCTATGGAAAACTCTAATATCTCAGATAAATCAGCATTTGCAGTGTCGAGAGGTCGAGGTGGCAGAAGTGGGGCTCGAGGAGCCCAACTTGGCTGTGGTGGCAGTAGTGGTCCAGTGTATGGCCGGAGTGGTAGTGGTGGATCTACACATATCCGTGGTGGTGGTCGTACTTGAGGCAGAGATTCGGGGGGAGCTCGTGGTAGAGGACGTGGCTCGGGTCCACGGAGGTGTACTCATTGTGGTTTGGATGGACATACTATTAACTACTGCTATGACATACATGGTCCACCCTCGACGTGGGCCAACCATGCCATGACTAGTGACACCAGTTCCAGCTTTAGACAGGAGAACCAGTCAAGCTGACCAAATGCCTTCTACCTCTTCAGATGGTCCAGGCAAGGAGATGGTGAGTGTTCCTCGTGATGAGTATGAAAGGTTTGTTCAATCCACATCGCAGCATAACACAACTACCTTTGCACACTTAGGTATGGCTTGTTTGGCATCCACACCCAACCCCTGGATTATTGACTCTGGAGCCTCCGATCACATGACGGGAACTCCAGGTGTGTTTTCATCTCTCACATTGCTCAACATCACAATCTGTTACCCTTGCTAATGGCTCCACATCATCTATTCGTGGTGTTGGTAATGTTGACCTAGACCCTGTATCCCTATCCTCTGTTTTATATGTACCTAAGCTTCCATTTAATCTTATGTCTGTTAGTAAGCTAACCAAGTCCCTTAAATGCTCCATTACATTTTACCCCTCTATGTGTATTTTTCAGGATCTCAAGACAGGGATGAAGATTGGTGGAGGGCATGAAGCTGGTGGACTGTATTATCTTGATGGTGGTGGAAGAACGTCAATGGCCCTTCAGTCATCTATTTCTCCTCTCCAGTGGCATTGTAGATTTGGTCATCCTTCGCTGAAAGTGCTGAAGTCCTTGGTCCCTTCATTGAGTCAGCTTTCTGTTCTAGATTGTGAGTCGTGTCAATTTGGGAAACACCATCATGTTCCCTTTAGTTCTAAGGTTGATAACCGTGTGTCGAGTCCTTTTTCTTTAATTCATTCAGATGTTTGGGGTCCTTATAAAGTGATGTCATATAATGGATACAGATATTTTGTTATTTTTGTTGATGACTTTTCAAGAATGACGTGGCTCTATTTAATGAAAGAAAGAAGTGAATTATTTGCCATCTTCCAGAAATTTTATGCTGAGATCCACAATCAATTTGGCGTTCACATCAAAATTTTCCGTTTTGATAATGGCCATGAATACTTGTCTTCATCTTTTCAAGAATACTTGGACCAACATGGCATTATACACCAAACTTCATGTACCTACACCCCACAACAAAATGGGGTTGCTGAGAGATAGAACTGACATCTTGTAGAAACGGCACACGCTCACTCATGCACCACATGAATGTTCCCAAACCCTTTTGGAGTGATGCAATGCTCACCTCTTGTTTCTTAATTAATCAGATGCCCACGTCTATTCTTGATGGTCGTTCTCCTTTTAGTGTCTTGTTCCCCAACATGTCTCCGTTTCCGCTTCCTCCTCGGGTATTTGGGTGTGTCTGCCTCGTCCATAATCTGGGTCCCAGGACTGACAATTTAGATGCACGATCCCTTAAGTGTATCTTCCTGGGATATTCCCTGATTCAGAAAGAGTACAAGTGTTACCATCCCAGTTCTCGTCATTCCTTGGTATGTACTGATGTTACTTTCTTCGAGTCTTCTCCATTCTTCGTGGGGTCTGGTGATGCTGCTTCCTCCACATCACCTCCTCCTCTTCCCCTTCCTGTGGCAGATCCTCCTCCTTTGGTTCTAGTCGTGCCTCCGGTGCCACCGTCCGTTGACCATCCACCTATCCGTCACGTGTATACACATCGCCCACGTGTACCGGCTGCGACTCCTCCGGCTTCATCACCGTCGACAGATCCAGCTCCAGATCCAACACTAGCCTCCGACTTTGATCTTCCCATTGCCTTACGGAAAGGAAAACGCACCTACACCCTTCACCCCATTTCCAATTGTGATTCCCTTACCTCTCCGCCTCCCATCGCCAGTTCATCTCTTTGTTATCCTCAGTGGTTGTTCCTAAGGATGTGAAGCCCTTACCTCTCCAGAGTGGTGCCGTGCTATGGAAGAAGAGCTCTCTTCCCTCCATCATAATCACACTTGGGACCTCACTGCTCTTCCTCTTGGGAAGCAGGCTGTCGGTTGTAAGTGGGTGTATACCGTTAAGTATTTGCCAGATGGTCGTGTTGAGCGCCTGAAGGCGCGGCTGGTTGCAAAAGGGTACTCCCAAAACTATGGCATTGACTACACAGAGACATTCTCCCCGGTTGCTAAGATAGGGTCAGTTCGTGTTGTCATCTCCCTTGTACCTATGTATGATTGGCCTCTATATCAGCTAGATACCAAAAATGCCTTTTTGCATGGTGATTTGCTTGAGGAGGTCTACATGGAGCAACCACCAGGGTTTGTTGCTCAGGGGGAGGATGGTAAGGTATGCAGACTTAAGAAGGCTATATATGGACTTAAACAGTCCCCTCGAGCATGGTTTGGTAGGTTCAGTGAGGTGGTCAAGAAGTTTGGTATGAAACAATGCCAAGTTGATCACTCTGTCTTCAGTCATGACTCTCCGGTAGGCAAAATACTACTGGTGGTGTATGTAGATGATATCGTTGTGATTGGGAATGATAAAATGGGCATTGACAGATTGAAGGCATTCCTACAGGAACACTTTCAGACAAAGGACCTTGGCAAATTGAAATACTTTTGGGCATAGAGGTAGCAAGATCTAAGCATGGCATTAATTTGTGTCAGAGGAAATATGTGCTTGATTTACTGGAAGAAACATGTCTATTGGGTACTAAACTGACTGAGACACCTATGGAAACAAATACGAGGCTGAGCAGTGATATAGGTGAAGTATTTGAAGACCCTGGCAGATACCGACGACTTGTAGGCAAACTAAACTACCTAACCATTACTTGGCCAGATATTTCATTTGCGGTTAGTGTGGTGAGTCAGTTCATGCAGAAACCTTTGTTCCCACAATGGAATGCAGTACTAAGGATTGTGAGGTACTTGAAAGGAGCTCCTGGCCATGGTTTGCTGTACAAAAGTGGCGGAAAACTGGAAGTAGAAGGATATACCGATGCTGATTGGGTAGGTTCTATGTTTGATAGACGGTCTACCACTGGCTATTGCACCTTTCTGGGGGGTAACCTGGTAACATGGAAAAGTAAGAAGCAAACAGTTGTGGCAAGAAGCAGTGCAGAAGCAGAATATAGGGCCATGGCACATACTGCTTGTGAATTAGTGTGGCTAAGGAACCTTCTACAGGAGATAGGATATGACATCAGTACTCCAATGAAGCTCTATTGTGACAATCAGGCAGCGGTTCATATCTCTTCCAATCCGGTGTTTCATGAAAGAACCAAGCACATCGAAGTTGACTGTCATTTTGTGAGAGAGGTGCTGAATGGAGTGATAGAGACTGCATATGTTAATACGGGAAACCAGTGGGCAGACTTGTTTACAAAAGGTTTGAGTCGGGGGAGAGTAGACTACATATATAACAAGCTGGGATTATGTTGAGGGCCCGAGAATAGGATCTCGTCGCGGGTCGGTCCACGGGGAAAACCTCCTGTTTTCCCTTGTTCCTTCTTGCTCTTGATGAACCTATCTTGGCGCCTTGGTGATTTGTTCAAGAGATCACCAACTCTCCTAACTCACTTCGTAACTAAATATTCGATATCCTCATTCAATAATAGTGTCTCCTTAAATAGGATATTACAAGAGTCCTAATCCTAGGGAGTCTCCTTGCTGAATAGGGAGACTTCCAGTTATATCTTGCTAGGGATAAGATAAGTTAATCCTAATATGATAAGCAACTAATAAGATAAGATAAGAACAATAGGATAAGATAAGAACAATAAGATAAGAACAAGCAAGATTATCTAATCTAATCTGGATGAGACTGTTGTTGCCGAACTGGGTAGGATGAGAATCATTGAATCACTGCTACTGCTGGCCGTGGGTCAGGTTCCTGCTGCTGCCGGCGACGATGATACTTCTTCCCGAGGAATGTGTCCATAACATTACTCCCCTCCTGGACTAAGAGCTTGTCCTCAAGCTCGAACTCCGGATACGTGGCTTGGAACTCTGCCAATGGGATCCAGGTGGCTTCGACCGATGGTAAGCTACCTCATTCCACCAAGACTTCAAGAATACCTCGATTGATACGAGAGTGGGTGAGAGCCTTAGGCTGGGGAACAAGTTTTCCTTCTTTCAAGGGTGGCAGGGAGGGGACTTGGTTCGGAGGAACACCCGTAAATGGTTTCAGCAAGGAGATGTGGAAAACATCATGAATCCGACTATTCTCCGGCAATTCCAGCTGGTAGGCCACACTGCCAATCCGCCGTAGAACCTTGAAGGGCCCATAGAACTTAGGGGCCAGTTTCGGGGCAGCCCTGTGGCGCAAGGAGCGTTGCCGGTAGGGCTGGAGTTTTAACCAAACAAATTGTCCTGGTTCGAACGACAGTTCCCGACGGTGCTTGTCATAGGTGAGCTTCATGCAGAGCTGGGCCTGCTGTAAGCGAAGGTGGACGTCGGCTAGGAGGGCGTCGCGTTCTTGTAAGGAGTGATCAATTTCTTCCAAACGAGTAGAACCGGGCTCATAGGACAGCAAGCAAGGAGGGTCCCAGACATAAACGACGCGAAAGGGAGTCATGCCAAGGGAAGAATGGTAGGTCGTGTTGTAACAGTACTCGGCCCAAGGAAGCCAATCCACCCACCGTCTCAGTTGATCCCCTACGAAGCAACGGAGATACATCTCGATCGTGCGGTTTACCAGCTCCGTCTGACCGTCGGACTGTGGATGATAAGCTGAGGAGAAGGCCAGGGTGGTGCCGTGTAGCCGAAATAACTCCTTCTAGAAGGCACTAGTGAAGACCGGGTCCCTATCGCTGACGATGGATTCTGGTAATCCATGTAAGCGAAAAACATGCGTAAAGAAGGCGAGGGCAACTGAAGTGGCACTGTACGGATGTAATAGAGGAATGAAGTGGGCATATTTAGAGAAGCGATTTACCACCACGAAGAGGACCGATTTGCCGCCTACCTTGGGAAGTCTCTCAATGAAGTCCATGGAGATGTCGGCCCAGATCTATGTCGAGATCGAAAGGGGCTGAAGGAGGCCTGCCAGGTGTAGGTTTTCCCATTTATGTTGTTGGCACGTGGAGCAATTCTGGACAAAATCCCTTATAGAAGTCTTCATACCTCGCCAATGGAAATCAGCCCGAACGCGGTGTAGCGTTTTCTGAGCGCCCTCATGGGTGGAGTTATGGATGCTGGTGATGATGATGGAAATCAATGGGGAGTCTGGCGAAAGATGTACCCGGCCTTTATATAGCACCAACTCGTCCTGAAGCAACCAATTGGAGTCGGCAGCGCCGAACTGGATCTTCTAGACCAGGAACGACCATTCCGGAGACTGTGGCGTTGCCTTCTTAATGTCATCTAATAGAGAGATCCGGGGTTGGGAAATTCCACACTGAGCCATCGCGTCTTCATATCGCCTAGACAAGGCATCAGTTGCGCGATTCGAGGTTCCCGCCTTGTATTCCACCCGGAAATCGAACCCGAGCAGTTTGCTAATCCAATGCTGCTAAGGGGAAGTGGTGAGACGTTGCTCCAACAGGTATTTGAGGCTGTAATGATCAGTTTTGACGACGAACAACCGCCCCCACAAATACGGCCTCCAGTGCTAGACGGCTCAAGCTAGGCTGATTAGTTCGTGCTCATAGGCTGGAAGCTTCAGATGTCGGTGAGCCAGTCTGCGGCTAAAGAAAGCAATCGGGTGCCCTTGCTGCTGTAACACGGCCCCGATACCCAACCCAGAGGCATCACACACGACTGTAAATTCGAGAGCAAAATTTGGTAATTGCAGGGCGGGGGTGGAAGACAAGGCATTTCTTAGTGTCAGAAAAGCGGCCTTGACTGCGTCGTCCCACCAGAAGGAATTTTTCTTTAACAGGTTGGTTAACGGGGCAGCCAACAGTCCATAATTCTGTACAAATTTGTGGTAGTAACCCGTTAATCCAAGGAACCCGCATAAGGCCTTGGCTGATTGAGGCTTGGGCCATTCCTTGATAGCCTGAATTTTGGAACTGTCAATCGTCACACCTTGCCCGTGGATGACGTGGCCGAGATAAAGAACCTGTCGCTCCCCGAAGGAGTACTTGGACCGTTTGAGGAAGAGTTTGTGTTGGCGCAGGAGCTCGAAAACGGTCTGCAGATGGTGCACATGCTCTACCCATGATTTGCTATAAACGAGGATGTCGTCAAAGAATACTAAAACAAATTTGCGCAAATGGGGCTGAAATACCTCATTCATCAATGACTGGAAAGTGGATGGGGCGTTGGAGAGACTGAATGGCATTACTAAAAATTCGAAGTGGCCATGGTGGGCCCAAAAGGCAATCTTCTTCACATCACTGGGAGCCATGCGAACCTGGAAATACCCGAACCTGAGGTCCAACTTAGAGAAGTATTGAGGACCATGCAGCTCGTCCAGCAGTTCGTCCACAACGGGAATAGGGAACTTATCCTTGATCATCCGGCCGTTGAGCTCTCTGTAGTCAACACAGAACCTCCAAGTTCCATCCTATTTCGCCACCAACAGAACCGGCGAAGAGAAAGGGGAGTGGCTCTTGCGTATGATCCCTTGTTTCAGCATCTTTGTACATTGTTTTTCTATCTCGTCCTTCTATAGGTGAGGGTAGCGATAAGGCCAGACAACGACTGGTTCTGAACCCGCCAACAAAGGAATTCGATGGTCGCATGCTCGGGGAGGAGGGAGTCCCTTGGGTTCCTAGAATATATCTGAAAACTCGACGAGGAGTCTTTCCATAGCCGCCAATTCTGTTTGAAGTGCATGGACCTGTGGTGTCTTCTCTTTAACCCTGCAACCGTGCCATGAAACTTGCTTCTCATTTAAGTGGAATGTCATTGTGAGAGCGCTGAAGTCCCATAAAATCGGGCCTAGGGTAATTAACCATTTGACCCCAAGAACAATATCGAACCCATCCAAGGAGAGTACAAATAAATCAGCAGAAAATAGTACAGAATTGACCTGTATCTGGATGTTCTTACAAATTCCCGGACTGTGAACTCTTTCACCGTTTGCGACGGCTACCTGCAGTCGTGGTCGGAGTTCCATTGGTAGTTTTAAACTGAAGGGTGGCATGTTCACTTATGAAGTTGTGTGTGCTCCCTGAATCGACGAGAATGCGCACCGGATTACCTGCTATCTATGCCTGTAACTGCATGGTCTGAGAGGTTTTAATACCGATGATCGCATGGAGAGAGATCTTCAGCTCGAATACGACGGGTTCTTCTTCATCCTCCTCTTGCTCATCGACTAGGAGGCAAAAAAGCCTCTTGGACCTGTGTCCTGCCGAGTAAAGGTCATCGCAGTTGAAACATTGGCCTCTCGCTCGGCGTTCTGCCATTTCTGCCCTGGTCAAACGCTTAATGGGTGGAGCAGCCATGTTGCTTCCCGCACTTGTCACCGATCTAGAGGTGGTGGTTGTGTGAGATCTCAGTTCCCGGATGGTTGCAGAAGAGGGTCGCTGTCGCTGATTTTGGGGGTGCCCATGAGTTCGGCGAACGACTCATGTTGTAGGTCCCGCAGCTGAGCTATAGCTTGCGCTCGAACGCACGGGCTAAGTTCATGGTTGTAACCAAATTTTGGGGATTCTACATTTCGACATCCACCCGCAGGGGTTCTGCTAACCCAGCCATGAACATGTCCACCTGCTGGTCCGGTCGCACTAAGGATGCCCTCGCGAGGATGGTTTGGAACTGGCGCCGGTATTCTGCCACCGTGTCGGTCTGTTTAAGGTTAATCAGCTCGCCTAGGGGGTTGCTGGTCAATGGGGGTCCGAACCTAAGAAGGCAATAGGACTTAAACTGGGGCCAACTGAGCCCGAGTTCTTCTTGTTCTAACCGATAGAACCAAAGTTGTGCTTCCTTTGTTAAGTGAAAGGCGGCAAGACTTACCTTATCCCGGTCATCTGCCTGTTGATTCTGAAAAAACTACTCGCACCGGTACAGCCAGCCCAAGGGGTCTCCGTTGTTGTTGTACGACGGAAATTCTAACCTGCTATACTTGGGGATGATTGCGGCTCCTTGGCTAACGAACTGTTGTTCGCCGGAAGACTTCGGCAGATCTAGTCGGTGGCCGCTAGTGGCTATCCCCCCTTCAGTGTTCCTTTCCTTGCTAGAAAGGAGTAAATCCATCAGACGCCGCAGCTCCCTTACTTCGTCTTTGATCTCACGCACTTCTGAACTGGTCTCCACGAGTTGGTGCTCGAGGTCGTGGACCCTAGATGGCAGCTGCTCCAGATCTCCCATGACGCCTTACTCTAATACCAAGTTGTTAAGGGCTCGAGAATAGGATCTCGTCACGGGTCGGTCCACGGGGAAAACCTCATGTTTTCCCTTGTTCCTTCCTGCTCTTGATGAACCTTTCTTGGCGCCTTGGTGATTTGTTCAAGAGATCACCAACTCTCCTAACTCACTTCTTAACTGAATATTCGATATCCTCATTCAATAATGGTGTCTCCTTAAATAGGAGATTACAAGAGTCCTAATCCTAGGGCATCTCCTTGCTGAATAGGGAGACTTCCAGTTCTATCTTGTTAGGGATAAGATAAGTTAATCCTAATCTGATAAGCAACTAATAAGATAAGATAAGAACAATAGGATAAGATAAGAACAATAAGATAAGAACAAGTAAGATGATCTAATTTAATTTGGATGAGACTGTTGTTGCCGAACTGGTTTGGATGAGAATCATTGAATCACTGCTGCTGCTGGCAGTGAGTCAGGTTCCTGCTGCTGCCGGCGACGATGATACTTCTTCCCGAGGAATGCATCCATAGCAGATTATATGATATATACTCACCAGCTTGAGGGGGAGTGTTAGTGAAGGGGTATTTCGGTCTTTGTACCTGTTGAGAATGCTGTTTACTTTACTTTTCAGCTAACAAACAAAATAGACTTCTAGGGCAGGCCGAACTTCAACAGTTATGCTATTTTAGGTTTTGCTCTAACCGAAGATATGGAATCGTTTGCCCCAATGGTGGCATCTCTGATCTCATCCGTATTCCAATCAAGTAAAAGTGTTCTTAGGGTCTTAAGAGTGTAGAGATGTTGGGCCAAATGTGCCTTAGTGTCTTTTCCTCTTAGGTCTATCAAATGTTTTATTTATTGGCTAATAGGACTTGGCCATAGGTCTGCTTTAGTAAATTTTTTATTGTTTTTAGTTTAGCAACCCTAGTAAGGGCACCCTTGTAATTACACAATTAATTACAATTATATCTAATAAAAGATCATTAATGGACTGGAGAGGGATGATCATCTTTCCTCTTCTTTCTTTGTTACTTCTTTTGATTAATGATCAAATTTGTTGCTGAATTATTTTCAACTGAGAGCTCTGATAAGTCATTCAGTGGTGGAAGAATAAGGATCAGAGAGAAACATGAGAAGGGGTGGCAGATCCTCTTATATTCAGCCCTAAACTATCTTCTATATGATGATTTAAAATGAAAAAAAATGACAAAACTGCCAATGATTAGGCAGCAGCAAGAAACAAGTTAAAAACAAAGCATAAACCCAGTCCTACACAGCCCAATAAAAAAGAAAAGAAAAACAGAAACATAACAGGCCCAACCCAAACACTCTAGGTCTTACAATAGAAGCAACTATACCTCTCTTTAACAGGTTGTCCCTAGCAAGAATACTTTTCAAAATTCTTGCTGTTGTTAGTTTACTGTTAGTATGCTACTATGCTGTAAGCTACTTACTGTTATTGTGCTGTCAGCATCCTTTATTATTATTTTTTATTAGAGTTTGCCACCAGGGGCATTATTGTAATTCCACTATTTTTTATTTTGTCACCCTGTTATAAATAAAGAAAAGGGCACTACCAGCCCATCCCTTTGCTCCCTAAACACTTTCTTTTCTTCTCCTTATTCTCATCTGAATTTTCTGTTGTTTATTGTATGAAAACATGATCAGATCTGAATTCATATCTCTGTTCATACCCAGATTTTTTCTGTTTTGGTGACAGTTCAATGCAGTAAAGGTGACATTTTTTGGAATGTGTGCCTTTGTACCTGTATGGAAAAGAGTTGTGTGACTCCATAAGTAGTATGTACAGCTCTTATTGCCATATGGTGTATGTGGACTGAAAGTGGTGAAACCTGGAAGTTCTAGTGCTGTGCAGCTGTGGTTGTTTGGTTTCAGCAGTTCGATTGACTACTTTGAACAGTTCAATTGACGTCTTGTGCCCCTATTTGTCAAGACTGTTGGAACAGACCAACAGAAGGCAGTTAGTTAGTTTTACAAGAGGAGGCCACATCAGCTCAACTAACCAGCCACTTGCAATAACCGCCATCCACTTGTAACAACTGCCACCCAATTGGACTGTCAAGACAGTTGGAACAGACCAACAGAAGGCAATTAGTCAGTTACAAGAAGAGGCCACATCAGCAGCCACTTGTCACAACTGCCATCCACTCTCTCTCTATCTCTCTCCCTCTCTCTCTCTCTCCTTCCCAAGAATTCAGGAGGTTGGCCCCTCGAAGAGCCCTGAGTTAGGAAGGTTCCTAACAATTTGGTATCAGAGCCAGCATGACCAACACAAGAAACACATCAGTAGACACCCGAGTGGATCAGATGGAAGTCGAGATCCATCGGATGTCTTCAGATCTCAAAGAAATGAAGGAAAGCTTCACTGCTCTCCTCCATCGACTGGAGCAGGGGGCAACAAACATTGACAGAGGAAGCCCCGAAGAGCGCAGCAATGAAAACAGTCGCAGAACAGGGGCGACAACACGAATAGCCAAAATCGACTTCCCCATTGTCTCAGGCGGTGACCCAACCCCCTGGATTCTCAGAGCAGAAAGGTATTTCAATTACCATGAAACACCAGGACAGGATAGGGTAGCTCTGGCTTCTGCACATCTTGAAGGGGAAGCTATCCTCTGGTTTCAATGGTACCAAAGGGGGCACCCCCGTCAAACCTGGGCAGACTTCACGGACGCCATGACTGTCCATTTTGGATCATCTGGGTTCAAAGATCTTGATGACAACTTGGCAAAACTGCGGCAGGTGGGATCAGTAAAATAATACCAGATGGAGTTTGAAAGGCTGAACGTGAGAGTCCAAGGATGGACTGAGAAGGCGTTGGTGGGAAGCTTCGGCGGCGGCCTAAAAAAAGAATTGCGACTGGAAGTGAAGGCAATGCAGCCCACTTCCGTCATCAATGTGGCAGCACTAGCATGATTGTATGAGGACAAGTTCAGTCTAGCAAGAAAGGTGCAGCGACCATGGGGTCCAGAAGCAAGAAGGGAGCAAGAGAAGACAACAGCACCAGACAAGGAGGAAGGAGTACTGGACCCAGACCCACTGGTTCCTTTCAAACGGCTGACTTGGGCAGAGATGCAAGCCCGTAGAGACAAAGGTCTCTGTTACAACTGCGAAGAGAAATTTGGGCCGGGCCATCGCTGCAAGAAACAGCAAGCGTTTCTCCTCCAAACAGATGCCGAAGAGGAAGACGACATCCCCGGTTGCAGAGAATCTAACCCAGGTTGGGAAATACAATCCAATGGCATGCCTGAAATATCCTTACAAGCCTTTACGGGACTTGCGTCCCCTTAAACAATGAGAGTTGCAGGGCTGATTCTAGGGCGCCAAGTGTCAATCCTTATAGACAGTGGCAGCTCCCTTAACTTCATAACCCAAGTCTTGGTAGATAAAATGGGACTTCCGGTTCAGCCAACAACAGCCTTTACGGTTCATGTGGCCAATGGTAACAGCCTCTCTTGCAATAGCATTTGCATGAGCCTACCACTAAAGATTCAGGATCATCAGTTTGCGGTGGACCTATATCCTCTCCATCGCAGTGGAGCAGACGTGGTGCTAGGCATTCAATGGTTAAGGCAGCTAGGACCCGTGGTCTGTGACTGGGCCCGTCTCACCATGGACTTCACATCAAGAAACTCTATAGTTCATCTACAAGGGCAGACATGCAAGGGCCCAAGGCTCATCAGTCTTGCAACACTGACAAAGCAAAGAGGAGACCCAGATCAGCCCATATTCATGCACATGGACTCAAATTTTCCTACTTAGATCTGCAATCAAATTTCCCGCATTAGACCTTGAGGGCAAGGTCGCTCTAAAGGAAGGGGGGATTGTCAAGACTGTTGGAACAGACCAACAGAAGGCAGTTAGTTAGTTTTACAAGAGGAGGCCACATCAGCTCAACTAACCAGCCACTTGCAATAACCGCCATCCACTTGTAATAACTGCCACCCAATTGGACTGTCAAGACTGTTGGAACAGACCAACAGAAGGCAGTTAGTCAGTTACAAGAAGAGGCCACATCAGCAGCCACTTGTCACAACTGCCATCCACTTGTAACAGCTGTAACAGTCAAGATTGTAACACTATAAGTAGTAGAGCCAAAAAGGAATAAGGGAGGACTCTTTCAGAATTAAACACTCTTTCAGCACTAAACTCTCTCTCTCTCTCTCTCTCCCCCTCCCTCTCTCTCTCTCTCTCCTTCCCAAGAATTCAGGAGGTTGGCCCCTCAAAGAGCCCTGAGTTAGGCAGGTACCTAACACTATTTGTGATCATGGGTGTTGGAGGTGAGTTGTGACCAGTTGTACATTTCAGCTCCTTATTTTGCTTTCTAGTGTTGTAATAGTGTAAAGGTTTAAAACATGATTTTCCCTATGCCGATACCCCGTTGAATGGCCTTAACTATTTGGAATGGTTTAAGGGCATAAAGCTCTAAAGGGGAAAAGCCGGATGTATTAATGGGAAGGTGAAAGAACCTAAAAGTGGAACTGCTGAACATGGTAGTAGGATTAGGAGAATAATAGTATAGTGATGTTTTGATTTCTTGTAGCCATGGAGCCCGGTGTGAGGAAGAATTTTATGCCATGATTTATCAGTTGCAAGCTGAGTCCTCAACTTATAGGGAGATCACAGTTTGTCAACCTACTACTCAGCCTTACCTCAATGTGAGAGGGGTTAGACTACTACCAGACTATTGAGTGGAAACATGATGATGATGCCAAAGCATATAAGAAGTTGGTCCCTCAACAACAGGTTTTTGCCTTCTTGTTGGGGCTAAACCCTGTGTATGAACCCCTTAGAATTCAGATTTTGGGGTGTAGTGAGCTGCTTTTAGTCCAAGAGGTGTATGCCCTGATCTAGTTTTAAGTAGACGCAATGTGATGGTTACTTATAAAGTTCAGATCTGTACTAGTATTCAGTTGAGAACAGCAGTAGAAAGGGATTAGAGGAGATAGAAAAGAGAAGAAGAGAAGAGAAGAGAGGAGAAGAAAAGACTGGTTCGAACAAGAGAGAAAAATCTACTCTCTCTGGTCGGCCAGGTTATATTTATAGTTTTCTATAATAAGACAATGTCTGTTGTACCCCTACTTTAGTATGGGATACCTCACTTAACTTAAACATTACAACACCAAACATAAATAAAAAGACTAAACTACCCCTATACAGTCGACATTAACACTCCCCCTCAAGCTGGTGAGTATCTATCGTATAGTCCCAGCTTGTTATATATGTAGTCCACTCTTCCTTGACTCAACCCTTTGGTGAACAAGTCTGTCTATTGACTTCCTATGTTAACATATGCAGTACTTATCACTCTACTAAGTACCTTCTCTCTCACAAAGTGACATCAAGTTGTATGTGTCATGGTTTTGTATTTAGCTTTTGCACTGTTTCTTGCCACCACTGTCTGCTTCTTACTCTTCCATGTCACCAAACTACCCCCAAGAAAGGTACAATAACCTATAGTGGACCTTCTATCAGATACAGAACCAGCCCAATCAGCATTGGTGTATCCCTTTATTTCATGATTTCCTCCACTCTTGTATAACAAGCCACGACCAAGAGCTCCCTTCAAATACCGTACAATCTTTAGAACTACATCCTAATGTGAAACCTGAGGATTCTGCATAAACTGACTCACCACACTAACTACAAATGAAATATCTGGCCGAGTACCTTCCGGCCAGATACAGAACTAGCCCAATTAGCATCAATGTATCCCTCTATTTCAAAATTTCCTCCACTCTTGTATAACAAGCCACGACCAGGAGCTCCCTTCAAATACTATACAATCCTTAGAACTGCATCCCAATGTGGAACCCGAGGATTCTGCATAAACTGACTCACCACACTAACTGCAAATGAAATGTCTGGCCGAGTAATGGTTAGGTAGTTTAGCTTACCCACCAACCTCTTGTGCCTTCCGTCAAGAACATACTTCTTGTGTCCTCCAATATTGTCTCCTCCAACAAATCAAGAACACACTTCCTCTGACACAGATTAATACCTTGTTTAGACCTTTCTACTTCTATCCCCAAGAGATATTTTAATTTACCAAGGTCCTTCTTTTGGAAGTGCTCCTACACAAAGGTCTTCAGCCTATCAATCCCCAATCTGTCACTGCCAGTAATAACAATGTCATCTACATATTCCACCAGTAAAACTTCTTTATCATTTCACTGAATCTACCAAACCACGCATAGGGGGATTGTTTAAGTCCATAAATGGCCTTCTTCAGTCTACAACCTTACCATCCTCAAGGAGATCACCATGTAAAAAAGCATTCTTGATGTCAAGCTGAAATAAAGGTCGCCAATCATACATAACAGCTAGAGATATCAAAACACGAATTAAACCAATTTTAGCAACAAGAGGGAAGGTCTCGGTGTAGCCAATATCATACGTTTGGGAATATCCTTTGGCAATCAATCGAGCTTTCAACTGCTCTACTTTACCATCAGGTAAATACTTAACAATGTATACCCACTTACAACCTACAACATGCTTACCAGGGGGAGCGTGAATGCGTGATGAGATCCCACGTATGATTATGAGCCAAAACTAAGAGTTCTTCTATTGCATGGCACCACTCTGGAGAGGCAAGGGCTTCCTGGACATCCGTAGGAACAGAAATAGAAAACAACAAAGAAACAAACTGGCAATGGAAAGAAAAAATGTGAGATACAAAAGCATAATTGGAAATGGGATGAAGTGTGCAACTACGTTTACCTTTCCGCAAGGAAATAGGAAGACCAAGATCAAAAACAGTAGGTGGGGCTAGTGTGGTAACAACTACCGGATCTGTTAGACGGTGTATGCCCTTAGCACCAATCAGATTGATGTACATTAAACATTTATTGTAAATGAATAAAAGTATATAATTGATTCATGTTATACTTGGTATGTTTCTGTGTAATTACCCCTAAACTGAACAATTAGGAGACTTGTGTTAGTTTAGAATTGTAAAACAAGAGTAAACAAAGGAAGAAGAAGAATTTGTTATATTATTCATCAATCTCGTATGTATATATACAAGTTACAAATTCTATGTTAAGAATATGTAAGGAAAGAAGACTAATCAAATTCCTACAAATCAGTCATACAATCAAGGTAAATCATATCTCCCTAGTATTTACTTCCTATTTTAATTATACAATCTGTAAATCATATCTCCCTAGTATTTACTTCCTATTTTAATTATACAGTCTGTAACATCATATCTCCCTAGTATTTACTTCCTATTGTAATTATACAGTTTGTAACACTCCCCCTCAAGCTGGAGCATAGATATTAATCATGCCCAGCTTGTTACAAAGATAATCAACCCTAACCCCATTAAGAGCCTTCGTGAAGATATCTCCCAGTTGTTCTATTTTCACATAACCTGTGGAAATCAAACCTTGCTGAATCTTTTCACGAACGAAATGGCAACCAATCTCGATATGCTTAGTTCGTTCATGAAAAATAAGATTAGATGCAATGTGAAGAGCAGCTTGGTTATCACACCACAACTTGGCTGGTACTGAAGTTTTAAGACCAACTTCAGTCAAAAGCTGATATATCCACATTATTTCACATACAGACTTGGCCATAGCTCTATATTCCGATTCTGCACTCGAACGTGAAACAACATTCTGCGTCTTGCTTTTCTATTAAACTAGATTCCCTCCAACAAATACATAATAGCCTGAAGTAGACCTTCGATCTTCCTTGGATCCTACCCAGTCAACATCTGAAAAACATTCAATTCTAGTATGACCATGATTGCCATACAAAATTCCTTGCCCAGGTGCTCCTTTTAAGTAGCACAAAATTTGTTCTACAGTTGTCCAGTGATTAACTGTTGGAGAGGACATGTACTGCTCACCACACTAACTGAATATGCAATATCTGGACGAATTACAGTAAGATAATTCAACTTTCCAACCAATCTTCTATATCTCTCAGGATCTTCAAATAATTCACCATCTTTTGTGAGATGCAAGTTAGGAACCATTGGAGTGCTACATGGCTTAGCTCCCAACTTTCCCGTCTCAGACAACAAGTCAAGTACATATTTCCTTTGAGATAAGAATATTCCCTTCTTGCTTCTTGTTACCTCAACACCCAAGAAGTATTCCAACATTCCCAAATCTTTGGTCTGAAACTGAGTGTGGAGAAAGGATTTAAGGGATGAAATCCATGTACTATCACTCCCTGTAATGACAATATCATCCACATATACAACTAACGAAATGATGCCGGCAGCAGAGTGCTTGAAGAAAACAAAATGATCAGACTTATTTTTCTTCATACCAAAATTCTTGATTGCCTGACTAAACTTTCCAAACCAGGCATGAGGACTCTGCGTCAATCCGTACAGAGACTTATGAAGATAGCAAACTTTCCCATACTCCCCCTAAGCAATAAAGCCAGGCGGTTGCTTCATATAAACTTCCTCTTGAAGATCCCCATGAAGAAAAGCATTCTTGATGTCTAACTGATGAAGGGCCCAATTATAAGTAGTTGCCATAGAAATAAACAATCTGACAGAAGTAAGTTTAGCAACAAGAGAAAAGGTATCAGAATAATCCACTCCATAAGTCTGAGCATATCCTTTAGCAACAAGACGGGCTTTCAATCGGGCAATGGACCCATCAAGATTGACTTTAACTATAAACACCCATAGCCTTCTTATTTGCAGATAAATTTACCAAGGTCCAAGTACCATTGTCCTCTAAAGCATTCATCTCCTCAATCATAGCATTACGCCATCCAGAGTGAGAAAGGGCTTCTTTAACAGTCTTAGGAACAGAGATAGAATCAAGAGATGCAATAAAAGAACAAGAAGAGGACAACAAATGATTATAAGACACAAATGAAGATACTGGATAAGTACACTTACACTTACCTTTACGAAGAGCAATAGGAAGATCATCATTAGAGACTGGTTCTGATGACGAAGGAATAGGATCAGTTGAGATTGGATATGCCGACGAAGGAGCTGGTGCAGGACATGGATCCAAAGGGGTTGGTCGCCGAGAATAAACCTGTATTGTAGGTGGCTTAGGCCTGGCAAGAGCAGATTCAATAGGATGTGAAACAGATGATGTGACAGTATAGATTAACAAATCATCATCCTCCCCCTGACTTGAATGAGGAGTAGATGGAAAGAAAGGTGTATCTTCTAGGAAATTAACATCACTTGACACAAGATATCTGTGAAGAGTAGGACAATAACATCTATACCCTTTTTAAACACGAGAATACCCAAGAAAAACACACTTCAAAGATTATGGATCTAGTTTGGTAACCTGAGGACGAACATCCCGAACAAAGCATGTACACCCAAATACCCTAGGCTCAATAGGAAACAGTGTTTTATTTGGAAACATAACATGATAAGGAGTCTTACCCTGAAGGACAAATGAAGGCATACGGTTAATCAAAAAAATGCTGTGGAAACTGCATCAGCACAGAAAGGTTTAGGAACCTTCATTTGAAATAACAAAGCTCTTGCAGTTTCAAGAAGGTGTCATAAATACAACAATAACACTAAATATTAGACCTCAAAGAGGTATATATACATTAAATTAATATCTTAGTGGTTTTATGAAGAAATACATTGTAGTTAGTGGTTTTCTCATTAAAATACCTATGCTTAACTATAATTTATAAATTATAATTCTCAAGTTTTATGGGATGGGAAAAACCCAACTCTCCTATCCAACCATAAAACATGCACTGGCACAATTTCTAAGTGAAAACATAATTAATAATTATTATTTAATTTTTATTTTGAAAATTATAAAAAACAAATAAATATTGTACAATATATTCAAAAAATAGTTATTAAAGAAGGAATTTCAATTGCTTTATGGATATGATAGATCATCCATAGAATTATAATATATTCAATCATTGTCATAAAATGATAAAATATAATTAATTATTATTTATTTTTAATTCTAAAAATATAAAAATAAAAAATAATAATTATTAAAAAAGAAATTTCAATTGCTCTATGGATATGATAGATCATCAATAGAATTATAATATATTCAATCATTGTGATCTATTACGAAATTATAGGCTGTAAATATGTAGTATTAGCTCAATTAGGAATAGCTTGATTATAGGAATTATTCTTTCTTTGATTTTCTTCCTATTTTAGTATCTACAAGGCTGTATGATTTTCTTCCTTTTTTGTATCTGCAAGGTTGTATATATATGTACTACTTTCTCAATAGAAAGACATCAATTTCTTCTAATTCTTGTTCTATCACATGGTATCAGAGCTAGAGACACCAATTCCAGTCTGAAACTAATTTCTGGTTTTCTTCCCTCTGCTGCCCAAGTGAGCAGCTTTGAATTCTTTACGTTGCCCAAGTGAGCAGTAGCTGCGATCTCTAGGTCCCCCATTCCGAGTGACATCTGCATCTCACCGCCCCTACCAGTGGAAGCGGAATCCCAGATCGGCCTACCCACCTTCACCCATCTCTTCTTCACTTCGATCGGGAGAGGGCTTCCAAGTCTACAATAGGTCGGAGAGTAGTACAATAGCCTCGATGTTACTCCTGTGGTGTTTGTTTGCCCATCAGGAAAGTCTTTCTTCTCTGTTCTTTTTATACGGTTGATATTTCGGTGCTGTCAGTTGTGGTTTCTTGCTATTGGGTGTTGCATCTGCTGTCGATTTTGTTTTATTGGCTTTGCTGGTTGTTAAAAGTTTATTTTCCTGTGTTTATGATGGCAGTTGAACAAAAGAACTTGGCTATGCCTAGTGTTATCCCCATTGTCTAAGATCACTGAACAAAAACTAAACGAAACTAATTATTTAGACTGGAGTAAGATTGTTCGTTTGTATTTACGGAGTATCTCTAAGGACAACCATCTGACTAAGGACCCTCCTACTGATGAGACCCGCACTGAATGGCTAAGGATTGACGCTCAATTGTTTTTGCAAATCCGCAATTCTATTTAGAATGAGTACGTCGGTCATGTCTCTCATAGTGAGTTTGTAAAAGAACTAATGGAATATTTGGCTTTTCTGTTCTCTGGTATAGAAAATATTTCCCGTATTTTTTATGTTTGCAAGACATTTTATCGGGCTGAACAACAGGATCAGTCTCTTCAGACCTATTTCATGAATTTCAAGCGCACTTATGAAGAATTGAACGCCTTGTTACCTTTCAGTACTGTATCAAAGTTCAACAGACTCAACGTGAATAGATGGCTATTATGAGTTTTCTAGCTGGCCTTAATCCTCAATTTGATGGTGCTAAGTCACAGATTTTGTCTAATCCTGAGATTACCTCTTTAAAAGAGGTCTTTACTAGGGTCCTTCGTACAGATACAGGTTCCCATACCTCACCTGTACAACAACCTAGTGCACTTGTCAGTCAAAATAGTGGATCAACTGGCCGATCTCATTCTCAGAATAGTAGCAGAGGTGGCAGTAATAGTGGTTGGAATGCTGGAACTCAGGCCACAGAGGGAGTAGTTTGCTACTATTGTCATGAACCAGGACACACTAAAAGGACTTGCCAGAAATTACTAAAGAAAAACCAGAAGTCTTCTGGGTCTCAGTCAGCTCATGTTGTAACTACGAGTGATGCTCCTTATCCATCGTCAAATCAGACCATTACAATTTCTGCAGATGAGTATGCAAAATTTACCCAGTATCAAAAGGCATTAAAGAACTCTCAGTCCATCAGTGCCCTTGTTGAGTCAGGTAAAACCAATACATGTCTTCTTTCTTCTTCCTCTTAGTGGGTCATTGATTCTAGTGCAACAGATCATATGACAGGTAATCCTAGTCTCTTTTCCACTTTCCAATCACACTTTTCCTTCTTCAGTCACCTTAGCAGATGGTTCTATTTCTTCTGTCCTTGGTTCTGGCACTATCAATCCCACACCAACACTTTCTGTCATCTATATTGAGTTTACCAAAATTTTCTTTTAATTTGGTATCTGTTAGCAAACTCACTCTGTTTCAGGATCTTATGACGAAGAGGATTATTGGTAAAAGACGAGAACCAGGAGGTCTATACATTTTGGATACCCAGGAACCTCAGACCATTGCCTGTTCTAGTACTTTATCTCCTTTTGAAGCTCATTGTCGGTTGGGACATCCATCTTTACCTTTGTTAAAAAAGTTAATCTCCTCAGTTTCATGATGTATCTTCTTTAGATTGTGAGTCTTGTCAGTTTGCAAAACATCATCGTCTATCGTCTGTTTCTCGAGTTAATAAAAGGTCTAGTCATGCTTTTGAGTTAGTACATTCAGATGTTTGGGGACCTTATCCTATTATGTCTAAGACTGGATTTCGATATTTTGTTACCTTTGTGGATGATTTTTCTCGTATGACTTGGCTTTATTTAATGAAATCTCGTTCTGAGTTGCTTTCACATTTTAAAAGCTTTTGTGCTGAAATAAAAACCCAGTTTGATGTGTCTATACAAACATTGCGAAGTGATAATGCCAAAGAATATTTCTCTGGTTCCTTCCAGACTTACATGACTCAGAATGGAATTCTCCATCAATCATCTTGTGTTGATACTCCATCTCAAAATGGAGTGGCTGAGAGAAAAAATAGACATCTTCTTGAAATTGCCAGGGCTCTTTTATTTCAAACACATGTTCCTAAACAGTTTTGGGCTGATGCTGTTTCTACAGCGTGTTTTTTGATTAATCGCATGCCTTCCACTGTTCTAAATGATCAGATCCCTTATAAGATTCTGCTTCCTAATAAATCTGTGTTTCCTGTTGAACCTCGTATCTTTGGATGTTCTTGTTTTGTTCGTGATGTTCGTCCACAGGTTTCCAAATTGGACCCCAAGTCATTAAAATGTGTCTTCCTGGGATACTCTCGTCTCCAAAAAGGGTACAAGTGTTTTTCTACTCTCTTGAACAGGTACCTTGTGTCAGCTGATGTTACATTCCATGAACATCTTCCTTTCTTTACTGCCCCATCTACACCTGTGTGTCCACAAGAGGATGATGATCTACTAGTGTATCATGTCACCGGTCCAGACGCTAGTGTTTTTCCAATACCCCCACCGCCACCTTCTCAACCAAAACTACCTATTACTCAAGTCCATTCTCGACAACCTAATCCTCCTGTGACAAGTCGGGCACCGGTCTCTTCTTCGTCATCAAATCCAATGCCCAGTGATATTGATCTACCTATTGCTCTTCGGAAAGGTAAACGTCAGTGTACTTATCCAATTTCCTCTTATGTTACCTATGATCGTTTGTCCTCTACTTCTTGTTCGTTTGTTGCCTCTCTTGATTCTGTAGGGATTCCCAAAACTGTTCACCAGGCTTTATCCCATCCTGGGTGGCGTGATGCCATGTTTGAGGAAATGAATGCCTTGACTGAGAATGGTACTTGGGATCTGGTCGATTTACCTGCTGGTAAGAAAGCGGTTGAATGCAAATGGGTATTTGCAGTCAAATTTAATTCTGATGGATCAGTGGCTCGCCTGGTGGCCAAGGGCTATGCACAGACATATGGAGTGGACTATTCTGATACTTTCTCCCCTATGGCAAAATTGACTTCAGTTCGATTATTTATTTCTCTGGCAGCTACATATGATTGGCCACTTTACCAGCTTGATATTAAAAATGCTTTCCTGCATGGAGTTCTTCAGGAGGAGGTTTATATGGAGAAACCACCTAGGTTTGTTGCTCAAGGGGAGTCTAGGAAAGTTTGTCGTCTTCGAAAATCGTTGTAGACTAAAACAGAGTCCTCGAGCTTGGTTTGGAAAATTCAGTCAGGCAGTAGAGAGGTTTGGGATGAGGAAGTGCAAATCTGACCATACTGCTTTCTATAAGCAGTCCACATTTGGCATCATTCTACTTCTTGTATATGTAGACGATATTGTTATCACTGGGAGTGACACGAAGGGAATCTCATCCTTGAAATCCTTCTTGTAGAGCCAATTCAATACTAAAGATTTGGGGCACCTAAAATACTTCTTAGGGATTGACGTGGCAAGGAGTAAAAAAGGCATTTTCCTGTCTCAAATGAAGTATGTTTTGGACCTGTTAATAAAAACTGGGAAACTGGGAGTCAAACCATGCAGTACTCCAATGCTTCCTAACCAGCAACTCACAAAGGATGGAGATGCTTTTGATGATCCTAAATGATATAGAAGATTAGTTGGAAAGTTGAACTATCTCACAGTGACTCGTCCAGACATTGCTTATCCAGTTAGTATTGCAAGTCAATTTATGTCCTCTCCTACAGTGCATCATTGGGCAACCTTAGAACAAATCTTGTGTTACTTGAAAGGAGCTCCTGGACGGGGGATACTGTATCGGAAACATGGTCACAGTAACATTGAGTGTTTTTCTGATGCGGACTAGGCAAGTTCCAAGATTGATCGAAGGTCCACTACTGGCTATTGTGTTTTCGTTGGTGGTAATTTGGTTTTGTGGAAGAGCAAGAAGCAAAATGTGGTGTCGCGATCTAATGCAGAATCTGAGTATAGTGCAATGGCACAAGCTTCGTGTGAGGTTATGTGGGTTTCTCAACTCTTAACTGAGGTCGGTCTTAAAGTCTCAGTTCCAACGAAGCTATAGTACGATAATCAAGCTGCGATTCATATTGCTTCGAATCCAGTTTTTCATGAACGAACTAAACATATCGAGATAGACTGTCATTTCGTTCATGAGAAAATTCAACAAAACTTGATCTCTACAGCATATGTGAAGACTGGAGAGCAGTTAGGAGATATCTTTACAAAAGCTCTTAATGGAGCTCGAATTTCTTATATTTGTAACAAGCTGAGCATGATTAACATCTATGCTCCATCTTGAGGGGGAGTGTTACGAAATTATAGGCTGTAAATATGTAGTATTAGCCCAATTAGGAATAGCTTGATTATAGGAATTATTCTTTCTTTGATTTTCTTCCTATTTTAGTATCTACAAGGCTGTATGATTTTCTTCCTTTTTTGTATCTGCAAGGTTGTATGATTTTCTTCCTTTTTTGTATCTACAAGGCTGTATGATTTTCTTCCTTTTTAGTATCTACAAGGATTGTATATATATGTACTACTTTCTCAATAGAAAGACATCAATTTCTTCTAATTCTTGTTCTATCACATGATCAAATGATAAAATATAATTAATTCTAAAAATATAAAAAATAAAAAAAAATTAAAGAATAAATTTCAATTGATCTATGGATAAGATAGATAAATCCATAGATCCATCTATTCATAACACAAAAAAAATTGTGATTTTGAATGTAAGAAATGTAGATCAACATAGATTTAAGCACTCAAAGAAAAAAAGAAATCACAAGATATTATAAAAAATTAAAAAAACTTAACTATTGTTGTCAGTTGTTTATGTATTCAGGTTTAGTACCATAAGGGTACTGTTGTAATTTCTCCTCTGTTTATATTGTTCGACTGTACTAGTATAAATAATAATATATCATTCTTTCGACCCCTAAGTTCAGAAGGGGCTTTCAGTCCTCTCGGCTCTCCTCTCCTCTCTCCCTCTCTTCTCTCCTCTCTTCTCTTCTCTCTCTTGCTCTTGCTCAACATGGTATCATAGCAAGTCATCCAGGCCTGAAGGGTGGTGTCAAGCAAACCTGTTGTTCAATGTCGAGCAGATAGTCTCTTCATCTCCCAGAGTTGTATCCACCGAAATGCTAATCAGTTGTATTCAGTTCGACCCAAAAGTTATAGAGACTTTTCATCTTCCAGCCCAGAAGTTGTATCCATTGTCTGTTCGACTGTAGAGAGGCTATCATCTGAGGTTCGTAGAGGGAGTTCTGGTTTACAGAGAAGCTATCATCTGAAGTTAAAAGAGGTACTGTTCGGCTGCCCTACGGATTGACTGTTTATTGATTGACTGAAAGTCGATTGATGGACTATTGATGGGTTGTATTTCTTTAACAAAGCAGTTGTATTCGACAATTTTTTTTTTTTTTGTATTTCTTTACCCCTTTGATGGACTGTTGATGCCCTAAAGCAGATGCTGTATTGATCTCAGTCATTGACTGTTCGGCTACCAGGCCTGCCGATTAGGGGTGTGGTGAACTTCACCTTGTATTTTCCATTCTGTTAGGGGGTCATATGACCTCTGTACAATTGTAGGTCATACAGACCTGGTTATGTACTGCAACTGCAATGTTGTTTTTTGGATTCCTACAAGACCGTAGGTTATACAGACCTATTCCAATACTACAACAGCAATGTTCAATCTTTGCTCCCAGTGAAACCGTAGGTCAGAAGGGCATGTTTCTATAATAGCCTTGTACGGAAGTACCCCTTTGGTTGTTTTTTCTTAAACCCGAAATCATGAGTAGTGAAGATTCAGCCACATCTGGAGTTTCCTCAATGCTGAATGGAATGGGTGGGGGTGACATATCCTTTCCTATGGTTGTTGTCCCTCTTGATGGTTTAAATTACCTAGAGTGGTCAAGAGGGATCAAGTTATACATCACTACAAGGGGGAAGATAGGCTATATTAATGGGAGGATAAAAGAACCATCCTCCGGGAGTGCTGAATATGATAGATGGAATCAGGAGAACAGTATTGTTATGTCCTGGCTCTTGGTTTCCATGAAACCTCAAATCAGGAAGAATTTCATGTGGGCTGAAACTGCGAATGAAATCTGGGAACAAGCAAAGTCTACATATTCAGAATTGCGACACTATGCCAAAATTTATCAACTGTAGGCAGCATCTTCTACTTGCAGACGGGGGGAGAGGTGTTTATCGGTCTATTACTCTGACTTAACATCTGCCTTGAAGGAGTTGGATCACTACCAGAGTGTGGATTGGAAGTGTGATGAGGATGCTAAGAAGTACAAACAGCTTGTCTCCCAGCAAAGGGTGTTTGCATTCTTACATGGTCTGAATCCTATGCATGAATCTATCAGGGTTCAGATTCTCAGCTCTAAGGATCTCCCTTCTGTTCAGGAGTCTATGCTCTTGTACAATCTGAAGAAAGCAGGAGAAATTTGATGAACAGCCTTGGTGGGGATGCTGTTGTGTTAGTTGCAAAAGGGGGTGTATCTACTGGTGTGGGATCTTCTTCCCGGAAAGGAGATCTCCAGAAAAAAACAGAAGATAAGGAAAAATTGTGATGCACTCATTGCCAGAAACCCCAACACACCAAAGATACCTGTTGGGATCTTCATGGGAAACCAAAATGGGCTCAAGATCTGACTAAGAAGCAAGGTTCAGAGGTGAATAAGAAGTACGGACAGCAAAGTACAAAGAAACATCACATGGCCAACATGGCTACTCAGGAGCATCAGCCCCCCATTTCTACTGTGACTCAGACACATCTCACTGGACCTGACCCGAGGGAGGACATTATGAATTCTTTCCGTGACCATTTAGAGCTCTATGGTAGAGCAATTTGTCAGATGGATACTCCTCCCTCAACCTCATTTGCATCTACGTCAGGTAACCCTGCCACTGCTTTCCATGTTGCTTCTCACACCCCTGACTCTCCATGGATTATTGATTCTGGAGCATCAAAACATATGACTGATACGTCCTCTTACGTTCAAACCTATCACCCTCTTTCTGGAAGAGACAAGGTGAGACTAGCTGATGGATCATACTCTTCCATAGCTGGTCAAGGAACTCTCTCTCTTCCTCTTGGCCTTACCCTTTTTTATGTTCTTCATGTTCCAAATTTTCCCATTAATTTGTTCTCTGTTAATAGTGTTACTAATTCCTTGAATTGCTTAATGACTTTTTTCCCTTCTCATTGTGTGACAGGATCTGGCCTCGGGGAGGACAATTGGTAGGGGTCGTATGGCTAATGGACTTTACATGCTGGAGAATAAGGCTGGTCTTCATGTTACAGAGTCTATGAGTCAGTCCTGTAAGAAAAAAGTCTATTTATGGCATTATCGTCTTGGTCATTTGTCTTTTGAGTCTTTGAAAGTTGTATTCCCAGAACTGTTTAAGTCAATGTTTGTTTCTGATTTTTCTTGTCAAACGTGTCAGTTGAGTAAGCATTGTAGAACTCATTTTCTTCAAAGAAATAGTAAATCTGAATCTCCATTTCACATTGTTCATTCTGATGTGTGGGGCCCTGTTACTTTACCATCTGAGAGTGGCTACAAGTATTTCATTACCCTCATTGATGATTATTCTAGATTTACTTGGGTATACCCGATGCGAACTAGGGAAGAAGTACCAAAAATCATTCAAGATTTCCAGCGGATGGTCTTCACTCAATTTCAAACTGAAATCCAAATTTTTCAATCAGATAATGCAAAAGAATTTTTTCATAGTGACCTCACGGAATTTTTTGCTTCGCATGGTTCCCTTCACCGTAGCTCTTGTGCCCGCACACCACAACAAAATGGTGTGGCCGAAGGAAGAACCGACATCTCCTTGAAGTGGCTCGAGGTTTACTACTTCATATGAATGTTCCCAAACGGTTTTGGCTTGAAGTTGTTCTTTGTTCCACTTACCTTATAAACCGTATGCCCTCTCGTCGGTTAGAGTACAAAGCCCCACATCAACTTCTCTTTCCTAAGGCTCCCCTTCTTTCTATTCCTCCTCGTGTCTTTGGTTGCCGGTGTTTTGTCCAAAATCTGTCTCCCACCCGTGGGAAATTGGATTCTCGTGCTATACCTTGCATATTTCTTGGTTACTCCTTCACTCAAAAGGGATACCGTGTTTTTGATCCTGTTTCTCAAATTCTATGTCTCCATGTATGTTTTTTTCTTTGAAGATGAGCCTTTCTATCCTGTTTCTCCTCAAGGGGAGTGTAGACATGAGGAGAAACTGGTTCAGCTTCCCTCTCTCCCTGACCCTCCACCTTTTCGTGTTTTTTCTCGTCGTCGCAAAGGCCAGCCAAATCCAAGAGCTGTAGAGAATCCAGAAGTTGTACCTCCAATGCCACCAGACTCCTCGAGGGAGGATCATACTCACTCAGGTATTTTGGCTCCCAATGATGTCCTTGAATCTATTGAAAATGATTCCTCTACTGCTAATGATCTTGACCGTCCTATTGCTCACAGGAAGGGTGTTAGATTGTGCACCACTAAACATCCCATTTCCAACTTTATCTCCTATGAGAACATTTCATCCTCATTCCGTGCCTTCCTTACCTCTATTGACAGTGTCCCTATCCCTAAGAATGTGGCAGAAGCTCTTTCAGTTCCTGAATGGACAAATGCCATGAGGGAAGAAATTAATGCCCTTCACAAAAATGGCACATGGGAACTTGTTGATCTTCCTAAGGGAAAGGTTCCAGTTGGATGTAAATAGGTGTTCACAGTCAAGCATAAGGCTGATGGAACAATGGAAAGGTATAAAGCTCGCTTAGTGGCAAAGGGATTTACTCAAGTGTATGGAGTTGATTATGCATAAACTTTTTCCCCCGTTGCCAAGATGAATTCCATTAGAGTCCTTTTCTCTCTTGCGGCCAATCTGGATTGGGTTTTACACCAGTTGGACATCAAGAATGCATTCTTGAATGGTGACCTTGAAGAGGAAGTGTACATGATTCAACCTCCTGGGTTTCTAGCCCAAGGCAATGAACAGAAAGTGTGCAAGTTGAAGAAGTCCTTATACGGGCTGAAACAATCACCAAGAGCTTGGTTCAGTAGATTCCATGTGGCAGTTCAGTAGAAAGGATACAGGCAATGTCAATCAGATCACACACTGTTCGTGAAAAAATGAGAAGGTAAAATTGCTGCTCTAATTGTATATGTGGATGACATAATTGTTACTGGTGATTGGGAGGATGAAATTCAGAAATTGAAACTTTTTCTTGCCACTCAATTTGAAGTGAAGGATCTAGGACCTGCTAGATACTTCCTTGGAATTGAAGTTACCCGATCAAAGAAGGGTATCTTCATTTCTCAAAGGAAATATGTCCTAGATTTACTTCAAGACACTGGAAAGATGGGGGTGAAGCCAGTTGACTCTCCCATTGACCCCAACCATAAATTAGGTGACAACTGTGGTGAATCGCTCAAGGATGTGAAACAGTTTCAAAGGCTTGTAGGGAGATTGTATACCTTTCTATGACTCACCCAGACATTGCATATGTTGTTGGTGTCCTCAGTCAATTCATGCATGCTCCTAGGTCTTCTCATCTTGAAGCAACAGAGAGAATCCTCCGATATCTGAAGAAGTATCCGGGTACTGGTTTGTTGTTTCAAAAGCACGGACATTTGAAAGTTGAAGTTTATACAGATGCAGATTGGGCTGGATCCCAAAGTGACAGAAAGTCTACCAGTGGCTACTGCACCTTTATAGGAGGGAACCTTGTTACATGGAGGAGTAAAAAGCAAAATGTGGTAGCTAGATCCAGTGCTGAAGCTGAATATCATGCTATGGCCCACGGGGTTGCTGAAGGCATGTGGATAAAGAATTTGTTGGGGGAGTTGGGTTTCCCAGTGACCAAACCTATAACTCTATTTTGTGATAACAAAGCAGCTATAAGCATTGCTGCCAATCCGGTGCTACATGATAGAACAAAGCACATCGAAGTTGACAAGCATTTTATCAGAGAGAAAGTTATCACAGGCAAAGTGTGTACCCCCTATGTCACTTCTGAGAACCAGCTTGCAGACATCTTTACAAAGGGTTTAAACCTTTCCAGACATCATGATCTTTGTGACAAGTTGGGCATGATTGATATCTATGCTCCAACTTGAGGGGGAGTGTTGTCAGTTGTTTATGTATTCAGGTTTAGTACCATAAGGGTACTATTGTAATTTCTCCTCTGTTTATATTGTTCGACTGTACTAGTATAAATAATAATATATCATTCTTTCGACCCCTAAGTTCAGAAGGGGCTTTCAGTCCTCTTGGCTCTCCTCTCCTCTCTCCCTCTCTTCTCTCCTCTCTTCTCTTCTCTCTCTTGCTCTTGCTCAACAACTATTTTTGCCATATTTTTCAAATTTTGAAAAATCTTCAAAAAAAATAACAATTCACGCTTGTTTTGTTGCAAATTTTTGCATATTTAGCACTCTAGGAATGAGGTTTAGAGTTTTAGAGCTATTTAGGGGTGAAAGAAGGCTTATTTCAGGGGAAAGAGGCTTGCTTCCACCCTTTTTTTTTTCAGTTTTTGGTCGTATCTTTTTCATAGTGTATTGGTCAAAATGCCCGATACACCCCCTGATACGGCCCAATACAATACGATACGACACAGGTCTAGTACGATGGAAAAAAGATCATACCGCCAATTTTCCACCGTATCTTGTATCGAACCTTTAAAGATACAATACGATACGCCCTGTTTCGGACATATCGTATCGAAATATGAAACCTTGGTTATAACACTTATACCCTTTCTAGGTCCAAGAATAGCCAAGGAAGATACACTTAGTGGATCATGCATCTAACTCTATATGGCATAAGATTGATTGGATGTGGTGTTTTCCAAAGCTAACCTATCTGTGAGATAAGGCATCTGCTGCTCTATTGGATGTTCCTGCCTTATACTCGATCACATAATCAAATCCCATGAGCTTTTAGGCCCATTTGAGTTGAGCCTCTGTATGGACTTATTGTTCAAGCAAGTGTTTCAAACTTTGTTGATCTATACAGATAATGAACTTACGACCCATTAGGTAGGCTCTCCATTTCTGGACTACAAGAACAATTGTCATTAACTCCCTTTCATATGTGGATTTACATAAGGATTGTCCACTAAGGGCCTTGATGAAATATGCTACTGGCTGGCCCGCTTGCAATAAGAACAGCACCTAGACCACTCCCGAAAGCATCACATTCAATAATAAAGGTTTTAAGGAAGTCTGTTAAGGCAAGTGTTGGTGGACTGGAGAGAGATTGCTTTAGGCGATTGAATGCGGCTTGGGCCATATTAGTCCAGACAAAGGAATCCTTGCACAAGAGTTGGGTTAATGGGCCTACCATCTGTCCATACCCTTTTATGAACTAGAAGGGGGAGTGCAAACAACTATGACAAATACTACCCCTGAGAACGATGCTCCCCCTGAGATGAACCATAAAAAGGAGTGGAATCAACAAAAGTGACATCCATTGAGACATAACGAGTTCCACTACTAGGATCAAACAGCAATAACCCTTCTGTGTGGAGGCAAAACCAAGAAAAATGCACTTATGGGCCTTTGGTTCAAATTTATGTTTCTAGGTACTAAAAATGTGTATATAACAGGTACATCCAAAGACAAAGGGGAAGAAAAAAGGTCCTTATCTGGATAAAGAAGATTAAAATGAGACTTAAAGCCCAAAACTCTATATGGCATACGATTGATTAGGTATATTGCAATGAGAACAGCATCCCCCCAGAACTTTGTAGGAACATGTGAGGCAAACAAAATGCTTCTTGCAACTTCAACTATATAATGATTCTTCCTCTCAGCTACTCCATTTGGTTCCGGAGTACGAACACGAACTTTGGTGGATGACCCCAAAGTCAGTGAGATAAGAGGTTAGGTTTCTCTCAAAGGATTCTTTTGCATTATCATACCTAAATATCTTGATTCTTGTATCAAACTAGATAAGAACAAATTCATGAAATTGTCTTACAAGCTTGGGAACTTCATCACAAGATATCATAAAAAATAACCAAGTATACCAAGAAAAATTGTCAATGAACAAGATAAAGTATCAATAACCACCCATAGAAGGCAAGTGGTATGGCCCCCACACATCAGAGTGCACAATATTAAAGGAAAAAATGGACCTCTTATTACTTCAAGGATAAGTGCTTCTACAATGTTTTGATAACTCACATGACTCGCAAAGAAGACTAGACAAGTTAATTCCCTTAAACAACTTTGGGAATAAATGGCTCAAAGCAGAAAAGGGTAAATGACCCAAACGAAAATGACATAACATGACATGACTAAAAGAGTTTGTAGAAGTAGACCCAAAAGCCACTCTTTTAGGTTGTCCTTGGCTTTGTCCAGGAGTATCTAGCAGATATATTCCATTTGCCTCATGGCCACTCCCAATTACTTTCTGAGACTTCAAGTCCTGAAGAAAACACAATAAGGGAAGGTTACACTACAGTTTAAGGATTTAGTTAGGCTATTTACTGACATCAAATTATATGCAATTTAGGGACATGAAGGACAAAAGTAAGGGAAAGGGAGTATGTAGCATTGATGACTCCCTTGCTAGAGTTAGGAGCAAGAGAGCTATTGGCTAGGGTAATCTTATCACGGCCAGAAAGTAAGTCATAAGAGCTAAACATGGTAGAAATGCTGGTTATATGATCAAAAGCACATGAATCAATAATCCAAGGGATCTTATGATTACCTAAGATGGCTGCATGGTTGGCAGTAGTACATATACCTGAATGAGCAAATGCAGACGTAGTTGGATTGCCTGAAGAGTTGGAGGAGGTGGTTGCACTCTCAAGGTGGCTAATCATCCTACCATATTTCTCATGCTCTGCCTTCATAACATCTAAACTTCTCACTAGCAGCTTTCTCATCGGTGGCACTCCTGTCATTATCTGACACTATGGCTGCATTGGCACTCCCAGTCTTCCCATTTTCCACCTACTTTTGAAAACGGGGTGGAAGAAGGTCTGGATGTAGCTTCCAACATTTATTCTTTGTATGTCTTGGTTTCTTACAATATTCACATATAACCTCCTTCTTCCCTGTAGCACCTATAGTCATCTTATGTTTCAACCCCATATTAGCAAAATGGTCAACTGGAATAGTCCCTTGAACCTGAACCATCCTCCTACTCTCCTCACTGCTCACCATGGAATAAGCCTGAGACAAAGATAGATTGTCTTTAGCTACGATATTATGTCTGATAATATCAATATCTGGATTCAACTCTGTCAGAAATTCAAAAACCCTATTCCTCTCAACTAGTTTTCTATATGCCTCTGCATCATTTGTACTTTCCCAGACAACTGTTTCCATGAGATCTATCTCTTGCCACAAGGATTTCAGCATTGAGAAGTAGACTGCTAAAGGTTTCTCCCCCTACCTTAGATTGTTCACATCACTTCTTAACTTATAAGCACTAGCCACATTCAATTTTTGTGAATAGGTTTCAGCAACACTATCCCATATTTCCTTAACAGAATTCATCCACAAATAGTGTTGACTAATTTGCGGTTGCATCAAATTCACGATCTGATCTGCTGTAAAGAGACATTTGTTCTTTGATTCTCCTAGCATTTAGGGGTCTCCTTAACAGTATTTGGGAATCCCTTTTATGCCCTTGAATATCTCTTCTTAAGGTTGTTTCGATCAGACCTTAACAGACCTAGAACATGGAAAGTTGCACCACCAGGTTCACCTTTTATTTTTCAAACCCTCACTTAGAAACATTGGATCAGCTTGAAACCTCAAATCTAGTGCCGCCTGATAGGCCCCCAATTAACCTTACGTATGCTAGGAAAAGGGAAAGGGCAGCAATCGGTTAAGGGGGGAAATAATTGAACACATGGGGCTTGCCAGCTGGGCATTTATAGAGGAAGTCAGAAGGGAATAAGAAGAGTCTTGGGGCATTTATAGCTATGTCAGTTATGAATAAGAAGAGTGTTGGGCATTTATAACTAGGCCAGTTGGGCATTTATGGGGGGGGAGGAAGTCAGTTATGCTGTCAGAAGAATATAAGAAGGGTCTTTGGGGGATGGGGAAGGAGGGCTTTGGTTGAGTGCAGAATACTGTGAGTGATTGGGAGAGCCGGCGATCTCTTGAAGAACCGACCAACTGTTACTATTAATGTTCTCCTCTGAATGAATACCAGTTTCTTTGTTGATATTCGAGTTGTGTGAATTCTGCTATGAGTCTGAGAATTGTGTGTAAAGTTTCTAGGACATAACAGTGGTATCAGAGCTCGTCTTTCCTCAGCCATGGTGACAATTAAGGAAGTGGCATCGCAGGTGGAGGGTTTCGAAGAACGCTTGACTTCTCTGCATTCTGAATTTCGTGTGGAGATGGATGGCTTACACAATGAGATTCAACGACTCGATCTAGAAAAGGTAGCAGCTGGACTTTCGAAGATCTCGTCTCTTGAAAGCTCGGTACAATCTCTGGAAGGAGGCGTTCAAGATCTGGTGAGATGTTTAGATCTGTTGCTTCAGCAACAGGCCTATTCAGCTCCTTTGTCCACGGCTGACATTGCTCCTCCTTTAGTTGCATCAAGTCGTGCGGCTGACAAAGGGAAGAGTGCAGCATTTCCAACGTCTTCCTCGATGCCAGTACCGGAACATACTCTTGATTCACTTCCTCGGAAATTGGAGCTACCTATTTTTTATGGGGAAAATCCAGATGGCTGAAATTGTAATAATGCCTGGCACTTGTGGCATGGACATCTTGGTCACCCTTTTACTAAGAAAATTAATTATTTATTTACTTCAAGTAGTTTACCAACTTCTATTGTTTCTCTTAAGAATATTAAATAAAGATTGCATTACTTGTTGTGTATGCAAGAGCTATATTATACCTTTCCCTTCTCATTCTAAGCATGCAACAGTCCCATTTCATTTAATACATAGTGATGTGTGGTCGTCTCCAATTATTTCTAGATTGAGATAGAAGTACTTTGTGACTTTCATTGATGATTGCACTCGTTTTACTTGGATTTATTTTCTTCGCAAAAAATCCGAAGTATACCCTACATTCAAACTATTTCAAGAACAAGTTGCTACTCAGTTTAAAGCTAAGATATGTATCCTATGGTCAGATTCAGGGGGAGAGTACTTTGATGAGGTTTTTCTAGCTTACTTGAAACAATAAGGTATCCAATACCAAAAATATTTTCTCGATACTCCACAACAAAATGGAATAGCAAAAAGAAAGAATAGACACATTTTGAGTGTAGTCAAAACTCTCTTGGAAGATTCCCATGTACCCTCCTGGTTTTGGGTGGAGGCGGCCAACATTGTTGTTTATCTCATAAACCTTCTTCCGTCATCAGTCCTAGATAACTCCTCTCCTTTCCAGTCTCTTTTTCACCATCCTTCAAACTTCTCCATGCTTTGGGTATTCGGTTGTCTGTTTTGTTCACCTTCCGCTCCATGAACGCACTAAGCTAACTACTCAAGCAGCTTTGTGTGCTTTTATGGGCTATAGTCACAAGAGCTTCCTTTTCTATGATCCTACAGCCCATTACATTTGGATTTCTCGCAATGTTATATTTCTTGAAAATGTATCTTTCTTTGAGCATATTGCTAAATTACCCACTCCCTCTACTTACACAGTTTTGACTCTACAAATTCTTTAAGAGTTCCTACATCACCTTTGTAGCAATTTCAAACCTACTTCAAGAAGGAATGGCCTACATCAGCTCCTATGCCTCTTTCCTCTCCACCTCTAACTACTAGTTTTATCACTCCATCCATTCTTGTAAGTTCTTTTGTCCCCATATCTGAACCTACTTCTCCCAGTGCACCCACATTGTATCGTCTCTAGAATTTCTCAACCTCTTAACCACTATCGTTTCTGTCCAGATCATAGCTCTTTTTTTCTATTTTTTTGTCCACCACAGATATCCCTAAGTCTTACCAGCAAGTTGTAGCAATCCCTCATTGGAAGGATTCCATGGACTCTAAAATCCAAGCTCTCCTTGAGAATGACACCTAGGAACTAGTTAAAGCACCTGCTAAAGCTTTTATTATTGGTAGCCACTGGTTTATTCAGTGAAGTTAAAGTCGGATGGGAGTCTAGATAGATACAAGGCTAGACTCGTTGCTCAAGGCTATAGACAGGAGTATAGGGTAGATTATGAGGATACCCTTGCTCTAGTGGAAAAGATGACTACTGTTCAAATTCTGTTAGCCATCGCTATAGCTAAACAATGGAAGATCCATCACATGGATGTGAAGAATGCATTTCTACATGGAAAGTTGAAGGAAACTATGTACATGAAGCCTCCTCCTGGATATTGTACTAATCCCCATCTTGTATGACACCTCAAGGAATCCCTATATGGTCTCAAACAACCACCTAGGGCCTGATTTGAGAGATTCCGCTTTGTTATCATTAATGCCTAGCTTTATCCAGAGCCCCTCGATCACTCTCTTTTTACTTTGCATCGGAACCAAGGAGTGGTCATACTTCTTCTCTATGTTGATGATATCATCATTACAAGAAGTGATGCAAAAGAAATTGTTGCTTTGAAAAGACTTCTCAGTGAATCCTTCAAGATGAAGGACTTAGGTCCCTTGACTTACTTTTTGGGATTAGAGGTTAGTCATAACTCTATAGTCAATCTTGTCAAAATGGCTAACCTAACTGATTCCAAGACAATTGATACTCCCTTAGAGGTTACTTTGAAACTCAGTAAGGAAGATAGTTCCCCCCCTTGAAGATCCTACATTTATCGCCAATTGGTAGGCTGTCTAATCTAACTTACTATGACTCAGCTAGGTATATCTTATCCAGTTCAGGTTGTAAGTCAGTTTGTATCCTCTCCACACCAACCACATATGTTTGCAGTCTATTGGATTATTAGATATGTATGGGGGACTTTATCTCATGGCTTATTCTTCTCTTCATCATTCGCTATTTGTCATACTGCCTATGCTGATGCTAATTAGATCGGTTGCCTAGACACACGGAGATCTACTACGGGTTGGTGTGTTTTCTTGGGTGACTCACTCTTTTCTTGGAAGTGCAAGAAACAATCTACTGTATCTCTTCCACTGAAGGTAAGTATAGATCCATGTCCTCAGTGTGTAGTGAAATCATCTAGTTCAAGGCTCTCCTACATGATCTTCTACATGAGCATCCACCTTCAGTTCCTCTCTTTGTAGACAATATTAGTGTCATTAAGATTGCATCAAATCCTGTTTTTCATGAGCACACGGACATATAAGTTGATTGCCATTTCATTCGCAATCTCCTTCTTGCGGGCATCTTCTCCCTTCCACACGTGTCCTCTAGCCTTCAACTTGCAAACTTGTTGTTGACAAAAGCAATGAATAGGGCCCGATACAATTTTCTTATGGACAAACTGATGCTCATTCCTAGGCATTAGCTTGAGGGGGAGTGTAGAGATAAAGAAAGCTAAGAGGGCTATAATTGTAATTTTATCTTTTGTTGTACATTAGATTTCTCTTATTCTTTTGTACACTATCTCTTGAATATTAAGGACAGATTTGTCCTTTCACTAATAATAATATAAATACCTTTCCTAAGGTGTTGACTGTCACTTTTGACACACCCATAAATCTGTTGTCTTCTCTGTTATATAGATTCACGATCTGACTCTGGCAAATGATGCCCCAGAAAACGAAAAGAGTAAGAGTTTCAGTTTTTTTTTTTTTTTTTTTTTTTTTTTTTGGGGGGGGGGGGGGGAGCAGAGGATGGTAAAATCAACTATGGCATTGATACTGATCAAGAATCTAGATAAATCCAAATTCTAGTTTGTAACTAAATATGTCATGTAATGTAATGGTCATAGTTGTTAAGGTGTCACCTAGGCGACAAAAATGACAAGGCGATCGCCTTTTATAATATCATTTATATTGCTGTATCATATTAATATATGTGTTAATACATTTTATTACATGCTATTTGTACCAATTTTACTTTGTTTTACTGTTTTACTATTGAAATTTAAAAGATCAAAGGGTTTTGAGGAGAGAAAAAGAAAGAAAGAAAGAGGAAAAAAGAATAGAATTATAAAATGTTCTTTTTTATATTCTCTCTCTAATTAAATAAAACAGAAACTCCATCCTTGTTTTTTCTATTTTACTTTCCATGTTGAATATTTATCATATAAAGTTAATAACCTTCTTTAGCTGCTAATTGATATGAAATTGCTCTATTAAATACTTATTATAGTAGTATTATTTTTTAAAATAATGAAATTAATATATGTGAAATATTTGTATCTTTTAGATGTGATGATTTACCACATTTTTAGAGGAAATTTGATGTTCTTAATAAAGAGAATTGCTAATTTTTCAATTAATATACATGCTGAATAGTATATAAAACTAGGGAACTAACCAAAAGTTCATTTTTTTATATCATAAAATTTTTATCGCCTAGACAACTAGGCACCCTAGTTTCACCCAAAATCGACTAGCTACCGGTTTTTCCATGGGAACCGGTGAAGAAAGTTGAAAGGGGATCTCTCAAAATCTCACCAATCTCTCACTCTTTTGGGAGGGGTCGAGCTGTTAGCATTGCAAGAGATGAGGAGGCCTATGTAGTTAGAGAACACGGTCCATATTTCCTGGAGAACTTGGTCTTTCTAAGAAGTAGCCTTGCATAAATACTTTGTTGGTAGCAACCCTCAGGTCCAGCTCTTAGATTAAGAGCTACCGTCCATTTCATATTTGGATATGAAAGGCGGGGATTGTTATAAGTTCATAGAAAAAATTAGTGTCTCATATTTACAATGTGAAAATAGAAAATTGAGGAGATATCAATACATAACCATAAACAATTTAGCGACCAACTGCAGTAAAATCCTCTCAGTATTGCTTTCTATTGTATTCAAGTAATCCACCCCAGAAATCAATCAGATGGAAAATCATAGCAGTGCTTTTTTTAAGGAAACAATAATTATCATTCTGAATTGGAAAAATGCTTGTGGAAAACACAAGGACATATTTGATAGTTTAGAGAACAATGATGCAGGCAGCAAAAGGATCCTCTAATACCATAACTGAGGACTTAGTTCAGAATGTGAGCTTAAGGAGAGGTCTAGCCATAGACGAGGATGCTTTTAGAGAGAACAACATGTATTCCAATCCCTTGGTTGTCAGGGTTCTGAATGTTTCATATTAGATACTTTTATTTTTCAGTTGTTACTGAGTCACCTGGTCTCCTGTTTAATAGGTTTTTAGTTTTCTGGGCTGATCTGGAAAGATGGGGAATATTTATTAGTTGCAGTTTAGATTGTTGATCCACTGTTTCTCTTCAGAGAAGAGAAGTATAGAAGACCCATGAAGACAAGGATCAAAGTATAGAAGACCCATGAAGACAAGTCATGTGAATGTGGAGTTAGAAAATTTTCTTGGGGTCTCTTTTTATAACATGGAAGGTGAAGGAAAGGACATGACATCAAAATTGGAAAAAAAAGGGAAGTCAGAAATGTGGCTTACAATGCTAACTATGACTTGAGAAATAAGGCTTCAACTGCACCCATAAAAATAAAAGAGAAAACAGAGCTAAACATATCCAATATCATATGCAATTTGCTCTGAGGATGGAGAGATTATTGCATCTCAACAAATATTCTTGCTTCTACGAACTTTTTTCTCCCATATGAATGAGCCATCTGAGCACAAGCTGAGGGAAGTTGACATATAACTAATGATAGCAACTGTTCTTCCTCAAGCAAAGGAAAATATTCATCTTTGGTTCGTCCCAAAAAAAAAAAAAAGTTGCTATGGCACACCAAAATGCATATATGTCCGATTCCTGCAGAAATAAATTGAAAACCTTGCTTTTATGTATCAAGGTTTTTTACCCTTTTTTACTGTATCAAGCTTTTGTGATCCTTTTTGTCCCGTAGGAATGAACCATCTGAGAACAAACTGAGGGGAAGTTGACATATAACTAATTGCACTTGAGGTTTACAACCCAGTTATGCATGATACACCCCAAATGCATATATGTTCAATCCTTGCAGAAATACTAAAGCGGGGTTTTCAATTAATAAATTTTGGCAGAAAGCTAAGAAATACCACAAGTACTCCACTTTATAGAAGGACGTATATGAAATACTGCCTGATGCATATGAAAGCAGGCTGGCAATGGCATGCATACGCCACAACTACTATGCAAATATCAATTAGTTTTGCAAAGAGAAGAAATGATACAAAGATTAGTGAATTTTCAACCTTTAGGTTTTATGCACCATACTGCAGTGAGATAGGAAAGTAAGTTAAAGAGATCATGAGGAACAGAACACATTGATATTTATGAGATACACATTTCAGGAAGTAGAACATGAATGTTAAGCAATAAAGATATACAGCAATCTTTTACATTGAATCGACAAATAGCATGTAATAACATCAATCCCTATGGCATGATTTGAACATGCAAAACTCAATCTCATCACTGTTTCATCAGAAATTCATCTTTTAACATAAAATTCCAAATTACCCCATGATCAGAAGAATAAGCAATACCAAGCTCAATTAGAGAGAAAAATCTCAAAAACCAGATGCACTAAGTCATGTGCTACCTGCGGCTGAACTTGAAGGGAGAAAGAATTCCAGACTCATCTCTTGCAGCCCATGCGAGACAGTCCTCCTCCACACCTTTCGCTCTCATTGTTAACCTGCGGGTTCCATCGCCAGGAAACAAACAAGAAACAACGCAGGAGTTGGCATAGATACACATGTAATTCAAGGAATAGCACCATTAAAATGAAGTTTTCAAAGAAAAACTGGCTAACTGCAACAAGGGAGATAAGAGACCTTAGATTCTCAATCTTGAAACGAAACTCCCAACTAGGGAAGACGTCCACACAGTTTTCGCTCACAGCTCGGGGCCACTATTAGGCCCTCACCGAGAGACATGTAATTAAAAAAGCAGAGAGAGAGAGAGAGATTTCTGAGATGATGGGTGGTATGACGTCAACTGGAACTTCAATGAATAGAGAGAGGGGAGACATCAGACATATCTCTGCGTGGCAGGAAAGTGCAATTCAGGTTGGTGTGAGGGGTGAGGAGCAAATCCAAATGGATTCAACTATGATGCCGTGCCGGAATCCGTACTTGGCCGGGTCGACTCCGGAGCACACATATTTCGGTAAGGGAACAACAGCACTGTGTTATCCGAATTTGAATTTGAATCCACCGGATTCTCTAGCCCTGATTCAATTCTATTCGGATCATTTTATTGAATATGTGATAAGGGTCCGATTGAAATCGATATATGCAATATGTCTCAGACTAATCCAATTTCCGAACGGGTCCTGTTTTGCGATCCGCTCCAATTCGAAAATCCGATAAAAGGAGGATGAAAATCTGACCAGGGATATCCGCGTCAGATCATGATTTGGTCAATTTACACCCCCTACTAGAACTTTAGTCAAAATATAATCTTGGAGTCTGATTGATATTATTCTCTAATGTAGACAAAAATGGACCTTCAACAGTGGCATTTAATAAATCTGAAGTCCAATGTCTAAAAAGTCAGAAAATTATTATTTGGGACTAAAATCTTAAAAGAACTAGAAAGGATTTTTTATTTTTTAAAACCTCTGAAAAGATAAGATTATTTGAGTTGATTCTCCAACATTTGAAACTGTAAAGTTTACTATTTTACCCTTAGAAATAGACTTTTTGATAATTAATTATAAATAATATAAAGAATATTAAATAAAATAGTATTCTATTAATAAATAAATATTATGATTTTTTGAAATAAATGATTATTTATTAGCTAATTATTAATAATATTTATTTATTATTATTAACTAATAACAAATAAAAATATTTTAATTATTATTAATAAAGATATTATCAAATATTCTTATTCTTATATAAATATTATTATTTATTTAAATAAATAAATGATATTTACTAATTAATAATAAATATTTTGTAACAACATCGATATTATTATTATTATTATCATTATTATTATTATTATTATTATTATTATTATTATTATTATTATTATTATTATTATTGTTATTATTATTATTATTATTATTATTATTATTATTATTATTATTATTATTATTATTATCATCATTATTATTATTATTAAATAGATGACAGTAATGAAGGTATTAAAATCATTTTCTACTGTCTAAAATGTGTCTCATTTTGGTAAGACTTGAAACCATGCCTTATCAGTTACCAAAAAATAGAAAAGAAACCATGTCATACCATTTTTATTCAGACTAGTAGGGGACCCGTGCGATGCACGGGAAAATCCAATGTCTAATTTGCTGGTAAAAAGGATCAAAAGGATATATTGAATGTCGGCTGCTGGTAAATTTCCAAAAGTATATATACTAAATTATTGATTTTTAAATATATTAAATAATTTATTTTCTTTTTAAATATATTATTTACAAAATTACACTAATTTATCTTTTATTTTTCAATATAAGTTAAATAATAAATTCCTTTTCTAAAATTTTCCAATATTATACTAATTTATATTAATAATAGAAATAATTTGTGTAATTATTGGTTCAAATTACCATTTTCCTTTACCAATAATAATTTATATTTAATAATTTAAAATGAAAATCACACAATTTTTAAATAATTTTCCAAAATCTATCAAATGTAATAAAATTTCCCAAATTTCCAAAATATTCCAATAATTTTCAATAACTATTTACTACATTTTAAATAAATTTTCCAAAATTACATTAACATATTTTTTATTTTCTTCTCCAAAATTTTCCAAAATTATGATATTTTGTTTGCCAATTTGCAAACTCCACCAACTCTTTCCTGGAGCTATAATTGTTGACTTTATTTTTCAATTTTATAATTTTTAATTAATTTTAAACGACATTTATAAAGAAATTATTGGTTGAAAATTTTGTATATTCATTGATTTCTAGTAATTTTTCTGGAAAATAACACAATTTAATTGTTAGTGTAATAAAATTAATTTTAAGGAATTGTAACTATAGTAAAATATTTATTATAATGATTACTCTATTTAATTATTACACCAAAATTCCAATAATAATTATTTTGAAAAAATAAATAATTTAACTGAACTAATAATTATTATTGGAATTACAGTTATTTCAAAATTACTGTAATTACAGTATTTTGAAAATAACAAATTTTACTATAATAATTAATGTAACTTAATAATTATTATTACACTAATAATAAAACTACACGAATAAAATTACACTAATAAAATTACATTAATAAATTTCTGAAAATGTAAATTCCAATGATAATTATTACTGTAATTATTATCAGCAATAAAATTCCAATAATAATTATTCTTATAAATTTCCGTAAAATAATAATTTACACTAAAATTCCAAAGATAATTATTTCTGTAATAAAGTTAATATAAAAAACAAATCTGTAATTAGAAATAAAATTTTCATTACAATAATTGTTGTAATTGAATTATTACAATAAAATTCCAATAAGATTTATTTGTGTAATAAAATTAGTTTGAAACAACTGTAATTATTACACTAATAATTATTATTGGAATTTCTGTATTTCAAAATTACTGTAATTACAGTAATTTCAAATAACAGATTTTATTGTAATTTATAATTCTGTAGTAATTATTATTTTTAAATAATGGAAATTTGAGTAATTAAATAATTACATTATTGGAATTGATACAAAATGGAAAATTGTTAATTATGTAACAATAATTATTACTATTAATTTCCATTATTTTAAATCAAGATTCCCAGTTTTTTCTATTATTAATTTTTCAAAAAATTAGTAGATAATGGGAATTACTATTTGAGATTATGAAAAAAGGAATTAGTTAGACTACACTAACAATTATTTTAGTGTAATAATTATAATTACATTAATAATAATAAAAATTTCAATAATTATAAATTATGATAACATAATTATAAGTTTTCAATAATTACAATAATTTTCCATAATTTTCCAAAAATTAAAAAATGTCATAAAATTCAAAAATTTCACAAATTTATCTGTTATTTTGAATTAAAATTAATCAATAATTTTCTGAAAATGGAATAATGAGAATTATGCTAATTTTCTAAATAATCAATTAATAATTTTCAATAATTATTTATTGGTTGAATAATCAATAAATTTTCAATAATTTCAGCAATGTATTGGATAATCAATAAATTATCCATAATTTTCAAAAACTACACCAAACTATCTTTCATTTTTTAATGAAATTAATCAATAATTTATAATTATCTGGAATCGTAATTATAATTTTTAGAAATGTACTTATTTGAATATCTTTTACCAACAATCAATTAATAAAATTTTTTAGAAATTATTGATAAATATAGTAGTAATTTATTAATAAATTAATTATTTGTATTTATTTTCAGAAATTACTATTATTATTTTTGTAAGTTTAAATGAATATTATTGATTAATAATTATAAATAATAAATTTATTAATAATAGTAATGCTTTAATTGTTCTAATTTATTAATTATTGCCTCGCTAATTAATATATTAATTATAGATTATTGTAATATACTTATTTATTAATTAATGCATTAGTAATTTATTAATTATCTCAATTACTAATCTGGTTGGACTGACCCTATTCTAAAAATGAACCAAACATGTGTAGTCTAGGGTGTTCGCCAAAACTTTACTTGTCCCATTCTCTTCAAGCATTTTAAGAGGGGATAGGATTGGAAATATGAAATCAAGAAGGGGGTAAGATTGGAAACCCCCAAACTCTACTTGTCCCATACTCCTATTCTCTTTAGGCATTTTAAGAGGGATAGGATTGGAAATATGAAGTCAGGGAGGGGGTAGGATTGGAAATATAAAATCAGGGTGTTGGACGAATCCATTCTCTTCAAGCATTTTAAGAGGGGATAGGATTCGAAAAATGAAATCAGGGAGGGGTAAAATTGGAAACCCCCATACTCTGCTTGTCCCATTCTCTTCAGGCATTTTAAGAGGGGATAAGAATGGAAATATAAAATCATGGAGGCGTAGGATTGGAAATATAAAATCAGGGTGTTGGACGATTCATTCATTTATTCTTTTTTATAAATGGGTAAGATATGGGTTTCTTGCTGAAGTGTGACACGTCTAAAAGTCATGTTGTGAATAAGAAATAACTTTGGATCCATTTGGTTAACAATCAAAATCGGAATTAAAATCCTTTGGAATCAGAATCGGAATAGTCTATTCCCATAGTCCGTTGGGTTCAGACAAGAATGGGAATGGGAATTGAAATTAGCAAGAATGAGATTTCATTCCCAAGGGAGGGGTAAGGAATGGTCATTCCCTCAAATGGGAGAATGCCAATCCAGCATGAATGGGAATGGGATTCCGATTCCACCCAATTCTGATTCCGATTCCAGACCCTATTCCTATGAACCAAATGGGGCCTTAGGGTATGTTTGGTTTGCATTCAAAATTGGAATCGAAATCGTTTCGAATCAGAATCAGCGGTATGGTCCGTTCCCATAGTCCGCTTGGTCCAAATAGGAATGGGGATGAAAATTGGAGTGAGCAGGATTGGAATTTCATTCTCAAGGAAGGGGCAGGAAATGGCCATTCCCTCAAATGAAAGAATCTCATTCTAGCAGAAATGGAAATGAGATTCTGATTCTACTCAATCAAAAAATTGGAATCAGAATAACCCATTCCAATTCCGATTCCAGACCCCTATTCCCATAAACCAAACGGGCCTTAATGTATATTATTATGTGGTGCATTTGGGTTTTACGCGAATACCCCAGAGTTACTTTCTCAGACAAACGTGGCACTATATAGCACCACATTTTGTTCCTAACCTGCAGTCTAATTCTTACTATGTTACAAAAAGGTATTAAAAATAGTCATTTTTAATGCAAATACTTACCTTACCTAATGTATTGACCAGAGAAGGTGCTTGCTTAATTAATAAGGTTTTCAGTTGGACTTCGGATCAATGCACGTGTACTCATTAGAGTACCAAAATACCGCCGAGTTATTTCCTTAGCCAATCACTGCATAACACCACCCCATTTTGTTGTTGAATTGAAACCTTGCTTAAAATACAATTTCAAGAGTCTGACTATGATACTAAAAAATCATTAAAAATAATCATTTTTAATGTAGATATTCATATAACTATCCTCCTCGATGTGCGTGTGAGAGGGCCTATTTGCTTCACATCTTCTGACCCATTCTTGTCATGATTGGATAGAAATGGGCCAAGATTATGTTTGGAATAGACACTAGTTCAATGTCATTCTAGAAATGGGTTTCTTGCCGAGTGTGGCATGCCCATAATCCATGACTAATTAACACACCTGTAATCCTGACACATAGGACCCGCATGTGCATTTTGGTCAATGCATCTAAACTTGTTAGATTACAAAAAATACCCAATAGTTATTTTATAAACCAATCACAGATTCACAGAATCACACCATAAAAGCATTGTGTTTTGCTGATGAAATCTTAGTCAAAATATCATTCTAAAGTCCGATTATGATATTGGGAAGGCATTTAAAATAATCATTCATAGTTGTTGGATAAGTCTGGGGAGATTTATCCTAGTAAGGCTGACACTGATGTGCTGCCAAGTGTTGGGGTGTCTTCTCTCATCTGGCAGGGTGAGATCCGAGGTACATGCAGTTTAGGTTTGCTTGAAACTCTGAACCGGACTAGATTTCTAGTGTTGCTTTGGACCATGGAGATTAGTGGGCAAAACTAAAAAGTTACACCTGATCCCTAGACTCGATTATGATATTGCACTAGGTGTCAGACTAGGCTGTCTTTGATATGCCAATCAATGAGATCCTTAGCGGGGGTCAAAACCTAGGTATGTTGGGACAGTCCGAGAATTCATCTGAGTGGGTGATCATAATGATAGGATCAGGCCCTTTGTCGGACAAAGGTAATGATCGGGGATGCACTCTCTCTGATGGAAACCAAGACGGTCAGCAGTCAATTTCAATCGTTGAAATTTGTTTTGCAAAATATATTTTATATACAGATTTAAATATAATATATTATGGTTTCAAATTGTTTGCAAAAAGATTTTAATTCTCAGGATCCATGTGAGTAGAGAGTGCAACACTGTTCCTTGCAGCCGAGGGAGAGGTCCTTTCTTGTCGGGCAGTGTTTGATCATTATGGGCCGAGAGGTTAAGTGTAAGGCCATTAAGGGTTATACCTGATGGGCTAATCTTGCATCTGTCCACAGTCCCTGGGTGTTACAAGGTGGCTTGGCCCAGGGACCACTTAGTGTAAGTGTTGGTCCCATAGAGTCCATGTCATGGACTCAAGGGGTTCATAAGGCTTTCTAGTGAATTCGACTAAATCTTGTAATAAAGGCTGAGCCAAACCCTTGTGGCTAATGTGTAGATCAATGCTTGGGTCCCACGCCATACAAGGAAGCCCAACTAGGCAGCAATTTGGAAGGCTAAGTGAGCACATATACTTATTGGGCCTAAAGCCCATTTCGAACTGGGCTGATTTTATCAGTTAAAGAAGGGGGCAGATCTGAGATTAGATTAGCAGATAGGATAAGGTCTTATCCCTATCCACTCAAAGAGTCCAAATCCAAATAAAGATTTGAATCTGGAAACCTCCTGATAAGATCAGCAAGGGCTGATCTAATCTGCAGAAAAGATAAGAACTCATCCTTATCACTTCAAGGAGATTTAGATCCAAATAAGATTTGGACCAGCAACTCCTAATAGGATTAGAAGTTGATCCCTTTAAGGTTATAAAAGGAGGAGGGGACGGCAGCCTTTAAGAAGATCACATTCTCACCTACAGAGAAAAAATTACAGAAGAGAGAAAACAACTTCCAGTAAGACTGCGTTGATTTCTCCCTGCTGCCTCCTTCCTGTCATCGCCGCCATTGCCAATGCATCTCCATGACAGTAGGAGTGATAAAAAATGGTTCTTGATATCAGTCCTTTGTGAAAGGGCTGATTGGAAGTCATGCTCACGTGACGTCCAGCTAATTCTTACAAAGGATCTGGTTCTTTGGAAGAGCACAACCGATTCTGCTCCATCCTACACTTTGTCATCTTCAGTGGGAGCAGTCTTTGGTTCCTTCCTTGGGCGTGAACACCTCCATTGGGAGATATTGATTCTCCGTATTAGGTATACCCCTCACTTGCTTCTGGTTTCAGATCTGGTTCGGTTTATGGTTCAAGATTGATCATAAAAAATGCAGATTTTCTAGAACAGGGAATGTGATTCCCAGATGAGGGGAGAGGAAATTTTTGAAATTTCGCCCAACCTACCTATAGGGTTCGGCCATCCATATGATGGATCTCTCATTCCTTTAGTCTATACTTGATTCCCCTCTTCGTACCCTCATACTAACTTGACTGTCCGAGCCTCTACCTCGGGTTCTTACCCAAGGCCTCTGATATCCTCTGCCTTGCAGCACCTTAGCTATCAACCCTCGACTTCTACAGAACTTGGTACACCATCAGCCTCGGCGCCTCGACCTCCAATCTTCGGCTTCTGCACCTTGTCCCTGAATCCTTTGAAGCCCTCGGCCCACCTTCAGAGCTCAGGGGAGAAATTGGTTGGTTGTCCTCAGCCAACCCAAGTATCAACAACTGGTGCCATCTATAGGATGCATTGCTAAGACGATCCCCTAAAAATCTATAACAAACTAAAAAGTCCCTAAGCTCCAATCACCATGGTGTGAAGAGCCATGAACATCCAGAACCTTGTCACTAGTGAACAATTCCAGGCTGTGCTCGACTGATAGGTTGTCGAAGCCCTCAAAATTAATGCTAGTCCCACAATAAAATTTTTGTAGTAATAGTGGTACTAGGTCGAATCCCACAGGGAGCTAGGGAATAATTTCTTAGTCAAAAGCGCAATATAATAGTGGGAAAATTAAATAATTAAAATTTCTAAAAGAACAAGAAAGCAATAGCAATATCAAACAAGAGAAATCAGTCTTACCGGATTCTAATTCAAGGGTTCAGATTAATCAATTGGTCATCAATCATAGGCAAACTTCGGCAGTCTTGCAATTCAAGCATTTAACCTTAGATTTATTAGGATAGCCATAATAAACATTGTGTTTTCCTAAATCAGCTAACCAAACCCAGCATTCGATCAACACTTATCACTAATCGACAGGGTACAATAGCATTCCATATTAACTAGTGATAGCATTAAGCTTTGTGAAAACAGTTAAACCAAAATAATAATAATTGAGATAGCTGCAATTATCGAATCTTGTTCCATTGATTCCCTTTAGGTTAAAACATGTCAATACATTGGTGAAAGGCTGTCACAAACAATTGACCCAGAAATATATTAACCTAATTGCTACTTGTACCACTATTCATGACAATTACGGATCACCGAATCGTGGATAGCAGTAGGAAAATCAACATTAATTAATTTGTCAGACTAATTAACATTAACATCCAGAGAAAGCAAAAGAATCAAAAAATACTTGAATTAAAAGCAAGAACTTAAATTAAACACATAACCTCACGATGACACAATTGAATCAGAAATCCCCCTTGAACCAGACTAGAAAAGCTTAGTTGCTCATGATTTTTGAATCCTCCAGGCTTTGCTTCTCAGAAGGCCGAACTGATCATAATATCAATCTCTTATCTTTTTACAATTACAATTAAAATTTAAATCTGATAGGACTCTTCATTCTTGAATTCGAGTTGGGCTTCTTTAATGACTTGGGCCGCTATAGGACTCTTTTACGAATTTGGGCTTCAGTTGTGGGCTGGGCTTTGTTGCAAAATTGTTTCGATTGTAGATCCAATTTTGTCCTTGATGCAGATCGAATCTGTCAAAACCCAAAACATGAGAGTTGTGGGCCTTTCCCTTATCTTTCTAGTGCATCTTGAATCATCCAAATTGGAGTTCGAGATCAATAGTTAATCCCATATTACTGAATGGTGCTGAAACTGTGCAAAATCATTCGATTAGCCTTATTTTCTTCCAATCGCCTTCTTGTTTGCCCTGAATTGAAATACAAGAGTAATGAGTCCAATTGAGTGCTAAATTAATGTAAAAGAATGAATATTTTGGGATAAAAACATTCATTACCGACTTGGCATTACCGATTTGACCATATTAATATAGATCGTATCACAAGGCTGATAAAGGATGGTCATTTGGATTTTCTAACTGTAAAAGATCTTCCCACTTGTGAGCATTGCCTTCAGGGTAAGAAGATAAAATGCCATTTAACGGTAAGCCGGAAAGATGTACAGACACATTTGACCTTATACATAGTGATGTATGTGGTCCCCTGAGTGCTAGGACTCGTAACCAGCACGTGTATTTCATTACATTTACCGATGACTATTTTCGGTATGATTACGTATACCTAATGAGACATAAGTCCGAATCCTTTGAAAAGTTAAAAGAGTTCAGACAAGAGGTCAACAAACAGTTAGGGAGAGAAATTAAGGCCCTTTGATCGGATCGAGGTGGTGAATATCTCTCTGATGAATTCAGGGACTACATGAAGGTCAATGGGATAGTATTACAGTTGGCTCCTCCTGCTACACCACAACTTAACGGTGTTTCAGAGAGGAGTAATAGGAACTTATTGGATATGGTCTGGTCACTTCTCGTACACTCAAAGTTATCCACATCCGTTTAGGGTTACGCATTAGAGACTGCGATATACATGCTAAATCGGGTTCCAACCAAATCAGTTCGGAATACTCCATACGAACTTTGGACTGGAAAGAAACCAAGTGTCAGACATTTGAAGGGCCATCGATTATGATGAAACCTTTGGACTCAATGGAGATCAGTGGAGTCTGGACTCTTGTAGATCCGCCCCTCAGGGTAAAAGCAATTGGTTGCAAATGGATCTATAAGAGGAAGAAGGGCCCAAATGGTAAGGTTGAGACCTACAAAGCTCGTCTAGTGGCGAAAGGGTATGCTCAGAAAGAGGGCATCGATTATGAGGAAACCTTTTCGCCCGTGGCCGTGCTTAAATCCATTTGGATCCTGCTAGCTATAGTAGGATACCATGACTATGAGATTTGGCAAATGGATGTGAAAACTGTGTCCTGAATGGAGATCTTACTGAATATATCTACATGCAGCAACCGCAAGGTTTCATTGCTGCAGGTCAGGAACACATGGTGTGTAAGTTGAATAGATTCATATATGGACTTAATCAAGCTTCTAGAAGCTGGAACATCCAGTTTGACTCTACCTTCAAAAAGTTTAACTTTGAGTAGAATTCGGATGAGCCCTGTATTTACAGGAAGTTCAGTGGGGATAAGGTTACGTTCCTAGTTCTGTATGTAGACGGCATTCTACTCATTGGCAATGATGTAGGAATGTTGACTATGGTGAAAGTATGGCTTTCACAGCAATTCTCCATGAAAGATCTTGGAGAAGCCTCCTAATAATTGGGTCTTTGATTCTATAGAGATATATCGAAACGGAGACCAAGAAACAAGGAAATTTCGAATCCTTTGTCATAGAAACCAATTTGTTGATAACTTTTGCTTCTTGGTGTATTGACTCTGGGGCTTCAACTCATGCGTGTAACTCACTACAGGGGTTCAGGACAAGCAGAAGACTGAGTGACAGATGGGTGATTCTTTACTTGGTGGCTTCTGCAAGTGTTGCAGCTATAGCCATAGGGACTGTAAAATTGTATTTCAGAGAAGGACTAATTACATTAAAAGATTGTCTTTATGTACCGAATTTGAGTAGAATTTTGATTTCTGTTTCAAACTATGTGCAGATGGATATTCTATTCTATTTAGTAATACGATTACTATTAAAAGAAATAACAAATTTCTCGTATATAGAGAACTAGAGAATGGTCTCTGTGTTCTCCATCATTCTCTGGAAATAAATATAACCGAAACTACGTCAAATGATATCCCCAAGAAAAGAACCCGTGATACAGTCAATTCCATGTGCCTGTGGCATTACCGATTTGGCCATATTAACATTGATCGTATCACAAGGTTGGTAAATGATGGTCTTTTGGATTTTCTAACTGTAAAAGATCTTCCAACCTATGAACCTTGACTTTAGGATATGATGACAAAACGATCATTTAATGGTAAGCCCAAGAGTCGACAGACACACTTGAGCTTATACATACTAATGTACGTGATCCCATGAATGTTAGGACACTAAACCAACATGTTTACTTCATAACATTTAACGATGATTATTCACGGTATGGTTACGTGTACCAAATGAGACATAAGTCTGAAACTTTTGAAAAGTTCAAAGAATTCAGACAAGAGGTCGATAATCATTTAGGGAGAGAAATTAAGACCCTTAAATCAGATTGAGGTGGCGAGTATCTCTCGGACGAATTCAGGGACTACTTAAAAGTCAATGGGATGGTACCACAACTGTCTCCTCCTGTTACACCACAACTAAATGGTATGTCAGAATAGAGGAACCAGACATTATTGGATATGGCCTAATCACTTCTCGTACACTCAAAATTACCCACATCCTTTTGGGGTTATGCATTAGAGAATGCGATATATATACTGAATCGGATTCCAACCAAAACGGTTCCGAAGACTCCCTATGAGGTTTGGATCGGTAAGAAACCAAGTGTAAGACACTTGAAGATTTGGGGTTATCTGATACATGTTAAAAGAACGAGTGTGGACAAATTGGAATCCAAGACCAGCCGTTGCTTATTCATAGGCTACCCCAAAGGCTCTGTGGGTTACTTATTCTATGATCCAGAAAAACATAAGGTGTTCTGTAGTCGAAATGCCCATTTCTTGGAATTGAAATCAGCAAGAATGAGATGCCATTCCAGCATGAATGGGAATGGGATTCCGATTCCACCCAATCTAATAATTAGAATCAAAATAACCCATTCCGATTCCGATTCCAGACCCTATTCCTATGAACCAAATGGGGACTTAGGTATGTTTGGTTTCATTCAAAATCGGAATCGAAATCGTTTGGAATCAGAGTCAGCAGTATGGTCCGTTCCCATATTCTGTTTGGTCCAGATAGGAATTGGGATGGAAATTGGAGTGAACAAGAATGAAATTTCTTCTCAAGGTAGGGGCAGGGAATGACCATTCCCTCAAATGGAAGAATGCCATTCTAATAAGAATGAGAATGAGATTCCGATTCTACTCAATCAACAAATTAGAATCAGAATAGCCCATTCCAATTCCGATTCCAAACCCCTATTCCCATGAACCAAACGGGCCTTAATATTATTATGTGGTGCATTTGGGTTTTACGCGAATACCCCAGAGTTACTTTCTCAACCAAACGTGGCACTATATAGCCCCACATTTTGTTCCTAACCCGCAGTCTAATTCTTACTATGTTACAAAAAGGTATTAAAAATAGTCATTTTTAATGCAAAGACTTACCTTACCTAATGTATTGACCAAAGAAGGTGCTAACTTGCTTATTTAATAAGGTTTTCAGTTGGACTTCGGATCAATGCACGTGTACTTATTAGACTACCAAAATACCGCCGAGTTATTTCCTTAGCCAATCACTGCAAAACACCACCCCATTTTGATGTTGAATTGAAACCTTGCTTAAAATACAATTTCAAGAGTGACTATGATACTAAAAAAACCATTAAAAATAATCATTTTTAATGTAGATATTCATATAACTACCCTCCTCGATGTGCGTGTGAGAGGGCCTATTTGCTTCACATCTTCTGACCCATTCTTGTTATGATTGGATAGAAATGGGCCAAGATTATGTTTGGAATAGATACTAGTTCAATGTCATTCTAGAAATGGGTTTCTTGCCGAGTGTGGCATGCCCATAATCCATGACAAATTAACACATCTGTAATCCAGACACATAGGACCCGCATGTGCATTTTGGTCAATGCATCTAATCTTGTTAAATTACCAAAAATACCCAATAGTTATTTTATAAACCAATCACAGATTCACAGCATAAAAGCATTGTGTTTTGCTGCTGAAATCTTAGTCAAAATATCATTCTAAAGTCCGATTATGATATTGGGAAGGCATTTAAAATAACCATTCTTAAAGTGGATATCTAACCAAACGATCCAAAGAATTGAGGTTGAAACTGATGTTTATTTTTTTGGATAAAATATAAAAAGTTCCCCAATGGTTTTTGATGTTGGGTGGCCAGTCCAGCCTAGAACCCAGCCCACGAATGCCAGAATTAGGGATGTGACTAGTCATAGTTGGGGCTACCATACACCCCTCGTACAGAGCCAATCGTAGAGCACTCACGCATCCCCGCAGAGCTCACTGATTGCCCTCAAACAGTACAGATTCAAATAAAGATTTGGATAAGGAAACTCCTAATTAGATTAGGAATGCTTATCTTTATCTATAGATAAGATAAGGGATTATCTTTATCTCTTAAAGAGAGTCTAGATCTAAATAAAAGATTTGGATTAGGAAACTCCTAATGGGATTAAGATAACCTCTCTTTAAGGCTATAAATAGAAGAGCAGGGTGAATCTCTAGATCTTAACAGACTGCTGAATTTTAGAGAGAGACAACACAATTTTACTGCACTATCTCCTTCTCTCCTGCTCTTGCCGCCATACCAGTTCGATCTCCACCTGTGGGAGTGATCAAGAAGGGTTCTTGGTATTACCTTTTGGTAGAAAAGGTAATCTAAAGTCATGCTCACTAGCTCTCCATCAAATTCTTGCTGAAGAATTCAGTTTTTGCTGGAGAGTCGTCCTGCTGATTCTGCTTCATCCTACACCATGTCATTTTCGGTGGAAGTAGTCTTTGGATTTTTCCTTAGGCATGAACATTTTCATTGGAGGTTGTTATTACTTCGTATCAAGTATATCCCTCCACTCCCTTTTGGTTTCAGATATGATCCGGTTTGGTTTCAAGATTGATCATTGAAAATGCAGTTTTCTAAAATAGGAAATGCGATTCCCACATGGGAGAGAGAAAAATTTTTGAAATTTCGCCCAAAGAAACCTTGACACTAGAGGGCTTCGACCTCAGGGAGGAACCAACGAGCCGAAGCCAACCGGACGAGGACCTCGTCTCAGTCCCCTAGACGAGGACGAGCCTGAGAAAGTAGTCCGCGTCGGGTCCAACCTTCCCTCGGAGAGCCTATCTAAATTGGTAAGTTTCCTCATTCTTAATGCCGACGTCCTTTCCTAGTTTGCCGTTGATATGCCTGGAATTGACCCTTTGGTCATTACTCACAGGCTGAGTGTAGACCCGAGCTCTAGGCCAGTCTGGCAGAAGAAGAGAAACTTTGCACCTGAATGATAGAAGGCCATAGAAGAGGAAGTTGGGAAGCTATTCAATGCCGATTTCATCCGAGAGGTACACTACTCTAACTGTTTGTCAAATGTGGTTATGGTAAAGAAAACTAACGGGAAATGGCAAATCTGTATTGATTTCACAGACCTTAACCGAGCCTGCCCCAAGGGCAGTTTTCCTCTGCCAAGAATATACCACCTTATTGATGCTACTGCAGGGTACGAACTACTCAGCTTCATGGATGCCTTCTCCGGATATAACCAAATAAAGATGCACACGGGTGATGAAGAGAAGACTTCGTTCATCACCGAGCATGGCACATATTGCAACCCAGTGATGCCCTTCGGCCTCAAAAATGCTGGGGACACCTACCAACTCTTTGTTAATAAGGTGTTCAAAGAGCAGATGGGGAGGAACGCCGAAGCCTATGTGGATGACATGGTAGTAAAAAGCCTGAAAATTGAGGCCCACATTGTTAACAGTGTATGCCCTTAGCTCCAACCAGCATGATGTATATTGCGACATTTATTGTAAATGAATAAAGTACATATTTGTTTTATGTTATTGTGGTATGTTTCTGTGTAATACCCTTAAAATGAACACTGATAACTCTGCATTTTGATGCCTTAAGGGCGTCAATTCAGGGGAATTTTTTAGCGTAGTCAAATTGTGTCATTTTTCCAGTTAATTTCAATCTTGTGACCTCTAAGGATCCCTGTGCAAATTCTGTGCAAAACTGGGAAGTTTTTATGGCTAAAATGCAGATTTTAGAAAGATGGTGTGAAATCCAACTGAGAGAGGGGGAATTTTGTAAATAACTGAAAGCAGGAGGACGCCTCCTAGTAGCTAAACCCACTTTGGCACCCCTCCTACTATATTAGCATGCTCCCCACGTTTTAACAAACATTAGGGGCGCCTTTTAACCCATTCTTTTCACTCTTAGCAAACCCTAGCCACCCCTTGCTAATTAATCTCCACCCTCCACTCCTTCTAATCTCCACCATCCATTCTAGTGCACTCTTTTTGTAGTTTTTAAACCCTAGGGTGCCACCTAACTACTAATCCTCACCATTCAACCCCTAACCATTAAATCTCAGCCCTATATAATATTGGCAACCCTCTCCTTTTCTTCTCAGCCTTAGGAACACCCTAGAACCATCCTAACCCTGTATTCTAAACCCTAGGAAACCCATATTTTTGCTAAAACCCAGTTGCCGCCCCCATTTTTCTCTCTAAATCTAGTTATATCCACCATTCTCTATAAAAAGGACCCAAGATCTCTTAAGAAAGGGTTGGATTCTGCCCCCAAGTAAGATGGAAGGCTGATCTTGAGAAGTTCAAGGGTAGAGGAAAATGAGGACACCTAGGCAAGATGAGGGGTTCTTACTTGTAGTTTGCCAACACCACTACTGCCACCTTTAGAATCAGATCCCAACCATTTTACATTAGTTTTAGTTTTATTCTATTCTTTCAATTCTAGTTTCATTATTTCCATTCTGCAATTTATTTTCATTTTGTTTGATCTTCGTTTTATTTTTTGCAAATCTACAATTCGGTCAGGTAAGACAGAAGGCCTAGCTCGAGAAGTTTGAGGGTCAAAGGAGAAATCCTAAAACTGCTACCTCTGATTGGATTACAGATTTTTATTTTGTTTCTTTTGTTAATTTATTTTTGTATTTATTTATGTTTTTGCACTTTTAACTTTCAGTACCACATCAGCCCTATTTTAGCTATATGGGTCGAACTGCTTTTTGCAGTACAACCCATATACCTATATAATGTTATATGATAATGTTATGGGCTCTATTGGGATGATACTGATTTAATTTAATTAATTAAGGGTTTTATAGACATTTTAATTGATTGGATCAATTTATTTCATGCATGTGATGTATGGATGTGTGATGTGTTATGTACATGGGCCATAAGAACTTGGCCCATGTTAATTCGATAGTGGCTCTTTTGCACACCTTGGTTGAATGAACATCATTACCATGGTGTCCATAAATGAAAAAATGGTAGGATCCACCGTATGGACGCCAAAAAGGTTGCAGAATGGGTGAGAGAATTTCAAAAAATTTCTACTTTCTTCAAAATGGGAATCATATTCCCTAAATTTGGAATACAATATTCAAGGATCCTACTTAAACCATAATCGAACCAGATCTGAACCAAAAGACAATGGAGGAATTATACCTGATCCAGAGAAGCAGTATCTCCCAAAGTTGGTGTTCACGCCCAAAGAAGACACCAAGATCTGCTCCTACCGAAAATGACACAGCAATATGTGGAATGGAACAAGCAGAGTGCGTCCTACACACTGAATCCTTCGCAAGAATCATCTAGAAACTCTGAGCACCAAAGCTTTTCAGTTCTTTCTACAAAACTGATATCAAGAACTTATTTCTTGATTTCTTTCCTTCAAAGATCCAATCTTTTCAAAGAATGGCGGTAGCTGGAGGAGAATTCCTGAGATGAAGATGGCGAATATTGCTTCTCTTCTCTCTGGAGAGTAATGAGATCCTATCTGAATTCGCAGCAAACTATCTTGCCAAAAACCCTATGTTTGAATTCTGTTTTCTCTCTCTTAGGGTTTCTCCTCTTTTCTTCTTGATTAAGAAACCTCCTAATTAGGAGTTATCCTAATCCAAATCAGCATTTGGATAGGGGATAATCTTAATCATATCTCATATTAGGTTAGATGACTCATGATCTTATCAGGAGATTACCACATTCAAATCTGATTTGAATTTGGTCTCCTATAGTGGATTAGGTTAAAGGCCTAATCCTTTTTCTAACCTTAATCTCATATCCGCCCCTTAAGTGGGTGATCATATCAGTCCAGTTCAAAATGGGCTTTTGACCCATTAAATAATCAATGCTCAATTAGTTTTCAGTCTGTACATAAAGACAATATTTAAGTATAAACACTCCTTCTCTAAAGACTAATTCTATGATTCCTATTGCCGCAACTACAACACTTGCAGTCGTTCCCAAGAATAGCGTCACTTCTTCACTCAATCTTCTGCTAACTTTGAAGCCCTGTAGTGAGTTACATGCATGTGTTGAAGCCCCAGAGTCAACACACCAGGACATAGAAGTCACTAACATCTTAGATTCTATGACACAAGTTTCGACGTTACCTTTCTTAGATTCCTAGTAGGTAGGACAGTTCCTCTTCCAATGGTCGGTCTGCTTATAGAAGTGACAGACATCATATGCCTCGTTCTTCTTCTGCTTCTTGGGCTTGACAGCTTTCTTCTAGGGCTTCTTTGCCTTTCTCTTTTTCTTACCCGATTTGTTAGCTTCAGCAAGCATAACCACAGGATCATCCTTATTAAGTACATCATCGGCCCTTTGCAACATATTGCTGAGTTCTTGGATGCTGACATTCGGTTTGTTCATGTTATAGTTCATTGTGAACGCATTGAAGGAAGAGGGCAAATAATTCAGGATGGCATCTACTTGTGTGCCAAAATCTAGCCTGGATCCAAGGGCTTCGAGTTCATTAATGTAGCCCATCATCCGAAGACAACGGGCATGAACTTTCTGCCCTTTGGACATCTACTCGGTCATGAACAATTTCAAGACCTTCTGTTGAGTAGAACGGTTATGCTCTTCATACATTGTCTTTAGACTGTCCAATATGTCATTGGCTAGTTCGATCTGATCGAACTGCCTCTGTATTGAGTTGTCTAGTAAGGCAATGATATAGCAGCGGGCTAGGGAGTTCTTATCCTCCCAATCTTGGTACTCCCTCCTTCGGGCCTCAGAAGCACCATCACCCGGACGCTCCGGGGCAGGATTTTTCACTACCTTATCTAACTATTTGGAAGTTAGGACCAGCATAAGATTTCTGTACCAGTCGGCATAGTTTGGGCCCTTAAGCTTTTTATTGTCTAGAAGCTTTGCGAATTGACCGTTTGCCATTTTCTGATAAAATGACAAAGACGTTAGTCCACAACCTTAGTTTGATTCATGTTACCTACATAGATATGGCTTTTAATCTATGTTCCATTTCCATTTGTTTATCTCTGAGATTTCCCTCATTTCTCAGTGACGGAGACGGTGAAATGTCTCTGAAAATGTGGGAAATCACATAGGGTGCGTGAAGCCAACTATTTCAGTTGCAAAACCCCACCACCTTTCTGTGACGGATCATATCCACTTATCGTATGAGTTTTCCCCTTGGCCTTTGTCAGATAAGGTTCAGAGCCATTTTCAGGTAAACAATTCTGTCCAGTGAGTGCTCACCCATCATATTCAGGTTACGCCAAAGTACCGTGAGAGAGTTCCCATTTTCTGGTGAAGCCCCTCCCACATCAGTCTATGACGCCTTTATCATCTTATGAAACACTCTGACAGATCCAACAGCAAATGGATAGCCCAATTTTATGGTGCGTTTCCTCATTACTAAAGGATCCATCATTGTGCTAATGACAAAAGGCCTTTAGAGAGTCCATCATATGGATCTCCCAACACATGCACTTATATTTGCTAGAGGGAACAAAATTACGCCATAGTTCTAATTTAGGTCAAACCAGAGTGGCTCCCACTGACTTTCATAAAGTCAGATTTCTAGTGGGCCTTAATCGACTAGGGTTTCCACACGCATCCCTTTTCAGGGTTGTGGGGCCCACCAAGTAAGGAGGGGTATCCAATGACCTTAAGGGACACCATGGCAATGATGTGCATTCAGCCATGGTGTGTGCAAGAGCCACTAACGAGTGATCATGGGCCAAGTCCTTATGGTCCATGGTCGCAACACATCAAACATCCAAACATCAATGTTAAGGAAGAATTGATCCAATCATTTAACTACTGTAAAGCTCACTGAACAGCCCATTTAAAATTCATAACTTTAACAATTAATGTCGACTAGGTATATGGGTGGAATCGTAGTTAGTTGTTCGGCCCATACAACTTTTCTCACTAGAGTGGGCTTTTGCAGTTTTAACCTTTTAAAACTGGGCTTTACATGTGGGCCGAATTAATCCCTGCAATTGAACATCATATTTGGAACTACAAGAGGGAGAAAGTTGGATTGGAAAACATTCCCCTTCGAACCCTAGATTTGGTCCAAACAGTTTTGGTTCAATCTAGTTCGAAATTGTCCGAAACTGATTTTCAATTCAAGAATTAATTAATGAAAGATATGACATTAATAATTTTAATTTTAGAAAATTACAAATCAAATAATGGACTATTCGCTCCATCTACAAAACGGAGGTTAATCACTACGGTTGCAGTTTCATAAACTGCAAATCGTAGAAAGCGATCTCTCCATCTGCAAATCTCCAATGCCCCCTTCTTCTTCAATCAAGAAAATAAAAAATTATAAAAATGATATTTCTATTAATTAATTACATTTTTGATCAAATCCTATACATTCAGTCTAGAAAAAAAATTATTTACAGACCGAATTGAATGAATAATAAATAAAAGGGTGTGCAGACCATCTACGCCAAATCTGCACTGTGATCTCTTGGTTCGAACAATCCATTAAATCAAAATAAATAAAGAACAGTTCTAAATAAATTTTAGATTTAACAGAAATTAATTTCAGATCAATCGCCCTTAACAAGAAACAATTTCTTGAAATAAAGAAAATAATATGCGCAAATCTTGGTAGAACATCTTCTATCCATCTACGTGGGTTCAGATTTGATTTTCTTTTGGTTCAAGATTCGAACATGTGGCCCTAATACCACTGAAAGAATGGTAGGATCCATCGTATGGACGCCAAAAAGGTTGCGGAATGGGTGGGCGAATTTAAAAAATTTTCTACCTTCCTCCAACTGGGAATCATATTCCCTAAATTTAGAATACAATATTCAAAGATTCTACTTGAACCATATGAAAGAATGGTAGGATCCATCTAATGGACGCCAAGAAAGGTGCGGAATGGGTGGGCGAATTTCAAAAAATTTTCCTACCTTCTCCCAATTGGGAATCATATTCCTTAAATTTAGAATACAATATTCAAGGATTCTACTTGAACCATAATCAAACCAGATCTAAACCAAAAGGAAATAGGAAGGATTATACGTGATTCGGAGAAACAGTATCTCCCAAAGTTGGTGTTCACGCCCAAAGAAGATACCAAGATTCGCTCCTGCTGAAGATGACATAGCTGTGGATGGAATGGAACCAGCAGGGTGCGTCCTACACATTGGATCCTTTGCAAGAATCCACTGGAAACTCTGAACGCCGAATCCTTTTCACTCTTTTCTATAAGACTGATGTCAAGAACTGATTTCTTGACCTCTTTCTCCTACAAAGATTGAATCTTGCAAGAGGGATTGGCGGTGGCTGGAGCAGAACTCTTGGGACGACTGAACAACTTTTCTTCTCTCTGGAGTTTGTGAGATCTAATCTCTGTATCCAGAAGACTTTCTTCTCTCTTGGAAAAACTTGGTTTGAAATCTGGTATATTCGAATTGTTTTCTCCTCTTTGCTTCTTGATTAAGAAATCCTCCTAATTAGGAGTCATCCCAATCCAAATCAATATTTGGATAGGGGATAATCTTAATCCTATCTGCAGATTAAGTTAGTTTACTCCTGATCTTATCAGGATGTTACCAGATTCAAATCAGATTTGAATTTGGTCTCCTAGAGTGGATAAGCTCTCATGGCCTCCACCCACTTCTGGGAATCTATGTCTAAAATAGTTTCCGCGTAAGTCACAGGATCCTTTTCACTAGTCAAGACTTTTACCAGGTAACTATCCTGGTCATAACCATATTGGACTGGTGGCCTAGATACCCGAGTGGATCTTCTAGGTTGGTCACTACCTGGAGCTTGTGGGACATCTCCCACTGCACCTGAGCTCTCCTCATCAAGAACTATTTCTTGACGATGGAAGTCCAGGATGTATTCGGTTTCTTAGAATTGTCGTTTCGATTGCGGAACACTTTCTGCTCACTTGGGTCATAGAATGGATAACCCACTGAATCTTTTGGGTAGCCTATAAATAGGCAACGACTGGTTTTGGATTCCAACTTGTCTGCACTTGTTCTTTTAACGCATATAGGACAACCCCAAACCTTCAAGTGTCTTACACTTGGCTTCCTTTCGGTCCATAGTTCATATGGAGTCTTTGGAACCGATTTGGTTGGAACCCGATTCAGTACGTAAATTGTAGTCTCTAATGCATATCCCCAAAAGGATGTGGGTAATTCTGAGTGGACGAGAAGTGACCGGACCATGTATGAAGAGCATAATATTTCTACTCGTCAAAAGGTGCTGAAACAGTTTAATGACCACACAAATGTCCAAGAACCAAATAGTTCATGACCATTGTCTTAAGATGATGGGATACATTAATGAACTAGAGGCTCTTGGATCTATGCTAAATCCTGTCACCAAAGTTGTTGCCATCTTGAACTCTTGGCCTCCTTCCTTCAATCAGTTTATAATGAACTATAATATGAACAAGCTAATTGTTAGCCTTTAGGAACTCAGTAATATGTTGTAGAGGGCTGAAGACCTGATAAAGAAAGATGAGCCCTTAACCATGCTTGTTGGAGGTGGCAAATCGGGCAAAAAGAAGAGGAAGGTAAAGAAGAAACCTAAGAAAAAAATTAGCAAGACTAAAAAGTAGAAGGACAAAGCATCAGATGGCTGTCACTTGTGGGCTTCGCTGTCACTCAAAGAGGCATTGAGGCTAACCTTGAGAGGATACAAGCCATACTAGATATGGCACCTCCTCGGATGGTGAAGGAAACCTAGAGGTTCTCCGGCCAAATAGCAACCCTCAATTGCTTCATGTCGAAGTCAGTCGACTACTGCGTACCCTTCTTCCATGCCATCAAGAAGCTAAAAGATTTCCAATGGACGGAGGAGTGCCAGCACGCCTTCAACGACCTCAAGGTGTACCTTACCTCACTTCCCCTCCTCACCCGACCGATCGATGGAGACACCTTGTACCTATTCCTCTTGACTAGGGACGAAGCAGTCAGTTCAGTCCTGATTAAAGAAGACAGCATGCAGAAGCCATCTTATTATACTAGCAAGGTACTCTGTGACATTGAAACTAGGTATCCTGAGATAGAGAAATTGGCTTTCACCCTCATGGTTACGGCTAGAAAGCTTAGAGCATACTTCCAAGCTCACTCAATCGTGGTCTTGATGAACTAGTACCTCAAAGCTATCCTCGCCAAGCTCAAGGACTTGGGACGCCTGATGAAGTGGGCCATCGAGCTTTTCGAGTTTGATGTTCAGTACCAGCCGAGGCCCGCAATCAAGGCACAAGCTCTAGCAGACTTCATAGTGGAATGCACCTTCAGTCAAGCCCTCCACCAGACCCCAAAAAATGATGAAAGGGATCATGTGGACGATGGGGCTCACCCCGTTGGAAACTCTTTATCGATGGCTCTTCCAATGCTAAAGGAAGTGGAGCGAGCCTCATCCTTCTCACCCCCGATGATGTTGCTATAGAATATGCGCTGAGATTTGACCTCCCAGCATCAAACAACGAAGTCGAGTATGAGGCCCACCTCGCTGGTCTACAGTTAGTTAGCGACCTCAGCTCCTCACACGTTGAAGCCTTCAGCGACTCTCAACTGGTGGTGAATCAAGTAAACGGCGAGTACGAGGACAGAGAACAAAGCGTGTTCAAGTACCTACCAAAGTCCAAGGTTTAGCCCGCTACTTCTAGTGCTTCTCCTTGCAGCAGGTCCTGTGAGCCGAGAACACAAGAGCCAACGCCCTTTCCAAATTGGCAAGCACCTCAAGCGAAGTCCTCGGCTGGACCGTGCGCGTAGAAAAGCGACTTTGACCCTCCATTGAAGAAGTCCAAGTGCTCCCAATAGAGGTTGGGCCGTCATGGATGGATCCCATCATCAATTTCCAATCAATAGGACAGCTGCCCGAAGACAAGAATGCGGCGAAGCGACTCAGACGTCAAGCAGCCCACTATGCTTTGTTAGAGGGGAAGCTGTACTGAAGATCCTTCACCCTACCCTACCTCCGATGCCTCCATCCAAAGGAGGGTGAGTATGTATTGCAGGAAATTCACAAAGTCATCTACGGTAATCACCTCGGTGGAAGGGCCCTACCCCAAGAAACTCTAAGGCATGGGTACTTCCAGCCGGCCCTCTCCACAAGGACGCTGCTGAGCTAGTGGCAAAGTGCAATCCATGCCGGAGGCATGCCAACTTATGCCACCAATAGGCCACCACTCTCTCAACCCTCAGCAGCCCCAGACCCTTCACCAAGTGAGTGATAGACCTCCTTGGCCCTTTCCTACAGGCCACGGGGCCAAAAAATACCTTATTGTAGCTATAGATTACTTCACCAAATGGGTAGAAGTCAAGACCTTGGCCACCATCACGGCCCGAGCAATACAAAACTTCTTTTGGAAAAACATTATCTATCGCTTCGGCCTACCCCACATGCTGGTCACCGACAATAGGAAGTAGTTTGATGATGCCAAATTCTGGCTGTGGTGCGCTTTCCTCGTCATCAGGCAATAGTACACCTCGGTAGGCTAGCCCCAAACCAATGGCCTAGCCGAGGTCACCAACAGAACGATACTAGATGGGCTAAAGACTAGATTACACCCGGCAAAAAGCCTATGGACTGATGAACTAAGTAGTGTACTCTGAGCCTATCGAACCACACCTTGGACAACCACTGGAGAAACACCTTTGGTTTAACCTACGGCACAGAAGCAGTTATCCCTACAGAAATCGGCCAACCGACACCCCTAGTTGAGGCATATTGCGAAGCCAAAAATAACGAAGCCCTTAGAGCAAATTTGGATATGCTAGAAGAAGCCTGGGAGCAAGCACAAATAAGAGTGGCTGCCTACTAGCAGTGAGTGGCCCGCTACTACAACTCCAGGGTAAAGGAAAGACACTATCAAAAAGGAGACCTCATCCTCAGGAAGGTTATGGTCCCCGAAGGGGAGCAAGGGCAGAAGGACTAAAAGGAGAAAGGGGAGAAGGTGTATGGGAGGAGCTTCCCTCCCACTCATTAGGAAGGCCATAGCACTTAGGTCCAAAATCTAAGAAAGACATCGTTCGAGATTACCTAAAGGATGTGGAGGAAGAAGAAGTGAGAATGGAGTGTTGAAGGTTGGAGAATCTAGGAGCTGAGTTCATTCGAAAGCAAAGGCACTTAGAGGCAAACGACAAGAACGCTGTCGCTAAGGCCCCTATTTAGGGAGAAAGAATGGCCCAAGTATCTCGAGTTCCAACGGTTGAGGAGCCATCGCCTCCAAAAGCCAACTACAGCATGTCGCGTAAAGCTCATCCTTGGAAGGCGAAACGATGCGCTAGTGACGGCTTGGATCATCTTAGATCTAACGGACGCAAAATGCCTCCACACTTGCTATCCAGCCGCGCTGCACCCTTGAGCGCCCATCCTCAGAAGGCGAAACAATGCTCATGGCGAACCAGCGTGTCCACCCATTGCGACCCACTGGTTTATGTGACCCGGTCACGCAAACATGCACACCGGTTTGATCGGAAATTATTTCTATGCACGGGGTGTTCTCCTAACGTATAGACCCATGTAGAATACGACCCCTAATCATCTGTCCAAAGCAGTAGTGCCGCAGATCGCTCGCAGCTTTGGCCCAACTTATGAAGATGAACCAGGCGGAGACGCGAAAGAGAATGCCACTACAGGATACAGCTCGACTGTTGGACCCACTAGCGCTCACCATTTCTACTCCTATCAGCCAAAGCTGAATTCTTCACCTCGGCCTCGGGAGTGGGGGGCAAGTGATGTAGGGTGGCCCAGCCCACGAATGCCAGAACCAAGGATGCGACTAGCCACAGTTGGGGCTACCCTACACCCCTCGTACGGAGCCAATCGCGGAGCGCCCATGTATCCTCGCAGAGCTCGCTGACTGCCCTTGTACGGCTCCCATCTCAAGTGTTCATCTCCACCAACCTCCAGATGACTCAAGTATACATAGGGGGTACCCTTCCAAAGTAAGGGATCTTGATCTTGAGATCTAATCCTACTACAGAACTTAAAAGTCCTCACTTTGTGAATTTAGTATCTACGAGTAGCCTCCTCGGAGCCCTCGTTTGTACTTGATTCCCCTTTTCGTACCCTTGTACTGGCTTGACCATCGAAGTCTCTGCCTCGGGTTCTTACCGGAGGTCTCTGACATCCTCTGTCTTGCAGCACCTTAGCTATTTTCCCCCGGCTTCTACGGAACTCGGTACACCATCAGCCTCGATACCTCATCCCCGAATCCTTCAAAGCCGTCGGCCCACCTTCAGAGCTCAGGGGCGAAATTACTTGGTTCTCCTTGACCAACCTGAGTATCAACAGTTTTATTTTAACAAAAACCTCCCTAATGGTTTTGCTTTAACAAATACCTTCCCTCGGGTTTTATTTTAACAAAAACCTCCCTATAGTTTTGGAAAAACATGCACTTACTTCCCTTCCATTATTGTCTCAGTTTATTGAAATATTATTGCCTTCATGTTAGAAACTTTGAATTACAAAATTGCCCTTACTACTTGTTAGGAAATCTTTCAATATAATCAAAATGCAAAATTTACCCTTTTAGACTTCACTCAATCATAATGAATTTACAAAATGTAATTATTACTTTACTCTTTTTAATTTGATCTATGGAATTTTTTTAGTTAAAAATTAATTTTTTTGGGGTATTTTAGTAAATCTCCATTTCAATTGATAGATATAAGTGTGAAATAGGTGTTTTCAAAAAATTAATGCATTAAGCCAATGTTTTTAGGTAGTACATTGATGGAAGGGTAGTAATTGCTGAACTTTTCAAAACTATAGGGGGGTTTTTGAAGGGAAGGGAGATGCATCATATGGATGGCCGAACCATATAGGGTGGCTAGGCGAAATTTCAAAAATTTCTTGTGGAGGTGCCCATAAAAAGGGGACCCCGTCCCTCATTTGTAGTAAGCAACCAAGCAATCAAGTGTTATATCCCTCTCTTAAGCAATACAAAAAGTTCTTTGAGTTCTCCATCTCTCTTTCCTCTTATGTTTTGTGCCTTTGTTGCCTAAAAGTGTGTCTTAGTGTGAGGGATGAGTTGGTAAACTAATTGGTCTCAAGAGCCGGGAGAGTGCTCTAAGTAGTGAAAGCTGATTTGTGGAACGGTGGATTACTTCCCAAGTGCCGCACGAGACGCTGGAGGAGTATACGTACATGATAGATAGCTCCCTAACTTAGTGGTGCCCTTCTTGTCTAGATAACTGATAATGCTTGGACATAGTACATATCTTGCCATCACCACATCAAGATCATCCACTGCCACCACAAGTTGTTGATCCCTAGTTTACCCAACATGCTTCCCCACCCCTACGATGTGCTCCTCAACCTAGCTCTTAGAATAGCATGCACTTCTTATGCAGATAACTGATGATGCATGGACATAGTACATATCTTGCCATCACTACATTAGGGTCATTAATTGCCACCTCAAGTTGTTGATTCCCAGTTTTCCCAATGTGCTTCCCAACAGAGTAACACTCAACATTTGCCATAATCGAGGCATAGGGCCGGTAGACATAAAATCCATCCCTGTGATGCTCCTCAACCTAGCTAGCTCTTAGAATAGCATGTTTTGGGATGCACAATAAGCCATCGCTTGCCTTTGCACATGATGTGATACTAAAGCTCTTCTTGTCTAACTAGCTCTTAGAATCAAACCTCCTTTGCTTCCCAACCATTTGTTGCATCAATGTTCACAACCAATGGCTCCAATGGTCGTGACGTGATACTAAAGCTCAAGTGCTCATAGATAAACATATACAAAAAGAGAGTGTGGACATAAAAAGTCATGTGTTGGCAAGAAGCATCCACAAGCTGATGGATAGTCTCGTCCATTTGATCGTACATGTATTGTAAAAGCATTGAGGCTAGGGGTAACCTATACCCACCTACGGCCAGTGCTGCCATAGGGGCCAATCAAAATTTGATCCCTTAATCAGTGCTACCAAGAAATGAAAACCAAGACAAAACATAAAGAATAAATGGACTCAAATGGATCTAAAGCTCACCGTCTCATATGGTCATGTCATCATCGCCCTTGCGATGATACCAGTGCAGAAGCAACTTGTTCATTGACATCTTCCTACATGCTTTAGTTTCGTCCTTAATCTCATTGATGACAAATTTGAATTCCTTGAGGTCATTACTAAGGGTTTTGATCGCACCCTTTATTGCCTTTGGCACACATTCCTCATATTGTAGTTCGAATGGTGAGAAGACTCATTTGATTGGCACCAACAACAACATAAACACATCCTCCATTGATATGCCAAATTCATCAAAGGCACCAACGAAAGTGTGCGTTTGGCAGCACCAATGAGCAAGCAATGACTCCTTGTACTCTACCCTGTCACGGCCCTCTAAGTGTATGAAGCAATTCACAACCTTTAACAACCCTATAGCCTCCAGCAAACAATAAACATGGGGTTCTCTAGGATGAAGTCTGCTCAGTTCGTGAAGCATTAGGTTTCTGCCTCTTGGCATCAAAAGGCAACCTTTTATTTTAGGAAAATCATAGAAACCCAACAATTTTGACCCATCAACCATGTTAAAATTGTTGTTTTCTCCTATCGATACGGGGACTAGTGTTAGACAGTTTTTGTATGCCCTTAGCTTCAATCTGATTTGATGTACTTTTGTTATTTAGTGGAAATAAATAAAGTGTATGTTTGATTCATGTTGTTTGGTTTAATTCTGTGTAAAACCCTAAAACTAGACATTTATAGAGACTCGTGTTAGTTTTAAATGTTCATAGCTGTTGGATAAGTCTGGGGAGATTTATCCTGCCAAGGCTGATACTAGTGTGCCATCAAGTGTTGGGATGGCCTGTCTCAGCCACCAGGGTAAGACCCGAGGCACATGCAGTATGGGATTACTTGAATCCTTGAACCGGGCCAGATTTCCAGTATTGCCCTGGACCTTGGAGATAGATGGGCAAAACTGGAAGTTACACCTGACCCCTAGACTCGATTATGACACTTCACTAGGTGTTGGATCAGGCTGCCTTTGATATGCCAATCAGTGAGATCCTTAGCGGGGATCAAAACCTAGGTATGTTGGGGCAGTTTGAGAATTCATCTGAGTGGGTGATCATAGTGACAGAATCAGCCACTTTGTCGGACAAAGGGTAATGATCAGGAATGCACTCTCTCTGATGGAAACCAAACTGCCGGCAGTTGATTTCAATCGTTGGAATTTTGTTTTACAAAATTAATATATTTATATATATATGTACGGTTTCAAATTGTTTGCAAATGGTTTTAATTCCCGGGATCCATGTGAGAGAAGAGTGCGGCACTGTTCCTTGCAGCCGAGGGAGAGGTCCTCTCTTGTTGGGCAGTGCTTGATCATTAAGGGCTGAGAGGTTAAGTGTAAGACCATTGAGGATAATACCTGATGGGCTAATCTTGCACCTGCCCACAGTCCCTAGGTTTTTATAAGATGGCTTGGCCCAGGGACCACTTAATGTAAGTGTTGGGCCCATATGGTCCATATGATGGACTCAAGGAGTTCATTGAGTTTTTCAGTGAATTCGGTTGGGCCTTGTATTAAAGGCTGGGCCGAACCCATGTGGCTAGTGTGTAGGTCAATGCTTGGGTCCCACGCCATACAAAGAAGCCCAACTGGGCAGCAGATTGGAAAGTAATTAGACACTGAACACTTAATGGGCCGGAAGCCCATTTCGAGGTGGGCTGATATGATCACCCATCCTTGGGGCGAATCTGAGATTAATGTTAGTAAAAGGATTGGGCCTTTAGCCTTATCCACTCTTGGAGACCAAATTCAAATTAGATTTGAATCTGGTAACCTCATGATAAGATCAGGAATAAGCTAACTTTATCTGCAGATAGGATTAAGATTATCCCCTATCCAAATACTGATTTGGATTGGGATAACTCCTAATTAGGAGGATTCTTAATCAAGAAGAAAGGAGGAGAAACCCTAACCAAAAAGGAGAGAAATACAACAGATTTCGAATCAAGAAAAATCGCAAGAAAGGTTCCTGCGAATTGAGATCAGATCTCATACTCCAGAAAAAGAAAAAAAAAAGGGCAGTTCAGCCTTTTCGCCTTTAGAGTTCTCCTCCTGCCACCGCCATCTCCTTTGCAAGATTTGATCTTTGTAGAAAAGAAAGTCAAGAAATATGTTCTTGACATCAGTCTTGTAAGAAAGACTGAAATAGATTTAGTGTTTAGTGCTTCCAGAGGATACTTGCAAAGGATCCAGTGTGTAGGACGCACCCTGCTGGTTCTGTTCCATCCACAGCTGTGTCATCTTCAGCAGGAACGGATCTTGGAGCATTCTTTGGGCGTGAACACCAACTTTGGGAGATAGTGCTTCTCCGGATCAGGCATATTCCTCCCATTTGTCTTTTGGTACATATCTGGTTTGATTATGGTTCAAGTAGGATTCTTGAATATTGTATTCTAAATTTAGGGAATATGATTCCCAGTTGGGAGAAGGTAGAAAAATTTTTGAAATTCGCCCACCCATTCCGCAACCTTTATGGCGTCCATTAGATGGATCCTACCATTTTTTCAACTAGAATTCAAAAACCCTCGCTCTTGTCCTTTTCCTTTGCCACCTCTACCTAAGCATGCAAATACTCAGTGTCAAGGAGCTTGGCATAATTGATGAATGAGCAGACAATAGGTTGCATAACCCTTCCTTGTGACATTTTAACTGAGGGCTAAGAACAGAGATTAGGAAACTTCATAGAAGAAAGGCAAGGAGAGAAAAGGAGCAAACAACAAGCAACAATGGAGATTCGAAGTCACCCCTACCATGTCCTTAATGGCACATCACACGTCCCAAGCCACATGGAAAACATAGACATTTTGCACCCCACAATTTCCCTAAAAGGGTCACTAGTTTATAATATTTACATAGAAACCCTTGAACACTAACCATAACAGCCCACAAAACATTTAGGCATTGTTTGGCAAGTCTTCTTAAAAGATCTTTTGGGTTTTTAGAAGCCCGATAGAACAAAAGACAGGTGCCAAAAAAAGACCAAAATGGTCTAGATCCGAGAAGATCCGAGCTAAGCCTGTCAATTCGGGCTTCTCAGCTTCCCGACATTTTGACAAAAATTTGACTCAGAGTTCGAACTCTCTACCCCAGAAATTGAACTGAGAAGCATTGAGTTCGAACTCTCAGCTTCCTCCCCTCCTTTCTTCTCGTCGACAACTGTTTTCTAAAGATTTTTCACCCCTGTTCTCTGGCCATCACAGCGGTGATATTCACCACATTTTCACTCACGTTTTCGGCAGTTTCTCACTGTCTTTTAGAGATCCTTCTCGTCGCTGTCCATCATCCACATTGATTCCGGTAAATCTCTTCATCGTCGTAGTCTCTCTACGTTGTAGTAGCTTTAGTGGTTTATCGAACTGGTGATGAAGCTTTAGTGGCTTATTGGTTTTTGATGCTTTAGTAGTTTAGTGGTTTATCAAAGTGGGATGAAACTTCTGCAGAATCGGTCCCTGTAAAATCATTAATGCTGGCCTATTGTTGTCATTTTTTCATTTCTGATCTCTAGTTTTCTTATCCTCTTCTGTTGTTCTCCATGATCTCTGATCTCTGGTGATGAAGCTTCTGAAGAATCAAACTAATCTTGGTTCACACTAACTTCTGGATCTCTGCACCTTGAAATAGGTTTTTTTAGGAAGTAGCTTCTGCGTTGTTTTTTAGGAAGTAGCTTCTGCATTGTTTTTTTAGGACGTAGCTTTGGCCAAATCTGCTCAAACATGGTTTATCGAACTGTTTTTTAGGAAGTACCCTCCTAATTAATTATTTAATGCACAAATCAATATAAAATAATGGAGGGCTCCAATGGGAGAGAGAAGAGGTTTAATCCCCTTTACTGCAAAGGGAATTATCACATGGGTGAAGTTAGTGGATTCCATGTATAATTTATTCGTTTGGAGAGGCAACACTTGCCAAGGATTATTGTATAATAAAAATGATTAGTTAGTTTGCCTTGTTTTCTTGATTTTATTACGAGTATATCCCCTAGTTTTCATGATTTTTCCACTAATAGTGGTTTAGCATTATTAATTAGATTAGAAGCTTAATTTAGTGCTTTGGGTTTCCTTCTAACCTATTAACCACTAACTATGATGTTTCTAAATTTTGAAAAAAAAATGCTTGGTTTTGTTTTCAAAATAACAATGGGAGGCCTGCATTGCATTGATGTTTAGGAGTGCAATTGAATTGAACTTTACTTAAATAGTACAGACTTGAATTCATTAAGGCTTAATTTCAGTTCAAGTCTAATCAAGTTAAGGAATGATTATTCTTGCCCCCTTCCTCTTTATGTACTTATTTGCATATATTGCTTTAATTTGGAATTGGAAGAATACTATTGCTCCCTTTCCAGAACTTGTATCAATAGCAATATGCCAATCAAGGCTTGAACACCTTCTTCTTGTGCATTCTCTTTTTCTTCAAAGACAAGTTTTTCTTCACAACAAAAAATGGCACCAAATAATTAAGAACTTAAAAAGTCAAAAAGAAGAGTACAGTCATTTGCAATTCTGGTGTTTCTCTTGTAACATCTACAATGTTACAATGGGCTCAACTGCTCTGAATTTGAGATTCACAGTCTTGAACTTACTACTGCCACGGGCTTGGAATGGGACTTTCAGGGTCTCTTTTGCAGCAAAGGCTTCGACCATCACCGATCCATGGCACCCATTCTTGGCATCTCCAACAGTGAATGTGAGGTTGTAGGATTTTCCGGGGACTGTTCTCAGGACTTGAGCAATATTGGCACTCTCTCTCCCTGCAACCAATTCAATTGTTGTGAATCCTGATGGGACGGAGAAGTGCTTTGAATCTTCACTGCTTTGAGGGACACTACAGTCCAACCAGGGAGTGGGGATACATGGTCTTTTTGTTTGGGAGGAGGACTCCGGTAGAGAAGTTCTTGAACAAGTGAGGCCCATATTCAAAATCACCATTCTTAACCAAATTACCTGCAAAAACATATAATAGAACAACCAATTGTAAGCCTTTAACAAAACTGAAAGCTTTTTTCTTCTTCCTTTTCTGATATTTTGGGGGGTTGGCAAAATTTCTTCTGAAATAGAAAGAATATTTTTTTTGGTTATGATCCATTTCTTCACTGTATTTATCTGTTTGATCTTGATTTAAGATCAATGAGGTGGAATATAGAGCCCACCAGGTGTTATGTGATTGGAAAGTTACTCTATAATGACTTTGAATCTCTGTCATACAAGTGTTTGTTGAATATTGAATATGCTCTCTAGTCTGGACTGATCAACTAAGTAGCTTTCTTACCAAAAACAGATAAACTAAATAGTTTTTATATCATGTGAAACTTCCAATATCAGAACTAATTACAGATAAATGAAACAAGGAGAAAGTAACAAAACCAAGGATTAATAGAAGTTTACCTATAGTGGGCAAGGGAGGGATGATTTCCTTGATTGCAACTGCATCCAGGAGGGGGCCACATGTGGGGTCCTCTTGAATCCCAGGGTTGTGAAATGTCACCTTAGCAACATTAGAAGTGACCTTGAATGCCCAAGCTTAAGTGTCACCTCCATTGCTGCTGTAGAGTGTTTGCAGAGGGAGGTCCCCTGAGAAAGGAGGTACTGACACCCTCAAAACTTCATCCTGAGCACAGGTTCTGTTATTTGTCATGTTCAGGGCTGAAACTAGCAAGAAATTCCCCTGTATATTTCATGGTTATTGATCCGTTTGGTCTAGACATCTTGTTGAGATCCAGGTGTTATTTGGGATATTGCAATTAGATTAGAACAGTTACTCTCCATGATCTGATAAGCTTTTTGTAGATATCAATGGGAAGAGGATCAGATTTGTTACAGTACTTTGACCTCTGGTGGTTTTTGGCACCAGGTTCAGAAACAGAATGTTTTTAACTGATAAAGAACATGGAAGAACATGGGCGTAGAGCTTACTGTCAAACAGTGTTGAGATGGAAGAGAAGTCAAGATTAATTCCTGTGGAAACTCAGAGCATTTTGACCTCTGAGTTGGACAAGGGAGACCATTTTGATCCCAAAATATTACCGTGATCTGAACTAATATTTTCTGCTCCTAACTTCAACACCTCATCTACCAAATCAACAAGAGCTTTTCATGTCTCAAAAGGTGTGAAAATCGTAGTCCCCAAAATTAAATCTTGATTATTTGCTTGAATATAAATAAAAATGTATTCCCCTGTTGGGTACAATTCTTTATCCTCTATACAAGACAGTCTTCATCATTTATAAATTAGGTTATATTGAAAAAATGGTAGAAAATATGAAACTTTGAGTAAAGATATTATTTTATTTATGTAGAAAAAGGTTATAGATATAAAATAAAATTTAATAGTATCATATTAAAAAGAATATAATCTGATAAAAAGTAAATACATAAATGAACTGTGAATGAAATAAAGTATATCTGAATATACTAGAAAATGTGCAAATTAAGCAGATGGATTGTTTTATATAGGTAAAATTTATAACCATGAAACAAACTAAAAACTAAAATTCAAAAACAAAAAGAATATATAACATAATTTCAAAAACAGAAAAGTATGTTTTTTAAAACCTTGGCAGTAATAAGGTAAACAGAGAACAGAAAAGCTTTAAGTGACAAAAATCTAGCCATATAATGCTTACAGATCTACAGTTCCATCATACATGCAAGAAAATAAAAACATGTGCTAAGTGTGACCAGTCAACATGTATTTATATATGGTCAAATTAATTATAGTTCAAATAAAACTTTTAAACAAACACCAATACAAATGAAAGACCATTAACTGCTTCTACAAAATAGAACTACATATAAAGCATGTCGAATACCCTGTGCTCTGTACAACTTGACCAAGAGTTGCAACAACAACTTCACGTTTAGTAACAACAGCACCATCCAGCAAAGCTTCAAAAATTAATGGCATAAGCTCAGAAAGATACTGCCTCATTGCAAAACCACCCTGAAACAAATCCAGAACAAATGAATTAAGAAATAACCATCATCAAGTGTTTAAACAGATTAAGATACTGAAATAAAATCCAGACAACAGTAGATATGAAACTAATAATGTACTAGAACTTTGCTCTCACAACTACTTTATCTTTTTATTTTTAAACTGCTCAGTGGTAAATCATTCTAAATGGCAAAGCCAACTTTGCTCTCCAATCCTGCATGGCAACTCTCTTTACCAGCTTTATCAATGAATTTTATATTGTGAGACATACATATCTACTTCCCTCAGTTTCTACTAGTGTAGTTATTGATTCTCCTTAACGTTCTAGTCTCTTGGGCTGTATTTGTTTGCAGTACCTCGATCTGGCTTGTCCTAAGTTCCAGTTGCATGTTTTAATATTTTGTGTGGGTAAATGTGTAAGTGGGACCCACATGTAATATTTTGCATATTTGAATGCTTTACTAGGTCCCGCACATAATATTTAACATATATGTAAGAAGAACCAATAAGCATATTTGCCAAATGGTCTTTTGATCTTTCTAGTTTTTAAATGATCTTTAAAAAGAATTGCAATCAATCAGTCTTTGGTCTTTGAAGATCTACCTATGAAAGTCTATCAGTCTTTTGAGATCTTGAGCTTTTGGAAGATCTTCCTAAAAAGACCTACTAAACGCCATCTTAATGTTCACATCATCGCTAACCCACACACATCAATTGTAACGAGCAAATTTAAACCCCAATGGCTCTCACATGAGATTTGAAGAGGCCGACTGTTACTCCAATATTGTCAACAAATCATGCCTAAACAATGGGCATGTTTCTTGGTAACGCTATCACAACAACAATTATATTCATTTGCTAGCACTCTTGCTTATTGACATAATACTTCTATCAGAAAATAGGGGGCTAACATTAGGAATAGGAATCACAAAATCAACAGTCCCATTTTAAATCGCTAAGTCACCAACCCTATTTAAGAAATAACTTAGAACATATTTGATTGACAAATAAGTTATGCCTATTGATAGAATACTCTATCAATAAGTCAGGGGCTAAATGTAAGTATATGTAGATAATCATTGCAAAGCCTACGATAAGATCATAATAATGCAAAAGTAACCACTACGGAACCTGTAATAAAAACTATCCATAGCCAAAAACTGTGTTGTCAACAATTAAAATCAAAGGATTACCTAATTCTCTAAACCACACAAGACATGCAATTATGCTTGCGACGATCCTGCTCATCTCCTTGTACCCATGTGAGAACTCTAAAGACATGGGTTCCTTATCTTAAAGAGATTCTCACAGACATGTGGTGAAACCCTGAACTACTTACACCCGTTGTGCATCCAACAATTTATAATTACCTTTTTTGGGACAGGAAAGTTTTCCTCTATCTTCTTCCCTGTTCCTTCTTATAGCCACGTGTTTTCCTCTATAAATAGGGGAGGCTCAAAGCCCTTCACACAATATCACGTCAATAGACCACTACGAGAGTCCAAGCAACATAACCTTTTGCTTTCCTAGAATTCCTTGTTACCTTGCTCTAGCCTATACCTTTACATTCATCCTTCAGGTAAACCCCTTTGTAGCCATACCTTACAACTTACAACTGTAAAGCCAATTGATTTGAACCCTAATATTGTTGATTTAGATGTTCAAGCTAACGAGTATGGAAATATGAAACCCTTCTTCCTTTTTCCATTCTTTAAGCTCGCATCTTCATGCTACACATGTTTTGCTTTTATTTCTTTTCAAACAGCTCCCTCTACCTCTCACTCTTTGATTTTTATTTATGTTAAATAAAATTCCCAATGTTCAAAATATTAGAAAACAATGTAATATTTTGTGTTTGGGCCGACTTGGTTGAACTTGATTGAAATATCGAAAATATCGAATGACATCTTGTATTTTTCTTTATCACCTAAAAGTTTTTGTATTGGGTCTCAACACCAACGTATGTCAAGAGATATTACGACATGTCCCAACATTTTAAACCATGAGTAGTATCATTGCCAATGGGTTGGGGTCAGGTGCATTAGTCCCAAATTGATTTATCAATCGGTTTCATATGATAGAACTAGAACTGTTGTATTTATTAATTGGGATAATTGGATTTGACCTGATTAAACTTGATTGCACTTGAGATCTTTAAATACATATTATAAAAATAAAAATGTAAAGCTTTTTTTATACAAAAAAATCTCACTCAAACTCATCTTAGAAATTTTAACTCAACCGAAACTTCCAACACCCCACCCTAAACACCAATAGCTAGGGGTGAGAATTCGGTTTATTCGATTAAAAACTGAACTAAAACTAAATTATAGAAAAACCAAGATTTTCAATCCGGTTTCGATTAAAATCAAAATTTAATAATATATAATCTATTATATATATTATAAAGTCCTATTAATTCGATTAACCTAATTTCTAATTGTTAAGATCAAAACTGAAAACCAAATGAATAAAAAATTGAATTAATCAAACTGATTTAACAAAACCAGAAAAACCAAACCGAAAAAACTGAAATTGAAGTTTTTGGTTTGGTTTTAACCGAATAATGCTCACCCCTACCAATAGCCCCCTTGTCCCCTTGTATTGGAATTAATTCCCTCCTATCACTGTTCCCCAATTGTATGGTGAAATTAGAATTTGTTAGGTGGGGGTAAGTGATGTTCTCCTGCCTTCATAAAAATAATTATATTGATAAAACAAATGTTTTAACCAAAATTGTTTTATATAAAATATATAAAATCTATACTTTTGACACAAAGTATAACAAATATTATAAGAAAACCAGGAGGCATTATATATTATTAACAATAATCCGTTCGAATTTGAATTGATTTAGAACAACAAGAACCAATTCTGGCCCAGTTATTAATCAAGAATCGAGAGAAAATGTCAAAACATAATTATTTGGATTGGGCAAACCCGACCCATTGAGCCCTAGAGACGATTATGTATATTCATTACGAATAGGGTGATACAAAACAAACATTTCATGAGCTATTCGAGCTCGATGCATGAAATGTTGGATTTGGCTCGATCTAAACCGAGTTTTAAGTAGAGTTTGAGCCCAATATTTAATCTTATTTGTTAATTGAGTCGAGCTCGAGCTCAATAAACCTTGGCTCATTATAATATTTAACTAATGTTATTATTTTTAAATGAATAATTTTTATAATTCTTAATTTATATATATAAAATAAAAAAGGTCGAGCTCCAACCAAGCCGCCGAATTCAAACTCAAATTTTTAACCCGAATTGAGTCCGAATTCAAACTCGAGCCCGATGTTTTTTTGGTGAATCCTTGGCTCGGCTCGAGCTCACCCCTTCCGTCCGGTTCTCCCTGCGAAGTGCGAAGAAAGAGATATCTCGCCCTCCACTGCCGGTCATTTCTTGAGGGAAATCGAACCTTTTTTCGCATTTCAAATTTAGTTTGCAAGTTTTGATTCTGGGATTTAGAGTTTCACGCTGATCATAATTGTCATTGCGGTTGAATTTAGTGCGGATGTTCTTCGCAGAATCTCTAGCGTTTTCCGTTGGACATTCTGTTCGTTAAGCTTGGACTCCTTGCGCAGTGAGAGGTCAATTTATTTGGGGAAGAATATGGTACGGAACTGAATTTCCAATTTGATTCTTTTCGAATTTTGGGAGGTTTTTGGATCTTGGCCTGTATTGTTGTTTGGATTTCAAATAGCGGAATTTGATTTGATTTGTTTCTTTTTTGTGTCATAGTTTTGATGTTGGGTTAATTTTATTGAATTGGACATTTCTTTTTGATGTGATTCGGATCAGTGAATTGATTTGGGAGGATTAAATTATATTATTGCTATGATAGTCTGGATGATATGAATTTTACATAATTCTGGATCAAGTACTCAGATTTGTCCCCATGAAGTTCTTGGGTCAGTTTGAATCTCCGGTATTGTTTCCTTAATTCCTTAGGTTGCAAATCCAATATCAGGATTTGGTGCCATGTGGATAGAATACCACTGGGTGCAGAGAGAGAGAGAGAGAGAGAGATCTAGGTTGTCAATTCACAAGAAGCTTGACATATATCGATAATGTTCAATATTGAATCAGTAAAGCTTGACCCCATGAAATAGCATTCTATATCTGAATCTTAACATTTACCATCAAGATGTTATAAAATCATTTACATAAAAACCTGTTATTGTTATTTATTGAGGTTCAGAGATCATATGCTCTGGCTGTGCTCAGAAACTAAAGAATGCTATTTCATGTGATCTCTTAACCTTAAGAAAAAACTAGCTATACGTTGTTCCAAATAAATTTATTTGAAACAACTTATACCACCTGTTTCTATTGCTTCCAGTGGTATTTTCAACACTTCAGGGTAATTTCAATAGGAAAAGCATAAGTTATCATTATGGGTCAGTGAGTTATATAGCTGCACAGCACACAAAATTAACATGTCTAGGCCCTCTTGTGGGCTTTAAGATATTGAGAAATTGGTAGGTTCTTTCTTTATTTCCTTGGTTTTTTGGTAACAATGGTCTATGATACTGAGATAATTGTACAAAGATGCATATTGTGTTGGGTACTTGATCTTTTAATGTAATTTTTTTATCTGGATACGTTGTCCATCCATGTTCTTGTCATATCTGGGTAACACAGTTCTCTTTGTTTATTTTTGAAAACAACTTAATTGGGGTTGGCGACATAATTTCAGAAATGATGGCAAGTGATGGTTTGTCTGATATGACTTGGTAACATGGCATTCATTTGAATTGTTTTCTATGCAAGAGTCAAGATGTCTACATGTTGTAATATCTTCATGCCACTTAACATCCTGTTTTTGTGACTCAAGGTATAACTGAATCCTTATTGTCATACTAATGAAAATAAAAGATGTTTCTTTGATGATTTGTTTTGGGTTGCTTAATATAAGTTTGGTATTTTTGCTGGATTTTAGTGGGATCTCCCAACTTGAAGGGTGCTTTTTTCAGATAATCATTTAATATGGCACCCTAGGATCAGGAAGGTGACAAATTTTCAGTTATGCTGTGTTTGATTCCTTTGAAAATAAGTGAGAAGCAGAAAGTTGAGAGAAAGTTCTTAAGGAATTTCATAAAATTCCTGAAGGAAGTGAAGGACTTCCCCACAAATTTCCCTTTCTCACTAGTTTCGTGAGAAACCAAACGCAGATAAGCTTGGGTTTTGTGGAGGAAACTCTTAACTCCTCTATCCTTTTTATGGTTCTTTCTCATTGTGGCATATGATTCACTTATCATGATAAAATGGAAATATAATAATCTGCAATCCAATTAACTATTGTGAACCCAGAGAGGAGGCTAAATCTTCAAAACTGAGAAGATAAACTTATCCCATCTGGAGAAAAGGTTAACTTCAGTAAGAAAAAAGGAGAGAGATATATAGGAGGATGTACACAGTAAAAAAAAAAAACAGGGGTGCCTAAACAAAAATCAGGGCACTAAATGACTGCTACGCAAATCAGATCACAGAACTCCAGCCTTTGGTGGACTATCAAGCAACAGAGTTCAAAATAATCTCTTGGGATCCAATGAAATTGAGAGTGCAATGAGCTTGCAAGGTTTTGGGATTCAGTTAAGTAATGAAAAATCCTCCAGGAATCTCCCTCTTGTGACCCCAACCACTTGATTACATTAGCAGAATCACCAAGCACAAAAAGGGAGGAGGTGCCTATCCTAATAGCAATTCGCAGTACACAGCCATTGCTTTTTCCTTTGTGTTATTAGCAACACCAAGTGGGCCACTAAAAGTGATAAGGTCTCACCATGAGCAGATAGTAATAGACCACCAATTCCCACAGGACCCAGGTTTCCAGAAGAACTGCCATAAAAAAATAGCCATACACCAGACCAGTTAAGATTAAAAGAGAAATCCATAGACCTCGCTATCGGGCTTGACCAGAGGTAGCAATGCAGCTTTCTTTGAATGCCATCTGAGGCAATACCCTTAAAAATCTAATCTTCCAAAGCCCATGAACTGGCATACCATTAAGATATTATCTTTGATCGACATGAAACTACTCACTTTAATTTCAAAGATATGTCAGTTCCTCTATTCCCATATTCCCCACAATACTGCATGAGGGATAAGGTTCCAAACTAATTTACCTCGTTGTCCCAAACCTTTTAGTCTCCATTGACAGATTAAATCAGAAACATGAAGAGGGAAAATCCAGTGAAGAGTTAGGGCACTAGAAAAAAGATCCACATTTTTCTCATCATCTCATAGTGAAGAAGAAGGTGGTTTATCGTCTCCCTTTCTTGGAAACATAAAACACACATGTGGTGAGAAATAAAACCTGACTTGCACACTTCTTTTTTCTGACCTCAGCTGTGTTAATTTTCCCAGATAGGCTTCCCAAATAAAAAAACTAACTTTACTTGGAGAAGCAGTGTTCCAGATCTTCTTCATTGGGAAAGGTTGAGCATGCACATCTGAGCTTAGAACCTGAAAAAAAGAGCTAGTTGAGAACTTGCCTGAAGCCTGAACTATCCAGATTCTATGGTCCAAGTGACGTGGAGAGAGATAAATCTCTGCAAGGGAAGTGAGGAGTCTCAAAAGGTCTTGGGCTTTGGTATCATGTAGGGGTCTACGCCTATGAAGATTCCAAGAAAGGGGGGGGGGCAGAATGAGCAACAAGACTAGAAACATTGGCATATTAAGAGAGAGTCTAGAAAGACGGTAAGGACATGGCTTGGGGACTATTACGTCACCAAAGACCAGTCCAGAACCCAATATGGTGTCCATTGCCTACTGTATATTTACAGTGTGTAATAAAAAGAGAGCGTATGGTTTAAGTACCTTTCCTAGGGAATTGGGAGTGCACTCTGTTGGTGTGGAGTCTACAATCCCAACCGTTGGCATGCTGTCCATACCTGCTTTTCATGACTCTAGCCCATAGGCTGCCTTGTTCAAGAGGATACCACCAGAGCTATTTCCCAAGTAGAGCAATGTTCATCTGACTGATTCTTCCAATTCCTAAACCACCTACATTCTTAGGTTGGCAGACCATATCCCATTTGACCATGTTCCCCATGACCATTTGTACCCTCCCAAAGAAATTCCCTCTGAAGCCTTTCAATTCTGTCTCTAATTCGGGTTGAAATTTTGAAGGCTGAAAGAAAGTATGTTGGGAGATCTGCTAAGGCTGCTTTGATTAAAACAATTCTTCCACCCTTAGAAAGATAATCTTTCTTTCAACTTGCTAAGGCTTGAATGTAATTAATCCAATTTATTTGATTTCTGACTTACTTCGCTTGGCTGGCCTTGTTTATATGATTACCTTTATGTATTTGTAATTTTCAAGTTGGAATCTCGTTCAATGTTACCTTTGGTGACTATTTTAATGGTGGTTAACACACTGTACTGCTTTATTGTCATTGGTCAAAATGAAAATTGTATGCTTCAACCATACTTAGTGCAATAGGGATTCTCGATTTTCCACCATGAAAATTGAATGTATCAGTGATGTTAGGCATTGAAGAAAGAGCCAATCCTTTGGAAACGTCAACCTTGTAGGCACCAAGCTGTATAAGTTGGTAGTTTACATTGACCGTATTTTTCATTCCCTCTGATCCTGCAGGCTGGAGTCTGGATTAACCAAATTACTAGTAAAGGCATGAATGCCTTTTCTAGAAAATGCATGTAATGGTAAGAAAACCAAGTCCTTGGAAGGGTTTAGTGCTTAATTATAAAGGACCTCAAACAAGGGATTTTCGGAGTATCAAATAATTATGTTATTATAGATCAACTAAATTCTTAAAATTCCTACTCTAGTTACATTGTATTCAGTTAGACAGCTGATGCTAAACTTGATTTTTTTTTTTCAGTTTTGACAATTGTTTATGGATTATACACACCAGAGAATTGATGATCAGTTTCCTTGCACTTTGAAAATGTTCTAAAAATGATTCAAGTTCTATATTGACCTGACAGTCTAATTATTTATATTACCAACAATGGGAGTTCATTAAAGATCAGAAAGATAAAAATTACAAGACTAGAAAAGAGGATGTTTAGTCAGGAAAATCCACAAAGAGTTGCCTAATTGTGGACATTCTATTTCCTTCCCTCTCAGTGAAGGCATTTTGCATTTTTTGGAGAATAGAGTTATGCCTGGAAGTGTTATGGATCACACCTTAGGTGGCACTTGTCTGCATGGATCTTTGAATTTTGGGGACATGATCATATGGAGGATAACATCTTCCTCACTATGCTTGTGAAATTCCATATATTTGAACAAAATTCTGGACTTCTTGTGTTTAGACAGGCTTACTCACTGTTTCTCCACTTACCATTTATGCCTAGACTCTAAAGCTCAATCATATTTATCAATAGCTGGGGTGATGATTCATGAAACTTTGTTGGGGCATCATTTCTTTACTTTGTCATAGAGTAAGTGGAGAAACTAGACTCAGTCTATTGTAGCTGGAATTCATGGTTTTATGCAGATCTAGACTCAAGATTACTGGGCGTCAGGGCTTTATGCTTAATCAACCCATGCTGGTCTGGGGTTTTATAACTATTATATTAATTAAAATAAACTTCTATAGCCTAAGAAATATAATTTCAGATTTATTACATTGAACTCAGAAAGATCTATTTGTCTACAAACCCTATTTCTGCAAGAAGATCTCGTTGATTGGGGTTTGGGGATAGAATCCAAGGTTATGTCTTAGATTGGTGGTTTGAAAATTTGAAGCTAGGCCTTCTATTATTGGTTATGTGGAGCCTTGTTAAGAAAAATAGAAGAAAAGTGGTAATTCTTCATGAGAAGACACAAATAGCCCTCAAGCACATGGCATCACATAAAAAGCAATCTGAAAAAGAGAAGAAAAAATAATTTGGGAGAATAGGTGCCCCAGTACAACTTGGAACCCCTTATTTCAAGAGAGTCAACCAAAGAACTGGTATCTTTGCACCCATATGAAGATATTCACGTGGATGCAAAAAGATCTAGACTATTTGATGCGAGGTTGAAGAGACCAAGGCTCTTCACCATTGTTTCTCATCCATTTGATAACAGCACAACAGTCACCCTCTTATCTCTATAGATCCTGAAAGAAAGACAAAATGATCTTCCCCTCTTGATCAAGGATTCCTCCCCCCTGTGCCCCGCCAAATATCCTATATTCCCACTGGATCAGCCATTAATTGCCAATAAGTTGATAGGCCCAGTGGTTTAAAAGGATCTTCCCATCTTGATCAAGGATTCCTCCCCCTAGCAACATTCGATTTCCCTCTCTCTCTCTCTCTCTCCCCTTGTCTTCTTTCCACCACCGCTGCAACTCTCAGCAATGGCATTTCCTTCTCCCTCCCTCCCTCCCTCTCTCTCTCTCTCTCTCTCTCTCTCCCCCCCTATCTTCTCGCCACCACCGCTGCAACTCTTTGCATTGGCATTCGATTTCCCTCACCCTCACCCTCTCTCCCTCTCTTCCCCTGTCTTCCCGTCACTGTCGCTGCAACTCTCAGCAGTGGCGTTTGGGTTCCCTCTCCCTCTCCCTTTCCCTCTCCCTCTCTCTCCCCCTGTATTCCCACCACTGCCACTGCAACTATTAGCAGTGGCATTAGAATTTAATTCTTAATAATTTATTATTCTTTTAATTCTTAATAATTTATTTTTAATTTATAAATTTATATGCATTTCCAATTTTATTCTTATTTTAATAAATTATTTTTTATAATTTTTATTTGTATTAATTATTAATTATTTTATTTTTTAATTATTAAATAGTTTAACAGGTTTAATTTAATAATTTGATAATTATTAAATATTTTTTTCATTGCTTCATGGACTTTATTACTATTTTCGTTATTATTTAACTTTTAATAATTTGTTTTTAATTTATAAATTTATATTTATTTTCAAAATTATTCTTATTTTAATAAATTTTTATTTTTTTATAATTTATAGTAATTTGTTCATATTTTTCAATATTATTTTGAATTTAATAAATTATATTTTATGAAATAGTACAATTTGAACTCAAAATTACCAAATAAAATGTTCTAGGGGTAAAATAGTAAAATTAAGGAATTTCAGATGCTGAAGGTTTGATCGAACACAAACAACCTTCTCTGTTCAGAGCATCCAAAATGTCGAAAAGCATCTCTCTTTTCAGATTTTAGATGCCGTTAATATCTTTTTAACTTTTCAGATTTATCAAATGCCACCTAAGTACTTAAGTACTGAATGTTTGCTGTAAAAGATGAAGAGGTTTTTAGAGTAGAGGTGTTTCCTGTATTCCCTTAGCGACGAAATCAATAGGATTTCTTCTATTTGGAGTTGAGTTTTATTGATGGGGCCCATCAACACTCAACAATTTCAAGGGTATGTTGCCTTCCAATGCGCATTTGTTGTTGTTGTTGTTATTATTCTTATTATTATTACTAAACTATGATTTTAGTTGTGTATGGGGTGGGAGGGGGTAGATGCCCTCAGTTGCCTCTGTGGTGAAACAGATACCTGATAGCAATAAAAGAAGCATATTGGGATAACACAGATAACTTTCTGCTATATATCCAAATAGAAGAGGAATTTACTGTATTGAAGACAAAAGGATGCCAACTCACTCAAAAGGAAATGAAGGATGTTGAAGTCTTTCATGTTTCAGAGTCAGTGTTATGTAAAGATTGCAGTCAAAGAGGTTGAGTGGTCTATTAGAATGCTAGATTCTGTAAGTTCACAAATGTGGCATGCAGATTGCTTGTCCTTCCATAAATAAGAGCAAGAGAGCAAGGATGTTAAAGATGCTTAGAAGTTTGATACCCTAATGAATTTCTGATTCTTCACTGCCATCAAAACTGTATTACATTTTTATTATTGATTAACCATGACTTGTGGAATTCATGCTCATATGCTATTTTGTTTATTGTGTTCTTAGTTGCATAACTGGTAACTGTTGCTTACCTGAACTAAAACTTAGAAGGTTTATCATGGCAGGTATACCATTCGAGTTTTGTTGATGAGGAAGGTATTACAAAGGCTTGTGGATGCCCTCTACTTCCTCTAAAAAGCCATATAAAGGGTCCTGCTCCAGTTTCAGATCAAGGTTATTTTATGCTCTTAGGTTTTGTTCAACTATAGTCTCATTATATTTCTTGGACTTTCATTGATCACCTAAGATTACCTTTGTTACTTCATTTATTTTTTGCAGACACAACCGATATTGTTGATGAAGCTATTACATTCTTTCGTGCCAATGTATTCTTCAGAAACTTTGATATCCAGAGTGCAGCTGACAAGCTTCTCATCTATCTCACATTTTACATCAATGTAGCATTGAAGAGGATAGAAGGCTGCAGAACTTTGGCTGAAGGAACAAAAGCTGTCATCAACTTGGGTCTTGAGAAGGTCCCTGTTCCTGGAGAGCCGGGTTTTCCCTTTGGGGGCCTGTTTGCACCTCCTGAGTCTCCGCAAGAAGCAGGTAAGTATCCGTTTATGTCTCTAGTTATCTTCAGTGTTTTATAAATCACTTTTAGGGTGTAAAGTGGTTGTTTGTGCTGTCATAGTTTAAGCGCATCCCCATTATGATACAAGAAAACCTCATCAACATTTACCTTTTTATTCCAATGATTTATTAGATAAACCATAAAGTTTAGCTTTGTCAAAATATGAGAATCTACATTCCTCTTTTCATGTTAAAAAAGTTCTATAAAAGTTCTCCATCCAGTGTTGGAGTGTTCGTCAGATAATTTGGAGTCTGACATAATATTTGGGTCAGGTCAGGCAGATAGGTCTGATCAGGGGCTATTTTCATTGTATTACCATAAGCAGGATTTGTATGTTAGTGTGTCATTTTAGGTTGTAGGATTGTGAGTCTATTGGGGTAATTGGGTCATGTCTCTTGTTTCTTTTTGTGGATTCTGTGTGGTTATGGTATTATATTTAAGTTCTAAGGTTCTGGGTTGGGTGATAGACAGGGGGTAAGGCTGAAGGATTATCTTTATATGTGTTTGTATTTTCTGTTCTTTGTGACTGTGGTAGTGGAAAATAGTTTTCTTGCATGGATGTATGTTACCTAATACTGGATCTCCAGAAGAAAAGAATAGTGATGCCTGGAAGAATCTATATCAAGCTGGAAACTGGCTGCAAGGCTGTCTGCTTGCTTAGTTTTGAAACTGCTTAATGTAACTTGCAAAGGGTCTGGAAAGAACTCGAGTGCCAGAAAGTTTAAGAAAAATAAAGGGAAACTGATCTAGATTGTGCTATTCAAGGATAGCAAAAATTTAATAACAAAAACAACAAATAGATAAAATTTGCTTTGTCAATACTAAAAGCTGACAGGATAAGAACTCTGTTATGAGAGAAGGAGCATGCCTGGTGGAGATTATTGGGCTGTCATAATAGTATGACAACTCAATTACAACTTTGAAGCAGAAGGCATACTCTCTTTCTATATTACTAACATCATTAGCATCACAGCCTCATTAAAATAGCTGGTATGGAGTTATTCTCAAGAAGTTTCAGAAGCAGAATCCATCTCTGATGGGAAGGATTAGAGGTTGCATTGTCGATTCAGCTCCAGTTGCAGCTCCCAATTCACAGGTTTGGGTGTCAGGTTTCTCTGCTGTATTTATGAAAAAACAGAGTATGACAACAAAAGGATTGATTTGCTTAAAAGAATTTGGCAAAGTCTTGATTGGGGGAAATGGAGATGTTCATGCAGGCAGGTCTATGGAGAATTTTGAAGGTAGAAGCAAAGGAGTTATTCTTTGAAGAAATGGGAATCAGGGGAAAGCCAAGCCTGAATGTAAGGGAAGCAAGAAGGGTATGATTCCGCTGGAAGGGCTAGAAGTAGTTGAATGGTTTAGGGACTTCATAACTGAAGCATGTTCTGAAGGCAAGCAAACAAATGGGCAGGAGTCTGGTACTGAAGAAGGCAAAAGATATGTGGTTGAATGTAAGAGGAATATCAAAGGATTTTACATAGCCCTGTTTGAACACTTTGGTAGGGGAAGAAATCAGCTTAGTATGTTTCCCAGAAGGAAGACAGAGCCATGGCTGGGGGGAAATTAACAGATTACTTAATGAGTTTTTGTGTCAAAGGGTATCAACTGAAAAGGAAATCTTCACAAGGGAGGAGAAGGTGGACCAAAGTATTAGTAGGGAGGAAGCCATGGAACAGGAGCCTGTGTTCATGGTGAAAACAAATGGCCAGTGCAGAATGGTGGGTGCTTCAAAGAGAGAAGAGTGGGGGAGAAAATTTGTAATCCAAGCATAGGATTAGGTTAGTGATTGGAGGAGGGTTTCCGGCTTAATGGACTTAAGATTGAAACTAAAAGGAGTGTTCATAGTAATCCCCTTCGATGAATGTAAAGCTCTTTTAGACCTGGTAGAAAACGGAGTTGATGTTTTGGCTATTAACATTCAGTCTGATGTTGGGTCCTTTACAGTTGCCAAATGGAGTCCAACGTCTAACTCCAAGGAGTTCATCAAAGATGGTGTGCTGGTGTGTGTTATAGGCTTGTCATTCCATCTGTGGAAATGAAAGGGTACTTTAGAAGTAAAAGATTTCAGACCTATCAGCTTGATTGGGAGCATGTACAAAATTTTAGCAAAGGTTCTAGCTGAAAGACTAAAGAAAGTTTTAGGTGAAATCATTTTCCCAAATCAATTTGCATTTGTCAAAGGGTGACAAATTGTTGACAGCATCATAATAGCAAACAAATGTATAGAAGAGAGGAAGCTGAATGGAAAACTAGGTGTAATTGTGAAACTTGACTTGGAAAAAGCATACGACAAAGTAGACTGGGAGTGTCTCATGGAAACTATGAGGTTAATGGAGTTTGGAAGAAAGTGGATTCAGTGGGTTGAGGGGTGTATAAGACAAGGCTGCCCTCTCTCCCCATTGCTTTTTACTCTTGTCACAGAAATTTTTAGCCAATTGATGAATAAGTCTATTTCTCTGGGTCTGTTGAGAGGTTTTGAAGTCAGACGGGAAGCCACTCAGATTTCACATCTCCAGTTCGCCTACAACACTATCTTTTTCCTAGAGGCTGATGAAGAAATTGTTTCAAATCTGAAAAGGGTCATCACCTGCTTTGAATGGATCTCTGGACTGCAAGTCAACTTCTCTAAGAGCAGTATCGTTTGCCTAAATCTAGTTGGTGCACATTCCCTGAATACTTTCAGAGATCTTGGGATGCAAAGCGGAGAATCTCCCCTTCTCCTATCTGGGGATGCCTCTTGGAGGGAATCCAAGAAATCAAAGTTTTTGGGAACCAATACTAGAAAAATGTGAGAAGAAGCTAGCCTCATGGAAAAGGAACTACCTGTCCAAAGGGGGGGGGACTCATTTTCATTAGAGCCTCTTTGGCAAACCTTCCCACCTACTACCTTTCTATTTTCTTCTTGCCAAACAAGATAGCTATTCAGTTAGAAAAGCTTCAGAGAAATTTTATTTGGGAAGGAGGTGGGGAAAGGGGCTCTCACCTTGTGAGGTGGTCTCAGGTCTGCAAACCAAAGGAAGGTGGTGGATTGGGAGTATGCAACTTGAAAGAAATAAACACAACTCTTCTCAGTAAATGGTTGTGGAAATTCCCCCTAGAACCAAGTGCTCTATAGACTGCTGTAATCACTCGCAAATACAGGAAGAACGCCAACGGTTGGGATAGCAAGCTTCACTTGAATTGGGTCAAATACACCCACCCTTGGAAAGGTATAACCTCGACTTACACTTTTTTCATCTCTTTTATCAGATATAAGGTGGGAAAAGGGTGATAGAATTAAGTTCTGGACTGATCTTTGGTGGGGTAACTCAACCTTGGCCAACTCCTTCCCTCACCTTTTCAGCCTTATCTCAAACCAAGAAGCTTCCATATCCCAGGTTTTACCCCCTTCCCCCCTTATTTTAATTGGAACCTAACTCTTAGGAGACCACTAAGGGACCTGGAACTTAGTGAAATCACTAACTTCTTGCACACTCTCAGAGAGGTATACCTCTCCTGACCTTCATATGTGGACCCTTCACCCATCTGGTAAGTTTTCAACCAAATCTTGCTTCAAGGCTTTAGTTAGGGATGAACAAACCACTGATCAGTACCCGTACAAGAGAATTTGGTATGCCCATATCCCTTCCAGGGTCTGTTTTTTTTTTTTTTTTCGTGTGGGAGGCCAGCTTAAAGAAAATCAACACTTATGATCTCCTTTAGAAAAAGAACCATGGAAGGTCTTATTTCCCCTCATGTCTGTTGCTTCTGCCTTAAGGCTGGGGAATCTGCTAACCACATCCCACTTCACTGTGAGGAAACTAGAACATTTTGGAACTTTTTCCTAACATTATTTGAATACAGTTGTGTTTTCCCAGAACATGTGGTCGTATGCTTGGGACAATGGTCAGGAAGAGGTTTAAGCAAAAGGGGGGGGGGGAACTCTGGCAATCTGCTGCACATGCTATATTTTGGAGCATTTGGGAAGTGAGAAACAACTGGGTGTTTAACAACAGAACAAAAATCTGTGAGGAGCTTATTTCTCTAATCTGTTACAGATGCTTCCTGTGGACTTCCAGCTCAAATTATTTCAGAGGTGTCACATTTTCCGACCTCCAAAGAAATGCCATAAATTTTCTTCACTCTAATCACATACACCTCAACACTTACCGCAGTTTTAGATTTGCCAAGGAAGGGGAGACAACTTTGCACTTTGATGGGAGTGCTTTCGGAAACCCAGGTGCAACGGGTATTGGAGGTGTAATTCGAAGAAGAGATGGTACTATCAGTTGGGCTTTTATTGGGCCGGTTGGGATAGCTTCCTCAACAAAGGTTTAAGCATCAGGATTGCAAGAGACCTGGGTTTATTAAATCTTACCATTAAAGGAGATTCAGCCAACACCTTTAATTGGTTCACTAATCCTGATAGTGGGCCTTGGGCCTTAGCTCACTACTTGGCTGAAGAGAGAGACATCCTCTCCTCCTTGAATGCTCACATGGGCTGGGTTCCAAGGGAGCTAAACTCTGAAGCTGACAGTCTAGCTAAATCTGGCGCTTACAGGGATTACTTATTCAGTGATAGTTTTCTGCCTATGTAACTCTTTGAGTGTCTGATTTCTGTGTACATCTCCTCATGTACCTTTCTTATTTTGAATAAAGTTAATCTTTTCTCAAAAAAAAAAAATTGTGGAAACAAAAGTGGCAGAGTTTATAACTAGCAAACAATGGAGAAAGGGAAGTTTCCGCAGGCAGCAGTTTGGAGATCTCTAAAGGTTGAAGCAAAGCAGTTCCTCTTTGAAAGCTTCAGGGTGAAGGGGAAGAAAGCTTTAAAAATCAGAGAAATAAATATGGCCATGGTTTTCCTGGTAGGGAAGAAGCACTTGGTTGGTTCCAGACTTTCATGGAGGATGCTATTCAGATGAGTTGGAAGATAGATTGCAAAGATTCAACTGAGGTTAATTAATGGCAGGAGGTATGTAGCAGAAAGAAGAAAAAGAAGGTATATGGTGCTTATGTAATTCTTTGGGGAAGGAAAAAAGCGAATGGTTTGATTCCCGAAGGAAAGCTTGGGACTGGTTGGAAAGAGGTTTCAAGTGCTCTGAAGGAGTTTTTTACCTGGGAGGAAGTTGGGGAAGGTAGGAGAATGGAGATTGAAGAAAAGACACAGGTTGTTAGTGGAGATTCTGTAGCGGGGAAGCAGATGGAACAGTCCAAATAAGTAGCAGGAATGCAGGTCATAGGTCAAGCATCAAAGGACTGTAGAATAGTCTTCAATTTATCCAAGAATGGATGGGAGAAAGTTTGTTTTTTACAGCCTCACCGAAAGATTGGAAGAGAATTGCTGAAGAGTTATTACAGATGCTAAAGTTGACCTGTACCATCATTTTAAACTCTTTTGACAAGTGTAAGGCCTTTCTTGAGTTAGTAGGAGAAGAGGTTGAACTCCATGCTGTGTGCTATCAATTGGATTCAGTTGACCTGTATGCGAGAGACAGAGTAATTGTTCAGATCTTAGGTCTGCCTTTTCATCTTTGGACTTTAGAAGTTTTTGATTCTATAGCTTCTCTGTGCAAGGCGAGACTGGATGGTTTTTTTTCAAAGATCTCCATTTAGCTGCAGTTTATCTAAGTATTGTGAACCCTGAAGATATCCCCCATTTAGTAAAGGTGCTGGTTGATGGAGTATTCTACTCAGCTTGGCTTGTGAGGCCATTGAAGCTGCCTTGTGGAGAGAGGGGAGAAGGTAGAAGAAGACTGGTTATGTGGAAGTATGGGATTGGTTCATTCAAATTTGGGTGAGCCTTTCACTAATGTGATAAGTTGTGGGAGAAGGAATTAAAGGGGAAGACATCAGCAACTAGATGGGAGGAATGAATAAGAGAAAAGGAAAAGGAAGCATGCCAAAGGTCCTATGTTCAGGTGCTGATAGATGCTGGCTGTAGGTGATAGCTATAAATATAACCCTAGCAAGTGCACTAATTATCAAGTAGTATAAAAATATCGTTCCCACGAGGATTTAACAAAATAAGTATTAGAACTACAGCCTTCCCTAATTATTTGGACAATCGAATTTCAGATTTGAGAATAAGAACTAATGAAAAAAACAGAAACAGGAAAACAAGAGCAGAAGTAACAATGCTGAAGTATGTAACGATTGGTTGAATTCGCTAGGGCTTTCGGTCCACCTAACCATTCCAATGAATATTAATAGATGAGTTTATCCAAGATAATTTGTCATTCCCATAAGCTGAAGTCTTTCCAATTTTATTTAATATTCTCTCTCGATATATACTAAAACTACTTCTATTAGGTAACCCCTCGATCTCTCGACTGGAGTTCTCAAGAGAGAAGCGCATTAAGTCCAAGGAAAAACTATTATATTGAGATGAATCATGTGTATATACCCCTATATACCATTAAATTCACACCATGAATTATGTGGTCAGCTATGTGAATTCCTCTCTCGATTCATTCACATACGCCTGATCAATTAAGAGATGGTCACTCCTAATAGCATTAAGCAAGATAATTCATAGACTGTATGGAAATCACGATCTTGAATAAATCAGAATAAAAATATATTCATTGATATGATTAGGCTTTCCACAACCCTAACTACAGATAAATTAGTTCATACTAGTAGAAATAAAACAAACAAATGGAAAGAAAGAACTCATGGTTTTGCCCTTGGAGTTGAGATCTCCTCTTCTCCTTGCCGCCACCTCCTTCTTGTAGACTTCTTGCTTGATAGATGGATTGCTCCTCTGCTTCTTGATGCCTCTCTAGTCCGTCCCCTACCCCTTTATATAGCTTAAGGGGAGGGGGTGGTCTCCTACTCTTTCTTGAAGTTAATCTCTCAAAAATAGAAAGTCCTAGTCTAATCCTACTCTTTATCTCTGTCTCTCTTTATCTTTATGGGATTACATCATGAATTTAGATCTGATAAGACTCCTCAGTTTCTTGTTCTTGGATTCGTATTAGACCTCTTCTGCGAATTGGGCTACTGCCAGGCTTTTCTGCAAGTTGGGCTTAAGCTGTGGATTGGGCCTTCCTGCGAATTTTCCCCGACTTCGGGCCCGGATTTGACTTCGATGCAGGCCGAATCTGCGGAAGTCCAAAACATGAAAGTTGTGGCTTTTTCTCTTATCTATCCAGTGGGTCTTGAATCAGCCCAATCGGAGTTCGGATACGCGGGTTAGGCCCAGATTACTGAACGATGCCTAAACTGTGAAAAATCATCCGATTTGCCTTTCTTTGCTCCTAATGCCTTCTTTCATGCCCTGAACCGAAATACAAGAAATATGAGTCCAATTAAGTACTAATTAAGTATGCAAGACAGAATATTTGGGGATAAAAATGTGATAAATTCTACTCTCATCAGTAGGCAGACGTTAGGTCAGCAATTTTCACCAAAGAAGCAACTGAATAGTCAACTAGGAGTAACTGGGGTAAAACAAAGATTAAATATTCAAGGAGGTCAGTTGGTCAGGGGGGAGGGCCATGTGGGCACGATTAGAAAAGGTGCCTGTTTATCTTCTCAAAATAAAGTAAATGGACCTTTATTAAAACCAAGTGGAGTGTAGATCGAATGGGCCCAAAGTACAGGAACTTGGAGCCCAAGAGGTGGAACGCAGGCTGGGCCGAGATAGTATTAAAAGTTCATGGTCCAAAATGTTAAAAGGTCTTAAAGAAGAACAAATGGGCCAGGCCCATGTATTTTTACGAAGACAGGGTCAGGTGACGATTTAAGTGGTCACATGGGACCTCTGGTGAGGCCAATGATGGACTTTAGTTCTGGTCCATCATTGTCCCCAAAGCAAAAAACAAAACACACACACACACAGAGCCAAAGGATTTGGGGCGGGGAAGCTTGTTGCAGTGGAGACCTTTAGTAGCAGAGTATGTTGCACTAGAAAGATCCAATCCCATAAATCGGAAAATGTCTTTGGAATGAGGTGAAGCAGAAGGTTCATTGGAGCTTGAGAGGAAGGTTCTGATTTGGATAAGACAGATATTTCGAGTATTGGGAGTGTTTGTCAGGAAAGAACTTCTGGTTTTTCCAGGGGGATGAAAGCTTCAGCATTGAGCAACTGTTTCTGGAGGAAGATAAAGAAGAAAGACCAAAAAGAAGGGGGAAAAGGAGGAATGTCAAAGAAAGAGGAAGTTGACATAGGTTGAGAGATTAAATGTAGATGTGGCTGCAGATTTAGAGTTAAGTGCAAGGGGGAGAGAAGGAAAGACACAAAGTGAGGGAATGATTGCTTGGGGGTGGAATCTTTGAAGTGTTTCTGTGAAGATAATTAGCAGGAACGTTAGAGGCTTGGGTAGTGCTAGGAAAAGGCGGGTAATAAAAGACCTGATTTGGAAACAAAATCTGGACATAATCATGCTATATGAAACAAAAGTGGTAGATTGGGATAGGAGATGGGTGAGAAGTGTATGGAGCTCTAGAGGGATAAGTTGGTCTTTTATACCCACATCGAGGGCTTTAGGGGGTATAGCGACAATGTCGACAAGGAGGTAGTGGAGCCACTGGAGGAACTAACAAGTTGGTTCTTGGTTTCGTTAAAACTCAAGAGTTTGGGAGAAGAGTTTACTTGGGTATTGACAAATGTCTATGGTCCTAATTAAATATGGAGAGAGAGGTGAAATGTGGGAAGAGCTCTCTGATATGAGGGGTTTGTGGGATGGTCCGTGGCGCCTAGGTGGTGATTTTAATGTGATCAGATTTACATATGAGAAATAATCCCACTCAAGCGGTCACAACTAGCTTCAATGAGTTCATTAATGAGTGTGATCTATTCGAAATTCCCCTCCAGTAAACTATTTTCACTTGGTTCAATCTACAATCTCCCCCAAGGTGCTCTAAGCTGGATAGTTTCATCTTCAATTCTGTATGGGAAGAACATTGGATAGGGTTGTCAGCTAGAGCTTTGCCAAGAGTCACTTCAGGTCACTGCTTGGTTGGCACTGGATCTAAGAATTTTTGAGTGGTCCTAAACCTTTTAGATTTGAAAATATGTGGCTAACACATATTAAATTTATTCATAAGGTTAAAGTGTGGTGGAATGAAGTGGTGGCAGCTCATTGCAAGGGTGGTAAGTTCCATAAGAAAATCCGAACGCTAAAAGGAAAAATTAAAGAGCGGAATAGGGAGCATTTTGGGAGAGTGGAGGAGAGGGAATTAAGTGTTATATAAGTTATTACTTGTAGATTAATTTTCTAGTAGCCTGTATAATAACACTCAATTTACCAGAATACCATAAAATTAAGGGTTCTAGATGTGCTGGCACTTGGATGTTGTGTTTGAGGATTCAAGCTTGGCCTAGTGGTTTTTGATCCTGCAAATTGTATTTGCTTCATGATAGGCCAGCCTTTTCCTTCCTCTCTCCCATTTGAAAGTCGACAGTATAATTGTTGGAGTATCGTTGTTTGATTGTGATGCTACCAAAGATAGCAGCAATGTTAAAGTTGGAACTTCTGAAGTGATGAGGTTGAAGGTCCCACCTGTAAGCATAGAAAAGACATCAGATGCCCTAGGGTGTGGTCCCAAGGGTGAGGACTCCAACAGTTAAGTTAGCCAAGGATTCAAGGAAGCCGAGGTGGTAAGAGTGCAAGAGCAGTTAAGTGTGTTAGGAAGCATAAGAGAGTTATCCGAGGCCTTGAGTCTGTACTTATAGTCAAAGTCCCCCTTACATTGGCATGGTGAGTTCTTGGTAATGGCTCCACACATTGGGCGCCATTAAGATTGGGGTCATTAAGGTGATGACCACGTGGCCGAGCATTACCCTGTCATGAATTCATCAAGAGGGGCTCGGCCGAGGTCGTAACGCCTGTTATTAAGGCTCCTCATTAAGTTGATGAGGAAATGCCAAGGGTGCCCTCCGGGGTTTACATGATGACGATGTTGCCCCCGTGGGCATGCCACATGTCCTTATATGATTGCGGTGATGAATCTGACTACATCAAGTTGGTCATTGTGGTGGCTGGGTGCTTTAATTGAAAAGGGGAGTGTCTTCCTTATTTTGGGGGGATGGTTTATTATTTATGTTAAAGGTTTGGCTTGAATGCTCCAAGTAGGGTGGGGTGGTAGTTGTCTGTTGACTGTTGTCATTGTGGTGATTTTTTGTCAGCACTTGTTCTCTTTTATTTTTATGGAAATTTTTTCTCTACTATCAGAATAAAAAGTCAAATGTTTTTGTAAGGTAGCTGGCCCTTTCACTATTTGCTAAATTGGAAACCACCAACCCTGAGTTTTTCTGGATGATTCCAGTACTGTAGGGCTAGGACCTCTAATCTGTTGGCTTTTGGCTGCTAAAGTGATTAATAAAACTCTTGGTTACGCTTGTCAGAAAGGTTGAGTTTTTTACATGCTATGGGATTTGGAAGCTACTTGACCAATTTAATGTGGTTTGACTACGTATTGTTGAATGTTCTCTATGTGTGCACTTTCTTGGCTGTTTTAATAGCTCAGTTTGCCCCATTCCTGATGAATACTTTTTTGTATGGCTTAGCTTAATGCTTCTGTCTATTACTACTTTTTTCTTACATGCTTTAATCTCATATTTCCTTGGCAAAGGCACTCCCCCCATTTACTTGTTTCTTTATTTATTCAGTAATACAAATTTTGGCTATTTGAGCTATGGTGTGAATTGTGGCTAATATCAGATATGATTAACGGTGACAAATCCTTTCTAATTTTGGTCTGTCAATGATTGGATTAAGTGCGGGAAATATTTGACAGGAACATTTATTTGGTGTTGTATCATGTGATTGCAGATCTGTTCAGGAATTATCTGAAGCAGATAAGGGAAGAAACCAGTGGAAGACTACTGAGTGTTGCATACAGACCTAATGGAACTCCAAATAAATGGTGGTTAGCATTTGCAAAGAGAAAATTTATGAATGTTGTTACTCTGTAACATAAATTTCTGCATGCCCCCTTTTTGGGGTCCCACAAAAGCTCCATTAAACATGTGGTTACGTTTATGGCCAATTTTTGTAATTTCACGTAGAAAATTAAATCAACAATTGAAATTTATAGTGAGGAAATTTGAAAGGATATTGTACTTTGGACCATTTTTATGAGTTAATAAAATCCTCTTTGTCCATAGTAAAAAATCTCTTATTCAACTCAACTCGTAAGCATTGTTCCAACTATATGGGGTATTGACAGGTATATTTAATCGTCTTTTCTAATTAATTTCTGCATATATTTAATCACCTCTCTAATTTGACAAATCAACGCCCTTATTTAATGCTGAGGTAAATGTTCTGAAAGATGGGCTCCAACTATGTCTTGCACTTAATTGGTAATGACATAATGGTGGAACGTGATAATTAATCAAACCTTGGTGCATCTCCAGAATCACGATGGCATTCCCCTTTTGAATATCTATCATCAGTTTCATGATGCGATTCAACTCAGGTCCTGGTTGAGGGTTTCCTTTCATCACATTATCAGTCAGCTCTTGCTAACTGGGGCATTGACTCAGGTACGTGTTATACTCATTTAGCCTTTTTCTTCTCAATCACATAAAAGTGCTTTTAGTAATGAGAGTCTGCATTTCCTGTTCTCAGGTTTTGTTGGTTTCTTTTTCTTGTATTTGGGAGGGTTGAGTGGATAAGGGTGAGATCTTTGTATTTGGTTAGGGGAAGGCAGTTCTGTCCTCCCCTTTGTTTTTGATATTACTGGTTTTATTTAATAAAAATTTAAGGTCGCTGCCCCTTCACTGTTTGGGGCTAAAAAAATATATCCATCTACCCTTCTCTCTCTCTCTTTCTTTCTTTATATATATATGTATGTATGTATGTATGAATATATGTATGTATATGTAACAATTTGAAGTTTACAGGTAGAATTTTTTAAACCATAATAATGCTAAAAATGATAACCCTTTAGTATAGGAAATATCAACATTTGGCAAAAGGAAGCAGAGAAATTGGTCTGACCTGAATCCAACATGATTGAGTTAGGGATAAGGTTGGTGGAGTTCAATAGCTCAGTTTGGGTTAGGATTGATCTAACCCAACCTAAGCTGGCCTGGTTGGAGCCAAGTATTGCCCAAGTGACCCGATAACCCTTTGGTATAGGAAATATCAACATTTGGCAAAAGGAGGCAGAGAAATTGGTCTGACCTGAATCCAACATGATTGAGTTAGGGATAAAGTTGGTGGAGTTCAATAGCTCAGTTTGGGTTAGGATTGGTCTAACCCAACCTAACCTGGCCTGACTTGCACTTGGGCAATACTTGGCTCCTACCACGTTGGAGGACATATGTTCTACCACCTCTTGATTTTTAGATTTAAGCCCTAGACTCTATACTCTTAAACTCTTAAACCCTAAATCCTAAGCCCCTAAACCTTATCCTTAAGTCTTAAAGTTTTAAACCCTAAAATATAAATTCTAAAGCCCTAAGAGCCTAAACCCTAACCCTAAATCTTAAACCTAAAACCCTAAAATCTAAACACTAAAGTCTAAACCTTAAGACAATCCTAACCTTAAATCGTAAATCCTAAAAGATAAACTCTGAATTCTAAACCCTTAAATCATAAACTCTAATCCCATAAACCCTAAAACTAGTGTGTAAAATGCATATGGTAGGGTGTATGTCCTCCAACGTGGTATGAGGCAAGTTTTTTCTCTTGCACACCCACTACACCTTATCACAATTGTTTCTCAAAATGACATAGGTTTTACATTTTACGTGCTTTTATTGGTGGTATTATATCAACTTGAGAATTAAAAAAAGAAGAAGAGTGAGAATAATTATTTTATCATTTAGTATTTCTTCTATCGTTTCACATCTTCCCTAGATGTCTTCCAAATATGTTTTATGCATTATTTATAGTCCTTTGAACTTAAGATTTAGTGTTATTGATGTATTTTGGGATTTACATGAGTTTTCCTAGCGAATCAAGTGTATTTTTAATTACTTCACCATATTAAAGTGTATCATGATTGTTAGAAGGGTTGGGATCCATCATATGGATGTTCAAACCATGCTAGATGGTTGGGCGAAATTTCAAAAATTTCCTAATCCTTTTGGGAATCGAATTTCCTATGTTTTGAAAAACTACATTTTTTATGATTAGTCTTGTACTAAATCGGACCAGATTTGAAACCAAACAAAGAGGGAGATTTGTACCTGATATAGATACCACAAACGTAGGTCCCAAGGTGGAATTTCACACCTAAATCAGTCCTAAAATGAGCCTCCATTGAAGATGGTACAGTATATATGTGAAGTTGATTCAACAACACAATTTTCAGCAAAACTAAGATCCAATTGCTTGAATCGATTTGAGGATGATGAGCCTGATATCCCCTGAATTTTTATTTAAAAAATCATAGGAAAAACGGATTTATACCAGTCCCAGGTAGTTGATGTTGAACTAGGAAAAACTGAGAGATAAAATGGTGTAGAGAAAACTAGAAACAACAAAAATATGAAGTTGTCTTAGATTGGTCCACCCCCTCATCTTTTAATGGAGCTATCTTCTAATCTAATTAGGAGATAATCTAGATCTAAATCAAATATGGACTCCAATTAGAGATATACCTTATTTTCTTATAAAATTAGGTGCTCCATACTCAGATCCAAACCCAGATTTGCCCCATGGAACATGACAACTATCATGTGACAGTTTAATTGATCTTATTAATTATGGGCCTTATGCCCATCAGCTATAAGGCTCACGACCCAAGGGTGTTGCATGGCCAACTTAGGCCTGATTTGTATGGTGTGAGACTCCACAATGACCTCACATAATTCCCCATGGGTTCGACTCAGCCTCTATGAAAAGGCTTGATCGAATTCACTACTAAATGCCGTAAACCCCTGAGCACATCACTATGGGCTCAATATGGGCCCAAGATTTACACTTAAATGATCATTGAATTCAACTATCATATGAACATACAAGGATAATAGACTTAAGTAAGATAAAGTCCATAAGATAATCAACCTTGTAGTGGTCTTTACACTTAACCTCTTGACCCATAATGATCACAACATTACTCGATAGAGAATGACCTCTCCTCTAGCTGCAAGATACGATGTCACACTCTCAATTTGGATGGATCCCGGGAATTAAAATCTTTTGCAAATATTTTTAATAATATATATCATAAATATATTTTGCAAAATCAGATTTTAAATACAATTGAAATTCACTATTGATAATTTAAGTTTCCATCAGAGAGAATGTAAACCATATCATTCACTTTTTCCGACAAAGGGGTTGATCCTAACACTATGATCACTTACTCAGATGAATTCTCAAACTACCCCAATATTCTCAGGTTTTGACCCTTAATGGATCTCATAATTAGCATATCAAAGATAGCCTAGTCGAATACCTAGTGTAATACCATAATCAAGTCTAGGGATTATGTATAACTTTCTAGTTTTTCTCATCAATTTTCAAGTTACAGGGCATAACTGGAAAATGGTTCGGGTTCAATGTTTCATCCAAACACACACTGCATGTGCTTCGGGTCTAACCCTAGTAGCTGAGACAAGTTGCCCCAATTTGTTTGACAGTACATCAGTGTCAGTTTTGAAGGGATGAGAGATCTAACATATGGATGGCCAAACCCTACAGGTAGGTTGGGCGTAATTTCAAAAATTTCTCTCTCTCCCATGTGGGAATCACATTCCCTAATTTAGAAAGTTGCATTTTCAAGGACCAATCTTGAACCTAAACCAGACCAGATCTGAAACTAAAAGGTAGGAGAGGGATATACCTGATACGGAGTAATAATAACCCCCAACGAATGTGTTCATGCCCAAGGAGAACACCAAAGACTGTTCCCACTGAAGATGACACAGCGTTGGGTGAAACAGAATCAACAGGATGTTTCTTCAGCAAGAACTCGATGGAGGTGAACACGACTTCTAATTATCTTTTCTCCCAAAAGATAATATCAATAACTCTTTTTGATTGCTCCTACAGGTGGAAATCGAACTAGTAGAGGCGACAAGAGCAAGAAAGGGTAGAAATCTGAGGTAGTTAGACTACAAGATTTATTTCTTGTGATCTGCGAATCAGAAGATCTCTCTTCTTTTCTGTGTTTTTTGGTTCGCCCTTTGCTGCTCTATTTATAGCCTTTAAAGAGAGGTTCTCCTAATCCCATTAGGGGTTTCCTAATCCAAATCTTGTATTTGGATCTAGAATCTCTTTAAGAGATAAGGATAATCCCTTATCTTATTTACAGATAAAGATCAACCCTCCTAATCTAATTAGGAGTTTCCTGATCCAAATCTTTATTTGGATTTGGACTCTCTGATAGGATAGGGATAACCCCTTGTCCTATCTACTGATCTGAATCCTAAAATCGCCATCTTTTAATTAATCACATTAAGCTAGTTCGATCTGGGCTTTAGGCCCATTAAGTCCATTTGCTTACTTACCTTCCTATTTGCTACCCAGTTGGATATCCTTGTGTGGCATGGGACCCAAACATTGATCTACACATCAGTCACATGGGTTCAGCCCAGCCTCTATTACAAGGCCTGGCTGAATTCACTGTAGGAGACAATGAACCCCTAAGTCCATCACCATGGGCTCTTAATGGGCCCAACATTTACACTAAATGGTCTTTGGGTCAAGCCACCATATAAAACCCAAGGACTGTGGGCATATGCGAGATTATCCCATCAGGTATTACCCTCAATGGTCTTACACTTGACCTCTCAGTCCATAATGATGAAACACTGCCCAACAAGAGAGGACCTCTCCCTTGGCTGCAGGGTATTGTGTTGCACTCTCTACTCACATGGATCCCGGGAATTAAAACCTTTTGCAAATAATTTGAAACCATAATATATATATGTATATCTCTATATAAATATATTTTGCAAAAACAAATTTCAACGGTTGAAATCGACTGTCGGCAATTTTGGTTTCTATCAGAGAGAGTGCATCCCCGATCATTCATTTTGTCCGACAAAGGGGCTAATCCTGTCACTATGATCACCCACTCAGATGAATTCTTGAACTGTCCCAACATACCTAAGTTTTGACCCACTCTAAAGATCTCACTGATCGGAATATCAAAGACAGCCCAATCCGACACCTAGTGTAGTATCATAATCAAGTCTAGGGGTCAAGTGTAACATTCCAGTTTTGCCCATCTATCTCCAATGTCTAGGGCAATACTGGAATTTTAGTCCGGTTCAGGGTTTTAAGAAAACCCACACTGCATGTACCTCAGGTCTCACCCTGGCAGCTGAGACAAATTACCCCAACCAACTTGGTGGCACATCAGTGTCAGCCTTGGCAAGATAAACTTCCCCAGATCTATCCAACGACTGTGAAGATTCTAAACTAACACGGGCATATGTGTCCAGTTTAAGGGTATTACACAGAAACACACCATAATAACATGAATAAAATATGTACTTTATTCATTTACATTAAATGTCATAATGTACATCATTCTGATTGGAGCTAAGGGCATACACTGTTTAACAAGTTTTGATAGGATAAACTCCCCAAGTCTATCCAATGACTGAAAACATTCTAAAATAACACGGGTCTCATAAATGTTTAGTTTAAGGGGTAATTACACAGAAACATATCAATATCAACATGAAACAATGATATACTTTTATTCATTTACAATAAATGTATCTGTACATCAATCTAATTGGAGCTAAGAGCATATCTATTAGATACGCCCCTTTAATACTCTTTGTGTTTTCAATACGTTGAACATTGTCTAGTTCTTTTAGACCACTTTAACATGCAACAAGTCATTTCTTTTTTTCCCTTTGTTCCATAAATGGTACCTCATGCACATGATCAGACTATGTAAGTCTACCTTTCCTCATTTTATCATTCACTAGGGCAATTTAAGATTCCTATGAGCAGATTTGTTCATGGGCTGGCTTGGGGCTTGGCCTATGAACATTTTACATTGCTCGAAGTCCAAGCCCATTCAAATTTTGGCAACACCTAAGGCCGAAACCTGGCCCACTAACAGGTCTACTTATGAATATGCTTGCTCTTTATCATTTTTTTTTTTTGGATTTTTAAATCTAGTTCATCTCAACATTCACATCTCTTCCACAGTAAATTTTTGGATTATTCATTTCTAGACTATGTAAAACTTTACTTTATATACAGCATTGCTTGCCTTACATGAAGTTATTTTATGAAACTTTCCTTTTAGTCTTGGTGGCATCCTTACATCATATATTAGTTTAGATGTACTGCATTTATTCCAGCCCACTTTAATTCTACGAATGATGTTTTCCTTGATCATTCTCTTGTTTTAATTTATCAAATCAGGAAGGTAATGGAAGATATAACACTAAGGTAACTTGCAGTCTCCAATCGTAATTCCTTGGTTTCAGGTGGAGGGGCTGCATCTTAAAATTTTATTAAACAAACCAATGTAAGATCAACAATAAAGGGGAGGACATAGAACCACTTATGTTGTATGTTCCTTCACTCATTCTTAGAACCACCCAAAACAAAACAAAAAGAATTAAAATAACCTTGGATTGGGTAAATCAGAGATCACATTGCAAGCAAACAGACTTGGTTGATTGTACAACTGTTTGTGGATGTATAATAATACCCAAATTTGGAAGATAATGCACAGATCTATTTGCTTCTCTAAAGATGTGATTAAACAACACTCTTAGTTGGGAAGAGATCATAGTCACTTCATGAAATTGATAATAGACGTTAGAAGGGGAGTCTTGCCTATGATCATGAGACTAATGAGCTTTAAATTATCACATTCTACCAATATATCATTCCATCCTTGGTTTAAACAAAACCGAAGTCCATCATAGAGGGAATACACTTCAGCTTGCATTGATGTGCACTAGCCATGAAGAAACATAAAGCTTGCCACGAATCTGCCTTCATTATATCTAATGATACCCCCTCGCCACCAGAGCCAAGGTTTCCTCTACAAGCTCCAGTAATGTTCAGGATGCCTTTGTTGCAAATGATTGTATAGTGGGGTATTTCTAGTTTGCCCTTTCATTAATTATCTTATTATAAAGTATACTCAACCATAATGGTTATGAATTTCCTATTAAATAGTGTATTCCCTAAGCTCCAATCAGTTTGATGTACATTATGACATTTATTGTAAATGAATAAAGTACATATTTGGTTCATGTTATTGTGGTGTGGTTCGGTGTAATACCCTTAAATTGGACACATATGAGATTCGTGTTAGTTTAGAATCTTCACAATCGTTGGATAGATTTGGGGAGATTTATCCTATCAAGGCTAGCACTGATGTGCCGCCAAGTTGGTTGGGTTGGCTTGTCTCAGTTGCTAGGGTGAGACCTAAGATACATGCAGTGTGAGTTTTCTTGAAACCCTGAACCAGACTAAATTTCTGTGTTGCCCTGGACCTTGGAGACAAAGGGCAAAACTAAAATGTTACACCTGAACCCTAGACTCAATTATGGGTTGTCTTTGATATGTAAATTAGTGAAATCCTTAGAGGGGGTCCAAGTGAGTGAACGGGACAATTCGAGAATTCACTTGAGTGGGTGATGATAGTGATAGGATCGGCCCCTTTGTTGGACAAAGTGAGTGATCGGGGAAATGCACTCTCTTTGATGGAAACCTAAATTGTCGGTAGTGAATTTCAAATGTGTTTAAAATTTGGTTTTGTAAAATATATTTATATAAAGATATACTTATATATATATGTTTTCACAAATTGTTTGCAAAAGGTTTTAATTCTTAGGATCCATGTGAGTAGAGAGTGCAATACTGTACCTTGTAGCTGAGAGAGAGGTCATCTCTTATCGGACACTGTTTGATCATTAAGGGTTGAGAGGTTAATTGTAAGACCATTGGGGATTATACCTTATGGGCTAATCTCACATTTTCCCTTAGTCCTTAGGCATTCATAAGATGGTTGGACCCAATGACCATTTAGTGTAAATGTTGGGCCCATTAAGAGCCCATGGTGATGGACTCAAGGGTTCACCGTATTCAGTAGTGAATTCGAATAGGCCTTGTAACAAAGGCTAGGCTGAACCCATGTGGCTAATGTGTAGATCAATGAAGGGTCCCATGCCATACAAAGAGAACCAAGCTAGCCAGCATTAGAAGAAAGTGAGCCTAAAAGCTTAATGGGCCTAAAGCCCATTTCGAATTGGGTTAGTTAAATTAATTAATTAGTGGCGAATCTGAGTATAGATCAGCAGATGAGGATAAGATGATAACTCTTATCCACTTAAAGAGTCTAGATCCAAATAGAGATTTGGATTAGGGAACTTCTAATTTGATTTGGAGTAGCTGATTTTGATCTGCAGATAAGATAAGAGATTATCCTTATCACTTAAATAGTTCATGTCCAAATAAAGATTTGGATCAAGAAACTCATAATCAGATTAGGAGATTGACTTTTTAAGGGTTAAATTTTAAGAGGAGGGCGAACTAAAAAATAAAGGATACATAGAAAACACAGTTTGATTGTTTCTGCCTTCTTCTCTCTTTGCTCTTGTAGCCCTACCCTGTTCGATCTCCATTTACTTGGAACTGATCAAGATTAGATCTTAGTATTATTTCTTGTTAGAAGAAACTATTCTAAAGCTGTGCTCACTACCCCATTCGATTCTTATTGAAGAATTAGAGGTTCTTGGTGAAGAACTACCTACTGATCCTGCTTCATCCTAAGCTATGTCATATTCAGTGGAGGGAGGGTTTGGTACACTCTTTGGGTGTGAACACTTGCGTTGGGACCTAATCTTGGCTTTAGATTTGGTCTGGTTTGGTTACAAGAACAAACCTTGAAAATGTAATTTTCTAAATTGGGAATACGATTCCCGGATGGGAGATGAAATTTTTGAAATTTCGCCCAACCTTCTTGTAGGGTTCGGCCATCCATATGATGGATATCCCACCCTTCATTGGTATTAGAGACAGCTTTAGGTCTTGAATCAAATTAGATCTGATCTGGATCTATGCAAATGGGCAGAAGACATTCTACCCGATTTGCGCAATTAGTAGTTTCTCTAGGAATTAGTTCCCAAATTTATGGGCATATGATCTGAAAAATAAATCTTTATTATTATATTATATTTATGGAATTGTTCTGTGAATATTTCTTGAATATTTGGGCTGCACGTGTGATGGAGATCGAATCTTTTTGGTGCCAAGATTTTTGTACCCTGCTATTTCTTTTCTATTCAATTTGGTCTATAAATATATATTTTTTTAATTTTTTAGACAAATTGTATAGGACTTCAATGTGATGTAATAATAATAGAAAAATTAGGTTTTTCTATTTTATTTTCATCTAGAGATTGTTGGAGTGCACGACAAAGGAGAAAAAGATTTCGCATTAAGAAGTTATGCGATCTGTGATTTGTAGATATCTATTCTGCAACCTACGATTATTTTTTCTTTGTAGGTTTGCAGGATGTCCAAGAAAATCACAGTGCAGCCCTCTGATTTCGTTTTCTTGATAATTTTGATTATTTAGATTTACTTTATTTTTCAGGTCATTATTCTTGAATCAAATCTTGAACTGAACACCAAAACTTGGGCCGATTTGCACCAGATTTGGTCCAAACTGGTTGGACCAAATTGTTGGTTTGATGGGTTGGTTTTTCTGTCCCAAATTCAATTTCAGCCAGAGGGTTGATGACTTACTTCAAGTTCTAATTTGGCCCACCTCTGTAAAACCCAGCTTTAATATGTTAAAACTGCATCAGCCCTGATTCAACTATATGGGCCGAACTGCTCTTTGCAATTCATCCCATATACCTAGATAATGTTATTTGATAATATTATGGGCTCTATTGGGTTGACACTGATTTAACCTAATTAATTTAGGGTTTTATAGATATTTTAATTAATTGGATCAATTTGTTTCATGCATGTCATGTATAGATGTGTGATGTGCTACGTACATGGGCCATAAGCACTTTGCCCATGTAATTCGATAGTGGCTCTTTCTCAGACCATGGTTGAATGCACATCATTTCCATGGTATCCATAAGATCATTGGATGATCTCCCTGCTTAATGGGCCTCACATCAACTTCCTCCCCAAGAGAAACCGTGTGGAATCCTAGCCGTTTAGGGCCCATTTAAATCTAACTCTGAGAAAGTTAGTGGGATCCACTTTTGTTTGACCTAAATCAGAACTAGGGCATAATATTTCGTTCCCTCTAGTGATAAAGAGATTCATATAATGAACTTTTTAAAGGCCTTCCATCCTTAGCATGAAGATGAGTCCTTCAGTAATGAGGAGATGCACCATAAAATTGGGCAACCCATATGTTTTTGGATCTGTCATATTGTTTCATAAGATGATAGGGGCGTCATAGACGGATGTGGGAGGGGCCTATCCTAAAATGGAAGACTCTCTTACTGTACCTTGACATTCACAAATATGATGGGTAAGTACTTATTGGACAGAAAGGTTTAACCTAAAATGACAATGAACCTTGTCTTATAGAGGCCAAAGGGAAAGCTCATAAGATGAGTGGATATAATCCTTCATAGAAGGTGGTGGGGTTATGCTGCTGAAACAGTTGGCTCCATGCACAGTATGTGGTTTTCTACATTTCCAGAGACATAATTCGTAGTCTTCGTCACTGAGATAGGAGGGAAATCTCAGAGATGAGCAAATGGAAATGGAATATAGATTAAAAGTCATTTCTATGTAGATAACATGAATCAAATCAGGTTGTGGAATAATTTTTGCTTTGCCTTTTATCAGAAATGGAAAATGGACAATTTGCCAAACTGTTGAACGATAAGAAGTTTAAGGGCCTAAACTACGTTGACTGGTTTCGTAACCTTATGCTGATTCTGACGTTTGAGAAATTGGACAATGTTGCTAAAAACCCTGCTCCGAATCGTCCAGGTGATAGGGCTTCTGAGGCCCACAGGAGGAAATATCAAGAATGGGAGGAGAAAAACTCTCTTGTCTGGTGCTACATCATTGCCTCCTTAGACAACTCGATACAATGATAGTTCGATCAGATCAAGTATCCAAGGAAATCTTGGATAATCTAAGGAACATGTACAAAGAGCAGAATCATGCTACTCACATAAAGGTCCTAAAGTAGTTTACGACCACTCAAATGTCCAAGAACTAGTTAGTTCATGACCATTGTCTTTAGATGATGGGATATATTAATGAACTGGAGGCTCTTGGGTCTGGGCTAGATCATGTCACCAAAGTTGATGTCATCCTGAACTCTTTGCCTCTTTTCAATCAATTCATTATGAACTATAATATGAACAAGTTAAATGTTAGCCCATATCCATGCTTGTTGAAAGTGGAAAATCATGCAAGAAAAAGAGGAAGGCAAAGAAGAAACCTCGGAACAAAACTAGCAAGCCTAAAAAATAAAAGAAGGGCAAGACATCTGATGCCTGCGACTTCTGCAAGTAGACTGGCCACTGGAAGAGGAATTGTCCTCAGTACCTAGAGGCCAAGAAACAAGGTAATTTCGATTCCTTTGTCATAAAGACCAAATTGTTGGTTACTTCTGCTTCTTGGTGTATTGACTCTGGGGCTTCTACTCATGCATGTAATACATTGTAGGGGTTTAGGACTAGCAGAAGACTGAGTGATAGAGAAGTGATTCTTTACTTGGGGACTTTTGCAAGTATTGTAGCTACAACTATTGGAACTGTAGAATTGTATTTCAGAAAATGAATTATTACAACAAAAGATTGTCTTTATGTACCTAATTTGAGAAGAAATTTGATTTCTGTTTAAAAACTATGTGTGGATGGTTATTCTGTTCTTTTCAGTAATGTGATTATTATAAAAAAGGAATAACAAATTCCTCGCATATGGAGAACTTGAGAATGGTCTCTATGTTTTTCATCATTCTCTGGAAACAAATATAACTGAAACTACGTCAAATAATATCCCCAAGAAAGAACTCGTGATACAATTAATCTCACGTGCCTGTGGCATTACCGACTTAGCCACATTAACATAGATCGTATCACAAGGTTGATAAATGATGGTCCTTTGGATTTTTAACTATATAAGATCTTCCAACCTGTGAACCTTGTTTTTAGGGTAAGATGACGAAACAACCATTTACCGATAAGACTAAAAGATCAATAGGCACACTTGACCTCATACATACTGATGTATGTGGTCCCATAAATGTTAGGACACATAACCAGCACGTTTATTTCATAACATTTACCAATGATCACTTACAGTATGGTTACGTGTACTTAATGAGACACAAGTTTGAATCCTTTGAAAAGTTCAAAGAGTTTAGACAGGGGGTTGAGAAATAGTTAAGGCCCTTCATTTAGATCGAGGAGGTGAATATCTCTCTGACAAATTCAGGGACTACTTAAAGGAAAATGGGATAATATCACAACTGGCTTCTCTTGCTACACCACAGTTAAACGGTGTGTCAGAGAGGAGGAACTGGACTTTATTGGATATGGTCCGATCACTTCTCGTCCACTCGGAATTACCTGCATCCTTTTAGGGATACGCATTAGAGACTGCGATATATGTGCTGAATCAAGTTCCAACTAAATCCGTTCTGAAGACTCCCTATGAGCTTTGGACCGGTAAGAAACCAAGTGTGAGACACTTGAAGATTTTGGGTTATCCAACACATGTTAAAAGATCATATGCTGACAAATTGGAATCCAAGACCAGTCGTTGCCTATTTGTAGGTTACTCCAAAGGCTTTGTAGGGTATTTATTCTCTGACCTAGGAGAAAAGAAAGTGTTTTATTGTCAAAATGCCCATTTCTTGGAGGAAGATTGGATCCTGAACAATCATCATCAAGAAGTTGTTCTTGATGAGGAGAGCTTAAGGGTAGTGGGAGATGTCCCACAAGCTCCAGTTAATAACCAACCTAGGAGATCTACCAGGGTATCCAGGCCTCCAGTTCGTTACAACTATGACAAAGAAAGTTACTTGGTGGAAGCCACGACCAGTGAGGAGGATCCTGTGACTTATACAGAAACTATGTTGGACATAGATTCCTTAAAGAGGGTAGATGCCATGAGAGCTGAGATGGACTCAATGGAGAGCAATGGAGTATGAACTCTAGTAGATTCGCCCCGTAGAGTAAAAGCAATTGGTTGCAAATGGATATATAAGAGGAAGAAGAGCCCCAATTGTAAGGTTGAGACCTACAAGGCTCGTCTTGTGGTGAAATGGTACACTCAGAAAGAGGGAATCGACTATGAGGAAATCTTTTTGCCCGTGGCCATACTTAAATACATTAGGATCCTAGTAGTTGTAGTAGCATGCCGTGACTATGAGATTTGGAAAATGGAAGTCAAAATTGCGTTCCTGAATGGAGATCTTACTGAAGATATTTATATGTAGCAACCGCAAGGTTTCATAGCTGCAGGATAGGAACACATGGTATGTAAACTTAATCGATCCATATATGGACTTAAAGCAAGCTTTTAGGAGTTGGAACATCTGGTTTGACTCTACCATCAAACAATTTGACTTTGAACAGAATCCAGATGAACCCTGTGTTTATAGGAAGACTAGTGGGGATAAGGTTACATTCTTGGATCTATATGTAGACGGCATTCTACTCATTAGGAATGATGTAAGAATGTTGACTACGGTGAAAGTATGTCTTTCACAACAATTCTCCATGAAAGATCTTAGAGAAGCCTCTTATATCTTGGGACTTTGACTCTATAGAGATAGATCGAAGAGGATAATAGGATTATCCCAATCTACTTGCATTGACAAAATAGTCAAGAGATATAGTATGGAGAACTCTAAGAAAGGAAATGTTCCTTTCAGGCATGGAGTCACTCTCTCCAAGGGAATGTCTCCCAAGACACCTGAGGAGATTGAGGGCATGAAGGAAGTTCCCTATGCCTTTGCTGTAGGGTGCATCATGTATGCCATGCTGTGTACTTAGCCAGACATTGCTCAGGCCATGAGTGTGGTAAATAGATATCAATCTAACACAGGACAAGAGCATTGGACTGCTGTAAAAAATATACTTAAATACATTTGAAAGACAAAAGAGTTTTGTTTGGTGTTCGATGGTAATTCACTACACATCATCAGGTATACTAATATCGACTTCTAATCAGGCCTAGATGATAGAATATTTACATTTGGTTACATCTTCACGATAGGGTCATGAGTAGTAAAAATAGTAGATTCCACAATGCAAGGCAAACACATTGCCATAAGAGAGGCTGCTTAATGAATGAAGGTATACATTATAGAATTTGGAATTCAGCACATCACCCATTCCACTATTGTCTGACAACACTATTTTTACAGAAGATTGATGTTAAAAGATAACATCAGCGGAGAATGTGGCGGACCCAATGACTAAGCCATTGACACAGAAAATGTTCAAAAAACACGTGGAAAGTATAGGACTCCAGCTTGTACCCGATTGGACCTAAGTGCAAGTGGGAGCTGTTAGACAGTGTATGCCCTTATCCCCAATCAGCTTGATGTACATTATGTCAGTTGTTGTAAATGAATAAAGCACATATTTGAATCATGTTATTGTGGAGTGTTTTTGTGTAACACCCTTAAACTAGACCCATATGAGACTTGTGTTAGTTTAGAATCTTTACAGCCATTGGATAGATCTGTAGAGATTTATCCTGCCAAGGCTAACACTGATGTGCCACCAAGTTGGTTGTGGTGGCTTGTCTCAGATGCTAGGGTGAGACCTGAGATACATGTAGTGTGGGTTTTCTTGAAACCCTGAACAGGACTAAACTCTAGTGTTTCCCGGGACCTTGGAGACAAATGGGAAAAATTGGAATGTTACACCTGACCCCTAGACTCGATTATGGTACTTCACTAGGTGTCAGATTGGGCTGTCTTTGATATGTCAATCAGTGAAATCCTTAGAGGGGGTCAAAACTTGGGTATGTTGGGACAGTTCAAGAATTCACATGAGTGGGTGATCATAGTGACATGATCAGTCTCTTTGTCAGACAAAGTGAGTTATCGAGGAAATGCACTCTCTTTGATAGAAACCTAATTTGTCGGTAGTGGATTTCATATGTGTTTGAAATTTTGTTTTTCAAAATATGTTTATATAGAGATATACTTATATATTATGTTTTCACAAATTGTTTGCAAAATGTTAAAATTCCTAGGATACATTTGAGTAGAGAGTATAACACTGTACCTTATAACCGAGGGAGAGGTCCTCTCTTGTTGGGCAATGTTTGATCATTAAGGGCTGAGAGGTTAAGTGTAAGACCATTGAGGGTTATACCTGATGGGCTAATCTCGCATCTACCCATAGTCCTTGAGCCTTCATAAGATGGCTGGACCCAAGGACCATTTAGTATAAATGTTGGGCCCATAAAGAGCCCCTAGTGATGGACTCAAGGGTTAACTTTATTCAGTAGTGAATTCGACCAGGCCTTGTAACAGAGGCTAAGTTGAACACATGTAGCTGATGTGTAGATCAATGATAGAGTCCCACGCCATACAAAGGGAACCGTGTTAGACAGTTTTGTATGCCCTTAGCTTCAATCAAAATGATGTACTTTATGAGTTTATTGTAAATGGATAAAATTGCATATTTGATTCATGTTCCCTTGTTATGTTTCTGTGTAATACCCTTAAACTGGACACTTAATGGGACTCGTGTTAGTTTAGAATGTTCACAGCCAGTGGGTCGGTCTGGGGAGACCTATCCTGACAAGGCTGACACTGTGGTGCCACCAAGTCGGTTGGGGTGGCTTGTCTCAGATACCAGGGTGAGACCCTAGGCACACACAGTGTGGGATTAATTGAATATTTGAACTGAACCAGATTTCCAGTATTGCCCTGGACCTTGGAGATTGATGGGCAAAATTGGAAAGTTACACCCGACCCCTAGACTCGATTATGATACTGCACTAGGTGTCGGATTGGGCTATCTTTGATGTACCAATCAGTGAGATCCTTAGCGGGGGTCAAAACCTGGGTATGTTGGGACAATCTAAGAATTCATCTGAGTGGGTGATCATAGTGACATGATCAGCCCCTTTGTCGGACAAAGGTAATGATCGGGGATGCACTCTCACTGATGGAAACCAAGACTACCGGCAGCCGATTTCAATCGTTGAAATTTGTTTTGAAAAATATATTTTATATGAGATATAAAAGTATGCATATTATGGTTTCCAAATATTTGCAAATATGTTTTAATTCCCGGGATCCATATTTGAGAGAGTGCAACACTGTTCCTTGCAGCTGAGGGAGAGGTCCTTTCTTGTCGGGCAGTGTATGATCATTATGGGCTGAGAGGTTAGGTGTAAGGCCATTGAGGATAATACCTGATGGGCAAATCTTGCATCTGCCCACAGTCCCTGGGTGTTACAAGGTGGCTTGGCCCAGGGGCCACTTAGGGTAAGTGTTGGGCTCCATCTGATGGGTTTACAGGGGGTGCACTGTCCATAACAGTGTATTCGGCCAGGCCTTGTAACGAAGGCTGGGCTGAACCCATGTGGCTGATGTGTAGATCAATGTTTGGGTCCCACGCCATACAAGGAAGCCCAACTGGGCAGCAGATTGGAAGGCTTGATGAATACATAACCCTAAATGGGCCTTAAGCCCATTTCGAACTGGGCTAATTTGATTAGTCTTTATGGGGCGAATTCTGAGATAAGATCAATTGATAGGATTGGGCCCACACCCTATCCTCTCAGAGAGTCCAAGATCTAAATGATATTTAGATTCATAAACTTCCTAATTAGATTAGGACCTGGCTGATCTAATCTATAGATAAGATAAGGATTATCCCTTATCTTAAAGGGACTTTTAATCCAGATATGATTTGGGTTAGCAACTCCTAATGGGATTATGAGCTGATCCCTTTAAGTCTATAAAAGGAAGAGGGGGCAGCAGCCTTTAGACACAACATCCAATAGACTCAAGTCTTGTCTTCAGAGCTGAGATCACAGAGGAGAGAATTTTGTACCCTGCAAATTCTTTCTAGCCGCCTCCTTCCTGCAGCCGCCGCCTATAGCAGTTCGATCTCCATTGCTTGGGAGAAATCAAGATTGGATCTTGATTCCAATCTTTTGTAGAAAAGATTGGTAGGAGTTGTATTCACAAGCCGTCCAGGTGATTCTTAGGAAGAATCGAGTTCTTAGGAAGGACACTGCTGATTCTGCTCCACCCTGCACTGCGCCATCTTCAGTGGGAGCAGTTTTTGGTTTTTACCTTCGGCGTGAACATCTCCATTGAGAGATATTATTTCTCTGTATCAGATATTATCTCTCTCTCCTCCTTTTGATTCAGATCTGGTTCAGTTTATGGTTCAAGAATGATCTTTGAAAATATGATTTTCTAAATATGGAATTCTATTCCCAGTTGAAGGGAAAGAAAAAGTTTTTTGAAATTCACCCCATTTATTCCGCAATCTTGGGCATCCATGTGATGGATTTCCTATTCCTTTAGTGGTATCAGAGCCATGGTTCAAATCTTGAACCATTCTGTTTCAGATCTGAACCTGCGAAAAAGGGAGAAGGCGTTCTACCCAATTTGCATTGCTATGGGTTTTGAGAAATTTGTTCCCAAAACAAATGGGCAAATAATCTGAAATTAATTTTAAATAAATCTGATTATTGTTTACAATAATTATTTATAATTTTCTTGATTTATGGGCTGTTCGTACAAGAGGAGATCGAAATCTTGGTTTGCGCAGGGAGAACTGCAAGATTTGCAGTTTATTGAATTTATTTATTACATTTGGTCTGTAAATAATTTTTTTTAATTTTTAGACTCAATGTATAGGCATTCGATCTGATGTAATAATTAATAGAAATAGGATTTCTATTTAATTTTAATTTTGGATCGAAGATGGCGGTGCAGAGACGGATATTTCGCAGATTGGAGATTCGCTATCAGCGATTTGTAGTTTGAGAAACTGCAATCTGTGATCTAACCTCTGTTTTGAGGGATGGAGTGTGCGAATAGCCCTGATTAACTGATTATTGTTTTTCTTTTATCAGTTATTTAATTTCAGATTATTTTCTTGAATTAAGGATTTAATTAAAAAATCAAACCCTAGACCCATTTGAACCAAGATTGGTTCAAACTGTTTGGACCAATTCTAGGGTTTAATCAAGGCTGAAAGTCAGCCCTAATTTTTCCCACTAAGGGGCCTGAGGATTGATATTTAATTAAATGGTTAATTCATCCCGGCCTGTAAAGGCCTAGTTTTAAATAGTTTAAACTGCTAAAAGCCCATTTAAAGGATAAAGCTATATGAGCCGAACTGGGTAACCCTAATTCAGCCCATATACCTAGATAATATTAATGGTTAATATTATGGAATTTTAACGGGCTTCCAACGGGCATTATAGATAATTAATTTATTAGATCAATTTATCCCTACATGAGATGTATGGATGTGTGATGTGCTTCGTACATGGGCCATAAGTACTTGGCCCATGCTCATTTGACAATGGCTCTTGCGCACACCATGGCTGAATGCACATCATTGCCATGGTGTCCCTTTTGATCATTGGATGACCTCCCTTAGTGGTAGGCCCCACACCTCATTGAGAGGTTACGTGCGGAACCCTAGTCGATTTAAGGCCCACCGAAATCTGGCTTTATGAAAGTCAGTGGGAGCCACTTTGGTTTGACCTAAATCAAACTAGGGCGTAATTATTTGTTCCCTCCAGCTAATATGAGTGCATGTGATAGGGAGATTCATATGATGAACTCTCTAAAGGCCTTCCATCATTAGCATGAGGATGGGTCCTTCAGTAATGAGGAAACGCACCAGAAAATGGGCTATCCATTTGCTGTTGGACTTGTTTGAGTGTTTCATAAGATGATAGGGGCGTCATAGACCGATGTGGGAGGGGCCTCACCAGAAAATGGGAACTCTCTCACGGTACCTTGGCGTTCACGAATATAATGGGAAAGCACTCACTGGACAGAAAAGTTTACCTGAAAACGGCTCTGAACCTTGTCTGACTGAGGCCAAAGGGAAAACTCATATGATGAGTGGATATGATCCTTCACAGAAAGGTGGTGGGGTTATGCAGCTGAAACAGTTGGCCCCATGCACCCTATGTGATTTCCCACATTTCTAGAGACAACCCGTAGTCTCCATCACTAAGAAAGGAGGGAAATGTCAAAGATGAATAAATGCAAATGGATCGTAGATTAAAATCCATATCTATGAAATGAACATGAATCAAATTAGGTTGTGGACTGATGTTTGCTCTTTTATTAGAAAATGGCAAACGAATCTTTTGCAAAGCTTCTTGATGACAACATGCTTAAGGGCCCAAACTACGCCGACTGGCACAAGAACCTTATGCTGGTCCCAGCATTAGAAAAGAGTGACAAAGAATCCTACCCCGGAGCGTCCGGGTGACAGGGTTTCTGAGGCCCGAAGGAGAGACTATCAGGAATGGGAGGAGAAGAACTCCCTAGCCCGGTGTTACATCATCGCCTCCTTGGACAACCCAATACAGAGGCAGTTCGATCAGATAGAACTTGCCAAGGACATATTGGACAGCCTGAGGACGATGTATGAAGAGCATAATTATTCTACTCGGCAAAAGGTCTTGAAGCAGTTCATGACCACTCAAATGTCTAAGGGCCAACAAGTTAATGACCATTGTCTTCGGATGATGGGTTACATCAACGAACTGGAGGCTCTTGGATCTAGGCTAGACCTTGCAACCCAGATAGATGCTATCCTTAATTCTTTGCCTCATTCCTTTAATCCGTTCATCATGAACTATAACATGAACAAGCTGAATGTCAGCTTGCAAGAGCTCAGCAATATGTTGCAAAGAGGTGAAGAATGATTAAAAAGGATGAGCCTGTCGCTTTGCTTGTTGAAGCTAGCAAAACGGGCAAGAGAAAGAGGAAGGCAAAGAAGCGTTAGAAGAAAGCCACCAAGGGCAAAAGGCAGAAAAAAGACAAAGCATTGGATGCCTGTCACTTCTGCAAGAAGACCGACCACTGGAAATGGAATTGTCCTGCCTACCTGGAATCCAAGAAAGGTAATTTGAAAACTTGTGTTATAGAAACCAACTTATTGGTAGCTTCTGCGTCCTGGTGTATTGACTCCTAGGCTTCAACTCATGCGTGTAACTCACTGTAGGGGTTCAAGGTAAGCAGAAGGCTGTGTGAAGGAAGTCACTCTCTACTTGGGGACTACTGCAACTGTTGCAGCCGCAGCAATAGGAACCATGGAGTTAATTTTTAGAGAAGGAAAAGTTATACTAAAAGATTGTCTTTATGTACAAAACTTAAGAAGAAATTTGATTTATGTTTTAAAATTTTGTGCAGATGGTTATTTTGTCTTCTTTAGCAATACAATTACTAATAAAAGAAACAACAGATTCATTGCATATGGGGAACTGGAGAACGATCTCTATGTTCTACATTCTTCTCTAGAAACTAACATAATCGAAACTACGTCAGCTGAAATCCCCAAGAAGAGAGCTCGTGATACGGTTAATCTCACGTGTCTGTGGCATTACGAATTGGCCACATCGGTGTTGACCGAATCACAAGGTTGGTAAAGAATGACCCTTTGGATTTTCTAACTGTAGAAGATCTTCCCACCTGTGAGCCTTGCCTGCAAGGCAAGATGACAAAATGACCCCCCTGAGTGTTAGGACACGGAATCAACATGTGTATTTCATCACCTTCACAGATGATTTCTCACGATATGGTTACGTGTACCTAATGAGACACAAGTCTGAATCCTTTGGAAAGTTCAAAGAGTTTAGACAATAGGTCGAGAAACAGTTGGGGAGAGAAGTTAAAGCCCTTCGATCTGATCGAGGTGGCGAGTATCTCTCTAACGAGTTCAGGGACTACTTAAAGGACAATGAGATTGTATCACAATTAGCTCCTCCTGCTACACCACAACTTAACGGTGTTTCAGAGAGGAGGAATAGGACCTTATTGGATATGGTCTGGTCACTTCTCATACACTCAGAGTTACCCACATCCTTTTGGGGTTATGCATTAGATACTGCAATTTATGTGCTGAATCGGGTTCCAACCAAATCGGTTCCTAACACCCCATATGAACTTTGGACCGGAAAGAAACCAAGCGTCAGACACTTGAAGATTTGGGGTTGTCCAGCACACGTTAAAATAATGAATGCAGACAAGTTGGAATCCAAGACCAGCCGTTGCCTATTTTTAGGCTACCCAAAAGTCTCTGTAGGTTACCTATTCTATGACGCAAGTGAGCAGAAAGTGTTCTGCAGTCGAAATGCCTAGTTCTTGGAGATCGATTATATCCTGGACACCCATCATCAGGAAATTGTTCTTGATGAGGAGAGCTCAGGAGCAGTGGGAGATGTCCCACAAGTTCTAGGTAGTGACCAACCTAGAAGATCCACTTTGGTATCCAGGCCACCAGTCCGTTATGGTTATGACCAGGATAGTTACCTGGTGGAAACCTTGACTAGTGAGGAGGATCCCGTGACTTACATGGAAGCTATGTTGGCCAGAAGTGGGTGGAGGCCCTGAGAGCAGAGATGGACTCAATGGAGACCAATGGAGTCTGGACTCTAGTAGATATGCCATCCGGGGTAAAAGTAATCGGTTGCAAATGGATTTACAAGAGGAAGAAGGGCCCCGATGTTAAGATTGAGACCTTCAAAGCTCGTCTGGTGGTGAAAGGGTACACTCAGAAAGGGGGCATTGATTATGAGGAAACCTTTTCGCCTGTGGCCATGCTTAAATCCATTAGGATCCTGTTAGCTGTAGTAGCATACCATGATTGTGAGATTTGGCAAATGGATGTCAAAACTGCATTCCTGAATGGAGATCTTACTGAAGATATTTATATGCAGCAGCCGCATGGCTTCATAGCTACGGGTCAGGAAAACATGGTTTGTAAACTTAATAGATCCATTTATGGATTTAAGCAAGCTTCTAGAAGTTGGAACATCCGTTTTGACTTTACCGTCAAATCGTTTGACTTCGATTAGAATCCGGAACCCTGTGTTTACAGGAATTACAGTGGAGATAAGGTTACCTTCTTGGTTTTGTATGTAGATGACATTCTACTCATTGGGAATGATGTAGGAATGTTGACTACGGTGAAAGTATGGCTTTCACAACAATTCTCCATGAAAGATCTTGGAGAGTTCTCCTATATACTGGGTCTTCGACTCTATAGAGATAGATGGAAGCGGATAATAGGATCATCCCAATCTGGCTACATTGACAAAATAGTCAAAAGATATAGCATGGAAAATTCCAAGAAAGGAAATGTTCCTTTTAGGCACGGAGACACTCTCTCCAAGAAGATGTCTCCCAAGACTTCTAAGGAGATTGATGGCATGAAAGAAATTCCCTATGCCTCTGCCGTAGGGAGCATCATGTACGCCATGCTGTGCACTCGCCCTTGGATTGCTGTGAAAAACATACTTAAGTACCTTCGAAGGACAAAAGAGTTTTGTCTAGTATTCGATGGTAGTTCACTACAGATCCAAGGGTATACAGATTCCAATTTCCAGTCGGATCCAGATGATAGAAAGTCTACATCTGGATATGTTCACGATAGGATCGTGTGCTATTTGCTGGAAAAGCAGCAAACAGGGGTCCACTACAGAATCCACGACCGAGGCCGAGTACATTACCGCAAGTGAGGCTGCCAAAGAAGCTGTGTGGATGAAGAAGTTCGTTCACGAGTTGGGAGTAGTTCCATCCAGCACATCACCCATCCCATTGTTGTGTGACAACAATGGAGCTATTGCTCAGGCTAAGGAGCCACGAGCCCACTCAAAGTCGAAGCACATTGAGAGGAAGTACCATGTACTGAGGGAGATTGTTGGTAGAGGGGACGTCCTGATTCAGAAGGTAGCGTCAGCGGAAAATGTAGCAGAACCATTGACAAAGCCACTAGCACAGAAAGTTTTTGAGAAACACGTGGAAAGCATGGGACTCCAGCTAGTACCTGATTGGACCTAAGTGCAAGTGGGAGCTGTTAGACAGTTTTGTATGCCCTTAGCTTCAATCAAAATGATGTACTTTATGAGTTTATTGTAAATGAATAAAAGTGCATATTTGATTCATGTTCCCTTGGTATGTTTCTATGTAATACCTTTAAACTAGACACTTAATGAGATTCAGTTAGTTTAGAATGTTCACAGCCAGTGGGTCGGTCTGGGGAGACCTATCTTGACAAGGCTGGCACTATGGTGCCACCAAGTCGGTTGGGGTGGCTTGTCTCACCGGCTTGTCTCAGCTACCAGGGTGAGACCCTAGGCACACACAGTGTGGGATTAATTGAATATTTAAACTGAACTAGATTTCCAGTATTGCCCTAGACCTTGGAGATTGATGGGCAAAACTGGAAAGTTACACCCAACCCCTAGACTCGATTATGATACTGCACTAGGTGTCGGATTGGGCTGTCTTTGATGTACCAATCAGTGAGATCCTTAGCGGGGGTCAAAACCTGGGTATGTTGGGATAGTCTGAGAATTCATCTGAGTGGGTGATCATAGTGACAGGATCAGCCCCTTTGTCGGACAAAGGTAATGATCGGGGATGCACTCTCACTGATGGAAACCAAGACTGCCGGCAACCGATTTCAATCGTTGAGATTTGTTTTGCAAAATATAATTTTATCTGATATATTATGGTTTCGAAATGTTTACAAATATGTTTTAATTCCTGGGATCCATATTTGAGAGAGTGCAACACTGTTCCTTGCAGCTGAGGGAGAGGTCCTCTGTTGTCGGGCAGTGTATGATCATTATGGGCTAAGAGGTTAAGTGTAAGGCCATTGAGGATAATACCTGATGGGCTAATCTTGCATCTGCCCACAGTCCCTAGGTGTTACAAGGTGGCTTGGCCCAGGGACCACTTAGGGTAAGTGTTAGGCCCATAGAGCCCATCTGATGGGTTTTCAGGGGGTGCACTGTCCATAACAGTGTATTCGGCCAGGCCTTGTAACAAAGGCTGGGCTGAACCCATGTGGCTGATGTGTAGATCAATGTTTGGGTCCCACGCCATACAAGGAAGCCCAACGCAGTTTGGAAGCTTGATGAATACATATCCCTAAATGGGCCTTAAGCCCATTTCAAACTGGGCTAATTTGATTAGTCTTTAAGGGGCGAATTCTGAGATAAGATCAGCTGATAGGATTGGGCGCACACCCTATCTACTCAGAGAGTCCAAGATCTAAATGATATTTAGATTTGAAAACTTCATAATTAGATTAGGACCTGGCTGATCTAATTTATAGATAAGATAAGGATTATCCCTTATCTTAAAGGGACTTCTAATCAATATATGATTTGGGTTAGCAACTCTTAATGGGATAAGGAGCTGATCCCTTTAAGTCTATAAAAGGAAGAGGGGGCAGCAGCATTTAGACACAACATCCAACAGACTCAAGTCTTGTCTTCAGAGCTGAGATCACAGAGGAGAGAATTTTGCACTCTGCAAATTCTTTTTAGCCGCCTCCTTCCTGCCCCCGCCGCCTATAGCAGTTCGATCTCCATTGCTTGGGAGAAATCAAGATTGGATCTTGATTCCAATCTTTTGGAAAAAAAAAGATTGGTAGGACTTGTATTCACAAGCTGTCTAGGTGATGATTCTTAGGAAGAATCAAGTTCTTAGGAAGGACACTGCTGATTCTGCTCCACTCTGCACTACGCCATTTTCAGTGGGAGCAGTTTTTGGTTTCTACATTGGGCGTGAACACCTCCATTAAGAGATATTATTTCTCTGTATCAAGTATTATCTCTGTCTCCTCCTTTTGGTTCAGATCTGGTTCAGTTTATGGTTCAAGAATGATTTTTGAAAATATGATTTTCTAAATAGAGAATTCGATTCCCAGTTGAAGGGAAAGAAAAAGTTTTTTGAAATTCGCCCCCTTTATTCCGCAATCTTGGGCGTACATGTGATGGATTTCCTATCCCTTCAAACCAAGCTAGCTAGAATTAAAAGGAAGTAAGCTTGAAAGCTTAATGGGCATAAAGGCCATTTCAAACTGGGTTAATTGGATTAATTAATTAAGGGCGAATCTGGGTATAGATCAGCAGATGAGGATAAGAAGATAACTCTTATCCACTTAAAGAGTCTTTATCCAAATAGATATTTGGATTAGGGAACTTCTAATTTGATTAGGAGTAGTTGATCTTGGTTTGCAAATGTGATAAGGGATTATCCTTATCACTTAAAGAGTTTAGATCCAAATAAAGGATTGGATCAAGAAACTCCTAATCAGATTAGGGGATTGATTCTTTAAGGATTAAATGTTAAGAGGAGGGTGAAATAAAAAAAATGGATACTTAGAAAATACAGTTTGAATATTTCAACCTTCTTCTCTCTCTGCTCTTGCCACCCTACCCTGTTCGATCTCCATTTTCTTGGAACTGATTAAGATCAGATCTTGATATTGTTTCTTGTTAGAAAAACAATTCTGAAGTTGTGCTCACTACCCCATTCGATTCTTGCTGAAGTATTAGAGGTTCTTGGTGAAGTACTACCTGTTGATCCTGCGTCATCCTAAGTTGTATCATCTCCAGTGGAGGGAGAATTTGGTACACTCTTTGGGTGTGAACACCTGTGTTGGGAGAATCATTTTTGCATGGATTCTGTATCAGGTATACCTCTCTGTAATCTTGGTTTCAGATTTGGTCTGGTTTGGTTACAAGAACGAACTTTGAAAATGCAGTTTTGTAAATTGGGAATACATTCCCGGATGGGAGTAAAGAAATGGTTGAAAAATTTTCCAACCTTCCTACAATGTTTGGTCATCCATATGATAGATATCTCATCCATTCATTTCCCATACATTTTTGAACTTTTAACATACCATTAGTTCCTCAAGCTTTTCCCTTCATTTTCTAATAAATGTCTTGTTCAATGTTGAATAGGCAGTTTAAGGTGTAATTAGTTGGAACTATTAATCCTTCCCTAACTTGCACCTTTTATATATTGTTCACTTAAAAAGCTTTTAAAATATGTAACTTTTAAAATTTTATTCATGATTTCATCATTCTTTACTAAAATTATTTGATCTTCATCTTTTTTGTACATCTAACATGATCCATCCCTACTTTTTTTTTCTCATCTTTGTTTTTTATGTCATTAGTACTTAGCTTATAATAAGGTTTGTCATGTGCCTTAAATTTAACTTCATTTGCTACCTTCCTTTTCATTTTTAATATTCTATATTTGAATTTTATTAAATTTTATAGCATACTCAGTTTACCTTGATTGCATTTTAAAATTTTGCTCCACTATCAATAATAATAATAATAATAATAATAATAATAATAATAATAATAATAATAATAATAATAGCAATAACAATAACAATAACAATAACAATAACAATAACAATAATCATGATGATGATGAAGATGATGATGATAACGATAACGATAACGGTTATTTTTTAATTTCTTTCCTCCATACGGGTTGTTATTAGTAAACCATCATCTACTTCATTATTCTTGCAAAACTAAATCTTTTATACATCCTATCATACATTGCGCTTAATTTTTTTTTACATAATTATCTAGGTTTTCTCTTATAAAAATCATTTTTTTCATTTAGTTTGAATGTTTAATGTTGTTGTTAGGGCTGTTATTAGACTGTTATTAGTTTATTTTCTCTGTTAAGTTGTAATCAGGGGTAATCTTGTAATTTTCTTATTTTAATCACTCTAATATATAAGTTAGTGAGGGCGCTACCATTGACATCTTTTGGCAAATATTCTTCTCTTTTCCTCTATTACAAGTCAATGAGGGTGCGCCTCCACACTCTATTGAAAATACCTATTTAAAAAAAAAGATAGAAAGATGGGCCAAAAAAAGAAACAATAAGGAAAATTAGCATTATTGAGAAGTTATATATATCATTTCATTTTGAAGTCAAAGGAGAACCATTAGTGGTCGTTTTTGAGGGAGAGATTTGAATAACATCTTGGATCCAAGTATATATAGCAACCTTATACTCTAGTTAAATGGATGGTGAGTATTGTAATAATGTCTAGAAAATAAAAGCCTATACTATCTTCATTACCAATTCTTAAGAATTTTGTATCTACTAATTATACACAAATAATGCAAGTAATGAGCATTGATATGTGCCTTTTTGAATTAAAGTAAACCGCAGAGAGCATGTTTCTGGATTTCCATGCTTGTTCTTTTCTTTCCCCACTTATTAATAAGGTTAGGGAAGGATGGTGTTTATGGAGCCAAAATTTGTTGTTAATCCAAAGAGTCACTTAATTTGATGGATATATCTACATTTTTTAAGCAATGGATATGTCTTTTCTCCATATCCCTATAGGAAATTGAATCCCAAAGGCATCTATAGGATATAATACTTTGATTTTATAGGTAAACATTAGATTAGACTCGACAATCCAAACCTTGTTATATAACCCCAAAACCAATTCTTGACTTCCTTTTTTCTTAGGAAAATCTTCTCACTTCTTAAACTTAGGTTCAATCAATTAGGGTTAACAAATATGAATAGGCATGTTGGGTTAGGGTTGGTTAAGGCCTCAACCTTAACCTAACTAAGAATCAAGGTTGATATTTTTTAACCCTATCTGTTGACCTGACCTTTAACACAACCCAACCCGACCTAACCTTTTTGCGTCAGATTTAGGATAACGTGGCCCTTTAATTTAAGGTTATGTTTGACTGCACGTAAAATGAAGGAAAATGAATAATTTCCTTAGAAAGCTATATTTAATAGGAATTCCCTGTTTTCCTATGTTTTCTAGTTAATTTAGAAAATAAGTTTACATGTAAAGAAATGTTTAAGTATTACAAGATATTAGTTGAAATCAACCTCTTTTTGATTGGATTATAAAGAATTAGAAGGTACACCATTTGTAAGCAGGAGGGTAAGGCTGTAATGAGGTTTACCTAAAGAATGGTAGATGGCTTTAGTGCAGGAGAAAAAGGTATGGTTGTAGGCTTGGGAGAATTAGGGTTTCAGAGTGGTAAGGCTTTTGTAGGGATTCTTGAAGATGAAGGTAAAGAGAGTTTTAGATATTGCCTATCTATAGATGCAAATACATAAAAAAAATAAAACATTCCAAAGTGGAAAAGTTTGTTAGAATTCTATTAGATGTTAAATAAGCAAGACATTTGGGGTGTTTCTACTTATTCATGTGGAGATCCCAAGATCTTGATTCCCATCCTTCTCTTCGAAGTTTGCACATGAGCACTAGTGTAGCTATTGCTCCCTTCTAAAAATTGGCTTGGTCATGTTATAACAATTCTTTATTCCCAAAAATGCCTAAGTGTTGAGTGCCATCTTGTGACGGGAAATAGGGCACAAAGGTAGTATTAAAAGAAAAGCATAACGATGTTGTGACGTTGTGCTATTGTGGTGTTGTAATGTGATGCTAAGGCAAGATGCCATCATGACACAAGAAACCTTTATGATATGAGGTTAAATCGTAGGACAAAATTTTAGTAATGAGATTCTTAAGCCAGAGATAACAGGCTTATGATGCGATGAGTTTAAGGCTTAAACTATGGTGTGGCCACTTCATGGTTATGTGTTTGCACGATTCTCATCGCAATTCCCATGGCCTCTAAATCCATGTGCTTACATTAACCCTCTACTTATTTATAGAAATCATTTTGTTAGTAAGTCAATCTACCATTGCGCTGGAAAGAAAATTGGGTTTGATTATTTCGTTGTTTATCTGTTCTAATGTAGCCCGCTTGCTTATTAATAGAAGTAACTTTGTTAGCAATAAAGGAGTATTGTAGTTGTGAGGTGGGTGTGCTAATAGTTTTGTTAGGTGTGCGATAAGAAGTCCCTTGTATATGAGAAGATCATGGATATTTTGATAAAATGTTTAATATTATTGATGGTATATTTTGATTAATTAAAGGTATTAAAAAGAGTCCTTAATGCAATGCAATGGAATGATTAAGTGTCATTTTGATGGCTCATTGATTGTGCAAGCATTAAATGACTATCGGAGTTATTACGAAAAGTAGGTGTCTATTATGTAATTTTGCAAAACCAAAATTCCTAGAATGCAAATTTGCAAGCGTGGTTATTACATTGAGGTGCCACATGGCATTGTACACATGTACTAGGTTCATTTAAATAACTTGGAGGTTAATAAAATCGTTATTCAATTTGAATAACCATCAATCTCTTCATTTTCTTCTTGATTATAGTTTCCATTCCTTGTAACTAACATCTTCTTCAATTCTAATGACCTTTATTAGTAGGAAGCCATGGACAAGAACAAGTCAACCACAATTGTTGTTGTTGCTTCATTTCACCCATTTGAGGCTTTCTTGTAGCAAGTAGATATAGAGCATCTAGTACGAAAAACAAATGAGTGAAAGAGAAGGAAACTTGTGAAGCCTTTCATTCTCCCACACCTGTGGTAGTTGATGAAAATGGAGGCTATGATGCAATTAAGGGTAAATAGTTACTATGTTTCTATGATGTGTTTCAGAAGGAGATCTTGTTCCAATGTTGGGATTCTAATGGGGAGGAATACATATAGTGGGTAGATAGGGTATTAAAACATCAAATGTAATGTAAGTTTGTAAGGTTCTTAGGTTTATTATCATAGTAAACTATTTTAGGAATATGGCAAGGAATAGAGGATTTGAGTAAATTAGAACCCATATTAGCACATTGGTGCCCAAGGACCCATACATTTTTGAGTGCCTTTTGGTGAGTTTCGGATTTTAGCAAAGGATGTTTCCTTGATGGTAGACTTTCAAGTGAGAAGGGATTTTACCTCGCCCAGAATTGGCAAACAATTGTTGTTTGCTAGAAGGGTTGCTCCCTCTCGACAATGAGGTAAAGGAAGATATTTCTACCTTCAAGGCATCTCTATCAAAGACAACTTCTAAGGGAAGACGCCACTTGAAAAGTAGCTTAAGTTTTGTTTTGACGAAGATTATGGAAAGGAAGAAATTAGAGGTTGGCGTGCTGTCATAGTCACCTAAAAATAAAACCTATACTCCTAAAAATAAATGCAGTAGTGCGAGTAAAGATCATTCCCATAAAGAGTATCTAACCTACTTTGTGTGCTACGCGAACAAAGATGGAGGGGGGGTTGTATGCAACGAACCAAAATTAAAAAAAAGAAAATCAGAATTAAAAAGAATGAAAATTAAATGAGAAACAATGCAATTCAGTGTAGAATGAGTCTTGGTCTAAGTCAACATCCACCATCAGAATTTCATTACTGCTCATCGATGCAAAGATAAATCAATTCAGACTTTGAATATTCATCGTAAGAATTATTTTTTTGCATCTCCCTAATCTCAGTTAATCGGAAAATAAGCGATCCTCTTAACCCTTACTACTGAACAACCCCTAAACAAGTGTTAAAGATTTAATCTAGTAGTAGCCTTAAGCATTAGAGATCGATGAAGCTAAACAACACAGGCACAAGTGGTTGCATTTAATTCACTCGAGTATTCTTCCTAAAATCTAACAATTTCTGACGCAGCAAATCATTAACCATAGTTGCTTCGCAGATTAGAGGGATCAAACAATTACAGATCTGATATCTAACATAGCAGTAGATTGCAATGAATAATAAAATAGTAGGCCTCCTAGCAATCAGACGAAACAAGCATGAACATGAACATAGAAGAACATTCGATATTCAAAGTATAAATCAAACAATAAAAATTAAATTAGATCTCACAGTTTTGTTGATTTTGAGGCTTTTGTTTCCTTCAACCAAGTATCAAAATTTAGCCACGCATGGTCATGGTGAAAACTCAAGAAAGATCAGAGAAGAGAGAAGAGAAAAGAAGGGAAGTGTGGCAGCCCTAGGTCTGATTGTCTTTTCTCTTGTTTTTCCTCTTTTCCCCCAAGAGAACCCTACAAAATCTCCTAAAATTTCTCTATATAACAGTCTCCAAGTCTAACTTATCAAAAAAAATATCAAAGATAAGATAAAACAAAATTATAATGTAAGTGGGAGAGTGGTGATTTCGCGCATGAAAACTTGCAGGCTAAGAAACGTTTTCAGCACGTCAGTAGTGCGGTTGCAGCTATTTCGGGCTCGATTTCTACCTCCATTAAGTTAATATCTATCAAAACTCAAAACATGAAAGTTATAGAGTTTTTCCTTATCGTTCCAACGCATCTTGAATCATCTAAATCGGAGTTTGGATTAAATAGTTATGCTCAAATTACGATGTAGTGCCGAAACTGTTCAGAATTACCCGATTAGCCTTTTTTTTTTCACTTAACGCCTCCATTTGTGCCTAAATCAAAAAATAAGAATAATGAGTGCATTTGAGCATCAAATAAATATAAAAGACTAAATATTAAGGGAAAAATATGATATTTTTCATTCTCATCAAATCCCCCCACACTTAGCTTTTGCTCATCATCGGGCAAAACTCAAATTCACTTTCCCCAAAATACCAATGCTACAATGCCATCAACAGAAAACAACCAGGCTCTTCAATACTCATAACACATCATGGACAAACATTCTTAACAACTTTCAATTACTTAGTAAACATTTTCACTCAAAGATGGAATAAACTAAATAGTAGACCCTCACGGAAATAAACACTCAACTCTCATGTTTGAAGGGTAAGTGTTTTGCTCAAATTCATTCTAATGAAAATGATCTACCATAGGCTTGCATATCTTCTCATTCTCCACCACTGGGATCACATTCATAACACAAATCAAAAGGACTTTTCAAGGGTTGTAGTGGAGCTTAGGATTAAGGTGGAAAATATTTGGGAATGTAGCTGAAAAGCCATTGAAACTACTAGAGCAAAACTAAATCATATAAAGCTCGAAAGTATAAGACATGTCAAACCAATCACTCCATTCAACAACTTCTTCAATTTTGCTTTAATGCATTTAAAGCATGTAAAACTCCTGCATTGAAAAAGAGATTATTCAAAGGAACACTTTTTGTTTGTAGTAGGGAACAATTCTTCACAACAGCTTTCACCTTTGTATGTATAAGCAGCCTCCTTTTTCTTGGAATTTTAGGAGGGGCATGGATAGTTTGTAACATCAAAAGCAATTTCCTCCATTCCTTCCTTTCATCTTTACTTTTTCTTTTCTTTTTTCTTTCTTTCTCTTTTTTTTTTTTCTTTTTTTTTACTGTTTTTTTTTCAAAGCATATCAATCATTGGAACTCATGAATTGAGAATGAAAACATGTTCCATTTCACCATTCACAACCATACCATGAATCCAAACACTCCCATGAAATTTTCACATCCATACATATCATAATGATGAGTAATGCTCCACTAAGTCTACGACTTGGGTAAGGGTATTATTTTTTTTTCTTGGGTCTAAAGCTTGTAACATGGGTTTGCAATGAATGAGAAAGGTCAATAAAGCTCAAAGGGGTTCAACAAAGAGGATAATTTATCACAACGTAGGCTATTTGGCTTATATAGCTTATAACAAAAAGGGCCTTAATCATGTTCATACATGCTTGTGTCAATGTGATCTTGAAGAGAATCAAGACAAGTTCTAGAGAAACAAATCCATGGAAAAATATCTCAAATGAAAGATAATAGTGGGACTGATGTGGATTTGTCAATCCAAAGGCTCAAAATCTCACTAGTTTTTGTCTACTAAATTTAGTCACTACCATTCTCAAGCAAAATAAGTAGACAAGTTTATTCTAAGTTGGAAGATTATTTATCCAATCATGTTATGAGCTTTTCAATCTTAATTAAATCTTGCTCATGGCATACACAACTTAAAAAAAATCGTTGCAAACCACAAAATAAAGACCAATTTTTTTTTCAAAAAAAAAATGCAGAATTAAAACACAACCTAAATCCCCTCCCCCACACTAAAAATTTACATTGTCCCCGATGTAAGGTAAAATGCAAAGAAAAGGTAGAAATAGCTAAAACATAAAAGCGAAAATAAGAAACGAAAGAAAAAACAAACTTCCCTTTTTCAATTAGCATAAATCGGATCCTCAAGGTCCAATTATTCTAGATTCTCTACTTGAAAGCCTTCGTGGAAATGCTTGAGTCTTTGGCCATTCACCTTGAATGCTTTGAAAGGATAGGATATCCATCACATGGACGCCCAGAAATTGCGGAATAAGGGGGCGAATTTAAAAAAATTTTCCTCTCCCTTCAACTGGGAATTGCATTTCCTTTTAGAAAATCATATTTTCAAGGATCATTCTTGAACCATAAACCGAACCAGATCTGAACCAAAAAGAGTAGGGAGGGATTATACCTGATATGGAGAAGTAGTATCTCCCAATAGAGGTGTTCACGCCCAAAGAAGGATCCAAAATCTGCTCCCACTGAAGAAGGCGCAGTGCAGGGTGGACTAGAATCAACAGTGTTTTTCCAAAAGAACTTGACCCTTCACAAGAATCAACTGGATAGCGTGTGGATACAGCTCCAACCAATCTTTTCTTCAAAAGATTGGTATCAAGATCAAATCTTGATTTCTCCCAAGAATTGGAGATCGAACTACTGGAGGCGGCAGCTGCAGGAAGGAGGCGGCAAGAGGTTATTTGCAGGGTGCAGAATTCTCTCTTCTTGTAATCTCAGCTCTGAAGACAAGAGTGTGTTGGTTGCATATCTAAAGGCTGCCACCCCCTCTTCCTTTTATAGTCTCAAAAGGATCAGCTCCTAATCCCATTAGGAGTTGCTAACCCAAATCATATTTGGATTAGAAGTCCCTTTAAGTGATAAGGGATAACCCTTATCTTATCTGTAGATGAGATCAGCCATCTCCTAATCAGATTAGGAGGCTTCCAGATCTAAATCTTATTTAGATCTTGGACTCTCTAAGTGGATAGGGTCTGGGCCCAATGCTATTAGCTGATCCATCTTAGAATTCGCCCATTTGAATGGCTAATAAAATTAGTCCAGTTCGAATGGGCTTAAGGCCCATTTAAGGTTATGTATTCACTCAGTCTTCCAAACTGCCGCCCAGTTGGGCTTCCTTGTATGGCATGGGACCGAAACATTGATCTACACATCAGCCACATGGGTTCGGCCTACCCTTTATTATAAGGCCTGACCGAATACACTGTTAAGAACAGAGCACCCCCTGAAATTCATCTCATGGGCTCTTTGGGCCCAACACTTACCCTAAGTGGTCCTTGGGCCAAGCCACCTTGTAACACCCAGGGATTGTGGGCAGATGCAAGATTAACCGATCAGATATTATCCTCAATGGTCTTATACTTAACCTCTCAGCTCATAATGATCATACACTACCCGACAAGAGAGGACCTCTCCCGCGGCTGCAAGGAACAGTGTTGCACTCTCTGCTTGTATGGATCCCGGGAGTTAAAACCTTCTTGCAAATATTTCAAAACCATATATATATATATATACTTTTATATCTCATATAAAATATAATTTGAAAACAAATCTTAACGATTGAAATTGGCTGCCGACAATCTTGGTTTCCATTAGTGAGAGTGCATCCCCGATCATTACCTTTGTCCGACAAAGGGGCTGATCCTATCACTATGATCACCCACTCAAATGAAATCTCAAACTGTCTCAACATACCCAGGTTTTGACTGCCGCTAAGGATCTCACTGATTGGTACATCAAAGACAACCCAATCTAACACCTAGTGCAGTATCATAATCAAGTCTAGGGGTCGGGTGTAACTTTCCAATTTTGCCCATCAATCTCCAAGGTCCAGGGCAATACTAAAAATCTGGTCCAGTTCAAAGATTCAATTAATCCTACACTGTATGTGCTTAGGGTCTTACCCTAATAGCTGAGACAGGCCACCCCAACCGACTTGGTGGCACCATAGTGTCAGCCTTGTCAAGATAGGTCTCCCCAGACCGACTCACTGGCTGTGAACATTCTCAACTAACACGAGTCTCATTAAGCGTCCAGTTTAAGGGTATTACATAGAAACATACCAAGGGAACATGAATCAAATATGCACTTTTATTCATTTACAATAAACTCATAAAGTACATCATCTTGATTGAAGCTAAGGGCATACAAAACTGTCTAACAACTCCCACTTGCAATTAGGTCCAATCAGATACTAGCCGGAGTCCCATGCTTTCCATGTGTTTCTCAAACACTTTCTATGATAGTGGCTTTGTCAATGGGTTTGCTACATTTTCCGTTGACGCTACCTTCTGAATCAGGACGTCCCATTTACCAACAATCTCCCATAGTGCGTGGTACTTCTTCTCGATGTGCTTCAACTTCGAGTGGGCTCGTGGCTCCTTAGCCTGAGCAATAGCTCCATTGTTGTCACACAACAATGGGATGGGTGATGTGTTGGACGGAACTACTCCCAACTCGTGAATGAACTTCTTCATCCACACGACTTCTTTGGTAGCCTCACTTGCGGCAATGTACTCGGCCTCGGTCCTGAAGTCTGCAGTGGACCCCTGTTTGTTGCTTTATCAACACACAGCACACAATCCTATTGTGAAAACATATCCAGATGTAGACTTTCTATCATCTGGATCCGACTGGAAATCGGCATCTGTATACCCTTGGATCTATAGTGAGCTACCATCGAATACTAGACAAAACTCTTTTGTCTTTCGAAGGCACTTAAGTTTATTTTTCACAGTAGTCCAGTGCTCCTGCCCTGGGTTGGCCTAAAATCTGCTTACTACACACTGCCTGAGCAATGTCATGACGAGTGCACAGCATGGCATACATGATGCTCCCTATGGCAGAGGCATTGGGAACGTCTCTCATGCCATCAATCTCCTCAGAACTCTTGGGAGACATTTTCTTGGAGAGAGTGACTCCGTGCTTAAAAGGAAAATTTCCTTTCTTGGAGTTTTCCATGCTCTATCTTTTGACTATTTTGTCAATATAGGCAGATTGGGATAATCCTATTATCCACTTCGATCTGTCTCTATAGAGTCGAAGACCCAGTATATAGGAGGCTTCTCCAAGATCTTTCATGGATAATTGTTGTGAAAGCCATACTTCACCGTAGTTAACATTCCTACATCATTCCCATTGAGTAGAATGTCATCTACATACAGAACCAAGAATGTAACCTTATCTCCACTGTACTTCCTGTAAACACATGGTTCAACCGGATTTTGCTCAAAGTCAAACGATTTGACAGCAGAGTCAAAACGAATGTTCCAACTTCTAGAAGTTTGCTTAAGTTCATAAATGGATCTATTAAGTTTACATACCATATTTTCCTGACCCGCAGCAATGAAGCCTTGCAGTTGCTGCATATAGATATCTTCAGTAAGATCTCCATTCAGGAATGCAGTTTTGACATCCATCTGCCAAATCTCATTATCATGGTATGCTGCTACAGTTAGTAGGATCCTAATGGATTTAAGCATGGCCACAGGCGAAAAGGTTTTCTCATAATCAATGCCCTCTTTTTGAGTGTACCCATTTGCCACCAAACGAGCTTTGAAGGTCTCGTCCCTACCATCGGGGCCTTCTTCCTCTTGTAAATCCATTTGCAACCGATTGCTTTTATCCCAGAGGGTGAATATACTAGAGCCCAGACTCCATTGGTCTCCATTGAGTCTATCTCTGCTGTCATGGCCTCCACCCACTTCTGGGAATCTATGTCCAACATAGCTTTCACGTAAGTCACGGGATCCTCCTCACTAGTCAAGGTTTCCACCTGTTAACTATCCTGGTCATAACCATAACGGACTAGTGGCTTGGATACCCGAGCGGATCTCCTAGGTTGGTTACTACCTGGAACTTGTGGGACATCACCTATTGCTCCTGAGCTCTCATCATCAAGAACAATTTCCTGACGATGGGTGTCCAGGATGTAATCGGTCTCCAAGAATTGTGTATTTCGACTGCAAAACACTTTCTACTAACTTGGGTCATAGAATTGGTAACCTACAGAGCCTTTTGGGTAGCCTACAAAAAGGCAATGACTGGTCTTGGTTTCCAACTTGTTTGCACTCGTTCTTTTAACGTGTGCTGGACAACCCCAAATCTTCAAGTGTCTGACACTTGGTTTCTTTCCGGTCCAAAGTTCATATGGAGTATTCGGAACCGATTTGGTTAGAACTTGATTCAGCATGTAAATCACAGTCTCTAATGCGTAACCCCAAAAGGATGTGGGTAACTCTGAGTGTATGAGAAGCGACCAGACCATATCCAATAAGGTCCTATTCCTCCTCTCTGAAACACTATTAAGTTGTGGTGTAGTAGGAGTAGCTAATTGTGATACTATCCCATTGTCCTTTAAGTAGCTTATGAATTCGTCAGAGAGATACTCGCCACCTCGATCTATTGAAGGGCCTTAATTTCTCTCCCTAACTATTTCTCGACCTCTTGTCTAAGCTCTTTGAACTTTTCAAAGGATTCAGACTTGTGTCTCATTAGGTACACATAACCATATCGTGAGAAATCATCTATGAAGGTGATCAAATACATGTGTTGATTCCGTGTCCTAACACTCATGGTACCACATACATCAGTATGTATTAGGTCAAGTTTGCTTGTACATCTTTCAGGCTTACCGTTAAATGGCCGTTTCGTCATCTTGCCTTGTAGGCAAGGCTCCCAGGTGGAAAGATCTTCTACAGTTATAAAATCCAAAGGACCATCCTTTACCAACCTTGTGATTCAGTCAACACCGATGTGGCCAAGTTGGTAATGCCATAGACACGTGGGATTAACTGTATCATGGGCTCTTTTCTTGGGATTTCAGCCGTCGTAGTTCCGGTTATGTTAGTTTCTAGAGAATGATGTAGAACATAGAGACCGTTCTCTAGTTCCCTGTATGCGATGAAACTATTATTTCTTTTAATAGTAATCGTATTACTAAAGAAGGCAGAATAACCATCTGCACACAGTTTTGAGACAGAAATCAAAATTCCCCTTAAATTTTGTACATAAAGACAATCTCTCAGTACAATTTTTCCTTCTCTAAAAATTAACTCCACGGTTCCTATTGCCGCAGCCGCGACAGTTGTAGTAGTCCCCAAGTAAAGAGTGACTTCTCCTTCACTCAGCCTTTTGCTTACCTTGAACCCCTGCAGTGAGTTACACGCATGAGTTGAATCCCCGGAGTCAATACACCAGGATGCAGAAGTTACCAATAAATTGGTTTCTATAACACAAGTTTTGAAATTACTTTTCTTTGATTCCAGGTAGGCAGGACAGTTCCTTTTCCAGTGGCCGGTCTTCTTGTAGAAGTGACAGGCATCCGATGATTTGTCTTTCTTCTGCTTCTTACCCTTAGTGGCTTTCTTCTGAGGTTTCTTTGCCATCCTCTTTCTCTTGTCTGTCTTTCTAGCTTCATTAAGCATAGCTACAGGCTCATCCTTTCTAATCAGTTTTTTGGCTCTTTGCAACATGTTGCTGAGCTCTTGCAAGCTGACATTCAGCTTGTTCATGTTATAGTTCATGAAGAATGGATTAAAGGAAGGGGGCAAAGAATTAAGGATAGAATCTATCTGGGTCGCAAGGTCCAGCCCGGATCCAAGAGCCTCCAGTTCGTTGATGTATCCCATCATCCGAAGACAATAGTCGTGAACTTGTTGGCCCTTGGTCATTTGTGCGGTCATGAACTGTTTCAAGACCTTTTGTCGAGTAGAACGATTCTGCTCTTCATACATCATCCTGAGACTGTCCAATATGTCCTTAGCAAGTTCGATCTGATCGAACTGCCTCTGTATCGGGTTGTCCAAGGAGGCAATGATGTAACACCGGGCAAGGGAGTTTTTCTCCTCCCATTCCTGATAGTCTCTCCTTTGGGCCTCAGAAGCCCTGTCGCCCGGATGCTCCGGGGCAAGATTCTTTGCCACTTTGTCCAGTTTTCAGAAGCTAGGACCATCATAAGGTTCCTGTACCAGTCAGCATAGATTGGGCCCTTAAGCTTGTTGTCATCAAGAAGCTTTGCAAAAGATCCGTTTGCCATTTTCTGATAAAAGAGCAAACATCAGTCCACAACTTAATTTGATTCATGTTCATTACATAGATATGGATTTTATTCTACGTTCCATTTCCCTTTATTTATCTCTGAGATTTTCCTCCTTTCTCAGTGACGGAGACTACGAGTTGTCTCTAGAAATGTGGGAAATCACATAGGGTGCATGGAGCCATCTGTTTCAGCTGCATAACCCCACCACCTTTTTGTGAAGGATCATATCCATTCATCATATGAGTTTTCCCTTTGGCCTCTATCAGACAAGGTTCAAAGCCGTTTTCAGGTGAAGCCCCTCCCACATCGGCCTATGACACCCTTATCATCTTATGAAACACTTAGACAAGCCCAACAAAAAATGGATAGCCCATTTTCTAGTGCGTTTCTTCATTACGGAAGGAACCATCCTCATGCTAATGATGAAAGGCCTTTAGAGAATTCATCATATGAATCACCCTATCACTTGCACTCATATTAGCCGGAGGGAACAAATAATTACTTCCTATCTTGATTTAGGTCAAACCAAAGTGACTCCCACTGACTTCCATAAAGCCAGATTTCGGTGGGCCTTAAATCGGCTAGGGTTTCGCACGTAATCTCTTGATGAGGTGTGGGGCTCACCACTAAGGGAGATCATCCAATGACCAAAAGGGACACCATGGCAATGATGTGCATGCAGCCATGGTGTATGTAAGAGCCACTGTCGAATGAGCATGGGCCAAGCACTTATGGCCCATGTACGCAGCACATCACACAACCAAACATTTCATGTAGGGATAAATTGATCCTATCAATCAATTATCTATAAGGCCCATTGGAAGCCCATTTTAAATCGATAATATTAACCATTAATATTATCTAGGTATATGGGCTGAAGTAGGGTTACCCAGTTCGGCTCATATAGCTTTTATCCTTTGAAGTAGGCTTTTAGCAGTTTTAACTATTTAAAACAGGGCCTTTACAGGTTGGGTCGAATTAACCATTTAATTAAATATCAATCATCCAGCCCATTAGTGGAAAAATTAAGGCAGACTTTCAACCTTGATTAAACCCTAGATTTGTTCCAAATAATTTTGAACCAATCTTGGTTCGAATGGGTCTAGGGTTTGATCTTTAATTAAATCTTTAATTCAAGAAAATAATATGAATTTAAATAAATGATAAAAGAAAATCATGAATCAGTTAATTAGGTCTGTTCGCACAATCCATCCTGCAAAACAACGGTTAGATCACAGATTGCAGTTTCGCAAACAACAAATCACAGATAGCGAATGTCCCATCTGCGAAATCTCATTCTCTGTGAAATCTCCCTTTCTGCGCCGCCATCTTCGATCCAAAAATAAAATAAATAGAAATCCTATTTCTATTATTAATTACATCAGATCAATTACCTATACATTTAGTCTAAAAATAAAAAAAAATTATTTACAGACCAAATGTAATAAATAAATCAAGAAACTGCAAATCTTGCAGTTCTCCCTACGCAAACCAAGAATTCGATCTCCTCTTGTACGAACAGCCCTTAAATCAAGAAAATCATAAAGAACTATTCTAAACAATAATCAATTTTTTATAAAATTAATTTCAGATTATTTGCCCATCAATTTTGGGAACAAATTTCCCAAAACCCATATCTGCGCAAATTGGGTAGAACGCTTTCTGCCTATTTGCGCAGGTTCAGATCTGAAATAGAATGGTTCAAGATTTGAACCATGGCTCTGATACCACTGAAGGGATAGGATATCCATCACATGGACACCCAAAAATTGTGGAATAAGGGGGCGAATTTCAAAAATTATTCCTTTCCCTTCAACTAGGAATCGCATTCCCAATTTAGAAAATCATAATTTCAAGGATCATTCTTGAACCATAAATTGAAACAGATCTGAACCAAAAGGAGTAGGGAGGGATTATACCTGATACGGAGAAGTTGTATCTCCCAATGGAGGTGTTCACTTCCAAGGAAGAATCCAAAATCTACTCCCACTGAAGATGTCGCAGTGCAGGGTGGAGCAGAATCAACAGTGTTTTTCCAAAAGAACTTGACCCTTCGCAAGAATCAACTGGATGGCGTGTGGATACAGCTCTAACCTATCTTTTCTCCAAAAGAATGGTATCAAGATCAAATCTTGGTTTCTCCCAAGATCTGGAGATCGAACTGCTGGAGGCGGCGGCTGCAGGAAGGAGGCCGCAAGAGAGTATTTGCAGGGTGCAAAATTCTCTCTTCTTGTTATCTCAGCTCTGAAGACAAGAGTGTGTTGGTTGCATATCTAAAGGATGCCACCCCCTCTTCCTTTTATAGTCTCAAAAGGATCAGCTCCTAATCCCATTAGGAGTCACTAACCCAAATCATATTTGGATTAGAAGTCCCTTTAAGTGATAAGGGATAACCCTTATCTTATCTGTAGATGAGATCAGCCATCTCCTAATCAGATTAGGAGGCTTCCAGATCTAAATCTTATTTAGATCTTGGACTCTCTAAGTGGATAGGGTCTGGGCCCAATCCTATTAGCTGATCCATCTCAAAAGTTGCCCCTTTAAATGTCTAATCAAATCAGCCCAGTTTGGATGGGCTTAAGGCCCATTTAAGGTTATGTATTCACTCAGCCTTCCAAACTGTCGCTCAGTTGGGCTTCCTTGTATAGCGTGGGACCCAAACATTGATCGACACGTCAGCCACATGAGTTCGGCCCAGCCTTTGTTACAAGGCCTGGCTGAATACACTGTTAAGAACACTGCACCCCCTGAAACCCATCTCATGGGCTCTTTGGGCCCAACACTTACCCTAAGTGGTTCCTGGGCCAAGCCATCTTGTAACACATAGGGATTGTGGGTAGATGCAAGATTATCCCATCAGGTATTATCCTCAATGGTTTTACACTTAACCTCTTAGCCCATAATGATCATACACTGCCCGACAAGAGAGAACATCTCCCTCGGCTGCAAGGAACAGTGTTGCACCCTCTGCTTGTATGGATCCCTGGAATTAAAACCTTCTTGCAAACATTTCGAAACCATATATATATACTTTTATATCTCATATAAAATATATTTTGCAAAACAAATCTCAATGATTGAAATCGGCTGCCGGCAGTCTTGGTTTCCATTAGTGAAAGTGCATCCCCGATCATTACCTTTGTCCGACAAAGGGGCTGATCCTGTCACTATGATCACCCACTCAGATGAATTCTCAGACTGTCCCAACATACCCAGGTTTTGACCCCCGCTAAGGATCTCACTGAAAGGTACATCAAAGACAACCCAATCTAACACCTAGTGCAGTATCATAATCGAGTCTAGGGGTCGGATGTAACTTTCCAGTTTTGCCCATCAATCTCCAAGGTCCAGGGCAATACTGAAAATCTGGTCCAGTTCAAAGATTCAATTAATCCTACCCTGTATGTGCCTAGGGTCTCACCCTAGCAGCTGAGACAGGCCACCCCAACTGACTTGGTGGCACCACAGTGCCAGCCTTGTCTGGATAGGTCTCCCTAGACCGACTCACTGGCTGTGAACATTCTAAACTAACACGAGTCTCATTAAGCGTCCAGTTTAAGGGTACTACATAGAAACATACCAAGGGAACATGAATCAAATATACACTTTTATTCATTTACAATAAACTCATAAAGTACATCATCTTGATTGAAGCTAAGGGCATACAAAATTGTCTAACAGTCCCCAATGTAAGGTAAAATGCAAGGAAAATGTAGAAATAACTAAAACATAAATGCGAAAATAAGAAGCGAAAGAAAAAACGAACTTCCCTTTTTCAATCAGTATAAATCGGATCCTCAAGGTCCAATTATTCTAGATTCTCTATTTGGAAGCCTTCGTGGAAATGCTTGAGTCTTTGGCCATTCACCTTGAATGCTTTGGAGGTTGATAGACTTTGAATTTCAACTGCACCATGAGGAAAAACATTAGTTACAACAAAGGGTCCAATCCAATGAGAATGCAACTTACTTGGAAACAGACGAACCCGTGAATGGTAAAGGACTTTTTGACCAACTTTAAACTCCTTCCTAGAGATCATTTTTTCATGAAAAGCTTTCATCTTTTCCTTGTAAATTCTTGCACTCTCATAGGCATCATTTCGAATCTTCTCCAACTCTTGTAGTTGCAACTTCCGGTGTTCTCCACTTTCATCCATCTTCATGTTGAGACTCTTGATAGCCCAATAAGCCTTGTGTTCTAGCTTGACTGGAAGGTGGCATGGTTTCCCAAACACCAACTGATAAGGCGACATACCAATGGGTGTCTTGTATGCAGTCCTATATGCCCACAAAGCATCATCCAATCGCAAACTCCAATCTTTTCTACTTGGATTGACTGTCTTTACAAGGATGGACTTGATCTCTCGATTTGACACTTCTGCTTGTCCACTAGTTTGCGGATGGTATGCAGTTGACACTTTGTGGGTCACATGGTATTGTCGCAGCAAAGCCTCCACAATTTGATTGCAAAAGTGAGTGCCTCGATCACTTATTAGGGCTCTTGGAATTCCAAACCTAGAGAAGATGTTAGACTTGATAAAACCTGTAACAACCATAGAATCGTCAGTCCTGGTGGCTTTAGCTTCCACCCATTTCGAGACATAATCGACAATAAGTAAAATATAAACATAGCCGAATGATATAGGGAAAGGTCCCATGAAATCTATGCCCCAACATAAAAAATTTCACAAAACATTATGGGGGTTCGTGGTATCTCATTCCTTTGGGATATATTACCTGCCTTTTGATAATGATTGCATGACTTACAGAAAAAGTACGAGTCTCGGAATAACTCCAGCCAATAGAAACCACATTCTAGCACTTTTTTCGCTGTCCTCTTGGCTCCATAGTGACCTCCACAAGCATAAGAATGACAGAAAGTCAAGATAGAAACAATCTCATTTTCAAGTACGCACCTTCTTATCTCTTGATCTACACAATGCTTCCATAAGTATGGGTCATCCCACACATAGTATTTGGCATCACTTCTGATCTTATCTCTTTGAGCTTTAGACAAACCAGGTGGCAACACATTAGTAACCAAATAATTCACAATATTCGCATACCAAGGTGATGTCTCATTTCCTGAGAACAATTGCTCATCAGGGAACGTCTCTTGTAGAGGAAGTTCATCCTCCACATGAACCAAATGACTCAAATGATCTGCGACATGATTTATCTACCTGATGAATCTCCTATAAAAACCTACATGTCCAAGGAAAGAACGAACTTCCTGCGCATTAGTGGGATAAGGTGAAGAACGAATAATATCAATTTTAGATTTATCTACCTCAATTCCCCTAGATGAAACAACATGACCCAAAACTATATTTTGTTCAACCATGAAATGACATTTTTCAGAATTCAGCACAAGGTTAGTTTCTATGCATCTTTGAAGGAAAAGTGTAAGGTTATGCAAACAATTACCAAAGGAGTCTCCATAAACTGTGAAATCATCCATAAAGACTTCTATGATATTTTCAATGTAATCTGAAAATATGCTAATCATACACCTTTGGAAAGTGGCTAGGGCGTTGCAAAGGCCAAAGGGCATGCGACGGTATGCAAAGGTCCCGAATGGGCATGTGAAACTTGTCTTTTCCTGATCTTCTGGTGCAATTGCAAGCTGGAAATACCCTATATAGCCATCAAGGAAACAATAGTAAAAATGACCAACTAACCTTTCAAGGATTTGATCAATAAAAGGTAAAGGGAAGTGGTCCTTGCGGGTTACAGTATTTAATTTTCTATAATCTATACAAACCCGCCACCCATTCTGAACACAGGTGGAAACCAATTCATCATTCTGATTTTTTACCACAGTTAATCTACTCTTTTTAGGAACCACTTGAAGGGATTAGAGATCCATTATATGGATGGCCGAACCTTGCAGGTAGGTTGGGCGAAATTTAAAAAATTTCCTCTCCCCTCATCTGGGAATTACATTCCCAGTTTTAGAAAATCTGCATTTTTAAAGAACAATCTTGAACCATAAAGCAAACCAGATCTGAAACCAAAAGCAGGAGAGGGATATTCCTGGTACAGAGAAGTAGTATTTCCCAATGGAGGTGTTCACGCCCAAGTTAGGAACAAAAAATTGCTCTCATTGAAGATGTCGCAGTGTAGGATAGAGCAGAATCAACAATGTTCATCCAACAAACTGAACCCTTCACAAAAATTCGCTAGAGGCAGTGAACACACCTTCACATCAGCTTTTCTCCAAAGACTGATATCAAGATCCAATCTTGATCACCCCTGCTAGAAACAGAAAATCGAACTGGCAGTAATGGTAGTGATAGGAAGGAGGCGGCAAGGAGAAAACAACTCAGTCTCACTGGGTGTTGTGTTCTCTCTCTGAATTTCGAATGTGATTTCTCTTCTATAGCTGTCGCCCCCTTTTCCTTTTATAAGCTTAAAGGGATCAGCTCCTAATCCCATTAGGAGTTGTTGATCCAAATCATATTTGGATCTAAATTCCCTTTAAGAGATAAGGATAGATCCTTATCTTATCTGCAAATTAGATCAGCCCTCTCCTAATCTGATTAGGATGTTTCCAGATCTGAATTTGTATTCACATTTGGACTCTCTGAGTGGATAGGGTAAGACCCTATCCTATCTGCTAATCCAATCTTAGCTTTGCCCCTTCTTTAATTGATCAAATCAGCCCAGTTCGAAATGAGCTTTATGCCCATTAATAGTATGTACTCACTTAACCTTCCAAATTGCTGCCCAGATGGGCTTCCTTGGGTGTCCCAACAGATGAATTCTCAGACAGTGAATTCTCGGATTGTCCCAACATACCCAGGTTTTGACCCCCTCTAAGGATCTCACTGATTGGCATATCAAAGATAGCCCAATCCGACACCTAGTGCAGTATCATAATCGAGTCTAGGGGTCAGGTGTAACTTTCCAGTTTTGTCTACTAATCTCTAAGGTCCAGGGCAATACTAGAAATCTGGTCCGGTTCAAGGTTTCAAGTAATCCTACACTGCATGTGCTTTGGGTCTCACTCTGGCAGTTGAGACAATCCACCCCAACATGTGGTAGCACACCAGTGCCAACCTTAGTAGGATAAATCTCCCTAGACTTATCCAACGGCTGTGAACATTCTAAACTAACATGAGTCTCATTAAGTGTCCAGTTTAAGGGTATTACACAAAAACACACCACAAGAACATGAATTAAATATGCACTTTATTCATTTACAATAAATGCCATAAGTACATCAAACTGATTGGAGCTAAGGGCATACAACTGTCTAATAGTTCCCACTTGCACTTAGGTCCAATATGGTATAAGCCGGAGTCCCATGCTTTCCATGTGTTTATCAAACACTTTCTGTGTCAGTGGCTTAGTCAATGGGTTTACTACATTCTCCACTGATGCTACCCTCTGAATCAGGATGTCCCCTCCACCAACAATCTCCCGCAGTACATGGTACTTCCTCTCAATGTGCTTGGACTTCGAGTGGGCTCGTGGCTCCTTAGCCTAAGCAATCACTCCATTGTTGTCACACAATAATGGGATGGGTGATGTGCTGGATGGAACTACTCCCAATTCGTTAACTAACTTTTTCATCCACGCAGCTTCCTTGGTAGCTTCACTTGCGGCAATGTATTTGGCTTTGGTTGTGGAGTCTACCGTGGACTCCTGTTTGCTACTATTCTAGCAAACAACACATGATCCTATCATGAAAATATACCCAGATGTAGACTTTCTATCATCTAGATCCGACTGGAAATCGGCATTAGTATACCCCTGGATCTGTAGTGAGCGACCACCAAATACCAGACCAAACTCTTTTGTCCTTCGAATGTACTTGATTATATTTTTCACAACGGTCCAGTGCTCTTATCCTGGGTTGGCCTAGAATCTGCTTACCACACTCACAACCTAAGCAATGCCAGGATGAGTGCATAGCATGACATACATGATGCTCCCTATGGCTGAGGCATAGGGAACGCCCTTCATGCCCTCAATCTCCTCAAAAAGTCTTAGGAGACATCTTTTTGGAGAGAGTGACTCCATGCCTGAAAGGAACATTTCCTTTCTTGGAGTTCTCCATGCTGTATCTCTTGAAAATTTTGTTAATGTAGGAAAATTGGGATAATCCTATTATCCGCTTTGATCTATCTCTATAGAGTCGAAGACCTAGTATATAGGAGGCTTCTCCAAGATCTTTCATGGAGAATTGCTGTGAAAGCCATACTTTCACCATAGTCAACATTCCTACATCATTCCCAATGAGTAGAATATTTTTTACATACAGAACTAGAAATGTAACCTTATCCCCACTAGACTTCCTGTAAACATAGGGCTCATTCGGGCTCTGCTCAAAGTCAAACTTTTTTTTATGGTAGAGTCAAACCGGATGTTCCAACTCCTAGAAGCTTGCTTAAGTCCATATATGGATCTATTTAATTTACATACCATGTGTTCTTGACCCGCAACTATGAAACCTTGCGGTTGCTGCATGTAGATATCTTTAGTAAGATTTTCATTCAAGAACGCAGTTTTGACATCCATTTGCCTAATCTCGTAGTCATGGTATGCTGCTACAGCTAGCAGGATCCGAATGGATTAAAGCATGGCCACGGGTGAAAATGTTTCCTCATAATCGATGCCCCCTTTCTGAGTGTACCCTTTTGCCACAAGACGAGCTTTGTAGGTCTCAACCTTACCATTGGGGCCCTTCTTCCTCTTATAAATCCATTTGCAACCAATTGCTTTTACCCCGGGGGGCAGATCTACTAGAGTCCAGACTCCATTGGTCTCCATTAAGTCCATCTCAGCTCTCATGGCATCTACCCACTTTAGGCAATCTTTGTCCAACATAGCTTCCGCATAAGTCACGGGGTCCTCCTCACTAGTCAAGGCTTCCACCAGGTAACTATCCTGGTCATAACCAAAATGGACTGGTGGCCTGGACACCCGAGTAGATCTTCTAGGTTGGTCAATACCTGGAACCTGTGGGACACCTCCCACTGACCCTGAGCTCTCCTCATCAAGAACTATTTCCTAACGGTGTGAGTTCTGGATATAATCAGTCTCCAAGAACTATGCATTTTGGCTGCAGAACACCTTATGCTCACTTGGGTCCTAGAATAGGTAACCCATAGAGCCTTTTGGGTAGCCTATGAATAAGCAACGACTGGTCTTGGATTCCAACTTGTCCACACTCGTTCTTTTAACGTGCACAGGACAACTCCAAATCTTCAAGTGTCTGACAATTGGTTTCTTTCTGGTCCAAAGTTCGTATGGAGTGTTCAGAACCGATTAGGTTGGAACCTAATTCAACACGTATATCGTAGTCTCTAATGCGTAACCCCAAAAAGGACGTGGGTAACTCTGGGTGTACGAGAAGTGATCGGACCATATCCAATAAGGTCCTATTCCTCCTCTCTGAAACATCGTTAAGCTATGGTGTAGCAAGAGGAGCCAATTGTGACACTTTCTCGTTGACCTTCAAGTAGTCCCTGAATTTGTCAGAGAGATATTCACCTCCTCGATCTGATCGAAGGGCCTTGATTTGTCTCCCTAACTGTTTATTGACCTCTTGTCTGAACTGTTTAAACTTTTCAAAAGATTCAAACTTGTGTCTCATTAGGTACACATAACCATACCGAGAAAAGTCATCGGTGAATGTAATGAAATACACGTGCTGGTTACAAGCCCTAACACTGAGGGGACCACATACATCACTATTTATAAGGTCAAGCATGCCTGTACATCTTTTAGGCTTACCGTTAAATGGCCGCTTTGTCATCTTACCCTAAAGGCAAGGCTCACAAGTGGGAAGATCTTCTACAGTTAGAAAATCCAAAGGACCATCCTTTACCAGTCTTGTGACACGGTCAACACTGATATGGCCAAGTCGGTAATGCCACAGGCATGTGGGATTAATCGTGTCATGGATACTTTTCTTGGGGATATCAACCAACATAGTTTTGGCAATGTTTGTTTCTAGAGAAGAATGTAGAACATAGAGACTGTTCTCCAGTTCCCCGTATGCGATGAATCTGTTGTTTCTTTTAATAGTAATAGTATTACTAAAGAAGACAGAATAACCATCAGCACACAGTTTTGAGACAGAAATCAAATTTATTCTTAAATTTTGTACAAAAAGACAATCTTTGAGTACAATTATTCCTTTTCTAAAATTTAACTCTACGGTTCCTATAGCCGCAGCTGCAACACTTGTAGAAGTCCCCAAGTAAAGCGCTACTTCTCCTTCACTCAGCCTTCTACTTACCTTGAACCCCTGCAGTGAGTTACACACATGAGTTGAAGCCCCGGAGTCAATACACCAAGATGCAAAAGCAACTAACAAATTGGTTTCTATGACACAAGATTCGAGATTACCTTTCTCGGATTCCAGGTATTGAGGACAGTTTCTCTTCTAGTGGCCGGTCTGATTGCAATAGTGATAGGCATCAGATGCCTTGTCCTTCCTCTGCTTTTTGGGTTTGGTGGCCTTTTTCTAGGGCTTTATCTTTGCCCTCCTCTTCTTGCCCGATTTGCCTTTTTCAACAAGCATTGAAATGGGCTCATCCTTCTTAATCAATTCTTCGGCCCTCTACAACATATTGTTGAGTTCCTGCAAGCTGACATTCAACTTTTTCGTGTTATAGTTCATGATGAATGGATTGAAGGACGGAGGAAAAGAGTTGAGAATAGCATCGATCTGGGTTACCAGATCCAGCCCAGATCCAAGAGCCTCCAGTTCATCCATCATCCGTAGACAATGGTCGTGAACCTGTTGGCCCTTGGACATCTGCGCGGTCATGAACTGTTTCAAGACCTTCTACCAAGTAGAATGGTTCTGCTCTTCATACATTGTCTTGAGACTGTCCAATATGTCCTTGGCTAGTTTGATCTGATCGAACTGCCTCTATATTGGATTGTCCAACGAGGCAATGATATAGCAGCGGACAACGGAGTTTTTCTCCTCCCATTCTTGGTATTCTCTTCAACAGGCCTTAAAGCCCTATCTGCCGGATGATCCGGGGCAGGATTCTTGTCCACCTTATCCAGTTTCTCAGAGGTTAAGACCAGCATAAGGTTTTGGTACCAGTCGACGTAGTTTGGGCCCTTAAGCTTGTTGTCGTCAAGAAGCTTTGCAAATTGTCCATTTTCCATTTTCTGATAAAAGAGCAAACATCAATCCACAACTTAATTTGATTCATGTTCATTACATAAATATGACTTTTAATCTATGTTCCATTCCCATTAGTTCATCTCTGAGATTTCCCTCCTATCTCAATGACGGAGACAACGAATTGTCTCTGGAAATGCGGGAAATCACATAGGGTGCACGGAGCCAACTGTTTCTGCTACAAAACCCCACCACCTTTCTATGAAGGATCACATCCACTCATCATATGAGCTTTCCCTTTGGCCTCTATCAGACAAGGTTCATAGCCATTTTTGGTTAAGCCTTTCTATCCAGTGAGTGCTCACCCATCATATTCGTGAACGCCAAGGTACCATGAGAGAGTTCCCATTTTCTGGTGAAGCCCCTCCCACATCAGTCTTATGAAACACTTAGACAAATCCAATAGCAAATGGATAGCCCATTTTCTGGTGCGTTTCCTCATTACTGAAGGACCCATCTTTATGCTAATGATGGAAGGCCTTTAGAGATTTCATCATATGAATCTCTCTATCACATGCACTCATATTGCTGGAGGGAACAAAAATTATGCCCTAGTCCAATTTAGGTCAAATCAGAGTGGCTCCCACTGACTTTCATAAAGCCAGATTTTGGTGGGCTCTAATCGGCTAGGGTTCTGCACGTATCATCTTTAAGAGGTGTGGGGCCCACCACTGAGGGAGATCATCCAATGATCTTTTAGGGACACCATGGCAATGATGTGCATTCAGCCATGGTGTGCGCAAGAGCCACTGTCGAATCTGCATGGGCCAAGTACTTATGGCCCATTAACGTTGCACATCACACATCCATACATCTCATGTAGGGAAAAATTGATCCAATCAATTAAATATTTGTAAAGCATACAATTAAAGCCCATTTTAATCCATAACATTAACAATTAACATTATCTAGGTATATGGGCCGAATTAGGGTTAAGTAGTTTGATCCATATAGCTTTCCTGCAAAACTAGGCTTTTAGCAGTTTTAACGATTTAAAATTGGGCCTTACAGGTTGGACCAAATTAAACTCTTAATTAATTATCAATCCTTAAGCCCATTAGTGGGAAATTAGGGCTGACAATCAACCTCCATCGAATCCTAGATTTAGTCCAACTAGTTTGGACCAATCTGGTTCGAATGGGTCAAGGGTTTGATCTTTAATTAAAGATTTAATCTAAAAAAAATGATCTGAAATTAAATACTGATTGAAGAAGAACAAGAATCAGTCAAAGAGGGCTGTTCGCACATCACATCATGCAAAACTGAGGTTAGATCACATAATGTAGTTTCATAAACTGTAAATCGTAGATTACGATATTCCCATTTGTGAAATATCCTTCTTGTGCCGCCATCTTTGATCAAAAAAATAATAAAACAGAAACCCTAAAATTTTTATTAATATTACATCAGATCGAATCCTATACATTCAGTCTAAAAATTAAAATAATTATTTTACAGACCAAAATAAATAGGAACTGCAAAAACATAGTTTTCTGCGCCAATCAAGATTTTGATCTCCAGTTGTACGAACAACCCATAAATCAAGAAAATTATAAAGAACAATTATAAATAAAATTCAGATTTATAAAATTTAATTTCAGACCATTCACCCTTTATCTGAAAACAAATTTTCAGAAAAAACTTAAACTGTGCAAATCGAGTAGAATACCTTCTGCCCATTTGTGTAGGTTTAGATCTGCATTAATTTGGTTCAAGACTTGAACCTGGCTCTGATACCACTGAAGGGATTTGAGATCCATCATATGGATGGCTGAACCCTGCAAGTAGTTTGAGCAAAATTTCAAAAATTTTCTCTCCCCTCATCTGGGAATCACATTCCCTGTTTTAGAAAATCTGCATTTTCAAGCATCAATCTTGAACCATAAATGAAACCAGATCTGAAACCAAAAGCAGGAGAGGGATATTCTTGATATGGAGAAGCAGTATCTCCTAATGGAGGTGTTCATGCCCAAAGTAGGAGCCAAAAACTGCTCCCACTGAAGATGGTGTAGTGTAGGATGGAGCAGAATCAATAATGTTCATCCAACGTACCGAACCCTTCACAAGAATTCGCTGGAGGCAGTGAACACACCTTCAAATCAGCCTTTCTCCAAAGACTGATATCAAGATCCAATCTTGATCACCCCTGCTAGAAATAGGAAATCGAACTGGCAGTAATGGCGGCGGCAGGAAGGAGTCTCACTGGGTGCTATGTTCTCTCTCTGAATTTCGAATGTGATTTATCTTCTATAGCTGCTGCCCCCTTCTCCTTTTATAACCTTAAAGGGATCAGCTCCTAATCCCATTAGGAGTTGCTGATCCAAATCATATTTGGATCTGAATTCCCTTTAAGAAATAAGGATTGATCCTTATCTTATCTGCAAATTAGATCAGCATTCTCCTAATCCGATTAGGAGGTTTCTAGATCTGAATCTGTATTCAAATTTTAACTGATCAATTCAGCCTAGTTTGAAATGGGCTTTAGGCCCATTAATAGTATGTGATCACTTAACCTTCCAAATTGCTGCCTAGTTGGGCTTCCTTGTATGGCATGGGACCCAAGCATTGTTCTGGATGCAAGATTAGCCCAGTGAACCCCCTGAGCCCATCACATGGACTCTATGAGCCCAACACTTACACTAAGTGGTCCCTGTGCCAAGCCACCTTGTAACACCTAGGGACTGTGGGCAGATGCAAGGTTAACCCATCAGGCATTACCCTCAATTGTCTTACACTTAATCTCTCAGCCCATAATGATCATACACTGCCCGACAAGAGAGGACCTCTCCCTCAACTACAAAGAACAGTGTTGCACTCTCTACTCACATGGATCCTGAGAATTAAAACCTTTGCTAACAATTTGAAATCGTAACATATATATACTTTTATATCTCATATAAAATATATTTTGCAAAATATATCTCAACGATTGAAATCGGATGCCGATAGTCTTGGTTTCCATTAGAGAGAGTGCATCCCCAATCATTACCTTTGTCCGACAAAGGGGTTGATCCTGTCACTATGATCACCCATTTAGATGAATTCTTAGATTGTCCCAACATACCCAGGTTTTGACCCCCTCTAAGGATCTCATTGATTGTCATTTCAATGACAGCCCAATCTGACACCTACTACAGTATCATAATCGAGTCTAGGGGTCAGGTGTAACTTTCTAGTTTTGCACACTAGTCTCCAAGGTCCAGGGCAATATATGAAATCTGGTCCGGTTCAAGGTCTCAAGTAATCCTACACCACACGTGCTTTGTGTCTCACCCTGGCAGCTGAGACAGGCCACCCCAACATTTGGCAGCAAACCAGTGTTAGCCTTAGCAGGATAAATTTCCCCAGACTTATCCAACAGCTGTGAACATTCTAAACTAACACGAGTCTCATTAAGTGTCCAATTTAAGGGTATTACACAGAAATACACCACAAGAACATGAATCAACTATGTACTTTATTCATTTACAATAAATGTCATAATTACATCAAACTGATTGGAGCTAAGGGCATACAACTGTCTAACACCACTTGAACTGGGCTAACCCAACTGCTATCCGAAATGGGGTAAATCACTCTGACTTCAATAAGTTTGTGGATCTCCTTCTTCACTACATCCATCATGGGTGGGTTCAACCTTCTTTGTGGTTGACGGGAAGGTCTCGCTCCCTCTTTAATCAAGATACGATGCATGCATGTAGACTGGATGATTCTTTTGATATCCGCAATCATCCAACCAATTGCTGTCTTATGCTCTTTAAGAACCTACACAAGCTTCTCTTCTTGTGGTGCGCTAAGGCTACTAGAGCTGATCTCCGGTAATGTCTCTCCGTCTCCAAGGAATATATGCTTGAGGTAACTGAGGAGAGGCTTCAACTCTGGAATAGGGGCCTGCAAAACAGAGGGTAAAGGTCTCCTGTTAGAAATCAACAACATAATATAAGGAACATTACCTGTATGTTGAAACTCTGGAGAATCATTCAATGCTGCAATAGTTTCCTGCAAATCAACATTCAACATTGACTCCTCTTTCTCAAGATGCTTACTAATGGAAAATTCTAATCCATCATTCCCATCAATTTTAAAGACTTCCTTTACCAAAGAATCAATCACATCAACAAAACAAATAGGATTATCATCAGTAGGATATTTCATGGCATCATAAATATTAAACTTAACAATTTCACCATCAAATTCCATGGTGAGTGTGCCACTATGAACATCCATCTTAGTCTTGGATGTCTTTGAGAATGGTCTCCCTAGAAGAATAGGAGTGGTTTGGTCACCATTATCCATATCAAGCATGTAGAAATCAGTAGGGAAAATCAAATCATTAACTTTCACAAGAACATCCTCAACTACACCCTTAGGATAGGCATTAGATCTATCATCCAATTGAATCATAACACTAGTTTTATTCAAAGGTCCAAGTTTCAAAGAAGCATATATAGAATATGGCATCACATTGATAGAAGCTCCTAAGTCTAACATGGCCTTCTTTATTCTAGTGTTACCTATCATACAAGGGATAATGAACATACATGGATCTTTGCACTTTGTGGGGAGTTTTCTTTAAATAATTGCAGAAACATTCTCCCCTACTCTCACCTTCTCACATCCTTTCAGGTTTTGTTTCCTCTTATGTGTACACAATTCTTTTAGGAATTTAGCATAACGAGGCAATTGTTTAATAGCATCTAAAAGGGGAATATTTACCTCATATCTATGAAAAGTCTCATAAAAATCTTTAAACTGCTCATCTTTCTAGATTCTACTAAAGCATGAGGAAAAGGAGGTACCGATTTATAATCAGAAAGAGGCAAAAATTTACGCTTGGGTACTTCAACGTCATTGGGAATGATGTCCTTCTCCTTTTCTTACTTCGATAATGCAGGGGCTGCTCTTGCTAGATCCTCAACCTCCTTACCACTTCTCAAAATGATTGCACTTGCATTTTCTTTTGGATTCACAACCGTTTGAGAGGGTAATTTCCCTGAACCTTGCGCCTCTAACCGACTAATTGCGATTGCCATCTGGCCCATCTAATTGTCCAAATGTTGGATACTGGCCCTCGTCTCCTACTGAAATTGCAAGGTGTTAGTGGCAAGAGATTTAACAATATCCTCTAAAGACATACCAGAATTGAAAGTTTGGGTTGGCTGTTGTCTAGGGGTGCGGCTGATATTGCTGGCAATTCAAACGGTTTTGTGGATTCCCATAGTTGAGATTGGGATGATCCATCCATCTTGGATTATATGTGCTCAAATAGGGATCATACTTCCTCTACGGTTGCCCCGAAAAACCACCTGCCGCATTCACTTGCTTAATGGGCTCCTCTTGAAGAGTTGGGCACATATCGGTTGGATGCCCTATTACTGAACATATCCCACAAGTCTTCACAGTTTTCATATTACCTACAGCCATTTGATGAACAAGAGAAGTTAGACTCACAATTTGTTTTTCAAGGGAAGAGATATTTACCTCATTAGCATGCTTTGATGGAGGGTCAAGCCTATAGCCGAATTGTTGAGAATTGGCCGCCATATTTGCAATCAAGTTTCTCGTGGCTTCGAGAGTTTTATCCACTAAAGCTCCTCCACTAGCAACATCAATCATGCTCCTATCAGTGGGTTGAAGACCCTCATAAAAATACTAGATAAGTAGCTGCTCACTGATTTGATGATGGTGACAGCTTGCACATAATTTTTTAAAACGTTCCTAGTATTCATGTAGGGACTCCCCGTTGTACTGCCTTACACTACAAATTTCTTTTCTAATGTTGGCCGCCCTTGAAGCTGGGAAGTACTTTTCTAAAAATAGCCTCTTTATCTCATTCTATGTGGTAATACTCCCAGAGGGTAGATAATAGAGCCGAGGATGTAGAACATAGAGACCGTTCTCCAGTTCCCCGTATGCGATGAATCTGCTATTTCTTTTAATAGTAATCGTATTACTAAAGAAGACATAATAACCATTTACACACAGTTTTGAAATAGAAATCAAATTTCTCTTTAAATTTTGTACATAAAGACAATCTTTCAGTACAATTATTCATTCTCTAAAAATTAACTCCACGGTTCCTATGGCCGCGACTGCAATAGTTCCAGTAGTCCCTAAGTAGAGAGTGACTTCTCCTTCACTCAGCCTTCTGCTTACCTTGAACCCCTGCAGTGAGTTACATGCATGAGTTGTAGTCCTGAAGTCAATACACCAGGATGCAGAAGCTACCAATAAATTGGTTTCTATAACACAAATTTCAAAATTACCTTTCTTGGATTCCAAGTATGTAGGACAATTCCTTTTCCAATGGCCGGTCTTCTTGTAGAAGTGACAGGCATCCAATGCTTTGTCTTTCTTCTGCTTCTTACACTTAGTGGCTTTCTTCTGAGGCTTCTTTGCCTTCCTCTTTCTCTTGCCTGTCTTGCTAGCTTCAACAAGCATAGCTACAGGCTCATCCTTTCTAATAAGTTCTTTGGCTCTTTGCAACATATTGTTGAGTTCTTGCAAGCTAACATTCAGCCTGTTCATGTTATAGTTCATGATGAACGGATTAAAGGAAGGAGGCAAAGAATTAAGGATAGCATCTATCTGGGTCGCAAGGTCCAGCCCGGATCCAAGAACCTCCAATTCGTTGATGTATCCCATCTTCTGAAAACAATGGTCATGAACTTGTTGGCCCTTGGTCATTTGAGCGGTCATAAACTGTTTCAAGACCTTTTGTCGAGTAGAATGGTTCTACTCTTCATACATCATCCTGAGACTATCCAATATATCATTGGCAAGTTTGATCTGATAGAACTGCCTCTGTATTGGGTTGTCCAAGGAGGCGATGATGTAACACCGGGCAAGGGAGTTTTTCTCCTCCCCTTCCTGATAGTCTCTCCTTCGGGCCTCAGAAGCCCTGTCACCCGGACAATCCGGGGCGGGGTTCTTTGCCACTTTGTCCAGCTTTTCAGAACTAGGACCAACATAAGGTTCCTGTACCAGTCGGCATAGTTTTGGCCCTTAAGCTTGTTGTTGTTCAGAAGCTTCGCAAAAGATCCGTTTGCCATTTTCTGATAAAAGATCCGTTTGTCATTTTCTGATAAAAGAGCAAACATCAGTCCACAACCTAATTTGATTCATGTTCATTTCATAGATATGGATTTTAATCTATGATCCATTTTCATTTATTCATCTCTGAGATTTCCCTCCTTTCTCAGTGACAGAGACTACGGGTTGTCTCTAAAAATGTGGGAAATCACATAGGGTGCATGGAGCCAACTGTTTTAGCTGCATAACCCCACCACCTTTCTGTGAAGGATCACATCCACTCATCATATGAGTTTTCCCTTTGGCCTCTGTCAGACAAGGTTCAGAGCCGTTTTCAGGTAAACCTTTCTGTCCAATGAGTGCTTACCCATCATATTCATGAATGCCAAGGTACCGTGAGAGAGTTCCCATTTTCTAGTGAAGCCCCTCCCATATCGGTCTATGACGCCCCTATCATCTTATGAAACACTTAGACAAGCCCAACAACAAATGGATAGCCCATTTTCTGGTGCGTTTCCTCATTGCTGAAGGACCCATCCTCATGCTAATGATGGAAGGCCTTTAGAGAGTTCATCATTTGAATCTCCCTATCACTTGCACTCATATTTGTTGGAGAGAACAGTAATTATGCCCTAGTTTGATTTAGGTCAAACCAAAGTGGTCCCATTGACTTTCATAAAGTCAGATTTCGGTGGGCCTTAAATCGGCTAGGATTCCGCATGCAACCTCTTGATGAGGTGTGGGGCCCACCACTGAGGGAGATCATCCAATAACCAAAAGGGACACCATGGCAATGATGTGCATTCAGCCATGGTGTACGTAAGAACCACTGTTGAATGAGCATGGGCCAAGCACTTATGGCCCATGTACGCAGCACATCACACATCCAAACATCTCATGCAGGGATAAGTTGATCCAATCAATTAAATATCTGTAAGGCCCATTGGAAGCCCTTTTAAATCCATAATATTAACCATTAATATTATCTAGGTATATGGGTTGAAGTGGGATTGCCCAGTTCGGCCCATATAGCTTTATACTTTGAAGTGGGCTTTCAGTAGTTTTAACCATTTAAAACTAGGCCTTTACAGGTTGGGCCAAATTAACCATTTAATTAAATATCAATCCTCAGGCCCATTAGTGGGAAAATTAGGGCTGACTTTCAGCCTTGATTAAGCCCTAGATTTGGTCCAAACAGTTTGAACCAATCTTGGTTCAAATGGGTCTTGGGTTTGATCTTTAATTAAATCTTTAATTCAAGAAAATAATCTGAAATTAAATAACTGATAAAAGAAAAACAAGAATCAGTTAAATAGGGCTGTTCACACAATCCATCACGCAAAGCAGAGGTTAGATCACGATTTGCAATTTCATAAACTGCAAATCGCAGATAGTGAATGTCCCATCTGCGAAATCTCCTTCTCTGCGAAATCTCCCTTTCTGCGCTGCCATCTTCGATCCAAAATGAAAAATAAATAGAAATCCTATTTCTATTAATAATTACATCAGATCGAATGCCTATACATTGAGTCTAAAAAAGAAAAAAATTATTTACAGTCCAAATGTAATAAACAAATCAAGAAACTGCTAATCTTGTAGTTCTCCCTGCACAAACCAAGAATTCGATCTCCTCTTGTACGAACAACCCATAAATCAAGAAAATCATAAAGAACTATTCTAAACAATAATTAGATTTATATAAAATTAATTTTAGATTATTTGCCCATCAATTTTTGGAACAAATTTCCCAAAACCCATATCTGCGCAAATTGAGTAGAACGCCTTCTGCCTATTTGCGCAGGTTCAGATCTGAAATAGAACGGTTCAAGATTTGAACCATGGCTCTGATACCATTGAATGGATAGGATATCCATCAGCTGGATGCCCAAAGATTGCGGAATAAGGGGGGCAAATTTCAAAATTTTTTCTCTCCTTTCAACTGGGAATCGAATTCCCTATTTAGAAAATCATATTTTCAAAGATCATTCTTGAACCATAAACTGAACCATATCTGAACCAAAAGGAATAAGGAGAGATAATACCTGATACGGAGAAGCAGTATCTCCCAATGGAGGTGTCCACGCCCAAGGAAGGATCCAAAATATGCTCCCACTGAAGATGGCGCAGTGCAGGGTGGAGCAGAATCAGTTGTGTTCTTCCTAAAGAAATTGACCCTTCGCAAGAATCAACTGAACGGCTTGTGAATACAACTCCCACCAATCTTTTCTCCAAAAGATTGGTATCAAGATCAAATCTTGATTTCTCCCAAGAAATGGAGATCGAACTGCTGGAGGCGGCGACTGCAGGAAGGAGGCGGCAAGAGAGTATTTGCAGGGTGCAGAATTCTCTCTTCTAGTAATATCAGCTCTGAAGACAAGGATTTATTGATTGTATTGCATGTCTAAAGGCTACTGCCCCCTCCTCCTTTTATAATCTCAAAGGGATTAGCTCCTAATCCCATTAGGAGTTTCTAACCCAAATCATGTTTGGATTGGAAGTCCCTTTAAGTGATAAGGGATAACCCTTATCTTATCTGCAGATTAGATTAGCCATCTCCTAATCTAATTAGGAGGCTTCTAGGTCTAAATATTATTCAGATCTTGGACTCTCTAAGTGGATAGGGTCTGGGCCGAATCCTATCAGCTGATCCATCTCAGAATTCATCCCTTTATGTGACTAATCAAATTAGCCCAGTTCAAAATGGGCTTAAGGCCCATTTAAGGTTATGTATTCATTTAGCCTTTCAAACTGCTGCCCAGTTGGGCTTCCTTGTATGGCGTGGGACCCAAACATTGATCTACACATCAGCCACATGGGTTCGGCCCAGCCTTTGTTACAAGGCTTGGCCGAATACACTATTAAGAACAGCACACCCCTTGAAACCCATCTCATGGGCTCTTTGGGCCCAACACTTATCATAAGTGGTCCATGGGCCAAGTCACCTTGTAACGCCCAGGGACTGTGGGCAGATGCAAGATTATCCCATCATGTATTATCCTCAATGGTCTTACACTTAACCTCTCAGCCCGTAATTATCATACACTACCCGACAAGAGAGGACCACTCCCTTGGCTACAAGGAACAGTGTTGCACTCTCTCTGGTATGGATCCCGGGAATTAAAACATTTTGTAAATCATTTCAAAACCATAATATATATACTTTTATATCTCATATAAAATATATTTTGCAAAACAAATCTTAATGATTGAAATCGGCTACCGGCAGTCTTGGTTTCCATTAGTGAGAGTGCATCCCTGATCATTACCTTTGTCCGACAAAGGGGCTGATCCTGTCACTATGATCACCCACTCAGATGAATTCTTAGACTGTCCCAACATACCCAGGTTTTGACCCCCGCTAAGGATCTCATTGATTGGTACATCAAAGACAGTCTAATCCGACACCCAGTGCAATATCATAATCGAGTCTAGGGGTCGGGTGCAACTTTCCAGTTTTGCCCATCAATCTCCAAGGTCCAGGGCAATACTGGAAATCTGGTCCAGTTCAAATATTCAATTAATCCTACACTGTATGTGCCTAGGGTCTCACCTTGGTAGCTGAGACAGGCCACCCCAACTGACTTGGTGACACCACAGTGTCAGCCTTGTCAGGATAGGTCTCCCCAGACCGGCCCACTGGCTGTGAACATTCTAAACTAACACGAGTCTCATTAAGCGTTCAGTTTAAGGGTATTAAACAGAAACATACCGAGGGAACATGAATCAAATATGCACTTTTATTCATTTACAATATACTCATAAAGTACATCATCTTGATTGAAGCTAAGGGCATACAAAACTATCTAACATCTTGGCCTAAGTCATCATCCCCCATCAGAATTTCACTACTGCTCATCGATGCAAAGATAAATCAATTCAGATTATGAAAATTCATCGTAGGAATTATTTTCATGCATCTCCCTAATCTCAGTTATTCAGAAAACAAGCAATCCTCTTAACCCTTACTACTGAACAACCCCTAAACAAGCATTAAAGATTTAATCCAGCAGTAGCCTTAAGCATTAGAGATCGATGAAGCTAAACAACACAAGCACAAGTGGTGGCATTTAATTCAGTCAAGTGTTCTTCATAAAATCTAACAATTTCTTCACTGATTAGAGGGATCAAACAATTACGGATCTGATATGTAATCTAGTAGTAGATTGCAATGAATTATAGAATAGTAAGCCTCCTAGCAATCATACGAAACAAGCATAAACATGAACATAGAAAAACAATCGATATTCAAAGTATAAATCAAACAATAAAAATCAAATTAGATCTCACAATTTTGTTGATCTTGAGGCTTTTGTTTCCTTCGACCAAGTATCAGAATTTAGCCATGCATGGTCATGGTGAAAACTCAAGAAAGATCAGAGAAGAGAAGAGAAGGGAGGTGCGGCAGCCCTAGGTCTGATTATCTTTTCTCTTGTTTTTCCTCTTCTTTTCTTTTTCTCTACTTCCCCTAAGAGAAGCTTACAAAATCTCCTAAAATTTCTCTAGATAATAGTCTCCAAGTCTGACTTATCAAGAAAAATATCAAAGATAAGATAAAACAAAGTTCTAATATAAGTGGGAGAGTGGTGAGTGCATGAAAACTTGTAGGCTAAGGAACGTTTTCAGCACGTCAGTAGTGCGGTTGGAGCTATTTTGGGCCCGATTTGGACCTTGATTCAGTCAGTATCTATCAAAACTCAAAACATGAAAGTTTTAGAACTTTTCCTTATTGTTCCAATGCATTCTTAATCATTTTAATCGAAGTTCAGATGAATGAGTTATGCCCAAATTACTATGTGGTTTTGAAACTGTGCAGAATTACCCGATTAGCCTTGTTTTTCACTTAACGCCTCCATTTGTGCCCTAAATTAAAATATAAGAATAATGAGTGCATTTGGGCATCAAATAAGTATAAAAGACTAAATATTAAGGGAGAAAAATATAATATTTTTCATTCTCATCAAATCTAGAGAGTAGAAACAACTTGTACCCCATATTTTGTACTTCTTATTGCATTTTATCTTTTTGGGTAGCCTTGAATATGTTATAATAGAAGCGTTACTTCCCACTAGGATTTTGGATTTATTAGGATAAAAGTTGTTTTTGTCAATGTTTTTAGGATATTTATGTGATCAAATGGATGTCACTGTTCATCAATTGATAATGCTAATTTGGAGAAGGCTAACTCTTACATATGTAGACTTTCCATTTTTATGTATATGTAAGAGGTTCAAAAGTCGCAACAACTCCCTGTTCTTTTAAGCCTTTTATCACAACTATTACAAAAACTAATGGTGAGGGATAAATTGAGAAAAGTTTGGTGCCTAGTTGTGGTAAGTGCTAAATGAATTGTAAGAGAACTTTTAAATTTAATAAGTTAGCTATTAGGAAGTGTATTACTAGTATTGGATTCTTTGTGCATTGCTCATATGTCTATCATGTGGATATATAATATGCGAGACCTCTGCATTAAGAGAATGATAGAGGTGGGTGAGAAGGTGATAGAGTTTTGGGCCAACTATAACAATGAAAATGTGATGGTAGTTGTCTTCGCGTGTTGGCTTAGGGTGTTGTATATATTGGACAATATAGGTGTGTTAAAATCTGTGGCCTATAGGCCTAATAGACTTGCAAGAAGATCCCCTTGTAGCATATGATTGTAAACTATGAATGTGATCTAAAAAAGTTGAGTCTATAGTAGTAGACTAGCAAATTGAGGGAATTGAAGAACTTTTTGGCTAAGGATTTATGATTTCATCATACATTCATTCCTCCTGGTGGCATTATAATAGAAAAGAAGGGTAAAGGGGAATGAAAGAGGAAGGTTCCCAAGGCTAAGTTTAGGGAAGAGAGTAGTAGCTCCCTAGAAAAGAAAATTGCCCTAAGAAGGAATGCTCCAATTGTGTAATGCAGCCCTCCAAGGAATAAAAGGGTATTGAAGAAGAAAGCACCTTCTACAAAGACTCCCAGTGTAAACGTATTTGAGAAGCTCCATGACCACAATGGAAAAATAGGCTAATAGCGATGTTGCCTTAGAGTTAAATGTTGGGGAGACAAGGGAGGATGCTAGGGTTACAATGGGGAACACTAAGGAGGTCCTTGCCCTATAGTTGAGGAGAGGGCAGGGGGAGGAGGTATAAATCATCTCCTTTGATAGTGAAGAGGAAGAAGGAAAAGGTAGAACTAGAGGTAAGATTGCTGCCCCAATTACATAGCTTGGTGCAGTGGAAGTGAACTAGTGTAAGACCTTTGTTAGACAGTGTATGCCCTTAGCTCCAATCAATTTGATGTACATTATGACATTTATTTTAAATGAATAAATTACATATTTGATTCATGTTATATTGGTGTTTTTCTGTGTAATACCCTTAATTTGGACACTTATGAGACTTATGTTAGTTTAGAATTTTCACAGCCATTGGATAGGTATGAGGAGATTTATCCTACCAAGGCTGACACTGATGTGCTGCCAAGTTGATTTGGGTGGCTTGTCTTAACTGATAGGGTGAGAATTCAGGTACATGCAGTGTGGGTTTGCTTGAAACCTTGAACCGAACCAAATTCCAGCATTGCCCTAGACCTTGGAGATGGGCAAAACTAGAATGTTTCACCTAACCCCTAGTCTTGATTATGGTACTGCACTAGGTATTAGATTGGACTGCCTTTGATATGCCAATCAGTGAGATCCTTAGAGGGGGTCGAAACCTGGGTATGTTGGGGTAGTCCGAGAATTCACCTGAGTGGGTGATCAAAGTGACAAGACTAGCCCCTTTGTTAGACAAAGTGAATGGTCGGGGAATGCACTCTTTCTGACGGAAACCTAAACTGTCGGTAGTTGATTTCAAACTTTTTGAAATTTGTTTTGCAAAATATATTTATATAGAGATATACATATGTTATAGTTTCCATGTGAGTAGAGAGTGCAACACTGTACCTTGTAGCCGAGGAAGGGGTTCTCTCTTGTCGGACAATGTATGATTATTAAGGGCTAAGAGGTTAAGTGTAAGACCATTTAGGGATAATAAACCTGATGGGCTAATCTCATATCTGCCCACAGTCCTGGGGCCTTCATAAGATGGCTGGACCTATGGATCATTTAGTGTAAATGTTGAGCCCATTAAGAGCCCCTGGTGATTGACTCATAGTAATAAATTCGGTTAGGACTTGTAACAGAGGCTAGGCTGAACCCATGTGGCTGATGTGGAGATCAATGATATGGTCCCAAGCCATATAAAGAGAGCCAAGCTAGCTAGCATTAGAAGGAAGTGAGCCTGATAGATTAATGGGCCTAAAGCTCATTTCAAACTAGGTTAATTGCATTAATTAAATAAGAGGAAAATCTGGGTATGGATTAGCAGATAAGGAAAAGATGATAACTCTTATCCACTTAAAGAGTCTAGGTCCAAATAGAGATTTGGATCGGGAAACTTCTAATTTGATTAGGAGTAGCTGATCTTGATCTGCAAATAAGATAAGGGATTATCCTTATCACTTAAAGAGTTCAGATCCAAATAAAGATTTGGAATAAGAAACTTCTAATAAGATTAGGAGATTAACTCTTTAAGGTCTATATAAAGGAGGAGGGCGAACTGGAATATACATCTACAATTTGACTGCTTCCTGCTCTCTCCCTCTCTACTCTTGCCACCCTACCCTGTTCGATCTCCACCTCTTGGAGTGGTCAAGATTCGATCTTGATATTGTTTCTTGGTGGAAGAAACAATTTTGAAATTGTGCTCATTACCCTGTTCAATTCTTGCTAAAGAACCACTTATTGATCCTCCCTCAACCTAAGCTGTGTCATCTTTAGTGGATGAAGGATTTGGTACCCTCTTTGAGTGTAAACACCTACGTTGGAAGGAGCTTTTCGCGTGGATTCCATATCATGTATTCCTCTCCCTAATCTTGGTTTCAAATTTGGTCCGGTTTGTTTCAAGAACAAACCTTGAAAAGTGTAGTTTTCTAAATTAGGTAATAGGATTCCCGGATGGGAGAAAGAAATTTTTAAAATTTCTCCCAACCACCTTGCATGGTTCGGCAATCCATATGATGGATTTCTCATCCCTTCAACCTTGACACTTGTGCCAAGGTGTAAGAAGATGGCATCATGACCTCGTGTCGCGAAAAGATTTTCACTACTAAGAATTTTGGATGCTATTATTTGTGGTTGTGTGCTAATATTCTAATTTCATGCAAAGAATTGAAACACTTATCAATGAAATCACAGCTGTTGAAGCAAAGGGTAACATTGACGTAGAGATAAGCGTGGACACTATGTCCTTGGTTGTTGATGAGATATGTATTAAGTGTTTATGTTGTTGTATTAATTGTTGTTAGATGCTAAATGAGTGATTGCAAGTTGTAGAAGTTTCCCGCGATGAAGTCACAATGATGTTGGTACAACCTCGTGTTGTGATGGAGGTGGAAACAAATATTGCAGGTTCTATCAATGTTGAGGTATGTAGTAGATCATTGTCTTTATTGTTGTGATCCAACTGTACAAACAATAATTGTAACTTTAATGTGTAAGTTCCTGATGGGCAAAGAGTTGTGGTACCTGATGCATCTCAATTTTACATTCATGATAGCCTTAAAGGAGTTGTTGTGGTAGAATTAGCTAATTTGCATCAATGCTAAGGGCAATACATTGTGGGGATTGCTGCTTCTAATGTCAATACCGTAATGAACACCCCAATAGGTAAGTTGTAATAAGAGAGGTTATAGTTATTGTGGTAAAAGTTATTAAATACCCAACTATGCAGTTGTGTTCTGATGATAAAAGATCTACCATAGCCACTAATGTTGCTACATCGTAGGCTTCTAGTTTATAGCTCCTCACACTGAAACTACCATGGTAGATTTTGAGAAGGTAGCACTGGAACAAGAATATAGACAAGTTGTTGTGAGCATAAGAAAAGAGTATAAGGAGAATGATATGATTTCCTTATTAATGAAGGTAATGAATCCGGGGTTTGCATCATAAGGAGAAATAGGTGTCTGGAGATCTTTCAAAATATGTGACTTTTATATTTTAATATGAGTAGACTCCCTTAATCAAGTTACCTACTGGTGTTATAGAGTTTGTGCTAAATACTCTTACTGTGTTATGTAATTCATAGATTTGAAGCCTATAGAAGAATTGAGTTATATTGAATGCATGTATTGTATGAAGACGTGTAGTGCTTCTAACAACATGGGATTCTAAATCAATCTCATCAAGGATAGAGAGTAGCACATATTGCATACACTACTTGTGGAAGCATTCACTTTATGGGGATTTTGATTTTAAGGATTTGTATGAGAGGGTTATCAAGGATAGCATCATGGAGATGGACACCAAAATTTCTGAATTGAAGAATAATATTGTAAGACTATAGTTACAAATAGTAGATCTGGAAGCGAAAGGTGTGAAGTGGATGGAGGATCAAGGTGGTCTCATGGAATATTAATAAAAACTTCATAATGGTTGACTAATTCTCTAAATGGTATCATTGTTGCGATCTGAGTGACATTAGGGGTAGTGATTATGTTTTTGATAATTTTGTGTTGTATTGTAGTTCTTATATCAAAGAAAATATACTTGATGTAATGAAACTATTGTCTTTGTAATGGAATTGTTTTGTCTTTGTATTAAAGAAAGTATAACTGAGTTCTTGGGACCAGTTGCCCAGGTCTTTTGTCATCCGAGAATGGTTATGTTACCCAGGAAAATAAGTGATGCCTAAGACTGGTTTCTAGGCTTATAGTGTCTTCTACGATGTGGTTGGTGCCTGGGACTGGTTACCCATGGCTTTAAGCTATTGTAATGTAAATGTTAAGATTTATAAAATAGTTATCAACATGCAGCAAAGAGGTACATAGTGTGATGGAAAATATTTTGAGAGATATTGGAACAATAATCATAAGCATATAGTGTGATTGGGTGGGATACATACTAGAATAATTAGAATAATAAGTAGGCATTTTATCGATGTGCAAATAGTGAATATACATTGACAATTTCTAATACAAAAAATTGATATACAATGCAAAGGAAGACAACAAAAACAATATTTTATTGATAAGTATCGAATAAAAATCGTGAAGTATTATCATACAAATTTGTGACAATTATTCATTAATGATACATTTTTAGATAGTGTCCATTTATTGTGTCATCTTCTTCATTATTCTCAAGATTCCAAAATGTATGCCTGATGGGTGTTCTTATTTGGTTGTATAGGGGTAAATCCAATTGGGGCTAAACTTCTTCACAGGCTTACCTTGTTGCACATGTAGCGCCATTTTCGGTACTTTGTCACATTCTTTGAAGATTCTAGGTTTGACCATTTTGTTAAAATTTAAAGCATATGATCTATTTATACTTGACTTGATGTTTGAAACTTCGATCAAGAATTTCATCAAGGTATCTAGCCTATCACATGCCAACTATTCCATGTCATCTCTATTAAATTTTTTGCCCATTGCATAAGCCACCTTGGTTAACAATGTTTGCATTTCTGTTAGTAAGTTAACCTCTTGAATATAGACTATGGAGCATGGTGTTGGTCTATTCCCTTCCTAATTGAGATTCTATAGGCCTATAATGTGCTAGAAAGTTATGCATTTTTGGAAAAGTTTTTTTGTAGCCTTATCTTGCCCATTGCTTTATGGGTAATAAGTGGTGGATGTACCTAATCACACTCTATATTGCCCCAACAGATCTTTAACTTCTTGGTTTTTGTTTAATAACCCATTATTTGTCAGGATCCTCATTGGAACACTATATCGATGGATGATATATTATTTGAGGTAATTCACATGGATACCCGGTGTATCCTTTGTCCATGGAGTTGGTAGGTATGGCATTTTTTTATATATTTGGTTATGTCATTTATCATTGTAGGCCAATAGAATCCTAAGTATAAAATATGGTTATATAGTGCAGTTTGCCCTTGATGAGTGGTTGGCTCCTGGCCATGGGTGGCTTCTAGGATGCGTTGTACTTCTTCCCCAGTTAGACACCTCAGAGGATTACCACTATCAGACTTGTGATATAGCAACCCATCCTAAATATAAAATCTCTTGACCCTAAACAATCTTTTACTAGTCACTTTATTGACTAATAGGGCACCCATTGTTAGGTAAGCTATGTAAAAGCCTTACTATTCAGCAGTATCTATAGCCAAACACTTGTACTTATTCATCTTCAATGTGTATTTATTATAATCATTTTGTATCTTCATTGCATCTATCTTCATCTCAAGTTAGTAATATCCCATGTATTGTAGCTTCCTATATAGGGTTGTCATTATGTTCCCGTAGCATGCCTTATGTGTTTCTTTTATCACTACTTTACTTTTCTCAGTTGCAAGCAATAAGTGTGTACTTCATCAACCATTTTATGGTATAAGACCCCATGTACTAACTTATAGGATAAAAGAACTTTGTTGTCTTGGGGTAAGGAAGTGTGGTTTCTGAGTTTCTAGATTATTTGGTGTCTCCAGTCTCCTTCATAGACCTTATCCTATTTCTCTACCCAATGGAACATTCTATCAATAGATCATTGACATTGCACTTGAACATAGACCATAGTGCTCTCATTGTAGATGATTAGCAAAGTCTTCTACATATCAATTTTTAGCTTGATTGCGATGTTGATAGGTGATGGTCAGGCCTTTTGTTAGTTTCTAGATGAGTGCCCCGTAGGATAAGAGGAAAATCTCCTTTACAGTTGTGGTACCATTTATTTGTCTAATCACCAATTATGAGTTGCCAACTACTATGATCTTATTGACACCTAGGTCTCTAGCTATTGACTATCCCAAAATGAGTGCTTCATATTCTGTGATGTTATGTGAACAAGGGAGTTGAAGCTTAAAGGAATAGGCTATGGTGTCACCTAACAATAGGTTAGGGTAACATTTGCTCCTAATAAGGAGTTTGCACAACTACCATCAAATGCTAACTCCCACTCACCATCTACTAAAATGATTAGGGGTAGATCACTAGGTATGTCCTTAGAATTTTCCAAGGGATCCTCTATTGGGAAGGTTGCTAAGAGATTGGTCACTTCATAACATTTTGTAGCTTTTGATTGAATGTACTCGATGGTATATTCACTTAGCTGCATTAGCTACTTTACCAACCTTCCTAAGAAAGGGGGTCAATCTAGAAAGTATTTAATAGGGTCACTTTTTGTGATGAGGATCACTTTCTACTCGACAATGTAGTGTCTAAACTTCTATATGTTAAACTAGAGTAAGGCATTGTTATTCCATGTGTAAATAGTTTGTGTTGCCTTGTATGATGAGACATCTCACGGCTTCCTAATGCTAAACATTGGATGACCCTTCTAAGGTTTGAAACTTTTCCTAGGAAAATTTTTAGATGTAACTCGTTTCTAGGGGGAGAAAGTTCTTTAATTACCTTTACTTTTGTATCATCTAGGTGTATGCCTTTGTAGCCTAAGAATTTGCCAACTCAACACTGAAAGCATACTTAAGGTGATTTAATCGCAGGTCATACTACCTATATCTAGTTAAAATCTTTTTAAGGACTTTTCTATAATCTTCTTTCTTCTTGGATTTGACCTCGATGTCATTAACATAGCACTTGAACTCCTTATGAATAATATCATGATAAATACAAGTCATCACCCTTTGGTAAGTAACCCCATCATTTTTTGGTCCAAAGGGCATTATCTGATAACAAAACTTCCCTATAGGTGTCTTGAAGGTTGTATCCGAAGTATCTAAGGGATGCATGAAGAATTGGTTGTGGTTACTCTAAGCATCCTAAAAGAAGAATAGCTTGTTGCATGTCATTGCATCTATTAATATCTCCATATTGGGCAAGGGGAACTCATCTTTTAGGTAGGCCTTTTTGAGATCTCTAAACTCTACGCAACATCTATAGGAGATTACAATTTCTATAGTTAGGTAAGGTGTAATGCGATTTGAGAGGAAAACTTAGTGTTTAGGCTCTAACCTAAGCTAGACATGTTAGACAATGTATGCCCTTAGCTTCAATCAGATTGATGTATATTTTGACATTTATTGTAAATGAATAAAGTACATAATTGATTCATGTCATTGTGATATGTTTCTGTGTAATACCCTTAAACTAAACACTTATGAGACTCGTATTAGTTTAGAGTCTTCATAGTCGTTGGATAGATTTGGGGAGATTTATCCTCCCAAGGCTAACACTGATGTGTCGCTAAGTTGGTTGGGGTGGCTTGTCTTAACTACTAGGGTGAGACTTGAGGTACATGCAGTGTGGGTTTTTCTTGAAACCCTAAATTGGACCAAATTCCAGTATTGCCTTAGACCTTGGAGATAGATGGGATGGGAAAAACTGGAATGCTACACCTGACCCCTAGACTCGATTATGGTACTACACTAGGTATCAGATTGGGCTATCATTGATATGCCAATCAGTGAGATTCTTAGAGGGGGTCAAAACCTAGGTATGTTGAGACAGTTTGAGAATTCATCTGAGTGGGTGATCATAGTGACATGATTAGTCACTTTGTCGGACAAAATGAATGGTCGGGGATGCACTCTCTCTGATGGAAATGTAAACTGCTAGCAGTTGATTTCAACCGTTGAAATTTGTTTTTGCAAAAGATTTTAATTCCTGGGATCCATGTGAGTAGAGAGTGCAACACTGTTCCTTGCAGTCAAGGGAGAAGTCCTCTTTTGTCGGGTAGTGTTTGATCATTATGGGCTGGGAGGTTAAGTGTAAGACCATTGAGGGTAATACCTGATGGGATAATCTTGCATCTGCATATAGTTCTTGGGATTTCATAAGGTGGCTGGACCCAATGACCATTTAGTGTAAATGTTGGGCCCATTAATAGTTCATAGTGATGGACTCAAGGGTTCACTGTTTCCTACAATGAATTCAGCCAAGCCTTGTAACAAAGGCTGGACTAAACCCATGTGGTTGATGTGTGAATCAATGTTTGGGTCCCATGCCATACAAAGAGAGCCAACTGGATAGTAGGTGAAGAGGTTAAGTGAGCACATAAACTTAATGAGCCTAAAGCCCAAATTTGAATTGGGCTTAAGTTAGTTAATTAAAAGGAGGCAAGATAGGATTTATAATCTGATTAGGATTAGTTGATAGATAAGATAAGTCTTACCCATTTAGGAGCCCAGATCCAAATATTTGATTTGGATTAAAGAGCTCTCTCCTAATTGGATTAGGAGGCTGATCCTGAGAAGGATATAAAAAGGGGGCGGATTCCTCAATTAGACAACACACCAATCTGCAGAGTTCTTCCATGTTCTTGCCGCCCCTACCCAGTTCGATCTCCACTTGTGGGAGTGATCAAGAATTGTTCTTGGTATTGCTTCTTGGTAGAAGAAGCAATCTGAAGTCGTGCTCACCAACCCTCTACTCCATTCATGCTAAAGAATTTGGTTCTTCCTGAAGAGTCATCCCGCTGATCTTGCTTCACTACACACTGTGTCATTTTTAGTGAAGCAAATTTTGGTTATCTCCTTGGGCGTGAACACCTTTATTGGAACTTACTACTACTTTGTATCAGGTATATCCCTCTCCTCCCTTTTGGTTTCAGATCTGGTCTAGTTTGGTTCAAGATTGATAATTGAAAATGCACTTTTCAAAATAGGGAATGCGATTCCCAAAAGGGAGAGAAAAATTTTTGAAATTTCGCCCAACCTTCCTATAGGATTTGGCCATCCATAGGATGGATCTCTCATCCCTTCAATGGTATCAGAGCTAGGTTCAAATCTTGAACTGAATTAAACCAGATTTGGATCTGCACAAATGGGGGTGTTCTTCCCGATTTGCACAATTAACTTTTTTTTTGGAAATCAGTTCCTAGTTTTGGGTGAATGATCTAAAATTAAATCTTTACTAATTTGATTTATATTTAGAATTGTTCTATATATTTTTCTTGATTTTTGGGCTATTCGTATGGTGGAGATCCAATTCTTTTAATGGCACAAGAAATCTGCGCACCTCATGATTTATTCTTTTCATTCTTGGTCCGTAATTATTTTTATTATTATTTTTTTAGATGGAATGTATAGGAATTCGAATCTGATGTAATATTAATAGAAAAATTAGGTTTTCTATTTTTATATTATTCAAAAATGAAGCTAAAAGTGCAAAGGAGTGAATTTCGTAGATTCGGGTTCAACGATCTACGATTTGCAGTTTTGGAAACTGCATACTGCAAAATGATCTATGTTTTGCAGGGTTGCAGCCTTTTGAACAGCCCCCTTTTTGTTTGATTACTAATTCTTGAATGTCATATATCAGTTGTTTAATTTCAGATCATCTTCTTGAATTGGATCTTGAATTGGATCTTGAATTAAACACCAAACCCTAGACTCATTTGAACCAGATTGGACCGAATCTATGATTTGATGGGGGCTTCTCTTAGCCCTAAAATTTCCTACATGGGCCGAGGGATTTAATGTTAATTGCAAGGTGCAATTTGGCCCACATCTATAAAACCTAGTTTTAATTTATTAAAACTGATTTAGCCTAATTTAGCATAAATGCTATATGGGTTTTATAGTTATTTAATTTATTAGATCTATTATGAATTCCATGCATGTGATGTATGTCATTAGATGTGTTGTGTACATGGGCCATAAGTGCTTGGCCCATGTTAATTTAATAGTGGCTCTTTCAAACACCAAGGCTGAATGCACATCATTGCCATGGTGCCCTGAAGATTATTGGATGATCTCCCTTTCTCAATGGGGCCTACTTCAGTTTCTCCCCAAGAGGAACATCCCGAAACCTAAGCCATTTTGGGCCCACTTTGAATTTGGCTTTATGAAAGCCAGTGGGAGCCACTTTGGTTTGACCTAAATCAGATCTAGGGGGGTTTTGTTCCCTTCATTTAAATATAAGTGCATGTGATAGGGAATTTCATATGAAGAACTCTCTAAAGGCCTTCCATCATTACTATGAAGGTTGGTTGTATTGGTGAGTGGAGATGCACCATAAAATTGGGCTATCCATCTGCTAATGCAGTTGGTTAGATTGCTTCTTGAGATGATAGATGTGTTATAAACTGATGTGGGAGGGGTTTATCCTAAAATGGAGGACTCTCTCACAGTACCATGGCGTTCACGAATATGATGGGTGAGCACTTATTGGATAGAAAGGTTTAACCTAAAATGGCTATGAACCTTGTTCGACAGAGGCCAAAGGGAAAGCTCATAAGATGAGTGGATGAGATCCTTCACAGAAGGTGGTGGGGTTAGGACATGAAACCAACACATTTATTTTATAACATTCACCGATGATTACTCACGGTATGGTTACGTGTACCTAATGAGACATAAGTTTGAATCTTTTGAAAAGTTCAAAGAATTCAGACAAGAAGTCGAGAATCAATTAGGGAGAAAAATTAAGACCCTCAGATCAGATCGGGGTGGCGAGTATCTCTTTGACGAATTCAGGGACTATTTAAAGGACAATGTGATAGTATCACAACTAGCTTCTCCCGCTATACCATAATTAAACGGTGTGTCAGAAAGGAGAAATTGGACTCTATTAGATATGGTCCGATCACTTCTCGTCCACTCAAAGTTACCCACATCCTTTTGGGGTTTTGCATTAGACTGTGATTTACGTGTTGAACCAGATTCCAACCAAATCCGTTCCTAAGACTCCATATGAGCTTTGGACCAATAAGAAACCGAGTGTGAGACACTTGAAAGTTTAGGGCTGTCCAACACATGTTAAAAGAACTAGTGCTGACAAATTGGAATCCAAGACTAGTCGTTGCCTATTTATAAAGCTACCCCAAGTGCTCTATAGATTACTTGTTCTATGATCAACAAGAGCAAAAGGTGTTTTGCAATCAAAAAGCCCACTTCATAGAAGAAGATTACATCCTGGATAATCATCATTAGGAAGTTGTTCTTGATGAGGAGAGCCCAGGGGTAGCGGGAGATGTCCCACCAGCTCTAGAAAATAACCTAGAAGATCTACCCGGGTTTCTAGCCCTCCAATTCATTATGGCTATGACCAAGAAAGTTACTTGGTGGAAGCCATGACTAGTGAGGAGGATCCTGTGACTTATTTGGAATTTATGTTGGACATAGATTCCTTGAAGTGGGTAGATGCCATGAGAGCTAAGATGGACTCAATGGAGACCAATGGAGTCTGGACTATAGTAGATCCGTGCCCTGGGTAAAGGAAATTGGTTGCAAATGGATCTATAAGAGAAAGAAGGGCCCCGATGGTAAAGTTGATACCTATAAGGCTTGTCTTGTAGTGAAAGGGTACACTCAGAAAGAGGGAATCAATTATGAGGAAGCCTTTTTTCTTGTGGCCATCCTTAAATCCATTAGGATCCAGCTAGCTGTAGCAGTGTACCATGACTATGAGATTTGGCAAATGGATGTCAAAACTGCATTCTTGAATGGAGATCTTATTGAAGATATTTATATGTAGCAACCACAAGGTTTCGTAGCTGCAGGTCAGGAACACATGGTTTGTAAATTCAACTGATCCATATATCGACTTAAACAAACTTCTAGGAGTTGGAACATCCGGTTTGACTCTACCATCAAACAATTTGACTTTGAGCAAAATCTGCACGAACCCTATATTTACAGGAAGACCAGTGGAATTAAGGTTATGTTCTTGGTTTTGTATGTAGATGACATTCTACTCATTGGGAATGATGTAGGAATGTTAACTATGGTGAAAGTGTGGCTTTCACAGCAATTCTCCGTGAAAGATCTTGGAAAAGCCTCCTACATATTGGGTCTTCGACTCTATAGAGATTGATCGAGGAGGATAATAGGATTATCCCAGTTTGCTTGCATTAACAAGATTGTCAAAAGATATAGTATGGAAAACTCCAAGAAAGGAAATGTTCCTTTCAGACGCGGGGTCACTCTCTCCAAGGGTATGTCTTCCAAGACTCCTGAAGAGATTTAGGGCATGAAAGAGATTCCCTATGCCTCAGCCATAGGGAGCATCATGTATGCCATGTTGTGCTCTCGTCCTGACATTTCTTAGGTAGTGAGTGTGGTAAGAAGATACCAATCTAACACAGGGCAGGAGCATTGGACCGCTGTGAAAAACATACTAAAATACATTTGAAGAACAAAAGAGTTTTGTCTGGTATTCGATGATAGTTCATTACAGATCCAGGGCTATACTGATGTCGATTTTCAATTAGATCCATATGATAGAAAGTCTACATCTAGTTATATCTTCATGATAGGATCGTGTGTTATTAGCTGGAAAAGCAACAAACAGGGGTCCACCGCAGATTCCACAACCAAGGTCGAGTACATTGCCGCAAGTGAAGCTACCAAGGAAGCCATTTGGATGAAGAAGTTCATTCAAGAATTATGAGTAGTTTCATCAAGTACATCACCCATTCCATTGTTGTGTGACAAGACTAGAGCCATTGCTCAGGCTAAGGAGCCACGAGCCCACTCGAAGTTGAAGCACATCGAGAGGAAATACCATGTACTGTGGGAAATAGTTGGAAGAGGGGGCGTCTTGATTCAGAAGGTAGCGTCATAAAAAAAAAGTAGCAGACCCATTAACTAGGCCACTGATATAGAAAGTGTTTGAGAAACACGTGGAAAGTATGGAACTCCGGCTTGTACCCGATTGGATCTAAGTGCAAGTGGGAGCTGTTAGATAGTGTATGCCCTTAGCTCCAATCAAATTGATGTATCTTTTGACATTTATTGTAAATGAATAAAGTACATAATTGCTTTATGTCATTGTGGTATGTTTCTGTGTAATACCCTTAAACTAGACACTTATGAGACTCGTGTTAGTTTAGAATCTTCACAGTCATTGGATAGATCTGGAGAGATTTATCCTGCCAAGGTTGACACTGATGTTCTGCCAAGTTGGTTGGGGTGGCTTGTCTTAGCTACCAGGGTGAGACCTGAGGTACATGCAGTGTGGGTGTTTTGAAACCTTGAACCAGACCAAAATTTCAGTATTGCCCTGGACCTTGGAGATAGATGGGCAAAACAGGAATGTTACACCTAACCACTAGACTTGATTATGATACTACACTACGTGTCGGATTGGGCTGTATTTGATATGTCAATCAGTGAGATCCTTAGAGGGGGTCAAAACCTAGGTATGTTGAGACAACCCAAGAATTCATCTGAGTGGGTGACCATAGTGACAGGATCAGCCCCTTTGTCGAACAAAGTGAATGATTGGGGATGCACTATCTCTAATAAAAACCTAAACTGCCAGCAGTTGATTTTAGCCATTGAAATTTGTTTTGCAAAATATATTTTTATAGAGATATACATATATATTATGGTTTTAAAATGTTTGCAAAAGGTTTTAATTCCCGAGATCCATGTGAGTAGAGAGTGCAACACTATTCCTTGCAGCCGAGGGAGAGGTCCTCTCTTGTCAGCTAGTGTTTGGTCATTATGGGCTGAGAGGTTAAGTGTAAGACCATTGAGGGTAATACCTGATGGGCTAATATTGCATCTGTCCACAGTCCTTGGGTTTTCATAAGGTGGTTGGACCCAATGACCATTTATTGTAAATGTTGGTCCCATTAAGAGTCAATAGTAATGGACTCAGGGGATCACTATCTCCTACAATGAATTCGACCAGGCCTTGTAACAAAGGCTGGGATGAACCCATGTGGCTGATGTGTAGATTAATGTTTGGGTCCTACACCACACAAAGAAATCCAACTGGGCAGCAGGTTAAGAGGTTAAGTGAGCACATAAACTTAATGGGCCTAAAGCCTAATTCGAACTGGACGTAAGTTAGTTAATTAAAAGGAGGCAAGATAGGATTTATAATCTGATTAGGATTATCTGAAGGAAAGATAAGTCTTATCTATTCAAGAGTACAGATCCAAATATTAGATTTGGATTAAGGAACTCTCTCCTAACCGGATTAGTAGGTTGATCCTAAGAAGGCTATAAAAAGGGGGCAAAATCCTCAGTTAGACAACATACCAATCTGCAAAGTTCTTTCCTGTTCTTGCCGCCCCTACCCAGTTTGATATCCACTTGTGGGAATGATCAAGAATTGTTCTTGATATTGATTATTGGTAGAAAAAGCAATCTAAAGTCGTGCTCACCAGACCTCAACTCCATTCTCGCTGAAGAATTCGATTCTTGCTGAAGAGACGTCCTGTTGATCTTGCTTCACCACACACTGTGTCACCTTCAGTGGAAGTTGGCTTTGGTTATCCCCTTGGGTGTGAATGCCTTCATTGGGAGTTACTGCTACTTCATATCAGGTATATACCTTTCCTCCCTTTTGGTTTCAGATCTGGTCCGGTTTGGTTCAATATTGATTCTTGAAAATGCAGTTTTCAGAATAGCGAATGCGATTCCCAAATGGGAGAGAAAGAAATTTTTGAAATTTTACCCAACCTTCCTGTAGGGCTATCTCAAGTTTCCAGACTTGTTAAGGAGCTTTTCTACCTCTTCTTTGATCTCTAGGGCTATCTCAAGTTTCCAGACTTGTTAAGGCTACTTGATTACCCTTTAAGTGGGGTCAATGTAAAGAGATGCTTAACAAGGTTGAGATCTAAACCAAGCATCTAGTTAAATGATGAGGCAAAGATGTCTTGGAATTCTACAATTTTAGCAAACTAGATTTATTGTGATAGAGTAAAAGGAAGTGAAAGATTCTAAAGTGTAACGTAACTTTAAGCAATGCTAGGAGTCTTGTCTTGTGGCCACCTTGTAGTTTAGTTGAATAGGGGTTTCTTTTCACCTTCTTCCTTTGCAATGTTGATCTCTTCTAAGGGCTCCTCTACTAGGTTGTTTGAGTCTTGGAGATGTTTAGGGGGAGGACTAACCTCATCCCAAAACTCTACCAACTCATTAAATTCCACTTATCACATGTTTCTAATCTCATTAAGGTTCAAAATGTAATAATTTAATTCAAAAGAGTTCTCACTTCATTCTAATGTACTTGATTGATGTCCAAGATAGCCTAGGCTTCTAATTTAAGTTGATTGTTGTGTTTTGTATTCTAAAGTAGAGGTTTATTTACAATGAGAAATGCATATATGCAAATGTGCTGATATGAAGAGATTAGGCAATTATGTTGTGATATACAATGTATGATAGCACAGAAGTTGGAATCGTGGGTTGCTTTTGTGCTGAATATATGCCCAAATGAATAGTTGTGATGGAACAAGTAAAAATATGTATTTTCATTTCTATCATGATAAGGTAATTCAAAAGGTAGAATATATAGTAGACATATCCATGTGATAATAATTGATTACCATACTATGAAATTAATAAAACTGTAAGACTCTCATACCTTTTCGATTCACTTGACTCACCTTTGCCATTTCCTATTTTCAGGCACTAGGGTCAGGGATTTCTTCTCATCACATCCTTGTAGACTAGTTCTTTCACTTTTGCAATTCTTACTTTTCCGTATTTAGCAAGTTTCATGTAGTAGATGGCGTAGTGGATGTGTGCTTTAGATTTCTCAAATGGAACCCTTGTTGTTTGTATCCTCATGACCCTTCCATTGTGCCATGCTTTGATGCATTGATGGTAAGTGGATAGTGTTGGAAGGGCTGAAATTATAATTAAACGTGGCCAAACTTGTTATAGTTGCTGGTCAAATTTATAAAAAAAATTCAGTCCAACCTGGGAATTGATTTCTTAATATTTGAAAATATGAATTTTCTGGATCGAATTTGCATTGAACTATGCCATATTTGAAACCCTAAATTAAATTAAGCAAACCTGATACAAAATCCACAAATTGCAACTTCTAGAGCGGTAGTCCATGCCCAATATCAAACCTATATCATGCTTTAACTGAAGATGTTGTAGTTGAATACGTGAGGTCAATTCAGCAACACTGTTTTAGCCAATTTGAAGTCCAAATGCTTGGGATTTAATGCAGGTATGTGAACTTCAAAATCACAACAGAGAGATGATGGGAATCAATCTTCACTAAGGCTGGTTTGAACTAGGGTTTTGGGTGCATGGGAGAAGAGGAAAGAGAGCAAGAGAGGGTGGAGAGAATGCTTGGTTCAATCTCTACCTCTTCACCCTATATATAGATCTCTCTCCTAATTATATTAGGTATTGATCCGAATCAGATTTGGAGTAGGACTTAACCCTATTTGTAGAATGGAGCTCCATACCCATTCAAACCCATATTTGATTCATATCACATGATAACTTGTCTTTTTTAACTAGTTTTACTAGTAATGGACTTAGACCCATTTCTTTTAGTGATTTACATACTTGGGCATTGCATGGCTACTTAGTCCTGATTATTGTGTGATGCAAAACCCACAAAGGTTTCACACAAGTCCACATGGGTTTAGTCCATGTCTGGAAAAAAGTTTCGCATAAGTCCACATGGGTTCAGCCCCTGTCTAGAAAGAAACAGATTTAATTAACTACACAAGGGCAATAAACCTTTGAGCCAAACAAATTGGGCTCCATCTGGGCCCAACACTTAAGTCTAAGTGATCCTTGGGTTTAGCCACCCTATGAAATCCAAGGATAATGAGCTGATATAAAGTTCATCAAGTTGTCAAACCTATAATGGTCTCTTTCCCATAACCTTTTAGCCCAAAATAATCAAAACATTGTTTATACTTCCCTAACTACAAAGTGCATTGTCATGCCCTTTGCTCAGATGGATCCCAAGATTAAAACCTTTTGCAAACCTTTTTATAAAATAACATAATATAAATATAAATATACTTTGCTAATCTGATTTCAAGTATAATTGAAATCCACTTCCAATAGTTTCATGTTTCCATCAGAGAGAATGTAAGCCCTCAAATTTTCTTTGTCTAACAAAAGGCCTGATCCTATCACTATGATCACAAGCTCAAGTAATATCAAAAGTAGCTTGGTCCAAGACCTAGTGTAGTATCAAGTATAAGATTAAGTGTAACTTTCTAGTTTTACTCTTCTATATCCAAGGTCTAGGGAATAACTGAAAATTGGAACAAGTCCAATGCTTCTCACAAACACCCACTAATTATGCTTGGATTCTAACCCTAGTAGATGAGACAAGTTGTTCTACTAATTTGACAACACATCAATGTCAGTCTTGTCAAGATAAACTCTCCAATTTTATCCAATGGCTGAAAACATTCTAAATATTTTAAACTAACATAAGTCTCATAAGTGTTTATTTTAAGGAGTAATTCATAGAAATACACCAACCTGAACATAAAACAATAATGTACTCATGTTTTTAATATATAAAAGCTTGTGTACATCAATGTGATTAGAGCTATGGGCATATGCTATCTATCAAATGGCACAAGGCACATATGATGTATTAGGGGTCTACCTAAGATAATGTGATATGCCATCCACCCTTGGACTAACTGGAACTCTTGATTCTTGAAAAATGACCCAAATTTGAGTGGTAGAATGATGGAACCCTTGGTGTTTGAGATGTTGTTGAAGTCCATCATTTTAATAGGTAAGCTAGTTAGTGAGTGATCTACCAGGGCCATCAATCACTATGTGTGAGATGAGGTTAATTTGAACTCCCTTGGTCTGTAAGGGTCCATTACACCAACCCCTTGCTTGGTGAAGAATGTAACTCATCACTCTATAGAAATCATAGAGCTAGTGTGTCTGGGAGGAGGTTGACAACCTTGATATTGCTTCCCTGTAGATGATTGGGGATGAGATTACTATCCACCTAGATGGTTGTTCTCTTTAGGAATTCATCCAGCTTCACCTTTCTAGTGCAAATCGCACCAGTAGATTCATGCTTTTCTCTTTCTAGGCCTACTTGAGGTGGGGGTAGAGCTAGTTTGGTTACTCTATATTGAACCAACTTATTCACTATTAGAATTACCTCGATTTATTGCAACTAAAAGGTGGCTCTTGCGCACACCATGGCTGAATGCACATCATTGCCATGGTGTCCCTTTTGGTCATTGGATGACCTCCCTCAGTGGTGGGCCCCACACCTCATCAAAAGGTTACGTGCGGAACCCTAGCCGATTAAAGGCCCACCGAACTCTGACTTTATGAAAGTCAGTGGGAGCCACTTTGGTTTGACCTAAATCAAACTAGGGCGTAATTAATTGTTCCCTCCAGCTAATATGAGTGCAAGTGATAGGGAGATTCATATGATGAACTCTCTAAAGGCCTTCCATCATTAGCATGAGGATGGGTCCTTCAGTAATGAGGAAACGCACTAGAAAATGGGCTATCCATTTGCTGTTGGGTCTATCTGAGTGTTTCATAAGATGATAGGGGCATCATAGACCGATGTGGGAGGGGCTTCACCAGAAAATGGGAACTCTCTCATGGTACCTTGGCGTTCACGAATATGATTGGTAAGCACTCACTGGACAGAAAGGTTTACCTGAAAACGTCTCTGAACCTTGTCTAATAGGGGCCAAAGGGAAAACTCATATGATGAGTGGATATGATCCTTTACAGAAAGATGGTGGGGTTATACAGCTAAAACAGTTGGCTCCATGCATCCTATGTGATTTCCCACATTTCTAGAGATAACCCGTAGTCTCCGTCACTGAGAAAGGAGGGAAATCTCAAAGATGAATAAATAGAAATGGATCATAGATTAAAATCCATATTTATGAAATGAACATGAATCAAATTAGGTTGTGGACTGATGTTTGCTCTTTTATCAGAAAATGGCAAACGGATCTTTTGCGAAGCTTCTTGATGACAACAAGCTTAAGGGCCCAAACTATGCCGACTGGTATAGGAACCTTATGCTGGTCCTAGCTTCTGAAAAGCTGGACAAAGTGGCAAAGGATCCTACCCTAGAGCGTTCGGGTGACAGGGCTTCTGAGTCCAGAAGGAGAGACTATCAGGAATTGGAGGAGAAAAACTCCCTAGCCCAGTGTTACATCATTGCCTCCTTGGACAACCCAATACAGAGGCAGTTCGATCAGATCGAACTTGCCAAGGACATATTGGACAGTCTGAGGATGATGTATGAAGAGCAGAATCGTTCTACTCTACAAAAATTCTTGAAATAGTTCATGACCACTCAAATGTCCAAGGGCCAACAAATTCACGACCATTGTCTTCGGATGATGGGTTACATCAACAAACTGGAGGCTCTTGGATCTGGGCTAGACCTTGCAACCTAAATAGATGCTATCCTTAATTCTTTGCCTCCTTCCTTTATTCCGTTCATCATGAATTATAACATGAACAAGCTGAATGTCAGTTTGCAAGAGCTCAGTAATATGTTGCAAAGAGATGAAGAACTGATTAAAAAGGATGAGCCTGTAGCTATGCTTGTTGAAGCTAGCAAAAAGGGCAAGAGAAAGAGAAAGGCAAAGAAGCCTCAGAAGAAAGCCACCAAGGGTAAGAAGCAGAAGAAAGACAAAGCATCGGATGTCTGTCACTTCTGCAAGAAGACCGGCCACTGGAAAAGGAACTGTCCTACCTACCTGGAATCCAAGAAAGGTAATTTCGAATCTTGTGTTATAGAAACCAATTTATTGGTAGCTTCTACATCCTGGTGTATTGACTCCGGGGCTTCAACTCATGCGTGTAACTCACTGCAGGGGTTCAAGGTAAGCAGAAGGCTGAGTGAAGGAGAAGTCACTCTCTACTTGGGGACTACTACAACTGTTGCAGCCACGGCAATAGGAACCATGGAGTTAATTTTTAGAGAAGGAAAAGTTGTACTGAAAGGTTGTCTTTATATACAAAACTTAAGAAGAAATTTGATTTCTGTTTCAAAACTGTGTGTAGATGGTTATTCTGTCTTCTTTAGTAATACGACTACTATTAAAAGAAATAACAGATCCATCGCATACGGGGAACTAGAGAATGGTCTCTATGTTCTACATCATTCTCTAGAAACTAACCAAAACTACGTCGGCTGAAATCCCCAAGAAGAGAGCCTGTGATGCAGTTAATCCCACGTGTCTGTGGCATTACCGACTTGGCCACATCGGTGTTTACCGAATCACAAGGTTGGTAAAGGATGGTCCTTTGGATTTTCTAACAGTATAAGATCTTCCCACCTATGAGCCTTGCCTACAAGGCAAGATGACGAAATGGCCATTTAAGGGTAAGCCTAAAAGAAGTACAGGCACACTTGACCTAATACATACTGATGTATGTGGTCCCCTGAGTGTTAGGACACGAAATCAACACGTGTATTTCATCACCTTCACAGATGATTTCTCACGATATGGTTACGTGTACCTAATGAAACACAACTTTGAATCCCTTGAAAAGTTCAAAGAGTACAGACAAGAGGTCGAGAAACAGTTGGGGAGAAAAATTAAAGCCCTTCGATCTGATCGAAGAGGTGAGTATCTCTTTGACGAATTCAGGGACTACATAAAGGTCAATGGGATAGTATCACAATTAGCTCCTTCTGCTACACCACAACTTAACGGTGTTTCAGAGAGGAGGATTAGGACCTTATTGGATATGGTCTGGTCACTTCTCCTACACTCAGAGTTATCCACATCCTTTTGGGGTTACACATTAGAGACTGTGATTTACATGCTGAATCGGGTTCCAACCAAATTGGTTCTAAACACTCCATATGAACTTTGGACCAGAAAGAAACCAAGTGTCGGACACTTCAAGATTTGGGGTTGTCCAGCACATGTTAAAAGAACGAGTGTAGACAAGTTGGAATCCAAGACCAGTCATTGCCTATTTGTAGGCTAGCCAAAAGGCTCTGTAAGTTATCTATTCTATGACCCAAGTGAGCAGAAAGTGTTCTGCAGTCGAAATGCCCAATTCTTGGAGACCGATTACATCCTGGACACCCATCGTCAGGAAATTGTTCTTGATGAGGAGAGCACAGGAGCAGTGGGAGATGTTCCACAAGTTCCAGGTAGTGACCAACCTAGAAGATCCACTCAGGTATCTAGGCCACTAGTCCGTTATGGTTATTACCAACATAGTTACCTGGTGGAAACCTTGACTTGTGAGGAGGATCCCGTGACTTACGTGGAAGCTATGTTGGACATAGATTCCCAAAAGTGGGTGGAGGCCATGAGAGCAGAGATGGAATCAATGGAGACCAATGGAGTCTAGACTTTAGTAGATCCGCCCTCCGGGGTACAAGCAATCGGTTGCAAATGGATTTACAAGAGGAAGAAGGGCCCCGATGGTAGGGTTGAGACCTTCAAAGCTCATCTGGTGGCAAAAGGGTACACTCAGAAAGAGGGCATCGATTATGAAGGAAACTTTTCACCTATGACCATGCTTAAATCCATTAGGATCCTGCTAGCTGTAGCAGCATACCGTGATTATGAGATTTGGCAGATGGATGTCAAAACTGCATTCCTGAATGGAGATCTTACTGAAGATATCTATATGTAGCAGCCGCAAGGCTTCATTGCTGTAGGTCAGGAAAACATGGTATTTAAACTTAATAGATCGATTTGTGGACTTAAGCAAGCTTCTAGAAGTTGGAACATCCGTTTTGACTCCGCTGTCAAATCGTTTGACTTCAAGCAGAATCCATATGAGCCCTATGTCTACAGGAAGTATAGTGGAGATAAGGTTACCTTCTTAGTTCTGTATGTAGATGACATTCTACTCATTGGGATGAAGGGAAGAGAGATCCATCCCATGGATGCCCAAAGATTGCGGAATAAGGGGGCGAATTTCAAAAATTTTTCTCTTCCTTCAATTGGGAATCACATTCCATATTTAGAAAATCATATTCTCAAGGATCATTCTTGAAACTTAAACTGAACCAGATCTGAACCAAAAGGAATAGGAGAGAATTATACCTGATACGGAGAAGTTATATCTCCCAATGAAGGTGTTCATGCCCAAGGAAGGATCCAAAGACTGCTCCCACTGAAGATGGCACAGTGCAGGATGGAGTAGAATCAGCAGTGTTCTTCCCCAAGAACTCTGTCCTTTGCAAGAATTAGTAGAATGGTACGTGAGCACAACTTCCTTTTCAATTCTTTCTCAAAGAATTGATGTCAAGATTCAATCTTGACTTCTCCCACAACTGGAGATCGAACTGGCAAACAAGGTGGCAAGAACAGGGAGGCGCCAAGAGAGTATTCACAGGGTGCTGAATTCTCTCTTCTTGATTTCAGCACTAAAGAGGATCTGATGTATTTCTTCCAAAGGCTGCCACCCCCTCCTTATTTTTGTTAACTTAAAAGATCAGCTCCAAATCCCATTAGGAGTTGCTATCCAAATCATATTTGAATCAGCCTTCTCTTCTAGTGATAAGGATAAACCCTTATCTTATCTGCAGATTAGATTAGCTTTCTCCTAATCCCATTAGGAGGTTTCTAGATCTGAATCACATTCAGATCTAGACTCTCTGAGTGGATAGGATTAAGACCCTATCCTATCTGCTAATCCATCTCAGAATTTGCCCCTTTAATTAACTAAGTAAATAGCCCAGATCGAAATGGGCTTTAGGCCCATTAAGCTTATGTGCTCACTTAACCTTCCTAACTGCTGCCCAGTTGGGCTTCCTTGTATGAGGAGGAACCCAAGCATTGATCTACACATCAGCCACATGGGTTCGGCCAAGCCTTTGTTACAAGGCCGGGTCGAATACACTATTAAAGACAGTGCACCCCTTGAAACCCATCGAATGGGCTCTATGGGCCCAACACTTACCCTAAGTGGTCCCTGGGCCAAGCCACCTTGTAACACCCAGGGACTGTGGGCAGATGCAAGATTAGCCCATCATGTATTATCCTCAATGGTCTTACACTTAACCTCTCAGCCCTTAATGATCATACACTGCCCGACAAGAGAGGACCTCTCCCTCGGCTGCAAGGAACAGTGTTGCACTCTCCACTTATATGGATCGCGAGAATTAAAACCTTTTTGCCAACATTTTAGAAACCATAATATATATACTTTTATATCTCATATAAGATATACTTTGCAAAACAAATCTCAATGGTTGAAATCGGCTACCGGCAGTCTTGGTTTCCAATAGTGAGAGTGCATCCCCGATCATTACCTTTGTCCGACAAAGGGACTGATCCTGTCACTATGATCACCCACTTAAATGAATTCTCGGATTTTCCCAACATACCCAGGTTTTGACCCCCGCTAAGGATCTCACTGATTGGTACATCAAAGACAGTCTGATCCAACACCTAGTGCAGTATCATAATCGAGTCTAGGGGTCAGATGTAACTTTCCAGTTTTGCCCATCAATCACCAAGGTCCAGGGCAATACTGGAAATCTGGTCTAGTTCAAAGATTCAATTAATCCCACACTATATGTGCCTAGGGTCTCATCCCGGTAGCTGAGACAAGCCACCCCAACCGACTTGGTGGCACCACAGTGTGAGCCTTGTCAAGATAGGTTTCCCCAGATCGACCCATTGGCTGTGAACATTCTAAACTAACACGAGTCTCAATAAGCGTCCAGTTTAAGTGTATTACATAGAAACATACCAAAGGAACATGAATCAAATATGCACTTTTATTCATTTACAATAAACTCATAAAGTACATCAATTTTGATTGAAGCTAAGGGCATACAAAACTATCTAACAGCTCCCACTTGCACTTAGGTCCAATCAGGTACTAGCCGGAGTCCCATGCTTTCCACGTGTTTCTCAAACACTTTCTGTGATAGTGGGTTTGTCAATGGGTCTGTTACATTTTCCGCTGACACTACCTTCTAAATCAGGACGTCCCTTCTACCAACAATCTCCCGCAGTACGTGGTACTTCTTCTCGATGTGCTTCGACTTCGAGTGGGCTCGTGGCTCCTTAGCCTTAGCAATGGCTCCATTGTTGTCACACAACAATGGGATGGGTGATGTGCCTTAGCAATGACTTCGAGTGGGCTCGTGGCTCTTCATCCACACGGCTTCTTTGGCAGCCTCACTTGCGGCAATGTACTCGGCCTCGGTCGTGGAGTCTGCAGTGGACCCCTGTTTGCTGCTTTTCCAGCAAACAGCACACGATCCTATCGTGAAAACATATCCAGATGTAGACTTTCTATCATCTGGGTCTGACTAGAAATCGGCATCTATATACCCTTGGATCTGTAGTGAGCTACCGTCGAATACTAGACAAAACTCTTTTGTCCTTCGAAGGTACTTAAGTATGTTTTTCACAGCAGTCCAATGCTCCTGCCCTCAGTGCGAGTGCACATCATGGCATACATGATGCTCCCTATGGCAGAGGCATAGGGAACGTCTTTCATGCCATCAATCTCCTCAGAAGTCTTGGGAGACATCTTCTTGGAGAGAGTGACTCCGTGCCTGAATGGAACATTTCCTTTCTTGGAGTTTTTCATGTTGTATCTTTTGACTATTTTGTCAATGTAGGTAGATTGGGATAATCCTATTATCCGCTTCGATCTATCTCTATAGAGTCGAAGACCCAGTATATATGAGGCTTCTCCAAGATCTTTCATGGAGAATTGCTGTGATAGCCATACTTTCACCGTAGTTAACATACCTACATCATTCCCAATGAGTAGAATGTCATCTACATACAGAACCAAGAAGGTAACATTATCTCCACTGTACTTCCTGTAAACACAGGGTTCACCCGGATTCTGCTCGAAGTCAAACGATTTGACGACAAAGTCAAAATGGATGTTCCAACTTCTAGAAGCTTACTTAAGTCCATAAATGGATCTATTAAGTTTACAAACCATGTTTTCCTGACCTGTAGCAATGAAGCCTTGTGGCTGCTGCATATAGATATCTTCAGTAAGATCTCCATTCAGGAATGCAATTTTGACATCCATTTGCCAAATCTCATAATCATGGTATGCTGCTACAGCTAGCAAGATCCTAGTGGATTTAAGCATGGCCACAGGCGAAAAGGTTTCCTCATAATCGATGCCGTCATTTTGAGTGTACCCTTTCGCCACCAGACGAGCATTGAAGGTCTCAACCTTACCATCGGGGCCCTTCTTCCTCTTGTAAATCCATTTGCAACTGATTGCTTTTACCCCGTAGGGCGGATCTACTAGAGTCTAGACTCCATTGGTCTCCATTGAGTCCATCTCTGCTCTCATGGCCTCCACCCACTTCTGGGAATCTATGTCCAACATAGCTTCCGTGTAAGTCACGAGATCCTCCTCACTAGTCAAGGTTTCCACCAGGTAACTATCCTGGTCATAACCATAACGGACTGGTGGCCTGGATACCCAAGTGGATTTTCTAGGTTGGTCACTACCTGGAACTTGTGGGACATCTCCCACTGCTCCTGAGCTCTCCTCATCAAGAACAACTTCCTAACGATGGGTGTCCAGGATATAGTCGGTTTCCAAGAATTGCGCATTACGACTGTAGAACACTTTCTACTCACTTGGGTCATAGAATAGGTAACCTACACAGCCTTTTGGGTAGCCTACAAATAGGCAACGGCTGGTCTTTGATTCCAACTTGTCTGCATTCATTCTTTTAACGTGTGCTGGACAACCCCAAATCTTCAAGTGTCTGACACTTGGTTTCTTTCCTGTCCAAAGTTCATATGGAGTATTCGGAACTGATTTTGTTGGAACCCGATTCAGCACATAAATTGCAGTCTCCAATGCGTAACCCCAAAAGGATGTGGGTAACTCTGAGTGTATGAGAAGTGACCGGACCATATCCAATAAGGTCCTATTCCTCCTCTCTGAAACAACGTTAAGTTGTGGTGTAGCAGGAGGAGCTAATTGTGATTTTGTGTCCTAACACTCAGGGGACCACATACATTAGTACGTATTAGGTCAAGTGTGCCTGTACATCTTTCAGGCTTACCGTTAAATGGTCGTTTTGTCATCTTGCCTTGTAGGCAAGGCTCACAAATGGGAAGATCTTCTACAGTTAGAAATTCCAAAGGACCATCCTTTACCAACCTTGTGATTCAGTCAACACCGATGTGGCCAAGTCGATAATGCCACAGACACGTGGGATTAACTGTATCACGAGCTCTCTTCTTAGGAATTTCAGCTGACATAGTTTCGGTTATGTTAGTTTCTAGAGAAGGATGTAGAACATAGAGATCGTTCTCTAGTTCCCCGTATACGATGAATCTGTTGTTTCTTTTAATAGTAATCGTATTACTAAAGAAGACAGAATAACCATCTGCACACAGTTTTGAGACAGAAATCAAATTTCTCCTTAAATTTTGCACATAAAGACAGACTTTCAGTACAATTGTTCCTTCTCTAAAAATTAACTCCACGGTTCCTATGGCCACGGCTGCAACAGTAGAGTGTGACTTCTCCTTCACTTAGCCTTCTGCTTACCTTGAACCCCTGCAGTGAGTTACAAGCACGAGTTGAAGCCCCGGAGTCAATACACCTGGATGTAGAAGCTACCAATAAATTGGTTTCTATAACACAAGTTTCAAAATTACCTTTCTTGGATTTCAGGTAGGCAGGACAGTTCCTTTTCCAGTGGCTAGTCTTCTTGCAGAAGTGGCAGGCATCCGATGCTTTGTTTTTCTTCTGCTTCTTGCTCTTAGTGGCTTTCTTCTGAGGTTTCTTTGCCTTCCTCTTTCTCTTGCCTGTCTTGCCAACTTCAACAAGCATGGCTACAGGCTCATCCTTTCTAATCAGTTCTTCAGCTCTTTGCAACATATTGATGAACTCTTGTAAGCTGACATTCAGCTTGTTCATGTTATAGTTCATGATGAACGGATTAAAGGAAGGAGGCAAAGAGTTAAGGATAGCATCTATCTAGGTTGCAAGGTCCATCCCGGATCCAAGAGCCTCCAGTTGATGTATCCCATCATCCGAAGACAATGGTTGTGAACTTGTCGACCCTTGGACATTTGTGCGGTCATGAACTGTTTCCAGACCTTTTGTCGAGTAGAACGATTCTACTCTTCATACATTGTCCTGAGACTGTTCAATATGTCTTTGGCAAGTTCGATCTGATCGAACTGCCTCTGTCTCGAGTTGTCTAAGGAGGCAATGATGTAACACCGGGCAAGGGAGTTTTTTTCCTCCCATTCTTGATAGTCTCTCCTTCGGGCCTCAGAAGCCCTATCACCCGGACACTCCAGGGCAGGATTCTTTGCCACTTTGTCCAGCTTTTCAGAAGCTAGGACCAGCATAAGGTTCTTGTACGAGTCAACATAGTTTTGGGCCCTTCGACTTGTTGTCATCAAGCAGTTTTGCAAAAGATCCGTTTGTCATTTTCTGATAAAAGAGCAAACATCAGTCCACAACCTAATTTGATTCATGTTCATTTCATAGATATGGATTTTAATCTATGATCCATTTCCATTTATTTGTCTCTGAGATTTGCCTCCTTTCTCAGTGACGGAGACTATGGGTTGTCTCGAGAAATGTGGGAAATCACATAGGGTGCATGGAGCCAACTGTTTCAGCTGCATAACACCACCTTTCTGTGAAGGATCATATCCACTCATCATATGAGTTTTCCCTTTGGCCTCTGTCAGACAAGGTTCAGAGCCATTTTCAGGTAAACCTTTCTGTCCAGTGAGTGCTTACCCATCATATTCGTGAACGCCAAGGTACCGTGAGAGAGTTCCCATTTTCTGGTGAAGCCCCTCCCACATCGATCTATGATGCCCCTATCATCTTATGAAACACTCAGACAAGCCCAACAGCAAATGGATAGCCCATTTTTTGGTGCATTTCCTCATTACTGAAGGGCCCATCCTCATGCTAATGATGGAAGGCCTTTAGAGAGTTCATCATATGAATCTCCCTATCACATGCACTCATATTAGTTGGAGGGAACAAAATTACGCCCTAGTTTGATTTAGGTCAAACCAAAGTGGCTCCCACTGACTTTCATAAAGCCAGATTTTGGTGGGACTTGAATCGGCTAGGGTTCCGCACGTAACCTCTTGATGAGGTGTGGGGCCCACCACTGAGGGAAGTCATCCAATGACCAAAAGGGACACCATGGCAATGATGTGCATTCAGCCATGGTGTGCGCAAGAGCCACTGTCGAATAAGCATGGGCCAAGTACTTATGGCCCATGTACGCCGCACATCACACATCCATACATCACATGTAGGGATAAATTGATCCAATCAATTAATTATCTGTAAGGCCCGTTGGAAGCCCATTAAAATTCCATAATATTAACCATTAATATTATCTAGGTATATGGGCCAAATTAGGGTTACCCAGTTTGGCCCATGTAGCTTTATCCTTTAAAATGGGCTTTTGTAGTTTTAACTATTTAAAACTAGGCCTTTACAGGCTGGGCCGAATTAACCATTTAATTAAATATCAATCCTTAGGCCCATTAGTGGGAAATTAGGGCTGACTTTCAGCCTTGATTAAACCCTAGAATTGGTCCAAACAGTTTTGAACCAATCTCGGTTCGATTGTGTCTAGGGTTTGATTTTTAATTAAATCCTTAATACAAGAAAATAATCTGAAATTAAATACTGATAAAAGAAAAAACAAGAATCAGTCAATCAGGGCTGTTCACACAATCCATCTTGCAAAACAGAGGTTAGATCACAGAATGCAGTTTCATAAATTGCAAATCGCATATAGCGTTTCTCCCATCTACGAAATCTCCTTCTCTGCGAAATCTCCTTTTCTGCGCTGCCATCTTCGATCCAAAATAAAAATAAATAGAAATCCTATTTCCATCAATATTTACATCAGATCGAATACCTATACATTGAGTCTAGAAAATAAAAAAAAAATTATTTACAGACCAAAAATAATTCAAGAACTGCAAAATCGCAGGTTCCCTGCGCAAACCAAGAATTTGATTTCCTCTTGTACGAACAGCCCATAAATCAAGAAAATTATAAAGAACAATTCTAAATAATAATCAGATTTATTTAAAATTAATTTTAGATTATTTGCCCATCTATTTTGGGAACAAAATTCCCAAAAAACCATATCTACGCAAATTGGGTAGAACGCCTTCTCCCTAATTGCGCAGGTTCAGATCTGAAAAAGAATGGTTCAAGATTTGAACCTAGCTCTGATACCACTGAAGGGAAGAGAGATCCATCCCATGGACACCCAAAGATTGCGGAATAAGGGGGCGAATTTAAAAAAATTTTCTCTCCCTTCAACTGGGAATCACATTCCCTATTTAGAAAATCATATTTTCAAGGATCATTCTTGAACCTTAAACTGAACCAGATCTGAACCAAAAGGAATAGGAGAGAATTATACCTGATACGGAGAAGTTATATCTCCCAATGAATGTGTTCACGCCCAAGGAAGGATCCAAAGACTGCTCCCACTGAAGATGGCGCAGTGCAGGATGGAGCAGAATCAGCAGTGTTCTTCCCCAAGAACTCTGTCCTTCGCATGAATCAATAGAATGGTACATGAGCACAGCTTCCTTTTCAATCCTTTCTCAAAGAACTGATGTCAAGATCTAATCTTGACTTCTCCCACAACTGGAGATCGAACTAGCAAACAGGGCGGCAAGAACAAGGAGGTGCCAAGAGAGTATTCGCAGGGTGCAGAATTCTCTCTTCTTGATTTCAGCACTAAAGAGGATCTGATGTATCTCTTCCAAAGGCTGCTGCCCCCTCCTTATTTTTGTTAACTTAAAAGATCAGCTCCAGCATTAGGAGCTGCTTATCCAAATCATATTTGGATCAGCCTTCTCTTCTAGTGATAAGGATAAACCCTTATCTTATCTGTAGATTAGATTAGCTTTCTCCTAATCCCATTAGGAGGTTTCTAGATCTGAATCACATTCAGATCTAGACTCTCTGAGTGGATAGGATTAAGACCTTATCCTCTCTGCTAATCCATCTCAGAATTCGCCCCTTTAATTAACTAAATAAATAGCCCAGTTCGAAATGGGCTTTAGGCCCATTAAGCTTATGTGCTCACTTAACCTTCCTAACTGCTACCCAGTTGGGCTTCCTTGTATGAGGAGGAACCCAAGCATTGATCTACACATCAGCCACATGGGTTCGGCCTAGCCTTTGTTACAAGGCCTGGTCGAATACACTGTTAAAGACAGTGCACCCCCTGAAACCCATCAAATGGGCTCTATGGGCCCAACACTTACCCTAAGTGGTCCCTGGGCCAAGTCACCTTGTAACACCCAGGGACTGTGGGCAGATGCAAGATTAGCCCATCATGTATTATCCTCAATGGTCTTACACGTAACCTCTCAGCCCTTAATGATCATACACTGCCCGACAAGAGAGGACCTCTCGCTCGGCTGCAAGGAACAGTGTTGCACTCTCCACTTATATGGATCGCGAGAATTAAAACCTATTTGCCAACATTTTAGAAAACATAATGTATATACTTTTATATCTCATATAAAATATACTTTGCAAAACAAATCTCAACGGTTGAAATCGGCTGCCGGCAGTCTTGGTTTCCAACAGTGAGAGTGCATCCCCGATCATTACCTTTGTCCAACAAAGGGGCTGATCCTGTCACTTTGATCACCCACTCAGATGAATTCTCGGATTGTCCCAACATACCCAGGTTTTGACCCCCACTAAGGATCTCACTGATTGGTACATCAAAGACTGCCCGATCCGACACCTAGTGCAGTATCGTAATCGAGTCTAGGGGTCAGGTGTAACTTTCCAGTTTTGCCCATCAATCACCAAGGTCCAGGGCAATACTGGAAATCTGGTCCAGTTCAAAGATTCAATTAATCCCACACTGTATGTGCCTAGGGTCTCATCCCGGTAGCTGAGACAAGCCACCCCAACCGACTTGGTGGCACCACACTGTGAGCCTTGTCAGGATAGGTCTCCCCAGACCGACCCACTGGCTGTGAACATTCTAAACTAACACGAGTCTCAATAAGTGTCCAGTTTATGGGAATTACACAAAAACATACCAAGGGAACATGAATCAAATATGCACTTTTATTCATTTACAATAAACTCATAAAGTACATCAATTTTGATTGAAGCTAAGGGCATACAAAACTGTCTAACATGGGAATGATGTAGGAATGTTAACTACGGTGAAAGTATGGCTTTCACAGCAATTCTCCATGAAAGACCTTGGAGAAGCCTCCTATATACTGGGTCTTCGACTCTATAGAGATAGATCGAAGCGGATAATAGAATTATCACAATCTGCTTACATTGACAAAATAGTCAAAAGATACAGCATGGAGAACTCCAAGAAAGGAAATGTTCCTTTCAGGCACGGAGTCACTCTCTCCAAGATGTCTCCCAAGACTTTTGAGGAGATTGATGGCATAAAAGACGTTCCCTATGCCTCTGCCATCGGGAGCGTCATGTATGCCATGTTCTTCACTCCAACCCATGGCAGGAGCACTGGATTGTTGTGAAAAAAATACTAAAGTACCTTCGAAGGACAAAAGAATTTTGTCTAGTATTCGATGGTAATTCACTACAGATCCAAGGGTATACAGATGTCGATTTCCTGTCGGATACAGATGATAGAAGGTCTACATTTGGATATGATTTCACGATAGGATCGTGTGTTGTTTCCTGAATGTCAGCAAACAGGGGTCCTAAATAGAAAACTAATAGTCCACAACCAAGGCCGAACACATTGCCGTAAGTGAGGCTGCCTTATGAATGAAGGAGTTCATTCCTGGATTTAGAATTCAGCACATCACCCATTTCACTGTTGTATGACAACACTGGACCTATGGGAGGATGATATTAAGAGGTAGCATCAGTGGACAATGTGGTAGATCCATTGATTAAGCCACTTTCACAGAAAGTGTTTGAGAAACACGTGGAAAGTATGGGACTCCGGCTAGTACCTGATTGGACCTAAGTGCAAGTGGGAGCTATTAGATAGTTTTGTATGCCCTTAGCTTCAATCAAATTGATGTACTTTATGAGTTTATTGTAAATAAATAAAAGTGCATATTTGATTCATGTTCCCTTGGTATGTTTCTGTGTAATACCCTTAAACTGGACACTTAATGAGACTCATGTTAGTTTAGAATGTTCACAGCCAGTGGGTCAGTCTGGGGAGACCTATCCTGACAAGGCTGACACTGTGGTGCCACCAAGTCGGTTGGGGTGGCTTGTCTTAGTTACCGGGGTGAGACCCTAGGCACATACAATGTGGGATTAATTGAATCTTTGAATTGGACCAGATTTCCAGTATTGCCCTGGACCTTGGAGATTGATGGGCAAAACTGGAAATTTACACCCAACCCCTAGACTCGATTATGATACTGCACTACGTGTCAGATTGGGCTGTCTTTGATGTACCAATCAGTGAGATCTTGAGTAGGGGTCAAAACCTGGGTATTTTGGGACAGTTTGAGAATTCATCTGAGTGGGTGATCATAGTGACAGGATCAACCCCTTTGTTGCATAAAGGTAATGATAGGGGATGCACTATCACTGATGTAAACCAAGACTTCCGGCAGCCGATTTCAATCATTGAGATTTGTTTTGCAAAATATATTTTATATGAGATATAAAAGTATATACATTATGGTTTCGAAATGATTTGCAAAAGGTTTTAATTCCCGGGTTCCATACTAGAGAGAGTGCAACACTGTTCCTTGCAGCCGAGGGAGAGGTCCTCTCTTGTCGGGCAGTGTATGATCATTATGGGCTGAGAGGTTAAGTGTAAGACCATTGAGGATAATACCTGATGGGTTAATCTTGCATCTGCCCACAGTCCCTAGGTGTTATAAGGTGGCTTGGCCCAGGGACCACTTAGGGTAAGTGTTGGGCCCATAGAGCCCATCTGATGGGTTTTAGAAGGTGAACTGCCCATAACAATGTATTCGGCCTGGCCTTGTAACAAAGGCTGGGCTGAACCCATGTGGCTGATGTGTAGATCAATGTTTGGGTCCCACGCCATACAAGGAAGCCCAACTGGGCAGTAGTTTGGAAGGCTAAATGAATACATAACCCTAAATGGGCCTTAAGCCCATTTCGAACTGGGCTAATTTGATTAGTCATTAAGGGGCGAATTCTAAGATAAGATCAGTTGATAGGATTAGGCCCACACCCTATCCACTTAGAGAGTCCAAGATCTAAATGAGATTTAGATCTGGAAACTTCCCAATTAGATTAGGAGATGGTTGACCTAATCTACAGATAAGATAAGGATTATCCCTTATCTTAAACAGACTTCTAATCTAGATATGATTTGGGTTAGCAACTCCTAATGGGATTAGGAGTTGTTCCCTTTAAGTCTATAAAAGGAAGAGGGGGTGGCAGCCTTTAGACACAACACAATCATCAGCAACAGATAGTCTTGTCTTTAGAGATAAGATCATAGAAGAAAGAATTCTGCACCTTGCAAATACTCTCTAGCCGCCTCCTTCCTGCAGCCACTGCCTACAGCAGTTCGATCTCCATTCCTTGGAAGAAATCAAGATTGGATCTTGATTCCAATCTTTTGGAGAAAAGATTGGTGGGAGTTGTATTCACAAGCCATCCAGGTGATTTTTGAGAAGGATCAAGTTCTTTTGGAAGAACACGGCTAATTCTGCTCCACCCTGCACTGCGCCATCTTCAGTGAGAGCAGATTTTGGATCCTACCTTGGGCGTGAACACCTCCATTGAGAGATATTAATTCTCTGTATCAGGTATTATCTCTCCCTACTCCTTTTGGTTTAGATCTGGTTCAGTTTATGGTTAAAAAATGATCATTGAAAATATGATTTTATAAATAGGGAATTCGATTCCCAGTTGAAGTGAGAGAAATTTTTTTTTGAAATTCGCCCCCTTATTTCCGCAATCTTTGGGCGTCCATGTGATGGATTTCCTATCCCTTCACTTCCACCAAGAAACGATATCAAGATCAAATCTTGACCACTCCAAGAGGTGGAGATCGCATAGGGTATGGCGGAAAGAGAAGAGAGAGAGAGAACTGGAAGTTGAAAACAGTCAAATTGTAGACATCTTTTTCAATTTGCCCTCCTCTTTATATAAAACACTTAAAGAGTCAATCTTCTAATCTGGTTAGGACTTTCTTGATTCAAATCTTTATTTGGACCTGAACTCTTTAAGTGATAAGGATAATCCCTTATCTTATCTACAGATCAAGATTAACTACTTCTAAATTCCTCATAATCAAATTAGAAGTTTCCTTATCCAAATCTCTATTTGGATCTATACTCTTTAAGTGGATAAGAGTTATCCTCTTATCTTTATTTGCTGATCCATACCCTGATTCACCCCCTATTTAATTAGTCCAATTAACCTAGTTCGAAATGGGCTTTAGGCCCATTAAACTTTCACGCTCACTTCCTTTTAATATTGGCTAGCTTGGCTCTTATTGCATGGTGTTGGGCCCTATCATTGATCTCCACATTAGCCACGTGGGCTTAGCCTAACCTCTGTTACAAGGCCTAGCCAAATTCACTATTGAATATAGTGAACCCTTGAGTCCATCACCATGGGCTCTTAATGGGCCCAACATTTACACTAAATGGTCCTTGGATCCATCCATCTTATGAAGGCCCAAGGACTATGGGCAGATGTGAGATTAGCCCATCATGTTTATTATCCCTAACTGTTCTTACACTTAACCTCTCAGTCCTTAATGATCAAACACTACCTGACAATAGAGGACCTCTCCCTCAGTAGCAAGGTATAGTGCTACACTCTCTACTTACATAATTCACGGGAATTAAAACCTTTTGCAAATATTTTGTGATACCGTAATACTCCTAATGTTGTCACACTCTCCTTAGCCTTAGCAATGGCTCCAGTATTGTCACACAATAGTGGAATGGGTGATGTGCTAGGTGGAACTACTACTATTTCTTGAATGAATTTCTTCATCCAAACAACTTCCTTGGCAACTTCATTTGCGGCAATGTACTTGACCTCGGTTATAGAATCTGCTATGGACCCATGTTTGCTACTCTTCCAACTAACTAGCAGGACCCCTTGTAAAGATGTACCCAAATGTAGACTTTCTATCATCTGGATCTGACTAGAAATCGGCATTAGTATACCCTAGGATCTGTAGTGAACTACCATCAAGTACTAGATAAAACTCTTTTGTCCTCCAAAAGTATTTGAGTATGTTCTTTACAGCATTCTAGTGCTCTTGTCCTGGGTTAGACTGGTATCTGCTTAACACACTCACGGCCTGAATAATGTCTGGTCGATTAACAGCATGGCATACATGATGCTCCCTATGGCTAAGGCATAGGAAACCCTTCTCATGCCCTCAATCTCCTCGAGAGTCTTGGGAGACATACCCTTGGAGAGAGTGACTCTGTGCCTGAAAGGAACATTTCCTTTCTTGGAGTTCTTTATGCTGTATCTTTTGACAATCTTGTCAATGTAAGTAAATAGGGGTAATCCTATTATCCTCTTCCATCTATCTCTACAGAGTCGAAGTCCCAAGATGTAAGAGGCTTCTCCAAGATCTTTCATGGAGAACTGCTGTGATAGCCATACTTTCACTATAGATAACATTCCTACATCATTCCCAATGAGTAGAATGTCATCTACATATAGAATTGTCCCTTAGACATCTGTGCAGTCATGAATTGTTTCAAGACCTTCTATCGAGTAGAACGATTTTGCTCTTCGTACATTGTCTTGAGACTATCCAATTCATCCTTAGCAAGTTCGATCTGATTGGACTGCCTCTGAATTGGATTGTCCAAGGAGACAATGATATAGTAGTGGGCAAGGGAGTTTTTCTCCTCCCATTCTTGGTATTCTCTTCTCCAGGCCTCAGAAGCCCAATCTCCCGGACGATCTGGGGCAGGATTCTTGGCTACCTTGTCTAATTTCTCAGAGGTTAAGACCAACATAAGGTTCTTGTACTAGTCGGCATAGTTTGGGCCCTTCAGCTTGTTGTCATCAAGCAGCTTTGCAAGTTATTCGTTTGCCATTTTCTAATAAAAGAGCAAACATCAGTCCACAATCTAATTTGATTCATGTTCATTACATAGATATAGATTTTAATCTACATTCCATTTATATTTATTCATCTCTGATATTTTCCTCTTTTCTCAGTGACGGAGACTGCGAGTTGTCTCTGGAAATGTGGGAAATCACATAGGGTGCATGGAGCCAACTGTTTCAGCTACATAACCCCACCACCTTTCTGTGAATGAATCATTTCCACTCATCATATGAGCCATTTTCAGGTAAACCTTTATGTCCAATGAGTGCTTACCAATCATGTTCGTGAATGCCAAAGTACCATGAGAGAGTTCCCATTTTCTAGTGAAGCCCCTCCCACATCGGTCTATGACGCCCCTATCATCTTATGAAACATTTGGACAAGCCCAATAGCAAATGGATAGCCCATTTTCTAGTGTGTTTCCTCATTACTGAAGGACCCATCCTCATGCTAATGATGGAAGGCCTTTAAGGAGTTCATCATATGAATCTCCCTATCACATGCACTCATATTAGTTGGAGGGAACAGTCAATTACGCCCTAGTTTGATCTAGGTCAAACCCAAGTGGCTCCCACTGACTTTCATAAAGCCAGATTTCGGTGGGCCTAAATCGGCTAGGGTTCCGCACGTAACCTCTCCATGAGGTGTGGGGCCCACCACTAAGGGAGGTCATCCAATGACCAAAAAAGACACCATGGCAATGATGTGCATTCAGCCATGGTGTGCGCAAGAGCCAGTGTCGATTGATCATGGGCCAAGCAATTATGGCCCATGTACGTAGAACACCACACATCCATACATCACATGCAAGGATAAATTGATCCAATCAATTAATTATCTATAAATCTCATTTGAAGCCCATTTTAAATCCATAATATTAACCATTAATATTATCTAGGTATATGGGCCGAATTAGGGTTGATGGGTTTGGCCCATATAGCTTTATCCGTAGAGTGGGCTTTTAGTTGTTTTAACCATTTAAAACTAGGCCTTAACAGGTTGGGCCGAATTAACCATTTAATTAAATATCAATCCTCAGGCCCATTGGTGGGAAAATTATGGCTGACTTTCAGCCTTGATTGAACCATAGATTTGGTCCAAACAATTTGAACCAATCTTGGTTCGAATGGGACTAGGGTTTGATCTTTAATTAAATCTTTAATCCAAGAAAATAATCTAAAATTAAATACTGATAAAATAAAAACAATAATCAGTCTCATAGGGTTGTCCGCACACTCCATCCTGCAAAACAGAGGTTAGATCACTGGTTGCAGTTTCATAAACTGCTAATCGCAGATTGCAATTCTCTCATATGCAAAATCTCCTTCTCTGTGCCGCCTTCTTCGATTCAAAATAAAATAAATAAAAATCCTAATTTCTATTAATATTTACATCAGATCGAATACCTATACATTCAGTCTAAAAAATAAAAAAAAATTATTTTACAGACAAATGTAATAAAACAATCCATAAAACGTAGGTTCCCCGTGCAAATCAAGAATTTGATCTCCTCTTGTATGAACAACCCATAAATCAAGAAAATCATAAAGAACAATTCTAAACAATAATCAGATTTATATAAAAAATTAATTTCAGATTATTCACCCATAATTTTGGGAACAAATTTCCCAAAACCCATATCTGCGCAAATTGGGGAGAGCATGCCTTTTGCCCATTTGCGCAGGTTCAGATCTGAAACAAATTGGTTCAAGATTTGAACCATGGCTCTAATACCACTGAAGGGATGAGGGATCCACTGTATGGATGCCCAAATCTTGTGGAATAAGGGGCAAATTTCAAAAAAATTTCTCTCCCTTCAACTGGGAATCGCATTCCCTATTTAGAAAATCATATTTTCAAGGATCAATCTTGAACCATAAACTAAACCAGATCTGAACCAAAAGGAGTAAGAGAAGATTATACCTGATATAGAGAAATAATATCTCCCAAGGATGGTGTTCATGCCCAAGGAAGGATCCAAAGACTGCTCCCACTGAAGATGGCGCAGTGTAGGATGGAGCAAAATCAGTAGTATTCTTCTCCAAGAATTTTGTCCTATGCAAGAAACCGTAGGATGGCATGTGAGCATAGCTTCCTATCAATTCTTTCTCAAAGAACTGATGTCAAGATTGAATCTTGACTTCTTCCACAACTGGAGATCGAACTGGATGTCTAGCAACTGCAAGAAGGAGGCAGCAAGAAAGATTTTTTGCAGGGATTGCAGAAATCTTTCTTTTCTAATTTCAGCTCTGAAGAGGATCTGATTATGTGTATTCTAAAGGCTGCCACCCCCTCCTTCTTTTGTAACCCTAAAAGATCAGCTCCTAATCCAATTAGGAGCTGCTGATCCAAATCATATTTGGATCAGACATCCTTTTAGATGATAAGGATAAACCCTTAACTTGTTTGTAGATTAGATCAGCCCTCTCCTAATCTAATTAGGAGGTTTCTAGATCTGAATCATATTAAGATTTGGACTCTCTGAGTGGATAGGATTAAGACCCTATCCTATCTGCTGATCCATCTTAGAATTTGCCTCTATTTAACTTATTAAATAAGTCCAGTTCAAAATGGGCTTTAGGCCCATTAAACTTATGTGCTCACTTAACCTTCCTAACTACTAACCAGTTGGGCTTCCTTGTATGGCGTGGGACCCAAGCATTGATCTACACATCAGCCACATGGGTTTGGCCCAACCTTTGTTACAAGGCCTGGCCGAATACACTGTCATGGACAGTGCACCCCCTGAAACCCATCAAATGGGTTCTATGGGCCCAACACTTATCCTATGTGGTCCCTAGGCCAAGCCACTTTGTAACACCTAGGGACTGTGGGAAGATGCAAGATTAGCTCATCAGGTATTATCCTCAATGGTCTTACATTTAACCTCTCATCCCATAATGATCATACACTGCCCGACAAGAGAGGACCTCTCCCTCGGCTGCAAGGAACAATATTGCACTCTCTACTTATATGGATCCCAGGAATTAAAACCTTTTTGCAAACATTTTAGAAACCATAATATATATACTTTTATATCTCATATAAAATATACTTTGCAAAACAAATCTCAACGATTGAATCTTGGTTTCCATCAGTGAGAGTGCATCCCCGATCGTTACCTTTGTCCAACAAAGGGGTTGATTTTGTCACTATGATCACCTACTCAGATGAATTCTCAGACTATCCCAACATACCCAGGTTTTGACCCCCGCTAAGGATCTCACTGATTGGTATATCAAAGACAACCCAATCCGACACCTAGTGCAGTATCATAATCGAGTCTATGGGTCGGGTGTAACTATCCAGTTTTGCCCATTAACCTCCAAGGTCCAGGGCAATATTGAAAATTTGGTTCAGTTCAAAGATTCAATTAATCCTACATTGTATGTGCCTAAGGTCTCACCCTGGCAGCTGAGACAGGCCACCCCAACCGACTTGGTGGCCCAACAGTGTTAGCCTTATCAAGATAGGTCTCTCCAAACTGACCCACTGGCTGTGAACATTCTAAACTAACATGAGTCTCATTAAGTGTCTAGTTTAAGGGTATTACACAGAAACATACCAAGGGAACATGAATCAAATATGCACTTTTATTCCTTTACAATAAACTCATAAAGTACATCATTTTGATTGAAGCTAAGGGCATACAAAACTGTCCAACATTCCTAACCTACAACAATGAATCCTTGCGGTTGCTGCATGTTGATATGTTTAGTAAGATCACCGTTCCAGAATGCGATTTTGACATCCATTTGTCAAATCTCGTAGTCATGGTATGCTGCTACAACTAGTAGGATCATAATGGATTTAAGCAAGGCCATGGGCAAAAAGGTTTTCTCATAGTTGACTTCCTCTTTCTGAGTGTACCCTTTCGCCATAAGATGAGCCTTGTAGGTCTCAACCGTGCCATCGAGACCCTTCTTCCTCTTATAGATCCATTTGCAACCCATCTCGGCTCTCATGGCATCTACCCACTTCAAGGAATCTATGCTCAACATAGCTTCCGCATAAGCCATGGGATCCTCCTCACTAATTGTGGCTTCCATCAAGTAACTTTTTTTATCATAGCCGTAATGAATTGGAGGCCTGGATACCCGGGTAGACCTTTTAGGTTGGTTATTATCTGGAGCTTGTGGGACATTTCTCACTACCCCTAAGCTCTCCTCATCAAAAACAACTTCCTGATGATGATTGTTCAAGATGCAATTTTCCTCCAAGAAATGGGCATTTTGACTGCAAAATACCTTTTGCTCTTTTAGGTCATAGAATAAATATCCTATAGAGCCTTTGGAGTAAGCTACAAATAGGCAACGAATGGTCTTGGATTCCAATTTGTCAACACTTGTTCTTTTAACATGTGCTGGATAACCCCAAATTTTCAAGTGTCTCACACTTGGTTTCAAGTGTACGAGAAGTGATCGGACCATATCCAATAAAGTCATGTTCCTTCCCTTTGACACACCATTTAATTGTGGTGTAGTAGGAGATAGCTCCCACTGTCCCTTAAGTAGTCCTTGAATTTGTTGGAGAGATATTCACCTCTTTGATCTGATTGAAGAGCTTTGATTTGTCTCTCCAACTATTTCTCAACCCATTTCCTGAACTCCTTGAACATTTCAAAGGATTTAGACTTTTGTCTCATTAGGCACATGTAACCATACCGTGAGTGATAATCGATAAATGTTATGAAATAAACGTGTTGATTGTGTGTCCTAACATTCAGGGGATCAGTATATATTAGGTCAAGTGTGCCTACAGATCTTTTAGGCTTTCCCATAAATGGCTGCTTCATCATCTTATCCTAAAGGCAAGGTTCACAGGTTGGAAGATCTTCTACACTTAGAAAATCTAAAGGATCATCCTTTACCAACCTTGTGATACGTTCTATGTTAATGTGGACAAGTCGGTAATGCCACAGGCACGTGGGATTAACTGTTTCAAGTGTTCTCTTCTTGGGGATTATTTTTGGTGTAGTTTTAGTTATGTTTGTTTCAAAAAAGGATGGAGAACATAGAGACCATTCTCGAGTTCTCCGTAAGTGAGGAATTTGTTATTCCGTTTGATAGTAATCATATTACTAAATAAAATAGAATAACCATCCAAACACAACTTTGAGACAGAAATCAAATTTCTTCTTAAGTTCGATACATAAAGACAATCTTTAAGTACAATAATTCCTTCTCTGAAAACTAATTCTATAGTTTCTATATCTGTAGCTGCAACTGTTGTAGAAGTCCCTAAGTAGAGAATCACTTCCCTGTCACTCAACATTCTGCTTATCTTGAACCCCTACAATGTGTTACATGCATGAGTTGAAGCCCTGGAGTTAACACACCAAGAAGCAAAAGTGACCAACAAATTGGTCTCTATGACAAAAGATTCAAAATCACCTTATTTCTTAGTCTCTAGGTACTGAGGACAATTCCTCTTCCAGTACCAACAAAGTGGCAAGCATCTAATGTCTTGTCCTTCTTCTGCTTTATAGGCTTGCTACCCTTCTTTTGAGGCTTTTTCTTCACCTTCCTCTTCTTCTTTCCTGACTTGCCACTTCAACAAGCATGGCTAAGGGTTTATCCTTCTTTATCAGTTCTTCAGCACTTTGCAACATATTGTTAAGTTCTTGAAAGGTAACATTTAGCTTATTCATGTTCTAATTCATGATAAACTGATTGAAGGAGGGAGGTAAAGAGTTTAGGTTGGCATCAACTTTGGTGACATGATTAAAACCTGGCTCGAGTGCCTCTAGTTCATTAATGTAACCCATCATCTTAAGACAATGGTTATGAACCATTTGGCTCTCGATCATTTTAGCCGTCATAAACACCTTTAAGACCTTTTGCCGAGTAGAACAATTATGCTCTTCATACATTGTCCTTAGACAATCCGAGATATCGTTGGACACTTCGATCTGATCGAATTGTCTCTGTATCAGATTATTGAGGGAGGCTATGATGTAGCACCAGGCAAGAGAGTTCTTTTCTTCTCATTCTTGATACTCTTTCTTACATGCCTTAATAGCCCTATCACCCGGACAATCTGGAGTAGGGTTTTTAGCAACCTTGTCCAATTTCTCAGACATTAAAACCAGCACAAGGTTATGGAACTAGTCAGCATAATTTGGGCCCATAAGCTTATTATCGTCCAACAACTTGGCAAATTGTCCGTTTGCCATTTCTGATAAAAGGCAAGGCAGATTATTAGTCCACAACCTTATTTGATTCATGTTATCTACATAGAAATGGCTTTTATTTTATGTCCCATTTCCATTTATTCATCTTTGAGATTTTCCTCCCATCTCAGTGATGGAGACTATGGTTATGTCTCTGTAAATGTGGGAAACCACATACAGTGCATGGAGCCAACTATTTCAGCTACATAACCCCACCACCTTCTATGAAGGCTCATATCCACTCATCTTATGAGCTTTCCCTTTGACCTCTGTCAGACAAGGTTCATTGCCATTTTAGGTTAAACTTTTCTGTCTAGTAAGTGCTTACCCATCATATTCGTGAATGCCAAGGTACTGTGAGTGAGTCTTCCATTTTAGGATAGGCCCCTCCCACATTGGTCTATGATGCCCCTTATCATCTTATGAAACAATCCAACAGACCCAATAGCAAATGGATAGCCCAATTTCATGGTGCATCTCCTCATTATTGAAGGACCCATCTTCATGCTAATGATGAAAGGCTTTAGAGAGTTCATCATATGAATCTCCCTATCACATGCACTTATATTTTGCTAGAGGGAATGGATAATTACACCCTAGTCCTTATTTAGGTCAAACCAAAGTGGCTTCCACTAACTTTCTTAAAGTTAGATTCAGATGGGCCCTAAATGGCTAAGGTTTTGCATGGTTCTTCTTAGGGAGGAAGTTGATGTGAGGCCCATCAAGAAGGAAAATCATCCAATGATAACCATGGCAATGATGTGCACTCAGCCATGGTGTGCGAAAGAGTCACTATCAAATTAACATGGTCCAAGTGATTATGGTCCATGTACGTAGCACATCACACACCATACATCACATGCATGAAACAATTGATCCAATCAATTAAATCATTTGTTAATCCCTAAATTAATTAGGTTAAATTAGGATCAATCCATTAAACCCCATAACATTATCATATAACATTATCTAGGTATATGGGCTGAACTACAAAAAGCAATTCAGCCCATATAGCTCTTATGCTAAATTAAGGCTAATGCAGTTTCAACTATCGAAATTGGGTTTTACAGAGTGGGCCAAATTCTATCTTGTAATGGGCCATCAAACTCTTGGAAAAAATAAATATTTGAGGTTGTGAATAGATCCCTATTGAACCACAGGTTCAGTCCAAACAGTTTGGACCAACATTGGGTCAAATCAGCCTAAGGTTTGGTGTCCATTGCAAGATTCAATTCAAAAATGTGATTTGAAATTAATTACAACTGATTAAAGACAATCAATAATCAGCAATAACAAATATCCAAGGGTTGTACATGTGATTTGACACCTACAAAACAAAGGGTTAATTACAGATAGTTAAATCGATATCTACAAATCGCAGATTGCAGTTTCTCAAACTATAGAAAATCTTCTCATCCTACACGCGTTCAAGAAAGTATTCAGACAAAAAAAATAGAAAAAAAATATTTTAATATTAATTACATCACATCAAATCCTACACATTTCATCTAAAAATAAAAAAAAATATATATTTACAAACCAAAATGAATAGAATAAAAATTGCAGGGTGCACCAATCTTGCTACCTTTAAAGAATTCGATCTTCATCACATGACAGCCCAAGAATTCAAGAAATAATCACAGAACCATTCCATAATTATCAAAGAACAATAAATAATTAATTTTAGATCTATGCATCCATTACTGAGAGCCGATTTCTCAAAAAAAATAGAAACTTGCGCAAATCGGGTAGAACAATTTCTGCCCATTCACGTAAGTTCAGATCTGGTCTAAATTTGTTTCAAGCTTGAACCTGACTCTAATACTACTAAACGAATGGGAGATCCATCATATGGATGGCCGAACCATGAAGGGTGTCTGGGAAAAATTTTAAAAATTTCTTTCTCCCATCCAAGAATCATATTCCCTGATTAAGAAAAACTACATTTTTCAAGGATCATTCTTGAAACAAACTGGAGCAAATCTAAAATCAAGATTGGGGAGAGGAATAGATGATACAGAATCCATGCAAAAAGCTCCTCCCAACGTAGGTGTTCACACTCAAAGAGAGTACAAAATCCTCCCTCCACTAAAGATGATACAATATAGGATGAGGTAGGATCAACAAGTGGTTCTTCATTGAGAACCTCTGATTATTTAGCAAGAATCGAATGGGGTAGAGAGCATAGATTCAAAATCATTTCTTCCACCAAGAAACAATATCAAGATTGAATCTTGATCACTTCAAGAGGTGGAAATTGAACAGGGTAGGGCGGAAAGAGCAGAGAGAGAACTGGAAGCAGAAAGCAGTCAAACTGTAGATGTGTTTTTAGTTCGCCCTCCTCTTTATATATAACCTTTAAAGAGTCAATTTCCTAATTTGATTACGAGTTTCTTGATTCAAATATTTATTTGGACCTGAACTCTTTAAGTTAAAAGGATAATCCCTTATCTTATTTGTAGATCAAGATCATCTACTCCTAATCAAATTAGAAGTTTTCTTATCCAAATCTCTATTTGGATCTAGACTGTTTAAGTGGATAAGAGTTATCATCTTATCCTTATCTTCAATCCATACCTAGATTTTTCCCCCATTTAATTAATCCAATTAACCCTGTTCAAAATGGGCTTTAGGCCCATTAAGCTTTCAGGCTCACTTCCTTTTAATGTTGGCTAGATTGGCTCTCTTTGTATGGAGTGGGACCCTATCATTGATCTCCACATCAGCCACATGGGTTCAGCCTAGCCTTTGTTACAAGGCCTGACTGAATTCACCATGGTGAACCCCTGACTCCATCACCATGGGCCCAACATTTACACTAAATAGTCCTTGGGTCAAACCATCTTATGAAGGCCCAAGGACTGTAGGAAAATGTGAGATTAGCCCATCAGGTTTATTATCCATAAGCGGTCTTAAACTTAACCTCTCAGCCCTTAATGATCAAACATTGCCCAACAAGAGAGGACCTCTCCCTTGGCTACAAGGTACAGTGTTGCACTCTCTACTCACATGGATTCTGGGAATTAAAACTTTTTGCAAACAATTTGTGAAACCGTAATATATGTATATCTCTATATAAATATAATTTGAAAAACCAATTTCAACACTTTGAAATCAACTGCCGACAGTTTAGGTTTCCATCAGAGAGAGTGCACTCCCCGATCATTCACTTTGTCCGACAAAGGGGCAGATCCTGTCACTATGATCACTCACTGAGGTGAATTCTCAAATTGCCCCAACATACCTAGGTTTTGACCCCCTCTAAGGATCTCACTGATTGGCATATCAAGGGTAGCCCAATCTGATACCTAGTGCAGTACCATAATCGAGTCTAGTGGTCAAGTGTAACATTCCAATTTTGTCCATCTATCTCCAAGGTCCAGGGCAATATTAGAATTTGGTCCAATTCAGGGTTTCAAGCAAACCCACACTGCATGTGCCTCAAGTCTCACCCTAGTAGCTGAGATAAGCCACCCCAACCAACTTGGCGGCACATTAGTGTCAGTCTTGGTAGGATAAATCTCCCCAAATCTATCCAACAGTTGTGAATATTTTAAACTAACACAAGTCTCATAAGTGTCCAGTTTAAGGGTATTACCCAAAAAGCACACCAATATAACATGAATCAAATATGTACTTTATTCATTTACAATAAGTGTCATAATGTATATCAAACTAATTGGAGCTAAGGGATACACTGTCTAACACTGATATGGTCGGTGCTGGTGTTGGGAAAGTGGAAGTATGTCTAACACCATTAATGTTCGTACTCTAGCTAAGGAAATCCCAAGAAATCAAGACTAAAAGGCTATTCAAGAACTTAAAGGCTTTGGAGCTATTGAAGACTAATATGCTACGAAAAATCTATAAGGAGTAAAGATTTATACATTTGTATTTATTTTTATTTTTCTTTTCTAGAACCTTGATATAAATCAGTTGGTATGATGCACCTTATATATGTTCAGCAAGACTAAACTTAGTCATCCTTAGAAACCATAATCCTTTATGGGTTTGGTTCCTTGACTTTCTTGAGCTTAATCATGTTATAAAAATCAAGAAAGTATTTTTGAAATCCAAAGAAAAGATCTCCAAACCTCTGGGCTAAATGTGCCAATGTTCCTAAGTGTTTGGGCTGTCTAGTAGAAAAATTGGACTTGACTATGATAAGTAGTTGACTATTCTAGACTCATGTTTCGACTAACTATGACAACCAAGGCATGCATATCTAGGATTGTGGGAAGTAGTCAACTACCTAGACAAATGTGTTGACTAATTGTGGCAGCCAAGACATGTAAATTGCTTAGTCTAAAAAAATGTGTTAACTACTTAGATTGATTGAGTTTATAAGCTTACCAGTCAAATGATAAAGAGGAACCAGTCGATTGATGGAGAAAAGATTCCTTCCTTCATGTTGTAGTCGATTGTTAGAATAATGCATCATTTTCCATGGAGAAATTTATCTGTTTGAAGCCTCCAATGGCCACTACTAAATCTGGAAAGCTTTCTAAAAGAGTAAAAACCCTCCAATGGTGAGAAAATTTAAATAATTTCCTAAAAGAGTAAAATCCCTTCAATATATAGAAAATGGTTGTTTGCTCTTAATCCTCTATAAATAGAGGTTCTTTGCCTGGTTCAAAATAAGAACCAAGAACTAAGTTTAAATCAAGGCTTTAAAAAACATGTGCATTCACTTGTACAAGCTAGAGATAAAATCTTTTTGGAGAAGATATTTGAGATTTATCAATTTTTAGCGGTGAGTTTTGTTGAAGTCATTGAGGTCATTGTTACCCATCCATTGGAATCCTCCTTTCTGAGTTAAGCAAGCTCATTTTCACCCATCTAATGGATTAGATTGGATCCAATTGAAAATTCGATCTGATTCGGATAACCCCTATCCAATTTGACATGATCAATTGTATAAATTTATCTCACAAGTTGTATGAGATGTATGGAATCAAGAGGTGCGGTGCAGACTAGTCCACATTACACCTGCAGAACGCCCTTGTGGTGTAGACAATTTCTGTCTACATAATTTGTTCCACAATTCAGAACAGCTATAAATAGTGGTATGGTGTGGATTGGTTCCTTGCCACAGAGTGTGGTGTGGACCAGTGCACCCCCACTCCATTAGACGACTAATAGTAGACTCTGACCTACCCATAGTAGATTGTCTTCATTGTTTAATATGGGAGTAAAGTAGCAAGTTGGTGGTTCTCGAGCCGAGTGGGTTCTGTTTGGGTTTCACTTTCATCACAGGGGAAGCATCAACGGGAGAGTAAATGGAGGAAAAGTGACTCTAGATTTTAGTTAAGTGTATTCAACCTGCTGTTGACCCAATTGGTTGAACCATTAAACCATTAGTCGGTCAAGATTTTAGGTACAATTTTATTAAAACTTGGAGGATAATAAAAAATTATTGGCTTAGTAAAAAAATTGTCTGACCTGGATAGTTGGACAGTTGACTCGTTCGACTCAATGAACGGGTCATAGGTTGTATACTAAATGTGTATGCAAACTTTGGGAGGTCATAGCTTTGTACTCTGATGTCCAATTGAGTTTTTTTTTTTGTTTTTTTATTTTGGGTAACTTTTTTATACCTATGTATCCGAAGGCACCATTCCCCATTATTTTTGCCAAAAAAAACTCTTTTTTAGCCTCAAATTGCAATTTTGGATATTTTTTACAAGAAAATTTTAAAATTGAATTAATAAACATAAATTAAATGTAAATTATACATATATTACGTGTAGAGCATAATTATACGTTTTTTTATTGATAAAGTACACGTTTATAAACACACACACACATATATATGTATATATATGTAAATAAATATGTATGTATATAATATAGATATATGAATTTACATATTGTTGATGTGGCACAATTTAACCCGCTTGACCTGGATGGTCAAAATGATGGCCCATAACCCGGAGGAAAAAATGGTTTGACATCCCAGCTGATTTTTTAAACGTTGTTGCAATTAGCAAACAGCGAAAACATTGGCACACTGACACAACCCACATTGGAATGGGCATCTGTTTGAGTTGGTCGAGTAAGGGTAGATTAGTCTTTTCATTACATTTTAAGTTATGTGATGATGTAGAAATTCTGGTTTAGCTCTTTTAGTTTACTTGTCTCATACTTAAGTAGGGGTATATTTGATCTTGTACCCTAATTATAATATAATAGAGATTATGGTCGACTAGTAGGGTAAATCTCTCTAGTTCGACAGGTTCTTTTTCTTCTTCTTCTTCTTCTTCTTCTTCTTCTTCTTCTTCTCTCTCTCTCAGAATAGAACTTGTTTGAACCATGAAAACATGGTATCAAAGCACTAAATATAGGAGAAGAAGGCTGCAGTTTCAAGTACCTAGACCTACAATCTCCTCTTCTTCTTCTTTTCTTATTTTTTGGGCTACGATCTAAGGTGCACAGGTAGAAGGCTGCAACAAGTTTTTTTTGGTAATACTGTTAGGAAGGTGCGGCAGCCCTAGTTTAGTAGTTCCAATACTGTTGTCACCATGAGTAACAGCCCTATTGGTTGTGTGGTGGTGTTTGTGGTGTTTCGGACCCTCTATTGAGTAGTTTCAAGAGGGTTCTTGGTGGTTATCGAGTAACAGTCACGGTGATTGGTTTATCAGTAGTGGTGTGAAGAGAAAAAATGTCCAAATGGTAGTTTACATCAAGCTCTCTAATTGTGGCTGGTTGAGAGATTGCTGTAAGTGATGTGGAGACTATTGTAGATAGCAGCATATTTTTTTAGTGGTCAATAATTCAGAATTATAAATTGTATTGGGGAACACAATGGCAGCAACAAGAAATGGTGGTAGTGATAAAAAATCTGGTGTGATGATCCCCTCAAACTATCTAGGTGTGTAGATGACATCAATTAAACTTAATGGTGAAAATTATGTGCCATGGGCCAAGTCAATGGAAGTTTTTTCTCAAGGCAAAGAGGAAATGAAACATGTGACGGAGGATAGACCATCAACTGAATCTCCAAGGTTTGATGACTGGGAATAGGGGTAGCAACGAGTCGAGCTTTTACGAGCTACTCGAGCTGAGCCAAGCTCGAATATATATATATATATATAGAAAATATTATAATTCTTAATTTTTTAAATATCAAAAAAAATATTTTTTATATATAATTTTATATTTTTTCGCAAATTGAGCTCGAGCCGACCCAAGCTTGAGCTTATGAGTTTTTAACTCAAGCTGAGCTCGAGCTCAATATTCTAGCTCGAATTGAGCTCAAGTTCGAACTTGAGACTTATACAACATTGGCGAGCCGAGCTTGAGCCTCATACTTTTCAGCTCGACTCGACTTAAATCCACCCCTAACTAGGAACTAGAAGATGCCCAAATCATGACATGGTTATGGAATGGTATGGAACATAAGATAAGTATCAACTTTATGTTCTGAGATACAACTAAGAAAATATGAGAACATGCCATGAAACATTATTTTGGATAGGATAATACCACGAGAGTATATCAGCTCTATCAAGAGCATTAAAATTTGCAATAAGGAAATCAAACCCTTGAAGAGTATGATGCCAGTATGAGAAACCTCATAAATGAACTCAATATCTATCATCCCCTAACTCCAAATGTTAAAATTCAGCAACAACAATGAGAGCAACTGGATGTAACTAGGTTCTTAGTGGGGTTGAAATCAAAGTATGAACTAGTCAAAGCACAAATATTGGGAGGTTATGCTCTTCTTACACTTGAGGAAGTATTTACTCGGCTTCATAAGATTTCATTAGGACCCACAGAGAATACCACAACGTTTGACAGATCAGTGTTTGTTGTAGTGAGAGGAGGTGGCTATGCTAATAGAGGGGGAGGACATGCATTTTGAGGAGGCCATGGTGGTCCCATATTTGGTCGTGGTAGAGGAAACGGGAACACTACTAGAAAATGTACACATTGTGGCAAAGAGGGATATACAATTAATTTTAGGTTATGATCTACATAGCCCACCCTCTACATGGGCTAATCATGCGGTTGCTAGTGAGAGTGATGTGAGTGATAACAAACAAACAAATCAAAGACGTTCCACATCTACATCTACTTCCGGGAAGGAGATGATGGGTATACCACGAGATGAGCATGAGAGGTTCCTTCAAGCCACTTTACAACATACCACTACTACTCTTGCACACTCAGGTATGGCCTGTTTGGCATCCAAACCTTCTCCCTAAATTATTGATTATGGAGCCTTTGATCACATGACTAGGACTCTAAATGTGTTTTCTTCCCTCTCTGAAAATTCCACATTACACACCGTTACCTTGGCAAATGGTTCTTCTTCCCCCATTTGTGGTGTTGGTAATGTTGACACTACATCTCTTTCTTTATCATTTGTTCTATATGTGCCTAAATTTCCATTCAACCTCATGTTAGTTCATAAATTAACTATGGCCCTTAATTTCTTTATCACATTTTACCATTCATCTTGTGTTTTTTAGGGTCTTAAGATGGGGAAGAAGATTGATGGAAGGCATGAGGTCAATGGATTGTATTATCTTGATGGTGGTAGATCTTCAGTTGCACTTCAAACTTCCTTAACTTCTCTCCAATGGCATTGTCAATTGGGACATCCATCTCTCAAGGAACTCAAGCTATTGGTTCCTTCTTTTAGTCATCTGTCTTCTTTACAGTGTGAGTTATGTCAGTATGGGAAACACTATCGGGTTTCCTTCAGTCCTAAGGTTGATAGTCATATGTTGAGTCATTTTGCCTTAGTCCATTCAAATGTTTAGGGTCTGATTAAAATTGAGTCCTATAATGGTTACAAGTATTTTTTTTAGTTTTATTGATAAGTGTTCAAGGATGACATAGATTTATTTAATGAAAGAAATGAGTGAATTGTTTTCTAGTTTTCAAAAATTCCTTGTTGAAATACGTATGCAATTTGGCGTTCCAATAAAAATTCTTCATTTAAATAATGATCGTGAATACTTTCTTACTTCCTTTCAACAATATTTGGAACAACATGGCATCATTCATCAGACTTCGTATGCATCACCCCTCAACAAAATGAGGTGGCTGAATGAAAGAACCGCTATCTTCTTGAGACTGCTTGGTCTATTCTTCATCATATGAACGCTCCTAAATGTTTTTGGAGTGACATTGTGTTTATTGCTTATTTCCTTATTAACTGGATGCCCTCCTTCATCCTTCATTGTCGGTTTCCCTTTTCTATTTTGTTCCCCACTTTGTCTCCCTTTCCATCAACTCCCCGGGTCTTTGGGTGTGTATGCTTTGTTCACAATCTGAGACCTGGTTTTGACAAGAAGGATGCACACTCTATTAAGTATATCTTTCTTAGCTATTGTTGGACCCATAAAGGGCATAAGTGTTACAATCCTATCACACGAAAGTCTTTTGTATGTCCTGACATCACCTTTTTTGAGCTTGTGCCATTCTTCTCGAGGCCTGTACCATCCTCTCCACCATTGGTCCCTCTTCCTCTTCTAGTTGGTGATCATGTTCTAGTTGTTCCTGTTATGTCTAAACCTTCATTGACTCCAGTGCAAATTCCTACTGAATGACCACCGATCCGACACGTGTATATTCATTGATAGAAACTGGCACCTCCTCTAACTTCTACCTCATTTGCGGATTCTATAGTTGCTCCTATCCCATAACCTTTTAAACTTGATCTTTCCATTGCTTTATGGAAAGGTAAACATAGTTGTACCCTACATCCCATTTCTAATTATGTTTCTGTCTCTCACCTTTCCACTTCACATCACCAGTTTGTTTCTTTGTTGTCCTCTATATCTATACCCAAGGATGTCCAGGAAACCCTTACTTCATCCGGGTGGCATCAAGCAATAGAGAAGGAACTCTCTACTCTTCAACATAATCACACGTGGGAGCTCACCACTCTTCCTCTAGGTAAGCATGTTGTAGGTTGTAAATGGGTGTATACTGTTAAATATTTATTAGATGATAGTGTGGAGCGGTTAAAGGCCCGACTAGTTGCTAAAGTTATTCTCAGTTATATGAGGTGGACTATATGAAAATTTTCTCCCCTCTGGCTAAGATTGGTTTTGTTTATATCTTAATTTCCTTTGTAGTTATGTATAATTGGCCTCTGTTTCAGCTTGACATTAAAAATGCCTTCCTCCATGATGATCTTGTGGAGATATATATGGAGCAACCACTAAGGTTTGTTCCTTAAGGGGAGGATGGTAAGGTGTGTAAACTGATGAAGGCAATTTATGGGCTGAAACAATCTCCTCATGCTTGGTTGGGGAAGTTTAGTGAAATGGTGAAAAATTTTGGAATGAAACAATGTCAAGTTGATCGCTCAATATTCATCTATGATTCTAAAACCAGAAAGATTTTATTAGTGGCTTATGTGGATGATATAGTCATAACTGGTAGTGATGGATTAGGGATTGAGAAACTAAAGGCCTTTCTACAAGACCATTTTCAAACAAAAGATCTTGGGAAGTTTAAGTATTTCTTTGGTATAGAAGTTGCCAGGTCTAAACAAGGTGTAAACTTGTGCCAAAGAAAATATGTTGATATTTTGGATGAAATGGAACCATTATGTGTGAAAACAGTTGAAACACCTATGGAACCAAATGCTAAGTTGAGTAGTGATATAAGTGAAATACTTGATGACCCTAGAAGATATAGACGATTAGTGGGAAAGTTGAACTACTTAACCATTACAAGATCAGACATCTCCTTTTTGTTAGTGTGGTGAGCTAATTTATGCAAAATCCCTAAGTACCACATTGGGATGTAGTTCTTAGAATTGTACGGTACTTGAAGGGAGCTCTAGGTCGTTGGTTAGTATACAAACCAGGAGGAAGACTTGAGATAGTTGGGTATACAGATGCAGATTGGGTAGGCTCGGTGTTTGATAGGAGATCTACTATAGGTTATTGCACGTTTCTTGGAGGAAATCTAGTCACATGGAAGAGTAAGAAACAGACTGTTGTGGTAAGGAGTAGTGCCGAAGCAGAATTTAGGGCTATGGCACACACTACATGTGAGTTAGTATGGCTGAAAAATCTTTTGCAAGAAGTTGGATTCTCAATGAGCAAACCTATGAGATTGTACTATGAGAACCAAGCTGCCATCCACATCTCATCTAATACAGTCTTCAACGAAAGAACAAAACACATAGAATTTGATTGCCATTTTGTGAGGGAGAAAGTCCTTATTAGAGAGATTATCACAGAACTCGTGAGTTCAGGTGATCAATGGGCAGATTTGTTTACAAAAGGTTTGAGTTCAGGGAGAGTGAACTATATATGTAACAAGCTGGGATTATATGACATATTTTTTCTAGCTTGAGGGGGAGTGTTAGAGTTGGTCGAGTAAGGGTAGATCAATCTTTTCATTCTGTTTTAAGTTATGTGATGATGTGGAAATTCTCTTTTAGCTCTTTTAGTTTACTTGTCGCTAGGAATGGCAATGGGGTGGGCCGGGGATGGGGGGCCTCTCTCCATCCCTATCCCCACAAAAATCTCCATCCTCGTTCCCACTAACGGGGACAAGGTTATCCTCATCCCCATCCCTACAGGAATTCCTAAACATTTACAATCGTATTATAAAATATTCAAACATATTTTTAAAAATATTAATATATAGATGTATGTTTACATATTTACATATATAACATATGCAAACATATATACATATATATTAGTAGGGATCCCACAAAGCGGGGATCGGGGTCCCTGTGGGGCGGGGAGTGCTCTCCCCGTCCCCACCCCATCCCCGCTAACGGGGATGAAAATTTCCCCATTCCCGTCCCCACGGGGAAAAGTCATCCCCACCCTTGCCCCATTCGGGGCGGATCCCCACTGGGATCAGGGAAATGGGGAAAATTGCCATCCCTACTTGTCGCATACCTAAGTAGGGTTATATTTGACCTTATACCCTAATTATAATATAATAGAGATTATGGTCGACTAGTTGGATAAATCTCTCTAGCTCGACAGCTTCTTCTTCTTCTTCTTCTTCTTCTTCTTCTTCTTCTTCTTCTTCTCTCTCTCTCTCTCTCTCTCTCTCTCTCTCTCTCTCTCTCAAAACAGAACTTGTTTGAACCATTAAAATAGCATCGTTTCAAACATGTCATGAAGTGATTAAACAAATTGAAAAATCACTTTGAAGGCATGGGGAGTAGAGTGTTGAGGTTTTGTTACTCCAAGGCATGAGTTTCTCTTCATTTTCACCCACCTTCCCTTCTCCTCCATGTTTGTAACTCTAAGGCTATGTTTGGTTTGAAAGAAAAGGTAGGAAAAGAAAGGGAAGTCTAAGTGTATTAATATTAGGTGTATTACACTAGCTACACACATTAAATAATTACATATTAATTCAACAAATTGAATTGAGCATGGACCCGAATTATTAAGATCATATAGAGGAATTGGTAAGCAAATCTTAATCCCTCCTAAATAGGGTCTTAGATATTGCCTTTGTCCCATAGAGAATTGGGATTAATAGGGTCTTAACAAGCCCTTCCTAAATAGATTCTTATCGTCTTCTTTTTTTCATGAATTAATTATAGTTTTTAGGTTAGTTTTTTCTCTTTGAATGCCATTGTTTTATTAATTATTGTGTTTTTCCTCATTAATTTTATTTGGTTCAATTTATTTGCGTTTTCTTTTTTAGTTTTACTATTTATCTATTTCACTTTACCTAGTGTTTTCTATTTTATGTTGTCTATTAAAAATGACAATATTTAGTGTTTTGTTTTAAGTTTCATTCGCTAGGGATTGCTTTAGTGAAACTTAAAGAGGAGAAACTAATGCTGTTGCAGCCTTCTAACATGTGTGTAAATACTGCTCCCTTATTCATATATACCTATAATAACTTCATTACATGGATGATTAAACAATAATGCCGAAAACAATTTTATTAGTTATCTAAGCAACATTTGATTATTTATAGAAACATTTTTCTTTGGAAAATGTATCTATAAATTCACATTTTTATATATTTTATAAAAACATGTCACAAACTTTGTTTAATTATATATAAATAATGTACCGATTGAGAGTCTGATGCCCCCCCCCCCATTAGTAAAAAACAAAAAGAGAAATGAAATAAAAATTCTAGCTATGTAATCAATTAATCTAATATATGCTTTGAAAATTTTTATGAAAATATTGTAAGTACTACCATTGGATTCCTTGTCAATCAATTATGGATTCATAACATTATACAATTAATCGAAGCTAGTGTATAATCTTTAGAATATCACTTTTGGCAAGTCAAATTAATTATGAAATTACATAAGAAATACAATTTTCTTACCTCAGGGAGATAGGGTGATCAATGTTCAACCAATTAGTTAAGTCTTAAATGCATACGTATATTTTGAGCACAAATTACTAATGAAATTTCAACAAGAAAAATGATGTTAAAACTCTATGATTGAATGAGGTGGTATCTCTAAGGCATTTTGGTAATCATTATATGCAGGTGAAATGACTCAAATGTCACCAAATATACTCCTTGACCAATCATGGCGCTTCAACATAAGCGATGAATTTAAAATAGTGCTTAAATGGTTGAGATTACTCATTATATATATACTACTATATAAAGTATGAATAGCCTCTAAAATTTCTGGACTTTTTTGTTAGATAGTGTATGCCCTTAGCTCCAATCAGATTGATGTACATTATGACATTTATTGTAAATGAATAAAGTATATATTTGATTCATGTTATAGTGGTGTGTTTCTGTGTAATACCCTTAAACTTAACACTTATAAGACTCGTGTTAGTTTAGAATGTTCACGTCGATGGATAAGTTTGGGGAGATTTATCTTACTAAGGCTGACACTGATGTGCCGCCAAGTGTTGGAGTGGCCTATCTCAGCTGCCAAGGTGAGACCCAAGGTACATGTAGTGTAGGTTTATTTGAAACCCTGAACCGGACCAGATTTCCAGCATTGCCCTGGACCTTGGTGATTAGTGGGCAAAACTGGAAAACTACACCTGACCCCAAGACTCGATTATGATACTGCACTAGGTGTCAGATTGGGATGTCTTTGATATGCCAATCAGTGAGATCCTTAGTGGGGTCAAAACCTGGGTATGTTGGGACAGTCCGAGAATTCATCTGAGTGGGTGATCATAGTGACAGGATCAACCTCTTTGTCAGACAAAGGTAATGATCGGGGATGCACATTCACTGATAGAAACCAAGACTGCCGACAACTGATTTCAATCGTTGAAATTCTTTTTGCAAAATATATTTTATATATGGATATAAATATATATAGTATGGTTTCAAATTGTTTGCAAAAGGTTTTAATTCCCGGGATCCATGTGAGTAGAGAGTGCAGCATTGTTCCTTGCAACCGAGGGAGAGGTCCTCTCTTGTCGGGTAGTGTATGATCATTATGGGCCGAGAGGTTAAGTATAAGACCATTGAGGGTAATAACTGATGGACTAATCTTGCATCTGCCCACAGTCCCTGGGTTTTTAAAAGGTGGCTTGGCCCAGGGACCACTTAGTGTAAGTGTTGGGCCCATTAGGAGTCCATGTGATGGGCTTCAGGGGGTTCACTGTCTTTTTAGTGAATTTGTCCAGGCCTTGTAACAGAGGTTGGGCCGAACCCATGCGGCTGATGTGTAGATCAATGTTTGGGTCCCACGCCATACAAACAAGCCCAACTAGACAGCGGGTTGAAAGCAATTTGAGCACTTAGACTTATTGGGCCTAAAGCCCATTTCGAACTGGCCTAGTTTGACTAGTTAAATAAAGGGGGCGGATCTGGGATTAAATCAACAGATAGGATAGGGTCTTATCCTATCCACTCAGAGAGTCCAGATCTGAACTCAGATCTGGAAACCTTCTAATGAGATTAGGAGAGAGTTGATCTAATCTGAAGATAAGATAATGGATTATCCTTATCTCTTAAAGAGAACTCCTTATCCAAATACAGGTTTAGATTAGGAAACTCGTAATGAGATTAGGAGCTCTCTTTAAGCCTATAAAAGGAGGAGGGGGCGAACCATTCAGTTCATCCTCAGCATCCCAAGCTTCTTAGAGATCAGATCTCAGAGCACCCAGAGAGAAGACAACAACAGTGTGACTGTGCCATCTTCTCCCTGCGTTTTCCTCCAGTTGCCGCCATACTGCCAATTCGATCTCCTTCCTTTGTAGGAGTGATCAAGGGGTGTCTTGATATCAATCTTTGGAGAAAGGCTTATCAAAAGTCGTGCTCACTACCTCCATCGAATTCTTGCTGAAGAATTCGGTTCATTGGACGGACCCTATTGATTCTGCTCCACCATTCACTATGTCATCTTCAGTGGAAGCAATCTTTGAAGTCTTTCTTCAGGCATGAACACCTTCGTTGGGAGATATTGCATCTTCGTATCAGGTATATACCTCTCCTACAGTTTTGGTTCAGATCTAGTTTGGTTCTTGGTTCAAGATTGATGCTTGAAAAATGCAATTTTTCTAAAACATGGAATGTGATTCCTACATGGGAGAGAGGAAATTTTTGAAATTTCACCCTACCTTCTTATAGGGTTCGACCATCCATATGATGGATCTCTCATCCCTTCATTTTTCTTAACCAAAATATGCCCTGTTTTGAAATATGTTCCCTCTATTATAAGGGTAGAAAATGTAATTTGAATACTATTATTCATTGCATTCTATTCACTCTCATTAAATCCCACATTTAATGTATTAATTCCCATTCACCATCATTGAATCATATATTTAAAGAACTTTTGTTTGTTCTCATAATTAAATTCCACTAATTAAATCCATACATAATAAATTAATAATTCCAATAACATTAAAACTTTAATTTTAAAATCTACTTGGAAAAAAATATTGCTTTCATCTAGGTGGTGGTAAGAAATTAAACCATTTTGGGTCAAATGGGCCAACCCATGTTGCCAAAATTAAATAACAAAAATTCAAAAATAGAGAAAATGCAAAAAAACATATAGAAAGTGAAGAAAACTTTGAAAACATTTTTAACATCATATATTTGACATATTAAACAATAATAAGTATGGAAAATAAGAAATATTTTTATTAATGATGAAAATGGAACATAGAATTTAAAACCAATTGGAAATAAAACTATTTTCCTATTCTCTCTCATTAAATCACATATCTAAGTTATATTCTCTTATTAAATCCTATATTTAAGATATATTTTTCTCATCATTAAATTCTACTAATTATATCCACAAAAATTAATAGTATAAAAATAAATATTTTGAAACATAATTTGAAAACAAAATCATTATCTCCCCTCCCAATGGTGGGTAAGCAATTCAATCATTTGGGGTTAAACGGGTTAATCAACAATGTCATAATTAAATAATAAAATTAAAATAAATAAAATATAAAATATAAAAAAAGAATTGGGCATATCTCTAATATTGTATGTTCATTAAGTATAAAAAGTAAGAAGTTGTTTTATTAATGATGAAAATGGAATGCCAAACCTAAAATCAATCTAGAAATGAAATGATGTCATAGTCAAATAATAAAATTTTTAAAAGTAGAAAATACAAAGAATCTCAAAAATAAAAAATTAAAGAAAATTTTGGGCACATATCTAATGTTCTATATTAATTATATTATACAAAAACTAAGTATAATAAGTAAAAATTATTTATATAACATAGAAAAAATATATAATTTAAAACTGATCTAACAGCAAATCTATTTTCCTATCTAGAAGGTGGATTAATGATCTAATTTTACAAATAAACTCATGATGTCATAATTGAATAATAAATATTAAAAAATAAAAGAAAAATGAAAAAGTACAATTTTTTTTGTAAAAAGCATTTGGGAACATTTTTTAATGTTATACATTCATCATAAAAACAAAGTTGTTTTTATTTATGATGGAAATGAAATACAAAATTTGGTAAAAATAATAATAATAATAATAATAATAATAATAATTTATATTATAATTTAAAATTCTCGTGTGCAATCCACATGATTAGATTCTTTTGTGTATATTTACTTTTTATTTTATTATAATTTTGTGTATCTTTTTATTATAATTTAAAATTGTGCAATCCATAATTTTTATAATATTTTATTTTATATTTATCAATACAATATATAAAAGTGTGGATGCAGAGTTCAAGGTTTTTTTACTAAAATTATCCTCTATTTCTTTGTTTGAGAAAGGGTATAAAAGTCATTTTATTATATCCTTAATGTCAATTTTAATGGCTACTAAAATGTCCATATTTGTGTATTTACTCCATCTCTAATTGTAAGGGTTGAAAATGTAACTTTAATTATTACTTTCCACCTCATTTAATCTTTTCTCATTAAGTCTTATAGTATTAACTTCCATTTTCTCTTATTAAATCCTATATTTAAGTTATTTTTTACTAATAAATGCTACTAATTAGATCTATGTCAATATTTTTAACAATTAAACCCATATATTTTAAAACAATTTCCAAACAAAACCACTATTTATCCAAAAGGTAGTTAATCAATTCAACCATCTGAATCTAATTGATCAACCTATGAAGTCATAGTTAGGTAATAAAATTTTTAAAATAGAAATAAATATAGAAAATTATAAAAATATAGAAAACATTAGACACATTTATGATATTTTTATTAATAAAATTAAAAAAGTGTAATAAACAATAAATATTTTTATTGATAATAAAAATAAAATAAATAATTTAGAACTAACCAAAATGAAATTATTTTACTATTTAGCAAAGATAAATAGTTCAACTTTTGGGTCAAATGTGTTAATCTTTAATGTCATAAACAAATATAATATGAAAAAAAAAACAAAAATGAAAAAAATACATAAATTTTGCAAAAAAAGCATTCAAGCACATGTATAATATCATATATTTATCATATTAAGCAAAAAATAATTGTGAAAAATCAAAATTATTTTTATACATATAAATACAAAAGAACTATAAAAAAATTGAACACATCTATAATTCTATATTTAAATTTTTAAACTACTATTAAAATATGAATAAGATTGTGGAACTTTCTTTTAACTAATATACTCATTTTTTAACTTTGTCCCTATATAATAAATTTAAATTGTAAATTGAACTACTACTTTTCACCTCATTCAATTTCTTCTATTTAAATCTTACATTTTTTTGATAAATTAACAAAAAACAGATACACCAAAAAGATAAAACATTACAAAAAATATAGTCTATCCAAGCATGTAAGCTTGTCAATGATACTTGAAATTTCACATTTCGATCCAATTATCACATATTTGGATGAGATGTTTATATAATTAGATTTGAAGTTTGTAATTTGCATCTAATTAATAATGAAAAATAATAAATAAATAAAGTTTATAGAAAATTTTGGATAAATTATTACTATCAATACCATCATCTAGAATTGCCACATGCACATTTACTAGTACTATCAAAAGTTCCAATGAGGGTGTGAAACTTTCTTTTTGACTAAACTACCCCTTTTTTTTAATTTAGGCCCTCTTTAATTATGCAATCTAATAATGTAATATCATTTACAACTTTTTACCACATTTAATCCCCTCTCATTAATTAAGTATTATATTTAAGGTATTAATTCTCATTCTCTCACATTAAATTGTGTATTTAATGCCTTTTTTATTTAATAATTCTAATAGTTAGATCTATACTAAATACTTTTTAACAATATGAAACCGATGTTTTATAAAGGGAAAATTGCTAAAACTTCCCCTGAAGTTTCTGACTATTGTTGAATCCTCCCTTAAATTTGGTAATTGCAATCACCTTCCCTAAATGTTCTAATACAGTTGCAAGTAGACCCCTTCTCTTATAATCCTCTAACAAGAGGCATGAAAATGTCCAAAATAACCATATAGTTATTATGACCAAAATGTTTAATTCCAAATTTTCTCTTTATATCAATCACTACCACAAACCCTTCCAATCCCTTTTCGGAAATTGATTTATTTTATAAATTTTTCCTTCATATGAATCTCTCAAAGGTAAAGTTGCAATTTTAAACTTTCTTTTTTTTTGTATTCAAATAACAATGTGCATAAATGCATGTTTTTCATGTGTTGATGACAAGTGGCACAAAATTATGTACTTAGCAACTTTTTTGTTACTTATATTTTTACTTTGTCACCTGAGGAATACATGATTTATTTGATGAAATCATAATATAAAATATAATTATACATCATAAATAAAACAAACAATTCATTAAATAAATAAATGGCTTGGAAGCATATATTAATTACATGTGGCTTTAAAAATGTGATGGATATATGAAGAATCTATTAAAGTCATCACCTTGTTAAAGAGGTATGGAGATATCTACTTTCAACGTCAACTGAAAAGGTACAGAAGGTTTCTATGTATATGTATATATGGTAATAAAACCTTATGATTGTGGAAACATACTGCTGTATTTAAATTTTTGACAAAGTAAATGTAATATATGTACCTTGTATTCATGTTTTATTTGTTTAAGATTAAAAAATTCTTGACTAAGTGGAAACATACTGTCGTAGTCTTTTCATTTTTGTGTTGACCCCTCTCTTGCATATTTGTCTTGTATATTTCCATTTCCCTTCAAAACTTTGAAAGATAAGTGTGATGAAACATTGGATAGAAAACAAAGTGGAAATGAGTATATAAGTAGGAGCTTGCCTTGGGGCTTTGGGAGTGAAAGGGAAGAAAAAATGCATAGAAAGGAGTTGGGTTTGGGGTGTTTTTCACACATGCGTGCTAGATTAAACCCAGTTTGGTTGAGGCGTAGCGAGGCATGTGGCATGGAATACAGAAATGTAAGACTTGTTATTGTTTATTTTATTTATCTTTTGTGATGGAAATGTGTTGGGCCAAACTGCCAATCCACTTTCGTTGCTTTTTTTATGAAAGTGAGCGGTCACATCCAAGGTTCAAAGTATCAATTGGAGCCTTCCTACAAGGGGGTGTTTTGGGTCGGCAAGTGGTTAGGGGGCAAAATGGCTTTAAATCGGCCCCTCTGAACCATATTCAAAAAAAGTATAAAAAAAAGAGTACTAATACAGGCCGATATGCCGGTAGGCGTATCACCCTGCATTAATACTTTGAACCTTCGTCACATGACTCACATCTTTTGTTACGCTATGTCTCTATAAATAGATAGATAGTTACATTTCTTGTGTGCTTTTCCATTAGGCTGTGTTTGGTTGTAGTGCAATTTTATTTGCACTAATACAAATGAAAAAAACACAAATTTTGGTTTAAATTTATTTTGGATTTTGCTTTATTCTACTTCAGGTCTTATTTTACTTCATTTTTATTGCAACTAAACGAAGTAAGGTGAAATATGAAACACAAATAAATCAAAACTTGCACCCACCTTAGTTTGCATCAGTGCAAATGAATTTGCACTGCAACCAAAAACAGCTTTATGTTTTTAAGTCTTCTACATTTAGTTTTCTTTTGGTCTTGTAATGAATTGTGTGCTTTTGAGGTATAAAGAAATATTTCTATAGAAGTATGTGTAGAGAGATGATTGATCATTGGATCCTGAGGGCAGATTGTTCTCACACACCTCCAGCACAATATTTCTATAAGCTTAGTTTTTTTTTAATAGGTTCTGGTTTTCCACAATTAATTTTTTGGTGTAAAATTCAAATTTTCGACGTAAATTTCAAAATTTTGTACAAAATTAATAGGTTGGAGGTTCCCTTTACAGATTCCCATATGATAACTTTTAAATTGAATACATAATTATAGATGTTGAGATTGAAATGGATACATCATACATAACATTGGTGAAATCCCTTACTTTCCTTGTTGACATTTTAGCAAGGAAACGAGGCCAATAAATTACTCTTCTATTTATTTATTAATTGGTTTATCAAAATTGTACAAGCAATGAAAAGAGTAGAGAAATTAACTCCAAAACACTAGCTAGCTAGACACTAACATTTTGAAGTGGTAGGTTATTGATACTAGTAAGATCTATGTAATGGATGGAAACTTTATTTGCAAAACACATGCTCATTTACTACCTTGCTGAGGGACCAATTTCAGCTGAAAGATCTAGAGAACTCATTCCAAAGGATGCAGTAGATTTTGTCTCCAGATCTTCCTTTACTTTCCAACTCATATTATTAGCTGTTTGGATTTCCAAAGACTCCTTTAATTCCACTAACACATTGGTCATAATTGGCCTTTGAATAGAAGTTGGTTCTGTGCATGCCATTGCAATCTCTAGAACTTTCCATATGGAATTGATGTTGTAATCTCCTTGTAATCTTTGATCAACTATGCCTTTTATTTCCCCTCTTACAAACAAGGGACCTACCCATTGCACTATGTGAATCATGGTATCACTTCCTACAAGTGCTGGTCGGCCTGTGATTAGCTCTAGGAGGACAATCCCAAAGCCATAAACATCACTTTTCTCATTCAATTTGTTAGAATTGTAGTACCTACATGGACAAGCTTCTTTTATTAGAAGAATTCTTTCATAATTCATGTACTAAAATAAAAGTTTTTCAAATTTGAGATATAAGAAACTTGGTAGTTAAATGCTAAGAATTAGAGAGCACTTACTCGGGATCTAGGTAGCCTAGTGTCCCAATGACTGTGGTTGATACATGAGTGCCATCTTCATTGGGTATATCCTTGGAAAGCCCAAAGTCTGATAATTTAGCTTGCAATCTTTCATTCAATAAGATGTTGGATGTCTTAACATCTCTATGAATTATTGGTGGCTTGCAACCATTGTGTAAATATTCCAATCCTGCAACTCTTTCTCAACCTATTAGTTTAATTTGAGGGAGAAAAGGGAAAATTCAAGGAAATTAACTTTCACTTAACTAACCTTGTGCTGCATCAATTGCTATTCGAAGTCTGCATCTGAGAACTATAATAAATTTTAACTATTTTCAATTGATGACCTTTTTCTTTGTCTTTTAGAGAATAAGTCATTAATTAAGTTGTGAGATCCTTAATGGCTGATGGTTAATTGGGTTGACTATCATACCCCTATATATTTTCCCATATGACTATTTTATCCATTAAAAATCAAAGAGTAACATATATAAGTCATTCAATTCAACCACTTCAGTGTTATCAAATGGTTCCTTAGTTGTATTAGATGTACTCATGCATGCATGTTTGTATACATGTGAATAGATATGCATTTATTTTCGAAGGTAATATTATTAATGTCAAGATCTATTTTACATTTGCCATGTTCATTATTTTCATGAATAGCTCTACTAATATGAGCTTGTTTTATATTACTAGTCCCAATCCTAGACAAAGTTATGTTAGGTTGGATTTTGAGTTGTTATTTTGTGCTTATGCTGATAGCATTCTCTAAAAGGGTGTGTTAGGGTACTTCTTAGATGTGCATACTATAACAATGCCTAGTCATGGTAAAAAACAAGTAAAGGTTTTTACATCCTTTCATATGAGGATTACAATAAAGAACTTAGTCCAAAAACAAGAATTTGATTAGCTAGCTCATTAATGTAGGAGTGTTCATAGAAAATACTATAGAATAAGCACAAAGAGGTTGAGAGGGATCGATATAGTTGTTTACAGAAGACTAAATAGGATAGACAACTAAAGGAATTGATGCCTATAAACTATGATATTTAGAAGTAAATAAAGGAAATAGATAAGTAATAATGGTAGATAGGGGACCTATGGATAGAATGATTTAACCAGATTTGTCTTAGGTGAGAAAATGATTAACATAATTAATGCTTATGCACCTCAAGTGAATTGAGGAAAAAAAAAACATTAAAGACAATTTTGAAAAGAAACATAAATTAGTTAATTCAAAAATTCTAAATAGAGAAAAGATCAGATAAAATAATTAAAAAAAACTACCCTATACTTTGGTAGTGACAGTTAGCTCCCTAAACATGCATTTGCAACAAAGAGCTATCTCCTTTCAAATTCCAACACTTTACTGGCACCATTAACATTGTGAGATCATTTTTCCATTTCCTTTATTAATGCATCTCCAAAACTCAAATTTATGAGACCATTTTGTCCTCTCTTTTATTGCATCCAACTTTTATGAGACCATTTTCCTTCTTTTGACTCTCATTAGCCCTTCTCTCTCTCTCTCTCTCTCTCTCTCTCTCTCTCTCTCTCTCTCTCTCTCTCAATAAATAGATAGAAAAAAGTAGAAAGAAGATAGAAAAAGTTCAAAACTTGGGTTTTGAAGATGAAATAAAAGAGATTTCAAAACTAGTAGAATGCTAACAATGGGAGCAAAGTGTTGGATTGAAAGTACAAGGCAGCTTTGTCACAAATGAAAGTTTGGGAACCTATGTCACTACACCCAAAGTACATGGTAGGTCCCAGTATTTTACGCAAATTTTATAAGAAGAGATCTAAATGGGCACAGGAAAAAAACTTTCGGATATGATAGGCTATAAGCAGGTATGTCATTAAAAATAGGAATTAAACATGAGGTTTAGAATATTTAGCAAACTTATGATAGTGAAATATACTTAAAAAACGATAGACATTTCATAACCTTTAAAAGTGGATCAAATGCAAGCACTATAATTTTATTTAAAGAGAAATCTTAACCTCATACCATAAATTAATAGAAGTAAATGTGTGCATTAAAAGATACAAAAAAATGAAGAGAATAGGTGCCTAATAATTAGATGAGCCAACCTAAAAGGAAAAAAGCTAGATGTGCAAGTACTATAATTTTATTTCAAGAGAAAGCTTAACCACATATCATAAATTAATGGAAGTAAATGTGTGCATTAAAAGATATAAAAAGAAGAAAGGATAAACTTCATGTACCCCTTTATACTTTGGGAGTGTATCAACTCATTTGCTTTTTTTTTCTTTTTTTTTTTTTGCGTAACATTCATAAGCAAGAAACTCCACCATTAACATTCTATCAGAAAAATAGACAGCTTTCTTTTTTTTTATCTTTCGAGATGAGAAAGGGATTCTTTACCCTATGTGCATCAAGAGAACAAGCATTGTTAATAGCTACCATGAATTTTCCATTGTTTTCTTCATCTTTCCTTTAATATGATGGATAACCTAGCTAGAGCACCAAGTCTGTTCAATGTTAGACTTGGTGATGCTAGAATTAGACTTCGAGAAGCTCTAATGATGACATCCTTGGCCAAGTAGGGATGGCAACGGGTGGGGACCATATTTTCCATCCTTGACCTTGACTTTGAAATAAATCCCGCCCCATTCCCAACCTCGATCCTTGTCAGGATAAAAGTCACCCTCCATCCCCGATCCTCGACTGAAATGAATTCCTCATGGAGACTCGAATCCCTAAAAATTTTTAATTAAATGTATTTTGTTGAAAATAAATCTACTTAAAATGAAGAAAAAATTAAAATATAAATAATATTTTAAATATATTTTGATGTATTTTGTTGGGACTTCACTTCCCATCCCCAACCTGCTGGGTACCCAGATGGGAGAGGACATATCCAAACATTTATTTATTTTGTTTATCTTTTTTGACTCTTTAGTCCCCCAATCCCAGGTGAAAGGGTTAATCAAAACCAATGAAAATGGGGAGTGGCAAGTGACACCTCGAAGAAATTAAAGCTTTAGAGGTGCGAAATGAATGGAAAACTAATTAAGATATTTCTTAACTATTTATTATGAGCTATTACTATATATTAGGCTTTGATAGAATATGATATCACTAGAATCATTAGAGAAATAAGTGAGGCAAGAGCAGGATAAAAATTCATAATTCACAAAAGAAAATAATTGATTTTTTTCTTTAAACCCTGACATATAAAAATAGGGTAAAATATAAAAAACCTTCCCTGAAGTTTAATTTTAACATAAACCTCCCCTGTAGTTTTGAAAAGTCCCGTAATTACCTCCATTCCATCATTGTCCCAGCCATAAAACGTCAACCTAATGCATTATTTTTTTCAAAATACCCATTTTACTCCTATGCCTACAATTCTGATGGAAATTTATTAAAATAATCAAAAAGAACTTTTAATTTTTAACTAAAACTTCCCTAGGTCAAATTAAAGAGTAAAGTATAATTTAATTTTGTAAAATCATTATGATTGAGTGAAGTCTAAAGGGAAATTTTGGCACTTTGATTATATCGAAAGATTTCTTAACAAGTAATAAGGGCAATTTTGTAACTTCAAAGTCTCTATTAGGGAGACAATACAGTTTTTTTCTTGATAATGAACTGAGAAACTAATGGAAGGGAGGTAGCTGCAGCATTTTTTAAAATTACAGGGGAGGTTTTTATGTTTTGCCCATAAAAATAAGAGTTGCAAAATCAAAGTAGGCAGTTCAAGGAAATTACTCCTGGAAAGAATTCATAAAGTGTTGTGAGTTGTAAAATGGGATTGAAATTGTAGTTCCAAAATGAATCTCAATGATGGAAGACTTGTGGGGGAGTGCGAGGAAGCTCCAAAAAAGTTTTAACTCCACAGATTTTCCGGTCACTATGGTAGTATGGTGATTCGAAACCGGAAGTGGTGACAAGGAGAAAATCCAAAGGAGATTAAGAAAACCTAAAACTGGAGATGGAATGTCCATGGAGAAAACTAGTTAATGGCCAAGCATTTGTAGAAAATAAAACCACAATAAATTAAGACAATTGAAGAATTGATAAGCTGTAAATATTTTAAAAGAAAAGGTTTAACTGCAGGAAATAAAGTGTGCTTGCCAAGAAGCAATGAAGAATAGGAAAGAAATGTCCTGAAACGATGTTTGAGTTGAGATAGGAGAATTAATGCATCAAATAGCCAAGATTTCTCGGGAGAATCACTGCCAAAGAAGCAACTTATCTTCAAGCGGTTATCTCAACAACCTAGTTGGGTCAATGACTTCATTTCTTGATTTTTCCATTATCTTCTTCACTATCTCCGGCTCCAGTGATGCTTGGAGTATTCTTGTTCTTCGACAGCGAGAGACAAATTGCTCAAATTTCTAGGTTTGGGAAGAAACCCCCTAAATGTGTCATTAATACTGTTCATGTTGTGGAAGTTTAAGGGGAATCTATGCAAAACAATGTTTAGGCAGTGAATTGATACACCCCTAAAGTATAGGGGGATTATGGAGTTTACCCCAAGAAGAAAATAGGTTCCTGAGTTTGATTTGGTCCTTACAGAGCACACTTTACACCAACCTTACAGTACTTACAACCGCACATCAGGAATATCTCTCATACTTGTATGTTGTCATTTATGAAAAGATATTTCAATTGCTAGGTTGCAACATGCTGTGAGGTTGGTATGAAGTGCACTCTATGAGGAACAAATCCGAATTCAACAAATAGGTGAGCCAACTTGAAAGGAAATCCCCTCAATGTATCAAATAAGTAGGGTTATTTTGATAAATAGGCATATTCTGTTAAAACTGCTCATGTTGTGAAAATTCAAGGGGGAATTTGACACAAAACAAGGTTTAGGTAAATTAATACACCACCAAAGTATGGGGGTTATGGAGTTTATCCAAGAAGAAAATGTGTGCCTAACAAAAAGGTGAGCCAACTTGAATGGAAAAAAGCTAGAAAAATTTAAAGAAAAACTAACAATAAAAAGAAGGGTAAAAGACTTAAAACCTCAACTCCCAAATACTCAAACATCCCCTCTCTTTTTCAAGTTAGACTAAGATGTCCCCTATTGGGTGATGATATATCGGACAGAACCCTCCCCTCTATCCTCATCTGTTTGCACATGATTTCACATGCTAGTTAATTTTTAAAAAACCCAAAATTTTCCACCAAGCTAGGGATGCAAATACATGGTTCAAATTCAATTTAAATTTGTTAGATTTTCAAACATACTAATTTGAATTCAATTTGATTATCTTAGCAAATATTTAATTTGAATTCAATCACTTCCTAGATATTTGAAAATGAAATTAAGAAATTAAAAAACCTCAAATAAAATTTTTTGTGATGGTCTAATGGAATATCTCTAATACCAATCAGTTGCAGCTACAAAGAAGGAAAGAAACTAAGGTCCTGTTTGATTTCACTTAGAATAAGCACATATTTTTGTAAGCACTTAAATGAAATGTTGGGGCCACACATTAAGTGATAAATAAACACTTATTCCTGTTTGGTAAAAAATTCAGGTACAAATGCTTATTCTAAAAAGAAACATGTAAAAAACCCTCCTCTGCAAGGAGAATATTTCATTTATTTTCCATTATACCCCCCGAGGAGAAAACCCTCCTCCCCCTTCCATTTGAACAGAAGAAGACAAAGGGGTGACGCACCAGTCTCCTTGGCGACTGACGACTACCGATAGGAGCAGGAAACCAACCGGATCAGTTGGTTTGATGTTTTGAACCATTTTATCCCTTTTACTCTTGATTTGAACTGGTTTTGGGAAGGTTTTTAATGCCCGGAAACTTCCTTGCGTTTTTTGTTCCCATATCTGTTTTGGGAGGTGTTTGCCAGTGATCGAAGGTTAGTTTGCCTAAATGAACACCCTCCATCATTGCTATTGTGTTTTTTTTTTTTTTTTGTATGAATATAGTGCTGGAATCATTTTTTTTTCATAGATGAAATCCAAAATATTTATGAGTATTTTTTGTGCATTGTTTATGTGATGATTCCTTTGAATAAATAAGATTTTTTGAATGTTTTTTATAAAAGATTATGCAAAAAATATGCTGAAATATGTGGTTATAAAATTTGTTCATAATTTTTAATATGAATGATTGGTTAAATATTTGCATTTTTTTCTTGATTTGTGATTACATTTCTTATAGTCCGAATTGAGGAATAATTGCATAAATGTTATCAATTTTTTTAAGCCCCTTGAGTACCTGAAATGTCCACATGTGCCCTGGAGTATTAATATAGCATTTTTTATTAAGCACCTTGAGCACTTGAAATGTCCACTTGCCACAACATTAACCAAGACCGAAAAGGAATTGTTACACAGACCATCATCCAATTCCTCCACATGGAACTAAAATTCATTCTCCATGAAATATAATCTAAAAAAATCCCAATTTACATAACCATAGGCTTTTTCTAGGTCCATAATGCACACCAATCCTACTCTTCCGCTCCTAATCTAGGAGCCTATTAATTCATTTGCTATTAATACTCCATATGTCAACTATCTTCCTCTAACAAACACGCCTTGAAACTCAAAAATAACATAACCCATGACTGGTTTCAATCTTTTGGCTAATCAGCCTGAAGTCCTTAAACTCCTCAGTCCCTTTTTTTTCTTAGGGATTAAGGAAATAAAAGTAAAATTTAGACTTCTTTCTAAAGTGGCCAAAGTATGGAACTCTGATAAAACTGCCATAATATCTTCCTTTAGAAAATCCCAGCACTTCTTAATGAACTCCATAGTAAAGCTGCCTGGATCAGGAGATTTATCACCCTCCATCTCATTTATTGCTTTCCACACCTCCTATAGAATTCCTCGTGTAGCCTGTTGAAATTTAAACCATCTACCTTGAGTATTACCTTACATTCTGCTTTGTAGAGTTTCGAAAAGAAACACCTTGCTACCTCTTTGATTCTTGCTTGCTCCACCACTTCTCCATCCTTGACCATCTTTTTATCAGATTTTCTCTTCTTCTAGCATTTTCTTTTAAACTTGGTATTTTTATCACCCTCCTTCAGCCATAAGCATTTTGATCTTTGTCTCTCACTTCATCTCTTCTTGAAAAGCTAGTTTATCAAAGTCAGCTTTAGCTCTCAGACTCCTATTTTTTATCTTTTTCCCAAACTTGTCCTTCCTCCATACCTTTATCTTCTCCTTTAGGCTCTTTAATTTTTTACTAACAATGTAACTAGTTGATCCTTCAAAATGAAATTGAAACCACCACATCTCCAACAAACCTACAAAACCTAAAAGGAGAAGGTTTAAGGGGAATGCCATTACTATCCAAAGCAGTTTGGCCTATTATCAGATAAATGACCGTCTTTCTTGTTCTTGTTGATACAGTTTGTCTTCATTAGTTTTACCTATACGTAAAAAGTCTTTTGTCTCATAGGTTTAGTATACAAGATTTACCTACAGACAAAATTATTGGCATATTTTGTATACCATAATACTTACAACCATTCTACAAGTAAATCTTCACTGTTTAATGGCTTTCTTGTTTTTATTTTCTGCACCTAGACAAGAAAGTGGTACTTAGAGCTTCTAGCATGCAACAATTATTGCCTTCATTCAATAATCTATAACAAGGGAAAGATTTAGGAGGATTTATGTATATGATTATGGTAAGATGGGCAAAATGGATGGGTACATTTGGAGTCTTATGTGATAAGAGAATATGACTCATGATCATGCTAAAAGGAAAAATTTTATGAAATGGTTATTAGTTAACAAAGCTTTTAGTAGTCAAGAAACATTATGTCCAAAACTATTGAATGCTAAAATGTGAATGTTGAGATGGATGAAAAAAAAATTATAAACAATAGATTAGAAATGAACTTGTCCAAATGAACTCTTAAAAATATCAGATTTTTGTACTTTAGTGTCATAGGGGCAAATCTATAATTTTCCCTTCTTTTATTAGTAGTTGGGAAAATTCCTGATCAGTACCCTATACTTTGGCTCGAGTGACACTTTGGTCTCCGAACTTTAAAATGTAACAATCCAGTACCCGAACTTTTAAAATGTGACAATCTAGTACCTACCGTTAATTGATCGTCAGTTATATATGTCACGTGACCTTATGTGCGACTTAAGACTTTTGAAAATATCAAAATTACCCTTAAAAAATAAAACACATTGTTTATCATCTTCTTCCACAAGAATAGGACTGTTCATAAGAAGACCCAACCTGACCAAACCGACCAACTCGGACCAACCCAACCCGAGTCGGCCGGATTTTCTTCAGCACCGATTGGTTTTGGGTTATAAAAAATCATAAACCGATGATTCGGTTTGGTTCCGACCCAAATCGAACCGACTTAGTAATTAGTTCCTAGTTAGTAGTTACAACATACTTAGTTCCTACTTGAATCGATATACATAACTGACTCACCACTAAGTTACAACCTACTTAGTTACAACCTACTGAAATTAAAGTTAGGTTGTACAGCAACTAAGTCACTACTAAGTAGAACTGAAACCGATCCAAACCAACCCAAACCAACTCAAATCTATCAGGTCGATTTTACTTAATACAAGGTCGATTTCGATTTCAATTTCAGGCAATCCAACCAGATCAGATCGATTGGAAAAACATCGATAAACCCATCCAACCCAATCCGTAAACAGCCTTACACAAGAAGATGAAATAGAACCCGAACTCTCTCACAAATACCAAAACCCTTTTTGCTTAGAATGGGAAGGTCTCGGAAATCATTGAAAGATGAGATCGACGAAGAAGAATTTGAGAAGATTAGAGGATGAGGAGAATACGAAACCATCTGTCTTGACCAAAGAGCCAACCAACAAGATCACCGTTGTTGACAGTTGGCACAGCATTGCACACACCGACCTTCTCTCTCACTTTTAATGTCTAAAAGACTTTCTCTATTTGATTTCCATTTTTTGGTCCCTTGTGGGCTTCGAGAATTGCTAGATTAGTAGCCACGAATCCAAGCTTAAAACAGGGGGATGCCTCATATAGCAGCTGCATCGTCACCATGTGCTCATCACTGAACAACTCTGGGGGAGGATTCTCGGTTGGGTTCATGCGGGACTGGAGAGCAGATACCACATACGCCGTCAATCTCTTCTCTGGATTGCCTTGCACGTTGGAGACCTGATTCAAGCGGGATAGAGTTGTCGTAGCAGCGTCTATGTTTCTTTTGGTGAATTTGAAGACAAGGACGACGAAGAGGTTGAAGATGAGAGAGGCTTCTAATTTTGGATCAAGCCCTGTATAGTTTCGCTCCACCCACTGTTGGTAATCACCAAAGTCGTGTCTCCTTCTCTAGTTCTTGAAGCCGACTATTATGTGAGTCTGGCTCTGATTCAAGAGGCACAACTCAGTTTGTATCAGAATTGGAGAAAGAAATCCCAGACAAAGCAGAGTTGCTACAAGTAGGGTGGTTGTCCGAGTATGCTTGATAGGGTTAAATGGTTGAGGCAGAAGGGGAAGATGGAGGAGTCCTAATCTTTTTGTCAAAGTCCAAAATTAGATTTAAGTGAGGATTTTGTCTCGATCATGTCTCTCATGACGTTTTTCGAACAACTTTCCGGCGATATTTCATTATCGGTGTCATCTTCCGCATATTACAATCAGTGCAAAGAATTGGTTAATAAGGAAAATTAAATGACATTTTAAGGACATTTGTGTCCTTTTACATGTCACTTAATGGCTGGTTAACCGAAGGTACTAGATTGTTACATTTCGAAAATTCAGATGCTAAATTATCGCATTTTAAAGTTCGGATACCAAATTGTCACTCGAGCCAAAGTACAAGGTACTGATCGGAAATTTTCCCTTATTAGTTTGGGTTGCCCTAGTATAAATACAAAACCTAGTGCTGCCAGGTTTTTTACTCCAAAATCTTTTTCTCTTTCCTCTCCTTTCTTCTTTCTTCTCTTCTCTGACTTTCTGGCATACTTTCACCATGATATCGGAGTGGTAGTTTTAGGATTAGAAGTAGTACGATCAAGTTTTCCTCTCAAATTTCTCAGTTTTTTCTCTCTTGTGGATCGAACCTATTAGGGGTTGTGTCAGACTGATCTGAAAGGAGTTTCTTTTGAATTCTTCCTTTTCCTTCATGGTAGTGTGCCAAGAAATCACCAAGGGAAGGGAAATTAAATGCTATGAAGGTGGTTCATGTGATCCTTTTGTACTGTAAGTGGGTTATGTAGGTCTGAATGACCTTTGACTACTGTAAAGTATTTTTTTTTTTTTAGTTTTGTGGATCATGTGATCCTTTTGTACCCAAAATAAGTGGATTGTGTAGGTCTAAATGACATGTGATTTCTATGGCAACAATTTTCTACTTTGTTTTAGAGATTGCAATAATTGTGTGGCCAAAAATATGATGAAGTATCATAGGGGCTTTTTAAATCTAAAATTGACCTTATTTTTTTTATCAATAACAATAAAATTTTATAAATGATTGAGAGAATCAGAATTAAAGGGAAGGAGCTAAAAAATCTTAACTCCCAACTACCCAAGGAACATCCTGACCATCTTAAAATTGACCTTATTTTACTTCTGGAATTGGTTTAGTAGTGTGGTAGTGTGTGTTCATTGTGTGTGGACAGAAGAGAACAATCATATAGTGTTGTTTATGTGAGAATAAGTACCATTGTGACTAAAATGTGACTGAACTGTGACCAGACCTTCCCTATCATGTCTTTTGAAGATTCTAGTATGTTTGGTATGTCCTCTAGTCAAGGTGGAGTGAGTGGAAGATTTGGCATGGTTTTTCTTATGGTTGTGACCCTTTTGAATAGACTCAAATTACATAGGGGAATTAAACTTTACATAATTGCCAAGGGAAAAGTGGGTCATATTAATGGTAGAATCAAAGAATCAAAGTTTGGGAGTGTAGAACATGATAGGTGGGAATAGAAAAATAACATGGTAATGTCATGGCTATTACTGTCTATGCTGCCACAAGTAAGGAAGACCTTCAAGTGGGTAGAAGCAATTTATGATATTTGGGAGCAGGCTAAATCTACCTATTCAGAACAACGACATTATGCCAAAATCTATTAGTTGCAAGCTGCATCCTTAACTTGTAAGTAGGGGGAAGGAGTCTCTCTGTATACTATTCAGATTTAACCTCAATTTGAAAAGAGCAGGACAACTATTTGAACATAGATTGAAAATGTGATGCAGATGCTAAGGCCTACAAGTCTCTAGGTTCTTATATATATACAAGCATATATATATATATATATATATATATATATATATATATATATATATATATATATATAAGTCTATTAGGGTTCAAATATTGGGAAGTAAAGATCTCTCATTAGTGTAAGAAGTGTATGCCCTAATATAATCAGAAGAGAGTAGACGAAATGTGATGAACAATTCTGAGGGGAGCAAACTGCCTTGGCAACTAAAGGGGGTGTAGGTGTAGAAGGTGATAATTCTTTTATGAAGGGTGATTTCTAGAAGAAAATTGATGACAAAGATAAGTTATGGTACACTCATTGTTAGAAGTCTAAACATACTTGTGATACATGTTGGAATCTTCATGGAAAGCCGAAGTGGGCCTAGGAGGTGAGTAAGAAACCGTATTAGAATAAGAAACTGGAATAGCAAGCTAATAAGAAGTTTAATGCATTAAACATGGCCTCTTAAGAGTCTCAACCATCTATCACTAACTTGAGCCAGGACCTTTCTTCTTTGATTGATTCCAAGAAAGATATTATTAATTCCTTTTGTGATCATTTGTTATTGTATAATAGAGAAATTCGTCAGATGGATTCTACTCCTCCTCTCTCGACTTCCTTTGCATCTACATCAGGTAATGGTACTTCAGCCATAGCTTTCCATGTGTCATCTCATCCCTTTGATTCCCCATGAATAATAAATTCTAGAGCCTTGAATCATATAACTAGTAAGTCAATTTTTTTTTCAATCCTATCATCTCTTATCTAGCAAAGACAAGGTGAGACTAGATGATAGCTCCTTTTCCACCATAGCTATTCAAGGAGCCATCTCCCTTTCTTTTTGGACTTACCCTTCCTAATGTGTTAATTGTTCCAAAACTGCCTATAAACTTGTTCTCTATTAATAGTATTACAAACTCATTAAACTGCCCAATAACCTTTTCCCTTCTTGTGTGATATAGGATTTGGCCTTGGGGAAGATGATTGGTAGAGGTCGTATGGTGGATAGTCTCTACATGCTGGAGAATAAAGCTAATCTTGTAGTTACTGAGTTCAAGAGTCAAACTAGTAAGAGTTAGTCTATTTATGGTATAGTCGTTTAGGCCACTTATCTTTCGAATCGTTAAAGGTTTTGTTTCTAGAATTATTCTAGTCAGTGTTAGTGTTTGAATTCACATGGCGAGTGGATAGTCTCTACATGCTAGAGAATAAAGCTAATCTTATAGTTATTGAGTTCAAGAGTCAAACTAGTAAGAGTTAGTCTATTTATGGCATAGTCGTTTAGGCCACTTATCTTTTGAATCGTTAAAGGTTTTGTTTCCAAAATTGTTCTAGTCAGTGTTAGTGTTTGAATTCACATGGCGAACTAGTCAGTTGAGCAAACATTGTATAAATCATTTTGATTCAAGAAATAATAAATTTAATTTCCTTTCCATATTGTTTATTCTAATGTTTGGGGTCCTATTACTTTACCATCTAAGACTAGCTATAAATACTTTAATACACTTATTGATAACTACTCTAGATATACATGTGTGTATCCCTTGTGCTCCACATATGAAGTGCTAAAAATTATAAAAGATTTCAAATGTATGTTATTCACTCAATTTCAGAAAAGGATTCAAATTTTCCAATTTCACAATGCTAAAGAATTTCCATAGTGACCTCATGGAGCTTTTTGCTTTGTGTGGGTCCATTCATCGTAGTTCTTGTGCCAAAACACCCCGATAGAATAGTGTTGTAGAAAAAAAATTTTCCATCTCCTTGAAATTTCTCATGAGTTACTCATACATATAAATGTTTTGAAACATTTTTTATTGGATATTGTGTTATGTGTTGCATACCTTATCAATCACATGCCATCTCGCTTGTTAAAGTACAAAGCCCCTTATTAGCTCATGTTCCCCAAAGCTCCCTTATTTTCTATCATATTCTTGTATTTGGTTGTTGTTGTTTTGTTCAATACTTGTCTCCTACTTGTGGTAAACTTGATCCTCGTAATATTCCTTATGCATTATTGGGCTACCCTCATTTTAAAAAGGTTACCGCTGTTTTGATCCCATTTCCAATAAATACCATGTTTCTATACATGAATTTATCTTTCATTAAAAGTGATCATTCTTTTCTTGTTTCTCCTCAAGGGGAGAGTAAGGTGAAAGAGAAACAAGTCTGAGTTCTTCCTCCTCTACTTGACCCTCCTCCATTCCGTGTTTTCCTTCGTCACCACAAGGGCCAATCGAGTTCAAGAGATATGGAGCAACTTGAAGCTATATTACCAATATCATCGAATCACCGAAGAAAAATCTTATCAAGACAAGTACTCTTATTCCTATTGATGTTTCTAACCCTATTGCTATTAATTCTTCTATTGCTAATAACCTAGATATTTTTATTACGCAAAGTAAGGGAGTTAGGTCTTGTACCACTAAGCACCCTATATCTTATTTTGATTCCTATGAGAACATCTCACCCTCTTTTTGCGATTTCCCTTCTTCCATTAATAGTGTCCCTATCCCTAAGAATGTGACAAAGGCTTTCTCAATACCTAAATAGGTAGATGCAATGAAAGAAGAAATCAACACCTTACATAAAAATGACACTTAGGAATTAGTGGATCTTCTTGTGGGTAAGGAATTGATAGGGTGTAAGTGGGTATTCATAATGAAGCACAGGGCTGATGGCATAATGAAAAAGTATAAGACCTGGTTTGTGACAAAAGAGTTTGTGTACGGAGTAGATCATGTAAAGACATTTGCTCCAGTAGTTAAGATAAATTCTTTATGAGTCATTTTCTATCTAGTTGCTAACCTTGATTGGGATCTTCATCAATTAGATATCAAAAATTCCTTCCTGAATAGTAACCTTAAAGAAGAGGTGTACATAGTACAACCCTCTGGCTTTTGTGACCAAGGCAAAGAACAAAAAGTGTGTAGGTTAAAGAAGTCCTTATATGAAGTAAAATAATCACCAAAAGCTTGGTTCAGCAAGCTTCTGGTTGTGTAGTAGATTAGCTACAAACAATGCCAAATCAATCATACATTATTTGCGAAAAGAGAAGAATGAAAAATTGTAGCTTTGATAATGTATGTTGATGACATAGTAATCACAAGTGATTGGAACGTTGAAATTCAAAAGCTAAAGGAGTTTCTATCCATTCAATTTGAGGTGAAGTGCCTAGGTCCCTTACGGTATTTCCTTAGAATTGAAGTGGTCTGCTCACAAAAGGGAATCTTTATTTCAAAAAGGAAATTAGGGGTTAAGCCAACTCACTCTCCCATTGATCCAAACCATAAGCTAGGTAATTGCTGTGGTGAGACTATCAAGGATGTAAAGCAATTCCAGAGACTTATGGGAAGGCTCTTGTGCTTATCCATGACCCGGCTAGACATTACTTATGGCATGGGTGTTATTAATTAGTTCATACATGCCCCTAAAACCACACACTTAGAAGTAGCCGAGAGAATCCTTAGGTATCTAAAGAAGTTCTCGGGAGTTAGTTTACTTTTCCAAAATAATCGGCATTTAAAGGTTAAAGTGTATTCAGATACTAATTAGACCAGATCAGTTGACGATAAAAAGTCTACTAGTGGGTATTATACCTTTGTGGGAGGAAACCTAGTCACATGGAGAAGCAATAAACAAAATGTAGTGGCTAGGTCTAGTGCTAAATCTAAGTATAGAGAAATGTCCCATGGAGTGTTTAAGGTTATATGGATAAAGAATCTGCTGAGCGAGCTGAGTTTTCCAATTGATAAACCCATGTTCTTGTACTGTGATAATAAGACTACCATCAACATTGCAGCCAACCCAATTCTTCATGATAGAACTAAATATATTGAGGTGGACAAGCACTTTGTTAGGGAGAAACTTGCTAATGAGTAAGTGTGTACTCCATATGTTAGTTCCAAGGAACAACTTGTAGGCATGTTTACAAAGGGTTTACATCACTTGCGGCACAATGACTTATGTGAAAAATTCGACATCATAGACATCTATGTCCAAACTTGAGGGGGAGTGTTAAAACTATCAGATTTCTAAACTTTAGTGCCATAGGGGCACATCTATAATTTTCACTTCTTTTATTATTAGTTGGGTCACCCTAATATAAATGCAAAAGCTAGCACCGCCAACCTAAGTTTCCTACTCCAAAATTTTTTTGTTTCTTCTCTCTTCTCTCTTCCCTCTTCTCTTCTCTTCTCTGACTTTCTAACATACTTTCACCAAGAAAATAATAGTTTAGAAGAAACTCTAATAAGTGCTAAAATGAGGGAAAGTAGAATGAAATGGTTTAGACCATCTACAACACCGATGAGAAAAAATGATTTGTTACAAGTTTAAGGGGTTGGAAGAGCGAAGGGTACACAAAAATGACATGGTTTGATGGAATGTTGCAAGATTTGCATTGGATTAGACAGGTTGAACCAAGGACCCAATGGTCTTTCTGGGTCTTGGTTAGATGACCAGTAGTGTGGAATTAAATGATTTAAGAGCTCATAATTTAAGATTGGATATTATATACAGAACAAAATAGTAGAATAGGATAAATATTGGCATTCATGTTAATTTATAAATCCTCATTTGGTATTTCATAAATACATTAAGGGGTAGTTGTCATGTGGAATGGTAATTGAGCATTACTAGTACAAAAAAAAAAAAAAGATGGATATGAACTTTATGCATGAAGATTATGATGGAAATAAGAATTATTTGATAAGTAAAATAATTGATACCTGAAAGATAGTTGCGTAAGTTTCCATTTGCCATGTACTCATATATGAGAGCTTTGCTTGTGCCTTCATCACAGTAACCAATGAATGATGCTAAATTCCTATGATGAACTCTTAATAGGAGTTGAACCTACATTCCAATATGATCATAGGCATATAATTATGATTGTTTTAGTTGTCATAGTTTAATTGAATTAAAATGAGTCTGCTTTATGGATATAATCCTTACAATGTGATAAAGCACAAAATCATGGATGGATTAACTAACCTCAGTCCGAAATTCTTTGAACCCATCTGTAGATGATGGAGAGAGCATTTTGACAGCAACTTGAGTGTAATCTTCTAAGTGACCATGATAAACAGTTCCAGATCCTCCTTTGCCAAGGGTCTTTTCAAAGTTTTTAGTAATCCTTACAACTTCGGAGTGTGTAAATCGTCGATTATTTGATTCCAAGGACCCAATACTATGTTGATGATTCTTTGATCCTGATAGCCCATCTTCTTTATGGGATATATATAGCATATCGCCACCAATAAATTATTTTTGGTATAAAATATATTTTCTATTATAAAGAAAATTATTGAACAAACTAGCTATAAAGCAAACACTCAAAAAGGGAATGAACATGAAATGAAAAATTAGTAGCATAAATAAACCTTACCTCTTTGTTTACTCCTTTTCAAGCTCCAAAAAATAACTACGACAACTAAGATGACTAACACAGAAGTAATTGATGCAACCACTGGAACAATAATATTTTTCTTCTTTTTGCATGAAGATAGACAAAGCTTTGGATTGTCTTCCAAACTAGAAATAAAATGAAATAATCAGAAAACAAATTCATTATTAGTAATGAGAAGGCAATGTTAGGAGTGCTTAAAAATAAGTGTTTATTTGGACTGGGATCATACCATTCAGCACTTATTGGTGTTTGGGAAATAAGCTCAAAATAAGTGCTTATTTTTAAGCCCAAATTTTCAGATTTTTTTAAGTACTTATACAATAAGCACTTATTCAATTTTTTTTTCTTCCAAAATTATCTCTAGTTGAATTTTAAAGTACCACTTGTAAAACTATCCCTAGTTGAATTTTATAAAAGTACTTTCGTAAAAGTTCTTTTGTAAAAGTGCTTTCATAAAGTGCTTTTATAAAAATAATTTAATAAAAGTACTTTCACAAAGGTATATTTTGAAAATTTGAAAGAAAATGAAGGACAAAATAGTCACAAATGCTTATTTAAGTGCTTATTGGAGAAAAAGACTACCAAACTCCCAATATGAAATAAGTGCTTATTTTTTTAAATAAACACTGAAAAAAGTTGGGTATCAAATGCAAATAAGTGCTTATTCGTATTTTTAACATAAGCACTCCCAAACATGGCCTAAGCCTATATCAGGGCAGAATTTATTTTCTTGTTTTGATGAGTTTCAAGAAGTAAAAATGACCTGGAGAAGTGCTTTTCCATTTATGGTAATCTTAGGAAATAGCAGTCTCAACTATGCTGAATATATAATTCAGTTTATAAAGTTATATACCTTAAGGCAAAGAAAACAGTTAGGAACAATGCCATTAAAAAACTCTTAAATGATTTGGCATGAATTAAATATTAGCAATCTCAATTCAAATAAAATCTTTTATATATGGATGGAAAAATGGAAACTAGATTTACCACTTAATGATTGAAAAGAGAAATGTGAAATCCATGATTTTAGATGATAGAGCAGACCTTAAAAGTAACCCATTCTTCGATTTTTCAATGAGAGCCGTAGGAACGGATCCTGAGAGTTTGTTTCCTGCTAAATTCCTACAAATACATAGATACTAACTATAATTTTCCCTTTATTATCAAGAACACTTAAAAACATTTCTTTTGTTAATTAAATCAAAATAACTTACAAGAACTTCAGTGATGGTAGTTCCGATAGAAAGTCAGGCACTGATCCACCTAAACCATTGTATGATAGATCCCTGAAATAAAAGAACCACTTAATTGGACCACACTGTCACGTGAAGGAGTTAAGCTTTAATGGAAGTTCAAGTTCCTATTATGTATAATAGGCTTTAATCATTATCTAAATGATCATAACCAAAGGAAAATTTCAAGTTTTTGTAGTTAATTAATTGGCAGCCTTATATGGTCAACAAATCCACATGGGACATATTATTGAGCATTGATTATCTTGTTGTTTAGATAATGGGTATTGGGTAGTGATTTTAAAAGATCAATCTGAAAATACTTAAATCTAAGGAAAATAAGATGACTAGGAGAATTAAAGTGACTATAAAACGCCAAGGTTTCTATTATTTGGAATTGTAAGTTAGATGAATATGAGCATATATATTTGAAAAATATGAATGTAATTAAGGCTGTGTTTGGCTGCAGTGCAAGTCTATTTGAACTGATGTAAAACTATAGTAGTGCAAATGATTTGGGTGAAAATTCTGATTTGTTTTTGTTTAAAATATTATCCTATTTTGTTTGGTTGCAGTACAAATAAAATAAAATAAGACCTGGAACAGAATAAAATAAAACCTTAACCAAAATTTACATTCTTTTCATTTGCACTCACATGCATGCATTTGTACTGGAGCAAATAAAATCATACTGTAATCTAAAGCAGTATAAGCAACTAAAAAAATGGGAAATAACAAACTAAAATTGAACAATACTAACAAAATGTAGAAGCTCGGATTTCTCCATGTACACTAACTGCTAGAAAAGACTTTCAAACACAAAATATATAATGGGAAATGAAGCTAGGGGGATTTAATTCAATGGAAAAAGAAGTCATAATATGGACATGTAAAGGTTTGGTTTTTCTACTTTTCTTGTGATGGTTCTTCTTCCTCTTCCTCTTTTCTTCTTCAACACACGATCATATAATATAACAATTGTCACAGGTAGACCCAGCAACCTAGATGGTTGAACTAGTGAATTATATCTCCTATAAAGAAAAGTGGGCTGGCCGTTAGTCCGGGTTTTAATTAAACATTGTTTAGCTTGTTGCAAGGGAATATACAACGTTGTTTGTGTTATTCTACGGTTATATTTTTTATTTATTTCTTATTGGGCTTAGTGGGCCCGGGCCCACTGTTATATTTTTATATATTTTTTCTGTAACCACCAAATGAGGGGCAACTTCTCTTTTCTCACCTTATTATGGTTTCATATAAAAATATATATATAAAAAAAAAAAAAAAAAACAGGGCTGGACAGAATAGAATAAACTCCCACCACTTCTTCACGCTTCTCTTCTCATCTTCTTGCTCTCGTTTTATTTCTCGATCATTAAACCTTCAGCCCACTATCTTATCCCTATTACTATTAGGGCAAGAGTAGTAGGCAGTAATCAGTTGACTGCTATAGAGATCTGGTTGCTGTTGAACTGAGAAGAATAAGCAACATAAGTTGAAGCTCTCTCTCTCTCTCTCTTTATTGGTAATTGTCGATTGGGAAAGATATCATTGGCCATTTGGACTAAAGGAGCTATTGTCTTGTCTTTGTTTGATTGGTTGCAAGTCTGTTGAATATCTAGAATATCTTGAAGCACTAGTTTAGTTAGGGGAGAACACTACAAGTTTCGAAAACCTTAATTTGTCCAGCTTAAAAGAATATAACTACAAAGATTTGTCAATCTCAGTCAAGTTTTTCATTAGTAGCCATAGACTGTTCAAGAAATATAAATGGAAAAATCAAAAAAGCCAAGGAAGAACTAGAATTTAAGATTTGGTAGAGAATGCAGCAGTCATGTCTTGGTTGTTGTTTTCTATGGCTCTCAAAATCTTAAGGTCCTTCTGTGAGTAGGTTACCTATCTTCTTACCATTTACAATTGGCCAACTGAAGGCTTATAAATAATATTTGTGTGAGGACAAGAGCAAGGGACTTCGCCTATGCCTTTTCTCTATATTTTGCATAAAAGTTCAAGGTAACCATACCCAGGTGAGTGAAAACGAACGGAGCCTTAAACAAAGATTATTTTCATTATCATCATCCAAACCTTCCCAACTATATGGGGTCCAGCTACATGAATTCTGTATCGCGATGCCATTCTCTTTGGTGCCACATAAAAATGGAAGATTATTTTGATTTAATCATAGTATCATGTATACTTACAAGCTCTGTAAAGATTTGAGGTTTCCCAGAGAAGAATCTATTTCCCCAGTTAATCCACTCCCAGATAGGTTCCTGCAGATTGTATAACAAAGAACTCTATTAAGAAAACTGTAGCTGTTAAAAATGCAAATACATTTCTGTGTGTGCAAAGCAGGCATGGAGAAACACTCACAATGAGATGATTCTTGGAGGATTAACACCAACATAACTGCAATTCAGACCATCCCACGCGTAACCCACTGGAGCACATGGATCTCCTTGCCAAATTTTCTTCACCTTGTATGTGCGTTTGATTTTCGTGATCGCAACAACTAATTTTTCAGAGAACACAAAAAAGGATAACCATTAACTGTTCAACATTTAAGCCTGACAATGAGAAAGAATGTAGAGAAACATCCTGTTGTCAGTAGACAGTCCTGACTCCTGACTTCTCACCCAATAAGGAAACGCACACCAGTCTCAACTCTATAGGTAGGGCTCTTAATGGATCGAATATTGGTCCAACCCAACTCGGTCTAATATGAGTATATTACAGATGGATCAATCCGATGAATATTTTGGATCATTCTGGATTGGCCCATTTCAATGTTTGGACCGTCCAATCTGTTGAATTCAGATTAAGTCAAACCGAAACCTGGTCCATTGACACCTGTACTCTTATCTTTTGTCAACTGACTATTGATTCAATTCAATTCAATCCAATTCAATAAATACTTTGGACCATAAAATATGCGCTGATCCAATTCAATATTGGTCCATTCAACTCATTTAAATTAACTTTGTTTTGGACGGATCCAACCCAAACCCAGTCTATTGACAATTTGACACCCCTATATATAGGTAACAAATCAGAAACCAGCCCTATTATCAATCGGGTTTGCCGGGTCTGACTGGATAATATTGGACAAACTTTTTAATTTTTAACAAAAAAAAACCAGCTAATTCTCCTGCTCTTTCTCAAAATATCTTAATATAATTTCAGGCATATTATATATGAAATTATTGGTGATCATGAGCCATGCTAGAAGGTATCTTCGTCATGCATACAAGTATGAGACCATCAGGGCTGTCAACGGGTTGGGTCTGGGTAGAATCAGAATCAACCCGATAAAAAATATTTAGGACCCGGAATCGAACCAGACCCGATAGAATCAGTAATTTTAGACCCAGAACCAAACTGATTGGTTCTTGAGACAATTGGGTTTGAATCAGTTCAGAATGGGTAGAACCGGTTCCAAACCGATAATGATCAGGAAAATATATCAGAAACTGAAATCGACCCATTGGTTCACCCAATTGGTTCGGGTCGTTGAATCCTCCAGATTGGACCCGACCCATTGACAGCCCTAATACCATAAAACCATTAGATAAACCAGGCTGAAACAGGCAGAATAATCAATCCTGACCCTATAAAATAGAATTCAAAATGCAGAGTCAGACCCTGTATAAATAGAGTTAGGTCAGTTTATTGAACTGGACTGTTGCCTGTTTGAGAGCTGAGGTGAAGGTTCAACGGTTCAGTTGGTTAAGCCCTAATTTTAAGCTTTGTGCATTGGGGCTTATTTTCACTTCCCTTAGACCGTAACCCAGAGCTCGAAAACAAAAACTCATCAATGACGAAGCCTTGTGGGTAGGAAATTAGATGATAAATGCATAAATTTATAATAGAAAATCAGGAGGAATATCTGAAGGGGAGATAAACGTACAATCTTCATTATTTGTTGGGAGCTGCTTGAGCTGCTTGACTGAGTAAAATTCAATGGCGTTGAGGATGGGCGGAAGCTTAGACTTATTCGAGCTTCTGAGGGAGATTTGAATATCAGGCCCACTTAATGTTTGTGTGAAACTCCAAGTACTTGAAGATAGGTAACGAGGAACAACTGATCCAACTTCTTCCAACGGTAAACCATTAAAATATATGCTGAACTGTCTCGACTGGTTCTGATACTCGAGTTCTGCAAAGTATAAGTAGGTACGAAATCTTAAGGTGGTGTCTCTCACTCTCAACTGGTACTCCAATGAATCACCGCCGTTCTTTGGTTGGACTGCAGTGCCCATGACCGTTGATGGTGGGGTGTAGATGTTATCTTCAGATTCAACGGGAGATGAGGCATTGATTGGATCCACATTTGACCAGCTAGAGGGCAACCAAATGCGATCGTAGATGTCGTCTGGGAACCTGGTGACATGTTTTTAAGATGTAATGCTTTAGAAAGTGAGCTTTTTATTTTATGCAAATTCTAATATTCTATTTGTTAGTTGTTAGAGAAACATTTCTGAAGTTTATGACAATCATATATAAAAACCTCCCTTGAGGCTTTAATTTCATAAAATCTTCCTTTGTAGTTTTGAAAACGTTAAACTAATGCATTAATGTTTGAAAAATAGCCCTTTTAGCCTCATACCTATCAATTTATATGAAAATTTATTAAAGTTCTATTGAAGAACTTTTAACTAAAAAAATTCTCCGAGTCAAATTGAAAAGAGTAGTAAAGTAATTTTATTATATAAAAACATTAGTTCTTGATGTCTAGAAGTAGGGGTTCATTCAACTCGAACAGAATATCTAGTTATTCGAGTTTGACTCATCAGTAAACTATGGGGCTTGACCTTGAATTCATCTCGACTCAAAAGCTCATAAGTTCGAGTTTGGCTCGACTTGGGCTCAAATTTGAGTTAAATGTTTTATAAAAATAATATATATATATATATAAATCTATTTTTTATTTGACATATAAACAATTAAGAATTGTAAAAACTAGTTATTATATATATATATATATATAATAAAAATATTATATATAATATTTTTTTATTTATATAAAAGCTCAATTAGGCTCATGAGCCTCACGAGCCAAGCTTTATTGGGCTTGAACTTACTTGAATCTCGGTTTAGATCGAGCTAAGTTGAACTTTTTACGAGTCGAACTCGAATAGCTCGTGAAAAACTCAACTCATGGCCACCCCTATCTAGATGGGCAAAGTTGACATTTTGAATTATATTGAAAGATGCCCTAATAAGTTGTAAGGGTGATTTCTTAATTTTGAAATCTCTATTAATGGGACAAACATGGAGAGGTAATTGCAGGTTTTTTCAAATTATAGGGGAGATTTTTGTTAAAATGAAAGCTCGAGAAAGGTTATTATGATTGTCGGAAACTTCAAATGAGTTTTTTATATTTTACCCAAACTAAATTTAAGGGTGCAAATTGGGCTGCTCCATTTGAAGAATTTGCAAGTAAATTGGGCTTGGGTCCATTTAAAATTTGGCAACTATTCAACCGGACCCAAATTGCACCTCTTGTAAATACTATCAACACATAACAGCAAGACATTGGGAACATCTCCCCATGAATGACAATTTAGATATCCCCATGAAGGATTCTTAGGGGGTGTTCTTTTTTAGATTTTGAGAAGGGGGAAAGTTGGTCAATGGAAATCCCATTGACCAAGAAATCCATGTTCCTTTTTTAGATTTATGTGGAGAGTAGGGAAAGTTTATTTTCCAGGGTATCATTTACTTGCATGGGTAAATAACTCTCCCACCTAGAGAGAAAGTTGCCAACACTTGAATGGGACAAAAATGTCCATTTTCATAATAGATTTTTATGGTTAAAATGGTCATTGCCTTATTTACACAAGAAATAAAAGAACATGGGTAAATGCACTTACCCAGGTAAGTGTTTTCCAGAAAAAACTTACCCAGGTAACTACATTTACCCGAGTAAGTAATTTACCGTAAAGCGAACAGGGCCTTAGAAAAGATATGATATCTGAAAATCTTTTAACAAGTCAATTAGAATCATAGACGTGATAACCAATTAGGTGTTATTTATCAAAATTCATGGGTGAGTTTTGATTGGTCAAAACTCTTCTCATACCATATCTTTTTCGCATCATAGATTTTCCCTTGGTTTAAAAGAACATAAGAAAGAAACAGAAAATTGAGAGAAGGTTGTTAAGAAAATTAAAACGTAATCCATGGTGGCCATATGAAGAGACTCACCTGACTTTCTGTTCGCTACGGATGGATCCAATGTCAAGGCGGTGGATGAGTACTAGTGCTCCTGACTCAGTTTCATATGTGGAATCATTCAGAGGCCTAAGCTCCAGAGAGGAGATGAAAGGTGCTCCTTGACCCTTGTCCAAGAGGCAGACGTAGATGTCGTCTGCTGGTGCCACGTGTATAATTTCCTTGGTCTGGATATGAGATGCATTGTCAAATGTCAACGTGTCCCAGTGATTCACCCCAAGATAGAGATCAAACGTTGGCAACTTGTTGCTCCCATCGTAGTTTCCATACATGAAGGAAGCTCTGATCAAGTACTTGTTGTTCTTGCCATCTTCAGGCCTCAGGATGTAACAATTCTTGCGTCCTTCAGGAAAGCTTCTTACAGTATAAAGTTGCTTGTCGTGAGTCTCAGATAAGTAGTAAGGAGAGAGATTCACGTTTACTCCAGTCTCAATGTTGTTGCTATCAACTGAGTAATTTATGTCGGTTTTATCATCAGTGTAGCCTTCATCAGGTATCCCACAATCGATACTTATAAATTCTTCAACAAGCTCCCAAGTAAAAAAGAATTTGGTTAGACTGGATGATGAATCAATAATTCATATCCTATATTATAATTGACAAAATGAAATCAAGATTAATTATGAACTTGTTTGTTTTCATAATAATAGATTATTAGAATTATGGTTTTAAAAACCAACTCGAAAATAGAACCGTTTTAACCATTGCTTCAAGGCCCAATTGTCTGGTCCAAACCCCCGTAAGATGATTTTAGGATCCAAAATTGGATCGACTGGTTCTTGGGTCAATGGGTGGTCCAACGGTCATATAAACAATTGAATTTGCATCTATTATGGCCACGGCCACAACATTTTCTTGAAGTAGTCAATAAAGCATGGACAGTATTGCTCTTTGTTGTAAATTCAAAATATTAGGCTCAATTTGATAAGAGTATAAATATGTATAATGTGAATACAAAGTTTATTACACTGTGTACATTTGTATTTATACTCTTTCCATTGGCCTTGGGGATGTAAATCGGATACTAGACTTAAAGAGTTTACACTGCATCAGGTTCAGACTTATGGGCCAGGCCCATTTAAATTTTAACAAAATCTTAACCCTAGCCTGGCCAAGTTGTATCTCTATAAAATAGACTACAGATCTCCTGTCACACAAGAACTCCACATATGTCTACCCACAACACACTATCTCCATGCATTAGAAATATCTCTCCATGCATAATATCATGTAGGAGGATGGAATGTTCCCCATATATATTTGCGATGTTATGTGCATAGACATGGGCAGAGTTTTTGTAGACAAGAGATCTGGATTCTATAAAACATGAGATGATGTGCTTTGTGATTAGGCAGAACCCATTCCTTTTTTTTTTTTTCTGTATTTGGAACCCATTCCAATTGAATGTTTTACTTCTTTGTCTTTTCTTTATTTTTTCTTCTTTTAACTAAAGATACATGGGTTGGTGTCAAATTGCCCCACGGTAAGCTTAAATAACCTTATATTTAAGCTTATTGCTTAAATTATTATTTTAATAACAGCTGAAGTTGCCCAAGTGAAAGACTTATTGCTTTGTCTTTTAGTTGTTAAAATAATTAAATAATAATTTTAAAGGATATATCGATGTACTCAACTTCGGTTTCAGCCATTAAGAACCCCACAACCTTCTTAAAAACTCATTCACTAAAAGACAAAGTAATAAATTTTTCTATTCAGCATCTTCAGCTGTTAATTATAAATAATTTCAAGTTGTCATTTGACCCAACAATTGTGATTAGTCAATCCATCATTAGGCCTATGTTTCTAGGTCCATGTAGCCCGTAAATCGAGTTGGGATCACCTGCCAATTACAAAATACGTTCCAACCCTCTATCAATATGCATATCTCATACATGGTGGGTCCCCACTTTTTTATGGGTCCTGGTCTCATGGTGAGATGTGCGGTGTTAGATCAAGTTGGTAAAGGGTTGGTAAGTATTTTGTTGGCAAAAAATCTCAACCATTTACATACTAAAAAAAAAAGAAAAAGAACGTTAAGTCCTTAACTCACTCATTGACCCAATGACACATCTGTTTGTCTAGACAACTGGGCCACATGTTAGACATTAAATTCTATTTTTTATTCAGAGAAGTATGGACAGGCCCAATGCAGATTTCTGATTTCCAGTGCAGAGCTATAAACATTTAAAATGTCAAAAACCCCCCACTCTATACACCAATGCCCACCTGTGAATTGGCATAAATTCCGAACTGGCATCCACCCAAACTGTACTTTGGGCCTAAAAATTCTGATCTTGGACTGAACCATCATTCTCCCTTTTTTATTTTGTATTTTTAGTTATTTCCATCATTAATAATAAACAATCATCATTTATACACGCCTTTTTTTTGTAATATATTATTATTTTTTTTTTTTTTTGCAATTCATCCATTTTTTATACATATATTATATGATTTATAATGAGGCATGGATATTTGGATTGTTAAGCCACACTTCTAAGGGAAAAGCATTTCATTTCTAGTCATTATTTAAATTAAATTTAACTAGGCATATCCATAAATCCTTATTTTCTTTATCATTATATTTATTTTCTGTATTTAATTAATTTTCTAATCTAATACATAGAATATTGGATTAATATAAAATATAGTTTCAATAGGCTTAATACTTTAAGTTAATATTTTCCAATCTAATATATAGAATATCTTGCGTAGGAATGAGCTAATCAAATTAGTTAATTTATTAATTTAATTATTATTAGGCATCTAATCTAATATTAATGTATTGTATTTATTTTTAATACTAACTAAATTTTTAATAAAAAATAGATTATGAAATTAAGGGATAACAAATGCATCTTTCAATTATTAATGATTGAGTGCTTAACATCTTTAGCAATTAATGGCCATTGAGTTCCCAATGTCTTATACTTTCTCTTACGTTTTAAACATACAAAAAGAAAGAAAATTTTTAGAGTATTACAACAAAGAGATAAGAGCTTGGTCTTAAAAAGCAACCCAGAAATCGAATCACTTTGACCACATGTTCTTATGTCAAATGGTCCAATCAGACCTGGAGCTATGATTGGTTCCTGATCCTCTCATTTGGTCCGGTCTGGTTTTCAAAATCATAGATAAGAGAAGTGCTAATATGGACCCAACACTAAATTAAATTAAAAAAGAAGTCATGGTGGGCCGAAGTATTTTAAGCTGTATTTGGTTTGAAAGTGAAGGTAGGAAACTCTGTAAATTTTTCTACTTTTCTTTCAAACCAAACACAATTTTGGTTTTCTGTCATTTACTAAAATATTCCTTATAGTTTTGTGAATTTATTGAAGTGTACCCTATAGTTTATGTTTGCAACCAATTTACTTGGGGCTCGTTTGGTGCATCTTTTTGGTAAGATCTTCTGATAGTTCTAACAGTCAAAAGATGCATTGAGCTTTTGCATGAAAATCTGAGCAACCCGAACCTAATTTAGCATATGCACGTCTTTCTGTGCATCTTTCCATGTCTTTCCACGTGAGAATAAAACACGAAAAGCTTCATTTGGAGCTTCTTGAAATCAGCCCAAAATGGGTTTCTTGCATCTTTTTAATGCTCTAGCTTTTGGCAAATAGATCTTTCGCAAATCAAATGGAAATAGACCAAAAATCGGTTTGCCCGACTTACAAACAACCAAAAGTCCGTACGAAAAGACACCAAACAGGCCCTTAATCTATCTTCCATTATATAAAAATAGAAAATGACTATTTTGACCTTAACATCCCTTCAAACAAATTTAATCTATAGAAAATAAAAATGTAAATGCCATTCTTGTTCTTCAAAATGCGCGCAACAATTCTATTCGGTAAAATTTGTTGTCTATTTGAAGAAGGAAGACCTACCATTGCCGGTAAAGAACCCTAAATGCCATTATTCTCTTTTCTTCATTCTACTGAAGTCAAACGTTTTTTGATAGTTCTAAAAATCAAACCTCATTTCTTTCTAGAAGCTTGATATAAAGTTTTAGAGGGTACTTTTGGAATAAAAAAGTATGGACTTATGCCCTTATACATTTTCCAGTGTATTAATACGGTCATGTAATCATTTTTAACTTAACATGTCGATTAAGTAAATTGGCAACAATTATAGGGGGTGTTGCCAAGGTTCTAAATATCGACATGGGCCGATTTTATGTTTTACTTAATTTTTTTTCTAAAATCAATTCAGAGGGGCCGGTTTAAGGCTCAACTACCCTTTAAACCAGTGGATGACCCAATAAAACCCCTGTAGGGGCATATCAAAAAGCCACCAGGCTGATATATATCAATACTTTGAACCTAGGTGTTACAATAAAACGTAAGATATATATATATATATATATATATAATTTTTGTCATAATCTTAACCAATATATTTAGTTTCAATTTGTTTGCAATGCAAATTTTATTGCACAAAAAGGTAAATTCATGGGAGTGTAACTTCTGAAGGGTCACCACTTTATATGAAAAAGAATGGAAATGGAATAAGGGTTATGATTGGAAGTGTGGTTCCCATTTTATGTGAGAGAGAATTGAGGTAGGACTGCGTAAGTACAAATAAGACAAAAAGAACAAACGTTGTAGGATACAAAACTGAATCAGGTGTTCTAAGAAAAAGAATTAGGTGTACAATTTGTAACTGATTCAAATTTACACCGCCAACAAAACAAGCTTTTAGCTTTCCCACAATTCCTTCTCTCTCATTTTTCTATGTTATGGTAGGGTACAATGAAATTGTGTTCAACTCATGGTTTTTAAAAACGAACCGGTCAGGGGTCCAGTTACCGGTTTGAATGATCCGATCATTCGACCCAAATGGCCAGCCTATTTTGACAAAAAAAAATTTTAAATTTAAAAAAAAATAAAAAATTGGAAAATGGTCAAAACCGTTCGAACAGTTTGAACGGTTAACCAGCCGATACAGCGGTTTGCTGGCCAAAATCAACGGTTTTGAGGGAAAAAAATGGTTTTGAAGGAAAACGGAACCGGTTCCCGATTTCTCCAGTTCGACCGTCCGGTCCGATCCGGTCCGGTTTTAAAAGCAGTGGTTCAACTCCTTCACATGATCAAAGATGACTCGGTCATGAGACCCGGACGCACTGATACTACGACTTTGAGCTGCCTTATTTTTTAAGGAAACTTAGGCTATATTTGGTTTGAAGGAAAATGTAAGGAAATGAAAGGAAAGATGAAGAAACCTTTACAAACTTTTTATATGTTTTGATATCTTTCCATTCTTTTCCCTATCTTTTCCTTCAAACCAAACATAGCCTTGGTCTACTCTCCCTCAAAAATTTTACAATTCCATGGTTCCGATTTTAAGTGTTAGATGATCATTTCCCGTAATTTGGGGGTGACAAGGGGTGATATATGGTAATGTTGGATTTTAATCTCATTAAGAGATTAAATCTAATGGGTTTGATTGGTCAATTACATGAGAAATTGTACATGCACGCTTGGTTGAAAAATCATCTTTTCTCTTGCAAAAAACCCAGTTTTGAACTTGTCCCACATTGGAAAATTATAAGTTTTATTTTCAGTTTTTCAATAGGAGCTGATTTACACTCCTTAGAATTAGTAGAGGAAAGTGTGGGGATTCGATACCGCGTAACGCGTGCGTGCATGTGTGCGGCGCAATGAGGCGCACTTTGCTCGCACTTTGCGCACACCCGTGTGGCTCGCAATGGATGGCTCTGGTTTTGGTGCGTTGATGACCGTTGATCACCGTTGATGAGATCAACGGTCATGATTCGATTGGGTGTGATCAAGAAGCACAATTCAAAGTTAACAGTCACCAACTGTTAACTACTTTTTAAACAGTCACAATGTTTGAAATTGTGACTGTTCAATGTGCCTTCTCTAAACCAGCACCTATATTTTCTTCATACCTCTTCACAAATTATTTAAGGAGCATGAATCAGATTCCAAATCACACAATTTCGAAATTCACACACACACACACACACTCTCTCTCTCAGTTTGATCTGTTACAGTCTCATAGAAGGTTTCTCTGGAGACTCTTCAACTTTGCTGGTTGAAGATTCTCGCCAAAGGCTCTATTGTATCCTGGAAACGAATTTGCCTGTAACCCAACAGCAAACTCAGTAAAACTGAGTGGGGGAAAATAACGTTCTAAAGACAGTGTCTTCAGATGCGCCTCAGAGCTTCTCCTCTATAGTTATAGTGACCCCATTCTTCCTCAACAATTTTAGAATGTTATTCTGCAATGGAGGCGGAAGCAAGCATGACTTTGATCAAGATGATGAACCAAGATCTTGTTCGACTAGACCAGTTCGATGGAGCAAATTTCAGCCGATGGCAAGACAAGATGATCTTCTTTCTGACCACATTGAAGCTATACTATCTGCTGGACCCGAATCTACAATCACTTCCTGAACCCACTGGCAAAGACTCGGAGAAACTAAAGAAGGAAAGAGCAAAACGAGATGAGGACTCACTTCTGTGCCAAGGACACATACTAAATGCTTTATCAAACTGGCTCTACAACTTCTACAAGGAACTTACATCTCAAAAAGAAATCTGAAAGGCCCTGGAATTCAAATACAAGGTGCAAAAAGCAGGTACAAATAAGTATCTTATTGTAGAATACTTTGACTTCACCATGAACAACCATAAACCCATATTGGAGCAAGTTCATGAACTATAGGTGATAATCAACAAAATTCGATCCCTTAACATCATCATTCCTGAATCTTTCCAAGTGGGAGCAATCATGGCCAAACTTCCACCCTCTTGGAAGGATTACAGGAAGAAGCTTCTGCAAAAGCTGAAAAACTTACCTTGGAGAAAATTTAGCAACACCTTTGTATTGAAGAAGAGTCTCGAATTAGAGGTAGTAGGGATAAGACCATGACCGGTTTGCTGAACTCTAAGGTCAATTTTGTGGAAAACGGATCTAAGAAGACTAACCCTACATTACAAGTATAGAAGAAGGATGGGAACTTCAAGAAGAGCAACAATAAGAAATGATCCTGCTATGTTTGTGGAAAGAAGGGGCATTATGCCCGAGTCTGCCAATATCAGAAAGGCGGAATCAAGTCTGCAAACATGGTAGAAGACAATCTCATGGCCATGATTACTGAAGTCAACATGGCAGAATCGTCTTTTGGATGGTGGTTTGATTCAGGCGCCACAATCCATATTTGCAAGGATAAGTCCTTCTTCAAGACATGTGAAGAAGTGACTGATGGTCAGGACGTACAGATGGGAAACCAAACATGTGCCAAAGTTGTTAGAAGAGGCAGCGTAGAGTTGAAATTCACCTCTGAAAAGACACTGACTCTCCTAAATGTTCTCCATGTTCCTAACATTAGAAAGAACTTGGTCTCAGTAAATCTTGTTTGTAAGAGAGGATTCAAAGTTGTCTTTGAATCCGACAAACTAATCATATCCAAGAATGGGATGCTTGTTGGAAAAGGATATGGCTGTAATGGTATATTCAAATTAAGTATTAATGAAGGAAAAGTTTCTACTTATATTGTTGATTCTTTCTCTTTATGGCATGATAGATTAGCACACTTGAATTTTAAATCCATAAAGAACATGAACAAACTAGGTATAATTGCTTACAGTAATGAAAAATGTGAAATATGTGTAAAATCTAAAATGGCTAAGAAACATTTCCCTAGTGTTGAGAGAAATTCTCAACTTTTAGAACTAATCCATTCTGACATCTGTGAAATCAATGGTGTATTAAGTAGAGGAGGCAAGAGATATTTTATAACATTTATAGATGACTTTTCTAGGTACACCTATGTCTACCTTATGAGAACTAAGGATAAAGCATTTGACATGTTTAAACTATATAAGACTAAAGTTGAAAATCAACTAGAAAATAAAATTAAAATCCTTAGAAGTGATAGGGGTGTTGAATATTTTAAAAATAAGTTTAATTCTTTCTGTGAAGAATTTGGAATAATACATCAATGTTCTGCTCCCTATACCCCTCAACAGAATGGCCTAGATGAAAAGAAAAATAGAACACTTACAGAAATGATAAATTGCATGTTGTTAAAAGCTAATGCACTCTTAAACCTGTGGGGGGAAGTACTCCTAACAGCCTACCATTTACATAATAGAATTGTTTCTAGAGTTAATAACAAATGGCCATATGAATTATGGACATGAAGAAAGCCTAATTTAACATATCTCAAAGTGTGGGGGTGCTTAGCATATTATAGAGTTTCAGATCCTAAAATAACCAAATTAGGACTCAGAGCTAAGAAAAGTATGTTTGTTGGATATGCAGAACATAGCAAGGCCTATAGGTTTCTAGACTTAGAGTCCAACATAAAAATTGAAACTAGAGATGTTGAATTCTTTGAAAATAAACTGTGTTCTGAACCTACAGAAAATGAATCCACAGAAAATGACAGAGAAACTCAGATCTCAATACCTGTTGATAATAATGAGACTAAAAGAACAAATGACACAACTGTAATACCTACAATAGGACTTAGAAGAAGTCAAAAACAAGAACAGAGAAACACTTAGGTTCAGATTTTATCTCTACTCAGCCAATTGTATTTTTGGTTAAGGCTGATAGAGAAAATATTTTAAATAAGATACCTATTGTCCTAAACATTGAAAATGATCCAAAAACCTACAGTAAGGCCATGACCTCTAGAGATGCTGCCTTTTGGAAGGAAGCCATAAATGATGAAATTGATTCATTAATGTCAAATAACACATGGGTACTAATAGACCTACCTCCATGATCAAAACTAATTAAATGTAAATGGGTATTTAGAAGAAAATACAACACTAATGGAACTGTACAAACTTTTAAGGCTAGATTGGTAGCCAAAGGATTTAATCAAAAGGAAGGGATTGATTACTTTGACACCTATGCACCAGTGGTTAGAACAACTTCCATTAGAACACTCATAGCATTAGCATCCATTTATCACTTATCTGTTCACCAAATGGATGTTAAAACCGCTTTCTTAAATGGTGATTTAAATGAAGAGGTTTATATGGAACAACCAAAAGGATTTGTTCTTCCTAGAAATGAGAAGAAAGTCTATAAATTGGTTAAATCACTATATGGATTAAAACAAGCACCTAAATAGTGGCATGAGAAATTTGATTCTTGTATTCTAGCTTTTGGTTTTAAACATAATAGTGTTGATAGATGCATCTACTCAAAATTCACTGAAAATTATGGAGTAATTATGTGTCTTTATGTTGATGATATGCTTATTATGGGTACAAGTATGGTTGGCATAAATGAAACTAAAAACTACTTATCATTTGTCTTCAAGATGAAAGATTTAGGAGAAGCAGAAACCATATTGGGAATAAAAGTTAAAAAGCATAGTAGGGGCTATGTATTAAGCCAATCACATTATATTGAGAAAGTACTTGAGAAATTTAAGCATTTAGGGTTCAAATAGCACGCCTTATGATTCTAGTATAAAGCTAGTAGAAAATACTGGTAGAGCAATTGCACAACTTGAGTATGCTAGTGCAATAGGGAGCTTGATGTATGCTATGCTTTGTACCAGATCTGATATTGCATTTACAATAAGTAAACTCAATCGGTTTACAAGTAATGGCGGTGCAAAGCACTAGAAGGCAATTAGGAGAGTTTTTGGATATCTTAAGAGAACCTTGGAACTTGGCTTGTTTTATTGTGATTATCCATTTGTACTAAAAGGGTACACTGATGCAAGTTGGATTACCGGTAATGGAGATAACAAGTCCACATCTGGATGGATTTTTGTCCTTGGTGAGGGTGCGATCTCTTGGGCATCCAAGAGACAAACTTGTATATCTCACTCGACCATGGAATCCGAATTCATAGCCTTAGCGGATGATGGAAAATATGCTGAATGGATTAAAAATTTATTATTATATATAGAACTTTGGCCTAGTCCTATGCCTCCAATTTCCATTTATTATGATAATGAGGCAACTCTATCAAGGGCCTACAGTGGTACATACAATGGTAAGTCCAAACATATAAGTCTGAGACATGAATTTGTTAGGCAACTGATTCAAGATGGAGTCATCACTATAACCTATGTGAGGTCAAGTAAAAACTTGGTTGATCCTCTTACCAAGGGTTTAGCCAAAGAATTGGTAAGAATGACAACCAAAGAGATGAGATTAAAACCCTTTACTTAGTCACCTATAACGATAACCCAACCTGAACTGAAAAACCATCAGTATTGGATTTAATGGGTAACAACAAATTACAACAATGTGATTGTTAGCACTGACATTGAGAAATTTCCCATCACAACATAAACAGTGTTGTCCGTTATGATGAGAGGTTGAGATAAACTCTTAATGAAGTTCTGAAATGTGTCAAATAACAGAGCACATAGTGGAACTTCACCTATGTGAACATAGAAGTGGTGCCGCTTCTCATGAGGGTTTGGATTTGCTCTTGGGATTGTTCATGAAACCAGGAAAGAAGCACATGACCATAACAGTGCTGAGCAAAACTTGAAACTCTTATAGAGACTGGACATTTTTGTATGTATAGGTGTCTCCGGTCTATCTTGAGAGTAATTGGTTTAAGGTCTTACCACCAATAACTTTGACAAGGCTCTGAGATAATTATACTAACAAGAGGTTTAAGTTGATAAACACCTTTTGCATGCATAATTGTGTCATAGTAGTTTTGAATTGTGAGAGAATTACGTAATTGATCAATCAATGTGGGGGATTGTTGGATTTTAATCTCATAAGGGATTAAATCCAATTGGTTTGATTGGTCAATTACATGAGAAATTGCACCTGCACACTTGGTTGAAAAATCAGTTTTTCTCTTACAAAAAACCCAGTTTTGAACTTGTCCCAAATTGGAAAATTATAAGTTTTGTTTTCAGTTTTTCAATAGGAGCTTATTTACACTCCTTAGAATTAGTAGAGGAAAGTGTGGGGATTCGATATCGTGCAACGCACGCGCGCATGTGTGCAACACAATGAGGTGCACTTTGCTCGCACTTTGCGCGCACCCGTGTGGCTCACGATGGACGGCTCTGGTTTTGGTGCGTTGATGACCGTTGATCACCGTTGATGAGATCAACGGTCACGATTTGATCGGGTGTGATCAAGAGACACAATTCAAAGTTAACAGTCACCAACTGTTAACTACTTTTTAAACAGTCACAATGTTTGAAATTATGACTGTTCAATGTGCCTTCTCTAAACTAGCACCCACCTTTTCTTCATACCTCTTCACAAATTATTTAAGGAGCATGAATCAGACTCCAAATCACACAATTTCGAAATTCACACACACACACACTCTCTCTCTCTGTCTGATCTGCTACAGTCTCACAGAAGGTTTCTCTGGAGACTCTTCAACTTTGCTGGTTGTAGATTCTCGCCCAAAGCTCTGTTGTATCTTGAGAATGAATTTGTCTGTAACTCAATAGCAAATTCAATAAAACTGAGTGGAGGCAAATAATGTTCTAAAGACAGTATCTTCAGACGTGTCTCAAAGCTTCTCCTCCAAAATTACAATGACTCCATTCTTCCCCAATAAGTAATGAACCCAACTTCGGCTTCAGCCCTTAAAATCATTCAACCATTTCAGCTGATATGTGTCCCCTAAGTCCTATTGCTAGACAGTCTTAATAACCAAACATAATGAGTCTTTGATCATACAGTTGGAGCTCCTGATTGGCGAATTCAGGAGCCCAAAGTTCTCTGAATATATTCTACTGTTCCCGTGGTAGCAGTAGCCTGTTTGGGAAGGTTTTCACGCAGCAGCTGTGAGGTGGATCTCATACAAACAAGCTTATAAATGATGTATGCTGAAAAACCTTGAAAGCCCAAATATGCTGTCATTAGAATCAGGCTTTGTTAGTTACCCGGGAATAAGGGTCTGGAATCAGAATTGGAATGGGCTATTCTGATTTTAATTGATTGGTTGGATGGAATTGGAATCCCATTTTCATTCCCCCATTTGAGGATATGATCATTCCCTGTTCCTCCCTTAAAAATGAAATTTCATTCTTGTTGATTTCAATTCCCATTTTCATTTCTGAATCAAAAAGACTATGAAAATAAACCATCTCCATTTCAATTCTAACTGCCAATCAAACAGACCCTCATTTCAATCAAAAGGGTCCAACTTAAACTCAATTACGCATATGAACAAGCATATACCAATTAATGGACAAGCATGTAGAAAGATTGTGAATTGTGCATATACCTGTTTCATGGTGCCCCTGAACCCACACTGCTGTGGCCAAGAAAACCACGAACAAGAAGATGAAACCCTGTAGCACATCCATTGAAGTAGTCATCATCATCCCTTTTCTGATCCCACTTCTCTCCAAAGATGAAACAGAAAAAGAAAAGAAAGCTAGCAGCTCATGGATTCTTGGAATCCAGATTTTATAGAACACCATTTGTGAAATGCTAACAGACAGGTCGGCTGCCGAGGCAACCCTGCCACAGACAAACAGGGACCCATCAAAGGTTGTCTTGTCTAGTGTGTATTTTCATGGGTCCAGGTGTCTGTTGCAGGCCTCCTTCGGCTGCTAGTCTGCTTTCTATCTTTCCTCTACTTCTGTGCTTTTATATTTCACCTCATCACCACATACGCCAATTTAATCCTCCTAATCGATAGGATTGACTCACACTTCGGTCTTCTTTGAGCCCACTGTACTACTTTTGTACTTTTGTTTAGTCTTACGACGCATTCCTTGTACTACTTTTGCTTACTATTATACTGCATCTGGTTCCAAAGGAAATGGAAGGGAAGGATGAACATATTTTTTTAAGTGGTTTAGTCTTACGACGAATTCCTTCTAACTGTCATTGATCGGATGGTTGGATTATTCGGCCCAGAATCATTCATTTAACTGGTTTTATTTTATCTCAAACTCAATTTCTGGTTAAAAATTATTGAATAAGTTAATAATTCATTTGATCTATTTAATGGTTTTGACTATTTTTTATTTTTAATTATTTTTTTTAATTTTTTTGTCAAAACGGTCGTCTGTTCAAATTAGATGGTTAAACCATCAACCCAAAAACTGATGGCCAGAACGATTCATTTTCAGATCGATTTTTAAAACCAAAAAAATAAGTGAAGGGTTAAAATATAGATATGAGAGGATTATATCGGTATCAGTGTACATAGATACATCTAAATATATTGATATATAGAATTTTTTAAAAATTGTAAATGATCCAAGACTCTCTTCCTAACTTCTTTAGTTATCAATATAAAATAATAAATAATAAAAAAAAGGGTGAACCTATACACATCAATACCCGTGTTTGGGTATCAGGCATATGGGCATATAGATGTTTTAATCCTTGGGCGAAGATAGATAAAAAGAAGGAAACAGTGAGAGGAAGCAAAGAGTTTCTTTTCTTTCTTTTCTTTCTTTTTTTTCCTTATTATTTTTATTTTACTTTGGTTACTTTTCTCTCATTTTCTCACAATTAAATGTCATTTATACTAGGAAATGGTTGGGGCCTAGGAAGGAGAAAATGAGCATGGAAAAAAGAGAGCATACTGACGTAATGATTTCCGATGTTTAATTGCATAGTGGTCACAAGAAAATTACTAATAGTCTGATTACTTGTACAAAACGGCACCAAGCAATTAATTAGTTGTTCCTTGAATTCTCAAGGACGGAAGGGCATAACGTCCACGTAGTAGGTCTACAGCATTGAAGAGCATATTTTGTAAGACGGTGCATAGGATGATTTCTTTGATGGCAACGGGCGGGTTCGGCGCGGAGATTACATTCTCCATTCCCGATCCCGACCCCCAATTCACTCCGCATCCCCGTCTCTGATCCTCGTTGGGGAGATAAATCCCCTTCCATTCTTGACCCGATGGGGATAAATTCCACGAGACTCAAATCTCCAAGAGACTGAGAGAAAGTTGAGAGAAAGAAGTGTGAGAGACTGAGAGAGAAAGAGAAAGAGAGAGAGAGGACCATTGTGAGTTGAGGCCGGTGATGAGAGAGAGTTCGACGGGCAACGGTGACAGTGGTCGGCGACGATAGACTGGTAGTTTGAGAGACTGAAATTGAGTTTCAGTTCTTTCTTCTGAGTATCTTTGTCCTCTGTCGAGACTCAAGTGGTAAACCGGTAGTCAGAGACAATAGATGTCCGATAGGTGAGTGGCGATAGCAACGGTAGTCAATGAGTCGGCAATGAAGACTGAGGAAGAAGAAAACTGACTAGGGTTCACGGTTCAGAGTTCTTTGTCTGTGTCTATCGAAGATTCTAACCTCCAAGTGTCAAGTGTTTTTGTTTTTTAAGTTTTAATCTTTAAAATAATTAAATAAATGAATTAATAATATAATATATAATACTATAATATTGTATAAATAATATATAATATTATATCATATAATTATATATTTATTGATTGGGGACGGGTCGGGGCAGGGATTGCATTCCCCATCCCCATCACCGAATCTGATCGGGGATTCAGAGATAGCCCCATCCCCGACCCCGACCTTGCCAAAGTACCCCATACCCGACCCCGTTGGGTTGGGGAGCCCAAGTACCCGTCGGGGACAGGGAAAATTGCCACCCCTATTGATACAGACGATTGAGACTGAATTCAGGCGAGACAAATAGCTTCTGCAGTCCACAATGATGGTGTTAATGCACCATGAAGGAGAAGAATTCTCCAACAGAAGCTTGACAATTGATTGAGCGTCGCCTTCCAAAATGATCTAGCAAACAGGCCCCAAAGAAGAAAGCAATGGCTTCAACCATAATGGGCAGAACTAGGGTGGAACTGGGTCCGTTGGAATGGATCTAGCAACAATGAAGTGGCCATTGTGGTCAGGAATGATAATCTCCACGCCTGCACATGATTCAGATGTAGCGCCATCAACATTGACTTTCACAAAATCTGGACATAGATGAAACCAACAGAGCCTTGAGACGATTGGAGGGCTATTGGGCTGGTAATTTAATTTGAGGTCATTAAGTGTGGATTCATTCACCAGATGGTTGATAAGAGCATGCGCCCGTGTGATCCTCATCAATAGCATTTACATTGAGCACAAGCCCATTGGGCTTGAAGCATGAATAAGCACAGGCCCACCCATACCTTATATTAAAACTTAATTAATTATAATGGGGTAATGAGGATTAAACACTAGACCATTTGGTCAAAATGGCTTTAATGCCATCTTAAAGAACCATTCAATGCTTAAGATATTAGTTGAGGTCCTTGAATATGTTGATATTCTCTAACAAGTTTTAATGTTAGGGAGGAACCAAACCAAATCAGTCTTGTGTGGTGGCAATAGAAGAGGATATGTTCAGTTGATTCCTCAAAACTATGGCAAAGTGGGCAATCACGATCCACCTGGACATGATGATTTGCAAGAACAGCTCTAGTAGGAAGAATGTTTTGGAAGAAAGAGGATAATGCGGGGTGGCAGAAGTTTGAATCTCCAAAATGTTTTGGAAGCATTTCCAATTAAAGTTTTCATCCCCAAAATTGGCATTTGATGGGCCCGGAGAATCTCGGAGGAGCAGCAGACTTGAAGATATAGTGAAATTTCCATGTGGAGTCTTTGTCCAAACGAGTCGATCAGAAATCAATGTACCAGGCTAGGGGAGTTTGATTTTAAGGATGGAATTTGCTCTCTCTCTCAAAGAGGACCATGTTTGGCTCAATTCTCATTTTTTCTCATTCTTATCCAAAATCCCAAAATGGAAAAAAAAATGAGTAAAAATGGGAAGAATGAGAAAATATTGCTACAAACCAAACATTTTTTTCCCAAAAAAATGATTTTTTTACGGCAAGAATGAGAGTAAAATTTGTAACCTGTTTGGTTACAAATTTCATTCTCATTCATTTTTTTATTAATAAAAAATTCAAAATAATAATATAAGAGTTAGAGGTGTAAAACGTGACATGCCAGGCCCACGTAAAGTGCGAGTTGTTTTGTGTCGCCCTCCCCTAGGATAACTTGGGGGGTCGGCCCGGCACCTCCCACGGCCCAAGCACGTGCCGTGTCATGGGCTAGGCTGGCCCATGGGCCAAGCCTAGGGCCAGGGTGGGCCATGGACCGGGCCAAAGCTATTTAGTTAAAAGATTGAAAAAAAAACCTTAAAATTTTAATTTTATATGAATTTTGATGTATACAATTGTTTATATATGCAATAATTAAATAAATTGGTATAATAAAATTGAAAATAATTATTTATTTTATAATTTTTATTAATATATTATATACTTTATTATGATATAACTATAATTTATATAATATATTATATATAAATATTATATATATATATGTATATATAAAATATATATACACTATATACGAGTTGTGCTGGGTTGTGCTAACCCGCGGACCTAAAACCCCAGGCCCAAGTTGTTCCCCCACCATGTTGTATGCACCAAAGCACCATAGAGGAACCGCAACTGTCGAATGACAAAATTGGGGTCATAATCATAAAGGTTAGTTGCAATTGCAATTCTCTCTCATTAAGGCGCTACAGATACATAAGGCCCAAATGTATGCCCTTCAAATATGAAAACAAGAGAAAAGAAGCATCCAAGGCAACATCTATAATAGGCTATATTTCTTATCTATGTAACATGTAAACATTATTCAAGCAATATACATTTCTTTCATCTGTAGGCAGTACTGATTAAAGTTTCACAAAGCATTAAAGCAGATGTCTATATAAATCCACACATATTAACATGTTAGGGTAGTGCCGAGAGTCATGACTCATGAGTGATCTTGCTCCATTAGATTCAAATGAAAGATACCTTCAACATTCTTATGTACTTCAACTTTAAATTTTTCTTCCTTATTTTCCCTCTTGACTTTGAGAAGCAAATCGAGCTTTTCAACTTCTTCAATTACCTGCATGAATCACAAAAAATAAGACCATTTATCTATCTTCCCGAACTATGTAAGTTGCTAATATGCATGCAATTCCCATGCCAAGAGATAAATAAATGGTCTTTATTTGCATGAAGGACCTCCAACAGTTTGTAAGGGGCCAACAAGTTTGACCTCTGTTGGATAGTCTTCACAGCATGATTTGTTGCATCTTGGACAATAGGATCATGTTCTGGCATTGCTCTCCATCCTGGTCCATGGCCATCTAGATTTACATGATCGGCCAATAATTACTACTAGGAAATATTTGGCCCAAATTTACTTAAACACGACCCCCTAACATGGCCTGTTACATGTACACTATCGGTTCCAGTGGCTTAGGAAGGCTTTGGATATTGAAGGGTAAAGTGTTTAATGGGAAGAGGTTAGTCTAGGTCAAGCATGATTCTAAAAGAATGTGAATATGGCATATTCTTGTCCTCCTGAAGAATCTGAACATGCAATTACAAAACAAGTAAAAGAAGAAAGAAACTTAATTATGCTTTTAGGTTCAGGCACATAACACAACCTAGACATCTTGTATTTCCAAATCCCATAGGATAGAAGTTCCCATGGGTGGAGCTTTTATGTACAAATAGCAGAATACCAATTACCCTTCAATAAGGGGGGAAGAAATCATGTAAAAAGTAACCCCCCCCCCAAAAAAGAATGCAAATGGGGTTGAAACATGCATTAAAAAGTCGATTAATTTCTTTCTTTTATATCCGAAAAAGAAAAGTATTGTATTTTGCATGTGAAAGATGAAGCATGTTCAAAGCCCAAAGACTTGATACAAACAAGGTGACAACTTTGTCACTCACCTTCTTGGAAATAGAAAAACTTAACAGTTTATCTTGTCTTAAAAATCAAGCCAATAAGTGAAAAACATGGTGGGGCAAAAATGACTTAATGAGTGCTCATTGAATTGCCATTACTTTTTAGCACAATTCTAAACAGGCACCTTTGAATGTTGGAGACTTGGATCAATAAACATCAACCCAAATTAAATAGCAAAAGAAACCTACAAGGAACAGTTGTGGTTCTAGAGACTAATAAAATCTTTTTTTTTTTTTGTATTAAAATGCTATCTCAATAAATAAAGGAAATTCAAAGGAGATGTTAAGACATTATCATTAAAGATCAAAACAGGAAAAAATAAAAAACAAAACAAAACAAAAATAGAACAACCAAGAAAGAGAATAAAGATATAGATGGAAGATAATATGGTTGCCAATGTATTGAGTATTGACTCAACAATATCCATTTATCAACTTTTATTTATTTTCTTTTACTTCTCAACAAATTCAAACTTTTAGTTGGTGATATGGATTTTATACTTGTAAACTTATAACATGATCAGTCTAAATGGTCAAGGAGTTGCCTACATCAAGTATTTGTTTGCATTTAAAACCAAACTAAAATTTATGCAGCAATTTTGTTAGATTATTAGTAGTAATCGTATTATGCCATCAACAACAGAAATATATAAGCTTTAATAACACTTCTATATGTATATTTCATGATCTTGCATCAAATTAAAAAGTCAAATCTTTTCACTTTGGTTCAAACTTCTCCTGTTTGTGATTTCATGATCCAATTTGGTTTCGAATATCGACTCCAACAATTCTAGCACCTCCGATTAGAACAAAAATAAAGGGGATCCACCAGATACTTGAAGCCTACAAAATTTCTAAAGAAGACCCACTCAAGCACAATAACAGAGATATCATTTCTTCCTAATCGATACAATCTATTCCCTGCCTTGTATATTTGATGGATTGAAAATCCGAGAAACCATAATTACAGAAGACATGCATTCTCAATCGCATCCAAACCCAGAATTAATTCCGATAATCCCTAACAAGCTAAATGTAAAATATGTATATACGATTCTACAGTCAATGATCCCCTTAAAATCAGGACTCAATATTGCTTCAAAATTCAAGGGCAAAGAGAGATTCCAAGATCATTTACCTCGCCTGGCACTGAGATCCGACAAAGTGATCGTGGGGGCATCTCCAACCGGCTTGAATTCCTGTAGCTCCTTGAAGTTCAACCATGGCTTCATAAATTTTCTTCTTACCAGCCTCAATCACCTCCTGAGTCAAATGGTGCAGAGTATCAGCAACCACCTGCTCCTTCGCCATCACAATCCTCACAAACTCCAGCAGCACATTCTACCCCAATTATCAAACAAACAAAAAATTAATAAATAAAATAATTATTTTCTGGTACAGAGAGAGATGATTAGTTTTATGTTGTACAGAAAAGAGAGAGAGTTGATCTTAGCTTTAGGACTTCAACAGATCGAGATACCCCAACTTTACCTTGTACAGAGAGAGAAGAGAGAGAGATGAGGGTTCAATGACTTCAGCTGAGGACTTCAATAGATCGGGATCAATCTCAGCTTTACCTTGTATAGAGAGAGAGAGAGAGGGACGAGGGTTCAATGACTTCAGTCGAGGACTTCAACAGATTGAGATCGATCTCAACTTTACCTTGTACAGAGAGAGAGAGAGAGGGAGGGATGAGGGTTCAGTGACTTCAATCGAGAGGACTCGAGTTTCAAACTCGAATGGAAAGAAAAAAAGAATTGGTAGGATGGGGCACGAAAATTGTTACATTTTTGGCGAGACCAAAATTTCTTTATGGGAAGAATGAGTTCTGCGGCAAGAAATGAATATCCAAACACTACATCTCATTCATTTTTGCCTATTCTTTTTTATAATCGGCAATAATTAAAAGAATGAGGCCACTGGCAATGAACCAAACAACCAAACATGGTTGAGATTCCTTACTTCATTCTCATTCTAGCACAATGTATTATGGTCATTAAGGCTTGCCATGGTAATTCTTTTGATATTTACTTCTGATATAGGATAGCATGTCTTGTTTGGATCCATGGGTCAAAGAGAGCGGAAATATCCCAGCCATTGCCCACTAACCATAGGCAACCTCTACGAAAAATGTCCCGACAGCTTAACATGGCATTCCAAGCTCTTGCAGCATTACCATTAGGCTTATAATCCCAAAAAGATTTTTGATGAAGATATTTACTTATAAGAACATACCATTTCCATATTTAAAGGCTAATTAGGGGTGATTTGGCATGATCTAATAGAAAGAAAACACTCTTGGACAGTTTTGTATGCCCTTAGCTTCAATCCATTTTGATGTACTTTTGACATTTAGTGTAAATAAATAAAATACATGTTTGATTCATGTTGTTTGGTATAATTCTGTGTAAGATCCTAAAACTGGACACTTATAGAAACTTGTGTTAGTTTTAAATGTTCATAGTCATTGGATAAGTCTGGGGAGATTTATCCTACCAAGGCTGATACTGATGTGCCACCAAGTGTTGGGATGGCTTGTTTCGGCCATTAGGGTAAAACCCAAGGCACATGCAGTATGGGATTGTTTGAACCCTTGAACCGGACCAGATTTCCAGTATTGCCCTAGACCTTGGAGACAGATGGGAAAAATTGAAAAGTTACACCTGACCCCTAGACTCGATTATGACACATCACTAGGTGTCGGATCGGGCTGTCTTTGATGTGTCAATCAATGAGATCCTTAGTGGGGGTCAAAACCTAGACATGTTGGGGCAGTCTGAGAATTCATCTGAGTGAGTGATCATAGTGACAGGATCAGCCCCTTTGTCGGACAATGGTAATGATCGGGAATGCACTCTCTAATGGAAACCAAACTGCCGACAGTTGATTTCATTCGTTGGAATTTTGTTTTGCAAAATTAATATATATATATATATATGTATATGTACGATTTCAAAAGATTTGCAAAATGTTTTAATTCCCGGGATCCATGTGAGTAGAGAGTGCAACACTATTCCATGCAGCCGAGGGAGAGGTCTTCTCTTGTCGGGCAATGCTTGATCATTAAGGGCTGAGATGTTAAGTGTAAAACTATTTAGGATAATACCTGATGGGCTAATCTTGCACCTGCCCACAGTCCCTGGGTTTTTATAAAATAGCTTGGCCCAGGGACCACTTAATGTAAGTGTTGGGCCCATAGGGTCCATGTGATGGGCTCAAGGGGGTCACTGAGTTTTTCAGTGAATTCGGCCGGGCCTTGTAATAAAGGCTGGACCGAACCCATGTGGCTGAGTTTTTATACTACTTAATGGGCCAAAAGCCCATTTCGAACTGGGGTGATATGATCACCTATTCATGGGGGCGAATCTGAGATTAATGTTAGTAAAAGGATTGGGTCTTTAACCTTATCCATTCTAAGAGACCAAATTCAAATTAGATTTGAATCTGGTAACCTCCTGATAAGATCGGGAGTTAGCTAATCTGTAGATAGGATTAAGATTATCCCCTATCCAAATACTGATTTAGATTGGGATAACTCCCAAAATTAGGAGGTTTCTTAATCAAGAAGAAAGAGGAGAAACCCTAACAAAAAAATTTCAGATTTTGAACTAGGGTTTGTATGCAAGAGATACCTCCTGCGAATTGAGATTTAATCTCACACAGACTCCAGAGAGAAGAGACACAGTTCAGCCCTCTTCGTCCCTGGATTTCTCCTCCTCCAGCAGCCGCCATTCCCTGTTGCAAGATTGGATCTTTGCAGCAATAGGAAGTCAAGAAATCAATTCTTGACAACAATCTTGCTAGAAAGACCAGAAAGATTTGGTGTTCAAGGTTTCCAGAGGATTCTTGTGAAGAATCCAGTGTGTAGGACGCACCCTACTGGTTCCGTTCCATCCACAGCTGTGTCATCTTCAGCAGGAGCGGATCTTGGTTTCTTCTTTGGGCGTGAACACCAACTTTGGGGGATATTATTTCTCTGGATCATATATAATCCTTCATGTTTCCTTTTGGTTCAGATCTAGTTTGATTATGGTTCAAGTAGAATCCTTGAATATTGTATTCTAAATTTAGGAAATATGATTCCTAATTGGAAGAAGGTAGGAAAATTTTTGAAATTTGCCCACCCATTCCGCACCCTTCATGGCGTCCATTAGATGGATCCTACCATTCTTTCAAACACGTTAACACGATCTGCTAATTAGATTGTGACTTAGCACCTTCGGCCATCTCGGCAAAATGAGTCACCTCGGGTGTCCCGGTCACTTCAGATAGCACTGAAGCCTAGGTCCCTCAAATGACCAAGCCTATTGAAGTGACACTTAGAATTCTTGAAGCTTCTCAGCTACCTTCGAGCCTTTTGGGATCACACTGCACAACTACAGGCCTTATCCTCATCCCGCCCAAATCGGAAGGACACAATAAGCCTTATTGGCTAGCACGTTATCCACCTTCCGGAGCGGAACAGACTCTAACGGTCAGGACCGAATGATAGCTATAAATATAACCCTAGCAAGTGCACTAGTTATCAAATAGTATAAAAATATTGTTCCCACGAGGATTTAACAAAATAAGTATTAGAACCACAATCTTCCCTAATTATGTGGACAATCGAAATTCATACTTGAGCAAGAACTATTGAAAATAAAAACTAGAAAAAGAAAATAGAAGCAAGGGTGATCACTAACAAATGTAATGAATATTAATGGATTCAATTAACCAAGATTACTTGTCAAATCTCATAAGCTGAGGTCTTTCCAATTTTATTTAATATTCTCTCTCGAGATATACTAAAACTACGCCCATCAGGTAACCCTTTGATCTCTCAAGTAGAGCTCTCAAGATGGAAGTGCATTAAATTCAAGGAAAACCATTAATTTCAAATGAATCATGTATATATATCTCTATATACCATTCAATTCACACTATAAATTATTCAGTCGATTATGTGAATTCCTCTCTCGATTCATTCACATAACCCAAATCAATTAAGAGGTGGCCAAGCTCTTAATTGCATTAAGCACAATAATTCATAGACTATATGGAAATCACAATCTTGGATAAATCGTAAAGATAAAAATATATTTGATGTAACCGTTTCTGGTCACGTACCAATTTTTTTTGTGATGTATCAATTTTTTGGCTAAGTACCTCGTCATTTGACCTGCTCCCAGGTGGCTTGTGACTTAGAGGATGATAGGAGCTCCCTGGTAGCGAACTTCCTAGTGATGATTTACTTGGTGGCGAACTCCCTGGGGGTGAGCTACCAAGTGACAAGCTCCCTGGTGGAGAGCTACCTGGTGACGAGCTCCCTGGTGGGGAGCTACTTGGTGGTGAGCTCCCTGGTGGAGAGCTACCTGGTGACGATCTCCCTGGTGAAGAGCTACTTGGTGACGAGCTCCCTGGTGGAGAGCTACCTGGTGACGAACTCCCTGGTGGAGAGCTACCTGGTGACGAGCTCCCTGGTGGAGAGCTACTTGGTGGCGAGCTCCCTGGTGGAGAGCTACCTGGTGACGAGCTCCCTGGTGGAGAGCTCCCTGGTGGAGAGCTACCTGGTGACAAACTCCCTGGTGGTGAGCTACCTGGTGACGAGCTCCCTGGTGGAGAGCTACCTGGTGACGAGCTCCTTGGTGGAGAGCAACGTGGTGACGAGCTCCCTAGTGGAGAGCTACATGGTGATGAGCTCCCTGGTGGTGAACTACCTTGGTGGACTCGTCATTTGACCTACTCCTAGGCGGCCTGTAACTCAGAGAATGGTGGAGCTCCTTGGTGTAGCGCAACCCAACAGCCCTCTGCATGAGGTGATCTCCTCTCCTTTGTAAGCGATGGGAGATGAGGGACCTACGAGAACTCCATCTTTTCCTCCTCTTTGTAGGCAGCGAGAGCTAGGGAACCTGCAAGAACTGAACCAGGGGGCCTGGGGGTATTTACCCAACAGGGACTCTCTGATGCCTAAGTTAGCACTCTTATTGTCGAGAGCTTGAAGATGATATTAGAGGAATGAGAGAGCTAGAGAACAGGGATTACCTCCATTTTTTCATTCTCTCCCCCTTGTCTTTGGGAGTCGGAGTCCTTATATAGTGGTGTCCTGTCAAATTAGGCGTAACAGCCTCTGTCAAGTTAGGAGTAATTGCCTCTATCTCTCTGCCATAGCCGTTACTGCCAGAGCTGAGGTGGCGGGTGCAGGCGACTACTACAGAGTATGGCTCTACCAGTCAAGGGACAGCTCTCAGGACTGGCAGGCACGGCGCCGCCTAGCGAGAGATGTGGGCGTAGGCCTCCGGATCTGTCAGGTACGGTTGTCAGGTAGAAGATCTTCCTGCGATATGCCGAGCTGCCCCTAAGTGGTGAGCTCTTCGTAAGACTCTAGGCTGCCTACGGAGTGACCAACTACCTGTGGCAAGCTGCCTATGCCGAGCTACCTGTAAGTGTCGAGCTGCCCCTAAGTGGCGAGCTCTTCATAAGACGCCAGGCTGCCTGTAGAGTGGCCATCTGCCTATGCCGAGCTGCTCCTAGCTATACCGAGCTCCCCGAGCTATGCCGAGCTGCCCGAGCTGCCCAGTTGTCAAGAGGCTGCACTTGGTTTGCATGAGGTGCCAGGTGTCAAAATTTCACTAGAGGGCCAAATCCGCCCTCATCAATATTCATTAACCTGGTTAGGCTTTCCACAACCCTAGCAAGAAACAAACCAGTTCATGATAAAAGAATTAAAGCAAACAAAGGGAAAGAAAGAACTCTTGAATTCGCCCATGGTGTTGAGATCTCCACTTCTTGCCACCACCTTCTTCTTGAGGTTTCTTGAATTCTTGATCACCTTCCCCTAGTTTCTTGATTTGTTTTCTCCTTTCTTGATTGATTGCTCTTTTTCTTCTTGATTCAATCCAGAGATTGAGTGATGCCTAAAGCTAGTCCCCCCCCCCCCCCACTTTACATAGTTTAAAGGGGAGGGGGTGGTCTCCTACTTCCTCTTGAAGTTTATCTTGCAAGAATAGAAAGTCCTAGTCTAATCCTACTTTTATCTCTTTATCTAGTGAACTCAATCCCTTTATCTTCCTAAGATTACATCCAGAATTTAGATCTGGAAGGACTCTTCTCAGTTTCTTATTCTTGGATTCGTATTAGACCTCCTCTACGAATTGGGCTGCTGCCAGGCTTTTCTGCAAGTTGGGTTTCAGCTCCGGATTGGGCCTTCCTATGAATTCTTTCTGACTTCGGGCCCAGATTTGACTTCGATTCAGGCTGAATCTGCGAAATCCCAAAACATGAAAGTTGTGGATTTTTCTCTTATCTTTCCAGTGGGTCTTGAATCAGCCCAATCGGATTTCGGGTACGCGAGTTAGGCCCAAATTACTGAATGATGCCGAAACTATGAAAAATCATCCGATTTGCCTTTCTTTGCTTCTGATGCCATCTTTCATGCCCTTAACCGAAATACAACAAATATGAGTTCAATTAAGTACTAATTCATTATGAAAGACAGAATATTTGGGGATAAAAATATGATAAATTCTACTCTCATCACCAAAGATCTCGGGAGCATTTCATGAGACTCACAGCAGGCCGGCTGGCTATATAAGGGAATTAACCCCTTGAGACCCAAATACACGCGATACAGTGCATTCTAGCTCTCAAGTTATTTACTTTTAGCTCGCTACTCATATCCAGTACTAACATAAGCATCAGAGCAACCTCGTCGGGTTAGCCACCCTGAGTTCTCTGATCCATCTGTCTTGCAACTCGACTAGTTTATTTCATTACCGACATCCAAGCCGCCTTCCAGCTATGAGCATTCAAACCGCACACCATCAAAGGCATTAGTGGGTAATTTGGACAAAATAAGTACATGTTTCAAAAGACAAAAGAACCTCATGCCTTTGACTTAGTTGTGTTTGGTTTGAAGGAAAATGTAGGGAAAAGGTAGAAATAAATTTACTAACCTTTTATAGATTTTCATACATTTCCCTTCCTTTAATTTCCCTACCTTTTTCTGCAAACAAAACATAGATGATCCTTTGTGTATTCAATTATGGTGTGCCTCGTTACTTCAAATTGTGGTCATGTGTTCCTATCCTTCTTTCACATAAGTGCCACATAAGTGATTTGATTTTGACTAAATATTCGTGTGGAGACAAAGGAGTGCATAGCTTAAACAAGCAAAATCATATAATTTTCAATATTCTAAATTGTAGGTGCAATTTATTTATATGGAATCTAATTTAACAAGTTTACTTTTGTAGTGTTGTTAAGAAATTTAAATGTTTTGATTTAAGAAGTATGTAGAAAGTGGAAGGGTATGATGGAATGTGAAAAAAAAGAGGAGTTGAAGGGTATGCTTGGTATGGATAAGATGGCTCTCTTGGTGAATATGATGGAAAAAAATGTGAAAGAAATAGAAAATGAGCTAAATAAAGCCCTTCAACCAAAAGAAATCATGTGGGCCAAAAAATCAAAATTAATTGGTTTACTTATGGGATAAAAAATTACTAGATTTTTTCACGCATCTACCATTTAACGAAGGGCTCGGAATAGATTGAGTAATATTAAAAATGAGTAGGGTAAATGGGTGGAATGAGTATGAGAGATCCCTAATGCTTTTAACTTGGCTCTTCTAATTAAAATAGTGTGGAAGCTTTGAAAGTGAAATTGTAGGAAATAAAGCATACTTAATTCACAATATCTACAAGATCACCATAGAGTATTTGACTGTTTTTTATTTTTGTTTTATTTCATACCTGTAAATTGTCCAAAATTTTCTCCCCAAATCTGAGTTCTTTGAATAAAATTCTACTAATGACATCAATCCAATTATCCAAATGAATTCCTCCAATGGAAGTTGTAAGTACATGTTGATCACCATAACTACGATTGCTGTGGAGGTATCAAATTGGAACCATAAAAACACCCATGGCAACACAGAGGTTGTCGTGGATCTATGATGAGCCCATAACTCGTCATAGACCCGCAATGAGCTCAAAGACATCACTGGCCTGCAATGCATGTCGTGCATCTACAACAAACCAAACTACTCATGATGAAACAACCAACTGAAGATGAAGCAAATAGGCCAATACGTCAAATTAGTTCTAGTGTCACCCACGCCATGTCAACATAAGGGACTCGCAAAGGGAAATAGTGCGTGTGTACTATGAGAATCCTCGGATGAAAGGAAACTTTGTCCTGGAAAGATCTCATGAGACACATAGCAAATCCCTAGCAATGCCCCCTAACAACCAACACCGAATCAAAGATCCCTTTTCCAAATTGGAGTCAAACCCTTTTTGGCTCTTTCCCTTCATGGCCTTGAGATCTCTCCTTACAAAAGCGGTGAGGATCATAACAAACACATGATTCTATCGATAGAAGATTGTAGCCTACCTTTGTTACCCAAGACCATGTCAACATAAGGGACTCGCAAAGGGAAATAGTGCGTGTGTACTATGAGAATCCTCGGATGAAAGGAAACTTTGTCCTAGAAAGATCTCATGAGACACATAGCAAATCCCTAGCAATGCCCCCTAACAACCAACACCGAATCAAAGATCCCCTTTCCAAATTGGAGTCAAACCCTTTTTGGCTCTTTCCCTTCATGGCCTTGAGATCTCTCCTTACAAAAGGGGTGAGGATCATAACAAACACATGATTCTATCGATAGAAGATTGTAGCCTACCTTTGTTACCCAAGACCCCTAGCCTTCTTTCGTCCCTCAAGGAGACTACCACACTTAGCCTCACAACACTACCTACAGAAGTCATGTTGCTCCCTTGTTTCTACAAATTTCAGCACTCGGTTTTAGTTTAATTGGGGGCTATATTAGGGTGATTTGAACTCTCCTTTAGGACTAGCCAAATTCTCCTTTTGAGCTCTCTAACAGATTATATATTAAGAGAAGCAAAGTTCTAAAGGGGTGTGAGATCCTATCAAGGTTTCCATCTTTATGGATTAGGGTTTCCCAAGAAATACTCTATCTCTTTGCTATTGGATTGAAATCTTCCATCCACTCTTTCTAATATGTGGTTAGGATTAGAAAGACTTCCGAAAACTGCAAAGGTGTCTCACTACACTTTTGCAATGTCCTTAAGTCATTGAAATTATTACATTGTCCTCTTCATGCAAAGTAAAAAAGACAATTTAAACTTGCAAAACAATATTCAAATTTAATTAGGGAACCACACAATGAGTCACTATCTCAACCAACTATCATCATATGGAATTTTATCAAGAGTTGTTTTCTAACTAGGAAACAACTCAGTTTCTTCCTCTAAAAACTATTTCAAGACAATTGCTAGCATTCTCACCCAGGTATGTTAGGGATTCCTAGATCAACTAGGACATTATGAGACAAGTCCTATAAACTTTCCTGAGAGTCCTAATGCTACAAGGACTCTTCCCATATTCATCCCAAAGGCATCTCGGAGCCAAGTACATTCCTTCTCAAGAATCACAGTTCAAGTAGGATTCTCCCATATTCATCTCAGTATTGCCTAAAGATTTATGTAGGAGTGCTAATGTCATTAGGATTCTTCTACCAAAGTCCTAGTCTAACTAGAACTCCTAGCCAAAACCCTGATTTGTGTCAGTTATTTAGTAGAGATACTCTCCTCTTGTTTGAAGGTGCAAATTCCTTGTTGGAAATTCATAAATTCATAGAACCATTCAAAGACACCCAATATATGAAATCTCATAGCCTTAAATCATTAGAAGCCATCTTCATGGTATATTAAAAGGACCAAAAGACTTTCCAAAAGATAAATTCATAGAATTGACAATGATGAGCAAATCCTTTCATGAGTCAATCTCTAAATCGGATGTATCAATGTATATCCCAAGTCACACCTACATGGTAGATCAAAGTCCTATTTCAATAACTAAGATCTCAGCATTCCACCTAGTGGAAACTATCCATGTGCTAACCTTTAAAGTGAGTAGTCCAGGATTACCCATGGTCATGATGTTTTAGGTCTGTAAGGAACTTGGCTATCCAGATCTCTCATGATAGAATATAGAGAATAATTATATAGAGCATGACTCATGAAAAAGTATAATTGTTATTAGCAAAAAGAATGTAATGAAAATGCATATGGCTTTGAATGAACATAAGGAAATACTATTTCGAACAATCTACCACTTGGTCATTTAAAAGCCAAGCCATTGCATCCACGTGCCAATCAAAAACCTTTTGGGATAAAGGGACTAACCAAGTTATTTGTAGACATAATCTTACCTATGACTAGATCTCCTCTCTATAAAAACTCACAAACAAGATTTCTCTCTATGTTCTTACCCTTCTTTTGAGATCTCATCTCTTTGTAGTTTACTACAACTCTACTATTATCATAATACATGGTCAGTGGTAGCTGACTAGATGATACCACCACAAACCCTTGTAGGAAACTCCTCATCTAGATCTCTTCTTTTGTAGTTTTTGAAGTTCTAATATATTCTATTTTAGTGGTGGAATCGACAATGTATTATTGGTTCATACTCTTCCAACCTATAGCCTTTCCTTCTAGAGTGAAGATGTATCCAAAAGTAGTTTTGCTAGAGTTTGGATTTGATTGGAAGTCGGAATCTATGTAACCCAACTGATTCAAGCTATCTTCTTGGTACACTAATGTGTAGTCTCTAGTCCTTCTCAAGTACTTAAGGATGTTATTGACTACAGTCCAATGCTCCTCACAGGGGTTCCCTTGAAATTTACTAACCACTTCCACTACATGGCAAATATCTATTCTAGTACAGAGCATGACATACATGATATTTTCCATAGCTAAGGCATAAGGGATTCCCAACATTCTCTTCTCCTCATCAAAGTCTTATGTCACTACTTCTTGGAGAGACAAACATCATGTCTGAAAGGCAAGAGCCCTATCTTAGATTCTTGCATACCAAATTTGACCAGAACATTTTCTACCTAGTTTCTTTGTTTCATCCCAATCATCCTATTCTTCCAATCTCTCAACAACTTGATTTTCAAAATATAGGATGCCTCCCCTAGGTCCTTTATAGGAAAAATGATAAGAAGCCTAACTATGGAAATTATTCCCAATTAGTATAGGATGACATCCACATATAATATAAGGAACACAATCACTTTATCACTACACGTCTTGTAAATGCAAGGTTCATCAACATTTTGATCAAAACTAAAGGACTTAACTACTTGATAAAATATAATGTTCCAACTCCTAGATGCTTTATTTAGGGCCCATTTGGCATGCCTTTTTGAGAAGATCTTCTTGTAGCTCTAATAGTCAAAAGACGCATTGAGCTTTTGACATAAGATTCAGGCAGACCGAAAATAGTTTGGCATATGCACGCCTTTCCGTGCATCCTCCCATGTCTTTCCATGTGAGATTAAAATACGAAAGATGCAGGAAGTAATGGAGATCGAGGTGTTGGCCAAATGGCTCAAGCTAATATTCCCAAATATTCTCAATATCCTTTGCAAGGAATCGGTGGACCAATGACTAGGGCAAGGACAAAGAGAATGAAAGAGGCTTTATAAGGCTTAATCATGAAAGTGCATGACAAAGAGGCTGTTCTAGAAGATTCTAAGACTATTCTAGAAATTCCATAGCTTCACCAAGGATAATCACCTATCTTTATGTGCAAGGCTTGGATCTTGAAGAACAAAGCTTGGAATTCATGACATAAGATGTATTGATGGGATTGGCGCATGGACATGATAAGAAAATGCTCAATTTGCATGCTAAGATGTATTGATGGGCTTGTTTTGTCTTGTTTTGTTTTACTTTGACTTTTCTATACTTAGTTGTCATTAGTTGTATTCTTTTAGAATGATTCATATTTCAAATCAGATTTGTTTTCCTAAATTAAAGGGATCCTCATTAGTTAAGAGTTTCCTTATAAGAAATGATGTTTGCATGCCTATATAAAGGCTACAACTTTGTAAAACGAAAATCATCACAAATATAGAGATATTTTCAGCAAGCTTAGCTTTGCCTTCTTGTGTTCTTGGTAGAATACAATATCTTGACTTATCAAGGGAGTGATCAACCTTTGTGGCGTCTTCAATATTGGATTCTTTAAGGACTTTGTTTCCTTAAGATTCTAATATGATCAACTACAACTTGTTTTTTACCTTCTGGGTGCGTATAACAACTTGATTCAAGAGTTCCTAGAGCAGGTCGTCTAGTGGGTTCTTATCATTTGGCATCAGAGCCTTGGTTCTAGAAACAGGTAATTTATCCTTTGCTTATCCTTGTTGTGTTTTTCTTTGATTTTTGCGCGTTTCTTATGTTGTCCTTGCATAGTTTCTTTGAATTCTTCCATTCGACTTCTTTGTGTTTTTAAATAGAGTCAATTCTGTTTTGTGTTTAATTTGGCAAAAAAAAGAGACAAAAAAGAACATCCAATTCAGAAAAAAAAAGAATGAGAGGCAAACAGAAAAGTACATCCAATTCAAAAAAAGAGTTAGATTGCAAATTTGATTTTTAATCATTTTCCCAGCATGAATGGGATTTCTTGAATTGCAAAATCACATTCCTATAAGTCATACGAGTTCTCCTTTCCTTTTTGGGTTTGACTAGTTGACTAATTCAAAAGCTAGTTGTATAATCCTTTTTGATTTGGGATTTCTTTTCCTTAAACATATGTCTTACTATATTAATTACTACTAATCCTTATCAAATAAGGATTCTTGTGTGTAAATTAATTTAATTTCGTGCTCCATATTCTAGTGATTTCTTTTGCATGTCTTTTGCTTACTTTTGAAGTTTTCTTTTTTTTTTTTAGCCCCTATAATTGATTTTTTTTTCCTTCCTTATTTATACCGTTTGCCTCAACTAAGTTTTTAAAGTTCTGATTTTGAGATTTGCCACCATCTAACCAATTGCTCCTTGAGATTTGTTGATCTTGATCCTATTAAGAATGTAAATGGGATTGGCTTGAGTGAAAAAAAAAAAGGAAAAGAGAGGTGAGGAACAAAATTTCTTATATTTCCAGCAAGTTTTTACAGGTTATAAATATGAGATTGAAGGAGAACCACAAGAGATTAACATGAAATTATTCATAAGGATTGTTAATGAACAATTTAGAAAGTTGAATGCGATGCTGGATGATTTGCAATCCCCATTTATTTCTAAGTTCACTAGAAGACGTGTGTTTGAGAAAGAAGAGGAATATGATTCGGATTTAGAGGAATCAAGTTCTAAACGAGGCAAGAATGTTGTTTTCAAAAGAGATAGCAGCTTAGGCAGCATAAAGATAAAGATTCTAACCTTTCACGGAAAGAATGATCCCGAACTATACTTGGAGTGGGAAAGAAATGTTGAACACGTATTTGATTGCCATAATTACTCCGAGGAGAAGAAAGTAAAACTATCAACCGAGGAGTTCACAGATTATGCAAGTATATGGTGGGATCAATTGGTGATCAATAGGCGTAGGAATGGAGAGAAGCTAATTCGGTCATGGGAATAGATGAAATTGGTAATGAGCAAGAGATTTATACCTAGCCATTACTATAGAGATTTGCATAGAAAGTTATAAGGGCCGGTTCAAGGTTCCATAAGAGTAGAGGACAATTACAAAGAGATGGAGATAACCATGATTAGAGCAAACATAGAGGAGAACCGAGAAGCAACAATGGCTAGACTTATTGGCAGCTTGAACAAGGAGATTGCTGATGTGGTTGATTTACAACACTATGTGGAGATGGAGGAGTTGTTGCACAAAGCCATCAAAGTAGAGAAGCAAATCAAATCAAAAGGGTTCAGATCTGGTTCTTCATGGAAACCTAATTGGAAGGACAACAAAGTTGCCTCAAAAACAAAAGAGGAAGCAAAGCAAAAGGATTCGGTTGTTGTTCATAAAGGTAAAACCGAAACTAAAACTTCTTCTAAGTCATATGATGTTAAGTGTTTTAGGTGCCAAGGATTCGGGCATATTGCTTCTCAACGCCCAAACAAAAGAGTTATGATTGTGTTGGAGAATGGAGAAATAAAAAGTGCTAGATCAAGTGAGAATGAGATGCCACCATTGAAGGATTGTTTTGATATTGAAGTTGCAGAACCCGTGCATGGTGATTTGCTGGTTACAAAGAGAGTCCTAAGTATACAGCCTAAGGATGATGGTGATGAGGAGCAATGTGAGCATATTTTTCACACAATGCCATATGAAGGATAAGGTATGTACTATGATTATTGATAGTGGAAGTTGTACTAATGTTTCTAGTACGTTGTTGGTAGATAAGCTGAATTTGCATACCATAAAGAATCCTAAACCGTAAAAATTACAATGGCTGAATGAATGTGGAAAAGTGAGGGTAACCAAGCAAGTTCTAGTTTCCTTTTCAATTGGCAAATATGAGGATGAGGTTCTATGTGATGTGGCACCAATGCATGTTGGTCATCTATTGCTTGGCCGATCATGGCAGTTTGATAGGAAAGTTACACATGATGAGAATAAAAACCGTTATTTTTTTGTAATGAATAACCAAATTATTGTACTAACCCCTCTCAAACCTTTGCAAGTTTATGAAGATCAGATTAGAATAGAAAGAGAGTGCAAAATGAGAGAAGAACAAAAGTGTGAGTGAGAGGAAAAGAAAAAGAAAGAAAGTGAACAAGCAAAAGAAAATAGAGCAAGTAAGACCGAGAGGAAAGGTGCAAGTAAAAAGAGTGAGGCCGAGAGGAAAATTGGGGAGAAAAGTGTACAAAATGGAAAGAAAAGCATGGGAATAAGTGAAAAAAATGAGGTTAAGAGTGTCATGATTGCAAGGCAGCAACTACTTGTACTTATGTACAAGGATGTTTACTTTTCTACTAATGACCTTACCCCCTCTTTGCCTAGTGTTGTTGTGTCTTTATTGTACGAATTTGATGACCTATTTCCCGATGAGATTCCCCATGGATTACCTCCCTTAAGAGGTATTGAGCATCAAATAGACTTTATACCCAGTTGTGCCATACCAAATCGACATGCTTATAGAGCTAATCCCGAAAAAACAAAAGAGATACAAAGGCAAGTGGATGAGTTGGTGCAAAAGGGTTTTGTAAGGGAGAGTCTTAGCCCATGTTCGGTTCCTATCATCTTAGTCCAAAGAAAGATGGAACATGGCGTATGTGTGTGGACTGCCGAGCCATTAACAAAATAACAAAGATTTGATCCTTTCGAGGAAGGAGGGAATAATTGAGATCGATGTGCTGGCCAAATGGCTCAAGCTAATATTCCCAAATATTCTCAAGATTCTTTGCAAGGAACTAATGGGCCAATGACTAAGGCAAAAACAAAGATGATGAAAGAGGCTTTACAAGGCTTAATCATGAAAGTGCATGACAAAGAGACTATTATAGAAGATTCTAAGACTATTCTAGAAGTTTCCAAAGCTTCACCAAGGATAATCACCTATCTTTATGTGCAAGACGATGTGCGAGGCTTGGACCTTGAAGAACAAAGATTGGAATCCATGACATAAGATGTATTAATGGGCTTGGCACATAGACATGATAAGAAAATGCCCAATTCGCATGCTAAGATGTATTGATGGGTTTGTTTTGTCATGTTGGGCATGTTTTGTCTTGCTTTGTTTTACTTTGACTTTTCTATGCTTAGTTGTCATTAGTTATAGTCAGATTTGTTTTCCTAAATTAAAGGGATCATCATTAGTCAAGAGTTTCCTTATAAGATAATGATGTTTACATGCCTATATAAAAGCCACAACTATGCAAAACGAAAATCATCAATAATATAGAGGTATTTTTAGCAAACTTAGCTTTGCCTTCTTGTGTTCTTGGTAGAATACAATATCTTGACTTATCAAGGGAGTGATCAACTTTTGTGGCGTCTTCAAGATTGGATTCTTCAATGACTTAGTTTCCTTAAAGTTCTAATCTGATCAACTACAGCTTGTTTTCTACCTTCTGGGTGCGCATAACAACTTGATTCAAGAGTTCCTAGAGCAGGTTGTCTAGTGGGTTCTTATCAGGAAGCTTCAAATAACAACTTGTTTTCGATGCACCATATTTTGGCGGCTAGATCTTCCACGAGTCAAATGGGAATGGACCGAAAATCGATCTTCCCGGCTTGTAAACAACCGAAAGACTGCATGGAAAGATGCGCCAAATGGGCCCTTAAGCTATAAATAGATATTTGCAACCTATAAACCTTTTGCACTTGGTCGATCTTTGAATGATCTGGGGTCATCATGGAATCTATCTTAGCTTGCATGGATTTCTTCCAGGAATTAAGGCATTAGAGTCTACATATGCTATTGCCTCTTCATAAGTGGCAAGGTACATCTTTGAATGATCTGGGGTCATCATGTACAGTTCTCCCAAATACATCCGTCATTTAAGGGGTCTTGAAACCCTCTACTATGATGGGGTGTTGGTGGTTCAAGAGGCTTTTCAAGACTCTCACTATGCAAAAGTATAGGTTATGTGGGTTGAATAAGTTCTCTAACTTCTTAAGCAGTTTTCTCTATGGCACTACAGGAGATATCTTAAGGTATGACCTACACAACTTTAGGTGAATTTATTTTAGGCTTCTCCTCTAAAATCTCCGGAAGTGTCTCCTAAGTAGAGGTGCTCACGGGGTATTTTTTCAAACCAAATCAATCTGATTTCTTTTTTAAATATCCAAACCGAAATTGAACCAATGCAATTGGTTAACCGCAGCTCGGTTTTTCTGTTTTTTATGCACTTAAAATAAAAATAAATAAATCTTTCAATGCTGGACTAGTTGGTGTTGGTAGTTGCTGTCGATGTCGGACTGCTTGGTGCCTTTGTCGCCTAAACTAAGAGCTTGAGAGGTTGCGTTGGGTGGAGACGCAAAGAGGAGAGATGAGAGAGAGAGAGAGAAGAGATCAGATGGCGTTGGACCATTGGTGCTTACTTTCTAGTGAAGCGGCAACTGGCATTGCTGCTTGGTGTTGTCATGCTGGTGGTTGGCGAGGACCGCACAACTGTTTGGAGTGGGGACTGGAATACAAAGAGTCAAAGAAGAAGAAGAGTTATAGAAGAAGGAGAAGAAGAAGACTAGAACTTAGAAGAGAAGAGAAAAGTGAAACATTGAGAGAAAGAAAAAATAAAATAGTCAAAAGAAGTATTGATATTCTGGTAGGGGAAAAGACAAAAGAGCAAATGATGGAGATTGGAGACTGGGCAGGGCGGATGGTAGACTACCAAACTTTTAATTGAGAGGTTAAAATTTTAAAGAGAAGGCTAAAAGTCTCTGTCGAATTCTCTTATTTGATTTTCAAAAAAATAAAAAGTATAATATATAATATATTATATAAATATATATTATTGTATATATATTGGTCAAATTGGTTAACTGCTGATTTTTTTAAATGGTTAATTGGAACCGAATCAACCGATTCGGTTAACCGATTTTTCAATTTGGTTTTTCATTTTTTTTTGCTCACCTCTGCTCCTAAGGAATATCTTATTTAATTGACTGCAAGTCATTTTGGAAATGTCTCCTTAGTCAAATTAATAGTGTCTAAGAAGACTGTTTGTACCACTATTGGCTCTCTCTATTGAGGTCTAGCCTCAAACTGTGGTCTCATGACTATTGCATTAGGGAACATAATAACTTGGGTTATTGAGATTCATTTGAATTGTTACGTAGTCCTTATAAAACCACATAACTTGTCTTTTCCATGAGGATCTCATCCTCTAGGAATATTATTACATCCCTATTAACAAAAGCCTTCTACTCTTTAGGGTCATAGAAACTGTATCCTTAATTTTTTTTTCCCATGGGATACCCAATGAACAAACACACCTTTGTTTTGGATTCCAACTTAGTCACTCATTGTTTTTTCACATGTGCAAGTGAACCCCACATTTGACGTAGTCTAATATGACTTATTTATCCTATCCATCTAATATGACCTAATCTAAGGTGCCAAAGATAAGTGAAGTTCTGAGAAGCTTCCTTTCTCTTTGACAGGACAGTCTTACATGGACCTGTGGCTTTGTTGTTTAAAACAATCAGTTTTGGAAATAGAATGAATAAACCATTATGTAACTTTTCTAAAGCAATGACGTTATTTCCAACAGCAATCTCTACATTACCATCAAAAACAAAAGTATAACCATCCAAAAAAGTAAAAAAAAAAAAGTAAATTCCTTCTAATCCTAAGAGAATATAGACAATCTTTTAAAAACTAATTCAAAACTAGAGTCTAATAACATGTAAAATTCCGGTAACCACAACGGTGATCTTATCCTCTAAGCCTAGCTTCAAATGCATCTCCCCTTCATGCAACCTTTTGACCTCCCATAGTCCATGCAATGGATTGTAGACATGGTCAATGGTGCCTGAATCCACACACCAAGAGTCAAAAGCACCAACTACAACAATGAGGGAAAACACACATTTTATTAGCAAAGAATATGTAAAACAAATACATATGGCTTTAAGTGAACATAAGGCTGCGTTTGGAAATTATGCAAATGGAGTGTAAATCCTGGTTCAAGGTAAATTTGCACCTTGGTTCACTTTCGCATGTGTTTGGCAACATTAAATTTATGCATTGACAAATGACAAACCAATGCATATTTACATTGATAATAAGATGTAAAAGTACATCAATAAAAAATGAGAAAATTTGCATTCAAGTGGGCTTTTGATTAAAAAAAAAGCATATACTTTATTGGAATTCATGTTTGCATCCATTGCAGCTAAAAGTCTGTTTGATAAGAAGGTAAATTTGTCAGTGCAAATCTAACCCAATTCTGCAATTTATATGAACCGTTTTACACTCTACATATTTACATTCACACCTATTTGTATTGTTTCCAAATGCAGCCTTAGCAAATCCTAATTACAACAACATCTGCTCAAATTCAAATGATTTATGGGTTATGGTTATAAAATATATATATATATATATATATATATATATATATATATATATATATATATTTGAGGAGAAAACTTCCCTTTCTAACTTCCTTGGTGAGAGAGAGCCTCATGAGGGTGGAAGAGCTTACTAATTGGAAGACAAGTTCTTTTAAATGGGGACAAATGAGTAACTAATAAAGGGTAGGATGTGGATATTTGGAAAGACCCTTGCATTCTAGAAGTGGATTATTTTTGAATTTTTAGGCCTAGGCCCAATGTCCTCGACACATCAAAAGCATGTGACCTTATTCATAGTGCAAATAAGAATTAGAATGTGGAGTTGAATGATAATAATTCTATTCCTAGTATCACTTCAAAATTTAAAAGAACTCACCTAAGTAATTTTGGTTGGGGTGATAATAAACTAATAAGGGACTTGGCCTGAAAGAAAAGTTTTATATCAAATCTATGTATCAAGTTGCTCCTAAAATGAATAAAAAATGAGGCTGAGAATAGAGGAGATTCTAAGAAAGTGTGGAATTGGATATGGAATTCAAAGGTTGGTCTTATGATTAAATTGTTTCTTTTGAAGTCTAGCCATAATTCCTTAGTGGTTAGTGTGAGCCTCGAGCTTAAGAGCATAAAGGTTGATGGGACCTATATAAATTGTGGCATAGAAAAAGAACCAATAAGTTATGCCTTGCTCTCTTATGGTTTTGGAAAGAGCAATTTGTTTTAGTAACAATTTAGGCCTAAAATCTAGGCTCTATATATGATCTTAACATCCTTCCCAACAAACCATAAAAGCACCACCTATCCCCTAACATGATCTCCAATCTCCCATATGCAACCATAAACCCAACTCACATGTGCATCCACTAAGTTGTCCTTCAATTGCTTCACTAGATGGTAGTGAACCTAAAAAATATTATTCCTTTTTTCTCCCTCGATCCTATTCCTTCCATAGAACATGGTGGTAAGCAATAAGATGTTGATTCTTAGCCAATACAATGTTAGTAAAAGGAATAGTCCTAACTTCCTAATTGCTTAAAAACAAAAATAGATTTTGGTTTATATAATGTTGGTAAAAGGAAGGAAAGTGGTTGGTGTAAACATGAAGGGTAACACAATGGGGAGGTTGTCAGCTTGGGAGAATTAGGGTTTCAATTCCGTAGAACTTACGCAAGGGTTCTAAAATACAAAGGTGGGGAGAGTCTCGGTCCTCTCCTATTTATAAGTGTAAACACATAAAGGAGGAAAACTTTCCCAAGCGAGAATATTGCAATTTCATTATATCTAAAATGGCTTAGGTATTTGGGTTGTTACTAGGTGTCCATGTGGACATTGTGAGATCTAGGTTCCGGCCATTCTCCTCAAGGTCCACACATGAGAACCAGTGTAGTTGCTACCCCCTTTTACAAGCTAGTTCGACTATGCTATAGGAGTCTCTTCTTTCAAAAAAATGCCCAAGTATTGAGTGTTGCTATGCGATGTGTGATAGGACTTCAAAGTGGCATCACAGAATCAAGTATAACAAAAATGTGATGTAATGTTAAGGAAAGATACCATCGCGATGCAAGAGATCATTGTGATGTGGGGTCAAATCACAAGATGAAATCGTAGTGATAAGATTTTTAAGCCAAGGCTGATAGGCTTGTGATGTGCAATGATATGTCATTCTCATATTGTAGAGTTAAACCTATAATATAGTAGAAATCTACTGAATTATAAAATATGAAAGAAAAGTAGTTTCATGAAGAGAAAAGGAAGAGAGAATGAGAAGAAGAGAATAAGAGAAGTTGGAAATAAAAGAGAGCAATAATCTAACCGCCCCCTTCACTTATTATTTATACTAAAAATAAAAGAACATTAAAAGACAACTATTCCCTTATAGTGCGGAAAACATAAAACAACATATATAGCACTCAAAAAAATAATAAAATTTGGACTCACATAACTATTGTGGTCCCCACCTCCTATCGTGGGGTTGTATTTGCATGAACTTCAATCGTAACTCTCATGATGTCTAAATCTATACATTTATTGATAGAGCACAACCTATCATTGCATTGGAAAAATAGGTCTAGTTGTTTCATTGTTTGCTTGTCCTAACATAGCCCCTTGCTTATTGATGATAGTAAGGGTAAATTTCCATTGTTGAGAAGAAAATGATGGAAAAAGGATTTGTGGAGAAAACAAAATGGAAAACAGCTCTGAAGGTAGAGACTAAAGACTTTATTTTTGAAGAAATGTGGATTAAGGAAGACTTAGCCTAAAGATAAGGGAACAGAAGATGGCTACGATGCTTGTGGAAGGAACTGAGATGATTGGCTGGCTAAAAGTGTTCCTCTCTAATGCAACAATTAAAGGGGAGTAGTGTATATGGAAAGAAAATTTATCCCAGATGGGTAAAAGGTACGTAATGCAAAGTAAGAGGAATGTAAAGGGATCCCTCATATCACTTTCTGAATATTTTGCTAAAGGAAAGAAGAAAATGGATTATTTTACTGAAAGAAAAAAACAATCAAGGTAGAAAGGAGTGGCTAATAATTTATCAAACTTCCTTGACAGAAGGAAAATAGAAAAAATAGAGATGATGGAAAAAGGAGACAATGGCCAAAGTTTGTATGCTAGCATTCCTAACCACCTATGGAAGAGGAACCATAAAAGGAGCTCCTTGCATTGGCACATAGCAGTAGTAATCCCTCCTTAATAGAAGATAGGAAGTCAAGGCATTAGGATAACATGCTAATCTTAAAAGTTGAGAAGAGGGTACTAGACTGGAGAAAAGTTGTAGAACTCTTGAAGATTAAGTTGTGCTTGGAGAAGACTTTTATTTTAACTCCATTTGATCATGAGAAGGCAATGTTGGACCCTCTTGAAAATCAGGTAAATGTTGAAGCTTATGTATTCAGGACGTTCTAGGAACCTTTACAATTTTTAAATGGTCTCCATGCTCCAATTCCATGTTCTTCTCAATTGAAGATAATGTGACTATTCGGTTAGTTGGGTTGCCATTCCATCTGTGGAATTAGGAAATTGCAAACTCAATTGCTCTATTGTGTGGTACTCGACTAGATGGTGTTTTCTGGGGCGATCGATGTAGTGCAGTTCTTCTTCTTAGTAGAGTAAAATTAGAAGAAATACCGAGGAAGGTGACCATTGATGGGAGGATTATTACTACCAGTGTGCTTAGTAATCTCCATTGAAGATGCCCTGTGGAGGGAGGCAAGACAAGAGGAAAATGAAAGGGTTGAAAGGATGGTGCTATGTGTCAGTCTAGAGATGGACAAACAAAAGTAGATGGAAACTTTCACCAAAATGGAAAGACAACTTTTAAGTATCTGAAAGGTTCTAGGTCAGAAGAATGGTATAAGACATGAGCAACAAGGCAAGGGTGTGACTTTCAATAGAATTTTTGTTCAAGCATTATCTTCTGGCGCGAAACTGAACAATTTGAATGGGTCAAATAAATTAAACATACTTGAAGGGATGTGTGATTCGAAGGGGGCAACTAGAGAAAAAGGGATGCAAATAGATGGGCTGAAACGGCATGTGGGGTTGGGTAAAGAAAGCCATGACTTAAGGTCGAAAGTACATGGGCCTAATCCAGATAGGCCAGCAAACAAAATTGGACCAATAGGTAGGAGGTCATGTGATCTTCTAAAACGTCATGTGATAGGAGATGGGATTCAAGCAACACTAGACGGATCTTACAGTATATTATCGTCCCAACCCAAGCCCAACCAAACTAAAGAACAGAGAGATTAGAAGACTGCGGGAGAAGTTTGGACATGGAAACCCAGGCTGGTATCCTATTATATTGACCCAGACAAACCAAACCCAAGGTACGATCAACAAACGGATAAGGAAGATGATTTCGATACATATTGGGTTAGCATCGATAAGGAGAATACAAATGATGAAGCCTTCACAGTTTCCCCTAGCCCAGGATGTGTGAAAAGTAAAACAAAAGCTTTGATTGATTCAATGGAGACGAATGGTCTAGCATTACTATTTGAAAAGAGTAGTATTGGATTAGAAGTAGGGGCAACGATGGTGGAAAAGATAAATCCTTCGAATGAGAGGGAAACTCAGTCAGAAAGGGACAGAGAACCAAACAACATACAAGATCAAGGACAAGAAGGAACGGTATGTAGTAAAACGCTCCCACTGGCTCTTGGAAAGGCAACGACAGATCCCTTACCCCTGTACTTTTCTCCAAGTATTGATCTAAAGAATGTCAGCCCTAGCAAAAGGCTAAGTTCCAGAAAACATAACTTTCCAAATCCTAGTGCATTTCCCTCACAGTTACAAGGTATGATGTCTCCTTTGGTTTTTATGGGTACTATTCTATCTTCTAGTCCTTTGCACACAAGAGGCACCATCCCGACATCCAAGTCTGCCACTACCAGTGTTTCGACAAAAGTGGTGGGTAGTGATATGATGCCGACTATTAACGAGGAGGAAGGTGATAGAATCTAGGAGATGATCTTGGATATTTTTAGGATCTTAGTGAAAGATGAACTAGAAAATGAGAGGAGAAAGGGTGGGAGGGTGACAAACCTCATTCTAGGCCAGGAGAGGTGTGGAAGGAGTTTGAGTCTTTGATTACAAAGAAAAAAGGGTCACAAAAAAGTACTAGTGGAGGTAGGGTTAAAAAAAAGGGTGAGAAAGGAAAAGTTGAGTTAAGTGCACAAAAGGTTCTAAGTAAGGTTACAGGAGGCTCAAACAAGAAAAGGAAGAAGTTAATTGAGGTGGAAAAGTTGTGATGTGATGTAGTGTATGATAAAGGGAGCGCTACAAGAAAAGATAGGAAAAAGGTAAAGCAGAGGGTGTAAGTGGTTTGGGAAGAGCAAATTTGGACTTCTCCAGTCACATAAAGATATTATGTGCTAATTCAAGAAGTTTGGGAAGATCAAATTTGGACTTCTCCAGTCACATAAAGATATTATGTGCTAATTCAAGAGCAAAAGATATTAAGCTGACCCAACTAAAAGAAGAGCAATAAGAGAGATGTTAAGAAAGGAGAAGCTAGACTTTGTGCTAATTCAAGAGTCCAAATTGATGGAAGTGGATAAGACAAATTTGGACTTCTAGGGGAATCAACTGGGCCATCTCACAATCATAGGGATCTTCTGGAGGAATCATTACTATATGGAAGAATGATAATTTTGAGTGCATGGAAGAATTAATAGGAAACTTTTTAGTCTCAATCAATCTAAAGAGAAAGACAGATGGCTTTGTTTGGGTTCTAACCAATGTCTATGGGCCAAATTCTTATAGGGAGAGAGAAGACTTTTGGGAAGAATTGGTAGCAATCAGGGGTCTGTGGGAGGGCCCATGGTGTTTGGGGGTGATTTCAATGTGATTAGGTTCCTTCAAGAATCAAATAACCCTATTCATAGGATTACTTCCAATATGAGAAAATTCAACATTTCTGTAGATACAAATGATCTAAGAGAGTTTTCCCTTCTTCAAGCAAAGTTCACCTGGTCCAATTGTCAAGAGACACATATTTGTTGCAACCTAAACAGATTTCTCTTTACTTTAAACTGGGAGGAAGGGTGGCAGAACCTAGTGGTTAGGGCCTTTCCTAGAACTACTTCGGATCACTATCCTATCAGCATCTCTGAAGAAAGAGTGAGAGGAGGGCCCTTCCCTTTTAGGTTTGAGAACATGTGACTATTACATCTAGATTTCAAATCAAAAGTGAAAGAATGCTGGGAAGAAGACCAAGTGGAGTTTAGATGGAAAGGTTTTAGATTTTACAAAAAACTGCAAAGGTTGAAGGGCGGGATTAAAGAGTGGAATAAGGAAGTATCTGGGCCATTGGAGGAAAGAAAGATGCACATCTCATATAGAATAGGGGAATTAGATGAGATAGAAGGGGAAAGGACAATAAGAGAGGAAGATAAATCTGAGAGATGGAGACTAAAGCTTGAACTGGAAGATATTTTGAGGAAAGAGGAGATTTGTTGGAGACAAAAATCTAGATGTCGGTGATTAAAGGAAGGTGATGGCAATACAAGTTTTTTCCGCTTAGCAGAAAATGGGAGAAAAGAAGAATTTCTATTGTTCAGCTAGTGTGGAATGGGCAAACTCTAACTAGGGAGGAGGATATAGCACAAACTTTTCTGGATCACTTTAAAGGCATTTTTATTAGTCAGGGAGTTTCCAAAGAGCCACTAGAGAACTTTGTTTGGAAAAGAGGTCCTAAGGTGTTGATGGAATCCCTGGAAAAGGTTTTTGAAGTCCAAGAAATAAATCAAGCTATATTCTCTATGGAAATATCCAAAGCCCCGAGTCCATATGGCTTCCTAATGGATTTCTTTCAAGATTACTAGGAAATTGTGGGTGTTGATTTAGTGGAAGTTTTTGTTGAATTCTTTAAGAGGGGAAAATTCAACTCAGAAGAAAATTCCACCTTTATCACTTTGATCCCTAAGACATTAGAGGCCTCTCACCCAAAAGATTTTAGACCCATAAGCCTTGTGGGTAGCATGTACAAAATTGTCTTCAAGGTGTTAGCTGATAGGACTAAAAAAGTTCTTTCCTCTTTAATCTCTCCAAATCAATGGGCTTTTGTGTTTGAAATAAAAATAATAGACCAAATCCTTGTTGCAAACGAGTGTGTAGATTTTAAAAATTTGAGAAAGGAAAAAGGGCTAGGTTGCAAATTGGATCTAGAGAAAGCATATGACTTGGTGGATTGGGATTTTCTTCTAGAAGTGTTAAGGTTGAGAGGTTTTGGAGCGAGTTGGTGCAAATAGATAAAGGGTTGTATTTTCTCTTGTCATTATTCCATTTTGGTTAATGGAGTTGCCAAAGATTTCTTTCCAACTAAAAAGGGCTTTCGACAAGGTGACCCCCTTCCCCTTTCCTCTTCACTCTAATAGCAGATGTGTTTAGCGATTTGATTTCAAGGGCTGATGCCAACAATTTGATATGAGGTTGGAGAATTAGGGGAAATAATGTGGTGGTTACCCATTTACAATTTGCATATGATATTCTAATCTTCTATGAAGGAGAGATGGAGGAAATGACAAATTTATAAAGGATGTAACCCATTTTGAAAAGATCTCCAATCTTAAAGTAAACTGGACCAAAAGTTGTGTAGCAGGATTAAATAAGGAGAGAGGAGAGGTTGAAATCCTAGCTAGTTTGTTGTGATGTGAGGTAGGGAACCCGACTTTTGTTAGCTTCTAGGATCATGTAGTGGAAAGATTCACAAAAAGGCTTATTGGCTAGAAGATAAACTACATATCTCTAGGGGATAGTATAACCCTAATAAAATCAACTTTGACTAATTTGTCAGTCTATTACCTTTCAACCTTTAAGATCCCCATAAAAGTAGCCAATAAACTAGAAAAACTAATGAGAGACTTCTTGTGGAAGCCAGGGGATACAAAAAAGGATCATTTGGTAAAGTGGGAGGTGGTTTCAAGGAGTAGGGATAGTGGAGGCCTAGGGTTAGGAAACATCAAACTTAGAAATATGGAATTATTGGGTAAATGGCTATGGAGGTTTCCTTTGGAACAAGAGAACTTATGGCATAATGTAATTGTAAGCATTCATGGCATGGTAGATAACAGATGGGATGTTGGTCTTGATCCTAGGGCAACAAGGGCTTCTCCTTGGAAAGAAATTCATAGTTTGCCACCTTCTTTCCTTTCGCTAATCAAGTATGATGCTTGTATGGGTAATAAAGTACATTTCTGGGAGGATATCTAGCCTGGGGACGTTCCTCTCAAAGACAGATTTTCACATTTTTACTCTTTGTCCCTCAATAAAGAGAGAGTGATTTCTTTAGTGCTTGTTAATGAAAACTCTTGGGATCTAGAATTAAGGAGAGAGTTAAGGGATTATGAAAGGGGCTTAGTAGATGAACTAATCTCCCTTCTTAATACTACATTCATGGACCTTTCTTGTCATGACAGCAGGATTTGGTCAGAGTCCCCCTCTAGCTCCTATACCTGTGCCTCCTTTTTCTCCACCCTCCTTCATTCCTCACACCCAAGAGGCTCCTTTTCCACAAAGGAAGTCTGGTGTAGTCCTGTACCCCCAAAAGTAAGAGCATTTTGTTGGGAGGTGGTGCTTCAGAAAAATAATACTTTGGATAATTTACAAAAAAGAAGACTGAATCATTGCCTCTCCCCTCATGTTTGTTGCCTTTGTTTGGGAAACTGTGAGACAGTAACACATCTTTTACTTTCTTGTCCCTTTGGTTCTTGTGTATAGAATTAGTTTTTTTCTTTATTTGGTTGTAAGTGAATTCCTCCACCGGATGTGACAAGTCTTTGCAACCCAAGTTTCTTCCTACTTTCAAAGAAAAGGGGAAGAGTGATGTGGAGGGCAACAAGAACAACCATTCTTTGGTATTTATCAAAAGAAATGAATAATAGAATATTCCAAGGGGCACAAAGATCAACAGAACAAATCATTGACTGCGTAGCCATTAAAGTCATAGATTGGCTAAAAGTAAGTGATTTATTTAATGATTTTTTAGTGGATGATATACAAAGGGGCTGGTCAGCAGTGGCTAATGCTTCAACCAAACAACCTATCTTTCAACCTTCTTGGACACCAATAGCACAACAAATGGCAAAATTAAATTTTGATAGAAGCTCCATGAGTAATCCAGGACCTTCGGGAGCTAGGGAGTCTTTAGGGATGGGGAGGGCAGAATGGTGGCACTATACTCTAGTCCCATAGGAGCGGGAGACTTTATGAAAGCTGAAATTTTGGCTCTCCTACAAGGCCTGATATTTGCCAAGCAATGGGAATTTCAGAACTTGAAGGTAGAAGGAGACTCCAAATTGTTAACAGGGTGGCTGCAAACAAAGAAATTGGGTGTATGGAAGTTTAGATAGCAAATAAGGGAAATAATCTGTTTGGCAAGAGAAGTTCAAGTAGCATTCAAATGGGTAAGGAGATTGGCAAACTCTGTGGCAGATAACTTGGAAAAATAGGGGACTTTCAAGGAAAACTTCTTTTGGGTTGTACTATAACTCTTAATGTTATTTTGGGGTCAACACTCTTTGTCTGAGTGGTTGACAGTCTAAGATGTTTATTTAATATCCTTAATGAAAGTTACCATTTCCAATCAAAAAAAAATCTTAAATTACCCCTACTATTTATCTAATTGACAAATTGTACCCTTATTGTTTAACTATATTGTCTTAAACCACCCCTACTATTTCTAACAATTGACTAACTCTACCCATGTCGTTAACGGCCATTAATGTTCCATCAAAATCTGTATGCACATGACGTATATTTTTTTTAAATCCAATATCTACCCTTCACCCATCTTCTTCTTCTTCTTCTTCTCCATCTTCTTTATTTTAGCAGATAAATTGAGCTCTTCACAATAGCAAAGTATAGAAACCGGGTTGAAGGTAAGACAATTGTTTTAACCATTCATCAAACCCAATTTCCGTATTCTCAAGCTATTTGATCAAGTTTTCTGCTATCAAGTGGAACTATTCTTCACCATGGATCACTATTTTACCTTGAGGAGAGGCTAAAGAAAGCTGGCCACTGCATTCCTCGACATGTAAATGTGCTTGAGTTCACTCTTAATGTAACAGAGACTTTGGAGAAAGTTAATCGAGACCTAGAAGAAGATGAGCAAGAAGAGCAGCATTACTGAGAACCATATATGATTATGTTGAAGAAAAGCATTTGTTCTATCCAAATTCTTGGTTCCAAGAGGTCTTAATTCTAAGCCAGAGATTCTGGAAATAACACATTTAGAATCAAACAACTTTTCGTAGCAAGAATGATTCAAGCCATAGTAGACGGGGTAGTGTTGGGTACCATCTTCATGAATATAAACAATGACAGAAGTTGGGTCCATTACAGGCCAGATTGGTTGCTGCCTCTCCTTTCCCCACCTACGAATGAAATATTGAAGCTGCCAGAGATATATGGTTCAACAAGGTAGATGTTAATGGATGGCTCAAAGCATTTGCAACCCATCCACCGATAAGAAACCCAAAATCATGGGCCCAGAAAACTGCTATTGCATTTACCTCTACTACACCAGCGAATGAACAATGGGCAAGGGACTGATGGATGGTTATGGGAGTCCAAAATGATGAAGAGAAGGATAAGAGTGATGGTGAAGGAAATAAGGTCGAAAAATCAATAATCTGTATGCTAGAGGTGGGTAAAAATGCTGAAAGAATCTCAACCATAAAAGGGCACTATTCTCACAGGTGCTGAAACCATCAAGGCACCACTGGGGTGGTAATTGCTTTGTGATTGTAAGTGATTACTGTGAAAGCAATGGTAGTTGTTAAATGGAGAAGGGTTGGCAGACCAAAAAAAGAAGAGGGTAAGAGAGAGAGAACGAGAGAGAGAGGGAGAGGAATGAACGAGAGAGGAGGGGTGGGTTGGGCAAGCAATGGGATTCCAAAATCCGTCTTTGTCTCCGATTTCGACTCCATCTTCTATGCACCCACTAGATGCCACCTTCTTGGAAGTTAGGAGAGTTGTCCATTTGGTTGCCATTTCTTTATCTGCATAGGAAATCCCAAGATACCTAGATTTGCAAGAAACCCAGATCAGAAAAGCAAGAGTTCATAGGAACAATGATGCATGGAACTGGGAAGAAGGTGCTAATGTTTGAGGAAAGAAGGGCAGGATTTAATGGAAGGGTAAATTTGACCTTTAATTTTTTTTATTAGAATTTAGTGACAATGCAATTATCAGAAACAATAGAAGTGTGCAAGATAATAATTAATATAATTAATCAATTAACTCAATCATAAAGTCAGTTTAAGAAATTTGTCGTAATAGAAATTCTATTATTAAGTAAGGAATATAGAAGTTGTGACGTGGATAAGCTATCAGTTGGGTTAGGTTTGTGGTGGGGAGCCCCCTACATGTGAGAGGATCACAAATATGTTAATGCATTATTACATATTTTCGATGGGATATTGTAAATAATAGATTGAATTAAAATTGGGAATCTCATAATAATAAGTCCACTAATGAAATGAAATGATTAAGTATTATCGTGACGGTTCATTGAATGCATGAGCATTAAATGTATGTCAGAGTTATTATCAAAAGTGTTATTTTGCAAAATTGGGAACCTCGTAGTACAATTTTATAGGCATGTCTATTATGTCAAGTGACATATGGTGCCTCACGTGTGCCTTTGGGTTTGTTCAAATAACTTGGGGTTAAGGAAAAACCCCATTCAATTTGAATAGTATTTGATCGTTTCATCTTCTTCATCACATTTATAGTTTTACTCTGTCTGCAACTGCCATCTTCTTCACCTTCGACAATCAATTTATGAAGATGACGGTGGCAGAGAAAATCTACTTTGGCTGCTGCCTCAGTTCACCCATTTGAAGTGTTTCTGGATCATGTAGATGTTGAGAATCTTTCGAAGAAAGCATCAGAGTTAGAGGATCAAGAGACTGGTAAAGGGTCTTATCCTCCTGTGCCGATTTTAATGGGGTCATAAACACAAGGGATTTGCTGTGTTTCTATGATACATTTCAGAAGGAGATCATCTTTTTTCTGCCAAGAGTTTGATGGTGATAAGTATACGAATGGGCAAACTAGGTTTTGAACAACCTAATGTAGAGTATTTCCTAATTTCGATTCTTCATAAAGTTTTCGTGAGAATTGGATGCTATCTCTTTTCTCTTCTATAGGTCTAATAAGGATAACTTTATGTGCTAGTGCAACAATGTGTAAATTCATGCCAAATCAAGATTAGTATGTGTGATCAACTATCCTTTTTCTTAGGCAATTGTGAGGTAGTAAAGCCATGGCAGATAATCTACCTTTGTGGTGTTTTATCTCACTGGCTTTGTAGTTGCAAGTATAAATGCCTGTGTGTACTCTTTTGGGGCTGATTAGTTTGAAGATTGGAGTAAAGATTACAAGTCTTAATCATTTTCTTTTAAGGGTAACATACTTAAGCTACCCCTATGTTTTAAAAAATGGACTAAAATTTATCCTATTATTTAAAAATTACTTAAAGTACCCTTAAGTTTTTTGACAATTGACAATCACTAACTGTTAATGAAAAGATTGAAAAAAAAAAAACTATTTTACATTTCAATCTTCTTCAAATTTTCAAAATTCTACCATTTGGATGTTAGAGCTTTCTTTAATGGCTTTTCAACAAAATGTAATTAAATATCGTGCTTTGAGTCTATGAAAGCACATCAAACCCAACTGACCTTAGCCCCCCCTTCATAATGATTGTTTCTATTTGTAGGGAGTGTGTTGTTACACCCTCTCTATGTGTTTGACATCCTTTTGTGCAAGAAAAGCCTACAACCCTCCTGGTTATAGCTTTACTTACCTACATCAATGCAACATTAAAAGGGTTCCTCCTTATTTTTCTAACAATGGTTCACTAATACTATCAAATTAGAGGGGACTATAAGCTAAGCCCGTGATGGATCTTGATACTTTGGTTGTTGTTATCAGCCTTTTCATTTCTCGAGTTGGGATTCCATACACGTTGATTATTGTTATCACTATCTTATAGATTACAAAGTTTTTCCATACATGTTTGAGTTCATTTTGTATTATTTATTTATCAATTTTGCATTAAATTAATTTATTTTATTATGTAAGATGTTTGTCTTATTACAATTTTAAATGTCTAGGGGGGGGGGGGGGGGGCAAGTGCTTGAAGGTATGGCAACGTTGGAACTACTCCATTACTTGGAATCCGTGAAAGCACATTAATATAAAATACCATATATGTTATTGTTGTTTCCATTAATGGAACCATTTACACAGTTTGAGTAGAAAAACATTAGGGTATGGAAAGAGAATTTGGGGAGAGACAACACATGTTGATATTCACCTTAGGAAACATAAATCTACTAGTAATAGGGATGACAATTTTCCTCATAAAACCGAGGTTGTGTCATGCCTTGCCCCGAATGGGTCAGGTTTTCCCTAATCTTGAATGGAAACAGGGAAAATAGTTTTGCCCCAAACTGGAAAAGGATTTGTATATAATTTCTCAAACTTGATGATAAATTAGTAAAACATTCCTAGGTTTAATATTATTTTTTAAAATATCTCAAAGTTCTCTGTTAAATTCCTAAAATCCCATAATTCCATTTATAAAATACCTCTAAATTTTTATAATACAATTCCTAAAATACCCTCAAATTCACATAATCCTATTTCTAAAATATCCTGAAATTAAATGTAGTAGAGTATCTTGGTTTCAAGGTGGGGATGGGGAGGGGGTGCCCTGCCCCAAACCTGCCCTATTGCCATTCCTAGTCGGTGATGTGTTGGCTTTAAGCATTAATAAATTGATTCCAAATAATAGAACTAGTGTCTAAACTTTTTTCACAAACCCAAAATCTTGTTTTCTTTTTGCACGTGAAAATATGTTGTGCACCACCAAAAAAATCATTTAAGTTCACAACAATAGCACGATTTTTCAATGTTTGTTAACAAAAAGTTACAATGATGAAGAGGTGGGAGAAATAAAAAACAATGTCTGCCATTTGGTCTTATTTTGAAAATTTGAAGAATAATGAAAGGCAAATTGACCGTAAAATGGTAGTTTTGAATTAAGAAAAACTATATAAATCATTTAAGTTCCTATAAATCCATTTATAGAAAAGAACATAATGTTGAAGCAAGAATTCTACTTACCAATCCAAATAAAGCTACTAGGAAGATCAACAAACATAAGAAACAGCATTCTACTTATTAGACCATACAAAGCCATTACACAAAAGAAGCCAGCACCTAACAACCAATGAGCATTCACAAAATTAAAATAAATAAATAACAACCAACAAATCAGCTTGACCTATGAAAGATATTAACACCACAAACAAAGAATCCCCAATAGTCACAACACAACCCAGAAAACTACCAACATTGACCATAGAAACCGATATGCATCAAGCAACTTTCAAGCCTGATCTATTCAACAACCAAACACCCCCCCCCCCACCCACACACACACACACATTAACAAATATAAGCTTACCTTTTACATGGGTATCGTTTTTGTTTTATCAAAACAAAAAGGACCTTGATTTGTTTATTTGTTGCTTTATTTTTTTTTTTTTCTTTGTATTGGCTAAGTCACATTAAGGCCATTCAATTGGATGATCAAACTTAATTTCAAGTCTTCAACAATAGAACAACCAAACAAGTCCATTGGGTAAATGTCTAATTACAATTCCATTTTTATTAACTTAATAATATTAAAACATTTAAATCAGTACTAATGAATCTTCGATTCTCATAGAATCATAGGATTATTCTAATATACATAATCTTTTATTAATTTAATATCATATTTTAGCAAATTTTTGAAAAATCCTAGGTGCACTTAATTTCTTTTGGTGCATATGATCATTTAATTACCTTCTTCCTTACTATTTGTCTTTCTATTTGTGCAACTTAGTCTAGATTTCATTGGAATTTTTGTTATTTCTCATGATTGCATTGGTGCAGCAACATGAGCCTATTGACAAGTAGGCCTTGAGCCTAAAATGTTACTTCTTTTTTCAATTCTATATTCTTTATTTTCTTTTGTGTTCTGCATTTTTCCTAAATCATCAATCGTTTTACACCTGATACGGATACCACAAGTGTAGATCCCAAGGTGGAAGTTTACACCCAAATCAGTTCTAAACTAGCCTTCATTGAAGATGGCATAGTTTGTACATGAAGCCGGTTCAACAATACTAATTTTAGCAAAACTGTAATCCAACTTTCTTAAATCGAATGAGGTAAGTGAATCTGATTTTCTTCAATGTTTTTCTTGTAAAAACTAGGAAGAAAATTGAAATAAGTCGGTTCTAATAAGCCTAGGCCATGATAGGGTTTCTTAGAAGACAAAAGAAAAGAAGAGAGAACAAGAGAGAGTGGTGTACTATTCTGGTTCGCCCCCTTCTTCTTTTATCTCCTTATGGAGCATTCTCCTAATCAAAGTAGGAGATTATCCAAATCTAATTTGCATTTGGACTCTATTAATAGATAAGCCTTATCCTCTTAAGATGATGGGTGTTCCATACCCATTTCTAAACCCATATTCGACCCAAAGCAAGTTGTCATGTAACAACTTACTTCATCATATTAATTATAGGCCTTAGCTCATCTACTTCAAAGGCTTATAACCTAAGATATTGCATGACCACTTTAGGCCTGATACTATATCGCGTAAGACCCCATAATGATCTCACATAAGCCCACATGGGTTCGGCCCAACTTCTGAAAGAGGCTAGGCCAAATTCACTGTTTAGATTAGTGAACCCTTGACCTAATCAGCATTGGTCCAATTTGAGTTCAACATTTACACCAAAATGATCTTCGGGTTCAGCCACCCTATGAAGATCCAAGGATAATAGACTCATGTAAGACAAAGCCCATCAGGTAATCTACACTATAATGGTCTCTTACACTTAACCTCTCGGCCCAAAATGATTACAACACTGCCCGACAGGAAAAGACCTCTTCACTAGCTACAAAGTACAATGTCACACCCTCTACTCAAATGGATCCAGGGATTAAAACCTTTTGCAAACCTTTTCTTTAAAATAGTAATATATATACATAACATATAAATATATTTTGCAAAACCATATTTCAAACATAGGTGCAATCCATTGCTAGTAGTTTAGGTTTTCATCAGAGAGAGTATAAACTCTGATATTCACTTTGTCTGATAAAGGGGCCAACCCTATCACTATGATCACTCACTTAGGTGAATTCTTAAACTGCCCCAACATACCCAAGTATTTGATCCTCGATGGATCTCATTGTTGACATATCAAAGACATCTCAATCCAACACTTAGTACAGTACCATAATTAAGTGTAGGATATGTAACATCAGAGAGAGTATAAACTCTAATATTCACTTTGTCTGATAAAGGGGCCAACCATATCACTATGATCACTCACTTAGGTGAATTCTTAAACTGCCCCAACATACCCAAGTATTTGATCCTCGATGGATCTCATTGTTGATATATCAAAGACATCTCAATCCAACACTTAGTACATTACCATAATTAAGTGTAGGATATGTAACATAATCAAGTTGAGAATATTTTAAACTAACATGAGTCTCTTAAGTGTCAAATTTAAGGGGTAATGCATAAAAACATAGTAATATTGGCATAAAATAACAATGTAATTTATTCATTTACAAAAAAATGTTTATGTACATCAAACTGATTGGAGTTAAGAGCATACACTGTCTAATAGCTCCCACTTACACTTAGGTCTAATTAGATATAAGCCTAAGTCTCATACTATCCACATGTTCTTTAAACATTTTTTTGTGTTGGTGGCTTATTTAGTGGGTCTCCCACATTTTTTGCTGATGCTACCTTCTAAATCTAGATGCTTTCTCTACCGATAATCTCTCATAAAATATAATACTTCCTTTCGATGTGTTTTGACTTCGAGTGGACTCTACGCTCCTAAGCCTGAGCAATGACTCTAGTATTGTCATACAATAGTAGAATGGGTAATGTTACAGATGGTACAACTCCTAATTCCTAAATAAACTTATTCATCCAAACCACTTAATTGGCAGTTTCATTTACGACAATGTACTCAGCCTCGATTCTGGAGTCTACTATAAACCCTTGTTTGTAGCTCTTCCAACTAACTGCAGAGCACCCCATCACAAAAATATATCTAATGTACACTTCCTCTCTTCTGGATCAAACTAGAAGTTGACATTTGTATAACTAATCATATATCTGTAGTGAACTACCATCGAAGACAAGACAATAGTCTTTGGTTCTTCTGAGGTATTTTAGTATATTCTTTACAGTTGTATAGTGTTCTTGTCCTAGATTGGATTGATATATATTCACTATAGTTACAGCATGAGAAATGTTTATCCGAGTGTACAACATAGTATACATGATGCTTCCTACAGCTAAAGCATAGGAAACCTCTCTCATGTCCTCTGTCTCCTCAGGGGTCTTAGGTGGCATTCCTTTGGAAAGAGCGACTCCATGCTTGAAAGGAACTAATCCCTTCTTGGAGTTCTGCATGTTGTATCTTTTGACGATCTTGTCAACATAAGTAGCTTCTCTAAGATCTTTCATGGAGAATTTCTATAAAAGCCATGCCTTCACTGTGGTTAACATTCTTACATCATTTCCAATGAGAAAAATGTCATCTACATATAGAACCAATAATGTAACATTATCTCTCCCTATTTTTCTGTAAACACAGGGTTCATCAGGATTTTGCTTGAAATCAAATTCTTTGACTGTTGAGTCAAACCAGATGTTCCAAATTCTAGAAGTTTTCTTTAATCCATATATGAATCTATCAAGCTTACATACCATGTGTTATTGACCCTTGACAATAAAGCCTCCCAAATGCTGTATATAGATATCTTTAGTAAAATCTCCATTTAGAAACACAATTTTGACATCCATTTGCCAAATTTCATTATCATAGTGTGCAACTATATCTAATAGTATCCTAATGGATTAAAGTATTACCATAGGTGAAAATGCCTCCTCATAATCGACTCTTTCTTTCTGAGTGTAACATTTCACTACAAACCGAGTTTTGTAGGTCTCAACATTTCCATCAAGGCCATTTTGTAAATTCATTTGCAACCGATTGCTCTCAACCTAGGAGTGGGTTTACAAGAGTCCAAACTCTTTCTTGATCAAAGCCAAAACGTATAGGAAGTTTAAAAACACGGATAGATCTTTTAGGCTGAATATTGTGATCTAGAACTTGTAGACTAACTCCCATTACATCTAAGCCCTCCTCAACAAGAATGACTTCTTAATGATGATTACTCAGGATGTAGTCTTCTTCTAAGAAATGGGCATTTTGACTAAGAAAAATATTTTGTTCTCATTGGTTATAGAAGAGATATCCAATAGCCTTTGGAGTAACCTACAAATAGGCAACGACTTGTTTTAGATTCCAATTTGTCTACACTTGTTTTTTTGACATGTGCTTGACAAGCCCTTTACTAGGTTGGTTGATAGGGGCCCATAAAGAGATTGTAATGACATAATAACCGACCCTTTTGAGTAATTGTCTATTATATCATCTCTAAAATCATAGATAGTATATCTTTCATTCAATACCATTCAACATTACACTTTTGTGATAGCTACTGCATGACCCCCAAGCTTCAAATTAGTTCATATATCTTATCTTGGTAAATATTTACCACATTCGTTGACATTGCATTATATTAACAAAGGGTCATTTACGGAGAGCATGATGACATAATAACAAGCCCTTTTGATTAATTTTTCATAAAATAATTTTCGATGAATCATGCTATTCAAATGAAATTTGTCATGTCATACCTAATGAACTCAAGAAACACCTCAGACCCAACTTGGTAACATTTTAGTAGGTTGATAATTAGGGCATGCAACACCGTTATGGAATGGTACCTAAAAAATAACTAATACACCAACTAATAATATACATTCAACTCATTATCAAACAATATTATGCATATGTAATGGTTGTTATGTGTCATCAAATTTAAAATTAACACCTTAACCCCATTTTGGTGATTTCTTACTAAGTTGGATAATATGACATTGTATTGCTAAATGATCATTAAGGAGAATAATTGATGGTATCATGTCTCTTTAAGTTAATTCCTTTGAAACATGTTATCCAAAATGAGGGTAGCCATGTCGTCCTCATTAAACTTTACCAACACTTTAGACCTATCTTGGTATAATTTACCAACCTCGCAATTTATTTATGCAATGACTTTGGGTGGCTAAAATATAACTAACACCACTATGCCTAGCTAATGGCTATCCTCATTTTGATAGTATGATTCATGGGAATTAATTAAAGGGAAGTGACATCATAGTGTTGATTATTGTGTGTAAACCATCTCTTTAATGACCATTTGGCAATATAGAGCCATATATACCGACTTGGTAAACTTACCAATGTGGAATTAAGATGTTAATTTCAAATTTGAGAACATATAAAAACCATCGAAAATGTATAATAACGTGTGATAATGAATGAAACAATTAAAAAATAAAAACCATCACGCGAAACCATAGTTACATTTTTTGTTACCCTCCCATAGTGTCATTATTGCCTTGATAGCTAGCCTGGTAAAGGTTTACTAAGTTAGGTCTACAGTGTTGAATTAGTTCATTGCCAAAGGCATGCCCAATCTCATTTAGATAGCATGAATCATAAAAGTGATCTCAGGGAAAAATGCCATTCATAGTTTACCATTAATTTAGTTTGGAACATCATTGTTGTGTGTCTTCATTATTGAATTCATCTTATCAATACTATATAATTTTTTTTACCAATATGGCAGTTAGGGCATGTAAAGCCAAAAATCAAGGGGGGTAAATTCACAAACTAACACTAATAAGAAGTTGCTATTACTTTTCCAATCATTGCAACCAACATCTCATGCTTATCTAAGTAAACTTTTCTATTGGCAGTTATAACAAATAACACCAGCATTTGAGAAGGCTATGCGAATAATATTTGGCAATTCTATATCCTTGTTTAAAAAGTCAACATTATGCTTCAAAAGGGCAACAAAAGGTTCATGTTCTTGTTAATCAATTTAACCAACCATATTATGTGATATAAATCGAGTCTTAATGGTGTAGCATGAATTCATACTGAGAATGGTAACGACTTTTCCATTGAACTAAATCAATACCTTGATCCCATCTTGGTACATGTTTACTTAATTAGAAGTTAGGACATTCGAGGCATATATGAGTATGATCAAAGTGATATTAACATTGTTATATGTAGTTTATGTTCAATTTATTGTAAAACAACATTGAACATCCATGAAGATTTCCATGTATTTTCACTCATTAAATCAATCCATCAATCCTATCATATTAAATTATTACAAAGATGACAATTAAACATATAATATCAATATGGATAGGGTAAGTACACAATATGTAAAATTATTATATCAATACCATTAAATTTTGATGTTAAAATACCTATGGTGGTTTCCATATATCCTTGCTCTTGAAGTAAATCATTTAATGTTATATTGATAATTTTTTACCAATGGTGACACCTCTATAAGAGTTTGTATGTAACCTTGCTCTTAAAATTAAATTTTTAATTCTATCTTGGTAAATTTTAACCAAGTTGACAATTAACACATTTAAGTCTAAAGGATAATCAAAATTTAATTAGAGACATCATGTTCTAATATATTAAGTCATCATCATGCAACATGAAAACCTAATGGGAGGTAATGTTCTGATTATTGAATTTAACCAATATTTAATACCCATCCTGATAAATTGTTTTACTATGTTGGTAATTAGAGCATCCAAGTCTAATCTTATTTCCATTTGTCTGAAAAATCATAGTGAAAAGTAGAAAGAGAAAGTATTCAAATAGATACATTCAAATAAAATTGACTTAGATTTTACCAGAGAATTATTACAAAGACAAAACTATGATGTTCTAAAAACAAGAAATTTGAATTTTATTAGCAAGAGAATTATTACAAAAAGTGATATGGTATTGTGATCAATTGCTTGAAACTATTTATGCTAACCATTACCAAATTGAGAGGTTTACAAACATTAAACATTAATCTCCTCGTAAAAAAGTATAAACATTGTCCAAGTATCTAATTATTTTCCGCACAACTTGTAAAGTATTACACCACTACTTACAGAAAATATAGCTATTATCAAAGTATATGATTTTTTTTTTGCACAACTTACAAAATATTACACCACTACTTATACAGACAATACAAAGTATCTAAATATTTTTTGTACAACTTGCAAAATATTATACCACGGCTTATAGAAAATAATCATTAACAAAGTATCTGATTTTTTTTTTTGCACAACTTGCAAAATATTACACCACTACTTATAAAAAATATATACACTACTCAAAATATTCAAAAGTATAAGATATGAAAACTACTAAAAGATAATGCAAAAAATTGTACTTGTGCTTATAATATTTGGGAATGTATCCAACTAACCAATTGAATCTTGACAGGTGCACTCATAGTGACCATTTTCTCCACAATGATTATAAGGCACTTCCCTTCTTTCAATTGGTTGTAAGTCAATTCTTTTAGTTCTAATTCGACCAGGTTGACGTTTTTGCTTTAGTGGCAACATGTTTAAAACATTATGGTTAGCATTATTGCTCATAGAAAAAAATGACTCATTACTAAAATCAGGCATATCTAAATTAGACATTACATGTATATGCTTTGAGTAAATTGTTTGTTGAGTTTCTTTCAAATAGTACTATTCAACAAAATCATAAATGTTTAAGCCTAATAAACTAATGGCACGACATGCATATACATGGTAACCTAACCATTTGCCATGTCTTACATGAATAACTTCTAGAAGTCAAGTACATTGTTTCTCATTTTCCCCTATACCTAATGTCAAATTCATCAATCCCATATTGTGTACCTCAAATTTATGGAATCTAAAATGTTAAACTTAAGAAAATCCTCTATATTAGGGCCCACTAGTTGTTTATATCCCTTAGCTTCACATTACCTCATAAATATCAATTCTATAATTTCAAGCAAATTGTGTTGACCAAAGACATGATAGGTTGTTTTCATGCCTCTAGCAGTCATACGTTAAATGACTCTACGAGATTAGAAGTAAACTTTTGGTATTGTCTACCCTTGAATAAAGAATTAATTTGCCCAATGTGATGGATCACTACCCATTATCCAATCATAGATATCTATATTCTAATTATATATATAAATACACCCCCCAAAACACCAGAAGAAATTTTCTCATTTTTTGAAATTTTTATTTTTTTATTCCATGTCATTTTTAAACATCCAATGCGATTTTCTCCTTCCCCATAAAAGTTACCTAAAATCTCTCTCTCTCTCTCTCTCTCTCTCTCTCTCTCTCTCTCTCTTTTGCTCTCACACGCTCCCAACAGCCTAAATAATATCATCTCCAAAAATTTCTCCTAAATTACCTCCCCTATTATCCCTCACTTTCTCCTAAATTATCTCCAATTTAATAGAGATTTCTCTCCTAAATTATCTCTATCCTATTTATCCTCTCCACCACTTTTTATCTATTTCTATCTAAAGAAAATTTGAATTAAAAAAAATAAAAACTATTTAATATTCTCACAAAATTATATAATAACTTTAAAATATTTATTAAAAATACAAAAAAATACTTATACTCTATCTCTCTTTCCTACACGTTCTCAATAACCTAAATAATATCCTCTCCTAAACTACCTCCCCCACTATCCCTCACTTTCTCTTAAATTATCTCTAATTTAATACCGATTTTTCTCCTAAATGATCTCTAATACTATTTATCCTCTCCCCCACTTTTTATATATATCTATCTAAAGAAATTTTGAATTAAAAAATAAAAAAATATATTTAATATTCTCACAAAATTATATAATAACTTTAAAATATTTATTAAAAATACAAAAATAGTTATAATAGATTTAATATTATTAATAATTTTATATTTTTACAAAATTATTTTTTTGGATAATTCAATTTAAATGTTATTCAAATAAATAAATGCTTAACATTAAAAATAAAATACTACTTAAATATTTTAATAACTAAATATCTAAAATAACAAAATATTTAATATTATTTAATAAATTTCAAACAAATAAAGGTCAAATGATAAAATTTTTTGAATATTATATATTATTTAAATAAGTAGATTTTTTAACTAACGAAATATTTAACATAACTATATTTTAAATAGTTAAAATATTGAAATTATGTAATAAATTACAAAACTCTTAAAACTAGAAAATAATTATAACATAATAACGAAATTATGTAATAATAGTATAAATTATAATTTTGTGGATTATTTATTGTTTTTTGTGATAAATATATTTTCAATAATTATATATAAATCTATTTTTTAACTTAACAAAAAAAATCAATAATTATTAGAGTTTAAACTATTGTCATTTAACATTTTAAGTTTAATTTGTTGTACTTACTGTATTTTTGTTATAATTTATTTATTAATATTTATTAGAGATTACACTATTTATTGACTAACTTAATATATTTTTAGTATTTATTGTATTTTTATTACCATTATATTTTCAAAAATTTTGTATTTTCTCTATAAATTTTCAATAATTAATAGAGGTTAAACTATTTTTATTTATCATAGATTAGACTATGAATTTAAATAAAATTAAGAGTGTTCACGGTTTGGTTCTGTTCAGTTGTAGGTTGTTTAGCCAATCAAATCGGCTTGCTTAGGTTGGGGAGTTGGTCACCTGAAACTATGAATGCTAACAGATCGAATTATATTCAAATTGGGCTATATCTGAATTCGATCCAATACTGTTAATTGCATGTCCCGGATATGATACACATGGATCTGAATTCGAATCCGATAAGGAAGTCAGATTTTCGGATCTGATTTGATCCGATTTGATTTACAAAAATTAATGAATTATTAAAATGAAATTAAAATATAACAATTTAAATAAATAAAAACAAAAACTACAAGTATCTTTTCAACTACTTTTATCATATATATACATGCATTTTATAAAAAGGTAAATAATATAACAAATTTACAAAAATGCAATATAAATAATATATTGATAAATGAACAAATAAGTAACATATCTTTGTGTATTATATATATTTATATACATAAATAAATAACATATATATTGGATCAAATCTTATCTAATTAGATAGATGCCGATGATTTGAATTTGATCCAATTTCTAATCGGATCTTATTATCTGATTTGATCTGAAGATTCGAAATAGGGCTATCTGATCCAAGAATATATGATCAAACTCCATATTGGATTATGATTTGATCCATTTGCACCCCTAGCCAAAACCAATTGACCATTAGTGAAATCCGACTAAATCAAGTTGTATAAGTTTGTGTCAGTTTTTGGTTTGGTTAGTCGGTTCAAAATATTTAAACTTAAAAAATAAATTTTAAAATTAAATTCATGATATAAAATATTTTAGACTAAAAAATATGGGAATTTTTTCACTTTTCTATATTAAAAAATTATATTAAATATATAAAATATAAATATATATTTATCATCAGGTTCAATTTTGGTCAATTTACAAATGGATAAAGCGAAACTGATCTAACTTGGTCAGATTGGGAAATTGTTGAACCAAAACCGGCAAAAAATACTAGAAAATTGACCAACTTGAATCGATATATTTGAAAGGTCACACGGCCCATTTAGTGGCAAGAAACATGCCTTGTTGAGATATATTGTGTATAAGTTCACGCTATTAGCGTCAACCTTCAAATCACTACACTTCATCAACAAATTCATTAAAATGCGTTTGGTTGTCAACACGAACCCCAATTATAGTATCCTCAAAAGTGCAATAATATAATAACACCTTGTACGAAGTTGCCATTTCTACATAATAAACATTATGAAAACATTGTCATAAATTAGAATAAAGACATGAATGTGTAAATTTAAATAAAGAGTATATAATCTTGTAAATATTATGAATCATAAATCTAATTTAGCACTATGAATTATTCAATCTATATTGATCTTTTATGAGACTCGTGTTAGTTTAGAATATTCCCAACTGTTGGATAGATTTGGAGAGTTCATCCTGCCAAGGCTGACACTAATGTCCTACCAAAGAAATTGGGGCAGTTTGTCTTAGCTGCTAGGATTAGACCCGAAACACATGTAGTATGTGTTTGGTTATAACACTGAACCCGGACCATTTTCCAGTTATGTCCTAAACCCTGGAGATTGATGGGCAAAACTAGAAAGTTACGCATAACCCCTAGACTTGATTATGGTATTGCACTAGGTGTCGGATTGGACTATCTTTGATATTGCCAATCAGTGAGATTCATTGAGGGTCAAAATCTAGGTATGTTGGGGCAGTCTAAGAAATCACTTAAATGGGTGATCATAATGATAGGGTCGGCCTCTTTGTTGGACAAAGTGAATGATAGGATTTACACTCTCTCTGATGGAAACCTAAACTACTGGTAGTGGATTTCAAGTGTGTTTGAGATTTGGATTCCTTATATATATATATAATGTTTACAAAATGTTGTAATTCCCAATATCCATTCGAGTAGAGATTATGACACTACACCTTGTAGCTAGGGGAGATGTCCTTCCCTGTCAGGCAGTGTTTTATCATTATGGGCCGAGAGGTTAAGTGTAAGAGACCATTATAGGGCTAATTACCTGATGGGTTTTATCTTACTTAAGTTTATTATCCTTGGGTCTTCATGGGATGGTTGAATTCAATGATTATTTAAGTGTAAATGTTGGGCCCATTTTGAGTCCATAGTGATGTGCTCAGGGGTTCACTGCATTAAGCAGTGAATTCGGCTAGACCTTTTCACAGAGACTGGGCCGAACCCATGTGGACTTATGTGAGGTCATTGTGGGGTTCCACGCCACACAAATCAGGCCTAACTTGGCCAAGCAATACCCTTGGGTCGTGAGCCTTCTAGCTGATGGATCTAAAGCCTATAATTAATATGATTAATTAAGATGTTCCAAGATAACTGTTGTCATGTGACATGGGGCGAATATGGGTTTGGAAGTGGGTATGTAGCACCTAGATCGAAATTAGATTTGGATAATCTCCTAATTTGATTAGGAGAAGTGTTCCATAAAGAAATAAATGAAGAAGGCAAACTGATCAATAACACCTCTCAATTCTGTTCTCTCTTCTTCTTTTGTCTTCCAAGAAACCCTAGTTCGACCATGACTTTTGGGATTGATAGAGATCAGTTTTCTCTCTAACTTTTGCAAGAAAAATTTAGAGAAATTCCGTGCCTCCCCAATTCGATCCAACCAGTTGGATTGCAATTTTGCTAAAAACTGCATTGTTGAACTGGCTTCAAGAGTACACTATGCCATATTCAGTGGAAGTTGGTTTTAGGACTGATTTGGATGTGAACTTCCACCTTAGGATATGCATTCGTGGTATCCGTATCAGGTATACATCTCCCATTTTGTTTGATTTCAAATCTTGTCCAATTCAGTGCAAGACCAATCCAAGAAAAATGCAGTTTTTCGAAACATAGGGAATTGGATTCCTAAAAGGATAACAAAATTTTTAAAATTTCGCCCAGCCATCTAGCATGGTTCGGCCATCCATATGATAGATCATAACCTTTCATTTAGTTCTTTTTCTGAAACCCAAATGAAAATTGCACCATCCTTCATTTCACCACCATGAAATCATTGAGAAAAAAGAAAACCTTAAGACCATGCCTATAATGTACTAGCTAGTGTTTAACAGAACTAAACAATACTAAAATGGTTTTAAAAGTGCAAGAAATGATACCCACACTCCATCAATTTTTATCAAAACATGTACAAAATAATATGATGGAATAAAAGAGATAACATTAAAAATAATAAAATAAAATCTCCCCTAGCTCCCACAATCTACCCCAACTTTAAATATACATTCAAGAAGTGGCTAAGAGTCCATTGAATTCCAAAGTGCTCTAGTTCACATTGCAAGAACTACAGTCATATAAAGATGACACATTTCATAGTACACTATAAAATGTGTTGATTATGATGCTCAAACATCTATTGGACAATGTGATGATGGTTGTAGGGATGTGAATCATTAATCATTACAATATATATGCTTGAACCATAATTTAATCATAAAGAAAAACGTTCACATAGAAAGTACAAAAAAAAATCCTTATAAAAAAAAAGATCACGCTACTCTGCATTTCATCTTTTGCATTGTTTTCAAATAAGATTTCTATGATAGATGCATTTAGAAATTGGAAAAGGAAAAACTTTATCATCATTCCCTTCATTTCTTTAGGATATAATTTAGTTTAAATGCCTACTTGCATTTGATTATTTAAATTAAAACAAACAAATTTAATGTTATCTCAAAGAACATTACCTTAAAATAAATCTTGCAAATTAATTGTATTGAAGCAATTGATTTATTGTCACCATCTTCAGGTATTCATTGCACTAAACATCTATTTGTTTATTCAGATGTTGCACCCACCTGGTTTGAGAATGAGAGAGAAATGAAATGAACATGAGAGAACACCTAATTCAAGAAATGTGTGCACCTCATGATACATTAAATGCAAAGAGAGAGAAGATGTGTAGCTCATGATAGATGAATCCTTTTTTTTTTAAGTAGAGAAAGAGACAGATGGAGGGAGGGAGGAAAGAAGAGGAGGAGAAAAAAATTAATTTAGCTGGGGTGGGAATATGACATGGAATCCATGTTGGACTGCCACCTAATAAACATAGTAAAAATATTTAGTTGGGGTGGGAATCTATCCCAAGTTTAAAAAAAAAAATTATCTTAGATGTATTTTTTTAATCTACATTGACTTGACTGGAATTCAAAAATCTGAAATGAGTTTGCTCGTACTTTTCCCAAGAATGGGTGTGCACATAATAACTAGCATTGTTATGTAACATAAATATAATTTTAATGTTGCAACATTAAATCCAAATGAAAGATGCTTTATCCTATAATCAATGATATGCCTCACACTCATCTTGGTAAAGTTTATTAGATTAGTAGTTAAGGTATTTAAAGACAATGTAAGAGCATGATTGATCTAACACTATCGTGTTGTTGTTTATAAGTATCACTATGCAACATGAATGGTGTCACATCTTTTTCAATCAATTTAACTAATAACTTAGCCCGATTTTAATAAATTTTTACTAAAATAGTAATCAAGACATATAAAGCTAATACAATGATAGGTGAGCATACAATTACTGACATTATTATGTGACAAATCAAATCATGATGTTGCATCATTAAATCTAAGTGAGGATAGTTATATCCTTATCAATGAACTTAATCAATGAATTGCACCCATTTTGGTGACAATTTATCAATTAGGAAGTTATGACATTTAAGAACAATGTGAGAATATAATAGAATTATTGTAATTCACATTATTATGTGTAGTCTACATTTGATTCATTATAAAACAATATTGAACATTAATGATGGTTGCTATGTGCCATATTTCTTGAAATTAATTGACACTATTATATTGTTGTTCAAAAGACTCTCACCATGCAATATGAAAGGTAGATAAAAGTGTAATTTCTTGCTAATAGATGCAACCGACAACTTAAACCTATCTTTATACATTTTTATAAGATTGGCAATCATGGTAAGTAATGCCATGATTGCAATACTGAGCATAAATAATTAATAAGTAATAAGCATATAATATATGAATCATTTGTAGATCCATTAAGTTATTCTTTAGTTCTCTCTTTTCCTTGTTATATTTTATTTCTAAGTCAATGAAATGACATAATTATGACTGAAGTATTTTATTATATTTCAAGGGAGATATTTGAGGGCATTGTGCAAATTTTCAATCACATATGGAATGACATTTTAAATTAATTCCTTAATCCCATCTTATTAAAATTTTAGTAATTAACAACTAGATCATTGAAGACCAATATAGGAGGGTGATCAAAGTGCAAATAATACATTTGTTGTGATCTTGTCTAATTCATTGTAAAACACTGCTAATGCTAAATGTTTACAAAGATAGAATTTAGTAAGCTTTATCAATTTAACAATGGTTTTTCTCACCCATTATTAGAAATCGAGTAAATCTTTTTTACTTCACTAAACTAGTAAATGTGTATCAAGATAGGTTAACTCAAATTAATTTCATATGCCATCACTTATACTTAACTTAATTAATTTTTTTTTATATAAAAACAACAATCCATTTAGTACCATAGACATGCAAGGAGAACCCAAGAACAAATTTATTTGAATGGATTTCTTGATCAACTAAAACAAAGTGATACAATAAAATTGTCAAATACCTATTAGTCACACTGATGTTCAATAAGAGAGAGAGAGAGTTGTCTTCAATGCAATGGGCAAAACCATAGTGTGGAGTTATTTTTGTTGAGCACGACCTCAAAGTTGAGAGAGAGAGAGAGAAAAATAAAGAGAGGGAAATATCAATGACAATGGACCCTTCTTTTTAGTAGGGTCATTTTAATCTTTACAAATTAAGGATACTTTTAAAATTAAAAGAGAAATAAGGAAAATTGACACCTGAAATCCACGTTGGAATGCCACCTCATAGGCAAAACAAAGTTGCTTAGTTGGCGTGAGAACTTGTCATAAGTTTGAAAAAATAGAGTTTAGATGTCATTCTAAATTTTGAATTCAAAAATCTGAAATGGGTACCATGAAATTTGGGGGTACTAAAGTGTTACAATTGAAATTTTAGATACGTATCTGTCACTATTCCCAAAGTATTGGTTACCTATTATAATTTACTCAAAATTAATAAATATTGCATTGTATTTAATATATAATATATTATTTATTATTTAAAATATAAAAATATATATAATATTTATATATTTTTTAATAATATATACTATAAATATAAAAAAACAAAAAACCGATAAAATAAACCAATGGTTAACAACTGGTCGACCGATTAACCGATCAGCTTTGGTTCGATTTCGGTTTTTCAGAAACCGGTAGTATCGGTTCGGTTTCAAAAATATACCTACGGTTGAACACCCCGACGCGTTGCGTTCGTGTAACACTCGATTTCTCCTACAGCGTCAAGCTCCTTGTTTGAACTTCCATCGCTTTCGTCCCCCAGTCCTCTATTTCCGTTCTGTAAATTTTAGGGTTTTGGTGGGGCTCATCTTTCTTTGTCTCTGAAGGTTTTGCCTCAACTCAAATGGCCGATGAAACAAACAGAACCGTAAGAGAATGTCATTTTCTCTTCTCTGCTTTTCGTTCAATATCCTCCCTTTCTGTACAGACTATTGGAATCATTGTTGTTAATGCTTGGTGTATTTAGAGAATTCTATCTTTTCTTTTTGGGGTTTTTGGATACAGGCGTTTCTTGAGATTCAAGGTCGTATGATTGAGATCACTGGAAAGTTGAAGCAGGTTAGTCTGCACGATGTGGTCTTTTCGTAGTTCTTCATGTATGAAAAAATAACCTCTTTGATTATGATTTCCAGTAATTATTTCTCCATTTATATAGTTATAAGTTTAACAATTATTGAGATACTTTTCGACTCATTTGAGAAAACTACGGAATGAAATCCATTATTGTTACCGCAAACATCTCTGGCATGTTTGCAGTAGGTTGGCATTAGGTTTTTGTTTGGAAACTAGTAGCGGTATTTATGCCTGGAATTTTCATTTTTGATATTGGGATAAGGGTTGAAATGTTCTTGCATTTGTGTGTGTTTGCTTTCAGTTGAAGGTCTTCGGGTGAAAATTAATCTTGAAATTTTTCCAAAACGAAATATGTTGCCTGAATTCCAAATGTTTTAAGAGTTTTAGATTTTAGGATTAACCTGGTATTGCGATATTTGGGTAGTTTAGGAATATCTATTTTCTTATATGTTTTACGTATTTTTTTTTTTCAGTTTGAATATCTGAAAATGGGATCTAACTTTCAACAGAATAGTTTTAGTGCTACTTAGTTCTTATTACATGGCAGATTTGATCATGACATTCTTCTTTGACCTGATCAATGGTGATAAGTTGTTTAAAGACTATGAAAATGTTTGATGCATGTCATGAGAATTGTCCAAGCCTTGTCCCAACTGTCTGTGGTTGCCTACATGGCATACATTTTGAAATTCCTTTTTCCACTTTTTAAGTAACTTGAAACAATCGGAGTAAGAAATTGGACTTTCTAACCATTTTTGGATGGCCAACACAAGTGTGTTTGGGTGTTGACGTATTGGTCCTTACATGCAAACCAGTGCCTGATTCATCTGTGGATGATAAATTGATCTACTTGTTTTCCTTCTTGTCATAAGTTTTCCCCTTTTGTCAGGTCCTAAAACATGCGGTGGCCAGGAATGGTTTACTTCTATTTCTTACATTACGGACTTATGCACATGGGATATATTTGTTTGGAACAACCAACCTATAAGAACTATGGAAATCAGGAAAGCTGATCAAAATGTTAATAAGGCAAGCAAAATATGCATGAGTGGGGCTGGTGCATGAATGTTTTGTGTTTAACTGCTAGTTGGCTTGTAATTTTTCAACATTTCTTTGAAATTGTTAGAGCCTCAACTAACAATGGGCAGGTGGATCCTATTCGAGCACAGGCTATTGTTCAATAAATATATTCAAGGAGGCCACATTAGTAGACAGCTTGCTCAAGGTTCAAAGAAAAGAGGAAGTCTTTTGTGGGAAACAGTGAGGGCAGCTGTGGTCTGAACCATTTGTGAAGAAAGAAATGGTAGAATCTTCAATGACAAAAACAGAACCGAGGGGGAGATTATTGAGTTTAATTAAAATCAAGGTGGTGCACTAGGTAAAATCTATGGAGGCTTTCCAAAATTTCTCCCTAAATGATATATTGAGAAATTGGAAAGAGGTGGCACTCTCTGCTCAAGAAAAGTAAAGGCAAATTATGATTTGGAAATCCTTGGCATCTAACTTCATAATGCTCAACTTTGGTGGAAGATTCATTGTTGATGTGGGATTGGCGGGAATAGGGGGAGTCTTTAGGAATTCAGAAGGAAGAGTGGTGTCCTTGTATTCAGGTCCTTTGGAGCATGGGGACACACTAACAGCAGAAATGGGAAGCTTACCACAGGGATTCAAACTTGCCAAACAATTTGGGTTCCAGAATCTAGAAGTGGAAGGGGATTTTTAGGTAGTCATTTCTTGGACAAGATGCTGTATCCAAATCCCATGGGTTTTTCAATATAAATTTAGGGGGATTGAGAGCTTAATAAGGGAGTTAAATGTGTCTTTAAAATGGATGAGCAGAAGAACAAATGGAATGGTAGATACTTTATCAAAATGTCTTTAGAGGGATTGGGGAACTTTTGGATGAGTTAAGGGAAGTGACTTTTTTTTCTGAACTGGGCTTGATGTTTGACTACTATCAGGTCCATATCTACCAAAAAGATGTCCACAAAATGGCTTTTTGCACTCGCAGCAATCATTATGAATTCTTGGTAATGCCATATAGTTTGACCACTCATTATGAATTCTTGGTAAAAGATGTGCACAAAATGGCTTTTTGCTGCTTCATACTTGTGTTTTTTGATGACATTTTAGTCTACAGCCATATTGGGAAATCTTTTGTGTTTAAGGCCCAAAGCCAAGCCAAGCTCGACCTAGCTTGGGCCAATTCAATATTTTTTTTTCATATTGCACATTATATAATTTAAAGTTACGAGGGATTGAAGGCGGAAAGAGATGGAGAATTGTAGGAAGAAATGAAAGTGGAGGAAGGAGCTGCTTGTCTGAAAAAAAGAGGATATTCTTGGAAGAAATTGGTGGAGGTTCAGCAATCAAAATCAGAGAAGACAAAAGATCAATGGTAGTGTTAAGCAGGGAGGCGATAAGCTGGTTGAAAGGGTTCATTGATGGTATAATTTTTGCCATCACTGAATCTGGGTGGAAAGCAGAACTTGACTTGATAAAGAAAAGATTTACAGTGGAAAAGAAGATTAACAATAGGGGAGCTTTCATTCAACTAAGTGAGCTCTTTGGAAACGGTAAGAAACAGGTGGTGTGTATTCTAGAAGCAAAGGTAAGCAAGGTTGGGTCATGTTTGCAGGAGCCTTGGATGACTTTGAACAGAGGACATGGTTTCTGGAAAAGGAAAAGAACAGCACTGCTGCTATGCCGGACACTCTAGTACCTGAGCAAGCTTCTAAATTACAAAATGGAGTGGAGTTGTAGAGAAGGTTGAAGGCCTGAGTGGAGCTACCGTGTGTTCGAAGTTGGTGTTAGATGGAAACCTGGAGGATTGGAGATGGAGAAAGGTAATTAGGGTAGAAAAGAAAGTGCAAGACTGGAATGGAGTTCTTTTTGATTTAATGGTGGCTCTCCCATCGATAGAAAAGGTTATTCTGATTCCGTTTGAGGAGAAAGCAGCTGTTCCTTGACTTGGGCTGCCATATTGAGGTTGTAACCAGATTAGAGACACGCAAGAAGATGGTGGTGATTCTGGAGAATTGGAATCCTTCATGTAATGAGGTTGTTCTGGAGGAAGAGGTTCTAAAAATCAAGTTGATAGGGCTCCTATTCAATTTGTGGAAAGAAGAAGTGTTTTCTTAAGTGGCAGTGCTCTGCAGTGGACATCTGTTAGCAGTGAACACATCGTCCCTTCAAACGGCGATTATCAAAATTATTGGTACCAGGCCAGAAAGGATTCCAAGATCAGTGGAGTTTTCTTTCCAGTGGGTGATGGAGGAGAGTATTGGTTAGTGCTCCAAGTCGAATCGTCGCTGTGGGAGACGGAGAAAGGAAGAAGATGATGGTAATGTGTCTAGTTGGCAGCCATGTGGATTAAAAGAATTAAAAAATCCCAAGCTGACTGTCCACTTTCCTACTTTGGAAGGTGGATTGTCAAATTCTAATTTTCTCGGCTCCATCTTTCCTTTAAAATGGGGCTGTTCAAATGTTTTTAAATTTCATTGAATGTCTGAAATAAGAAAAGGAAAATCCTATATGGAAGCAATAAGAAGAGGGGATAAGAAGGGAGGGCCAGATTTTGAAACAGGGGTGAACCGTGTGGCTGGATTGCTGTATAGGAAGCCATCATGTAACAACTTAAATGGCATGCGTGGGAGCAAGGTTGGAATGACGGGAGACGGTAATGTTAGTCTATCATCGTCTCCATTGATCTCTGACAATCATTCAAGGGCGAACTCGTCTCAATAGCGGTGGGTTAAGTGAGATAAGCCCTAACCCTTGCTTTCCTGGTCCAAGATTGATTGGAAGGAAGGTGAAGGGGACAAACATTAGATTGATTGTGGAGATTCAGATGAAGACCTATTCTTTAATGATGATTCACTTATTGGAAACATCGAAGGTACGGTTAAAGTTTACTTTCATCATGAATGAACGACGAAGCTTGTGGTGACGACGAAGCATGTGGTGCTGAATGGTGTTGATCAACGATGTTCATCCTCTCTGAAGTTGGAGATAAGATCCTAGATGGAGATTGGTGATCTGGAAGTGGTGGCAAAATGTTTCGAAGAGATTTTCCAAAGAAAACCTCGACTGGGAGAAGGGGGTGGGAATCAGGGAACTGGTATAGTCGGGGAGGTTTGGAGGCAAAAACTAGGAAAAATCTTACCTATAGTAGAGTAGTGGCAATAGGTGTGTGGTCATAGTCACTGAACAACGAGGAGTTGATGCGAGAAAAGAGTTCCTTAGGGGATGCCTGGTGGGGAGGTTTCGGTGGGGAGTGAGAGTGAAAGAAGTTGGGGACTGGGCGAGGAGGGTTTAGAGGGAGGTGGGAGGTGCGAAAGTGAAGAAGATGGCGGATAACCTCTTCCTTTTCATTCTTCTGTCTAAGGAAGATGCAGGCTAGATCCTTAGAAACGACCCATGGAGAATGAGAGGAAACCAACTCTTACTTGACTGGTGGGGGGCTAGTGCCGGATGTTTTTATCTAGAAGCAGAGAATGACTCGATCCACGACAACTCAACATGGGTTAGGATTTTCGGCCTTCCTCTAATCTTTTGGTGTTCGAGCGTGATCAAGGCGATTGGGGATAGATGTGGGGGATTTTTGGAGATTGATGACTCTCTGGCGAAACTCGAAACATGTGAGTGGGTTAGGATGCAAGTGCGAGGTGGTGGACATATCCCTGACTGTGTGGAAGTGGTGGCTGGAGAGGTCCTCTTTCAGTTAGAATCTAGCCGGAGATCCTCCCATCGGCTAGAAGATGGAATCCTCTGAAGATAAGAGAGGAAAAAGAGGACTCAAAACCTTCATTGTTGAAGATGTTGAGGAGAGTCTGTCTTCAAAAGAGCGTGGAAGAGAAGCGACATCCTTTCTTCCCACATTAGTTCCGGGGAAGTGCTAGGTTTCCCGGCTGTCAGAGTTTGGTGTTAGGGAGGAAGAAGATGAAGAGAGGGGGAATACAAACCATCGGATTCATATTCAATTGGATGATAGAGATGGTGTCTCGAGAAGACCAAGAGTTGGGAAGGTTCAAATTTTGGAATCTTCGTAGGAGAGGGGTGTGTTGGCGGTGGACCAATTAAAAAATCTCACTAAAGAATGTATTGAGGAAATACAAAGAGGGCAGGTGGTAGAGGACAGATTGGCTGCATCAAAGGAGAGAAGACAGATGGCTGTTGAACATCCCCCAGCTCTTTTGGTTAACCTGGAGCATACCCAAACCCGAAGCCCAAGTCAACTACTTGTTTTACATATGGAAACGGAGCCATTGTTGATGCAGCCGATTATGGTGATTGACTCCTCTTCTCATCTGATGAGAAATGTTGCCGTTCAAGAAGGGGAGAAAGTGACATCTACACCGATCACAACTCATAAAGATAATTTGCAAGGTATGGAACCCATCCCATCCGCAGGCTTTGATGGCAAAGATGCAGATTTAGCGACACAAGGAGATAAGGTTGCTATGGTGGGTTCATCTTCCTCTTGGGTCTCATCAAAATTATTGGGGTTAGGGATGTTTTTGGGAGTGTCACTTGATGGTCTTGAGGAAGAAACAACGAAAATTTTGGAAGGAATCGAGCACAAAATTCTTATGGGAAGGGGAAAGTTAGCTGTGAAGAAGGGAGGTTATACTTGAAGAAAGAACAGAGAAATGATGAGACTGAACTGGGGCTTAAATGATAGGGCGGGAAGTTATGAAGGGGGGTGAGAGTCAATAAGTAGTTAGGGAAGAGGGTTGGATTCCATCTGTGAATTAATTTATATATGGATCTGAAGATTTTATCTTGGAATGTCAGAGGGTTGGGTTTGGGTAGGAGATTGGTTGTGTGTGAGGTTGTCAAAAAAGCAAAAACTCAAATTGTATTGCTTCAGGAGACAGCTAGAATGTCTGGACGCTGGAATTGTGAGGAGCATTTGGGGGGAGGGCCTGGTGAGATGGAGAGTGAAAGCGGCAAGGGGTAGTGCTGGGGGTTTGATCACTCTTTGATATCCTACTGTGTGTAGACTAATCTCGTTCAGGGTGGGTTCCTTTTCCATCTCTATGGTTATGGAATTGGCTAATGGTAACACTTTTCAAGTTACTAATGTGTACGGTCCTACTGAAGCAAATCTGAAAACCATTTTTCTGGAAGAACTTGAAGCAGCGAGAGGTTCTTTTTCTCTTCTGTGGGTTATTGGTGGGGATTTCAACATTACTCTGTCAGTTGAAGAGAAAAATATCAGGAGCAGGAGATCACGGGTATGGGTCTTTTTGCTGATTTTGTTAACAATTTAGAGCTCATTGACCTTCCTCTAGTGGGAGGAAGTTTTACTTGGACCAACAATCAGGATAATCCAACACTGGTCAGGCTTGATAGATTCCTGGTTTCTGAAAACTGGGACACTCTCTTTTCAGAATTCAAGCAAATAATTCTGCCAAGACCCATATCAGACCATGCTCCAATTCAGCTCATTTGTGGAAGTAGGAACAGGTTAAAAAATCCATTCAAGTTTGAGAATGCATGGTTTGAAGAGACTAATTTTCTGTCACTATTGGAATCCTTTTGGTGTGATGTGAAGACTGAAGGGTCCAGCTCCTTTGTTTTTGCTCAAAAGCTGAGGGCAGTTAAAGAGAAGCTGAAATTTGGAAAGTGGAAAATAACCTGAATGTAGAAACAGAGAAGAAGGCTTGTCTAGGCCTTATTGCTGATATTGATAGAGTAGAGGAAGCTGGTCCAATTTCTGAAGAGCTTAAATTGAAAAGAATTCAAGCGAAGGCGGTTTTTGACAATTTGGCAGCCAAAGAAGAATTAAAATGGAGACAGATAGCAAAATCTGAATGGATGAAAGCGGGAGATAGGAATACTCACTATTTTCACAAGCTAGGAAATGCAAAAAAAGACTATCCACAATCAGCAAACTTATTTGGGATGATAAGGTGGGTGCCACGGATGCAGAAATCAAGGTAATAGCTACCTTTTTTTACAAAAATCTCTATAAGGATAACTGGAAATACAGACCTTTCCCCATAGGCCTTCCTTTTAAAAGGCTAAGTGAAGATCAGAGGATTTCTCTTGAAAAACCTTTTTCTGAGGAGGAGATTAAGATGGCAATCAGCAGCTTGGACAATGAGAAATCCCCTGGACCGGATGGCTTTTCCAACTTATTTTATGTTAAGTGCTGGGATTTTGTGAAGCAAGATATCCTAAATGCCTTTCAGTCATTCCATTCTAATGCCTCTCTTCAAAAGAGCCTGAATAATGTCTTTATCATCCTCATTCCCAAGATTGAAGGGGCTTTTACAAGATTTTGGCCAAGGTCTTGGCTGAAAGGATGAAAGGGGTTTTGGATAGTGTGATCTCGAAAAATCAAAGTGCTTTTGTGCTGAGTAGGCAAATGATTGACTTAGTTCTTATTGCAAATGAGTTGTTGGATTCAAGGATGAGAGAGGGGAGGCCAGGTTTGGTTTATAAATTGGATATTGAAAAATCCTATGATCATGTTAATTGGAATTGTTTAGACAAAGTTCTGGAAAAGATGAATTTTGGGCAAAAGTGGAGAAATTGGATGAAAGTTTGTGTTTCTTCCCCCAAATTTTCTATTCTGATTAATGGTCAATCTACAGGCTTCTTTGAGAGTTCTAGAGGGTTAAGGCAGGGAGACCCCCTTTCTCCCCTTCTCTTTATTTGTATTGCAGAGATTCTTACTCTATTTAGTCAGAAGGCAGTAGCCTCTGATCTGTGGGAAGGGTTTGCAATTGCCCTAGGGGGTGAAAAAGTGAACATCCTTCAGTTTGCGGATTATACCTTATGCTTTTTAGATGCTTCTCTTGATCAACTGGATAATCTGCTTGGGATCCTCAGTTGGTTTGAAGTTGTCACAGGTTTGAAAGTCAACCTTAATAAAAGTCAAATCATCTCAGTGGGCAAAGTCCCTAATCTCGAAGATTGTGCCAATGTTTTGGCTAGTCAAGTGGATCCACTTCCGGTAAAGTACCTAGGCCTTCCATTAGGGGCTAAATGTTCCTTTGTGGCCTTCCATTGTCATCTTGGAAAAGAAATTCTAAAAAGTACTTTATCTAATCTCCTTACCTACTTTCTGTCCCTTTTCCCTATCCCAAATAAAGTGGCTAGGAAAATAGACTCTCCAAAAAAACTTTTTGTTGAGGGGTTGGGAGGAAGAAAGGAAAATCCACCTTGTGAATTGGAACCAAATCTGCCTTCCTAAGGAACAAGGGGGTCTTGGTCTGAGAAGAATCAAGGTGACAAATTCAGCTAGGCTGTGTAAATGAATCTGGAGATTTGCCACTGAAAGGAAGGATTGATCAAAAAAAGATTTGCCACTGAAAGGAGAGCTTGGTGGAGAAACCTAATTGCATCTAAATTTGGGGTTTCTGTGGGGTGATTGGAAAACTAACCCCCCACTTAACTGGGGTTATTCCTTATGGAAAAGTATTATGAAAGTTTCTCCCTTGTTTGATGGGGGAATCAGCCTCAAAGTCGGAAAAGGGGACAGAATCAAATTTTGGAAAGATCATTGGTGTTTGAATCATTCCATGGCTGAAGAATTCCCTCTTATCTTCCAATGTGCCTCCAACCAGGATACCTCAGTTGCTGAAACTTACTCAGTTTTGGGCAATGAAGTGGTTTGGGCTCCCTAGTTTAGAAGAGGTCTTTTTGACTGGGAAATTCAAGAAGCTTCAAATCTATTGGAGGCTCTATAGGCTCAAATCGTCGACCACAATCGGGATGACAAGCAGTTTTGGATTTGGTCCAAAGAAGGTGCTTTTTCAGTTAAATCAATGGCTAGTAGACTTGGTAGTAGAGTGGCTGTGGGAGATTTCCCTGCGAAACAGATTTGGAGCTGCCCTTCTAAAGTTAATTTTCTTGTTTGGACAATGGCATTGGACAAATGTCTGTCCCGAACCAATCTTGAGAGAAGAGGTTTGCAGATTTTGAATAAGTCTTGTGTCCTTTGTGATGGTCATCTGGAAACTACGGATCATATATGCATTCATTGCCCTTTTGTTGCTCAGGTGTGGCATCACTTCTTGAAGGCGGTGGGGATTTGTTGGGTCATGCCTAAATCAGTTAAGGAGTTACTATGTAGCTGAAAAGTCATTAATATGAAGAAAAGAGGGAAATTGATCTGGACCACTGTTCCGACAGTTGTGATTTGGGCAATTTGGGCTGAGAGAAACAACAGAATTTTTAATAAAAAAGTGAGAGGGGCCGAGGATATAGTTCAGCTAGCTGTTGGTAAACTGCTCTCTTGGATCTCAATCAATCTGGTGCTTGTAATGGGAGTCCCTCAGGCCTGTCTGTTTGTGGGCAGGTTCTATTTTGTACTTTTATGAGTTAGTTTTAATAAATTTATCTTACCTTTCAAAAAAAAAATGATGACAACCTTCATTTAGATTCCCTCTTCGAGGGAGGACAGGCTGTTGGTTAGAAGCAGGACTTACAATATGATGATCTTTTTTCCACCATTAAAGAAAGAATGAAGACGTGCGGCTATCTTCAGATAGTGGCCTAACCGCCTAAAGGATCAATTCCCTCGTCAGGTGATGAAAAGAAGTTTCCAAGGAGACAAGGATAAAAGCCCAAGTGAGCAACAAGGATAGGTTGAAGGGATGATGATTAGGCGGGGGAACTAGGTAATTGTGAAGGACAATCTGCCTGGGGTTACAAACAAGAGTTGCCTAAATCTATCATAAGTTCAAAACCTTCCCAAGTTGATAGAACTGAAGCTAGGGATGTGGGGACTTACCAAAAGGAACAATGATTTGAAGGAGCTGCTTCTTCATCCCCCTTTGCTTTGACCTCTCAGTCATACCTTGGTAACCTCGATATCTTTGCTGGTTTAGTTTTTGATACTAATGTCTACCCTATTGGCTCTAAAGATATCTCAGGCCCCATTCATGGCTTTGATGTGCCTGTAGTAGTGCTTGCAAAAGTAGAGCTTGTGAAAGACTTAGATCTGAAAGTGAGGAGTTGGAGAGGGAATCGGTTAAGGGGAAGGAAGTAATAGAAGGGGTTGGGGAGAATATAAGAAATGGAGGAACATAGATTGCAAAGGACCTGGTGATGGACTTGGATGACAAGATGGGGTTAAAGGTGGAAAAAGCTAAGGAAGTGAGACCTCAAAATAAAGAAAATTAATCAAAGGGAGGTAAGAGGGGAAGAAAGCTAAATGAAGTTGAAAAACTTATTAATGATGTGGAAGGGAATAATGAATTCAGCGCTAGAGGAGGAAGAAGGAAAGGAGTCCTATAGGATAGATATTATTAGTTGGAATATAAGGGGGTTAGAGAGTGCCACAAAAAGAAGAGCAGTTAAAGAGGTGCTAAGGAGAGGCTGGATTTTGTCTTGATTCAAGAATCCAAAATTTAAGGAAGTAGATAGGAAATGGATTTGAAGTCTTTGGGTAGAGAGGAATATTAGTTGGAGTTTTGCTCCATCATGAGGTGCTTCAGGGGGCATGATAACAATTTGGAAAGAAGAGGTTGCTCAGTGCTTGGAAGTGTTGGTGTGCAATTTTTCATTATCTATTAAATTGAGGAATCTATAGGATGGATTTGAATGGGTCCTTACGAATGTCTATGGGCCAAACTCCTATAGAGAAGGGAACAAGATGTGGGATGGAGGACCGAACTAGAATTTTGGCTTCATTAGGAACCTTAGAAATTCTGAACTTCCTATGGTGACTGAACTTTTGAGCTTGTTGAATTTAGTTTTCTTCAGTGATGGTGGTTTGGATTCTAGAGTAAGCCCGGACAAGTCTATGTTAGGGTCTGAAATTCTTATTTCTTGCATAAAAAATAATGATTGTATAACTTTCATTGCCTTTTAAGAAGACATTTTATTGCAATGAATGAATGAACAACATTAGCAAATAGGGGGTTCTCGGAGCTTCGGTGAGCACCTGGGATGAGGTGCATCAGGTGCACTAGGCGTGCGCCTTTTGAAAGGGGTGCGCCTAGGACCTGGGCGAGGCTTATACCCTAAAATGCGCCTAGGCGCGCCTCAGGTGCCCCTTTTAAATCATTTGGACAAGGTGGTGAAATTAGAGGTAGAGGGGGGTTGGGAATTGGTAATATCAAGCTGAAGAATACGGCTCTACTTAGAAAATGGCTTTGGAGATTCAGGTGCGCCTTTTAAATCATTGGGACAAGGTGGTGAAATTAGAGGCAGGGGGTTGGGAATTGGTAATATCAAGCTGAAGAATACGGCTCTACTTAGAAAATGGCTTTGGAGATTCCCTAATGAGATGGGAAGCTATGGCACCAAGCTGTTTCAAGCATTCACGACATATCAAGCAATGGATGGGATGCTGGTTGTCTTTGTAGAGCTACCTTGGCTACTCCCTGGAAGGCCATCCTTGAGATTCTTCCTACCTTTCTAAATCATGTTAGGTATGACTTGGCTTTGAGTCTAAAAATTAGGTTTTGGGAGGATGTGTGGATTGAAGATGTCCCTCTAGGTGAGCGATTTCTTACTCTTTTTGATCTTTCCAATTTTAAGGATAGACCTATATCTGACTTCTTGACCCAAAAACTTCATCCTTCTGGGTTGAATTGGAACTTTGGCTTTAACAGGAACCTTAGAGAAGCTGAAATTCCTAATGTGTCTGAGTTGCTTGGCTTGCTGAATTCAGTGTGTTTGGGTGATGGGACTTTGGATTCCAGGCATAGTTTTCAAGGTGCCAAGGCGAGGCTGGGCATCAAGGTGGCACCTTGTCGCCTAGTCGACTAGGCGTTGCCTAGGCGGTGAACTTTTTTATATAGAAAACATAGATCATAGGGTCCCTAGGTACCATAACTATATTTCCTCAATAATTATTCATAATTTTCATCAGAAAAGTATAGGGTTCCTGTTAAAGTATAGAAAATCAACAAATTCATGAAAAGGAAGAAAAAGAAGGAAAATAAAATTCAAAAAATATAGGGACTGAACCCTTATTTTTGTTATAGGAAAAGAAGAAAAGAAATAGTAGTAGTAGTAGAAAATGTGTTGATTAGACAAAATTTTAAGTTCTTCCTTATTAGTAACGGTTTTAAAGTCTTTGAGGGTTCAATACAGTGTTTAGCAATGTTTGTATTGATTAAATCATAACAAATTTTATAAAAAGAAATTAGAATATAAACACACAAAATGAATATTTTAGTTTAATAGTGCCTATTTTATAATTATAATGTCAAAAAATAAAGAGTAAAAAAGTATTTTACAATACATAGTACAAAACTGCTTGGCGATTAGGCGAGGCGAGCCTCAAAGGGTGCCTTGTTGCCTAGGCATCGCCTTGACAACTATGATTCAAGGGTTTGGGGCCTTAATTTTGATGGTTTGTTCTCTTGTAAATCCTTCCTCAATTCTTTGGTAGCCACTTCATCCTCTCCTTCTTTCCTAGTTAAGGAAGTTTGGTGCTTTCACATTCCCTTGAAAATCAGTGCTTTCTGTTGGGAAGTGTTTCATGGCTGTATTAATACCTGTGACTTGCTTCAAAGAAAAAGGCCAACTTGGTGTTTTATCTCCCAGCTGGTGTGTTTTGTGCAAGTTAAGTGGTGAAACTGCCTTTAATCTTCTAATCTCTTGCTCTCTTGTTAGCTTTATTTGGAATTGGTTTTCTTCCCTCTTTGGATGTATTTGGTCTCCTCTTGATAGGTTGGAAAGATTGTTTAGCCCTTCTATTTTTAGCTGTACTAAAAGGAGGAGCAGCGGTACTTTGGACAATTTGGAAGGAAAGAAATTCAAGAATATTTGAAGAAAGAGAAAGGAGCAAGAATTAAATATCAGAAAATTGAGAGTGGAAGGTGATTCTAAGTTGGCTATAAACTGGTTAATGAAGGATGATTCTAGTTTGTGGAAGTTTCTAAGTGAGAAGAAAGTTAGACACCTCACACAAAATATGGAAGATCAAGTTTCAATGGACTAAGAGGTGTGTCAATTCCTTGGCAGATTCATTGGCCAAACAAGGGGTGGAAAGAGTTAATTTTTTCTGGGCAATATTATAATGTGAACTGTATTCTTGGGAGGGTTAAGAGTTTATACCTCTCCTTTTGTATCTTTCTTTATTAATATCTATTAATAAAAGTCTTTATCTATCAAAAAAAAACAAAAGAGAGAGAGGAGCAAGGAAGCCTTGGTAGAAATCATAATCTTAAGAGTGGCACAATTGGCAAAAAGTTTGACAATGTTTTCAGACTTTAAGGTTGAAGACTTCTTTAGGACCTGGGCTGTTATTGCTGCTTCATTTTCTAGAAGACAGAAACCTGCTGCTGAGATGTGGTCACCCCCATTATGCGGCTGGAAGAAACTGGATTTTGATGGGAGTTGTTTGGGTAACCTGGGCCACTCATGCATAGGGGGGTAATTAGGGATGAGGAAGGAAACATTATAGCCTTTATACTTTGAGCCTGCTGAGCAGGGCGATGTGGCAAGAGCAGAACTATTAGCTGCAGTATACGGGGTCGAGAAGGCAAAGGAGTTGGGCATTGATAGTCTAGTCATTGAGGGTGATTCGAGAACTGTTGTGAAATGGCTGAAGATAGGGGAGGGGGTGACATGGCACCTGAGGAATGATTTCAGGCGGTTTAAATGGTTATCATGACAATTAGAGTTGGGCTCAATTGTAATATCTGGGTTGTGTCAGCTTTCTATAGCTGTGTTTTTTCTTTTTTTATAATCTCTTGTTGTATTCATGCCTTCTTTTTATTAATGAAATCAATTCTGTGCTGCTGATAAGGAAAAAAAAAAACAAGATTGGGAATCCTATCTACAACACCCAACCATCACATTAGACAAATGATGTTTACACCAGTTCTATGCCATGGCGTCTATGTGCGAATTTGGCAAACAAACCCAAATATAATATTTGGGCCATGTGGTCAGCATTCAATCTTGGCCCCAACGTAGGTCACTTAAAAGCCTAAGAGGCTTCTTGAGGATAACAGGCTATCACCAATGATGAATTAAAGGATATGAGGTGCTGGCTGGCCTATTAAACCAGCTGTTGAAAACCGATTCCTTTTTTTGATAGTAAAAAAGAAATTCATTAAAAGAAAAAAGAGAATGCAAAAGGAAGGTGATAAGCTATCACCTGAAAGAAAGACAGAAACACCTACAAATACAAATAACTTCCAACAGAATCAAACATCAAGGTTAAAATCACAAAACTTACAACTGAAAAAACCAGATTCCTCCAGATACCAAAGCACCACTCCCTGACTCCTTACCCGAGAAAACTTTAGATTCCTCCACCCAATCAAAAACAACAAACCACCTTGCAAAAACCACCCCTAGTTCTCCTCGAACACCCTCATTCCAAATCTCTCCTCCTTTCCCTACTATAACCTTTTTCAACCGCTCTTCCTTCCTTCTCTCAAACTCCTCAAATGCTTTTCTTGCAAATGCCTCTCTGCCCTAAAAAGGCAAATGAAGACTTTACCCACCTCTAGATCTCTCTCAACAATTTTTCTCAAGAGCCAAACTTCCTTCCCTTTCCACCTTTTCTTCTAAATCTATCAAGCACTCTCAATACAGATTCATTCCCACCCTCATTTTTCCTATTTTCTTGAGGCAAAGTCATTAGCTTCCATCTTGATGTGGGCATGAGGTGCCTCCCCTCAGAACACCTCAAAAGTCGGTGCTTTTGTCTTCAGTCCTTTTCTCTTAAACACCTAGGGTTCAAATCTTGGAAACAGCCTGTGTATGAGCAGGGGTAAGGCTGTGCCCATCTATCCCTCCCCAACCCCACATTGGTGGGTGCCTTGTGCACTAGGCTGCCCTTTTTTTTGTAGGACCTGTTCCAACCACACCAAGCTTTAGTTACATGAACAGTATGTAAACTATTTGAACCATGGGGTTTCTTAGGGGCCACCTCAACAGCAGCCTCTTCTTTCTCTTCAGCCTTCCAAAGTCAGCCCTTAGCTTTCTTAAAGGTCACAAACAAGAATCTCGTCCAGGAAACCATCGCTAACCCCACAACATTGGCTTCAGCTCCTGCTTTAACAACTCCAGTTTTTCTAGCTCTCTCACCAAACATTCTACTTTCTTGATTTCCTCCACCCTGCCCCCAACCCAAATTCCACCCCTGGGTTGCTTGAAGAAGTCGCAATCAAAGCAGAGAAGCATTCCAAAATTGACATAGCACCAACCTTTTGATCAGGCACACCAAAAGCCAATACAGTCTCACTACCTTTTCTCGAACACAGCACCCAGGCGAACTATCATTGAATACATTGCTTTGAACACTCTTATTAACAGTACACTTGCTTGAAAACTGATTCTTTTGACTAGGATACAGCCCAATGGGCCTTTTGAAGGTCTCAAGCAAGCTCTTTCCAGTCCTCTTTTATTGGGACAAGGTTAGAAATGTAACCATGTAAAGGAACCTAATAGTAGCTCCAATAGGTGATAAAATGAGAAAAAGTAGATTGAGATGGTTTGTTCATGTGCATTAAAGACCACTTACAGCACCTGCTAGGGAAAATGTCTGTTACAAGTTGAAGGGGCTAGAAGAGCTAGGGGCAGACTGAAAGGGACTGAGTTGCAGTAATAAGAAATGATTAGTAATAAGAAATGATTTAAGCACCTATAATTTAACAATGGATATGGCATTGAGCAGAATGGAATGGCCAAACAAGATCAATGTACCTGACCCCATGTGGTTGGGAGTTGGGACAAGGCTTAGATGATGATGATGACTAACTGAAATAAGATTGAAGGAAAACCACATTGTTATGATTCGGCCTGCCTTAGAATTCTATTCGTCTGAGATTGGTTAGGTAGAAAGAGGTAGAAAGGTGGAAGAAAGAGAGAAAGATAGAAAGGGAAATTCTGGTTCGAACTGGAAGTCTCAACATAACCTTCTCCCAGTCGGCCAGACAGAACTTATATTATTAAAAATGATTGAAAAGACATATGTGCCCTTATTTAAGTTAGGAACACTAGTTCCAACACAACATTACAGATCAACAACATTAATCTTGGTATGAAGACAGAAATACCCCTATGCTAACACTCCCCCTCAAGCTGTCCACTCTTCCCCGACTCAAGCCTTCTGTAAATAAGTCAGCCCACTGATTTCTTGTATTAACATGTGTAGTGTCTAGTTCTCCATTCAGCACCTTCTCCCTCACAAAGTGGCAGTCAACTTCAATGTGCTTGGTTCTTTCATGAAACACCAGATTAGAGGAAATATGAACTGCAGCCTGATTATCACAATAGAGCTTCATTGGAGTGTTGATGTTGTACCCTACTTCCTGTAGAAGGTTCCTTAGCCACACTAATTCACAAGTGGTGTGCGCCATAGCCCTATATTCTGTCACCAGGTTACCTCCCAGGAAAGTGCAATAGCCTGTAGTAGACTGCCTATAAGACATAGAACCGACTTAGTCAGCATCAGAATACCCTTCTATTTCAAGCTTTCCGCCACTCTTGTATATTAGACCGCGACCTGGAGCCCCTTTTAGATACCTCACAATTCTCAGAACTGCATTCCAATGAGGAATCAGAGGTTTTTGCATGAACTGGCTTACCACACTAACCACAAATGAGATGTTTGGTCTAGTAATGGTTAGGTAGTTCAGTTTACCCACAAGTCGTCGGTATCTGCCAGGGTCTTCAAACTCTTCATCCATATCACTACTTAGCTTGGTATTTGTGTCCATGGGCGTTTCAGCTGGTTTGGCATCCAACAAGCCTGTTTCTTCCAACAAATCAAGCACATTTTCCCTGGCACAAGTTAATACCATACTTGGATCTTGCTACCTCTATCCCCAAGAAGTATTTCAGCTTACCAAGATCCTTTGTCTGAAAATGATCATGCAGATAAATCTTCAGCCCGTCAATACCCATGTTATCGTTTCCAGTAATAACAATATCATCTACATACACCACCAACAGTATTTTTCCTCCCGGAGAGTCATGACTAAATACAAAATGGTCAACTTTGCACTGTTTCATACCAAACTTCTTTACCACCTCACTGAACCTACCAAACCATGCTCGAGGAGACTGTATAAGCCTATATATAGCCTTCCTTAGTCTGCACACCTTACCATCCTCCCCCTGAGCAACAAACCCTGGAGGTTACTCCATGTAGACCTCCTCGAGTAAGTCACCATGCAAAAAGGCATTCTTGATATCAAGCTGATATAGTGGCCACTCATACATGGCTGCAAGAGAGATCACAACACGAACTGACCCTATCTTAGCAACTGGTGAGAAGGTCTCTGTGTAGTCAATACCATAGGTTTGAGAGTACCCTTTTACAACCAATCGTGCTTTCAGGCGTTCAACACTACCATCAGGTAGATACTTAACTGTATAAACCCATTTACAACCAACAGTTTGCTTCCTAGGAGGAAAAGAAGTGAGGTCCCAAGTATGATTATGATGAAGGGCAGGGAGTTCTTCTTCCATGGCTCAGCACCACCCTGGAGAGGCAAGGGCTTCCTGGACATCCTTAGGGACAACAATTGATGCTAATATGGTGACAAACTGGCGATGAGAAGCGGAAAGGTGAGTAAGTGAAACATAATTAGAAATGGGATGGAGGGTGCAAGTGCGTTTACCTTTCCACAAAGCAATGGGGAGGTCAAGCTCAGATGCTGAGTGCGGGTCTGGTGCTGGATCTGTTGACGGAGATGTAGCCGGAGGAGTAGTAGCTGGTACGCGTGGGCGATGTGTATACACATGACGGATAGGTGGGCATTCAACAGGTGGTGGCACCGGAGGCGAGTGTATGGTCACGACTGGAACCAAGGGAAGAGGGTCGGCAACGGGAAGTGGAAGAGGAGGAAAGATTACCAGGTTGGCCAAAGAACATGAGAGGGAGGCCAGGAGCAATCCTTTTCTAGCCCATGAATATGCAGCCGTGCTAGAAGGTGGGCTCTCCGAGGAGGGGGAGAAGGGGATGAAGGAAAGTGGGAAGGTGAGGGAAGGAAGGTTTAGGAGTGAAAAAGTGTGGGAAATTATTGAAAAAGTGTTTAAGGAAGTGGAAGGAAAACTGATTTGGAGGAGGGAAGGGGAGGAAGGAAGAGGGGAGGGGCTAGTGGAGAGGAGGGAAAGGTTTGAGGGTAGAGATGGAGGGAAAGGAACAGGGAAGGAGGGAAGTAATAGGAGAGGGAGGTTGGATGGAGAGGAAAGAACAAAGGTGGGACCAGGGGAGAGGAAGAACGAGCAGATGGGCAGAGATGGAAGGGTTTCTGTAGGAAGGGTAGGGGTGGAGGACTCGGTGAGAGAAGACTTGCTAGCTGAATTTATAGAGAAGTTGGGCTGTAGGTTGGAAGATTTGAATGTATTGAAAGAAAGTTTACAGAAGAGGAAGAAGGTGATAAAAAAAAGAAGAGATTGAGTGAATTTGAGAGATTGAAGAGAGATGTAGGAGACAACAATCTCGGGGTAAAAGGAGATAGGAGGAAAGGGGGAAAGTAGTGGAAGGTGGCAAGGGGTTTAAATAAGAAGTGGAATGAAGATACTCAGTTGGAATGTGAGGGGAATTGGGAGTGCAAGGAAGAGAGCGACAATAAAAAAGGTAATAAAACGGTTTGACCCAGACATTGTGCTGTTGCAAGAGTCTAAGAGAATGGAGTTTAATATCAGTTGGGCACAGAGTGTTTGGAAAGCTAGGGGGGTCAGTTGGGTGGCTGCTCTCTCTTGGGGTGCTTCCGGGGGGATTGTAACAATGTGGAAGGGGGATGTGGTTGAAGGCCTGGAGGAGTTGATCGGAAAGTTCTCGGTTTTCATGAAGTTTAAGCAGTTTGAGGGTGATTTTACGTGGGTTCTCACAAATGTTTATGGACCGAATGACTACAGAAAGAGAAAGGAGTTGTGGGAGGAATTGGCGGATGTTAGAGGGTTGTGGGATGGGCCCTGGTGCTTGGGTGGGGACTTCAGTGTGATTAGATTCTCGGAGGAATCCGATAAGGTTAACTAGAGAGTGACAAAAAGTATGAGGAAGTTTAACAACTTTGTGGAGGACTTTGAGTTTAAAGAGATCCCCTTAGCTCATAAGACATTTACTTTGGGAAGTCCATTGGGGAACCTTGGCTTCTAGAGCTCTTCCAAGGGTGACATCCAATCATTGGCCCATAGTGTTATGTAAGGAGGAAAGAAGGCGTGGAGGTCCTACCCCCTTTAGATTTGAAAATATGTGGTTACTCCACCCAGGGTTTAACAACAAAGTGAGGGAGTGGTGGTTTGAGTGTAACCCATTGGTGGAATGGGAGGGGATGAAATTCCATAAGAAACATCAATTTTTGAAAGCCAAAATCAAGGAGTGGAATTTGGTGGAGTTTGGGAGGATAGAAAAAAGAAAGGGAGATCTGCTGGATAAGATTGAAAGCCTTGACTCTAAAGAAGAAAGGGGAGAAGTTGGAGAGGAAGACGTTGAGCTCAGGAGAGATTTAAGAAGACAGTTAGAGGATTGCCTACACAAGGAGGAAATTAGCTGGAGGCAAAAATCTCGGTGTAAATGGGTGCAAGAGGGGGACATAAACACTAGGTTTTTCCACTCTCTAGTAGAAGGCAGGAGAAGGAAGAACCTGATCTCCAAATTGGTAGTAGATGGAGTTGAGCTAGTGCATCAAGAGGAGATTGCCGGGGCTTGTGTGGAGCACTTCAAATCTATCTTAAGAAGGCCTGTGTGTAGAAGGGTGTGGGTAGAAGGTTTGGACTAGCCAGATGTAGGAGTGGAGAACAGGGGAAGGTTGGAGAGAAGCTTTAGTTTAGAAGAGATCAAGGAGGCTGTATTTTCTATGGATAGAACAAAAGCCCCAGGGCCGGATGGGTTCACAATGGGTTTTTATCAGGACTGTTGGGACATTTTGAAAGATGATCTTTTGTAGGTATTTGAGGAGTTTTACAGGAGAGGAATTGTCAATCCGGGTGTGAATTCCACATTTATAGCCTTAATTCCAAAAAAGAAAGATGCTTCCCACCCGAAGGATTTTAGGCCAATTAGCTTGGTTAATAGCTTGTATAAGATCATTGCAAAAGTGTCGTCTTTGAGGCTGAAGAAGGTCTTGCCAGATATCATTGCACACTACCAAGGAGCTTTTGCGAATAGAAGACAAATCACTGATCAGATTTTAATTGCTAATGAGAGTGGAGAACTTTAAGAGGGATAAGTAGAATGGAGTGGTTTGTAAGTTGGACTTGGAAAAGGCTTATGACTTAGTGGATTAGGAATTTTTTAGGAAAGTTTTGAATAAATTTGGGTTTGGGGCTAGATGGTGTAAGTGGATCATGGGTTGTGTCTGGAATTGTCATTACTTAGTGCTAGTGAATGGGACAGTGGTAGACTTCTTTTCGGCCAGTAGGGGTATAAGACAAGGAGACCCCCTTTCTCCTTTCTTGTTCATTCTAATTGCGGAGGTTTTGGGGAAATTGATTCACAGAGCAGATTCTAGGGGGCTCATTAGAGGCTAGAGAGTTGGGAGGGTGGAAACCCCTCTTACTCACTTGCAGTTTGCTGACGACACGATTATTTTTTGTGAAGGCGGTAATGTGAGCTTTATTAGGAATTTGAAGTCGGTGATACAACTGTTTGAGCAAATATCCAACTTGAAAGTTAACCTTGAGAAAAGTTGTGTTGTGGGGGTGAATATGGAGGAGGGAGAGATCAGGGAGAGTGCTGAAGTATTGGGGTGTGAAGTCTCGGGCTGGCCTTTGAACTACTTAGGGTTGCCTTTAGGGGATAATCCCATGAGAGAGAGCTTTTGGAACCCGGTGGTGGAAAGGTTCGAAAAAAGACTAGTGTCATGGAAAAAGAACTACCTCTCTCTTGGTGGGAGAATTACTCTTATTAAGGCCACACTTGCTAATTTACCTATCTTTTTCTTGTCGGTGTTTAAAATCCCAGTGAAGGTAGCTTATAGATTGGAGAAGTTAATGAGAGATTTCCTGTGGGAACCGGGAGAGGAAAAGAGGGATCATAGAGTGAGCTGGGAGATAGTTTGTAGGAGTAAGACTTGTGGTGGCTTGGGGCTTGGGAATATTAGAAGAAGGAATATGACTCTGTTGGGAAAGTGGTTGTGGAGATTCCCATTGGAGAAGGAGAAGCTTTGGGCTAGAATAGTGGCAAGTATTCATGGGCTGGAGCATAATGGATGGGACGTTGGAATTAGAGCTAGGACCACTAGCAATTCTCCTTGGAAAGCCATTCATGACCTACTACAAATTTTCTCCCCTAATATCAGGTATGATTTGAATTCCGGTAACTCCATAAAATTTTGGGAACAAACCTGGGTGGGGAGTGCCCTCTAAAGGATCAGTTTCCTTCTTTGTTTGCTCTTTTTGATTTGAAAAATGAGCCAATCTTGTCTTTTACCACCCCATCCTCTTCCATTTATGGGATTGGGTGGAACTTGGGTCTAAGAAGGGATTTGAGGGACTCAGACTTTGACATTATTTTGAGCCTTATTGCAATTCTTGATAACGTTGTCTTAGACCCCACTAGGGCGGACACTAGAATTTGGACACCTTCTCCCAATGGCATTTTTACTTGTGCTTCTTTCTTCAAAGTCTTAAGTCAGTCCACTAGTCCTACCTCCCCTCCTTTTCTTGTTGATGAGGTTTGGTGCAGAGCAATACCTCCTAGGGTAGGTAGTTTTTGTTGGGAAGCCTATCTGGAAAGAATCACCACTGGTGCTTTACTCCAAAAGAAGAGACCCAGTACTTGTTTGTCACCTTAGTGGTGTGTTCTTTGTAAAGTGGATGGGGAGACTGGTTTTCACCTACTGGTGTCTTGCCATTTTGCGAGGTCAATTTGGGAATAGGGCTTTTTCCTTATTTGGTTGTTGTTGGAACCCCCCATCAGACTTGCAAGGCCTTTTTTCCCCTTCTTTTTTCAGGTGGCGGATAAAAAGGGGAAGGACAATGTGGAGAGGACTAAGGGCTGCGGTATGTTAGACACTTTGGGAAGAAAGAAATTCCAGGATATTCTCAGAAGCTCAGAGAGGAGTAGCAGATCTGAGGGCTATCATTCATATTAGGGTGGTACAGTGGCTGAAATCTTTGGAGCTTTTCACAGATTACACTGTGGATGACATGTTGAGGAAGTGGGGTGAAATTGCAAGTTGCACACAAACTAAGTCAATAATGAGTGTGGCTTGGACCCCTCCACCTAGTGGATTCGTGAAATTAATCTTTGATGGGTGTAGCAGGGGAAATCCGGGACAATCGGGGATTGGGGGTGTTTTTAGGGATGAAAATGGGGTCATTTCTGCCATGCTCTCAGGCCCAATTGGAGTGGGTGAGTCCCTTAGAGCTGAGATCTTTGCAGTTATGGAAGGAGTTTAAAAAGCTAAGGAGTTGAGCATTAGGAAACTCTTAATTGAAGGGGATTCAGAGGTGGTGATAGGGTGGCTGCTTAAAGATCACAATGGCTTATGGAAGTACAATAATGAGAGGAGGAAATTCAAGTGGCTGGTGTGGGAGATGGAGGTTAAGATACGTTGGGTTAAAAGATCGGTTGATTCCCTAGTTGACGGTTTGGCTAAACAAGGGGCAGAAAGGGATTCACTTTTTTGGGCCAAGCTGTAACTTTAGTGTGTTTTCTTTCTTTTCTCTTTCTCTTTTCCTTTTCTTGAGATTCTTTGTTGCTCTTGGAAGATAAGCGTGTTTGTCTTCCTTTTGTAAATCTTCTATTGATGAATTAATGAAAGTGTTGTTGACAAAAAAAAAAGTGGAAGAGGAGGAGGTGATGAGGAGGAAGAAGCATCACCGGACCCCAAAAAGAACGGAGTAGACTCAAAGAAGGTGACATCAGCACACACAAAGGACCGTCGAGAACTAGGATGGTAATATACCCTTTCTAGGTCCGAGAATAGCCAAGGAAGATGCAAGAGAACGGGCATCGAACTTGTCATTCCCGGGACCCAGATTATGGACGAAGCACACACCCAAATACCCTCAGTGTAAGAAGAAACGGAGACAAGGTGGGAAATAAGACCTGAAACGGAGAATGACCATCAAGGATGAACGTGGGCATCCGATTAATCAGAAAGCACGAGGTAAGCACTGCATCACTCCAAAAGGGTTTGGGAACATGCATGTGATGCATGAGGGATCTTGCTGTTTCCAGGAGATGGCGATTCTTTCTCTCAGCCACCCCGTTTTGTTGTGGGGTGTAGGTACATGAGGTCTGATGTATAATGTCGTGTTGGTCTAGGTATTCCTGAAATGATGAGGATAAATATTTGCGGCCATTATCAGAACGGAAAACTTTGATGTGGGTACCAAACTGGTTACGAATCTCAGCATAAAATTTCTGAAAAATGGTAAACAATTCACTTCTTTCTTTCATTAGATAGAGCCACGTCATCCTTGAAAAATCATCTACAAAAATGACAAAATATCTGTATCCATTATACGACCACTTTATAAGGATCCCAAACATCTAAATGAATTAAATAAAAAGGATTCAACACACGGTTATCAACCCTAGAACTAAAGGGAACACGATGGTGTTTCCCAAATTGACACGACTCAAAATCCAAAACAGAAAGCTGACTCAAGGACGGAACCAAAGTCTTCAAGACTTTTAGCGACGGATGACCAAATCGGTAATGCCACTGGAGAGGAGAAAGGGATGATTGGAGAGCTGTTGAAGTTCTACCACCACCACCACCCTCAAGATAATACAATCCACCAACTTCATGCCCTTCGCCAATCTTCATCCCCGTCTTGAGATCCTAAAAAACACACATAGAAGGATAAAAGGTAATGGAGCAGTTAAGTGATTTGGTCAGCTTACTAACACACATAAGATTAAAAGGCAATTTAGGAACATACAAAACTTAGGGGGGGGGAATACAGAATCTAGGTCAACATTACCAACACCACAAATTGAGGATGTAGAACCATTAGCAAGGGTGATAAATTGTGATGTTGAGCAATGAGGTAAGGAATAAAACACACATGGAGTTCCAGTCATGTGATCGGAGGCTTCAGAGTCAATGATCCAGGGTTGGGTGTGGATGCCAGACAAGCCATACCTGAGTGAGCGAAAGTCGCCATGTTCTGCTGTGATTGGATAAACCTCTCATATTCATCACGGGGAACACTCACCATCTCCTTCACGGGACCATCTGTGGGTGTAGGAGGTATCTGATCAGATGAATGATTCTCCTGTCTAAAGCTAGAGCTTGAGTCACTGGTCGCGGCATGATTGGCCCAGGTTAAGGGTGGACCATGTAGATCATAACAATAGTTAATGGTATGTCCATCCATACCACAATGAGTGCACTTCCTCGGGCCTGAGCCACGTCCTTTATCACGGGCTCCCCCTGAAGCTCTGCCCCCAGTACGACCACCACCACGATTATAAGTAGGCCCACCATTGCCACTTCGGCCATACACAGAACCACTACCACTACCACGGCCAGACTGAGCACCACTAGCTCCACCTCTAGTACCACGACCTCTCGATACAACAAAGGCAGATCTATCTGAGATATTAGAGTTCTCAGTAGATCCGATAGAAATCCTCCGGAGTCTAGCAAATACCTCTTCTAAGGAGGGAAGAGCTGCTCCTCCTAATATTTGAGCCCGTATTGGTTCATATTCAGACTTCAGTCCCACCAAAATTCTAGTCATGTCAAGCTGTTCTCTCTGTTGCTGAATCTTGGCATCAAAGGTGAGAGGGTGATAGACATTCAACTCATTATGTATGTTTCTCATGTTGGCATAGTACTCCTCAAGACTCTGATTGCCCTGTTGTAGGTTAAAGTACTCTTGATACAGCTGGTACACTCTAGTTGTATTGTCTTGACCCGAATACAATTTCTTCGCATGGTTCCACACATCTTTGGCAATGTCAAGAAACATGAAGTTTACACTAATCCTGGGTTCCATACTATTCCACAACCATGTGATGATCTGAGTATCCTCTTGCTCCCAGTCTTCATACTCGTGAGAGTCAGTGGAGGGTTTCTCCTCTCTTATGTGTTTTACCTTCTTCTTTGCCTTCAGAAAGACTTCGACGGATTTAGCCCAAGGCACATAATTCTCTCCATTTAGTTTAATGGAGGTCATTTGAACATTCAGGTAGTCTGTAGGCACCACCACACTAGGTTTACGATCATTGTTATCTCCCATTATGTTATCACCGATTCTGCACACTTGCTGAATTCTATTACCACTGAATTCTGCACACTGCACACAACTAGATCACACCTGTCACACTAGTTTTAACACTTGTTGCTGAAAAGTGTGCTCTTTACACCACAAACACTACTCCTATGACTACCTGAAATCTCACCACTATATGATCATAACTCTTCTTTCGAAATACACAAAACCAGCACAAACACTAACACATTACTGTCTGAAACCCTAGCATATGGTCTAAAACACACTTCCTATTTGATCCATAACAGATATCATGCACTGAGATCTCTTACCTTTTCACTGAAGTAACAACCACACGTGCAGGAAATCAGTCCACACACGACAGCCACTACACCACACAGATCGGCCCTCTATTCTTCATCGATTAGGGGAGGGCGATCTTAGAAACCACAACAACCGACCACACACGACCTGACTAGAGGCATAGAAACCTCCAAGGGAAGAGGGCGATCACTCCTTTTCAGCCCTTTCCCTTATCTCCAACCGAATGCAAAAAAAAAAAGGAGAAACCCCAGATAGGGTGCACAGAGAATTGAAATCTAGGCAGATTCAATCAGCTCTGATACCATGTTATGATTCGGCCTGCCTTAGAATTCTCTCCGTTTGAGATCGGTTAGGTAGAAAGAGGTAGAAAGGTGGAAGAAAGAGAGAAAGAGAGAAAGGGAAATTCTGGTTCGAACTGGAAGTCTCAACATAACCTTCTCCCAGTCGGCCAAACAGAACTTATATTATTAAAAATGATTGAAAAGACATATGTGCCCTTATTTAAGTTAGGAGCACTAGTTCCAACACAACATTACAGATCAACAACATTAATCTAGGTATAAAGACAGAAATACCCCTATGCTAACACACACAAAGAGCTGAAGACAATGGTAGTTTAGGAGTGGGATTAACATGTCCAACGCTAGATACATGAGAGGATGAGCCATTGGCAAGAGTAACTGTTTGAGAAGAAGTAGATAGTAGGCTGAATCAAGTGTAAAGGTTAGCGGGTACTTGTTGTGTAATCATTTACTCTGGAGGTAGTGGCTCTTGGAGACTTCGCAGAGATTTGGCAGGTGGAGCCAATAGCTAGAGCTTGAGCCAAAGTAACAGTAGAAGAGGAATGCTGTTTTGCCACTATCAATCTAGCATATTCTTCTATAAGAATGATCACTGTATAATTTCTGGCTGTGGATGGAGTTGGCAACTGAGCGACAGATGGCATGATCATCATGAAATGAAACCTGATTAGCATACTTCATTTTCTCTTGAGCACCTGATTATACTCAATCGTATGGCTGTCATGATTACAATGGCTACAAAAATGTACCTGATTAGCATAACTTCATTGTCTTGAGCACCTGACTATACTCAATCATGTGGCTTTCATGATTATGATGCCTACAAAAATGAACTCCATATGGATCTGTATAATAACCAATAATGTGTCCTTCCAAGCCACAATGGGTGCAAAAGCTTGTATTTGTGGTTCTTCTACGACCACGACCAGCACCAATGTCACCTCACACCACCTGGTAGTACAGTTTTACTATGACACCGCAGCTTCCTCTAAAGCATCATGATCCCCTTGACATGAACTGACAGAAGTAGCAAGAACAGAACGGTTTGTTCTAGGTGTAGATCTGGAATCATACCAGGCAATCTGGCTTATTGAAGTCAATAGAAAACCTTTTCTGGAGGTGGCATTTTTGTGCTGCCAAGATATGAGCCTGGAGTAGTTCAAATTCAGACTTTATTCCTGATAAAATGTTCACCACATAAATGTCTTTTCTTTGTGCCATCACAATATTATCTGATGTTATAGGTTGATAGATATTAAGTTCATCATAGGCTGACCATCTTAGTTCGAACTCTCTGAATCTGGTTTCTTAGTGGTCAAGTACTTGATTTTACTCTTGGCAGTGAGGAAAACTTCAATGACTTTGCACACAGCATGGTTACTTACTTCCATTTAACTTGATGGATTTCATTTGAATGTGCATCAGGTCAGTGGGTAGCATGATTATAGAATGTTTGAACCAATCTGTACCACAGATATTACTCAATGCACCAAGACCAAAGTAACTTCATATTGCACTAATTCTGTTCACTAGTAATTCTCACTTCACCTCACAAATAACCAGTCACATTACATATTGTGGATACCATGCCTCAGCTAATTCACCATTGCACAATGAATTCCATACTTCCTCTCCGTATGATCCAATAGAGGGAAACACATCACTGACAACTATAAATGCCTGTGGTGATGAATGAAATCATCTCAGACTGTTGTGAGAACCAACCAGATCTGATTGGCTTTTCAAATCTCTTCTAAGTGAATGATCAAGGTCTAGGTTCAGGTTACATATACTATCCTTGAAGAGAAAATCAGATCACAAGTCACAGATCTTACCCTTGAAGAGAAAGCCGGATCGCAGCAAGAAGAGCTTGTTGGGTATGAACCCTCTCTGATACCATGTAGAGATTTCTAGTATAATAGCAGAAATCTCTAGTATGTTGTCAGAAGACTCAGAACTAAATGAGTGAATACAGTAGAAAATATAAGGGATAAGAAAGGAGAAAGCAGTAAAGAAAGAGAGGAATAAGAGCAGGTTAGGGAAAGAAAAGAACCTGCTGAATTGAAGAGATAAACCAGTTCTCCCAGCTGTGAGGTCTCTATGTATAGATTAGCACATAAAGTTGAATTTACAAGTACACCCCTGATTATGTAAACAATAGACTTCCCAAACTACCCAATTCAAGTAATAATAAGAAAAAAATAATACCTAGGTCAAATAAACAAAACAATAGACTGCTCTCAACAAAACTTTTAGGTGTTGATGTGAAACTGTCTGGAGAGGGTTCTTTTGTGCTTGATCTCCATGGATAATGCAGTTGAGGGCTGGTTTTGATGGTCTCAGACCAAGAAGAAAGTGGATTTGCACTTCCCTGGTTCAATCTTTGTAGTAGATTGAATGCATTTATTATTCTGGAGCTTCAAGAATTTAGGATTTCTTGCATAGGTAGGGTCTTTTTCATATGCCTTTGTTGATGGGCGTTCAATTTATTACTTGGTTATATATTCTCTCTTCACATTCTGTAGATATTTTCTTTGTTGGATGTACAATACAAAATTCATTCATTTGGTCAATGAGCTAGAATGGAGCACAAACATCTAGTCTTTAACTGACAAGAATGATAGTATCACAGAAAAGAAAGCTTTCATTCTTTATGTGGGTTAATGATATCAATACGGTAACAGTAATGGCAATCTAAACTGAACCAGCTATTTTGAATTCATTGTTATCAAATCTTTCATTTCAGGTACAGAACCAGATGCGTATCAAGGAAGGAGAAAAGAAACGCGCTTTCCTTACATTGGAGGAACTGCGACAATTAACTTATGATACAAATACATACAAATCCATTGGTATGTATATAATGTTTGATAGGAATTTGCTCCAAGTTTATTTCTCTAGGAACCAAGTGTTACTGGTATTATAGTGTGGCACATTGTCCACATTTGGTTGGTTTTATCTGTATGTTTTGAAGCAAGTATTTGACAGCTTAATGGTATTTGGGGCACTTTGAAACCATGCTTAATCATAGGTTGTTTGGGTTTAGGAGCTTACTATGCCTGTTGAAGTTACATTTTAGTATTTTGAATTATTATTTTTCTTTTAAGGAAATGATTTGTTAACATGGTTATAGCCCAATCATATTCACAAATAAAATTCCTGTCCACCTCAATATGGTTCTCTCATGCTGTATAGAGCTATGAACAATATTTATAGATACTTGGCATATATATGTGTGTTAATAGTTGCTTGTTGAACAATATTTGTTTCTGCTTGTTATCACAATACAATATCAAGGGATCATCAAAGGAAACACCTAATTCTCCCATGAGTTATTCCAGCCACAACTTCAAAAGCACCATGTGCCATGGCTTAGCTTCTGTACTGGAATGAGTTACTACACTTTGTTTTGTGCTCTTCTTCCATGATGCTAGATTTCTTCCAACCAAAGCACAATAACCAGAAGTAGAACATCTACCTTTACTAGGGCAACCCTTCAAATGAGATTGAATTCTTTTTTCTGTAGCTAGACGAGTACTCTTAGGAATAGGAACATGCATTTGCTGATTGATAATGCCAATCATATAAGTTATATTATGTTGGGTAATATAAAGATAAAGCAATCACCTCACCAATATTTGGTGTATAGTTCCATCTTTCAGCATTTCTCCTACATTTGACTTGTGGTTCTGATTAATTGGTGTATCAATAGTTTTAACCCCCACCTGTCACTTGAAGCAAATCAAAGTGCATATTTCCTCCGAGATATAAAGATAATAACATACTATCCTTGGGCCTACTAGCTACTAGCTACCTCAATTTCCAAATAAATACCTGGGCTATTTAAGATCTTTAATCTCAAACTCTTCATTTAGAAATTGAATGAATTTTTTTTGGATAAGTTGTTTGAGGCTATCAATCTTAGAAGTGTTATTTTTAGTCACCACACCACTGTATCATCCACATACACAATTAAGAGTATGGACCGGTTTTGGACGGATTGGATGGACTGACAAGACATTGGATTGGACCAATCCGGTTCAAAATATTTATTAAATTGAATTGGATCTGGTCCGTCCATAATAAATTTATATCGGATTGGGTTGGATTAAGCCAATATCTGGTCCATTGAAATAAGATAAGAATATAGGTGTCAATGGACGAGATTTGGGTTGAAACCAATCTAAATTAAAACGAATTTGAACAGATTGGACGGTCCAGACATTGAATTAGACCGGTCCAAAAATGGTCCAAAATATTCATTGGATTGGATTGGGCCTGGTCCATTTGTAATGGACTCACATTGGACTGGATCAGATTGGACCAAATCCAGTCCAATTGACACCCCTATACACAGTCAAAATGGTCAATGAAGCACCACTTCTTTTAAGAGAAAAGAGTGTAATTCAACTGAGTCTATCTAAATCTCCCCAAAGCCCCTTAACCTATCAGACCATGCCTTAAATGACTATTTTAGTCCATATAGTGATCTTTTTTATCTGCATGCTCCTAACTCCTTGTTGATCCTTGGAGTTAATCCCATGTAGACTTTATGTAATTCTTCATAAAAAATGCATTCTTTGCATCAAGTTGAAAAAGAGGCTAATAATAGGAGGCAGCAAGACACAATGATACTTCAATAGAACTCATCTTAGCTATTGGGTCAAATTTCTCTAAATAATCAATATCATATGCTCAAGTATTGCTATCAGTCATGCCTTACACCTCTCAATAGGTGCCATTTTCTTTATATTTCAATATAAACACCCATCTACAGCCTGTTGGTTCCTTGACTTCTACTAAGTTGACAAACTACCAGTAAAAGGGAATCCATCTGTACTTGCATCACATCCCTTCGCTCAAGCATAGAGAGTTTCCTGCACAGTCTTGGAATCAAAACAGAGAAAATAGAATCAAGAAAAGCACAATGGATAGGTGATAGCAAGTGATAGGACAGATACTTGGATATACAATGAGTTGTAGAAGTGGCTTTTGCCTTTTCATAGGGCATTAGGAATCTGAAAATAAAAAATAGTAGGAGACTGCATAGTTGGTTTTGGAATCTTAAATTGAGTGTGATTAGCTAAGGCATAATCATAGGATTAGAATAAACTTTTTTACACCATTGATACACCTATAACTCCTATGGAGTAGGAGATAAAGCTACTCATAAAGATGTCCTGAATTAAAAATTGGAAGAGCAATGGAATATCTAGAGTAAACACATCTTCCCTTGAGAAGAAACACTAGGATAGTATGACACATCCTCAAAGAAGGTAACATCCATTTTAACATACTAGGAGCTAACTAAAGGATCACAATACTAATACTTCTTCTGATTTTGTGTATACTGGAGAAAGATACACTAGGTATCCTTAGGATCAAATTTATACCAACAAGGTTCTAATATTATGAGCAAAGCAAGTATATGTAAACCCTTGATATGTGCAAGAAAAACCATATCATGGGGATGCAAAAGACTAAAATGTATTTTCTTCCTTATAACTTGAGAAGGAACTCTATTAATAATGAAAATTTAGTGGTGATAGAAGTGTAAATCAACATACATTTAGGAGTGGAGACCAAGAGATGACTCAATGTGACCATTTCTTGTACCTTGGTTCAATAATTCAATACAAGGGAGAGATTGAGGAGGATGCCACCCAAAGAATTAGAGCATGATGGGCAAAATGGAGGGTTGCATCTGGACTTTCATGTAATAGGCAAATACCACTTAGATTATAAAAGGAAAGTTCTATAAAACAGTTGTAAGGCCTGCTGTTGTATGGAGCAGTGTTGGGCAGTCAAGAAACATGTTCGAAAAATGAATGTGGCAGAAATGTGAATGCTAACATGAATGAGTGGAAAAACTAAAAAGGATAGGATTACGAATGAAGTTATCCGTAGGAACCTAGGAGTAGCTCCAATAGGTGTTAAAATGAGAGAGAGTAGACTAAGATGGTTTGGGCATGTGCATAGAAGACCACCAACCGTGCTAGTTAGAAGAAGTGATTTGGGTTAGAAGAGCTGACCCCATATGGTTAGAAGTAGTAAGAAATGATTTAAACACTAATAATTTAATAGTGGACATGGCTTTAAATAGAACGGATTGGTGAACTAGGATTCATGTAGTGACCCCACATGGTTGGGATAAGGCATGGACGATGATCCTTGTAGAATCTCCCTAGGATTTTATGGGAGCACATGCATTTAACATAATACTCTTCCACCTCCATGATGTGTTTGTTCTTTCCCTCTAGTTCCTCCATCATGTTGTGAAATGTAAGAACATGTACTTTAATGTATACCACAATATTCAAGTAGGTAATAGGATAAAGGTTTCGTGAAAAACACTTTACATTGTTTGAGCTGAAAATTTTGATCCTAGTACTAAGCTGTGTAAGATTCATTCTTGAAAATAACTAGTTAGTGTGGGAACCTCATCACAAGAACACACAAGATTATTTATTTATTTTTATTTTTATTGTTGAGAATGCATAAGATATAACTAGGAGAATTTGGATAAATCATCTATAAATATAACCCCAATAGAAGGAATATGATAAAGCTCCAAGCATTTGCAATTTTAAAAGAATTGCTTCTTTTATTTACTCAAAGTAAAACTTGTTCTACAATGCTTTGCCAATTCACAACTTTCACACTTAAAAAATGGACAATATAAGTAGTAGGAATTTTGAAAAATATATATAGTAGGAATAAATTTGAAGGGGGAGGTGGTAGAGTATGCATGTATCCTATGGTGTGCAGTATCCAATTGGCCATTGAAGTATTTAGGATTGCCCCTAGGAGATAACCATATGAAAAGAAATTTTTGGGGACCTGGTTGTAGAAAGATTTGAAAAGAGACTTGCTTCTTGGAAGAGAGGTTACCTATCTCTTGGGGGAAGAGTCACATTGATTGAATCCGCATTAGCCAACTTGCTAGTCTACTTTTTGTCAGTTTTGAGAGTTTTAGAGGGGATAACTAGGCGATTGGAAAAATTAATGAGAGATTTTCTTTGGGAACTGGGGGAGGAGAAAAAGGACCATAGGTAGGGCTGCAAGTCGGACCGGCTTAGGTCGGGTTGAGGCCAACCCTAGCCCAACCCTAAGTTTTAAACCCCAACCCTAACCCTAACCCAACCCGACCTTCAACCCGACCAACCCAACCCTAACCCTAACCCTAACTAAATTCCTTCAACCCTAACCCAACCCAACCCAATCCAACCAAAAGTCAATTTCATGTTGGGTTGGGCTCAGGTTGAGCCTGAGCCCAACCCAACCTTCTTCCCATCCTTTAAAACCTCATAGAATTTCTCGATTTTAGATCTTAGCTCAACTTTCACTACATGTATTAATCCTATGTTTCATTAGTATTTGTTTGTTGACATTATTTTTTTTTTTTGGTCTTTTAGTACAGACTTCAGAAAACAAGTGTTAGAAATGACTATAGTTTATTATGAGTTATGACTTACGATAGATCTTTCTTAGGCGGAAAACAACATAGAGGAAATGAAGAATAAAATTTTCAAAAAACATAAAATAATGTTATTAAGGGTTTAGTCTTTCTGATTAGGATTAAGTGAAGTGATTATCTTAAAAGAAATACATGTGGTGGGGCTATACAAATATCATGCATCTAAACAAATCAATGTATGTTATATATTACATATAACATACATTTATATATGACATGTACTATAGAGTTGGGTTCGGGTTGGCTAAGGGGTCAACTCTAACCCCACCCGAAACCCTAACCCGAACATCAACCCGGCCCAACCCAATCCAACTTTTTTGGGCTGGGTTTGGGCCAACCTGGCCCAGGTTGCAGCCTTAACCATAGGGTTAGGTGGGAATTGGTCAGTAGAAGTAAGAGGTATAGAGGTTTTGACCTAGGGAATATTCAAAAGAGGAATTTGGCCCTTTTGGGGAAGTGCTTATAGAGATTCCCCTTTGAGAAGGAAAAGTTGTGGACCAAGATGGTGGATAGTATTCATGGGCTTGCGGATAATGGGTGGGATGCTAGAATTCTAGCTAGGACTACAAGAGCTTCTCCTTGGAAAGCCATCCAAGCTATTCTGCCTCTTTTCTTGCCTTGGATCAGGTATGATTTGCACTATGGCAACCTTATTAAATTTTGGGAACAAGTCTTGGTTGGGGATTCCCCCTTAAAGGAACAATTTCCATCTATGTTTGCCTTGTCTAATTTGAAGAATGAGCCTATTTCCACTTTTTTGGTGCCTTCACATGTAAGTTCAGGGTTTGTGTGGAATTTAGGCTTAAGAAGAGCCATTTGGGACTCAGAGTTAAATAGTTCCATGCCCCTATTATGCATCCTTGATGGGGTATTTAGATCCCACAAAACCTGATAGTAGGGTTTGGACTCTTTTGGCCTCTGGCGTGTTCACTTGTGCCTCCTTCATTAAAGCCTTAACTCAATTGACTGATATTCTTAGGCAGTCATTCCCTGTTAAGGAAGTTTTGTGTAAACCCTATTCCACCTATGGTTGGGAGCTTTTGTTGGGAAGAACTCCTGGAAAGAATCAACACATGTGATTTGCTTTAGAGAAAGAGACCTAATAGTTTCTTATCTCCTCATTGTTTTGTTCTCTGCAAGGTTGATGGTGACAATGGTTACCACTTACTAATCGCCTAGTCTTTTGCTAATTGTATTTAGGAGTGGTGTTCTTTGTTTTGGTGCAGGTGGACAGTGGACTCCTTCACCGTATGTACAAAGTCTCTTTTCCCCTACTTTGTCCAATTGGCTAAAGAAAAGAGGAAGAATCATGTGGAGATGTGTTAGGACTGTGGTTTGTTGAACCATTTGGGAAGAAAGGAACTTAAGAGTCTTCTCAGAATAAGAGAGAAGTTTACAAAACATTCTAGAGGTGATTCACTTTAGAGTGGTCCACTGGCTCACTTCTCTGGAACTGTTTAAAGACTTTCCAATTGATGAATTGCATAGAATTTGGAAGGAAATTGCAAGTTCAGCTAGCTAAGGAGATCTTTTTACTCAATTGGACTTTTCCTCCTAGTGGTTTCTTCAAGTTGAATTTTGATGGGAGTGGTGTTGGAGATCCAGAAACTTCAGGTATTGGGGGTGTACTAAGGAATGGGGAAGGTATTGTAACTGCTATTTTTCCTGGACCAATTGGAGTGGGTGATTCTCTTCGGGCTGAGATTATGGCAGCCTTAGAAGGAGTACAAAGAGCAAAGGAGTTGAACATTACAAAACTTGTTATAGAAGGAGATTCTAAATTGGTGGTGGGATAGCTGAAAGAAGATTTAACTGGCTTTTGGAACTATAGTAATGAGAAGAGGAAGTTTTTATTTGATGATAAAATGAAAATTCATTGAGTAAGAAAAGAAAATAATACAATCTAGCAGAACTACTAGGGAACAGAATTAAGTAAACTATCTAAATTACAAGGTTGAACACCCAAAATATCTCTGAATCTGTCATCCAAATCCTCCCTAGAGACTTGATTAAATTCTGGGGTTAATAGAACCCAGTGTGCAACTGAATTGCTGTGCTGTGACAATCTTGTCTAGATTCCAATATTTGCCCTCAGAAATTCTTCTATTTCTTTCCTTCCATATGTTTCAACAAATTGCAAATGGGATAAAGCTTCAGAGTAACCTTGCTTTCTTGCTACCTCTTAACTTTGGCCATGTAGAAAAAATTTCTGCAGTAGATTCTAGCTAAAAGTTTGAGTACCCGAACATAGAAGTAAATATTCTCCATAAAAACCCAACTATCTTGCATGAGAAGAATAGATAACCAACAATTTCCTCCTGTTCTTTATAGAGGAAACAAATAGTGGACATACTAAAGCCCCTAGATTTTAGATGATCTGCAGTTAATATGCTGTCCATGGCCACAAGCCAAGCAAACACTTCAACCCTCGGAGGAACCAGGATTCCCCAAACAGCATCTACCTGATTTGGATCTGAACTATCTCTGAGAAGAGCCAAATAGCATGATTTGACAGAAAACCTCCCATTTGAGCACTCTTTCCACCAAAGTTCATTCCTTAACTGAGCTGAGATCTTCACTTCTTCTAGTTTCTCCAGTAGGGATATACAGTCCTCCACTTCCCTATCCAGCAAAGGCCTTCTAAACTTAGGACACCATATCAACTGTTCACCCATCCTTTCATAACACTGACTTTTTGGAGATTTCAGCCTCCGATAACGTATATAATCTTGTCTAAGTTCACATTAGCTTGCCTGCCCTGCACCTGTCGTCCTCCTAAAACTTGATTCTTTTTCCATCTCCAATTGAGAAGCTTGTTAGACATCTGAGCTCCTGATTAAATTTCGTAATCCTCTTCCACACACTCATCCCATATGAAGACCTTCCTTGGATTCCCACCTAAACCTCACCATCCCAAACTTACCCACCACTACTCTTCTCCATAATGAAATTTCCTCCCACCCTAACCCAAATGTCCATAACCTCTTCTCTACCAAGGCCTTGTTGAAAATCTTCATTCTCCTAAAACCCAACCCACCTTTCTCCTTTGGTCTACAAATTCTGCCCCAATTTACCAAGTGGAACTTCTTTCTCCCACCTTCCTTGCAAATCCCTTCCCATAAGAAATCCACTTGAGGAAATGAATATCAAAAAGGTGGTTATAGAAGGTCATTCTGAAACTGTGGTGAAATGGCTAAAAGAAGATAGTGCTATGATGTGGAAATACAGCAATGAAAAGAGGAAGTATAAATGGCTAACCAAAGACATGGAAATTCAATGTACATGGATAAAGAGAAGTGCAAATGCATTGGCTGATGGTCTAGCTAGGCAAGGGGTAAATAGAGACATTATTTTGGGCTGTTTTGTAATCACTGCATGATCAGAAAGTTTCTTGGGTAGCTGGAGTTAAGACTTTTTATCTCCCCCCCTTTGTAATCCTGATTTTGTATCATTAATAAAGTTTCATTGTTACTGACACAAGGGCATTGAAGTTAAAGCGAACTGTGTAAAAAGAAGTGCTTACTCCTTTGTTGATGGGTTAACTAAATAAGGGGTGACTAGGGATTCTTTGTTTTGGGCTCACTTGTAATCTTGTCTTTTCTTGACTTTTGGTGGGAGACTTACAAGAGCTTATCTCCTCTTTTTTCCGTATTTAATTCTCATTGTTTTTAATGAAAGTTACTCATTATTGATCAAGAGAAAAAAGAACAACTAAATACACTCGAACAAAGCAAGAAATAAAACCCATAATGCCCCTAAACAATTATTCCGTAACATAATCTGGTTCATTGGTTTTTATAATGATGTTGGTGAGGGAATGTAGACTAAAAAATTCTTTATATGGTTTGAAGTAGTCACCTAGAGCATGGTTTGACAAATTTAGAGGGGCATTAATCTGTTTTGGATATTTACATACTTAGACAGATCATACTCTCTTTGTAAAGAAGGGAGGATCACCTGTGTTGGTGCTGATTGTATATGTGGATGATATAGCTGTTACAAGGAATGGTCTGAGTGAGATTGATGCACTTAAGAAGTCATTACAGCAAGAATTTAAAATTAAGTTCCTAGATGAGTTGAAGTATTTTTTGGGGATTGAGGTTGCAAGATCCATATATGGGACATTTATCTCTAAGGAAAGTAGGTATTGGACATACTACAAGAAACTGGGAAGCTAGGCAAGGCACATGCTTTTTTGAAGCAAGGCGAAAAATACAAAAAAAAACCTGAAAATAAAAAAAATGTCAAAATTCAAAACAATGCCAAAAAAATATTAAACATAATATTAATAAAAAATATAAACCTAATTTTTAAAATAAATTTTTAAAAAACCTATTATCTAAAATTAAAGTACATAAACATAAGATGTAAAGCATATTCAAATGAGAATTTAAAAATAAAATCAAACATATAAAACATTTTCAAGCATGTAAAACCTCTAACCTCTTTTTTCACTCAATTGCATTACTTCATGTAGCTAGTGTAATGTAAAACATATTACATTCCTGATTCTACGAGCCACCTTTGTGCCACGCCCCTCGAGGCAAGCCCAAACAAGTCCATGTTAGGTGTTAAATTCTTAGTTCTCACACAAAAATTAATGAATTTATAATTTTAATTGCTTTTAAAACACTGGTTTGCTCGCTCACCGAAGCTCTGAGAACCCTCTATTTGCTAATGTTGTTCATTCCATAGTTTTCAAGGCGCCAAGGCGAGGCTAGGCGACAGGGGGCGCCTCGTTGACTAGTTGCCTAGGCGATGGATTTTTTTATGTAGAAAACATAGATCCTAGTGTAGTTCCCTAGTAGGGGTGGCAAATGGATGGGTTGGGTAAGGGTTGAATATCAACCCACCCATATTGACCCATCAACTCACCATGACCCATCATCAATTCTTGTTAAAGGGTCATAACCCATCCTAACCCTAACCCACCTTGACCCACTCATATTGACCCACTTGACCCATCCATATTGACCTTTAACCACCCTTACCCATACTAACCCACCCACCCTCACTTATAAATACAAAAATGGGTCGGGACGGCCCATATACACAAAATGATAATTTTTGAGAGAATAATCTCTCTCAAGATTGTCACATGACAAAAACGAGTCAAGTCAACCTATATACCAAAAAATGCAAAAATTGTGGATAAATGCAGAAAATTGAAGAGAATTTGCAAAAAATACCAAAAAATTGTAGAAAAATACAAAAATACCAATAATTAAGAAAAATACTAAAAAATTACAAAAAATTCAGAACTTTTGTAGAAAAATCAGAAAATGTGAAAAAAAAGAAAATTGTAGGAAATGCATGAAAAACCAAAAAATGCAAAAATTATGCAAAAAAGCACAAAAAAACTGTAGAAAATGCAGAAAAATACTAAAAAATTACAAAAAATGCAGAAAATAACAGAAAAATTTCAGAAAATGCAAAAAATGCGTAACTTTTATAAAATGCTTTCGCAAAAGTACTTTTATGAAAGTACTACTACAAAAGTACTTTAAAAGTGTTTTCATAAAAGTACTTTCATAAAAGCACTTCTATAAAAGTGATTTTTTGCTTTCATAAAAGTGTTCTCATAAAAGCACTTTAATAAAAGTGCTTTCGTGTAGAAGTACTTTTGTAAAAATGGTACTTTCGTAAAAGTTCTTTTATGCTTTCATAAAAGTGTTTCTGTAAAAGTACTTTAATAAAAGTGCTTTCTTGTAAAAGTGCTTTCATAAAAGTACTTTTATAAAAGTGCTTTTGTTCTTTCATAAAAGTGTTTTCGTTAAAGTACTTTAATAAAAGTGCTTTCTTGTAAAAGTACTTTTGTGCTTTCATAAAAGTGTTTTTGTAAAAGTACTTTAATAAAAGAACTTTTGTGTAAAAGTGCTTTCATAAAAGTACTTTCGTGTAAAAGTACTTATGTAAAATTGCATTCGTAATAGTCCTTTTCATAAAATTACTTTTGTAAAAATGCTTTTGTATAAAATTGCATGTGACCACGAAAGTTAATAAAGTCTATTTTATTTCACTTTTATTCTCAAAATGAAATATGGTATAGTGGTTAGGAAGTGTAATGAGATGTCATGCTAGGAGGCATGAGTTCGAATCACTATAACTCCCATTTTTTGAGATTTGGTGAGTATAGATTAGGTCGACTTTGATCCAACCCATCTTGACCCGCGCGACCCAACCCATAATGATCCTAATGGGTTACTCGACTTATATTGACCCACCAAAAAATTGGGTGGGTTCCAAGGTGGGTGGGTCAAATGGGTTAGGGTCAAAATTGCCAGCCCTATTCCCTAGGTACCATAACCATATTTCCTTAATAATTATTCATAATTTTCATAAGAAGATTTTAGAGTTCATGTTAAAGTATAGAAAAGAAGAAAAGAAAATGTAGTTCTTCCTTACTTATTGGTTAAGGTTTTAAAGTCTTTGGGGGTTCAATACAACATTTAACAATGTTTATATTTATTAAACCCTAATAAATAAGAAAATAATAAAAAGAAATTGGTATATAAACACACAAAATGAATATTTTGTTTAATAGTGCCTATTTTATAATTATAATGTCAAAAAATAAAGAATAAATAATATTTTATAATACATAGTACAAAATTGTTTGTCGATTAGGTGAGGAGAGCCTCAAAGGGCGCCTTGTTGCCTAGGCATCACCTTGACAATTATGGTTCATTCCTTCGCCCTAGTAAAATATTTTCTTAAAAAGCAATTAAAATTGAAAATTCATCGTTTTTTGTGTGAGAACTAAGAATTTAACACCTAACATGGACTTCTTTGGGCTTGCCTCGAGGGGTGTGGCATAGGGTCTAGGGGCTTCCTAGCTGCTATGTTCAAAAAAAGCAAGAAAGCGTCAAATTTTCAAAAGGCACACACTTGGGCTGAAGAGCTAGGTGCATCATGCACACACCTAGGCGCATCAAGCGTGCACCTTTTGAAAGGGCTGCGCCTAGGACCTAGGCGAGGCACATACCCTAAAATGTGTCTCGCTTGTGTCCCTAGGCGCTCCTTTTAAATCATTGTCAGAACATAGGATTAATGCTTCAAATGGTGAGTTGGTTAAGGGTGTAGGGAGGTTATCAGAGAGTGATGGGCTGGCTACTGTATTTGTGCATGACTCGACCAAATATTTCCTATGTACTCAGTGTTGTGAGTAAGGGTGGCAATTTTTCACCCAACCCACCCAATATCTAACCCACCCAACCTGCCAATTTACTTGGCGGGTTGGAAATGGGTTTTTCACCCACTGGGTCAATTTAAATGGGTTGGGTCAGGTTGGGTTGTGGGTAACCATTGGGTTAACCATTAAAGATATAAGTATTAATTCCTTAGCCAATATTTTTTTTAAATTTCTTCATTTGAATGAAATAATTTATAATTAATGCATTAATTTTCTATTAATTATTGACTAAGATTAGTTTTGTCTCGAATCAACACACATCACCCAAATCGACATAACAATCCAAATCAACTTGACCCGAGTCCGGACCAGCTCAACTTGGTCTAAATATGAATAGACCTGATTACCTCAGTTCGGTTCGTTTGGGTCAATCAGCCCAATTCGATCCCAACCCAACCTAGGGCATGCAGGTCTATGTTGACCCGAATCCGAAATGGGGTATGATGAGACGGTTCAACCTGGACCAGGTCTGACCCAAAATCTGCCCCACTTTGCTTTGACCCAGTTTGAATCGTCCAATATGACATGTATATGTACAACCCGACTTGAATCCGGGCCTATCCGCTTTACTTACCTTGCCCCACTTCGGGCTAGTCAGTTTGGTCCCAAGCCCGTGCACAAACCTGATATGGGCTAGACCTAGTCAATCCACTATTGATTTAACCGGACCGGTATGCTCCGACCGGATTGATTTGAATCTAAACGGTTGAACCACGCTTGATGTGATTAGCTCGAAGACAATCCAATTAGATAGTTCAAGTTGGTCTGATTGGTTTGAACCTAAGTGGTTCGGTCAAACCCGAAACCCGAACATAGTCAAATGGCTTGTCTAAAAATAACATGCATGTAATGTGATTTGAACCTTCACCACTTGTGTAAATAACAATTACTATTACCACCAAGCTATGGCCAACTTACTTGTCAAGTGGGGGTAAGTTTTTTGTTTTAAGTACATAAATATAAATTTAATGGGTTTGGGCGGGTTGGATTGGGTCAAAGCGGGTTTGGGTTGAACCCAGCCCATTTAATTTTATATAACTGAGTCATTAATGGGTTGGCGGGTTAGATGGGTTGGGTTGAAGCTTAACCCAAACCAAACCCAACCCAACCCACCCAATTGCCACCACTAGTTGTGAGCTAGTATATGCATGTTCCTCGAGTTCAACACTTGGAGGCTATTATAGAATTCTTGCATACTTAAAGAAACATCTTGGCAGAGGAATTTTGTTCGCTGATCATGGGCACTTGAAACTGGAAGCCTATACATATGCAGATTGGGTAGCGGCATAGATGGGGTTTGGACCTTTGTGGGAGGAAATATGGTCTCATGTAAAAGTAAAAGGCAATCAATTGTGGCCAGGCCAAGTGTAGAAACGGAGTATAGATCTATGGCACATGGTGTCTTAGAACTTTTTTGGATTAGGTCCTTGTTGAGTGAGATTTGGATTGATGCAGAGGAACCTATGATGTTATATTGTGATAATCAAGCAGCAAAATTTTGCCAATAACCCAGTTGGACATGACAGGACAGAGCATATTGAAGTTGATTGATATTTTATAAGAGAGAGGGTGACGGTTGGAGAAGTTTGCCGTCCATATGTCCGATTCACAGTTGGCTGATGTCTTTACTAAGGGAGTTACAAAGAGCAAGCTTGGACATGATCTATGTACATTGTGAATGTGTGACATTTACTCCCAACTTGAGGGAGAGTTTTGAGGACCAATTGAATTCTATTAGGTTTCCCTCTTTAGTACCTAGCTTATGGTAGAGTTCAATATAAGCTTTAAAGTTAGCTTCACACACTTTTTTTTAGCTTTTCTTAGGACCAATTTGGTTCACGGGAATAAGGGTCTGGAATCAGAATTGGAATGGGCCATTCTGATTCCAATTATTTGGTTGGGCAGAATTGGAATCCCATTCCCATTCCTGGTGGAATGGCATTCCCCCATTTGAGGGAATGGCCATTCCCTCCCCTCCCTTGGGAATGAAGTTCCATTCTGATTCTTGTCTGAACTAAACAGACTGGAAATAGACCACTCCGATTCTGATTCCAAATGGTTTTGATTCCGGTTCTGATTCCGACGATGAACTAAATAGACCTTTGGTGATTTTATATTTTCTAAGTTGTCTAAAGTTTTGTTTGGATCAATAACAGAAATTTTATCAAAATAGCTGAACTATAATAATGGTTACAACAATCCTTGCTTCCAATTAAATGGATAGATTGTCCCCAGCTCCTCAGCCCCTTGTTTGGCCAAGATATCTGCTAATCCATTTGCTGAACAATTAGCCCATCTTTAGTTTTTGACTGATCTTTATAGCATGCTCATTCCGTCCTGAACTTTGAAACTCTTCATCCAATTAGCATTTTTTTTTTCTTGGCTTTCCATTTTCCTTTAAATTCTTCTCAAACTGTTATTCACTACCTGTTTATCTAATTGGTCATTTCAAGCTATATACTGTTATCAGTGTTTTAAAAGGCGTGAGAGGCATACACCTCATGCGCCTTTTTCATGAGGTGTGCTAGAGGTGCACGCCTCATGCACATCTTATATAAAACGACAGAAAAAAGGAAAAAAAAAGGGAAGGAAAGGAAAAGAAAAGAAAGGGAAGGGAAATAAAAAGAAAGAAAATAAGATAAGGGGAAAAAAGTGATTTGCCCCCTGCCCCTTTGGCTGGGGGCCTCCGCTTCGACAAGACCACCCCCCCTTCAATTAATGTTATGCATCTTTATTCTTCTTAATATAAAAGATTTTTATTAAAAATAAAGAAAAAATGAGATTCCCCCTTCCTCTTCATCCTCCTCCCCTTCCTCCTAACCCCGCCTCCTCTTAAGGAGCTTAATGCCTCCTTGTGTTTGGGAGGCTTACGCCTCTTGCATTTTGAACTATGCCTCACGCCTCTAGGTAGTGGAACGCCTTGTGTCACGCCTCCGCATTTTAAAACATTGACCGTTATTATCTTCATTTAAATTCCATTTTCTTTTATTATTTGTTTGTTTTTTAATTGTAACAATTCTTCTCTTAGCTTTCACCATCTAAATTCCATGACACTTGGAAAATTCATTGAAGAAAAATGTACTGGTGAGAGGGGTGGATGTTCCCACTTCCCATATGGAAGAGGTTTTATTGTAGTTACAGCATCTCTTTGGTAAGAGGCACAGCTCCTCATAGTCTGTGCTTCTATGTTGTTATTTTCTAACTTCTATTTTATTAATTTGAAAGGGAATTTTGTTTAAAAAGTTGAGAAACTCTTAGTCCTTTTAGGAGTAGTATGACTTGTTTCATAATGAAGGGAGAAACTGGTTCTGCTTGTGCTACTGTGCTACATTGCATGATTGATTATACTACACATTTTTTTCTTTATTGATCTTTGCCATCTCTCCCACATCTAACATATCTTTTGTTCTGCAGGGAGAACGTGAGTCGTCTGCAATCCCTTTTTCTTCTCCAGAAATATCAAATCCTTTCACTTGATGAGACCAAAGTTATTCGGTTTATCACCTTTTCTTTTGTTTTTGATTTGTGACCAGATTTGTGTTAGAGCCCAAATCAGTTTTAGTTAAAGAGCAAGAGCAGAAACTCAAGGATAGTGAGACTGCCATTGCCTCATTGCAGGTTTGTCTTTTCTTTGCTTTTTTTTTTGTTGATGGCTCAATCAAAATTTTATAAAAATGCAAAGACTTTACTGTAATGTAAAATATGATCTCTATCATTCCCATAACATGAGGCAAGGTGGGAAATGTGAAGGATTCAACAAGACATTCTCATTCCAATCTGAGTACCCTTTGACATGCCCAAGATCTCCACAAAAAAGATTCAAAAAAACCCCATCTGCATCCAATCTGATTATTAAGCCCTTGGATCCGAATCTGACCCAAGTCTGACATAATGGATCTTGGATTGATTTGGATTTAATACCAACTTATTGTGATTAAAATGACAATAGAAAATTAAAAGAAGTTTTAAAAGACTAACTACTTTTTACTTGTACATATGTATATAAATATAACATATAAAATTTATCAGTTATTTGTATATAAATATACATATACACACACACACACACACTACATATATACACAAAATAGTAATTTTTAACCAGATTGGATGGGATTAAATTCACATCAGTTCTGTCAAGTCTAGCATAGTTGGATTCAGTATCGAATCGGGTATTGGGCTTTTGGAGTTTCATTGACAGGCCTAGTTGACCCAAGTGATATACATGCTATTAAATTCATTCTTTCTTCAAAATACAAGAAATAAAGAGATTAGCTATTTAAAGTAGTTTGATTGTTAAAGAAATAAAGAGATTGAAAGTTTGACATTCTTGAATTGTTGAGTGCTTGAATATGTATTATATGCTATGTTTGATATTATTTTTGTATCTTCACTTGTATGTTTTACTGTTATGTTCTGCTTTTGCTCTTTTAAAACACTGTTCATATTTAATGGACATCAAGTTCAGTTCCTTTTAACTACCTGTTCAAGCGTCTGCACTTGATCTTGGTAACTTTTTGAAAGTTCCTTTGAAATTATATCAACTGAACATCGGGAGACCAGTTTTCTTCTTTCATTATTTATCATATTCATTTCTGTAGTAGAATGGTTCTATAGTACTTTATTTTTGTTGATAATGTCTCGCTATCTCTCCTATGTTGCACTTAAATTGGGTGAGTTCCACTCCATTTTACCTGTGGCTCCCCATAGGCTGCAGTGTCACGAAGGACCTTAGTTTTCTCTTATGAAATTGTTGGTACCATAACTGGCTTTGGCAGACTTCGAAGGAGTACTTGGAGAAGCAGATGGCAGAGGTTGAGAGCAACCTGAGGGAGCTGTTACAGCAAGATCCAGGACTCGCACGGCAGATAATGTCAATGACTGTGATGTGAACATTGTCATCATAAATCTTCTGTACCTTTTTTCCTTGCTATTTTGCAGTTAAAAGCAGTGAATTTAGTGATTATTATTGTATCTTTATCTGTATATTTGTGGTATTATTGTGGTTTTTTTGGCGGAACCGGTTTTATTTTCCAAATGGCAACTGATTAAAGGCTGAGACCATCCCATCTTTGACTCAATTCTTACCATATCAATCTTTATACCATTGCCATGTAATTTAGAACTAGCTTTAAACCGGATGAGCAAATAGGTGGTTGAATTTTATTCCTAGTTGCATCGTTGGTTTTCAGTTTCAACTATCAAGGACGAAATGAGATACAAGTTTACTTAGAACTAATTTGTAAGTCCACAATGAAATTACAAATTTTTATAGCTGATTAATTTGGTGATTGCTTAGTTGAAAAAAGGAGAGCGCTGAAAATCAATTAAGTGCTTAGGAGCTACTAAGTGGAACTTCTCAGCACCATCTCTATTTCTTGAGAGGGTATCCAAGTATCTTCACAAACCTAAGGCTCTGTGAAATGTATTTTTTTTTTCTGCATTTGCACTCATTGACAGTGCAAATTTTGCATATGAAAACTGATACAAAATTTGCACCACCTTCCAACTACCTCAAGTCTCGTATAAAAGTGTGAACCACATCGCTTAGCTTCCTATCTGGTTCCTAAACAAACAACTCTCTACTTACCTACATTCTTTTGCATATAAGATGGGGAAATCATCATCCTATTTTACTTCTCTCTGACAATTAAGTCAATTCTAAACAGCTTATTTGCACCTTCATGCAATTGTGTTAATGCGAATGAAATATGCACATCAACCACAGAGCCAAAGGTTCAAATTATAATATCTAGTACGACATTATAGTAGTAGATATGTGAAGTGTAGCTATTGGGCAACACTTCAGAAACATTGAAAAATGGTAGAATGATTAAAATATTTATGTATAGATTAGAAAGCAGTATAAATCTAATTAGTGCTTAAAGTTATTAATTTTAATGATCAATCATGTATTTTCTTTCTTTTCAGTGTTTTGGCTGATATAGTATCAATAAGACTGCTTGGTTTGAAGGAAAAGGTAGGGAAAATATTTATGTATAGGTTTCCCTACCTTTGTCTTCCTTTGCCTACATTTTCCTTCAAACCAAACACAGCGTAAGAGAGCGCATAAAAGTGGCTTTAAAAGTTATGATACTTTTTTTTTAAAGGAATGTTTTAGGTATACCTTTTCATGAGTATGGAAATCATGGTTTTTAAAACCGATCTGGAGAAAAAACCAGTCAGGGGTTCCGTTACCGGGTCGAATTGTTGGCCCATTTTGACAAAAAAATAAAAAAAATAAAAAAAAGTCAACCATTCGAACAGTTCGAATGGTTAACTGCCCGGGTCATCAGTTTGCTGACCAAAATCAACGGTTTTTAAGGAAATTCCGGTTTTGGGGAAAACCGAAACCGATCAATTGACCGGTTCCCGGTTTTTCCAGTCTGGTCCAGTTTTGAAAACCATGATAGAAATTGCAATTTTTATGATACAAGAGTGACTTGAGTTTTAATTAAAGGCGATTTGCTCAGGTTAGCTTTGGACTGAACAGTCTTGATGGTGATCTTTGAATAGATTTTGGAGTCCTTGATTGGTTTTAGCCTTCTAGGTGATGAGTTCTCTATTGCTTGGATATTCTCAAAATGTATATGTCCCTCGTATTCCCATTCCGACAAACCATATAAAATGTAAAAGGTGAGACTGTCGTTCATATTTCACATCCATCTCTGCAGTTTGCTCTACTGCACCGTTGAGTGGTTTTGTAGCACCAACGTTGACTTTCACTCTAAGTATTTGCTCCAGTTTTCTACTTTTTGTCTGAGATGTAGGGTTCACCAATTTCTCTGGGAAGATATATGTGGAAAGATACTCCATTGTAAATCATAAATTTATATCCAAAATTCAGCTTTTGTGGGTTCATTCATTCACAAATCAGGTCTGACAACAATCGGCAATAAGATCAGAGAATAAAATCTGGTGGCCCCGACCATGATTCAGAAATTCCAAGAGACAGACCATGCTTAGCTAGATTATGAGCTGGTTTATTCCATGACCTGTAAACATGTGAAAGAAAGACGTGATGTACCTCAGAAGCCCTGCAAACATTAATGGCGGTGTGCACCACCAAGCCTGAGAGGCGCCGATGGATAGAAGCTTGACAATGACCTATTCATCTCCCTAAACATCTCAACCTGTACTAGTTGGATTTTTAGCTTTCCTCACATGAAAATGCAAAACCCTCTTTTGGCCCTATCTTCTCCACATTCAAGGGTAGGACGAATTGATTTAGAACTCACATCTAATTTTATATTATTACTTCTTATATATAAGCAATAAATAAGTAAAATAATATGAACAAACACCAAAAATTTCAGTTATTTGATTAAGACAAACTAATCAACCAAGTCAATTCCAACCAAGATAGTGGTTTCACATTTCCAAGGACTTGGACAAGTGATATCGTTCTTGTTTCTTTATTCCCTGTATCTCCAAAGGGTCCTCCATGTCCACTGCCATCACGGTCATATCTTCACACTCATTCCTCGCAAAGCTCTTTCTCCACCTTCGCGTACTTAGTGTCTAAAGAGGATACTTCGCTGTTGTCCCCTCCCCTTCTGACCTTAAATTTAGTGTTATTAATGTATTTATGGAATTAGTATGAATTTCTCCATTATATTTAAGCATTTTCATATTTTTATTGACATCCATGCATCTACAAAGCATATTTGTATCTGTGTTGTCTAATAAAATACTTGATATTAATACTTTGAACTTTGGATAGAACAAGCAATGGTTCTTGGAAAAGCCTTATTTTGTACTAGAACAATGAAAAACACTTGATAGAACTTCTATTACGGTTACATCTTGTCCTATTCTTTGAATTTGAGTAGAACAACTATTAAATTTGTCCCATCCTTATGAGATTTATTTGACTTTACATGGTTTTAACCATGGTTTCAAAACCGGACCGGACTGGACGGTTGAACCAGAACAACTAGGAACCGGTCACCTGACTAGTTTCTTTTTCCCCCAAACCCGCTTTTTCCCCCAAAACCATTGATTTTGGTCAGCAAACCGCTGAACCGTCCGATTAACCATTCGAACCGTTTGAACAATTTTGACCATTTTCCAATTTTTTTAATTTTTTTATTCTTCTTGTTAGAACGGGCCAGCCATTTGGGTCAAACGGTCGAACCATTTGAACTGGTAACCAGACCCCTGACCGGTTCATTTTTAAAAACCATGGTTTTAACTATTTAACCATTCAAATTATATTGATGAGACTAGCTCCATCTATCTAATTGTAATCCAGCAATTTCATAGTTGTTCATCACATTTGCCTTGAATATTTGGCCTCAAACTTAAATAGTACTTAAGGAAGGCTAGAGGCATTTGTGTACATATTCTAGGAATGGTTCTAAGTACTATCCTTAGATTCTCCATGAAACAAAAGAGTTGTTTGATGCTCCATTTCTTTGAATCTGAAGCCATTCTTCACAGAAAAGAACAAAATTCATAAAGATGAACAGAGTTGATGTGCCATAGCATAATTGAATAGAGTTTATGTGCCACAAAGATGAACAGAGTTGATGTGCCATAGCTAAAGATCTCAAAGAAAAATCATCGAATCTTTTAGTTACCTTGACTAGAATGCACATTACCATATCTGTTGATGTGCCATAGCATAATTGAAGGTTTATCCATTTTATTTCTCATACACTAGCATGTCAATGTAGACTTGTGAAATTGTTTTCCATAATGAATTTGAAATATTTATACCATATCAATTTGACATGGATGTTGTACTCTTTCTCTTTTCCATATGATGATCAATTTAATATGTAATAAAATCATATATACGTACCTAAATTATATGCTTCATATTTTATCTCAGTTTTGCTAAAAACATCAAAAGCATAACAATCTACTTCAACTATAACAAAAAGAAGTCATTCAAAAGTGTGAGTGTTGGAAGGATTAGAATCCATCATATGTATGGCTGAACCATGCTAGATGGCTGGGTGAAATTTCAAAAATTTCCTAATCCTTCTGGTAATCGAATTACCTATGTTTTGGAAAACTACATTTTTTTAGATTGGTCTTACACTGAGCCGGACCAGGTTTCAAACCAAACAAAGAGGGATATTTGTATCTGATACAGATACCACAAACACATATCCCAAGGTGGAAGTTCATTTCCAAATCAGTCTTAAAACTTGCCTCGACTAAAAATGGCACAATGTGTAGGTGAAGCTGATTCAGCAACACAAGTTTTAGCAAAACTACAATACAACTGCTTGGATTGAACTGGGGAAGGTGAACATGATATCCCTTGAATTTTTCTTGAAAAATCAGAGGAAGAATTGGTTCATATTAGTCCCATATATCTAATGTCAAACTGGGAGACAAAAAGGTGCAGAAAGAACCATAAACTGCAAAAATATGAAGCTATCCTAAACTAATCCCCCCTTCCTCTTTTATAATCTCTTATGGAGCTATCTTCTAATCTAATTAGGAGATAATCCAGATCTAAATTAGATCTAGAATTTAATAAGAGATAATCTAGATCTAAATTAGATATAAAATCTAATAAGAGATAATCCAGATCTAAATTAGATTTGAAATCTAATAAGAGATATACCTTATCTTCTTATAAGATTAGGTGTTCTATATCGAGATCCAAACCTAGATTTGCCCCATGTTACAGGACAACTTAAGTTGTTATGTGACAACTTAATTGATCAAATTAATTATGGGCCTTAGGCCCATTAGCTATAAGGCTTACAACCCAAGGGTGTGCATAGCCAATTTAGACTTGATTTATATGGCATGGGACCCCACAATGACCTCACATAAGTCCACATGGAATCGACCTAGCCTCTATGAAAAGGCTTGGCAGAATTCACTACTAAACGTAGTGAACCCCTAAGCACACCACTATGGGGTCATTATGGTCCCAACATTTACACCTAAATGATCATTGAATTCAACAATCCTATGAAGATCCAAGGATAATGAACTTAAGTAAGATAAAGCTTATCAAGTAATTAGCCCTATAATGGTCTCTTACACTTAACCTCTTGGCCCATAATGATCAAACATTGTCCGACAGAGGACCTTTCTCTTGGCTGCAAAGTGCAGTATCACACTCTACTCGGATGAATATCGGGAATTAAAACCTTTTGTAAACATTTTTCATAAAACATTAATATATATATATCATATAAATATATTTTGCAAAATCAAATCTCAAACAACTGAAATCCATTACCGATAGTTTATGTTTCTATTAGAGAGAGTGTAAGCCCTATCATTCACTTTGTCCAACAAAGGGGTTGATCCTATCACTATGATCATCCACTAAGATGAATTTTCAGACTGTCCCAACATACCTAGGTTTTGACCCTTAATGGACCTCATTGATTGGCATATCAAAGGTAACCCAATCTAACGCCTAGTGCAGTATCATAATTAAGTTAGGGGTTATGTGTAATTTTTAGTTTTGCCCATCAATCTCCAAGGTCTAGGGCATAATAGGAAAATGGTCCGAGTTTAGTATTTCATCCAAACACACACTGCATGTGATTTGGGTCTAACCTTAGTAGTTGAGACAAGCTGGCCCAACTTCTTTGGCAGCACATCAGTGTCAGCTTTGGTAGGATAAACTCCCCAAGTCTATGCAACAAAAATGTTGTCGTAACAACGACTGAGAACATTTAGGCTAAAAGTCGACATCAGTATAACTGACCATCTATAGTGAACTACCATCAAAGATAAGATAATAGTCTTTGGTCCTCTGTAAGTACTTTAGTATGTTTTCCACAACAGTCCAATGCTTTTGTCCTGGGTAAGATTGATATCTACTTACAACATTAATGGTTTAAGCATGTTTTGCTGTGTACAATATAGCATACATGATGCTCCCACGACTGAAGCGTATGGAACCTCTCTCATGTCCTTTATTTCCTCAAGGGTCTTAGGTGACATTCCTTTGGAAAGAGTGACTTTATGCCTAAAAGGAACGAATCCCTTCTTGGAGTTCTGCATGTTGTATTTATGACGATCTTGTCAATGTAAGTAGATTGAGATAATCCAATTATCCTCTTTGATCTATCTTTATAGAGTCAAAGACTCAAGATATATGAGGCTTTTCCAAGATATTTCATGAAGAATTGCTGCGAAAGCCATACCTTCACTGTAGTCAACATTCCTATATAATTTCCAATGAGTAGAATTCTGTTTATATATAAAACCATAAATGTAACCTTATCTCTCACTATCTTTCTATACACACAGGATTCATCTAGATCTTGTTCAAAATCAAACTATTTGATTGTTGAGTCAAATCGGATGTTTTGTCTTTTGGAAACTTGCTTCAACTCATAAATGCATCTATATAGTTTACACACCATATGATATTGACCCTTAACAACAAAGCCTTATGGCTACTGTATATAGATATATTCAGTAAGATCTTCATTGAGGAACGTGGTTTTGACATCCATATGCCTAATATCATAGTCATAGTGTATAGTTATAGCTAATAGTATCTTTATGGATTTAAGCATGGCAAGTAGCAAAAATGTCTTTTCATAATCAACTCCTTCTTTCTAAGTGTACCATTTCGCTACAAACCAAGCTTTATGGGTCTCAAATTTTCCATCAAGGCCCTTCTTCCTCTTGTACATCCCACTTGCAATCGGTTGCTTTCACCCAAGGGGGTGGCTCTACGAGAGTCCAGACTCCATTAGATTTCATTGAGTTCATCTTGACTTTCATGGCATCTACCCACTTTAGGGTCTATGTCCAATATAGCTTTTGTATAAGTTACGGGATCTTCCTTACTATCTTTAGCTTCCATCGAGTAATTTTCTTGATCATAGCCATAACGAACTTGAAGTCTGGAAACCCGGGTAGATCTTATAAGCTGTATATTATTATATGAAGAGTCTAGATCACCCGCCCACACAAACTCTGTCCACTTTTATCACAACCACACATGGAGAACATCTCATCCTGTGCATAGTATTGTATATGGGGAGGTGTTCCTAATTCATGGGAGGTAGTGTGTTGTGGGTAGAGGTGGGCAGAGTTCTTGTGGGTAGGACGTATAGAGTCTTATATGGAAACTATGGATTATCTCCCACTACACCTAAGCTCTCTTCATCAAGAACAACTTTCTGATGGTGATTACTTAGGATGTAATCCTCCTCCAAGAAGTAGGCATTTTGACTAACAAACAATTTTTGTTCTTGTGTGTCATAGAAGAGATGCCCTATGGAGTCTTTGGGGTAGCCTACAAATAGGCAACATTTAGTTTTGGATTTCAAATTGTCCACACTTTTCCTTTTAACGTGTGCTGGACAACCCCATATTTTCAAGTGTCTTACACTTGGTTTCTTGCCAGTTTATAGCTTGTAAAGAGTCTTAGAAACGACTTGGTTGGAACTCTGTTTACCACGTAAATTGTAGTCTCCAATGCATGCCCCCGAAAGGATATGGATAATTCTGAATAAATGAGGAGTGATCAAAGCATATCTAATAGATTCTTATTTATTCTCTCTGACACACTATTTAATTGTGGTGTAGCAGGAGGAGACAACTGTGATATAATCCCATTGTCCTTTAAGTAGTCCATTAATTCGTTGGAGAGATATTCACCTCCTCAATCTGATTGAATGGCTTTGATCTGTTTCCCCAATTGTTTGTTGGCTTCTTGTCTAAACTTCCTAATCTTTTTAAAGGATTTAGACTTATGTCTCATTAGGTACACGTAACCATATTGATAATAATCATTGGTGAAAGTTATGAAATAATAGTATTGGTTCCATGTCCAAACATTCATAAGACTACATATATCAATATGTATAAGGTCAAGTTTGCCTATAGTTCTTTCAAGCTTACCTATAAATGGCCTTTTTGCCATCTTGCCTTGGAGGCAAGGCTCACAAGTTGCCATATTACTTGTAAATGGCCTCTTCCAATGCCCATTCTGCTTGTAGAAGTGACATTCATCAAATGACTTGTCTCTCTTTTTCTGAGGCTTCTTCTTACCATTCCTTTTCTTCCTGCCAGATTTGCCATATTCAACAAGCATCGCTACCTATTTATCATTTTTAATCTGTTCTTTAGCACTTTGCACCATTTTGCTAAGATCATGTAAGTTAACTTTTAGCTTGTTCATGTTATAATTCATGACAAATTGATTAAAGGACGAGGGTAGAGAGTTTAGGATGACATCAATCTTGGTGTCATCGACAAGTTTAGAGCCAAGAGTCTCTAATCATTTATATAACCTATCATCCGCATGCCATGGTTATGAACTGGTTGGCTCTCAGTCATCCTCGTGGTCATTAACAGTTTGAGGACCTTTTGTCTTGCAAAACAATTCTACACTTCATACATGGCTTTTAAACTATTCAAGATATCTTTGTAGATATCAATTTTGTTAAATTGTCTTTAGATAGAATTATCCAAGGAGGCTATGACATAACACCGTGCATGAGAATTTTTCTCTTCCCATTCTTGATATTCCCTCCTTTTTGCCTCAGAATCCCTATCACTCGAACATTCTGGTGATGGATTTTTGGCAAAAAGGCACAATTAGTTAGTCTACGACCTTAATATTGTTTCATGTTATCTTTTATAGAATGTATTTCTATCCATGTTCCATCTCCATTTGTTCATTTTTGAGATTTTCCTCCTATCTCAATGACGGGAACATAGTTCATATCCTTGGAAATGTGGAAAATCACATAGGTGCATGAGGCCAATTGTTTTAACTACATAATCCCATAACCTTCTATGAAGGACCACATATCCACCCATCCAATGAGTATTCCCATTGGACTCCATCAAACATGGTTCACTGCCATTTTAGGTTAAACCTTTCAAACTGGTGAGTGCGAACCCGTTATACTGGAAGCCCCAATCTAGTTTGGTTTAGAGATTTTTGCTAACTACTCAAATGGGCTAGATTAATTCTTGCCGATTTGAGTTTTGGATTAAATCTGATTTGGTTCAGTCCAAGGGCTGAATGTAGTGCTCTGATACCACTGTTAGAAGGGTTAAAATCCATCATATGCATGGCCGAATCATGCTAGATGGTTTGACAAATTTTCAAAAATTTCTTAATCCTTTTTGAGAATTGAATTCTCTATATTTTGAAAAACTACATTTTTTTAGATTGGTCTTGCACTAAATCAAACTAGATTTGAAACCAAACAAAGAGGGAGATATGTACTTGATATGGATACTACAAATGCAGATCACAAGGTGGAAGTTCATGCCCAAATCAGTCTTAAAACTAGCCTCCACTGAAGATGGCACAGTGTATAGGTAAAGTTGATTCAACAACATAGTTTTCAACAAAACTGCAACCCAACTGCTTGGATCGAATTGGTGAAGGTGAGCTTGATATCCTCTGAATTTTTCTTAAAAAAAGCAAAAGAAAACTGATCTATATCACTCCAAGGTAGCTGATGTCGAACTAGAAAAAACTGGGAGACAAAAGGGTGCAGAAAGAACAAGAAACTGCAAAAATATGAAACTGTCTTGGATTGGTCCGCCCCCTCCTCTTTTATAATCTCTTATGGAGCTATCTCCATATATAATTTGGAAATAATCTAGATCTAAACTAGATCTGGACTGCAATTATAGATATACCTTATCTTCTTATAAGATTAGGTGCTCCATACCCAGATCCAAACCCAGATTCGCCCCATGTCACATGACAATTTAAGTTGTCATGTGATAGCTCAATTAATCATATTAATTATGGACCTTAGGCCCATCAGATATATGGCTCACGACCCAAGGGTTTTGCATGGCCAACTTAGGCCTGATTTATATGGCGTGGGACCCCATAATGACTTCAAATAAGTCCACATGGGTTTGGCCCGATACTTGTTAAATGGCTTGACCGAATTCATTGCTAAACATAGTAAACTCCTGAGCACATCGGTATGGACTCAATATGGTTCCAACATTTACACTTAAATGATCATTGAATTCATCCATCCTATGAAGATCCAAGGATAATGAACATATATGAGATAAATCCCATTAGGTAATCAGCCTTATAGTGGTCTCTTACACTTAACCTCTCGGCCCATAATGATCAAACACTGCTTGACAGGGAAAGACCTCTGCCCTGGCTACATGGTGTATTGTCACACTCTATACTCAGATGGATCCCAAGAATTAAAACCTTTTGCAAATAATTTTCATAATTGTAAAATCAAATTTTCTAACATAGCTGAAATCCACTACCAACTATTTAGGTTTCCATCAGAGAGAGTGTAAGCCTATCATTCACTTTATTCGACAAAGGGGTATATCCTATCACTATTATCACCCACTCAGATGAATTCTCAAACTGCCCCAACATGCCTAGGTTTTAACCCTTAATGGATCTTACTGATTAGCGTATCAAAGACATCCCAATCTAACACATAGTGCAATACCATAGTCAAGTTTAGGGGTTATGTAACTTTCTAGTTCTGTCCATCATTTTCCAAGGTCTAGGGCATAATTGGAAATTGGTCCGAGTTCAGTGTTTCATCCAAACACATACTACATGTGCTTTGGGTCTAACTCTAGTAGGTGAGACAAGATACCCTAACTTCTTTGCAACACATCAGTGTTAGCCTTGGTAGGATAAACTCCCTAAGTCTATCCAACAGTTGAGAACATTCTAAACTAACACGAGTCTCATAAGTGTCCAATTTAATTGTAGTTTCCATGGATTCTTGGTGGTAGGTTAAGTCTCCGAAACTCTAGAGAAGACGACAGGGAAGAGAGGGGAAGAATGAGAGAGATCCCTAAGAAACACCCAAGGTTAGGGCTACAATGTTGTCTCCTGTGGGGGAGAGTTATTCCCCTTTTTATAGAGATGACTCCAAGGTTATAAGGAGAATGATCTAAAAGGAGACATTTCCTATCAGAAAGGGGATATTTATTTTATATCGGTTATTAAGGGATCATCATTGGGATTTTGTCATGTATCCAATGAGATCCTTTAAGGACAAAGTTTCCTTTTTCTTAAGGATTCTCACATGGCACATGTAGGCTACATCCCCTTATGGGCTTTCTAGTGGTCACGTATTAAAGGACAAGATCTAACTGGCGATGTTATCACAAGTCTAAGGTGACGCCCTTTATTCAATATGGATCCCAATAGATGATTTATGCTCATTGCAAGTCTTGGATGGCCTTCCATGCTTATCACAAATCCCGAGTAGCTTTTAAGCTCATTATAACTTCTACGGTGGATATTAAGCTAATTGCAAGTTTGTGATGATTGCTAAGCTCATTGCAAGTCTGTTATGGTTATTAAGCTCATCACAAGTCTATGCTGGTTATTAAGCCCATCGTGGCTTTTTGGGAGATTTCGCTTGTTGTTAGATTTGCACTCATGACTTTAATTTGATATTTGCATTGTAATTGGGGTGATAAAGAACTATATGTACTTACAATTAACCCTTTGCTTATTGATAAGAGTATTCTTGTTAATAAGCATCATTTGCGGTTTGCTTTGCTTGTTTGGTGTCGTGTAACTGTGATTAGATGATTGAGAATGGGGGAGCTGATTGGTTTGTTATAGATTGTAGCTTAGTGGGTGTCAAAAAAGGAAAAGAACCTAGTGATTCTATACTCTATTGGAATGAGAGGCATGGTTAGGCCTGCTTATTGGACTTCCCTTTGTTGGTTTTGTTGTATTGACTTGTACTTGTTTTCTAGGTTGTTTGAGTCATGTACAAAGTGTAAGTGATAATGAAACCGTAGGAGCATTTTGTGTGGTGTAGCTCAATGTTTCCTCTACTTTAGCCCTTCTGTTTCTTGATGGAAGGCTTTCTATCAAGAAACATGTCTGTTATGACTTGTCATTTTAACTTTATAGCCCCCTGTTTTTGATAGAAACCATTGTATCAAGAAAGAAGTAAAGTAAATAGTTTGTTACTTTAATGTTCACCCTCCCTGTGTAAGTGGGAGAGTGTTGCTTGGGTGCTTAGCGGGTAGAGTACCCAGCCCACTTGCATTTTGATAGAAAGCATTGCATCAAGTAGAGCATTAGGCAGAGCATCTTGATGGAAGTCATTATGTCAAAAACATTCGAGAGAGGGATGGTCCAATCCATTTTGCAACCCTGCATTTAAATTCTTTAGGGGTTGAGTTAATCATTTTTTATTGAGAGGTGCATATAGGGCTCAGGCTCATGAAAATGTGCCAAAAGTTGTTGGAACACCTAAATGATTGCATAGCGCTATTAGTAAGTATATGTTGCAAAGTTTGATGTGTTGTTGGTAGAGTTGCTGGAATGTTTCCAACACTAGAAGAGGTTTGAAGATAGTTTTAAAGTATTAGGGACTCTGTACTTTGATGATTGAAGTATCAAGTATGGAAAATATGGCACAAAGGTGATAGGAAGCCTCCCATTTAGTATGTAGAATTTTGGAAGGAATATTACTCTTATGATGTAATTTGAGCATTTGATGTAATTGCTTTGTTACAACAACATACTGATATTCTTGTAATGATAATATCGTAGATTATGATGCATGTATGCATTTTTATCTAAACTATGTGCAGGCTATATGGTCATGTAGTTTGGTCGATGTGTTGAAAGATTAACTGTAAAAAAAAAAAAAAGTTCTTGCTCTACTTGTTTTTCCATGAGATGGATGATGTTGAAGCTCACTAGTGTCATGTTCTTGTGCAGGCTATATGGTCATGTAGTATGGTCATGTAGTCTGCTATATTTGTGTCTATTTGCGATATAGGCAGAGATAAGGTAAATCACTAGTGCTTGGGATTGCTCCTAGGGTTGCCAGGTTATGAGGTCGTGCTTAGGATTGCCAAGGCCATCTTAGAGATGCCAAGTCATGTAGAATCGCTCTTGGGGATACCAAAGCCTTCCTAGGGTTGCCAGGGCATGTGATCGCTAATAACTCTGTAGTTTGATGTCTTAAGGGCATCGTTTCAGGGGTATTTTTGGCTTTAGAATAGTAAAAATGTGCCATCTTCCTAGTTAAATTTAATATTGTAACATCTGAGGGTCTCTGTGCAAATCTAATGGAAAATTGGAAAAGTTTCATGGTTGAAATGCAATTTTTGGGAAGCTAGTGTGAAGTCCAACTGAGAGATGGGGTGTTTTTGTGAAAAATTGAGCACAGGAGGGCGCCTCCTATTTGCTAAACCCAGAATGGTGCCCTTCCTACTGTATTAGCATACTCCCCTTTCTCTAGCAAACCGTAGGGCGCCTCTCCACTCATTCTTTTTATCTCTAACAAACCCTAGCTACCCCTAACTGCTAAATGCTCATCTTCCATCCCTTTTAATCTCCACCATTCATTCTATGGCACACTCTTTTTAGCATTCTAACCCTAGGGTGCCACCTAACTTTTAATCCTCACCATCCAGCCTTTAACCACTAGATCTCAGTCCTCTGTTCCACTCTTTATCTCAGCCATTCACTCTAGGGTGCTACCTATTCCTTTTAATCTCCACCTTTTAGCCCTATGTGCCCAAATCTGCTCCATCCAATTTTGAATGCCCAAATCTCAGCCCTACATAATATTGGGTGCCCTCTCCTCGTCTCGGCCTTCGGATCACCTTAGAACCATCCTAACCCTTCATTCTAAACCCTAGGGCACCCATATTTTTGCTAAAACCCAGTTGTTGCCCCCCTCTTTCTCTCTAATCCCAGTTTTAACCACCATTCTCTATTAAAAGGGCCCAAGGGCTCCCGAGAAGGCTGATCTTGAGAAGTTCAAGGGTAGAGGAAGAGGAGAATGCCCAGGCAAGAGGAGGGGTTCCTACTTGCAATTTGCCAAAGCCACAACTACCACCTCTAGAATCAGATCCCAACCATTTTAATTCAGTTTTAGATTTAACTTCTATTCTTTAATTTCCAGTCTGATTTTTCATTCTTGAAAATTTACTTTTATTCATTTTAATTTTTTCTTTGTTTCTTTTCTGTAGATCTGGAATTCGGCTAGGTAAGACGGAAGGCCTAGCTCGAAAAGTTCGAGGGTCAAAGGAGAGATCCGAAGACTACTACCTCTGATAAGATTACAATCTTTTTAATTTAATTTCTTTTATTTATTTATTTACTTATTTTTATGCACTTTTCACTTTTAGTAGTATTCGAATCTTGTTTTTAATGAATTCCAATTTAATTAATTAAAGTTTTGTGATTCTACAACTTCCCTTTGTGTTCTTTTATCTGGATTAAAGTTTGTAATGATTTTTCCCTCGCTTCCCTGTGGATATGACCCATTCTCACCATTTACTATGTTTGTAATTGTTATAAGAAATGGAGAAATTTATAAATATTAAAACTGGTGTTCTAAAGTGGTTAACGACACACTTCTGGACACACCAAGTTTATGGCGCCATTGCCAGGGAAGCAATGGAGAATTTTTTTTATTTGCTTTGTCTAGATCTGTTTCATTATTTTTTTTTTATTTTCATTTGATTACTTGATCTGTAATCTCATTTTAATTCTTGTTTCTCTTTGATTTTGTAGGACGTAATAGCAAAAGGTGGGGTGCTAGAGCATTGCCGGGCTACGGAAGAAAAGAGAAGAAAATAGAAGAAAAGAGAAATTGGATTGCGTTTCAGGTGTAGTTGCCCCATTTTGTTTTTGTTTATTTTTGTTTTTCTTGAAGTCTTTTTTTTTTGGTAAAATAGTGATTTTCGAATATTTAGTTATTTTTTTATACAGATCTGATTTATTTTATTATTATTTTTCTTTCATTTTGTTATTAGATCTAATTTTTCTTTATTTTAATTTCTTGAGTGAATTTCTGTTTTATTAGGTTTATTTAAAAAAAAAATCACTTTGTTTATTTTCTTTTTTTGCAGCATAATCTTTTTTTTTTTATTTTCTGTTTAATCCTTTGAGTAGCGATTTTTCTTGTTAGAATTTATTTTTGTAGTTAATTTTTTTAGCATAATTAGTCCTTTTATTTTCTGTTTGCTGTAATTATTTGTTGCTTTATTTAATTTCCCTTTAGTTAGTTATTTAATTGAATAATTAATTGTTAATAGGGAATTATTCAAAGTTTTGAATTTGAGTTTAAATTTCAAAATTTGAATTTAAATTTAAATTTTATTTCAAATCTAAATTTGAATTTAAATTTCAAAATTCGAATTAAAAAAATTAAAAAATTAAAAAATTATTCAAAAAAAATTAATTAATATTTTAAAAATTTTGCATTTTCATTCCAACATTTAGGGTTTGATAATCTAGAGCATGCATCATATAGGATTATTTAATTGTTGAAATTATCTTGTCAGTTGTGAATGTGTTAGGTTTTCTCTTTTATTATTATTTTAATTGCTTCTTTTGCTTAGTTTATTTTATTATTTTATGTTTCATTGCTGAATTGCATATTAGAAATAATTGTTCTTGCATTGAAACTAGTTGTATTTATTTTGTTTGTTGTGTTTTTTCATTAATCCATTTAAGGGCAATCCAACATTCCTTGGCCCAAAAATCACCATCCTTTCACGTGCGGTTCACCATAAACCCTAATTTAAAATTTGGATAGCAAGATCCTTTAGGGAGCCTCACATTTGGTTCAAAAGTGTGTTGAATTTTAGGGAAGCTTGTAATTACTTTCCATAACCGGCGGTTGGTGTCTAAGGAAAGAGGTTAAACGACTAAGCCTAAGCGAGTTTTGTGGTTACTTAATTAGGTCCTTGCGAGAGTAAGGGGAGCCTCCCACATCCCCACCTCTTACCTGGCTAACCAAAGGAAGTGGCGTAATTTCAAGTGAACCTAAGAGGATTCACATTGGTTGAACCACTAGTTTAGGAAACCTTAGGTCAGTTTATAGATTGTGTGTTTGAATTTCTTGAAATTTAAAAAAAATAAAAATTTAAATTTGAATTTAAATTTCAGAAATTTAAGTTTCAAAATCTAAAATTGAATTTAAATTTCAAATTTCAAATAAAAAATAAAAAAATAATAAAAAGAAGAGAAAATAAAAAATTTAAAAATTCAAAATTGAGTTTAAATTATAGAATTTAAATTTCAAAATCTAAATTTGAAATTAAAATTCAAAATTAAAATTTCAAATTTCAAAAAAATAAAAAGAAGATAAATGGGGGTTAAAAAAAAATAAAATAAAATGAATTCAATGGCCGAAGTTTGTGGAATGAGAAACTACTTCCAACCTGAGCCACAGATAGATTGGAACCATGTGTCTCAACAACTGGATAAGATTAATGGGATGGCCCAAAGAGTTGATCAAGTCCTTGCATTTCGTCAACAAAGTGGCCCATACCCAACCTTGTCATCTTATCCAACATGTTCCATCTATGCAAGCCCCATCATGTTAGCTAGTACCTTGCGGTGAGCCCATGTTAACCAGTCATGCCAGTCCAAGTACATGCGGCCAATAGATTTTTCCAACCCAATGCTAAATCATTCTTTGACCCATATAACCCTGGGTGGAAAAATCAGCCTAACTTCATTTAGAGAGTCAAATAGGACAGCTAGCCAAAGCCAAGGCGAGGAGAAAAGTAGGGCAACTTCCAAGTCAGCCGGTTGCAAATCCTAAAAATCAGCCACTGGGTTTTCGTCCACAACAAATTCAACCACCTCCTAAGAACCATCAGCTTGAAAATACCAAGGCTATTACAACCTTAAGGAGTGGGAAGATTTTAGAGGACCCGTATGAGAAAAAGAGAGTTAGTGAAGAAGAAAAGGAGCAAGAAGACCCTAAGTTGGGGGGGGGGGGGGAAGAAAAAGGAAAGGAAAAATTAGGAGAAGAGCCTATAGTGAACCAACCCGTAGTTTCCTTTCCAATTGCACTCACAGTCAGGCCGGTGCGAAAGAAGAAAGAGATCATAACGAGGAGAGTAGGGGAATCCATATTAACTTCCATATCCTCGATGTGATCCAACATGTCCTGTCTTATGCCAAGTTCTTGGAAGAGCTATGTACTCAAATGATGGAGCCATGATCAACCCTACAAAAAGTGATGCTCTCGGCAGATGTTAGTGTGGTCCTCCTAAACCAACTCCCCTGGAAAATAAAAGACCCGGGTGCTCCTCTCATAAGCTGTGTCATCTCTGGAATCACCTTCGATTGGGCACTATTGGATCTTGGGGCCAGTACAAATCTGCTTTCGTCCATTATTTATAACAGGTTCAGGGTCGGCGAGTTAAAACCTACCCCAGTAATTCTACAACTCCCTGATTGGTCAGTCAAGACTCCTCAAGGTGTTATTGAGGACATCATTGTCAGGGTAGAGGGTTGTCACTTCCCAGTGGATTTTGTCATCCTAGAAATGACCCCAACCGAGGAACTGAACCATAACTCAATAATTTTAAGGATGTCCATTTCTAGCAACGTTCAATACAAACATCAACTATAAATTGGGAGAAATGAACATTTCATTTGGGGAGTAGAAAGTCTCGCTAAATGTATTTGGTGCCACTAAGTATCCAAACCTAGGGGAAGAAGATGAGTTCAAGGTAGATATACTGGATGATCTTCTAGATGCCTTGTCTACCCCTTGGTTAGCCCAATCTGAACCCTGTCTTTGTGAAGAAGAAAGCAAGTCTGAGAGTGTAGATGAGAGAAGTGTGTGAATATGTTTGGTTGAAGATGTTAAATTTAGCGTTGGTTGGGAGGCAACTCAATGTAGTTTCCAGTTGTTCCCTTTGGCCCAAGTTCCTTTGCAACATTCTAGTCATGCCATTAGGAACAATGGCACTTAAGTTGAGGGTGAGGAAAGAGAGAGAGAAAAATTGAAAAAAGAATAAAAAAATATTTGAAGCTAAGCCTTTAGGAATGCAGAACTAAAAATTTCACTAAAAAATTTAAAAATTCTTTCCATTAAAAGAGATTCAGAAACAGAAAAAGTTGAGGAAACTGATAGAAGAATATTGAATTTTGTAGAAATTGGTAACAAGTGATAGGAGTCAAAGTTGGTCTTATTTGAATATTATCGAAACTGTTTAGAAATTGGAAAATACTTCCAAGTTTGCCCCTGGTGGATAAGAAGAGAAAGATTGAGAAATTAGACAAAAATTCTTCAAATTGATAGAGACAGTAGACTATCTTGAATAGTGTTTCAAAAAAAAAAAAGAAGATAAAAGGTCAATGGACACCCTAGACTTAGTAATCGGGTCTCTTAACCTAAGTCAAGTGTCGAGATTCACATCAAATGGAAAAAGGGAATGCCAAAGACGATCACCTAACACTTAGTAACCGAGTCTCTTCACCTAAGGCAAGTGTCAAGATTCATGCCAAACAATGGAAGGTAGTAATAAAAATAAGTGTGCATCTCAAGTTCAGGGGTAGAAATCCACTATCAGAAATGATAAGAAGAATACCCGCCTGATTTTAAAAATCAATCTCAGCTTATCAAGACAGTTTGAAAATGAAAGGGTATAAAAGATTTTTAAGCCAAGTTTCTGTAATGTTCAAAGCAAGACATTTTTACCCCTTAATCCCAACACCGATCTATACAAAGTTTAAGATTTTTAAAATCAGGATACTTGGCTAATTTTGTTAGGGATGATCTTGCAATGGGAGATCTTGCAATGGGAATGATCTCTATACTCAGTGTAATTTTAAGGCTGCATTGCTAAGGGACTAGTAATGGTTAAGTTAGGGGGTGTGATAACGCTGTAGTTTGATGCCTTAAGGGCATCATTTCAAGGGTATTTTTGGCTTTAGAATAGTAAAAATGTGCCCTCTTCCCAGTTAAATTCAATACTATGACCTCTAAGGGTCTCTGTGCAAATCTTGTGGAAAACTAGGGAAGTTTCATGGTTGAAATGCAGTTTTTTGGAAGCTGGTGTGAAGTTCAATTGAGAGAGGGGGTGCTTTTGTGAAAAACTGAGCATAGGAGGGCACATCCTATCTGCTAAACCCAGAATGACACCCTTCCTAATGTACTAGCATGCTCCCCTATCCCTAGCAAACCATATGGCGCCTCTTCACTCATTCTTTTCATCTTTAGCAAACCCTTGCCATCCCTAACTGCTAAATCCTCACCTTCCATCCCTTCTAATCTCCACCATTCATTCTAGGGCACTCTCTTTTTAGCATTCTAACCCTAGGGTGCCACCTAACTTCTAATTCTCACCATTCAGCCTTTAGCCACTAGATCTCAGCCCTCTATTCCACTCTCTATCTCAGCCATTCACTCTAGGGCACCACCCATTCCTTTTAATCTCCACCTTTCTGCCCTAGGCACCCAAATTTCCACCATCCAATTCTGGGCGCCTAAATCTCAGCCCTACATAATATTGGGCGCCCTATCATTCTCTTCTCAGCCTTAGGATCACCTTAGAACCATCCTAACCCTTCATTCTAAACACTAGGGCACCCATATTTTTGTTAAAACCCAACTGTCGTCCCCCTCTTTTTCTCTAATCCTAGTTTTATCCACCCCTCTATAAAAAGAACCCAAGGGCTCCTGAGAAGGGGTTGGATTTGGCCCCCAGGTAAGAAGAAAGACTGATCTTGAGAAGTTCAAGGGTAGAGGAAGAGGAGAATGCCCAGGCAAGAGGAGGGGTTCCTGCTTGCAGTTCGCGAAAGCCACTACTGCCACCTCTGGAATCGGATCCCAACCATTTTAATTCAGTTTTAGATTTAATTTCTGTTCTTTAATTTCCAATATGAGTTTTCCTTCCTGCAAATTTACTTTTATTCAGTGTAATTTTTGCTTTGTTTCTTTTCTATAGATATGGAATTCTGTTCGGTAAGATGGAATGCCTAGATCGAGAAGTTCGAGGGTCAAAGGAGAGATCCAGAAGCTGCTACCTCTAATCGGATTAGAAACTTTTTTATTTAATTTAATTAATTTATTTATTTTTATGCACTTTTCACTTTCAGAAGTGTTCAAATCTTATTTTTAATGAATTCCAATTTAATTAATTAAAGTTTTGTGATTCTGCAACTTCCCTTTGTGTTCTTTTATCCAGATTAAAGTTCGTAATGATTTTTCCATCGCTTCCATGTGGATACAACCCGTTCTCACCATTTACTACATTTGTAATTGTTATGAGAAACAGAGAAATTTATAAATATTAAAACTGGTGTTCCGAAGTGGTTAAAGACACGCTTCCGGACACACCAATCGCACTTGGGGTTACCAAGGCCTTCCTAAGGTTACCAGGGTATGTAGAATCACTCTTGGGTTTGCCATGGCCTTCTTGGGGTTGCCAAGATATGTAGATTTGGTCCTATAGTTTTTAGGGTATATGATTGCACTTGGGGTTTCCAAGGCCTTCCTAGGGTTCCTAGGGTATGTGATAACTCTTGGTGTTACCAGGGTTTGTCATCGCACTTGGGGTTGCTTGGGTATGACATTGCACTTGGGGTTGCCTGGGCATGTCATCGTACTTGCGGTTGCTAATGCATTCCTAGAGTTTCTAGGTTATGTCATCACACTTGGTGTTGCCAAAGCCTTCTTGAGGTTGCCAGTGTATGTCCTTGCACTTAGGGTTGCAAAGGTGTTCTTGGGGTCTTTAGGGTTTGTCATTGCACTTGGTGTTGCCAAGGCCTTCCTATGATTTCCAAGGTATGTGATCACACTTGGGGTTGTCAAGGCCTTATTGGGGTTTCCAGGGTATGCCATCGCACTTGGGGTTGCCAGGGTGTTAGCTTGGAGGTAGTGCCCGGGATTGGTAGACCAGGCATATGATGAATAAATTGCATTGGTGATTACCGCTTTTGATGTTGGGTTTTGCTCGATGGAAAGAGTTATGTTCCAAAATAGGGGCAATATGGGTTATGCTCAGATTTCTCTCTAGGGAGCAAGAGGTTGTCATCTGGATAGAGTAGAACCTAAACTGACAAAGAGAGTTGAGACAATCCTCTATGCAACGTTTCCTTCTTTAAAGGTCAGAACTAGAAGTCTAGTCTTGTTGCCTTTTCAATTAGTTCTCACTCATACATCGCAAGTGCCAGAAGGTCGCCATTAAGAGTGTTAGTGGTGAACAAGGGAGTTTTTGAATATGCCAGTTGTTGACCCCTTTGATCTTACAATCTTCTTGACCTGTTCCCTTTTAATGGTCGCCTTACCCAAACACCCTAGGTTTTGCATACTAGGTGCCTACCCAGAGACTTAAGCGGGCGCCTAGGTGGGCACAAACTTACGTATATAAAACTATTTTTTTTAATTTATTGTTTTGATATTTTATTAGTTGTTGTATTCTTTTAAAATAAATATGCTACATGGTATCATTTTGATATTAAGACAAGTATACAACTAATTTAATCTCCATTTTCTTTTCTATCACAAGGGTTTTCTTCATTCGATTGGAGAGGGAGGAGAACCGAACACTTCAACCTCAAGCCCCAACCCAACTCCATCACACCTTAGTGACGTGACTCATTGTGACATTAGCAAGTGCACTAGCCGTTCAAATAGTAAAGTAGTGAATAAAGTATCATTCCCATGATGATTTAGGAAACAATTACCAATACTAAATTGGGTATTTTTTATCTAATCAACAATAAATCAAAATTTATTCAAGAGCTAAAAATCCTAAACTAAAATCTATCTAAATTATTGGCTCAATTGCCTTCAATTCAGGTTATAAGAGTAAGCAGTTAATGTCAATCTCATAATTCAACAATCAATCAAATTGAACCATTCGAATAGATCATGATTGAGCCTTGGTTTGGTGAAACCCCAAGGTCATGAACAACCTCTCTCAAGTGCATGTTCATCCTATGCATGAGTGACGGTTCTTCTATCTCTTGCAAGAATCTAATCCCCATGAATGCATTTCTTCAAACACTTCTAAAGCATCAATTCAAATCTGAATTGATCACCAACTAAATTGTGCAAGTTATCTCTAACCTTGCATCCAATTCAGTTCTTGAATAGTAGATCTGAATTCCTAGAGTTTTTCTCAAGCACTCTAAGAATTCCAAGCTTAGATCTATTCGGCCAATTTGAAAAATTGCAGATCTGAATTGCTTGAAAGAGAATTCAGATCTTGCAATATCAGATCTGAGAATTCAGATATGAGTTTTGAAAGTTTAATTAGCTGAATTGATCTACAATTAACCCTTATTCAAGAAACTTCAAGAACAACTCACACCCATTCGAATGAACCAAAAAGAATTTGATTGCTAAATTGAAATTTTACAAACTTAATTACATCAAGAAAGATTGGAAGAGGAAGAAAGAGAAAAAAAATTACAAGGAAGCTGACTTCGAATCAAAGGAAAATGAAACTAGAATGAAATTATTACAATAGATCTCTGAATCAAAAACCCCCAATTTCAAACTCACATTCTCTTCTTGCTAACTTGACTTGAACTCCTTCAGCCCTTCTTCTTCTCCTCCTTGCGCCTATCCCTTCTTTTCTTCTCTTCTCTTCAAGGTGTTCGAACCTCTAGGAGTGGGAGAGCCTTGATCTCAAGCAAATGAACACCTCTCCCTCCTCTGGAGGCCTCCTTATATAGATTTTCAAGGGGGCTCTTGCCCCTTCTTGAAGCTTCTAAAATGGGGTGTATTACACCTTCTTCTTGAACTTTCTAGAGTTCTCTCTTGAAAGCCTTCTAAGGGTTTCCGCCCCTAGCTCTTTGGGCTACTATTTGGGCTGCACTTAGACTCCCTCTTAACACATGATAACTACACTCTAGGCTGCTCTTTTGGGTTGAGAATGGACATTCTCAGCTGGGCCAAATTTTACTCTTTGCTAGGCTTTTTTTTTGGGTTTTATCAAGGAATTACTCTTTGCTAGGCTTTTGGACATTCTTTTCTTACCTTTTGCCTTTTTTTTTCTAGGATTTATTACCCCTGAAATCATTTCTTAGCATTAAGCTAAATTAGGGCAAAATTAAATAAAACCGGAAAAATAATCCATGCAAAGACCTCAAAAATTATAGATAAATTGTATGTTCATCAAATACCCCTGCACTTTGCTCTAGTAGCAGTAGGTAAGTTTTTCTTCTTCTTCTTCTTCTTCTTTCTTTGACATTTTTTTTCATTTTTTTGAAAAAACAGTCCACCAGTCCTCCCTTCTGTATTTTGTACTCTTCTTCTTCCTCAAATTTCAGTCAAGAAAACAGGGGCTCCACCAGTCCTCCCTTTCTTTTTTTTTAGAAAAAATAGGGGCTCCGCCCCTATACTCCTCAATCCTCTCTCCACTCATCATTATCATCATCATCATCATCATCATCATCATATTCTTCTTCTTCTTCTTCTTCCATTCCGCCCCATGAGTCCAACTATTCTCAGTCGTCAGTCGTCCACCCCTTGAGTCTATTCTTTTGTTTTTTTTTGAAAAAATAGGGGCTCCTCCGTATACTCTTCTCCTCCTTACAATGAACTTCTTAGTTTTTAACAGCCAAACCTACTCTTCTTATCTTCTTCAATTCTTCTCTTCTTTAGTTCTTATTCTTCTCATTCAAATGTTTTTTTATATCATTAATATACATGATTATATGGCTGAAATTTTTTTTACCTGGATGAACTACATGTCTCAAACTTGATTGTATGCTGAATTGAAAATCTGAGATTTGAAATGTTTTATTTTGCTTCATTAATGTTTTTTTACATGGTTGAACTACTCTAGTACTCTATTATTTTTCTATTGGTTTTGTTTCAAATGTTTTTTATATCATTAATATATATATGGGCCATATGGCTGAAATCTTTTTACTTGGCTGAACAACAAGTCTAAAACTTGATTATATGGGTGAGTTGAAAATTTGATATTTGATTATATGGCTGATTTTTTTTTTTAAATTTCTATTTGTATATTGCAATATTGCATTTGCTGATTTGCATTATGGTTGCTTACTTACTTAGGGTTTAGGAAATATATGAACATTGCAATATTGAATGAAACTTGATTATATTATATAGATATAGCTGAAATTTGCTTGCTTTAATATTTTACTTAATTTCTATTTCTAACTGAATAACTGAACTATTGATTAGTTGAAATTTGCTTCATTGCTTGCTTTGTTTTTGTCTGAAACTTCATTGCTTGCTTTGCTTTGTTAACTATTTTCTAATTTAACATTTTTGTTTGTTGTATTTGCTGATTGTTTTTTTTTTTTCAATAGAAATGGAGAATGATATCTGAAGAGGAAAGTGGCAGTGTTAGGCGTAAGGCTCAATCAAAGGACCTTGCACAAAAATATGTATTTTGGCATATTTTAGAAGATAAAAATGCAATTTCATGCTCATTATGTGGTAAAGTTGTTAAAGGAAGAATAAAAAGGATAAAACAACATTTGATTGGGGGATATGGGGATGTGACTAGATATCCCAAAACTACTGCAAGTATTGCCAAGGAGATGCAAGAATATATGCAGAAGAATAAGAGGAAGAAACCATTGGATGATTTTATAATTGAGGATAATCGTGGGGCTTGGGAGTAGATTGTATTTGAAAGGGGTTCTAACAATTAAAGTAATAAACCCATAGAAGGTGTCTCCATATCAAGTGGTAGGAGCACTCCAATTTCAAATTCCTCCTTTCCACCAAAAAAGAATGAAATTGTTAGAGGACCTATGGATAGTTTTGTGACACTAAGTTTGAAGCGAAGCATAATGGACAATTGGCTCAAACAAGCATTGAAAGTCATTTGAAAAAGGAAGAAAGGAAAAAAGTAAATGAATACGTAGCAAAGTGGTTTTATCAAGTCGAGATTCTTTTCAATATGGTGAAATTGAAAAGTTTTTGATGTGTGGCTCATTGTGACACTAGCAAGTGCACTAGCCGTTCAAGTAATAAAGTAGTGAGTGAAGTATCATTCCCACGAGGATTTAGGAAACAATTACCAATACTAAATTGAGCACTTCTTATCTGATCAAAAAATAAATCAAAACTTTAATGAAAGCTAAAAAATCCTAAATTAAAATCTATCTAAATCATTGGCCCAATTGCCTTCAAATCAGGTTAGAAGAGTAAGCAGTAAATGTCAATCTCAGAATTCAGCAATCTATCAATTTGGATCATTTGAATAAATCATGATTGAGCCTTGGTTTGGTGAAACCCCAAGGTCATGAACAGCCTCTCTCAAGCGCATGTTCATCCTATGCAAGAGTTACGGTTCTTCTATCTCTAACAAGAATCTAATCCCCATGCATGCATTTCTTTAAACACTTCTAAGGCATCAATTCAAATCTGAATTGATCACCAACTGAATTGTGCAAGTTATCTCTAACCTTGCACTCAATTCAGTTCTTGAATAATAGATCTGAATTCCTAGAGTCTCTCTCAAGCACTCTAGGAATTCCAAGCTGTAGATTAATTCGCCCAATCTGAAAATTGCAGATCTGAATTCTCTTTCAAGCAATTCAGATCTTGCAATCTCAGATCTGAGAATTCAGATCTGAGTTTTGAAGGTTAGTTGGCCGAATTAATCTACAATAACACCCTTATTCAAGAAACTTCAAGTACAATTCATGACCATTTGAATGAATCAAAAAGAATTAGATTGCTGAACTGAAATTTTACAAGCTGAAATACATCAAGGAAGAATGGAAAAAAAGAGAAAGAAGAAAGAAAATTTAACAAAGAAACTAAATTCGAATCAAAAGAGAATGAAACTACAATTGATTTATTACAAAAGATCTTTGAATCACAAACCCTCAATTCGAACACACCTTCTCTTCTATCTTGCTTGTCTTGAACTTCCTTCAGCCCTTCTTCTTCTTCTTCCTTGCGCCTAGCCTTCTTCTCTTCTCTTTTCTCAAGGTGGCCGAACCTCTAAGAGTGGGAGAGCCTTCCTCTCAAGCAATTGAACACCTCTCCCCCCTCCTAGAGGCCTCCTTATATAGTTTTTCAAGGGGGCTCTTGCCCCTTCTTGAAGCCTCTAGAATGGGGTGTATTACACCCCTTTATTGAACTTTCTAGAGCTCTCTTGAAAGCCTCCCAAGGGATGCTATTTGGGCTGCACTTAGGCTCTCTCTTACCACATGATAGCTATACATTGAGCTGCTCTTTTGGGCTAAGAATGGGCCTTCCTTGCTGGGCCAAATTCTACTCATAGCTAGGCTTTCTTTTCTTGGGTTTTCTCAAGAAATTCACTTACTCTTCTTGGGCCGAAGTGCTCTCTCTTGTTTCCACGACCGGGCTGGATTGAAATTGGTCTTTTTGAACCTTCTTTTCTTGCCTTTTTCCTTCCTTTTCTTGGATTAATTATCCCTGAACTTATTCTTAGCATTAAGCTAAATTAAGGCAAAAATTAATAAAACCGGCATAAAAATCCATGCTAAAGTCCTCAAAAATTATAGATAAATTGTAAGTTCATCAAATACCCCCACACTTAAGCTTTTGCTTGTCCTCAAGCAAGGACATCAGCCATAAACTGAACATTCCCCCCCTTCTGTTCTTACCATTTACCTGGTGAACTTTTTAAGATAGAAATTCATTCAGTAGTTGGGGGACTTTTGTAAGTGCTCAACTCTTATTCTTGTAAATTACTATTTAAGATATGTATAAGATCCAAGGAAAGGAGAATATGAATTTCATCGTAGTCTACCCTTCACTCCTAATTCATATATAAATTAGCTCCTTAATTGTCAAGGTTAATAATCAAATTTCACTAAATTTCACATCTGTAACTAAATCTTAATGAGAGTTCAACTTTAGAGTGCCCCTTTGAACCTCAGCTATCACCACAATTTCTTAATTCTAGGGGTGAGTGCATCTTATGCTCCATCTCACCCTTTTTTTTTTTTTTTTTTTTTTTCAGTGTGAGTGCATTTTATGCTCCATCTCACACACTTTTCTCTCTCTCTCTCTCTCTTTTTTTTTGTTTTTGGTGTGAGTGCATCTTATGCTCCATCTCACACCGGTCACTTGCTTGAGGTAGGTAAATAGGACTCATGTTCTAAGCTGCTAGTTTTACTATTCAGCTCAGAATAGCGGAGTCAATTTGGGCTTTTGTCCTTCTTTGCAATTATTGAACCTCAAGAATCAGCACTTCAGATGTGCACTAGCTCTCTTGGCCATTAACCATGAAATCAAGGGCTTCCATACACATGAAGATAGTTAGGGCTAGTCATGCTGAAAAGCATATTCAGCTCCCCTTTTCTCATGCATATATCAAATTGGGTCATTCACAAGAATAAAAACTTAACAAGTACATCAGTCTCCCTCAACTCATTGAATTCCTTCTTAAAAAAATCATCAAATAAATAGTAATAAACTTGAGGGGTTCCAGTCTTTTTTTTTGGTTATGTCATTGCCTGCATATGTGTGTTGGGGTGCATGGTTTCAGCCCTCATACCCTAGCCTCGGGCTCACTCCCCACACTTGAGATGAACATTGTCCTCAATGTTCCTAGTGTTAGGGAGTCACAATAAAACCAACAAGAGAAATTCCAAGTAAAGAGAAGGGTGTATAGAGGACTTCCTGAAGATTAATTTCCAGATATGCAAGAGTTCTTTTGGTGGGAGCCTCTTCTGCTAGAATTTACTTGCAAGAGAGATCAAGAGCTTTGTTCTAACTAAAAATAATTTAAACAAATAATAAAAAGACTACTATACACAATTCCAAACAATGTAAATAATTTAACCAATCTGTAATACACAACAGAAACTTACAAGGCCAAGAAGTTTGAATTCTATCTAACAAAAAACATAAATAAATAAATAAATTAATAAAACAAGATCAAAAGCCAATATAAATATCTCTTGGAATCTGATATGCAAGTGATAAACAAGTGATTTACAAGATTGAAACTAGCCTAGAAGTCTAAGAGTTCTTGAAATCAGCACACTACCAAAGTTATTTGATTTTTTTTTTTTTTTTGTTGTGTGCTCAGATCTGCATTAGAATTTCAGCAATGTAAGTGAACGTACGCAGATCTGATCCACACTAATAAATTTTCAAACTAGAAAAACATAGCTCCATTATTGAAACTAAACCAACATTCAAGTGTGAAGTAGATGTTCAATGGAAAAGAGAGCTAGCTAAATCAGCAATGGAGTTTATTACACACTATTCTAAACTTAAATGAACATAAGTAAATAAATCTAAAATCTACTGTAAACAGATCTACAATCATTGCTGAATTTATGATCTTTAAGCTGCTCTTCAAGTTCTAACCAAAAAAAAAAAAAAATATCAGATTTGAAAACTTAACTTTTGAGAACAGTCACTTACAAAAACTCCAAACCTAATATCAATAAGTAGATCTAAAATCTGTTGCAGTTATGTCTGAAATAAGTTTGATCCCAAGAGCTTAAGACTTCTCTTTCAAGTCCCAACTTAAATGTCTTGTATGCCTCAATTGATTGCAGAGACCTGAAATCAGATCTGCAATTTTATAATGAAAGCAGCCTTGATTCAGACCTGAATACCATTACATAAAAAATATGAAGCTCTTTTTGGACCTCACAAACATCAGTCCTAATCCAATACAACCAATTCAGATTGGGTGCAAGTGATTTAAAAGATAACAAAACATCAAGTTCACAAAAATTTCAGATCATGTACTTATACTGCCTCTGATTCTCATGCACTTCAGAACTGATTTTACCATTCATGGCTTAAATTTTCATCAATGAGGCAAGTCTGATGCATCAAATTGTGAATTGGGTGCTGTCACTACCCGAATTCACATCAAAATAGAGTGGGTTTAGGTCTGAGTTTAGATGAACTCAGATCTGAACCTAGCAGAATGCAGTCCTGCAACCGGCTGAACACAGATCTGAACTTCAAATCTGAGTTTCAGATTTGAAAACTCACATGCTATTTTTTTCATTGTTTTATTTTTCTTTTCTTTATCTATTTTTTTCTTTTTTTTAAATAAATCTAAAACAAAATACAGCAATGCAACCAAAATCTTTTTGGATGAGTGCAGGTCTGATTGATGAATGCAATTCAGATCTGAACTCATTTTAATTTTTTTTTTTGGTTGAGTGCTGCAATTCTGCTATAGCAGATCTGAGTGCCGAATGCAACTCAGATCTGCAACACTCATGATTTTGTGATTTTTTTTTCTTTTAGAGGGTAATAAATTCAAGATAGAAAGCAAAACAGGTCCCCTTTTATTAAAATTAAACTGAAACAAGGAAAATAAAGTAATCTAATAAAGAGAAAAGAAGCATAACTACAGTAATACAGTAGTTGCATTCAAAGCAAAAATGAAAAATTAAGAAAATTAAACCAACTATGAATGCAATGCTGAAGAACTACATCTGAAGAACTACATCTACCAGCTATACTAAATCAGCAAACAAATATGAAGTAGATCATCAATGGGAAAGAGAGCTAACTAGATCAGCAGTGGAGTTTGATGCTAATTGCTGCACTGTAGCAGCCCTGCTACAGCTCTGAATGCTAGTGGAATGCACTGCTGTTTTTATTGAATATGTGAGGCATCACAATTATTCAATCCAAACACACATCCTCAGCAAATTTAGATTGGGTACAAGTGGGTAAAGCCAAGAATTCAGTCCACCCAGAATTCATAGTATGCTCTGTATCAGTTCAGTCCTCACATCATATCGGCTGCATTTCAGATTTGAATTTCTCTCATTCTTTGCTATCCATTCACCCTTGAGGCAGGTTGGATGTATCATAGGGTGGATTGGGGTAGTGATGGCACCTAATTCACCTCAAACTTGCATCGGTTCAGATCTGAGTTCAGAGGAATTCAGATCTGAACTGAGCAGATCTGTAACAGCAGAATTCAGATCTGAACTCAAGTCTGAGTTTGGATCTGAATTCTCAATTGCCTTACCTTCAGTCATTGCTACCAAATTGCCTTTGAGGAGTAGCAGAAGTGTCCTAGGGTAAATTGGGGTGGTTATGACACCCAATTCACCTCAAATTTGCATCAGTTCAGATATGTGTTAAGAGGAACTTAGATCTGAACTGTTGCAAATCTGCTGTAGCAGAATTCAGATCTGAACTCAGATCTGAGTGCTGATCTAAATTATCAATTGCCCCTCTTTTTGTTCATATGATCTCTTTTTTTTTTTCTCCTTTTCACTCTATAATTTTTTTTTTGTAAAGAAAAAAAAAATAAAAATAAAAGGCTGAAACACAAACTAACTAAGTCTTTTTGGCAGAGTGCTGCAGGTCTGAGTTCTACTGATCTAAGTGCCGAATGCAACTCAGATCTGCAACACTTATGTTGTTATGAATTTTTCTTCTCTTTTTTTTTTGAAGGTAACAACACCAATATTGAAAGGAAATCAAATCTACCTTTATTAAAATGAAACTGAAACAAGGAAAGGAAGTAATCTACTGAAGAAAGAAGAAACAAATTAAATCAGTACAGCTGTTGCATTCAAAGCTAAAATATAAAATGAAGCAATTAAAACCATCTATGAATGCAATGATGACTGAGACCAGATTAAGAATGCCCAATGTTTCCTAATATTGCTTTCCTAAATCCCCGGCAACGGCGCCAAAAACTTGATGTGTGGCTCATTGTGACACTAGCAAGTGCACTAGCCGTTCAAGTAATAAAGTAGTGAGTGAAGTATCGTTCCCACGAGGATTTAGGAAACAATTACCAATACTAAATTGAGCACTTCTTATCTGATCAACAAATAAATCAAAACTTTAATGAAAGCTAAAAAATCCTAAATTAAAATCTATCTAAATCATTGGCCCAATTGCCTTCAAATCAGGTTAGAAGAGTAAGCAGTAAATGTCAATCTCAGAATTCAGCAATCTATCAATTTGGACCATTCGAATAAATCATGATTGAGCCTTGGTTTGGTGAAACCCCAAGGTCATGAACAGCCTCTCTCAAGCGCATGTTCATCCTATGCATGAGTGACGGTTCTTCTATCTCTAGTAAGAATCTAATCCCCATGCATGCATTTCTTCAAACACTTCTAAGGTATCAATTCAAATCTGAATTGATCACCAACTGAATTGTGCAAGTTATCTCTAACCTTGCACTCAATTCAGTTCTTGAATAATAGATCTGAATTCCTAGAGTCTCTCTCAAGCACTCTAGGAATTCCAAGCTGTAGATTAATTCGCCCAATCTGAAAATTGCAGATCTGAATTCTCTTTCAAGCAATTCAGATCTTGCAATCTCATATCTGAGAATTCAGATCTGAGTTTTGAAGGTTAGTTGGCCGAATTAATCTACAATAACACCCTTATTCAAGAAACTTCAAGTACAATTCATGACCATTTGAATGAATAAAAAATAATTAGATTGCTGAACTGAAATTTTACAAGCTGAAATACATCAAGGAAGAATGGAAAAAAAGAGAAAGAAGAAAGAAAATTTAACAAAGAAACTGAATTCGAATCAAAAGAGAATGAAACTACAATTGATTTATTACAAATGATCTTTGAATCACAAACCCTCAATTCGAACTCACCTTCTCTTCTAGCTTGCTTGTCTTGAACTTCCTTCAGCCCTTCTTCTTCTTCTTCCTTGCGCCTAGCCTTCTTCTCTTCTCTTCTCTCAAGGTGGCCGAACCTCTAAGAGTGGGAGAGCCTTCCTCTCAAGCAATTGAACACCTCTCCCCCCTCCTAGAGGCCTCCTTATATAGTTTTTCAAGGGGGCTCTTGCCCCTTCTTGAAGCCTCTAGAATGGGGTGTATTACACCCCTTTCTTGAACTTTCTAGAGCTCTCTTGAAAGCCTCCTAAGGGCTGCTATTTGGGCTGCACTTAGGCTCTCTCTTACCACATGATAGCTATACATTGAGCTGCTCTTTTGGGCTGAGAATGGGCCTTCCTTGCTGGGCCGAATTCTACTCATAGCTAGGCTTTCTTTTCTTGGGTTTTCTCAAGAAATTCACTTGCTCTTTTTGGTCCGAAGTGCTCTCTCTTGCTTCCACGACCGGGCTGGACTGAAATTGGTCTTTTTGAACCTTCTTTTCTTGCCTTTTTCCTTCCTTTTCTTGGATTAATTATCACTGAACTTATTCTTAGCATTAAGCTAAATTAAGGCAAAAATTAATAAAACCGGCATAAAAATCCATGCTAAAGTCCTCAAAAATTATAGATAAATTGTAAGTTCATCAGTTTTGAAGTTATGTTTGAAGCAATTACACAATTCGGGTCTGGGTACAACATCCAAGTTACCATGAGTTATGAGAGCCACTTTTGAAAGGGGAGGTTGAGATAACAAAGCAAATGTACAAGGTATATAAGGCTTCTTGGAAGACTTATGGTTGTACCATCATGTCTAATTGATGGACTGATAAAAGGCAAAGATCTTTGATTAATTTTTTGGTGAACTCTCTTGAAGGGACTTTTTTTTCTAAAATCAGTTGATGCATCAACTAAAGTCATAATGCAACTTTTATATTTGAGTTGATTGATAAGGTTGTTGAGGATATAGGGGAGGAACATGTGGTGCAAGTGGTTACTAATAACCACTCTACCTATGTTGCTGCCAGTGATCTTTTAAGATTGAAGATGAAGAATTTATTTTGAACTCCTTGTGCTGCTTATTGTCTAGACCTTATGTTCAAAGACATTGGAGAATTGAGGTTCACAAAAAGTTGTATTGCTAGGGGAAGATATGTGACTGCTTTTATTTATAGGAATCATCTTCTTGCATGCATAAGGGAAAAAACAAATGGAAGAGATCTTGTATGATGTATAGTTACAAGGTTTGCTACTTCTTTTCTAACTTAACAAAGTTTGTATACTTTCAAGGAGCCCTTGCGTGTTTTATTTGTTGGTGATGTTTGGAACAAGAGTAAATGGGCTAACAAATCAGATGGACTAAGAGCATCAAGCACTTTGCTTTTTATTGGGTTTTGGGAAAATGTAAGAGTTACTCTTTTGGTTGCTCAATCGATTGTGGAGGTTTTACAATTGGTTGATGGTGATGAGAAACCCACAATGGATTGTTTTTACTATGCAATGGAGCGAGCAAGAGGGTAAATAAAAGAAAATTTTAGTGGGAAGGAAAGGGAGTATAAGCCCATTTTAGACATTTTTGATAGGCATTGGACTAATATGATGCAACATCCATTGCACCTTGTTGTTTTTTTCTCAATCCACCCCTTTATTATAAGGATAAAGCACAAGATAATGAAGCATTAGTTAGAAAAATTGAAATGAGCTTTGTAGATTGCATTGAGAGAATGGTCAATGATATTGAAATTCAAGACAAGATCTCTCATCAGTTGGAAGAATATAAGCACGCTCGTGGTGCTTTCTCTAAAGAATTGGCAATTAGGCAACATGAAACGAAGCAACCAAGTAATATAAGTTATCTTTTCTTGAAACTTATATTTATATCTTATTCTTGTTATTTTAAATTTATATTGTTTTAATTAAAATTTTTCTATTTTGTAGCTGATTGGTGGTATAGTTATGGACATTGCATCCAAGACCTTAGGCATATTGCATTATGCATATTAGGTCTTACATGCACTTTTTCTACTTGTGAGTGCAACTGGAGCACTTTTGAGCATGTAAGTTCTAAGTAATGGATCTAATGGTTGGTTTTGTGATAAAATTATTTATGAAAGTTAAGATATTTATTTTTATATTTTTCTTATTTTGTTGTGAATGTATATTCATACAAAAAATAAGAATAGGCTTGATCATAAGTGGCTCAAAGATTGTGTATTTGTTCAATACAACCAACACCTACGAGAAAGATTCATAACAAGGCATGGAAATCCAAAGCAATTTGACCCTATTTACTTTGATGGTGTAGATGAAACTAGTGAATGGTTGACTGGGAAAGACCCCTCAAGTGACTTGATCTATGAAGGGTGTGATCTTACATGGATGTGGAAATGCAAGTGGGGGACATGGATGTGGAAATGCAAGTGGGGGACCTGGGGGTGCAAGGGTGTGATCTATGAATAATTATAGGCATCTGAAATCCTTGAAGGGTCAAATAGGCCAAGGAGAAGTGGACATGGATGAGGAAATGCAAGTGGGGGACCTGGGGGTGCAAGTAGAGGTAGAGGTGATCGTGGGAGAGGTGAGTCTGGAAGACATGATAAAGGCAAAAGTGTTGTTCAAGAAGAACAAGGAGACTTGATGTGGGACAAAGATATGAAAGATAATGAAGATGAAGAAGAAGATATTGATGTTGAAGATGATCATGATGACAATGATGATGACAAGGATGAAGATGTTGATTATGGTGCTAATGATGTTGATACATTCAATGTAGGTGTTGGGAGTTTTTACTTCTTAGATAGTCCAAATAATTAGAGAATAGAGAATTTTCTTTAAGGATTGTCTATGATACATTTAAATTTTAAAATTTTAAACTTCATATTTATGTTTTGTGGACTTGTGGAGATGAATGACGATTTATAGTTTTATACTTCTTCATTGTATGCTATTATGATTTTTATTTTTTAATGGTTTCATGACTTTCATAGTTTCATCTTATTATTTCTTAATTGACTACTTTCGTATTCCTACATAAACTACCAATTACCAAGCATCAACTAAGGTATGTATTTTAATCCTTAAGGTTATGTTTGGTTTGAAGGAAAAGGTAGGGAAAAGAAGGGAAAGACAGGGAAACCTTTACAAATAGGTTTCTCTACCTTTCCCTTCCTTTCCATGCATTTTCTAAAGGAATGATATTGAATTCATATGATTTTTTTTTTGTCGTAGTGCTTCTTCCGTTTGTTAATGACAAAGTTGATTTCTTATTGATTGATTAATTCTTTTAATTTGTTTTCTTATTGAAGACAAAGTTGCAAAAACAAGAATACTCAAGACCAACACTCAATCATCCAAAAGGTATGGTTCTAAGAAACTAAAATTTTAAATTTTAGATTTTTTTTTTACTTTTTTAGTGTTGCCACAAGTTCCAGGTAGTGACCAACCTAGAAGATCTACCTGGGTATCCAGGCCACCAGTCCATTTTGGTTATGACCAGGATAGTTACCTAGTGGAATCCTTGACTAGTGAGAAGGATCCCATGACTTATGCGGAAGCTATGTTGGACATAGACTCCCTTAAGTGGGTAGATGCCATGAGAGCTGAGATGGACTCAATGGAGACCAATGGAGTCTAGACTCTAGTAGGTCCACTCCCTGGGGTAAAAGCAATTGGATGCAAATGGATTTACAAGAGGAAGAAGGGCCCTGATGGTAGAGTTGAGACCTACAAATCTCGTCTGGTGGTGAAAGGGTACACTCAAAAAGAGGGCATCGATTATGAGGAAACCTTTTCGCCTGTGGCCATGCTTAAATCCGTTAGAATCCTGCTAGCTGTAGCAGCATACCATGACTATGAGATTTGGCAAATGGATGTCAAAACTGTGATCCTGAATGGAGATCTTAATGAAGATATCTATATGTAGCAGCCGCAAGGTTTCATTGTTGTAGGTCAGGAACACATGGTATGTAAACTGAATAGATCCATATATGGACTTAAGCAAAATTCTAGGAGTTGGAACATTCAATTTGACTCTACTGTCAAAACGTTTGACTTTGAGCAAAATTCGGATGAGCCCTGTGTTTACAGGAAGATCAGTGGGGACAAGGTTACATTCTTGGTTCTGTATGTAGACGACATTCTACTCATTGGGAATGATTTAGGAATGTTAAGTATGGTGAAAGTGTGGTTTTCACAGCAATTCTCCATGAAAGATCTTGGAGAAGCCTCCTCTATACTGGGTCTTCGACTCTATAGAGATAGATCGAAGCGGATAATAGGATTATCCCAATCTGCTTACATTGACAAAATTGTCAAGAGATACAACATGGAGAATTCCAAGAAAGGAAATTTTCCTTTCAGGCACGGAGTCACTCTCTCTAAGAAGATGTCTCTCAAGACCTTTGAGGAGATTGAGGGCATGAAGGATGTCCCCTATAACTCAGCCATAGGGAGCATCATGTATGCCATGCTATGCACTCGTCTTCACATTGCTTAGGCAGTGAGTGTGGTAAGCAGATTTCAGGCCAACCCAGGGCAGGAGCACTGGACTGCTGTGAAAAATATACTTAAATACCTTCGAAGGACAAAAGAGTTTTGTCTAGTATTTGATGGTAGTTCACAACAGATCCAGGGGTATACTGATGCCAATTTCTAATCGGATCCAGATGATAGAATCTACATCTGGGTATGTTTTTACGATAGGATCGTGTATTGTTTGCTAGAAAAGCAGTAAATAGGGGTCCACGACAGACTCCACAACCGAAGCCGAATACATTGCCGTAAGTGAAGCTGCCAAGGAAGCTGTGTGGATGAAGAAGTTCGTTCATGAATTGGGAGTTGTTCCATCCAATACATCACCCATCTCGTTGTTGTGTGACAACAATTGAGCGATTGCTCAGGCTAGGGAGCCATGAGCCCACTCAAAGTCAAAGCACATCGAGAGGAAGTACCAAAAGAAAATCAGATCTGACCCTGCACAGATGAACAGAAAATGTTTTGCCAAGATCTGCGCACCTTTCTTTCTTCCTTTTATTATTATTCGGTCTGTAAATATTTTTTTTTGAATTTTTCTAGACTGAATGTATAGGATTTGATGTGTGGCTCATTGTGACACTAGCAAGTGCACTAGCCGTTCAAGTAATAAAGTAGTGAGTGAAGTATCGTTCCCACGAGGATTTAGGAAACAATTACCAATACTAAATTGAGCACTTCTTATCTGATCAACAAATAAATCAAAACTCTAATGAAAGCTAAGAAATCCTAAATTAAAATCTATCTAAATCATTGGCCCAATTGCCTTCAAATCAGGTTAGAAGAGTAAGCAGTAACTGTCAATCTCAAAATTCAGCAATCTATCAATTTGGATCATTCGAATGAATCATGATTGAGCCTTGGTTTGGTGAAACCCCAAGGTCATGAACAGCCTCTCTCAAGTGCATGTTCATCCTATTTATGAGTGATGGTTCTTCTATCTCTAGTAAGAATCTAATCCCCATGCATGCATTTCTTCAAACACTTCTAAGGCATCAATTCAAATCTGAATTGATCACCAACTGAATTGTGCAAGTTATCTCTAACCTTGCACTCAATTCAGTTCTTGAATAGTAGATCTGAATTCCTAGAGTCTCTCCCAAGCACTCTAGGAATTCCAAGCTGTAGATTAATTCGCCCAATCTGAAAATTGCAGATCTGAATTCTCTTTCAAGCAATTCAGATCTTGCAATCTCATATCTGAATTCTCTTTCATCAGGATTTGATCAAGAATTTAATTAATTAATAGAAATAGAATTTCTGTCTTTTATTTATTTTCTTGATTAAAGAAGAAGGAAGAAAATGGCGGCGCTAGAGATTTGCAGATGGAGAAATCGCATACTGCGATTTACAGTTTTTGAAACTGTAACTTTTGTGATTAACCTCTATTTTGCAGGTGGTACGAATAGTCCATATTTTTTATTTGTGATTGTGTAAAATAAAAAATTATTAATTTCAGATCTCTCTTGAATTAATTCTTGAATTGAAAATCAGTTTTGGACCATTTCGGACTAGATTGGACCAAAATTGTTTGGCCCGAATCTGAGATTCGAAGGGGGCTGTTTTTCAGTCCATATTTGTCACACTGATTATTCCAAATCTGATGTTCAATTACAGGGATTAATTCGGCCCACCTGTAAAGCCCAATTTTAAAGGGTTAAAACTGCAAAAGCCCATTGTTGTGAGAAAAGCTGTATGGGCCGAACTGCTAACTGCAATTCAGCCCATACACCTAGTAAACATTAATTGTTAATGCTTTAAGTTTTAAATGGGCAATTCGATGGGCTTTACAACAATTAATTGATTGGAATAGTTCTTCCTTTACATGTGATGTTTGGATGTTTGATGTGCTGCAACCATGGGCCATAAGCACTTGGCCCATGTTAATTCATTTGTGGCTCTTGCGCACACCATGGCTGAATGCACATCATTGCCATGGTGTCCCTTAAGGTCATTGGATGACCCCTCTCTACTTGGTGGGCCCCACAACCCTAAAAAGGGACGCGTACAGAACCCCTAGCCGATTGAGGCCCACCAGAAATCTGGCTTTATGAAAGCTAGTGGGAGCCACTTTGGTTTGACCTAAATTAGAACTAGGGCATAATTTTGTTCCCCCCAAGCAAATATGAGTGCGTGTGATAGGGAGATCCATTTGATGGACTCTCTAAAGGCCTTCCGTCATTAACACAATGATGGGTCCATCAGTAATGAGGAAATGCACCATAAAATTGGGCTATCCATTTGCTGTTGGATCTGTTAGAGTGTTTCATTAGATGATAGGGGTGTCATAGACTGATGTCGGAGGGGCTTCACCAGAAAATGGGAACTCTCTCACGGTACCTTGGCGTAACCTGAATATGATGGGTGTGCACTCACTGGACAGAAAGGTTTACCTGAAAACGGCTCTGAACCTTGTCTGACAGAGGCAAAAAGGAAACTCATCTGATGAGTGGATATGATTCGTCACAGAAAGGCGGTGGGGTTATGCAGCTGAAACAGTTGGCTTCACTCACCCTATGTGATTTCCCACATTTCTAGAGACATTTCGTCGTCTCCATCACTGAGAAGGGAGGGAAAATCTAAGAGATGAATAAATGGGAATGGAACATAGATTAAAAGCCATATCTATGTAGGTAACATGAATCAAACTAAGGTTGTGGACTAATGTTTTTGCTGTTTTATCAAAAAATGGCAAACGGTTAATTTGCAAAGCTTCTAGATGATAACAAGCTTAAGGGCCCAAACTATGCCTACTGGTACAAAAATCTTATGCTGGTCCTAACTTCTGAAAAGTTAGATAAGGTGGTGAAAAATCCTGCGCCAGAACGTCCGGGTGATAGGGCTTTTGAGGCCCGTAGGAGGGACTACCAAGATTGGGAGGATAAGAACTCCCTAGTCCGCTGCTTCGTCATTGCCTCATTAGAAAACTCAATACAGAGGTAGTTCGATCAGATCAAACTAGCCAAGGACATATTGGACAGTCTAAGAACAATGTATGAAGAGCAGAACCGTTCTACTCGACAGAAGGTCCTGAAATTGTTCATGACCGCGCAGATGTCCAAGGGGCAGAAAGTTCATGACCATTGTATTCGGATGATGGGATACATTAATAAACTTGAAGCTCTTGGATTCGGGCTAGATCTTGGCACGCAAGTGGATGCCATCCTGAATTCTTTGCCCTCTTCCTTCAATGCATTCACTATGAACTACAATATGAATAAGCTGAATGTCAGCGTCCAGGAACTCAGCAATATGTTGCAGAGGGCCGAGGATCTTTTAAAGAAGGATGAGCCTATGGTTAAGCTTGCTGAAACTGATAGATCGAGCAAGAAAAATAGAAAGGCAAAGAAGCCCCAGAAGAAAGCTGCCAAACCCAAGAAGCAGAAGAAGAACGAGGCATCAGATGTCTATCACTTTTGCAAACAGACCAGCCACTGGAAGAGGAACTGTCCTGCCTACCTGGAATCTAAGAAAGGTAACATCAAAACTTGTGTCATAGAAACTAATATGTTAGTTACTTCTATGTCCTGGTGTGTTAACTCCGGGGCTTCAACTCATGCGTGTAACTCACTGCTGGGGTTCAAAGTTAGCAGAAGATTGAGTGATGGCGAGGTGATACTATTCTTGGGAACGACTGCATGTGTTGCAGCTGCGGCAATAGGAACCGTAGAATTAATTTTTAGAGAAGGAGTCCTTGTACTTAAAGATTGTCTTTATGTACAGAACTTGAGAAGAAATTTAATTTCTATTTCTAAACTGTGTGCTGATGGGTATACTGTTTATTTTAGTAATATGATTACTGTTAAACGGAATAACAAATTCATCACATGTGGGGAACTGGAGAATGGTCTCTATGTTCTACATACTTCTCTAGAAACTAACCTAACCGAAACTACGTCGGTCGAAAATCCCAAGAAAAGGAATCGTGAGACAATTAATCCCATGTGCCTCTGGCATTACCGACTTGGCCATTTCGGTATTGACCGAATCACAAGACTGGTAAAGGATGGTCCTTTGGATTTTCTAACCATAGAAAATCTTCCCACTTGTGAGCCTTGCCTTCAAGGTAAGATGACTAAGTGGCCATTTGACGGTAAGCCTGAAAGATCTGGAGGCACACTTGACCTAATACATACTGATGTATGTGGTCCCCTGAGTGTTAGGACACAGAATCAACACGTGTACTTCATCACCTTTACAGATGATTTTTCCCGATATGGTTACGTGTACCTAATGAGACACAAATCTAAATCCTTTGAAAAGTTCAAAGAGTTCAGACAGGAAATCAAGAAACAGTTAGGGAGAGAAGTTAAGACCCTTCGATCGGATCGAGGTGGCGAGTATCTCTCTAACGAATTCAAGGACTACTTAAAGGACAATGGGATAGTGTCACAACTAGCTCCTCCTGCTACACCACAACTCAACGGTGTTTCAGAGAGGAGGAATAGGACCTTGTTGGACATGGTCCGGTCACTTCTCGTATGCTCAGAATTACCCACATCCTTTTGGGGATATGCAATAGAGACTGCTATCTACGGGCTGAATCGGGTTCCAACCAAATCAGTTCCGAAAACTCCATATGAACTATGGACCGGAAGGAAGCCAAGTGTAAGACATTTGAAGATTTGGCGTTGTCCTGCACACGTTAGAAGAACAAGTGCGGACAAATTGGAGTCCAAAATAAGCCGTTGCCTATTTGTAGGCTACCCAAAGGATTCAGTGAGTTATCTATTCTATGACCCAAGTGAGCAAAAAGTGTTCTGCAGTCGAAATGCCCAATTCTTATAATCTAAATACATCATCGACACTCAATGTCAGGAATTAGTTCTTGATGAGGAGAGCTCACGAGCAGTGGGAGATGTTCCACAAGTTCCAGGTAGTGACCAACCTAGAAGGTCCACCTGGGTATCCAGACCACCAGTCTGATATGGTTATGACCAGGATACCTACCTGGTGGGAGCTTTGACTAGTGAAGAGGATCCCGTGACTTACGCGGAAGCTATGTTAGACATAGATTCCTAGAAGTGGGTGGAGGCCATGAGAGCTGAGATGGATTCAATGGAGACCAATCGAGTCTGGACTCTAGTGGATCCGCCCTCCGAGGTAAAAGCAATTGGTTGCAAATGGATCTACAAGAGGAAGAAGGGCCCCGATGGCAGGATTGAGACCTACAAAGCTCGCTTGGTGGCGAAAGGGTATATTCAGTGGGGATAAGATTACTTTTTTAGTATTGTACGTGGACGATATCCTACTCATTGGGAATGATGTAGGAATGTTGACTTCGGTCAAGATATGGATGTCACAACAGTTCTCCATGAAAGATCTTGGAGAAGCTTCATACATACTGGGTCTTCGACTCTATAGAGATAGATCGAAGCGGATAATTGGATTATCCAAGGCTGCTTACATTGACAAAATTGTCAAAAGGTACAGCATGGAAAACTCCAAGAAAGGAAATGTTCCTTTCAGACATGGAGTAACTCTCTCCAAGAAGATGTCTCCCAAGACTTCTGAGGAGATTGAGGGCATGAGAGACGTTCCCTATGCCTCAGCTGTAGGGAGCATCATGTATGCCATGCTGTGCACTCGCCCGGACATAGCTCAGGCGGTGAGTGTGGTAAGCAGATTCCAGGCTAACCCAGGGCAGGAGCATTGGGCTGCTGTGAAGAACATACTTAAATACCTTCGAAGGACAAAAAAGTTTTGTCTGGTATTCGATGGTAATTCACTACAAGTTCTGGGGTATATCGATGCCGATTTCCAATCGGATCTAGATGATAGAAAGTCTACATCTGGGTATGTTTTCACGATAGGATCGTGTGCAGTTTGCTGGAAAAGCAGCAAACAGGGGTCCACTACAGACTCCACAACCAAGGCCGAGTACATTGCCGCAGGTGAAGCTGCCAAGGAAGCCTTGTGGATGAAGAAATTCATACACGAATTGGGAGTGATTCCGTCCAGCACATCCCCCATCCCGTTGTTGTGTGACAATAATGGAGCGATCGCCTAGGCTAAAGAGCCTCGGGCCCACTCGAAGTTAAAGCACATTGAGAGGAAGTACCATGTACTGCGAGAGATCGTTGGTAGAGGGGACGTCCTAATTCATAAGGTAGCATCAGCGGATAATGTGGCAGACCCATTGACTAAGCCACTGACACAGAAGGTGTTTGAGAAACACGTGGAAAGTATGGGACTCTGGCTTGTACCAGATGGGACCTAAGTGCAAGTGGGAGCTGTTAGACAGTCTTGTATGCCCTTAGCTTCAATCGGATTTGATGTACTTTTGTTATTTAGTGGAAATAAATTAAAGTGCATGTTTGATTCATGTTGTTTGGTATAATTCTGTGTAAGACCCTAAAACTGGACACTTATAGAAACTTGTGTTAGTTTTAAATGTTCACAACCATTGGATAAGTTTGGGGAGATTTAACCTGCCAAGGCTGATACTGGTGTGCCACCAAGTGTTGGGATGGCTTGTTTCGGCCATCAGGGTAAGACCCAAGGCACATGCAGTATGGGATTGCTTGAACCCTTGAACCGGACCGGATTTCCAGTATTTCCCTAGACCTTGGAGACAGATGGGCAAATCTGAAAAGTTACACCTGACCCCTAGACTCGATTATGACACATCACTAGGTGTCGGATCGGGCTGTCTTTGATGTGTCAATCAGTGAGATCCTTAGTGGGGGTCAAAACCTGGACATGTTGGGGAAGTCTGAGAATTCATCTGAGTGAGTGGTCATAGTGACAGGATCAACCCCTTTGTTGGACAATGGTAATAATCGGTAATGCACTCTCTTTGATGGAAACCAAACTGCCGGCAGTTGATTTCAATCATTGGAATTTTGTTTTGCAAAATAAGATATATATATATATATATATATATATATATATATATATATATATATTGTATATGTACGGTTTCAAAAGATTTGCAAAAGGTTTTAATTCCCGGGATCCATGTTAGTAGAGAGTACAACACTGTTCCTTGCAGCCGAGAGAGAGGTCTTCTCTTGTCGGATAGTGCTTGATCATTAAGGGCTGAGAGGTTAAGTGTAAGACCATTTAGGATAATACCTGATGGGCTAATCTTGCACCTGCCCACAGTCCCTGGGTTTTTATAAGATGGCTTGGCCCAGGGACCACTTAATGTAAGTGTTGGGCCCATAGGGTCCATGTGATGGGCTCAAGGGGGTCACTAAGTCTTTCAGTGAATTCGGCTGGGCCGAACCCTTGTGGCTGGTGTGTAGATCAATGCTTGGGTCCCACGCCATACAAAGAAGCCCAACTGGGCTGAACACTTAATGGGGCAAAAGCCCATTTCGAACTGGGCTGATATGATCACCAGTTCATAGGGCGAATCTGAGATTAGTGTTAGTAAAAGGATTGGGTCTTTGACCTTATCGACTCTAAGAGACCAAATTCAAATTAGATTTGAATTTGGTAACTTCCTGATAAGATCTGGAGATAACTAACTTAATCTGCAGATAGGATTAAGATTAACCTCTATTCAAATACTGATTTGGATTGGGATAACTCCCAAATTATTGGGAGGTTTCTTAATCAAGATGAAAGAGGAGAAAACCCTAGCAGAAATATCAGATTTCGAACTATGGGGTTTTGAGTAAGCAAGAAACACATCCTACAATCTGTGATTTGATCTCTCACAGACTCCAGAGAGAAGAGACAATTCTGCCATCTTCGTCCCTGGACTTCTCCTCCTTCAGCCGCCACCACTATCTGTTGGAAGATTGGATCTTTGCAGCAACAGGAAGTCAAGAAAGCAGTTCTTGATAATAGTCTTGCAAGAAAGACACTAGGATTCGGTGTTGAAGGTTTCCAGAGGATTCTTGTGAAGAATCCAGTGTGTAGGACGCAACTTGCTGGTTCCGTTCCATCCACAACTGTGTCATCTTCAGCAGGAGCGGATCTTGGTCACTTCTTTGGGCGTGAACACCAACTTTGGGAGATATTATTTCTTCGGATCAGGTATAATCCTTCCAATTTCCTTTTGGTTCAGATCTGGTTTGTTTATGGTTCAAGTAGGATCATTGAATAATGTATTCTAAATTTAGGGAATATGATTCCCAGTTGGAAGATGGTAGGAAATTTTTTTTGAAATTCGCCCCCCATTCCGCACCTTTCTTGGCGTCCATTAGATGGATCCTACCATTCTTTCAACCTACCAGTTCGATCTCCAGTTCAGTGGGAGAAATCAAGATTGGATCTTGATATCAGTTCCTTGTGAAGGGATTGATAGGAAGCTATGCTCACGTGCTGTCCTACTAATTCTTGCAAAGGATTAGGTTCTTGGGAAGAACACTGCTGATTCTGCTCCATCCTGCACTGCGCCATCTTTAGTGGGAGAAGATTTTTGTTGATGAGAGTGGAATTTATCATTTTTTTATCCCCTAATATTCCATCTTTCATACTGAATTAGTACTTAATTGGACTCATATTTGTTGTATTTCGGTTCAGGGCATGAAAGAAGGCATCAGAAGCAAAGAAAGGCAAATCAGATGATTTTTCACAGTTTTAGCATTGTTCAGTAATTTGGGCCTAACTCATGTACCCGAACTTTGATTGGGATGATTCAAGACCCACTGGATAGATAAGAGAAAAAGCCTGCATTTGGGATTTTGTAGATTCGCCTGTATAAAAGTCAAATCCAGGCCCGAATTCAGGGCAAATTCGTAGGAAGGCCCAATCCGTAGCTGAAGCCCAACTTGCAAAAAAGCCTGGCAGCAGCCTAATTCGTAGAGGAGGTTTATTAGGAATCCAAGAACAAGAAACTGAGAAGAGTCCTTCCAGATCTAAATTCTTGATGTAATCTTAGAAAGATAAAGGGATTGAGTTCACTAGATAAATAGATAAGAGTAGGATTAGACTAGGACTTTCTATTCTTGCAAGATAAACTTCAAGAGGAAGTAGGAGACCAGCCCCTACCCTTTAAGCTATATAAAGGGGTGCGGGGGGGGGGGGGGAGGGTGGACCAGCTTTAGGCATCACTCAATCTTTGGATTGAATCAAAAAGCAAAGGAGTAATCAATAATGAAAGGAGAAAATAACTTAAGAAACTTGGGGAAGGTGATCAAGAATTCCAGAAACCTCAAGAAGAAGGTGGCGAAAAGAAGAGGAGATCTCAGCACCATGGGCGAATTCAAGAGTTCTTTCTTTTCCTTTGTTTGCTTTACTTCTTTTATCTTGAACTGATTTGTTTCTTGCTAGGGCTATGGAAATCCTAACTAGGTTAATGGATATATTTTTATCTTTATGATTTATCCAAGATTGTGATTTCCATATAGTCTATGAATTATTGTGCTTAATGCAATTAAGATCTTGGCCACCTCTTAATTGATTTGGGTTATGTGAATGAATTGAGAGAGGAATTCACATAATCAACTGAATAGTTCATAGTGTGAATTGAATGGCATATAGAGATATATATACATGATTCATCCGAATTTAATGGTTTTTCTTGGATTTAATGCACTTCCATCTTGAGAGCTCTACTCGAGAGATCGAAGGGTTACCTGATGAGCGTAGTTTTAGTATATCTCGAGAGAGAATATTAAATAAAATTGGAAAGACCTCAGCTTATGGGAATGACAAGAAATCTTGGTTAATCGAATCCATTAATATTCATTACATTGGTTAGGTGGACCAAAAGCCCTAGCGATTTCATCCATTGCATATTCGGTTAATGATCACCCTTGCTTCTATTTTCTTTTTCTAGTTTTTATTTTCAGTAGTTCTTTTTCAAATCTGAATTTCGATTGTCCACATAATTAGGGAAGACTGTGGTTCTAATACTTATTTTGTTAAATCCCCATGGGAACGATATTTTTATACTATTTGATAACTAGTACACTTGCTAGGGTTATATTTATAACTATCAAGTTTTTTGGCACCGTTGCTGGGGATTTAATCCGAAAATAATATTAGAATTTGTTAACCTTGATTAATTTGGACTTTTTATTTCTGTTTTTATTATTTTGTTATTATTCTCTTGTTATTATTTTATTTTACTTGTTCAAATTCTTGCTAGTTCAGATTTACTAGTGCATGACACGCACTAGAAGAGAGGGACTAGCTGAATTTGATCTAGAAATTGAGAGGACCCTTCGCATGTTGCAAAGGGCCAACAAAGGTAAAGAGAGAGAAGAGGTTGTTATTGGTGAACCAGCAATAGAGAGTGAAGGAGAGATGGCAGAAGGAAATCGCACCCTCTTGGACTATTCTTGTCCAAACATTGATGGAGCGACTTCTAGCATTTGCAAGCCCACCATTCATGCCAACAATTTTGAAATCAAGCCTGCTATAATTCAGATGATCCAGACAAGTATTTAGTTTCGTGGGTTACCAAGTGATAACCCTAATGCACACGTTGCTAACTTCTTAGAAATATGTGATGCATTTAAACATAATGGAGTTAGTGATTATGCTATTAGGCTTAGATTATTTCCTTTTTCATTGTGTGATAGAGCTAAAGATTGGCTTAACTCACTACCTGCAGGAAGTATCATCACTTGGAATGATCTAACCCAAAAATTTTTGGCTAAATATTTCCTACCCTCTAAAACAGCAAAGCTAATTAATGATATTACTACTTTTGCTCAATTTGAAAGGGAATCCTTGTATGAAGCATGGGAATGATTCAAGGGGATGCTTAGGAAGTGTCCTCACCATGGGATACCAACTTGGCATCAAATTTAGACTTTCTATAACGGTATTACCCCCTTTAATCGATCCATTATTGATGTAGCCGCAGGTGGTACAATCATGAGAAAAACACCGGAGGAAGCTTATGACCTAGTAGAGGAGATGGTGTCGAACAACTACCAGTGGAGCAATGACCGAACCAATGAGAGGGGAGTACACCACATTGATTCCCTTGCAGCCCTGTCTGCGCAAATTGCTAATCTGAATAAGAAGCTTGATACTTTTAATATTTTAGCCATTAATGCATCATCTAGCATCTCATGCGATTCATGTGGTCAAATAGGACATACTAATTCTGATTGTCCATTAAGTAGTCCTTTTATTTCCCATGAGAATGTTAATTTTATCTCTCACACTGGTAGGTCAAATTTCAACCCATATTCGAACATATACAACCCAGGGTGGAGGAATCATCCAAATTTTTTATGGAACAACAATAAAAAGGCACCCATGGGATTCCAACAATAGCCGCCCCCACAAGAAAAGAATAATTTGGAGGAGATGATTTCTAAGTTCATCAATGCTGCTGAAACAAAATTCCAAAGCCATGAAGCATCGATTAGAAACTTAGAAGTTCAAGTGGGGCAGATTGTAAATCTGTTGTCGGAAAGAAAAGAGGGACGACTACCCAGCAACACGGAGAATAATCCTAGAGAGCAAGTAAATTCCATAACCTTAAGAAGTGGGAAGACAGTTGACGGAATCCAAAAAGAAGACAAGGAAGCTGATGTGGCCGATCTGCAAGAGGAGACTGATGGAAGCACCCCTAAACTGAATTTACATGAAATTAAACTCCCTATCCCCTACCTTGGAAGAATTTTGAAAGCTAAATTGGACAAACAGTTTGAGAAGTTTTTAGAAGTATTTAGAAAAATACATATTAACCTCCCCCTTCTTGATGTATTGTCACAAATGCCAAAATATGCCAAATCCTGAAGGAGGTGATGTCGAACAAAAGGAAATGGGAGGACGGTGAGATGGTGAAGTTAAACGAAGAGTGCTCAGCCATTCTTCAAAAGAAAATGCCCCCAAAGCTTAAGGATCCAAGGAGTTTTTCTATACCTTGCACCATAGGGAATACTGAATTTGAAAAAGCTTTATGTGATTTAGGTGCTAGTATAAATTTAATGCCTTATTCTATTTTTGAAAAACTTGGACTGCATGAACTACCATCTACAACTATTATCCTGCAATTAGCTGATCGAAGCATTAAATATCCTAAGGGAATAGTAGATGTTTTAGTCAAAGTGGGTAATTTCATCATTCCTACTGATTTCATTGTGTTGGATATGAAGGAAGATAAGACAATGCCATTGATTCTAGGGAGACCCTTTCTTACTACGAGTAATATTTTAATTGATGTGAAAGAAGGTCTACTTACTCTTAGCAATGGTGAAGAAGTGGTGTTTTATGTATTTAAAACCATGAAATGTCTCAATACAATTGAGCATGAAATATATGCAATTGATTGCATTGATGTTTGGGCAGCTGAAGTAGATAAATTTAAATCAGAAGACACGCTGAAAGTTGCACTTAACAATAGTCCTAATCAATTGCAACAAGCAGAGCAGAAGTTTGTACTGAAATCAGAACTATGAAATTTGACTTCTGAGCTAGACTCTTTTAAAATTGCAACTCATAATGCATCTTTTATTAATTTACCTCCATCTCACACAAAACTCCTCCCATCTATTGTGCAGGCCCCTATCCCAGGTTTAAACCCACCCATGAAAAATGAGAGGGGGAAACATCGAAAGTTGAAAACTAGGTGGAGCAGACCCTTTGAAGTGGCTAGGGTTGAAGCATTATGATGATGGGAGTACATTCAAGGTAAATGGATAGTGGTTGAAGCATTATATTGAAGGAGAGCAACCCATCCACCATGGGTTCATTCTCTCCTTGAAACCCCCAAGAAAGAAAGGTCAAAGTCAAGCTCACGACTTAAAAAGAGCGCTTCTAGGAGGCAACCCATTAAGTTTAGTTGTTTGTTTTGTTCAATTTTTTTTCTCTTATGAGTGTGTTTTTTTTTTGTATCTCACATTTGCAGGATCTCAACGAGGTATTCAGGGAAGTCCTCTTAAATCTTTCTCTCCTTGTTCTTGTTATGCATATTTCATACATTGAGGACAATGTATATCTTAAGTGTGGGGGAGGATTAAGGGGTTGATAAATTTTTTCCGGACTCTAGCATGCTTCGATTATCACTCACTAACCTTTCCTTTCGAAATTTTTGCTCCTTGGAGACTTGTTTTTGAATGATTGCAAACCACCTTTAATCATGTGCTTAGGTGGGAATGATCAAAGGGCACTGTTAGACAGTTTTATATGCCCTTAGCTTCAATCTGATTTGATGTACTTCTGACATTTAGTGTAAATAAATAAAGTGCATGTTTGATTCATGCTGTTTGGTATAATTCTGTGTAAGACCCTAGAACTAGACACTTATTGAGACTCGTGTTAGTTTTAAATGTTCACAGCCATTGGATAAGTCTAGAGAGATTTATCCTACCAAGGCTGATACTAGTGTGCTACCAAGTGTTGGGATGGCCTGTCTCGGCCACCAGGGTAAGACCCAAGGCACATGTAGTATGGGATTACTCGAATCCTTGAACTGGACCAGATTTCCAGTATTTCCCTGGACCTTGGAAACAGATGGGAAAAACTGGAAAGTTACACCTGACCCCTAGACTCGATTATGATACTTCACTAGGTGTCGGATCGGGCTGTCTTTGATATACCAATCAGTGAGATCCTTAGTGGGGGTCAAAACCTGGGCATGTTGGGTGATCATAGTGACAGGATCAGCCCTTTTGTTGGACAAAGGTAATGATCGGGAATGCACTCTCTCTGATGGAAACCAAATTGCCGGCAGTTGATTTCAATCGTCAGAATTTTGTTTTGCAAAATTTATATATAAAATATATATATATATATATATATACAGTTTCAAAATGTTTGCAAATGGTTTTAATTTTCGGGATCCATGTGAGTGGAGACTGCAACACTGTTTCTTGTAGCCGAGGGAGAGGTCTTCTCTTGTCGAGCAATGTTTGATCATTAAGGGCTGAGAGGTTAAGTGTAAGCCCATTTAGGATAATACCTGATGGACTAATCTTGCACCTGCCCACAGTCCCTGGGTTTTTTATAAGATGGTTTGACACAGGGACCACTTAATGTAAGTGTTCGGCCCATAGGGTCCATATGATGGGCTCAGGGGTTCACTGGACTTCATAGTGAATTCGATTGGCCTTGTAATAAAGGCTAGGCTGAACCCATGTGGCTGGTGTGTAGATCAATGCTTGAGTCCCATGCCCTACAAAGAAGCCCAACTAGGCGGCGAATTGGAAACTAGTTAAGCATTGAATACTTAATGGGCTAAAAGCCCATTTCGAACTAGGCAGATATGATCACCCACTCATGAGGCAGATCTGGGATTAAAGTTAGAAAAAAGGATTGGGCCTTTAACCTAATCCACTCTGGGAGACCAAATTCAAATCAGATTTGAATCTGGTAACCTCCTGATAAGATCAGGAGTAAGCTAACCTAATCTATAGATAGGATTAATATAATCTTGTATCCAAATACTGATTTGGATTGAGACAACTCCTCACTAGGAGGTTTCTTAATCAAGAATAAAAGAGGAGAAACCCTAAGCAAAGATAATCGGAATTCGAACCTAGGGTTTGTGCACAAGAAATCATCTTGTGAATTGAGATTGGATCTTATACACACTCCAGAGAGAAGAGAAGCAATTTCAGCCATCTTCATCTCAAGAGTTCTCCTCCAGCCGCCGCCATTTTTTCGATAAGATTCAATCTTTGAAGGAAAGAAATCAAGAAATCAGTTCTTGATATCAGTTTTGCAGAAAAAACTGAAAAGATTTGGTGCTCAAAGTTTCCAAACGATTCTTGCGAAGGATTTAGTGTGTAGGACGCACTCTACTGGTTCCGTTTCACATATTGCTGTGTCATCTTCAGCAGGGGCAGATCTTGGTGTCCTCTTTGGGCATGAACACCAACTTTTGTAGATACTGCTTCTCCGGATCAGGTGTAATCCCTCACTTTGTTTTTGGTTCCGATCTGGTTCGGTTATGGTTCAAGTAGGATCCTTGAATATTGTATTCTAAAATTAGGGAATATGATTCCTAGTTGAAAGAAGGTAGGAAAATTTTTGAAATTCGCCCACCCATTCCGCAATCTTTATGGCATCCATATGATGGATCCTACCATTCCTTCAGCAAGATGCAATATAGATTTGACCCTTGTGAGCATTTGGTTTTTGACAGACAAACATGGTTTGATTATTCTAGAACTTGTCTTATTAGGCATGTTGAGACCACGATAATGAGTTCCTGGATTGGAACATGATTTATTCAAAAAAAAAAATTCTTTTATTTCTTGAATAAGTGTGAGATGGAGCATAAAATGCACTCACACTAAAAACAATAAAAAAAAGGGTGAGATGGAGCATAAAATGCACTCATTTCTAAATCCCAAACCCTAATTCACCTTTTGATGCATTGAACTCATGATAAGTGGTGGAGATGTGATATATAAGCAACCTTATGGTAATAACATTCCTGATTTCATCCTGAAAAATCATGAAAGGGTATTTTTGAATCATGTTGCATGTGATTGTGAAAACAAAGAGGGCTTACTCTAGTCCTACATTATTCATGCGAAGAGATGCCTGTTTCCCTTGATTGTCGATTTCACTTGGGGACATGAGGATTGGCGATTTAAGATTATTCTTTGACAAGTTAAAGAGGAAAAGAAGTGGACAAATGGAAGGACCATTGATACTGGATCAAGGCATGCAGAAGAACAAATACCCTATTGAGAAAACTCCAAAATAATCTTTTAGTTAGTTGGTGATGAACCTACAATTTATCTATATTTTATGAGGTTTTTGCATGAAATTTTATGCTGGTTTAATTAGATTTTTCCCTATTTTAACTTGATTGCAAGAAAGATTTCAGGGGGAGCCAAATCAACAAAAAGAAGGCAAAAGCAAGAAAAGAAAGCCCAAAATTTATCAAGTTCAGCCCGGCCCAGCCATGAGAGCAAGGGAGTTTCATTCGGCCCAAGTAGTTCAAGCTAACTCTTTGGAAAACCCAAGGGAATAAGCCTAGCAAAAGGAAATTTCGGCCCAGCCCATTTTTAGTCCAAATAACAGCCTAGAGTGTAGCCCACATGAGCTCAAAAGCAAGCTAAGTTGTAGCCCAAATAGCAGCCCAAAGGGAGCTAGGGGTGGCAACTCCTAGAAGTTTCTTGAAGAGAAGGAGGGAGCACTCTAGAAGGTTCATGAGGGGTGTAATACACCCAATTCTAGAGACTTCAAGAAGGGGCAAGAGCCCCCATGAAAAACTATATAAGGAGGCCTCTAGGAGGGGAGAGAGGTGTTCAATTGCTTGAGAGGAAGGCTCTCCCACTCTTAGAGGTTCGGCCACCTTGAGAGAAGAGAAGAGAAGAAGGCTAGGCGCAAGGAAGAAGAAGAAGAAGGGCTGAAGGAAGTTCAAGACAAGCAAGCTAGAAGAGAAGGTGAGTTCGAATTGAGGGTTTGTGATTCAAAGATCTTTTGTAATAAATCAATTGTAGTTTCATTCTCTTTTGATTCGAATTCAGTTTCTTTGTTATATTTTCTTTTTTCTTTCTCATTTTTTCCATTCTTCCTTGATGTATTTCAGCTTGTAAAATTTCAGTTCAGCAATCTAATTCTTTTTTATTCATTCAAATGGTCATGAATTGTATTTGAAGTTTCTTGAATAAGGGTGTTATTGTAGATTAATTCGGCCAACTAACCTTCAAAACTCAGATCTGAATTCTCAGATCTGAGATTGCAAGATCTGAATTGCTTGAAAGAGAATTCAGATCTGCAATTTTCAGATTGGTGGAATTAATCTACAGCTTGGAATTCCTAGAGTGCTTGAGAGAGACTCTAGGAATTCAGATCTACTATTCAAGAACTGAATTGAGTGCAAGGTTAGAGATAACTTGCACAATTCAGTTGGTGATCAATTCAGATTTGAATTGATGCCTTAGAAGTATTTGAAGAAATGCATGCATGGGGATTAGATTCTTGCTAGAGATAGAAGAACCGTCACTCATGCATAGGATGAACATGCGCTTGAGAGAGGCTGTTCATGACCTTGGGGTTTCATCAAACCAAGGCTCAATCATGATTTATTCGAATGATCCAAATTGATAGATTGCTGAATTCTGAGATTGACATTTACTGCTTACTCTTCTAACCTGATTTGAAGGCAATTGGGCCAATGATTTAGATAGATTTTAATTTAGGATTTTTTAGCTTTCATTAAAGTTTTGATTTATTTGTTGATCAGATAAGAAGTGCTCAATTTAGTATTGGTAATTGTTTCCTAAATCCTCATGGGAACGATACTTCACTCACTACTTTATTACTTGAACGGCTAGTGCATTTGCTAGTGTCACAATGAGCCACACATCAGTTGGTTCTTGTTTTAATTTTGTTTTGAGTTTTGTCTTGCCCGAGGACGGGCAAAGTTTAAGTGTGGGGGGATTTGATGAGAGTATAATTTATCATATTTTTATCCCTAAATATTCTATCTTTCATACTGAATTAGTACTTAATTGGACTCACATTTGTTTTATTTTGGTTCAGGGCATGAAAGAAGGCATCTGAAGCAAAGAAAGGCAAATCGGATGATTTTTCACAGTTTTGGCATTGTTCAATAATTTGGGCCTAACTCGCGTACCCAAACTCCGATTAGGCTGATTCAAGACCCACTGGAAAGATAAGAGAAAAAGCCACAACTTTTGTGTTTTCACAGATTCGGTCAGAAGCAAAGAAGTCAGGGCAAATTCGTAGGAAGGCCCAATCCGCAGCAGAAGCCCAACTTGTAGAAAAGCATGGCAGCAGCCCAATTCGCAGAGGAGGTCTAATACGAATCCAAGAATAAGAAACTGAGAAGAGTCCTTGCAAATATAAATTCTTGATGTAATCTTAGAAAGATAAAGGGATTGAGTTCACTAGATAAAGAGATAAGAGTAGGATTAGACTAGGACTTTCTATTCTTGCAAGATAAACTTCAAGAGGAAGTAGGAGACCACACCCTCCCCTTTAAGCTATATAAAGGGAGGGGGGGGGGCGGACCAGCTTTAGGCATCACTCAATCTCTGGATTGAATCAAGAAGCAAATGAGCAATCAATTAAGAAAGGAGAAACAAATCAAGAAACTTGGGGAAGGTGATCAAGAATTCAAGAAACCTCAAGAAGAAAGTGGCGGCAAGAAGAGGAGATCTCAGCACCATGGGCGAATTCAAGAGTTATTTCTTTCCCTTTGTTTGCTTTACTGCTTTTATCATGAATTGATTTGTTTCTTGTTAGGGTTGTGTAAAGCCTAACCAGGTTAATGAATATATTTTTATCTTTATGATTTATCCAAGATTGTGATTTCCATATAGTCTATGAATTATTGTGCTTAATGCAATTAAGAGCTTGGCCACCTCTTAATTGATTTGGGTTATGTGAATGAATCGAGAGAGGAATTTACATAATCAACTGAATAATTCATAGTGTGAATTGAATGGTATATAGAGATATATATATACATGATTCATCTAAATTTAATGGTTTTTCTTGGATTTAATGCACTTCCATCTTGAGAGCTCTACTTGAGAGATCGAAGGGTTACCTGATGGGCATAGTTTTAGTATATCTTGAGAGAGAATATTAAATAAAATTGGAAAGACCTCAGCTTATGGGAATGACAAATAATCTTGGTTAATCGAATCCATTAATATTCATTACATTGGTTAGGTGGACCAAAAGCCCTAGCGATTTCATCCATTGCATATTTGGTTAATGATCACCTTTGCTTCTATTTTCTTTGTCTAGTTTTTATTTTCAGTAGTTCTTGCTCAAATCTGAATTTTGATTGTCCACATAATTAGGGAAGATGGTGGTTCTATTACTTATTTTGTTAAATCCCCGTGGGAATGATATTTTTATACTACTTGATAACTAGTACACTTGCTAGGGTTATATTTATAACTATCACCTTCCTTGGGCGTGAACACCTCCATTGGGAGATACTATTTCTCCGAATCAGGTATATCCCTCTCCTACTATTTTTGTTCAGATCTGGTTCAGTTCATGGTTCAAGATTGATGCTTGAAAAATATGATTTTTGTAAAATAGGGAATTCGATTCCCAGTAGGATGGAGAGAAATTTTTGAACTTCGCCCATTCTATTCCATAAGATTTGGTCATCCATACGATGGATATCTCATCTCTTCAGTGGTATCAGAGCCAGGTTCAAGTCTTGAACCGAATTGGATCAAATCTGAACTTGCGCAAATGGGTAGAAGGTATTCTACCCGATTTACGCTGATATAAGGTTTTTCTGGAAAATTTGTTTCCAGTTAATGCACGATTAATCTGAAATTAAATTTTATAAATCTGTTTATTATTTAGAACTGTTCTTTATAATATTCTTGATTTATGGGTTGTTCGTACACATGGAGATTGAAATCTTGATTGGCACAGGGAACCTGCAATTTTGCAGTTTCTTGGTTATTTCATTACATTTGGTCTATAAAATAATTTTTTTTTTATTTTTTAAACTGAATGTATAGGCATTCGATCTGATGTAATTAATAATAGAAATTTGGTTTTCTATTTATTTTTATTTTGGATCGAAGATGGCGGCGCAAGGAAGGAGATTTCGTAGATGGGAGAATCGCTATCTGCGATTTGCAGTTTATGAAATTGCAAACTGTGATCTAATCTTTGTTTTGTAGGATGGATTGTGCGAACTACCCTATCTGACTGATTCTTGATTTTCTTTTATCAGTATTTAATTTCAGATTGATTTCTTGAATTAAATCTTTAGTTAAAGATCAAACCCTAGACCCATTCGAACCAGATTGGTCCAAACTGGTTGAACCGAATCTAGGGTTCGATCAAGGCTGAATGTCAGCCCTATTTCTCCCACAAATGGGCCTAAGGATTGATAATTAATTGAAAGTTTAATTCGGCCCAACCTGTAAAGGCCTAGTTTTAATTTGTTAAAACTGCTAAAAGCCTACTTCGCAAAGGCCTTACATCATTAGCATGAGGATGGGTCCTTCAGTAATGAGGAAAAGCACCAGAAAATGGGCTATCCATTTGTTGTTGGGCTTGTCTGAGTGTTTCATAAGATGATAGGGGCATCATAGACCGATGTGGTAGGGGCTTCAACAGAAAATGGGAACTCTCTCACGGTACCTTGGCGTTCATGAATATGATGGGTGAGCACTCACTAGACAGAAAGGGTTACCTGAAAATGACTCTGAACCTTATTTGACAGAGGCCAAAGGGAAAACTCATATGATGAGTGGATATGATCCTTTACAGAAAGGTGGTGGGGTTTTACAACTGAAACAGTTGGCTCCATGCACCCTATGTGGTTTCCCACATTTCTAGAAACAAGTCGTTGTCTCCGCCACTGAGATGGGAGGGAAATCTTAGAGATGAACAAATGGAAATGGAACATGGATTAAAAGTCATATCTATGTAATGAAGATGAATCAAATTAGGTTGTGGACTAATGCTTGCTGTTTTATTAGAAAATGGCAAATGGACAATTTGCAAAGCTTCTTGACGACAACAAGCTTAAGGGACCGAACTATGTCGATTGGTACTGTAACTTCTTGTTGGTCCTAACATCTGAAAAATTGGATAAGTTAGTTAAAAATCCTACCCCAGAGGGTCCAAGTGACAGGGCTTCTGAGGCCAGAAGGAGGGAATTCCAAGATTGGGAGGATAAAACTCCCTAGCCCGCTACTATGTCATTGCCTCCCTAGACAATCAGATACAGAGGCAGTTCGATCAGATCGAACTAGCCAATGACATATTGGATAGTATAAAAGACAATGTATGAAGAGCATAATCGTTCTACTCGACAGAAGGTCTTGAAGCATTTCATGACTACTCTAATGTCCCAAGGGCAACAAGTTCACGACCATTGTCTTCGGATGATGGGATATATCAACGAGCTTGAAGCCCTTGGATCCAGGCTAGATCTTGACACGCAAGTGGATGCCATCCTTAACTCTTTGCCTCTTTCCTTCAACCCGTTCATAATGAATTACAATATGAACAAGCTAAATGTCAGCATCCAGGAACTCAGCAACATGTTGTAGAGGGCCGAGGATTTAATTAGGAAGGATGAGCCTGTGGCTATGCTTGCTAAAGCTAGCAAATCGGGCAAGAAAAAGAGGAAGGCAAAGAAGCCTCAGAAGAAAGCTGCCAAACCAAAGAAGCAGAAGAAAGATAGGGCATCGGATACGTGTCACTTCTACAAATAGACCGGCCACTGGAAGAGGAATTGTCCTCAGTACTTCGAACCCAAGAAAGGTAATTTTGAATCTTGTCATATAAACCAATTTATTGGTGGCTTCTGCATCATGGTGTATTGACTTTGGGGCTTCAACTCATGCGCGTAACTCATTGCAGTGGTTCAAGGTAAGTAGAAGGCTGAATGAAGGTGAAGTGACGCTCTACTTGGGGACTTCTCCAAGTGTTGCAGCTACGGAAATAGGAATCATAGAGTTATTTTTTAGAGAAGGATCCATTGTACTTAAAGATTGTCTTTTTGTGCAAAATTTAAGAAGAAATTTGATTTCTGTCTCAAAACTGTGTGCGGATGGATATTCTATCTTTTTCAGTAATATGATTACTATTAAAAAAAATAACAGATTCAGCGGCTGATATCCCCATGCTCTACTTCCTTCTCTAGAAACTAACATAGCCGAAACTATGTCGACTGGTATCCCCAAGAAAAGAATGTGTGATACAGTTAATCCCACGTGCATGTGGCATTATCGACTTTGCCATATCAGTATTGATCGAATCACAAGACTAGTAAAGGATGGTCCTTTGGATTTTTTAACTGTAGAAGATCTTCCCACTTGTGAGCCTTGCCTTTAGGGTAAGATGACAAAGAGGCCATTTAACGGTAAGCCTGAAAGTTGTACAGGCACGCTTGACCTTATACATACTGATGTATGTGGTCCCCTGAGTGTTAGGACCCATAACCAGCACGTGTAATTCATTACATTTACTGATGATTATTCTTGGTATGGTTACGTGTACCTAGTGAGACATAAGTCTGAATCCTTTGAAAAGTTCAAAGAGTTTAGACAAGAGGTTGAGAAACAGTAGGCCGCAGCTTGGACATTAGCTCGTGAGATTAGAAGGGAAGAGAAGAACCCCTTGAAGCGGCCAAGGATAGAGGAACCGATCTTCTACATCGAGGATGATGCACATAGAGTCCTCTACCCCCACGATGGCGCGCTCATCGTAAAGATAAGGATTAATGATTTCGTGGTGAAGCGCGTCTTCGTCGACTCCGGCAGCTTGGGAGACATCCTCTTCAAAGCCACGTTCGACAAGCTTCAGCTCAAAGAGAGCGACCTCAAGCCCGCAAGTACTCCCCTAGTGGGCATCAGCGGAGAGGAAGTTAGGCCCTTGGGGAGAATCACTGTGCTTGTGGAGGTCAGCATCTAGCCTAGCATAGTGAGTTTCAACCACAACTTTTTGGTGGTCGCAACTCCCTCCCAGTATAACGCCATAATAGGTCGGCCCATCACCCATGCTCTACATGCGGTGGTCTCCACCTATTATTTGGTGAAGAAGTTCCCCACGGACTTCGGAGTTGGGGTAGCGTGAGGCAATCAGCTCGAGTATCGCAAGTACTACGTCGCTGCTCTCAATGGAAAATCTAAGGTGGCAGTTGACCTCGAGCTGGAGCGACCTGCGGAGTATTGCGAAGAGCGAGCTGCACCTACAGAAGAGACTGTTTCCGTGCCAACTTCAACAGAGGACCCAGCTCGGACACTCCAGATCGGCGCTTCAATCGAGGAGCCTCTGGATCTCAACTAGTAAGTTTCTTACTTAGAAATTTAGATGTTTTTGCATGGTCCACGACAGAGATGCCTAGAATAGACCCCAGCATCATCACTCACAAACTAAACACTGATACTGTAGTTAGGCCCGTTAGACAGAAGAAATACAACCTAGCCCCGGAGCGTTGGAGAGTAGTTGATGATGAGGTCGGGAAGCTCCTCATAGCCGATTTTATCAGGGAATTCCATTACCCGAGATGGGTGGCCAACCCTGTTCTGGTAAAAAAGGCTAATGGTAAATGGCGCATGTGCGTCGATTATACCGACTGAATCGAGCTTGCCCGAAGGACTGCTTCCCACTCCCCAGGATTGAATGTTTGGTGGACGCGACCTCATGGCATGAGTTGCTGAGCTTCTTGGATGCATATTTAGGCTACAACCAGATCAGAATGGACCCTACTGATGAAGAAAAAACAACCTTCATAACTGAGCTAGGCCTGTACTGCTACAGGGTCATGCCCTTTGGGTTGAAAAATGTTGGGGCTACATTCCAAAGACTTGTAAATAAATTGTTTGAGCCGTTGATCGTTAAGAAAGTAGAATGCTATGTAGACGACATGGTCATCAAAACTCACTTTTCAAGTGATTTAATAAAAGACATACATTCTGTCTTTGAAATCTTGCATAAATTTAACATGAACTTAAATCTGAACAAGTGCGTTTTCGGTGTCACCTCGGGTAAATTCCTAGGTTACATCATCAACCAATGTGGCATTGAGGCTAACCCTGAAATATTAAGGCAATCTTAGATATGAGACCACCCCGGAAATTGAAGGAGGTTGAATGGCTGCATAGTCGCCCTGAGCTACTTCATGTCCAGATTGGCAGATCGCTGCCTGCCTTTTTTCAAGGCAATTAGAAACAAAGGCTTTGTATGGACCGAAGATTGTCAGCTCGCTTTCGACGAGCTCAAAAAGTACCTCGCCCGCATCCCAACCTTGACCCGACCCGAGGTGAGAGATACTTTGGAGCTATACCTCTCCGCGAGTGACGAAGTAGTCAGCTCGATACTAATAAAAGAGGTAGATCAAGTCCAACGACCTATTTACTATTTCAGCAAAGTGTTGCAGGGAGCAGAGACGAGGTATCCGAAGATCGAGAAGTTGGCATATGCTTTAGTTGTTATAGCTTAGAAGCTTCATCTGTACTTCCAAGCCCATACTATCATTGTTCTTACCAATAAGCCTCTGAGGCAAGTCTTGCTCAAGCTCGAGGTCTCCGATAGGTTGATGAAGTGGGCCATCGAGCTCAGCGAGTATCACATCTAGTATAAGCGGTGAACTGCTATCAAGGCCCAAGCCTTAGCTGACTTTGTCGCGGAATGCACTTTTAGCAACGAAGTCCCCAGGCCGGATGAGCCCGAGCACCGTGAGGGAACAACTAGCGTAACTTCTCTCCTAGTTAGATTAAACCCAAACTGGGATGAGGAGTGTTGGATCCTTCACATGGATGGCTTGTCAAATCAGCAGGCAGCAGAGCTGGAATCATTCTATATGGGCCAAGCGGTCTGAAACTGGAGTATGCGCTATGCTTCTAGTTCACTGCATCCAACAATGAAGTAGAGTACGAGGCGTTAATAGTTGGGCTGGCTCTAGCAAATGAAGTGAAAGCCAAGCACATCATCATCTGTAGTGACTCCCAGCTCGTGGTCAACTAAGTCACAGGTGAATATTAAGCTCGTGAGACAACCATGGTTGCCTACTTAGCCAAAGTCAAAGAGGCTCTACTCAACTTCCAGTCTCACTTCATCAAGCAAATCCTGAGATCTGAGAACGTTGAGGCCAACGCCCTATCCTGGTTAGCCAACACAAGTGATAATACCTTGAGAACCGTGTACATAGAGAACTTGCCTCGGCCTAGCATTCTCTGGGAGGCAGTGGAGGTCGGTCCTGTCGTACAAGCAAAGCCGAGCTGGATCGATCCGCTCGCAAGCTTTCTGCTACATGGAACCCTCCCTACAAATCGTAATGCTGTCAGAAGGGTAGAGTGTCAGGCAGCCAAATAAGTCATGATAGACGAACGGCTGTACCGATGATCTTACGCACTCCCTTACCTGCGTTGCTTGCGACATTCAGAAGTCAAGCTTGTGCTCCACGACACTCAAGAGGGCTTGTGCGGTGGACACTTGGGGGGTAGGGCCCTTGCCCAAAAAGCACTACGACAGTGATATTATTGGCCAACAGTGAAGGTAGATGCGATTGAGTTCATCAGAAAGTGCGGCAAATGTCAGAAGCACACCAACATCCATCACCAGCCTACTACCAACCTAAAATACCTCACTAGCTTGTGCCCCTTCGCACAATGGGGGATCAATATACTCGGACCATTTCCACCAGCGATAGGACAGAGGAGGTTCTTAGTTGTAGCAGTTGATTATTTCACCATGTGGGTGGAGGCCGAACCTCTCACAAGTATCACAGGGCAGAACGTGCAGAACTTCTTTTGGAAGAGTATAGTTTGTAATTTTGGACTACCCCGAGTACTCATCTCTGACAATGGCAAGCAATTCGAGGACATTAAATTCTAGATCTGGTGCAAAGATATGGGAATACAACAAAATTTTACCTCAGTGGCGCACCCTCAAGAGAATGGTCAAGCGGAGGTCACCAACAGAGTCATTCTTCGTGGACTGAAGGCATGCCTAGACTGAGCTAAGGGATTGTGGGTAGACGAGCTACCCCATGTACTGTGAGCTTATCGAACCACGGTGAAGACAGCAACAGGCGAGACCCCCTTCAACCTTAGATACGGCATCGAGGCAGTCATCCCAGCCGAGATCGAGGTCCTCACGCTACGTCTGGAAGCGTACGATGACGAGACAAACGGGGAAGAGCTACACACCAACCTTGACCTATTTGACAAAGTATGTGACCTCGCATACATTAGGATTGCGGCCTACCAATAGAGAGTAGCTCGGTACTATAACGCCAAGGTCAAGAAGCGGAACCTCCATATTAGAGACCTAGTCCTTCGTAAAGTCATGGTACTTGAGTCCAGTGTTGGTAAGCTCGGGCCAAATTGGAAAGGACCCTACCGAGTAAAGCGGGTGCTCGGGGAAGGAATGTATGAGCTTGAAACCCTAGAAGGGTGATGTGTGCACAATTTGCATATAAATTCTGGTGTTTATGCATGGTTTTGATGCTGATTTGTGTGAATTTTTACCCCAATTTAGCTTGATTTTAGGAAATTGTCAAAGGGGAAAAATCTAGGGAAAAAAATCATAAAATCATGCTAAAGGAGGTCAAATAGAAGGTGATACAACCGAGCTGGGAGCAAGGCCCAGCCAAGAGGTCAAAGGAGGGCCATTCGGCCCATGCAGCCCATGCTGCACTCTTTGGGAAAGCCCAAAGAGAGAGCACAACCAAAACTCTCCAATGGAGCCTATTCGGCCCAGCAATGAGGAGGCCCATTTGCAGATCAAGAGCAGCTCAAGAGCAGCCCAAAGTGCATCCCAAGGAGCCTAAAGGCGGGAAACTTTCTAGAAGAGAGAAAGGAGGGGTTAAGTGAAAAACAAGGATAATTGGGTAATTCTGGACAATTTCGGCACCGAATAGTAATTTGGGCATAACTCTCTCATCCGGACTCCGATTAAGATGATTCAAGATGAGTTGGAAAGATAAAGAAAAGTTATAGAACTTTTATATTTTGAGTTTTGATAGAAACAGACTGAATCGGGGTCAAACTTGAGCCCAAATTATCTAGAACCGCACTGTAGAACTTTCTAGATGATAGAACATTCTAGAGGAGAGAACTTTCTAGAGGAGAGAACTTTCTAGGGGAGGAAAGGGGCTGAGGAGAAGGCTATAAAAGGAGAAGAGAACCAAAGGAAAAGGGGGCCAACACCTGATTTCGAATTCTTCTTGAGTTCTTGTTCTAAGAGAGAAGAAGAGAGATAGGCGCAAGAAAGGAGAAGAGAGGAGGAACAAGTAGCTTCAAGAGAAGAAGAAGCTGAATTCGAAGGGGGAGAAAGCAATTGGAGATCAAGGTTTCATCCTCACTTGATTTCTGCACAAATTATAATCGAATTCAGCTAAGATTTATGTAATTTCTCCATCAAATTTTCCTTTCTTGCTGTAATCAAAGCATGTATTATGCAAATTCAATTCTGTAATTTGTTTTCTAAGTTCATTCGAGTAAAGTAGATTCAATCTTGAAGTTTCTTGTTTGGAATATCACTTGTGGATTGCTGGCTTAACTGCTATTCTGAAATCTCAGATCTGAAATTTCAGATCATGAATTTACAAGGTCTGAATTGCTATTTTCCAATCTCAGATCTGTAAATTCAAATCATGAAATAGTGAAATCTGAACTGTTATTCTATAAAATCAGATCTATGATTTCAGATCATGAACTTGTAATACCTGAATTACTTGAGAAAGAACTCAGGTAGTTTTAATTCAGTCTGACGAATTGTTCATCTTTCTTAGAATTCCTAGAATGCTTGAGAAAGACTCTAGATTTCAGATCTACCAATCAAGAGCCGAATTGAGTGCAAGGTTAGAGATAAGTTGCACAATTTGGTTCGTGTTCATTGAGCTGAGTTGATGATCATCCAGCTGAAATGAAGCCCTAGAATTGCTAGATCTGAATTAATGCATGGTGATTAGATCCTTGATAGAGATATAAGGACCATCACTCATGCATAGATTGAACATGTGCTCGAGAGAGGCTGTTCATTGCTTTGGGATTTCACCAAACCAAGGTTGAATCCTATTCTACTCGAATTGCCTAGAAAACTAGTTGTTGAATTTATTTTTTTATGCATCTTTAGCTTGTCTCCTCACTTGCATACAAGGTGTTTGGTCCAATGTGTTAGAAATAGCTTTGTAGTTAGATTCAGATTTTCATTAGTTTTATATTTCGGATGATCAAATAACAATAGACTAATTTATTACTAGTAGTTGCTACATAAGTCCTCATGGAAACGATACTCTACTCACTACTATATTATTTGAGCGGCTAGTGCACTTGCTAGTGTCACAATGAGCCACACATCAAGTCTTTGATGCTGTTGCCAGGGACTTGTTGTATCAATATTAGGAACTATTAGCCACTATTAATATGATTTTCAATTCTATGCATTTTAGTTCAGATTAGTGTTAGACAGTCTTGTATGCCCTTAGCTTCAATCAGATTTGATGTACTTTTGTTATTTAGTGAAAATAAATTGAAGTGCATGTTTGATTCATGTTGTTTGGTATAATTCTGTGTAAGACCCTAAAACTGGACACTTATAGAAACTTGTGTTAGTTTTAAATTTTCACAACCATTGGATAAGTCTGGGGAGATTTATCCCGCCAAGGCTGATACTGATGTGCCACGAAGTGTTGGGATGGCTTGTTTCGGCCATTAGGGTAAGACCCAAGGCACATGCAGTATGGGATTGCTTGAACCCTTGAACCGGACCAGATTTCTAGTGTTGCCCTAGACCTTGGAGACAGATGGGCAAAACTGGAAAGTTACACCTGACCCCTAGACTCGATTATGACACATCACTAGGTATCGGATCGGGCTGTCTTTGATGTGTCAATCAGTGAGATCCTTAGTGGGGGTCAAAACCTGGACATGTTGGGGTAGTCTGAGAATTCATCTGAGTGAGTGGTCATAGTGACAGGATCAGCCCCTTTGTCGAGCAATGGTAATGATCGGTAATGCACTCTCTCTGGTGGAAACCAAACTGCTGGCAGTTGATTTCAATCGTTGGAATTTTGTTTTACAAAATAAGATATATATATATATATATATATATATATATATATATATATATATATATATATATATGTATGTATATGTACGGTTTCAAAAGATTTGCAAAAGGTTTTAATTCCTGGGATCCATGTGAGTAGAGAGTGCGGCACTGTTCCTTGCAGCCGAGAGAGAGGTCTTCTCTTGTCGGGCAGTGCTTGATCATTACGGGCTGAGAGGTTAAGTGTAAGACCATTTAGGATAATACCTGATGGGCTAATCTTGCACCTGCCCACAGTCCCTTTGTTTTTATAAGATGGCTTGGCCTAGGGACCACTTAATGTAAGTGTTGGGCCCATAGGGTCCATGTGATGGGCTCAAGGGGCTCACTGAGTCTTTCAGTGAATTCGGCTGGGCCTTGTAATAAAGGCTGGGCCGAACCCATGTGGCTGGTGTGTAGATCAATGCTTGGGTCCCATGCCATACAAAGAAGCCCAACTGGGTAGCAGGTTGGAAATTAGTTAAACACTGAACACTTAATGGGCCAAAAGCCCATTTCAAACTGGGCTGATATGATCACCAGTTCATAGGGCGAATCTGAGATTAGTGTTAGTAAAAGGGTTGGGTCTTTGACCTTATCCACTCTAAGAGACCAAATTCAAATTAGATTTGAATCTGGTAACCTCTTGATAAGGTCAGGAGTTAACTAACTTAATCTACAGATAGGATTAAGATTAACATCTATCCAAATACTGATTTGGATTGGGATAACTCCCAAAAATATTGGGAGGTTTCTTAATCAAGAAGAAAGAGGAGAAAACCCTAGCAAAAATATTAGATTTCGAACTAGGGGGTTTGAGTAAGCAAGAACCACATCCTGCAATCTGAGATTTGATCTCTCGCAGACTTCAGAGAGAAGAGATAATTCTGCCCTCTTCGTCCCTGGACTTCTCATCCTTCAGCCGCCGCCACTACCTGTTGGAAGATTGGATCTTTGCAGCAACAGGAAGTCAATAAAGCAGTTCTTGACAATAGTCTTGCAAAATAGACAAAAGGATTCGGTGTTCAAGGTTTCCAAAGGGTTCTTGTGAAGAATCCAGTGTGTAGGATGCACCCTGCTGTTTCCGTTCCATCCACAGCTGTGTCATCTTCAGCTGGAGCGGATCTTGGTTACTTCTTTGGGCGTGAACACTAACTTTGGGGGATATTATTTCTCCAGATCAGGTATAATCCTTCCTGTTTCCTTTTGGTTTAGATGTGGTTTGTTTATGGTTCAAGTAGGATCATTGAATAATGTATTCTAAATTTAGGGAATATGATTCCCAGTTGGAAGAAGGTAGGAAATTTTTTTTGCAATTCGCCCCCATTCCCAGTTGGAGTTTGCATGAAACTCCATTGTTGATCTAGTTAGTTCTCTTTCCCATTGATGGTCGACTTCATCTTCGATTGTTGATTTAATCTTAGTAGTAGAGCTGCATTCTAATTTGTATATTTCTTAAAAATAGTGTGGATCAAATTTGTATACATTAACTATCATGTCTATAATAAAAAATCAGATTTGAGCACACTGAAAAAAAAATGATTTCTGATCTTCTTTAGTGATTGTTGTTTTAGTCTCAGTAGTATAGTCCTGCATATTTCATAAAATAATGTTCTAGTTTCAGTAGTGGAGTTGTGTTTTCTTTTGTTCTATATACTTCATAAAAATTGTGTGGTTCAGATCTGCATACATTCACTGTCGTTGCTGAAATCAGAATGCAGATTTAAGCACACAAGAAAAAAATTTAAGTCTACTTCGCTAGTTTCAGTAGTGTAGCTGCATTCTAGTCTTGCATATTTGATAAAAAGGGTGTGATTCAGATCTGTATACATTACTTTCATTGTTGAAATCAGAATTCAGATTTGAACACACAGAAAAAAAAAAGAACATACATAGTTGTTCTAATTCAGTAGTGTAGCTGGTAGATGTAGTTCTTCAGATCTGCACACACTCAATTACTGATTTAGGTAATCTTTTCTTTTAGTTCTACACTGGTTAATCTGAATTCTCTTTCAGTTGTAGTAGGATTCAGATATGTATTTTCTGATATCTGTAGTATGATTCAGATCTGAATTCTCCTATTACTACTTTGCCTAGTTCAGATCTAGCTAGTTTCAGTAGTTTCAGACTTTTCTTCTTTCCCCTTGCTGAATGCATCTAGGTTAGGTTGTTGTAGAATATAGTTTATTAATTCTATAGGTTACTTGGATGAGTTGACAGATTTTAGATCTGATTTTCTGCTGTTATAGCTTCCATTTTTGATTTAATAGATCTGATATAATTCTGATTTAAAGTAGGTTTCAGATCTGTGTTTTCTGATTTCTGTGGTGTAGTTCAAATTCGTATCTTCCTATGACTGATTTGCTTGGTTCTTTGCAGTTGTTTTAGTTCAGATCTGCATATATTAACTATCACTATGGAAATAAAAAAAAAATATCAGATCTGAGCTCACTGAAAAAAAAAATTCTTTTGATCTTCATTGCTGATTTCTTTAATTGTTAGCTGATTTCAGTTTTGTACAAATCTGCATATAATATTCTTCATTACTAGTATTAGTACTCTATTTTTTTTCTATTGCTGATTTGTTTAGTTTTGATTACTGTTTTAGTGCTGCTAGTTTAACTGGTTTTTGGGTCTATATAGCTCATAAAAACAGGGGAGTTCAGATCTGTACATAGTAGATTTCAGTGCTGAAATAAAAAAAAAAATCAGATCTGAGCACACCGAAAAAAAGAAGAAGAAAATATAGCAATTCTAGTTTCAGTAGTTAACTGATTTGAGTTCTGTATATTGACTTTAGTGTAGTAGTTCAAACCTGTATACATAGTTTAATGCATTTTTGACTTCAGGCCTGAATTGATAGATTGTTGATTTGATAGAACTTTATAGGCTGCTTTTCTTTTTAGACTTTGGTTGCTGTTTTGGCCTTGGTAGTATAGCTGATGTGTAGTTCAGTGTACTTTATAAAATTCTTATAGTTCAGATTTGTGTAAATTACTCTTCATTGCTGAAATCAAAAATCTTAGACTGCTATTCTTGTTTCAATCTTGTATTTCAGTTTGGTAGTGTGCAGTCTTCTTGATTTCAGTCTTGTATATCAGATTTCAGATCTGTCTATATTAGTTTTCAGTCGGCTGATTGTTCTCTTTTTTGAAGCTTTTCTTGTTAGGTAGCATTCAACTTTCTTTGTTTTGTTGATTTCTACTCTCTTAGTGTTTAACAATTCTTCTTTCTTAGGATTGTTGCTTGTTTGATAGCTTACATTCCTTGATTAGTGTACAATAGTTTCTTTACTATTTTGATAGAGGAGATGGAAGCAACCAACCATCAATGGCATTCCGAAAGAGCACAAGTTAGAAGGCAGCAAGGTCTTCACAATGTGGACACATATACAACTTTATCTGCACAAATAGGTGCAATCAACAGGAAAATAGATGAAATGCAGATGGAAGCCATGCATGTACAGTCCATGACTTGTGATTGGTGTGGGGGGAGGCCACATCAGCATTGCATGCCAAGTTAGCAATTAGTTTATTTAGCCTCTAGAATAGGTAAACTTTGTTGGCCACTTTCCAAGGCAGCAATACTGTCAATATCCTTGTGCCTTTAACCCCAGATGGAGAGGATTCCCGAATCAGTCATGGCCAAATCAGCATGTGCCGAAGCCCTTCCCCCAAAACTTCCATCAACCAAAACATAAATCTAACTCAGAGGAGCTGATGACCATGTTCATAGCTAGTGCTGAAACCAGATTTCAGAATAACGAAACAACAATAAAGAACTTGGAGAAGCCAGTCGGGCAGTTGACACAATTGATTTCAGCAAGCATACCGGGCACTCTACCAGGGAGTATTGAAGTGAAAGAGAAGGCAAGGGTTGAAAACAAGGTTAGCAGGTTGGTCAACATCCTTGAGCTTTGCATACAAGAGGGAGGATGTGCAAGCGAAGAGAACGAAAAGATGCAAGGCATGGCAACTTACCTGAATGCCAATCAACATTTTCAAGGGAAAGAGTGTATCAAGTTGGATGGCTTGGATATCCCGCCAATACCCATAAGCAAGCCTTCAACCCAAGAGCCACCTTCCCTTGAGCTGAAGCAACCCCCTCCACCTCTAGAGTATGCTTTTTTAGAGGCTCCATCAGCACTATCAGTAATCATATCAGCAGATTTGAGCCCTTTGCAAAGAGAATAGCTGTTGAGGGTGTCTCGGGAACACATGACAGCTTTAGCTCGAAAGGTGTCATTGATGATGAGGTTGGTGGATGTTTTTAGGCTAGCGGTCAGCTCCTCACTAGAAGGTCGAGCTTTAGACCAAAAACAAGCGCTTGTTAGGAGGCAACCCAAATCAGATTTTTAGTCATAAACTCTCTTGTTTTTGTTTATGCTTTTCTTATTCATATCAGTTGAATTTAGTTAGTATTTATGTACAATGTTAATTAAATAAGTTTCTGATATCTCTATAGTTTTATGTGATTCTTAGCAGCTAGAGGATTCCCATCACAAGAGCTATTGTAGTATTCAGAAGAAACTTCAGGGAAGTCCTCTAACCCCTCTCATTGATTGATAATGCTCTTCATGCAATTACCTTCATTGCAGGATTTTTTTTTGTTACTCTCTAACACTAGGAACATTGAGGACAATGTTCATCTTAAGTGTGGGGGAGTGAGGCTGTAGCCACGCACCTCAATCATCCCAACACACACATGCTTGCAATGACATAACCAAATAAACTAGAAAGCTCCTTAAGATCATTGCGGTTTATTAGGTGAATTCAAAGAGGGAATACAATGAGTTGAGGGAGACCACTGTATGTGTTTTCATTTATTCTTATGAATAATCCAACTTAGCACACCGCATGAGGTTAAGGGAGCTGAATATGACTTTCAGCATGACCGACCCTAGCTACCCTCATGTGTAGAATGCACTTAATTGATGATCATTCCAGCTAGTTCACATATGAACTGTTAATGCATGAGGTTTAATAACTAAAAAAGAAAGAGAAAAAAAAAACAAAAAAAAGTGTGAGATGGAACATAAAATGCACTCACACCAAAAGAAGAAAGAAGAAAATACCCCGTGTGAGATGGAGCATAAAATGCACTCGCATCGAAAGAAAAAAGAGAAAATGCCCCGTGTGAGATGGAGCATAAAATGCACTCACACCAAAAATGTGGTTGAACACTTAGATAGATGCAGTGACAGATTTGAAACCAAGCTCATAGTAATGGTTAATTTTAGAGGTCCAGGTGCTGATTTGCATGATGAATGGAAGTGAATGTTAGAGCATGAAGAACCTCATATTCTACCTTTCCTTAGATCTTATGTATGTGATAAGAATGGTAGTTCATAGGAATGGAGCAGGGTACTTACACAAGTTTCCCAACCACTCAATGCATCATCCTCCTAAAAATTCATCCGGTAAATGGTGAGAATAAGGGGGGATGATTAGTTTATGGGTTATTTCTTTGCTTGTGGACAAGCAAAAGCTTAAGTGTGGGGGTGTTTGATGTGTGCACAATTTACATATAAAATTTGGTGTTTATGCATGGTTTTGATGCTGATTTGTGTGAATTCTTACCCCAATTTAGCTTGATCTCAGGAAATTGTCAAAGGGGACAAGTCTAGGGAAAAATAGCATAAAATCATGCTAAAGGGGGCCAAATAGAAGGTGATACAACCCAGCTGGGAGCAAGGCCAAGCTGAGAGGTCAAAGGAGGATCCTTCGGCCCATGCAGCCCATGCTGCACTCTTTGGGAAAGCCTAAAGAGAGAGCACAACCGAAGCTCTCCAATGGAGCCTATTCGGCCCAGTAATGAGGAGGCCCATTTGCAGATCAAGAGCAGCCCAAAGTGCAGCCTAAGGAGCCTAAAGGCGGGAAACTTTTTAGAAGAGAGAAATGAGGCGTTAAGTGAAAAACAAGGCTAATTGGGTAATTCTGGACAATTTCGACACCGAATAGTAATTTGGGCATAACTCTCTCATCCAGACTCTGATTAAGATGATTCAAGATGAGTTGGAATGATAAAGAAAATTATAGAACTTTCATGTTTTGAGTTTTGATAGACACGGATTGAATTGGGGTCAAAATTGAGCCCAAATTATCTGGAACTGCAGTGCAGAACTTTCTAGATGAGAGAACTTTCTAGAAGAGAGAACTTTCTAGATGAGAGAACTTTCTAGATGGGAGAACTTTCTAGGGGAGGAAAGGGGCTGAGGAGAAGGCTATAAAAGGAGAAGAGAGCCAAAGGAAAAGGGGTCCAACACCTAATTTCAAACTCTCCTTGAGTTCTTGTTCTAAGAGAGAAGATGAGAGAGATAAGCACAAGAGAGGAGAAGAGAGGAGGAACAAGCAGCTTCAAGAGAAGAAGAAGCTGAATTCGAAGGGGGAGAAAGCAATTGGAGATCAAGGTTTCATCCTCACTTGATTTTTGCACAAATTGGTAATCGAATTCAGCTAAGATTTATGTAATTTCTCCATCAAAATTTACTTTCTTGCTGTAATCAAAGCATGTATTATGCAAATTCAATTCTGTAATTTGTTTTCTAAGTTCATTTGAGTAAAGTAGATTCAATCTTGAAGTTTCTTGTTTAGAATATCAATTGTGGATTGTTGGCTGAACTGCTATTCTGAAATCTTAGATATGAAATTTCAGATCATGAATTTATAAGGTTTGAATTGCTATTTTCCAATCTCAGATCTATAAATTCAGATCATGAAATAGTGAGATCCGAACTATTATTCTATAAAATCAGATATGTGATTTCAGATCATGAACTTGTAATACCTGAATTACTTGAAAAAGAATTCAGGTAGTTTTAATTCAGTCTGGCTGAATTGTTCATCTTTCTTGGAATTCCTAGAGTGCTTGAGAAAGACTAAGATTTTAGATATGCCAATCAAGAGCCGAATTGAGCGCAAGATTAGAGATAAGTTGCACAATTCAGTTGGTGTTCATTGAGCTGAGTTGATGATCATCCAGCTGAAATTAAGCCATAGAATTGCTAGATCTGAATGCATGCATGGTGATTAAATCCTTGATAGAGATATAAGGACCATCACTCATGCATAGATTGAACATGCGCTTGAGAGAGGCTGTTAATTGCTTGGGGATTTCACCAAACCAAAGCTGAATCCTATTCTACTCGAATTGCCTAGAAAACTAGTTGCTGAATTTATTTTTTTATGCATCTTTAGCTTGTCTCCTCACTTGCATACAAGGTGTTTGGTCCAATGTGTTAGAAATAGCTTTGTAGTTAGAATTTCAGATTTTCACTAGTTTTACATTTTGGCTGATCAGATAACAGTAGACTGATTTATTACTAGTAGTTGCTACATAAGTCCTCATGGGAACGATACTCTACTCACTACTCTATTACTTGAGCAGCTAGTGCACTTGCTAGTGTCACAATGAGCCACACATCAAAGGGAAGCAGATACCTCAAGCATGGAGTATTGTCAACTTGAGGCAGTATTATTTGTAATTACCAAACTCCAGAGCAGTGGACTATTAAGTCGCTTCCCCAGCCTAAGGGCCAAAATGCTGAGCTAAGGACCTCAGTGCCCAGTTGCCTCTTCGGCATGGGCGAACTCCAGAGGAGTGGACTATTTAGTCGCTCCCCCAGCCTAAGGGCCAAAACGTCGAGCGAAGAACCTCGGCACTCAGTCTCCTCTTCGGAATGAGCGAACTCTAGGAGAGTAGACTATAAGTCGCTCCCCCAGCCTAAGGGCTAAAGCGCCAAGCTAATGAAAGACCTCGGCACCATACAAGACCTAGTCACCTCATCGGCGTAGGCTAAGTACTGGTAATGCCTAAGGCGCTGGCAGCTCAGGCGTGAACCGTATGATGCATAGCCCGCCCTGACATATAGCAGGTTGAACCCATCAGGGACAATCGATGTCAACTTAGGTAGCCCAGGTGCAGACAGTTCAGGCACATACCCTGCTTTGATTGTTCGCTTTGGTGTACGTCGTATAGTTACCCCTACTAAGTACTGGGAGACAGAGTTTGGGGTAACAATAGTAGAGAAACCTCCACTTTAGGTACTTGGCTCGATAACTCAACAGTTCAGGGTAAAATAGTTACTTCAGCAAATAAAGTAAATTGCACAACACTTGGCAAAAAGTGTATTTTCATTACAAAATGTATTCCATTACAAAAAAGTTTTACAAAAGGAGAAGGAAAAACTGAGCTCGCAGGCTCAAAGTACAAGGACCATTCGGACTACTTGGGGGACTTCTTGCTTGGGGCCTCCGTGGAGGTACCGGCCTGGTCAGCAGCCTAGTTTGTAGCACCAGCCTCCCTGATGTCTTCGTCTCCGTCCTCTTCAGAGTTTGGGTCTTCGGCGGCTTGGCGGGCTACCTCTCCCGTTATGCGCGAGGTGGTGATGGCGCTCACATCGAGCTGTGGCAACTCACGCTTATCAACCATCGAATGAGCTTGGAACCTTTGCAGTAGGCATCCACCATCGCCCTGTTGAACTCCTCCGACATGACATACTCTTGGACGACCCTGACTTTGGCCTCGTTCATGGCATCAAGGAGGGTCTCAGTTCGCTCCTTAATGTCAGCTTCAAGGTTCTCGACCTAACGCTTTAGAGTTACCTTCTCGTGCAACAATTCCTCCTTCTTGTGCAACAACTCCTCCCTCTCGTGCAAACATTCCTCCTTCTCTGACCTCAGAGCTAGCACATCGCCCTCCAGTTAGTGGATTTGGCCACGAGCTAGCTCCAGTTCGGTGTGAGCTGCGCGGGCTGAATCCTTGGCAGCTTGAGCTCGCTTTAGGTGCCTCTCAGACTGGAGGGTCAGGGCATGCACGATGGAGTTCACTAGCAAAAGAATGCCAGTTAGTACCAGTACAGCAACAAGTACAAAAGTTACAAGTATGAGACTTACCACCATGGAGTGGGTAGCCGCTCGAGCTCCGAGCTGAGCAGGCATTAACTGGGCCCATTCAGAGACCTCTTCGGGATACGTAGCCACCTTGCTTTGAGGAAGGCTGCACTGCGGGTTCAGGATGCTCCGAGTTGTTCCCTCACTCCCTAAGGTAGAGACGGGAGTGGGCTCTGCAGTAGCCTCAGGAGTGGGCTCTGTAGTCTCAGGAACGGGCTCCGTAGTCGCCTCAGGCCCCCAAGGTGGAAGGTTCTCTGGCTCCTCCAAGTTAATCACTGGAGCATCAGCAGACAGCTCAGGCTCGGGAGTAGAAGCTCGTGGAGATTCAATGCGAGCTCTCTTTGCAGCTCACCTCTTTCTCCCCTTCATCTTTTCAAAGAGCTTCTTTGCACTAAATCACTTCATAGGACCTGCAACAGAGTTCGATGTCAGTAATGCTACCAAGAAGAAACTGGCTGCCAAAGAAAAATACTAACTCTAAACAACGCGACCTATCGAGACTCAAACCAGCCTCAATGAGCTTGTTCTCGACAAGGTAGTCCTTGTAGTCGAAGCCGAGTTCCACCCAAGACTGAAGTATCTCACTTGTACCCTGGTCCAGCCTAATGCCGGAGTCTTGAATGGCCACCCTCTAATGAGTAGGGAAGGGCCACCCCGCAGAGTTACGAACTACAAAATAGTCCCGTTTCTAGGCCAGGACTTTACTGGGAAGCTTATGTAACAACTTGAAGCCCAGGCAGGGGGACAAGTAGTAGGTCTACATGTGCTCAGGGAGAACGCTAGATGCATTCTTCTTTATCGACAAGATAAAAGAGAAAATATCAAGGTCAAGAGGAAGGGGGTAGTGGAAGCAGAGAGACATTGTACCGACCACGTTCCGGATAGAGTCGGGTGGAGTTGATCTATGGTTACATCGAAGTGATTCAACACTTCAACAATGAGAGGGTGCAATGGAAGGCGGAGCCCAGCCACGAGCTGTTCCCCAAAAATCATGATCTCATCGCGACCGTGCTCCCAGCGAAAGTCGCCCGCGGGAAGATGGTAGGTGTACTCCCTAGGAAGTTTGTACTGGGCTATTAGGCTCCTAAGCCTGTTTGTCGTCATGGTGGAAGGACCAAACTTGTCAGGTATTTGACCTCGATTAGAGGTGGATGCCGGGTTACCCAAGGTCTTACGCACCTCATAGCTGGAATGTGCTTTGGAGGCACCTACTTGAGCTGAGGTACCCACCTCGGGCTCATCTAAGAGACTATCTGCTTGAGCCGGGGCACCTACCTCGGGCCCGTCTAAGAGACTGTCGAAGCTATGATCTGACATAGCTACGAACTGGAAAATGAACTAAGGGAAACTAGCTACGAAATTGAAACTAAAGACTGGAAACGAACTGAAAGGAGCTAGGGAGACTCACCAAAGAAAAAGCAATCGGGCCGAGAAAAGAGACGAACTGGAGAACCCGAGCTGAAGACCTTAGATGCGACCTCAACGAGTGCTAGTGAACTTATGGTGAAGAAAATGGTGGGGGTCCCCCCTATTTATAGCCGATATGCTCGAGATTCAATGATTGAGATCAAGATGATCTAATGACTCTCAAGAAAATCGGCTATGCGACCCTCGAGGCAAAATCGGTTTAGCGCATTTTTTGATGTCCGTAGAGTCTATAAATCGCGTCACGTCTGCACATGAACTGTACGCGACCCAAGTTATTCTTGGTTGAGCCAAGTAGTGAATTGGTTTGATCGGCAAACTCTGACGAAGCGGCCTAGACTTTGGGCCAAATCCACCCATCACGTCGTGAACTCCCTGCACCAGGTCAGGATCCCTGGCTCGGGGAATGGGGGGCAATTGATGGAGGGTGATTTGACTTGACCTCATCATAGGAGGACACGTGGGCTTGACTTAGCATAAGTGACAACTCAACGTGACCAGTCCGCCAAGATCCAACATGGCAGCTCGGTACCAGATGACGCTCTGATTACCCCGAGCTCTCTCTTAAGGGGGGAGCGCCCCAAGGTCCCTCCAGGTGAGGAGTCCCGAGATCCTCCCAAGTAAAGGAGCCCCCAAGCTCCTCCTCAATAAGGAGCCACCGAGCTCCACCTCAAGAAGGGAACACCCTGAGCTAAGATTTTTCCAAGGAAAAGTCTCGAGCTAAGGTTCTCCAAAGACAAGAATCTCCTGAGCTCAAGACACTTCAGGGTGAGCTCCGGAGCCTCCTATGTTTGAATAAATTTATTCCTGCTCAAACCTAAGTAGGCCACCTCGGGTAGAGCACCTCAATACAGCACATGCAGCTCAGCCCAAGGTAGCTCGGTGGAAGGCAGCTCGTGGGAAAATAGCCCGGCATATCATGGGAAGATCTTCTGTCTGACAACCGTACCTACCAAACCTGGAGCCCTGCACCCACGTCTCTCGCCAGGCGGCATCGTGCTTGCCAACCCTGAGAGGTGTCCCCCACTTGGCAGGGCTGTACTCTGCAACAATAACCTGTGCAGCCCTAGCATGTAATGGTTGTGGTAGAGAATCAGAGGTGGTTATGTCAAATTTGACAGAGCACTGCTATATAAGAGCTTTGACCCCCAAAGAGCAAAGGTAATTTGGTAAATCGTGCATCTCCACTCTTAGCTTATTTCTCTGCAACTCTCTCTTTCTCAGCTTTCCACCAAGTTCTGACTTAAGCATCGGAGTGTTCCCACCGGGAGAGCTCCCCAAGAATCCTTCACCTTCTTCCTTGCAGGTATCTTGTCCGGCGCCAGCTAGGAGTGACCAGATCACGCACCATCAGTTACTTTCACTTTACTTGCTTCATTGCATATTTTTTGATCAGACACATGTTTGATTGTTTATTTCTTTTAATTCAAATGTTCAATTTTTATGTTTTCACATGAAAATTACACTTATATGAAAGATTTTATTGATTATGCTTAGTGTAATATGTAGCTAGTAAGCAAATATAATTTAAATAGTTTAGGTCCTTTAGGAAGTATAGAAATCTATAGATTTTATATTTATAGATTCCATCGCCTAGGCGCCCCATGGTCGCCTAGCCTTGCCTAGTCACCTTGACAACTATGCATGAGAGACAGAAATTGGTTGTTGGTGACTGATGATAGTCCACTATGATTTCCATTCTTAGTTATGTTAGTACTTGTGATAATAAGGGCGATGAAGGTTTGATACTAGCTTATTATAGTGGTAGAAGAATATGAGTCTTGAGATAAGGGATTTTTTGTAGCAGATTCATGGTGGCATGACAAAGAGGATTGGTGGAAAGACCCTGGTAATGGAGAATGAAAGAGAGAGGGGGCGGGGGGGTAATATGATATAGGATTGAATAGTGAGTGATCGAATTAGATAGGTATCTCAGATTTAATGTTTCCTCAAACCATAATTGAAGAATTCTAGAGGGAACGAAAGGCAGAAGACTCCACGAATTCTAATGGCAACAACGTCGCTTATGAAATCGCACATTTCTAAAATCCCTTCAATGAAAATTTCTTTTGGTGGAGTTTCGAGTGGTAAAAAATTCTTTCTGCCACTGCTTTCTCTTGAGATCAGTGATCCAATTAGAGATTCCATTGTAGTTACCATGGACTCTTGGTGGTAGGTCAAGTCTTCGAAAGTCTAGAGAGGATGGCAGGGAAGAGAAAGAGATCCCTAATAAATCCCCAAGGTTAGGGCTACATGATCGTCTCTTGTGGGGGAGAGTTATTCCCCTTTCTATAGAGAGGATTCCAAGGCTATAAAGAGACCTTTGATACTGGGAAAGGGGATCTTTATTTTATGACAGCTATTAAGGGAGCACCATTGGGATATTTTGATCATTTTAGTTTCGATTGTGGCTTTTGAAGCAATGTTTAGCAGGAGAAGAAAACTATTAAACTAATAGTATAGCTATCTTATAGTACTATTTAAGGCATCAATATGCATTCAAGATTGGTTAATTGTTTGGATTTGAAGGTAAATATCATATATTACATTGTATTTCTCAGTTTCTTTTTGTAAATATAAACAAAGTGGAAAAAGAATAATATAGATATTGACTTAAGTTGGTATCTTTAGTTTTGAAATTACATTCCATCAATTTGAATAGAAAGGTAGCAATATATTTACTAAGGTTCTCTACATTTAACTTTGATATTTTTTTTGTTGTTTTAGTTGTCTTTCGCTTCATGCTAATATAGTTGCTGAAGTATATGGAGAACTCCACTTTATTAAGATATACTAGCGGGGACCTATGTGATGCATGGGAATTTTTAAGTTTAAGATAAACAATAGAAACATGTAATAGTATATAATTATTTTATATAATAATTAAGAATAATCTATATTTTATATACTACTTTTAATAATGTTTTACAATATAAAAAATACAATAATTAATTTTAGATAGGTTGTTTATCAAACTTAGGGATGAAAAATTTCCCTATTTCCTCGATCCCCATGGGGATCTACCCTGAATGAGATAGAGATGTGGATATTTTCCCCCTGTAGGGATGGAGATGGGGAAATTTTCATCCCCGTTGGTGGGGATGGTGCGGGGATAGGGAGAGCATTCCTTGTCCCGTGTGGACCTTGATCCCCACCCCACGTGATCCCCGCTAATATATATGTATATATACGCATACATTTATATATGCACGCATGCATCTATATGTTAATATTTTTAAAAATATGGTTGAATATGTTTGAATCTTTTCCAATAGGATTATGAATTTTAATTATTTTATTTTTATTTTTCAAATAAAATATAAAACAAAAACATAATGGTTGACATTATAAAGAATCACAGGGAGTGGGATTCTTGCAGGGATGGGGGTTAGACTAGTTCATGGGTTGGGCTTCAGGCCTGACTTACACTATGTTAGGCTCGGGCCCATTCAAATTTTGGCAAAAGCTAAGCTCGAGCTTGGCCCATGAATAGGTTTAATGGGGATCCCCGTGGAGACAGGGATGAGGATAACTTTGTCCTCGTTAACAGGGATGGGGACGGGGACGTGGATGGGGATTTTTGTGGGGACGGGGATGGGGAGAGTCTCCTTGTCCCTACCCCACCCCGTTTCCATTCAAAATCATTAAAGTTATGAAATTGACCAACCCTACTTTTAATAATGCCATTGTAATTTTTTTCAAATTTAAACTTAGTTTTAAAATTTTATTTTTTAAGTTTAAATCTTTTGAACCGACCAACCAAACTGAAAATTGACCCAAATTGATATAACTGAGTGACCAACCCCCCAACCTAACTAGGTTGATTTGGTTGGCCAAACAACCTACAATTGAACCCAACCAACCCGTGAACAAAAGTTTAATCTCCAATAATTATTAAAAATTTATAGCAAAAATACACAATAAACTCCAATAATTACTAAAAAGCTACTATTAAATAACAAAAAACATATATTTATACGTAACTATTGAAAGTATATTTATCACAAAAAACAATAAATAATTACTGAAATACAATAAATATTAATTCTAGTATAGGTAAATGTATAATAAAGAAGATTAAGTTTTTAAAATTATTATTAAAAAACAAGAATTATTTTGAAATTATTTTATAGAATTATTAGTTAGTATAAATGAAAACAGTTATTTACAATATTATTTATTTGTTGCAATAATATCACTATTTAAATTTTAAAATAATAATTACTTGTTGAATTTAATAATCCATACAATTATAGTACTATTAGTAGATAATTTTGTTATTTTAACTATTTAAATTTAGTTATGTTAAATATTTCATTATTTAAAATATTTAGTTATTTAACTAAATATTTAAAATCTTAATCTATTTATTATAATTGAAAGTTATTATGTAACTACTTAAAATATATTATAAATTTATTTAAAATATTAATTTTAATATTTTTTATTTAATATATTTAGTTATTGAATATTTAAATAATATTTTATTTTTAATGTTAGAATTTTATTATTTGAATTACATTTAGACTGAATAATTAGAAAATCATAATTTGTATTGTTTGTACATAATTTAGTGATGAATTTTGTAAAACTATATAGTTATTAATAATATGAATATTATTAAATCGATTATAGTTATTTTTTGTCTTTTTAATAAAGATTTTAGAGTTATTATGTAATTTTGTTAGAAAATTTATTTAAACAATTCTTAAATTTTTTAATTCAAATTTTCTTTAGATATATGTAGATAAAAAGTGGGGGAGAAGATAAATAAAAATTGGAGATAATTTAGGAGATAATGTCTCTACTAAATTACCGATAACTTGGAAGAAAGTCGGGGATAGTGGGAGAGGTTGTTTGGGAGAAATTTTAGGATACTAGATTATTTAGGTTATTGGAATGTGTGGGAAAGAGAGAGAGAGATTTTAGGAAGATTTTTTTGGGGAAAGTAGAGTCTTTAATTGGTAGTTTCAAAAATGACATAGATTAGAAAAATTAAAAATTCAAAAAAATGAGAAAATTTCTTGACTGCTTTGTTTTAATGTATATATATATATATATATATATATATATATATATATAGATAGATAGATAGATAGATAGATAGATTAGTGGGTAAGTAATAATTTGCTATTGACTTATGTTGTAGAGTATAAAATCAGTAGACTAATGTTAATTTATGCATTTTGTACAATTTCTAAGAATTTTTTCTGAAATTTTCTACTATTTTTTTTTGTAATTTTTTGCACTTTCATAGTTTTATGCATTTTCATAGTTTTTTTATTATTCTGCACTTCTCTATAATTTTTTGTGTATTTTTGCAACTTTTTTTGCTTTTTTTTTTTTGTAATTTTCTACTGTTTCTTTCATTTCTATAATTTTCTATAATTTTTCATTGTATTTTTAGTAATTTTTTTGAATTTCCCGCATTTTCTAAAAGTTTTCTGTATCTTTTGCAAATTTTCTGCTTTTCCTGCATTTTCATGAATTTGTTTTAGCAACTTACTACATTTTCTGCATTTCTATGCATTTTTCTTCAAAACTTTTGCTGTTATGAAAATTTATTTTTAAACTTTTTTCATTTTATAATTTTTTTTTTGCAAAATTTCTTTATTTTTTTGTGTACTTTGTAACTTTTCTGCATTTATTGTATTTTCTACATTTTCGTGCATTGCTTTTGCAATTTCTTGTAATTTCTTTTTTTCTTTTTTTGAATTTTCCTATACTTTCATGCAATTTTCTTAATCCACGTGCCACACTCATTTTTTGAACATGTTGTTTCTTGATTGCCCAACAATTTGCTCCATACTACATAGCCAATCTTACAACTGTTTTATAGAATTTTTTCTTTTTAATTTAAGTGGTATCTCCTTTAATATCACACAAAGGTTTATCTAGACTACTATTAAAAGTATGAATGATGTGAATCCTTTTTAACTAAAATACCTCTACCTTTGAATTTGGTCTCTCTATGATTCTAAGGGAACTTGCTTTTCACTTAATTCAATTCCCTCTCATTAAGTCTCATGTTTAAGGTATTTTCTTTGGTGCTCTTTCATTAAATCCTATATTTAATGTACTTTTTTTTCACCGATAAATTGTACTAATAAGATTTAAATTCAATACAATATAAAATTCATGTTTTTTTATTTTTTCTTTTTAAAATCAACTCAAGAACAGAATTGTTCTTCCATCTAGGTGGTTTAAAATTGACCCAAAAATGAAAATTTTGCCTTGTTTGGTGGCGGGTCAACCTTTTTAGGTCAAATGTGTCAACAATTAATCTTATAATTAAATGAAAAATTAAGAAATGATAAAAAAATATAAAAATTATAGAAATTCAAAAATTTTATAGAAAACATTCAGGAACATCCTTATATTTTAAATAATCATATTAAAGAAAAATAAGTGCAATAAACAAAAATTTCTTTTATTGATGATGGGAATGAAATACAAAATTAAAATCGACCCAAAAAATGAAATTGCTATTTTGTTTGGTGGCAGGCCAACAATTAACCTTTTGTGTCAAATGTGCCAACCCCTACTATCATAATTAAATAATAAAAATTAAAAAAGATAAAAATACCAAATATTATAAAAAATATAAAAACTTTGTACAAAACATTTGGGACATTTCTAATATTATATATTCATTATGTTAAACAAAAATTTTGTGATAAATAAAAATTACTTTTATACATATAGAAATATAAAAGGTTGTGAGAAAATTTGGACACATATTATTTTTACTATGAAAGATAATCGAGGTAGGAGGAGGGTTATTTGTTTGGGAGTGAGGTAATAAGAAAAACAATGAGTGCAAAAAGGTTGTAAAATGATAGCCCCGCTTGGGTTATCAGTTTTGTGGATTTAAAACAGTGCAAATGAAAGAAAATGCAAGTCTAAATCATAGTCGTAAACAAAATGCATGCAAAGTTGAAGTGGGTGCAAAATATTTATAATTTGATTCAAATTAACAATGCAAACAAATAGCTAGAGCCTTAATTTATTCACCTAAAGTTTGGTATGTCATCAAAAGGAAGAAAGCACCAAAGTTAGCAACATCTTATTGACAATGTCAGCGTCTTTGAAGCGCAGCCCACCAAATCTGATTGGCTTAAGAAACCAAATCATGCTTTAAGATGAATCAGGTGTTATGTCCCTGGTAGACATCTCTGACTAAACTGTTCAATTTACCTCATACTGAATTGACTAATTTAGCAATGGCCATGTAGTTGACAGGGTAGTACCAGTGGACTGGACAAAGTAGTACTGATCCAAGCTTTGGGACTCATAACCCATGTCTGTTGCTTGAATGACAGATATACATATATATATATATATATATATATATTTTATATGCATGTATCAGAGATCATTTCTCATGATAAAACTATATATGAGTGCTTTGTCTTACTAATTGAAACACAGCCTTATATTTTACAATACAGATCTTGAAGATTTGGATGGTGATGAATGCACTGAAGTACTATTGGACAGAACACTTTGCCTAGAATCAACAAAAGACATATAATATTTATTTGTTTATTACAAGTTCATTCGTTATGGACAAAATTTGTATTGTCGGGACTTTCCCATTATCAAATTCATAGAAATTTCTTGTAACCAATCAGAAAGTTAGAGCTTACGTACTTGGCAGAGAACCCTTTTGATTTTCTAGTTTCTTTTTTATTTTTACTCAAGGGAGCACATGCAAATGAGAGGATCAAGACATATACAGTGAATTTTTTACTTAATAAGAAACCAGATTTAAATATAAAATAAGAGAGGTTTGAACGATACATTGAAGCTATACCCATTTCTTCTGACGCCATTTTTCTCCTTTTTAAAATGGAAACACGTGCAATAGTGTGGTAAATAATTTTAATGATTCAGTTTTCTTTATTACAAGGGATTCTTTTTCTAATATCCAATCAATAAATTAGTTACCAAAGTCAAAGATAAGCAGAAGACTATATTCATTTGGTGTAAGAAGAACCCAAATACATCCACATTGATTCTTTTTTTTAACATTAATTTCTCTTTCTTTCCACAGTTTGGTTTCTTCACTCTCTACCTAACTAGTTGAGAAGGATGTTCAAAAGTTAAAACAGAAGGTAAGTATTTATTAAAAAAATTAGAAGCTGTTGGCATCTTCAAAACCCAACGGTCACTGAACAGGAGAACAAAAGACCAAAGTTGGTTACACTGAATCCATCAATCCAATGGTATATTTTAGACCATTTTTTTCTTCTATGCACTTCAGCTTGTCTTGCTTATACATTAGTATATGGTTCAACGTTTTTCTCCTCCTCCTCTTTCTCTTCCCAAAACTTCCCTTAGAGTCCGAGAAGAACGTAGTAGAGTATTGTTATGGGTAGTGCAATCAACATTCCAAAAATGACCCTGCAACAAAGGGAATATTTCAGTTCCAAAACGTGGTGTTTTATGGAAATTGCAAGATTCTTTATGAGCAGTCGTGTCTTTTTTTTTTAATAATATATATAAATATAACTTACGCAGTGCTCAGTATGTCTGGATGAACATTATATTCTTTTGCAAACACAAAGGGGACAATCCCTTGGGGAAGAGCGGCCTGTAACATGAAAGAAAGACTATTAAGCTTAAAGGGTTTTTTTTTTTATTTATAGGCCTTTTTAGGGTTTAGGGTTTACTTAGGCTGTGCTTGGTTGCAGTGCAAATTTATTTGCACTAGTACAAATGCATGGAGTGCAAATGAAAAAAGAAAATGCAATTTCTCATTTAACTTTGTTTTGGGTTTTTACTTTATTCTGATCCATGTCTTAATTTACTTCATTTGTACTGCAATCAAATAAAATAATAACTAAAATTTGAAACAAAAATAGGTCAGAATTTCTACTCAAATCATTTGCACTGTCATAAAATTAATTTGTGTTGCAACCAAACACAGCCTTAGGATTTAATTCTGTATATACCTGAACAATTGCAACATGCAACAGAACGCCCTTAACACCAATAGTGATTGAAGTCGCTGCCATTACTGCTGGTCCTGTCAAAAACCTAACGGCCATGGAAAATGTGGCTACAGTTTTTCCACAAGCTATGATTTTTGGTTGCAGAGCCATGAACAAGCCTGTCCAAGAAGCAAACAAGATTGAACTGTTTTAATATCTAATAATACATGGTTGTTGTAACCAAAATGTTAAATTGGTTATAACAAAATACCTAGACTAAACATAGCCATCCCCAGACCAGCATTAGATAATATGGCTATCGACCCACTCACGATTGAAGGCATTTGAATGTTCCATCTGTCAAACAAATTAATGCAAAGTATTCAAATTACAAATAAAGATATCCAGCATTCAGCAGCATGTTAGGACATTGTTTGGATGAGAAAGAACAAGGAAGGAAAAAGAAAGCATGATAAAGGATTGGGGAGATGAGTAGAGTGGGGATACAGGAAAAGAAATGTAATAAAGATGAAGAAGATTCCTGGGTTGGGTCTTAATATATTTTAGTAAGGTTGAGTTTGGAAGGTGTATAAATGTAAATATGTAGAGTGCAAAATTTTATATTTTATATTATTTTGTATGTATTTATCTTGTACATATTTGCATTTGTACTCTTTCTAAACTAAGCCTAAAGAGATAATTACTAAAAGGGTATTTTTTTAATTCCTTATATTCTAAGTAACTGTTCTTTCTTTTCCTTATTTCTGTAGTTAGGCCCACTAAAGTCCTAAATCTATTTAGTAGGCTAGTAGAAAAAAAAAAGAAGAAATCCTATCCCACTGTGTTATTTCAATATTTTATCAGTCATTAAAAATGTTTTTTGATATTCTTTCTCTCTATTAATATGAATTAAATTTTGCTTATTAGATTCATGTATCAGAAACCCAAATAGACAAATAATTGATTAAATAAAATTAGGGAAAATTCCCGATTAGTACCCTATACTTTGGGTCTAATACCTCTTTGGTTCTCAAACTTTAAAATGCGGCAATTTAGTACCCGAACTTTCAAAACGTGTCAATCCAATACCTACCGTAAACTAGCTGTTAATCAGGCGCCGTTAAATGGCCTTTGAAAAATACGCAGATGCCTTTCGGGTGTCATCTAATATTTTTTTTATCAACCATCCAAACATTAACAAAAAATTAACAATTCTAAAACCTTGCCTCTTTTATTCAAGAAAGTTTGGGTCCAAAATGCCTATTAAGACGTGACCCCAACATTTTTGAATGAAAGAAGCAAGGATTTGGGATTGTTAATTTTTTGTCAATATTTGGATGGTTGATAAAGAAAATTAGATAACACTCAAAGGGCATTTGTGTCTTAACGGTTGGTTAATAGCTAGTACGGTAAGTACTGGATTGACATGTTTTGAAAGTTCTGGTATTAAATTATCGCATTTTATAGTTTGGGGACTAAAATGACACTAAACCCAAATTACAGGGTAGTAATAGGAAATTTTCCATAAAGATAAAAAAAAAATAATTAAGGGAAAAGAAAACATATTTTAACTTTGTAAAAGATACCGAAATGGACAAATAAAGAGAAAACTAATTCGGTGAGGTCTCCCAAACGACAATAACAATCAATAGAAGGACTACGGAGTGTCTAAATAGCCATTTCAAAAACAGTTGGGCACAGAGGTTGAATGTAAAAAGGATCCTTAGTGGGTACATGTTTCCATTGGAGGAAAATTATTATATAAGGATTTTATTCTACTATGCTTAGTTGTAAGTGAAAATTTAAAAATGTCCTGATGGGTAGATTTTCCATTAGTAAACATTGTCTGAGATTTTATAGGAGTACCTGAAAGATATGAGGGACCACGCTAGCCCAAAGAGACTTGAGTAAGTGTTTGGATTCCTTATAAGCTTCCTCCAAACCATGATAAGTATGAGCCTGGTCATAACACTTGCAGGGGGCATCTGGTGTTTCTTTTCACCCTCTCCTCCCAATTCAACCTTCTTCTCTGTCAAATGGGGTGATCCAGAGGCCTGATTCTTGGGACTATCTTCTATGTCAAACTCTCTATCTCCCCCCATTTTTGTAAGTGGGCTATCATTTTCATTGAAATCATGCATACCTATATCATACACCATATGAAAATTTTCATCAGGAAATTAATTAAAAGAAAGAAAACCATGATTTAATTCAAAGTAGTTAATTTCTATTGTGACACAATAAACAGATTATATTTGAGAGAGAGAGAGAGAGAGAGAGAGAGAGAGAGAGTTACTGTACCTCTTGAAGCAGCTATTTCTTGTTGAAGAACAGCCTTTGAAGAATCAAGCACTCCAAAATCTGTAGAAGCAACTCTATTATTAACGGCATTTCTGAGATTTCCTTCTGAGACAGGAGATGCACTTGAGCTCCAAACAAACATATGGAGTTCCTTATTATTAGGCGCACCGCCTCCAGCTTCCTTCTTCTTGGCGCCACTGGTTGTCCCTGAAAACATTGGGTTCGGAGGTGGGTAAGAAGAAGACAGTACTCCATTGAAGAGCTCGCCACTCATGCTCCTCCCTCCTTTCCTCTTCCCAGACCTCATCATCTCCTCTTCAAAATTCGAAGTCCTCGGCGTTGCCCCTCTCGAGGACTGCAGGGAATAAACATCCCCAGAGCCACCTTGACAACTGTTTGTGTGACTGTTGCCGTGCTTTGGACTTGGCATCTTACTTGCAAACATGGCGTAGAAGTCAGTCTGGTTGAAGCTTGAAGCCCTTGGCGTTGGCTCTCGGGACGATTGGACCGAGTAGATCTCCATACCAGAGAGGTTGGACGCTCTTGGGGTCATCGAAATTGAATTTAGCCCATGTGATTTGTTGTAAGAAGATGTCACCGACGTTGTGGTTGATCTCCTGACGACCACATGGAGCTTCCCGTCGTCTCCAATCTCAGCGTCGGCCAGCAATGGCTCCCGACCATTCAGTGAAGCGACGTCAGAGTCAACCCTGAAGGAAGTGATGGAGCCAGCAGTCTCTGGGAACTGCTCTCCGATGAGGAACTTTGCACCTCTGTATTCAAACATGAAGAGCATAAGAGTGTACCAGATCACACTCTGCAACACCACAATTTGCACCATGAGACTCCCAGAGAACTCTCCATACATGGCCTTAAGGAGGGGAATGCCCATGACAAGAGTGTTGGGGAGAGTGGAAAGGGAGAAGAGGGTGATCATCCATTCCAGGCTGCCATTCTCGCTGAAGGCCTGCCAGAGGAATAGAGCAAAGAGGATGACAATCTTTTGCAGAGAGTCGGCAGCGATGAAGCGGTAGTTCATGGCATAAGGATTGTTACTGGAGATGAAATGGAAGGAAAGGAGGGGGACGGCGAAGACTGCCACAAAGCGATTGATGCCGGAGCACTGATCGGGGGTGAAGATCTTCCACCACCGAACTGAACCATAGGCGAGGATCATAGCAACATAGAGTGGTACAATTGCTGCTAGCACATCGTAGATGTCCTTGCCGGTGATCATGGTTGCTGCTGGAGGGACAGGGACAGTTGTGCAGTATTACTCTTGTAGCTTTATAATGTCAAAACACAGACTAGTCCACGAGATAATAAACTGTTCCAAAATCAAGGAAAGAACAAAGCTTAATAGAGAGAGAGAGAGAGAACTGAAGAAGGAGTGGTTACATATACAGTCAGATACTCTTTTGAGTGAGCTCTGCTCTCTGCTGCAACGCATTCTGTAACCGGCTAAAAAAAATCATATAACAAATTCTGTGAACTGAAGCTGTATTGCTTACCATAACGACAGGTACAGGCGTAGATGTTAAATCCATCTCATCAAACAATCAAAAAATTTTCACAAAAACAAGAAGCGTCTGCGTGGCCTTGTCATTCACCGTAAAAACAGATTTTAACGGCAGGAGACACAGATGACAGATCCGGACGCCATCTGGTTACAGAGATATGCCAAAAAGGGTTTTCTTTTATTGGTTTTCCCCATTATGGTTTTTATGTTTTTTCTATTTATATCATTCTTTAATCTTTATCCATCAAAAAGGATTAACTATAAGATTTTATTATTTCAGACACGCCACATGCCCCAACTCATGCAACCAACCTATTGTCCATGTGCAACCGCCAACCAGTAGTACTGTAAGGGCATGCTGCCATGCCGTTAATCCTTTTTTGAAATATATGCAAATTAATTAATAATTTTGTTGTAACCCCACCCCACTTTTCCTCTTTCACTATTGCTGAATAGAGGTATACGTGTACATGTGGGTCCGCTTTTGTGAGACGTGCCATGGTGCATGATAGCAAGGTTTTTAAAACCGAACTGGTCAGGGTCCGGTTCTCGGGTCGAATGATTCAATCGTTCAATTCGAATGAATGGCCCGTTTTGATAAAAATAATTAAAAAAATAAAAATGATCAAAACTGTTGGACGGTTCGAATGATTTGATTGCCTGAATTAGTAGTTTGCTGAACAAATCAATGGTTTTTGGTGAAATAACGGTTTTGGGGTAAAACGGAACCGATCACATGAATTCATAATCTTATTGGTATAAAAACATATGCGACAATTCAGTTCCCGAACATTGAAATGCGACAATTCAGTTCCCGAACTTTTAAAATATGTTAATTCAATACCTGCCATTAACCAGCTTATTAACCAGCTGTTAAGTGACATTTGAAAAGACATAAATGCCCTTCAAGTATCATATAATTCTCTTTATTAACCATCCAAACGTTGACAAAAAATGAACAGTCCCAAATCCTTGCCTCTTCTATTTAAGAAAGTTTGGGTCACCAAAATGCCCACTGAGACGTAATCCCAACTTTCTTGAATAGAAGAGGTAAGGATTTGGGACTATTCATTTTTTATCAAAATTTGAATGGTTGATAAAGAAAATTAGGTGACATTCGAAGGGCATTTGTATCGTTTCAAATGTCACTTAACGGCTGCTTAACAACGGGTATTGAATTTGCACGTTTTAAAAGTTTAGATACTGACTTGTCGTGTTTTAAAATTCAGGGACTAAAGTGGCACTAGGCCCAAAGTACAGGGTATTAACTGGGAATTTTCCCTAAAAAATTAACAAAGTTCTGCAACAAGTTAGCCGTATAAAAAGATTATTTTTTTTACCAGATTGCCCTTGTTAAAACTCAACACCAAACTCCTTTTTCATGTTCCCTCTCCTTTCTTTCCCACTCATTATCCACTTCTCTCTCGTATCTCATTGTTTGAGTCTTTCTTGTTTCTCTCTCTTTCACTTTGTAATAAGGTCCTTTTCAACTCTAAACAAAAGCAAAGTAGATTGAGGCCTCATCACTATCAGAGCACTGCTAGGAAATCAAGTATAGTTGAATGTTCGACATCTCTAGAAGAGAACGGTGTCTAAACTCTCACTAGCAACCAAAACACTAGATTTTGAAACCTAATCTCAGAGTATTGCCTTTGTAGTCCAAGAAAGGTTATAAATCTTGCAAATGATTTGAAATTTCTTACCTATAATTCTTTTATTCTTTCCTTTTGTTAATATTTGTATCTTTTGTGTCTATTAAACTCTTGCAAATGATTTGAAAATTTTCTCTATGTATCCCTTTTCTTGGTTTATGCATTCTTCTTGTGTGTTGAAAATTGAAATGAAGTGCATTAATTATATCTTTAGAATAACCATGAAAAAGTTCTGGTATTCAAGAGACAAGGGCAACTTGAGGAGATAATTGATGGAAATTATGTGGTTTTTCTATTTCACATTTTCTCCATATATTTGATAATGTGGGTATGAATCATTGCAATTTTTCTAAGCTATGGAGATTTTAAACATTCTACTTTGAGCATAATATAAAGTGTAGAGAGCACGTGGGGTCCCTTGAAAGAGAGATTATTTCATTTAACCCAATCTTCCTTGATTGCCAAATGGAACCCCGTTTGATACATCTTTTCGTGTGGTCTGTTGGCTATTTACAAGCCCGAAAATCATGTTGTGATATTTTTTTGTTTGGCAATGAGAACACAGAATACAAGCATGCAACCATAAAATACTTTTTTTTTTGCACAAATGGGGTAATGTTTAAATCCACTCACTTGTTTAAGTACTTAGGATGACAGGAATGGAAGAAGTTTAGAGACAGTATCACATATCATGGACTGCAACTTAATAAGCTGCAACTTTGTCAACCTAGGATATCCAACCCCCAAATAAAAAGGCAAGACCACAATGAATATACGTTTTAAGCAAGCCAGCTGAGTTCAAAGAATGATGCTGCATGGGAAACCTCGGTATTATCTTATAGTCTTAAACTCGATTAGCTATGGGAACTCTACTTAAAGGTTAATTTTAAAATTGGGACACTAATAGGGGTAGATAAATTTGGAGGTGGAAGGGGAATTTAAAGTGATTATAGGCAATGCAAAACTACTACCTAGTGCCCAAGTCCTTGGTAGTTCAGGACATAGTATTATAGAAATATGGAGGCTAGATTCCCGGCAAAAAGAATAAATTAGATCATTTACTAGAATACCCCCTATAGTTTTATAGATTTACTTAAACTTACAGTTTGTATTTTATTAAAACGTATATCTCTTATAGTTTGCAAACTATTTGCTTAATTGACCTTTCATTAAGAATTATTTGTGTTTGTCATACGAAAATAGTAACATGATCACCTAAACTAAGTGGAAAATGTTCAAGGGCATGGACCCATGGTTGTTTAATCCAAAAAAAAAACCCTAAACTGAGTGGAAAATGTTCAAGGGTGGTATGAATCCATGGCTGTTTATTCCAAAAGTATCCTAACATTTTTTTGTATAGAAAACAAAATTGATCAAATAGAGAAAAATAGAGTGGTTGTCCATGTTTTAATAGGGGCAAAAATGGTTTTTTATTTTTATTTTCTTTTGATTAAATTTATTTGAATGGATGTTAGTATTAAAACTGTCATTTTCCAATTTCATCTAAAGGAAGGTCAATTAAGTAAATTGATTGCAAATTACAGGGAATGTTTAGTAAAATACAATCCAAATGGTAGGTTTTAATAAATTCGTGAAACTATAGGGTACATTTTAGTAAATGACCCAATAAATTATACATTTAAGTGGAACAAGGTCTAGCTGAATGCCATGGCTGTTCAGCGGGATGTGGAATCAATGATAAGGTTCAGTCTGTAATAAAATACATGAGACGCACACCTTTTACAGTAGGGCCCATGAATTTATTACTGGCGTGGGACGTCACCATTGGTTCTACAGTTTGTTGAGAAATCATTAGATTTAGTTAGTTCGAATTCATTTAATTGGATATAAGATGATGAAAATATTCACTGGATGCTTCTTTGTCTAGGGAGGGACTGGATAGATTTGAAATGCATTGGAAGTCTATCTAACAAGGACTCAACACATAACAATAAGATAAGAAAGTTCACTCTTTACATGAGGCGGTTACATTGGCTTAATCTGGTTTCATTAGTTGTGCTTGAGCACAAAATAGTATTAGAGCCACAACGAAATGTTGGTCTTAGCTATTTAGGGTCTTGGGAAGCTGTAATGGATTTAAACCTACCCTTTGGCATTTTTAGCACACTGTAATCACTCTCAAAGTCAAATATGCAATCTCCTGTTCATCAGCCTAAGATTTTACCAATATACCAAGTAATAGGGATGGCAATCTTCTCATCCTTGACGGGGACTTGACTTTCCCAACCCGATGGGGTCGAGGATGGGATTGTTTTGACGGGGCAGGAATGAGGACGAAGATTAATAGGAATTCTCAATTGGGGTCGAAATCGGGAATAGGAATTGAGATCTTCAATTACATAAATATATATATATATATATATAACATTTAAAATTTTTATTTATTTTAAAAAATAGTATTATCTAAAAACATTTTGAAGATTCAAGTCCCCGGCAGGAATTGAGACAGGAATAGAGGTTAATTTCAGAATCGGGGTCAGCAACTAAGAATATATTCCCTGCCCCATTTCCATTCCTCCAAGCAATGGCCCCTTAGCATGGAATAATATTGTAATATACAAAATATTTCTTCATCTAGATAAAATATACTAAAGCAATGGCCCCTTGAGAATGGAATAATATTGTAATATACAAAATATTTCTTCATCTAGATAAAATATACTGAATAGTTATCTAGGCTCCACTTATGTACTACATGACGAACAATAGATCAATAGTACTTCAGATTTATTGGTTAAAAAATCACTAAAAATAGATAGCAGTTATTCCTAGCACATGTGGTTTGTGCCTTTTTCTCCTTGTTCCATTGTTTACTACCAACCACATAAAAGCAGCTAATAATAACATTGCCAGACATGTCATATAAGTTAATTACATTATGCCTTAGGATATATAGCGATATAGTATTGCATCATTAAAATGCACATGTTAATATTCTCATACATACTCAAAAACATTTTAAAGTAGGTAATATTTTTAAGCCCTTAAAGCCCAAATTAGCACAACTCAAATTAATCATAGCTAGTGTCTTGATTCTAGTTTTCAATTCTTGCCATTATGTTCTTGATGAATAGCTTTTTGGAGGTTGAGGATCTTGATGACCTCTCAACCTTCTTCACAGGGAAATTTAAGTGTGCAATTGATACCTTTCACTTTCTTTTGCCCATAAGAAGGCTGGTCCTCACTAGTTGTTGCAGGTAGAGCCTTTTGACTTTCTTCCAAGTTCTGTGTAGTAATCTTTGAGGAATCAATTATCTATTTTTCTAACTTTGATGGCAATTTTTTTATTAGGCTCTATTTGGGAATGATGTAAATGGAGTGTAAACCCTGGTTCATGGTAAATATGTATTCTAGTTCAGTTTTGCCGATATTTGGCAAGAATACATTTATGCATCGACAAATGAGAGAAAGTATATTTTCCAATGCATATTTACATTCAAAATGAGATGTAAATGTACATCGATAAAAAAGAAGTAAAATTGCATTTAATGTATGCTTTTATTAAAAAAAAGACATATTTTATTATCCATTATAGTTAAAAGTCTGTTTGGTAAGCAGCTAAATTTGGTAATGCAAAACTAACTCAACTTTGCATTTACATGAACCATTTTACACCCTGTGTATTTGCATTCACACTTTATTTGAATCATTCCCAAACGGAGCCTTAGGATTTGAACTAAGATAACTTTGTAAAGGATATTTGGTTTTGTCTCCATGTCAAACTAGGGTTTATTGATGACTAATACTAAAATTTCCCTACCAAGAAAAAATTTTGTTTATCAAAAGGCAACAAAGAGGGAAGTTTACATTTTTCCTTTTTACTTTATGATGGTAGGAGAGAGGATTCAAAGAATGTGTGTTTAATATATTTATGAATAGTATTGCTGCAAGAGTATCTTGTATAAATAAAATAAATTTACAACAAACCTTAAGTAAATGATTGTGGAATGGAATATATTCCCTTATTTTATTTGCATGATTGTGGAAGTGCAAGAGAAAATTAACTAAGAGTGAAATTGACCACCATAATATGTGTAAGGAAAGTGGAGTTATGCCGGCAGTCATAACTGTCTACACAGATGAACCTTAATTAAAAAAATATATTTACTTATAAAACTAATATTTGTCCCAATGTAAAGAATGCTTCACAGCCTTCACTTACAAGTGACCTAAATAAAATTTCCATCTTGATAATCAATCAAATGAGGATGGCATCAAGGGAACCATTCTAGAAATACAATAATTGAAACATGGATGAGCTTTAATTAAAAAAATATATTTACTTGTAAAATTAATATTTTTTCCATGTACAAAGAATCATCAAAGAACCATTGCTAGAAATTCAAGAACTTCGAACTCTATAACTGCATTTAATTAGTGATGACCCAAGTAACAACTGTTCATAGCAAAAAATCGACCATCCAGGCCCCACATCAACAAGACAAGAACATTCCCATGGGTTCTTTCTTTGCTTACTATCTACATCAACAAAGCTACACTTTCTTCTTTCTATCTGCAAGCAAAAGACAAGAACAACATTGCATTAAAATTTATTTCACACAATCGATCTCCATTTAACTACACAAGCCTATTTGCAAGTAATGAGCACCACAATGCCTGATGACTAAGGCCAGTTGTCATGTTTACATCTTTTGTGCAAGGATTGACAATGACTACTTGATCCAGGCAACCTTTTACCATAGATACTTAATCCGGGTCTGAAATGCCTTGCATACAATGTGCCATTCAATTGGGATCAGGTGAGAAATGCCTACCAAAAATAATAAAGGAAATAAAAGAAAATAATAACTTCTTAAAGAATTCATGAAAACAAACTTCAAGAAATTCTCTTTCTATTTACTTCTAGCTTCGCCTAAACAAATTGAGATGGAGATCAAACTTACTCCTAAAAGAGCTTCATTTTGCATCCTTTTTTGAAAATTTTCAAAATATATAGAAGCTTGAAGGTTCTTTTTGAACTTTTCAAAATACTTTGATCCATCTAACCTATAAAGATAAGTTATATCCTCACGTTTTATAAGATGTTCATCAGTAATTTAGACCACATAAATATTGTGATCTAGTCACAATTTTGCAGATTATAGTTAATAATAAGACTGTGTTTGGGTTGAAGATTGAAGTGGAAAAGCATAAAGAATTCCCTGATTTAGCGGATAATGAAAGAACTAGGCCTTGCAATCACTAAATTCTGATAGAAAAGGAAATATATAATCCACAACTTTGTGTGTTCTAATGCATTTTGGAAATGGGAATCCTTTTCCATCCCATTTTTCAATTTCTTATGTAATCCCTTTGCCAAAAAAAAAAAAACCTTATGTAATCCAAACATATATAGCACAAAAGTTTAGTAATTTTGATGGCTAAACAAGGTATTGATAGATATAGGTGAACAAATTCAGTAAAAACAGATACAGGCAAAAAGAAAAGTAAGGTTGTTAAGCTGTTTCCAATAGAGATTGCATGAATGCAATCATTTAAATCATATCTGAAACCAAAGGAAAACTAACTCTTTTTTGGTAGAGAGTGACAAAATACTTTGCCATCAGCATAATGAGAATTGCTTTGTCAGATTGATTGACCATTTGCTAATGTCTTTTTTGGCAACCTGCACACCAATGTGGAGGAGGAATATTTTAACGGGGTGTTCTTTATTCGGAATTTGAGAGGGGGAAAGTTGGTCAATGGAATTTTGGTTCCCATTGACCAAAGTCCCTTGTTCATTTTTCAGGTTTATGTGGGGACCAGGGAAATTTTATTTTTCTGGGTAAGTGATACCCATCTCCAAGGTAGATAAATGATTTTTCCATCTAGGGGGAAATTTGCTAATACTTGAATGGAACAAAAAGGCCCCTTTTAATAATGGAATTTTATGACTAAGATGGTCATTACCTTATTTACCTTGGAAATAAAAGAACAAAGGTAAATATATTTACCCGGGTAAGTGTTTCGTAGGAAAAATTTACCCAGGTAATTGCATTTACCCGGATAAATAATTTACCAAAAAACGAATAGGGTCTAAGAGATAAGTGTCAATCCAACACCTAACAAAAGAAAAGCCTTGGCATGATTCTAAATAAATTCAACCAAATTGTTCAATCGGAATAAAAGACTATCAGAATAGTTTATAATCTAGTATACCACACACACATCAAACACAACTTATGTACCAACCCACTTCAATTATTTTTTTGGAATGCTGTGTTTTTCTTCACTTGAATTAATAAATTCTGATTCATGTGTTGATAAAAAATTCATTCTTAGTAATCCAAGATCCATGGCATTTTTGGTTTCACATCTAACCACATATGGCCTTGTAATTATTTTTAGGGCTTAATTAGAATAGTCCATGTAACTAGAGCCAAGAATAACCTCAATCAAATCAGTACTTATAAACATAATTGTATCAAGAAAATTGATGCAAGGTACCCAAAATTGAGAATGCCAACCTCAAGGCTTGGATGGTGATGATGATCAAAATTTGAGAATATTAAAGTGATTAGTAGAACTAAAGTTTAGAAACATGACCTTCTCAAGTGAGAGATTAATGCCCAAATTACCACGAGAAAGGATAATCCTATCGGTTTCACGTAGGATATAGGATCTCGTCAAAACTGGTCAGGCCCAACCAGAATTGAAGAGAAGTTGTATATTCACATTGTCATGCAAGCACTACTATGGAGACAGATTGTCAAAACTAAATCAATCTAGAATGTACGTCTATCTAAAACTAATAACTTTGCATCTTACCTCAACATTTCAATCTTTGCAAAAATGAGTATGACCAAGGCCTTGTTCTGCACGTCTTTCCGCAAACAGTCTATCGGTTATTTACAAGCTTTGTAGACCGTGATTCGGTCTTTCCTGTTTGGTTTGCGGTAGATTTATCTGTCAAAATCTGATGCATCGAAAAGACACATAAAGCCCAAAATGGCAATTTTCAGGAAGCTCCAAATGGAGCTTTTGCATTTCTTTTTCTATTCCTCTTCATGCAGAAAGACATGAGAAAAGACATATCTTAATTAAACAGGCTTCAGGCTGCTCAAATCTTAATGCAAAAGCTCAATGCATCTTTTGACTGTTAGAGCTACCAGAAAATCTTCTAAAAAAGACTTGCCAAACAGCCCCTAACATTGCTCAATTTAAAAAAATACTCATGAGCCTGCATAACTGTATCAAATTCATTAATATATAAAATGACAACTTCAAGAATGAGAAACAAATGTCAGATGCAAAACAACACTAAATGAAGTTGATATAATCATCTAATGACCATGATCCTAATCCCAGCCAAACAAATTTTGCTTCACTTCCGGTGAACAGGTATTGACCAATAAAAATAGTGACACCTCTCTTCAATGTTTGCACATCACCAAATAATAATTCAGCTTACAAGATGCAAAGTTCACTAGCTAGAAAATATGTAATGCCATGAAATCTAGTGTAACCACAAAGGTACGATAGATGTAAAACTATATAAATAACACATTAGCACAAAGTAAAGGTGTCGATAGACTGGTTTTGGTTTGGACCCCATCCAATCCAAAATCAATTTGGACAGATTGGATGGACCAACAAGATGTATTGGGTTGGACCAATCCGGTCTAAAATATTTATTAGATTGTATTGGACCTAGTCCATTCGTAATAAATTTATATTGGATTAGATTGGATTAAGCCAATATCTGGTCCAATGATATAAGACAAGAATGTAGGTGTCAATGAACCGGGTTTGGGTTGAAACCAATCTAAATCAAAATGAATTTGAACAGATTGGACGGCCCAGACATTAAATTGGACTGCTCCAAAATATTCATTGGATTGGATTGGACCTGGACCATTTATAGAGGACTCACATTGGACTATAATGGATTGGACCAAATCCAGTCCAATTCACACCCCTAGCACAAAGTAAAAATTATGATAGAAAGTAATTTAAACAATATGATGTTAGCACTCGATTTTTGCTCACTTCGCCTCCTAAACCTCCAATTCACCCCAAATTCCCAATTAGACCCATTCAACCTCTCTGAAACATCCAAATACCCAAAAAACCCAACTTTTACCCTGAGAACCCTCAGGTCCACTGTTAAACCTACTCAATACCTATCCAATGGCCCCGATCGACCCCCACTTACACCTCAACCATTATATTAGACAAAACCATTAGACCTAGGACCTCCCAAAAACCCTACCCATGAAATTTGAACTCAAGATTCCTCTATTTAACCTTTCATCAAGCAAATATTTCATTTTGATGCCTCTCATTAGCCTAAACACTTTAACTCAGATTCCCTTGATCTTAATACATTCAAATAGATAAAACCACACAATTAAACTTTGGACACATCAAAGCACATGCCCATGAAGTTTCAACCCCAGATTCCCCCATTTGCTCTTCCATCAAACCAAGATTTCGTTCTAGAACATCCTATTGACCCAAGTTCCTATGATCTTGATTCCCCCAAACCAATCAGACACCATCATTAGACTCCAGACAAACCAAAACACCTGCCCATAAAATTTCAACCTAAAATTCTCCTATTTACCCTTTCATCAAATAAAGATTTTATTTTGACCCCTATCGTACCCACAACACATATCCACTTGATCCGAACACATTTAATCCAATTAAACCATGCCAATCACCCTAGAATGCCAAGAAACCCATACATATGAAATTTTAACCAAAAACACCTCCATTTACCCTCAATCATACCAAGATTCTATTCCAAGGCTCCAGATTGATTGGATTCCAAATCCACCCAATCTGGTCCGAGTTGACCCAATCTAACCTTACCAATTACCTCATACTACCCAAAAACCTTACCTTGTGAAACTTCACCCAAAACTGTCTTTGTTTGCCCCTCGATCACACATAGATTCTGTTTTGGGGCACTAGATTAGTCGAATAAAGCCCTTTCTAGATATTTCCAATCCAGGCCTATTTAGAACAAACTGACCCCATCAATCAACCTAGAATGTCCAGAAACCCCACTTACAAAATTTTATCCGAAAAGACCCCAATTTACCCCTTCATCTGAAAAAATTCCATTTTAACCAGTCTTACTAGCACACACTTATATAAACCTACTCTTTGTGGTTAGACCCACCTCAACCTTCCTTTTTGACCTGGGACCACTCATCGTTAAACCTAAACCCCCGATTTGATCCCCTCTAGATTGGCTTTGACTTGGGTTCCTAGAATTATAAAAGTCCCCCTAAAATTCACCAAATTTACAAAAATACGCTCGACACTCAATATAAAAGTTCCTGAATGTTTCATTTGCCTTAAGGGGAGGAATTTGAAGAAGGTGATTGTTCACCGTCGTCTCCCCTGCTAGAACTACCAGAGGTGGCGGTGGTTTCTCTCCTCCCTACAGTGGACTTCTTTCTCCCTTGTTTTTCTTTTTCTTCTTCTTCTTCTTCTTCTTCTTCTTCTTCTTCGAATATGCGAAGTTTACTATTCTCTGCCACTATTCATCGTCTTCCTCCTAGAACAGTGGCGTGTTAGACAGTATATGCCCTTAGCTCTAATTAGGTTGATGTACCATTTTAACATTTATTGTAAATGAATAAAGTACATGATTGATTTATGTTATTATGGTGTGTTTCTATGTAATACCCTTAAACTGGACACTTATGAGACTCGTGTTAGTTTAGAATCTTCACAACCATTGGATAGACCTGGAGAATTTATCCTGCCAAGGCTGACATTGATGTGTTGCCAAGTTGGTTGGGGTGGCTTGTCTCAGCTGCCAGGGCAAGACCTGAAGCACATGTAGTGTGAGTTTTCTTGAAACCCTAAACCGAATCATTTTTATAGTTTTGCCCTAGACCTTGGAGACAGATGGGAAAAACTGGAAAGTTACACCTAACCCCTAGACTCAATTATGGTACTTTACTAGGTGTTGGATTGGGCTATCTTTGATATGCCAATCAGTAAGATCCTTAGCGGGGGTCAAAACCTGGGTATGTTGGGGTAGTTTGAGAATTCACCTGAGTGTCTGATCATAGTGATAGAATTAGCCCTTTTGTCGGACAAAGTGAAAGATCAGGGAATGCACTCACATTGATGAAAACCTAAACTGTTAATAGTTGATTTCAAAGTTGTTGATATTTGTTTTTACAAAATATATTTATATAGAGATATACATATGTATTATGGTTTCACAAAATATTTGCAAAAGGTTTTAATTCCCGGGGTCCATGTCAATAGAGAGTGCAATGCTGCACCTTGCAACCAAGGGAGAGGTCCTCTCTTGTCGGTCAGTGTTTGATCATTATAGGCTGAGAAGTTAAGTGTAAGACCATTTGGGGCTTTTACCTGATGGGCTAATCTCACTTAAGTCCATAGTCCTTGGGCCTTCATAAGATTGTTGGACCTAGGGACCATTTAGTGTAAATGTTGGGCCTTCTAATTAGGAGTTTCCTAATTGCCCCCTTTTAAGTAATCTTATTAAGCCAATTTGAATTGGGCTTTAGGCCCATTAAGACTATATGCTCACTTAACCTTTTAATATGCTGCCCAGTTGGCTATCCTTGTATGGTGTGGGACCCAAACATTGATCTACACATCAACCACATGGGTTCAGCCCATCCTCTGTTACAAGGCTTGGCCGAATTCATTGTAGGAGACAGTGGACCCCTGAATCCATCACCATGGGCTCTTAATGGGCCCAACATTTACACTAAATGGTCATTGGGTCAAGCCACCTTATAAAAACCCAAGGACTGTCGCCAGATGCAAGATTAGCCCATTAGGTATTTCCCTTAATGTTTTATACTTAACCTCTTAGCCCATAATGATCAAACACTGCCAGACAAGAGAGGACCTCTCCCTTGGCTGAAAGGTACAGTGTTGCACTATCTACTCACATGGATCCCGAGAATTAAAACCTTTTGCAAACATTTTGAAACTAGAATATATATATATATATATATATATATATATATATATATAAATATATTTTGCAAAACAAATTTCAACGGTTGAAATCAATTGCCGATAGTTTTGGTTTCCATTAGAGAGAGCGCATTCTTGATCATTCACTTTGTCCAACAAAGGGGCTGATCCTGTCACTATGATCACCCACTTAGATGAATTCTTGGACTGTCCCAACATACCTATGTTTTGACCCCCTCTAAAGATCTCACTAATTGGCATATCAAAGACAACCCAATCCAACACTCAATGCAGAACCATAATCGAGTCTAGGGGTCAGGTGTAACATTCCAGTTTTGCCTATCTATCTCAAAGGTCCAGGGCAATACTAGAATTTTGGTCCAATTCAAGGTTTCAAGAAAACCTACACTACATGTACCTCAGGTCTCACCCTAGCAGCTGAGACAAGCCACCCCAACCAACTTGGCGGCACATCAGTGTCAGCCTTGGCAGGATAAATCTCCCTAGATCTATGCAACAACTGTGAAGATTCTAAACTAACATGAGTCTCATATGTGTCCAGTTTAAGGGTGTTGCATAGATACACACCATAATCATATGAATCAAATATGTACTTTATTCATTTACATTAAATGTCAAAATGTGCATCATTCTGATTGAAGTTAAGGGAATACACTATCTAACAACTCCCACTTGCACTTAGGTGTAATTGGGTATAAGCCAGTGTCACATACTTTCCACATGTTTCTCAAACACTTTTTGTGTCAGGGGCTTAGTCAATGGGTTTGCTACATTTTTCGCTGATGCTAACTTTTGTATCAGGACGTCCCCTCTTCCAACTATCTCTCGTAGTACATGGTACTTCCTCTCGATGTGTTTCAACTTCAAGTGGTCTCGTGGCTCCTTAGCCAGAGCAATTGCTCCAGTGTTGTCAGTATACCCCTAGATCTATAGTGAACTACCATCGAATACCAGACAAAACTCTTTTGTCCTTTGAAGGTATTTTAGTATGCTTTTTATAGCGGTCCAACGCTCTTGCCCTAGGTTAGATTGGTACTTGCTTACTACACTCACTACCTAAGAAATGTCACGACGAGTGCACAACATGGAAAACATGATGCTCCCTAAGGCTGAGGCATTGGGAACCTCTTTCATGCCCTTAATCACTCCGGGAGTCTTGGGAGACGTACCTCGGGAGAAAATGACTCCATGCCTGAAAGGAACATTTCTTTTCTTGGAGTTCTCTATGTTGTATCTTTTGACTATTTTGTCAATGTAAGCAGACTGTGATAATCCTATTATTCTCTTCGATCTATCTCTATAAAGTCGAAGACCTAGTATGTAGGAGGCTTCTCCAAGATCTTTCATGGAGAATTGTTGTGAAAGCCACACTTTCACCATAGTCAATATTCCTACATTATTCCCAATGAGTAGAATGTCATCTACATACAGAACCAAGAACGTAATCTTATCCCCATTGGTTTTCTTGTAAACACAGGGCTCATCCAGATTTTGCTCAAAGTCAAACTATTTGACGGTAGAGTCAAACTAGATGTTCCAACTCCTGGAAGCTTGCATAAGTCCATATATTGATCGGTTTAGTTTGCATACCATGTGTTCCTGACCGGCAGCTATGAAACCTTGTGGTTTTTGTATATAAATGTCTTCAGTAAGATCTCCATTTAGGAATGCGGTTTTGACATCCATTTTCCAAATCTCATAATCATGGTATGCTACTACAGCTAGTAGGATCCTAATGGATTTAAGCATGGCCACAGGCGAAAAGGTTTAATCATAATTGATTCCTTCTTTTTGAGTGTGCCCTTTGGCCACAAGACGAGCCTTATAGGTCTCAACCTTACCATCGGGGCCCTTCTTCCTCTTATAGATCCATTTGCAACCAATTGCTTTTACCCTAGGGGCAGATCTACTAGAGTCTAGACTCCATTAGTCTCCATTGAGTTCATCTCTACTCTCATGGCATCTACCCACTTTAAGAAATCTATGTCCAATATAGCTTCTGTATAAGTCACGGGATCTTCTTCACTTGTCATGGCTTCCACAAAGTAACTTTCTTGGTCATAGCCATAACGAACTCGAGGCCTGGATTCCTGGGTAGATCTCCTAGGTTAGTTATTAACTGGAGCTTGTGGGACATCTCCCATTACCCCTAAGCTCTCATCATCAAGAACAACTTCCTGACAAAGATTGTTCAAGATGTAATCATCTTCAAAGAAATGGGAATTTCGACTACAGAACACCTTATGTTCTCCTAGGTCATAGAATAAATACCTTACAGAGCCTTTTGGGTAAACTATAAATAGGCAACGATTGGTCTTGGATTCCAATTTGTCAGTACTTGTTCTTTTATCATGCATTGGACAACCGCTCATAGGGAGTCTTTGGAACGGATTTGGTAGGAACCCGATTTAGTACGTACATTGCAATCTCTAATGCATAATCCCAAAAGGATGTGAGTAGCTTTCAGTGTACGAGAAGTGATAAGACCATATCCAATAAAGTCCGGTTCCACCTTTCTGACACACTGTTTAATTGTGGTGTAGCAAGAGGAGCTAGTTGTGATACTATCCCATTGTCCTTTAAGTAGTCACTGAATTCGTTAAAGAGATACTCGCCACATCGATCTGATCGAAGGGTCTTAATTTCTCTCCCTAACTGTTTCTTGACTTCTTGTCTGAATTTTTAACTTTTCAAAAGATTCAGACTTATGTCTCCTTAGGTACACGTAAACATACCATAAGTAATCATTGGTCAAGTTTATGAAATAAAAGTGCAGGTTACTTGTCGTAGCATTCATGGGACCACATACATCAATATGTATAAGGTCAAGTGTGCCTGCCGATCTTTCAGGCTTACCATTAAATGGTCGTTTTGTCATCTTACCCTGAAGGCAAGGTTCACATGTTGGGAGATCTTCTACAGTTAGAAAATCCAAAAAACCATTCTTTACCAACCTTGTGATGCATTCTTTGTTAATGTGGCCAAGTTGGTAATGCCATTGGCACATGGGATTAACTGTATCACGGGTTCTTTTCTTAGGATTATCATCCGATGTAATTTCAATTACATTTGTTTACAGAGAAGGATGGAGAACATAGAGACCATTCCCAAGATCTCAGTATGTGAGCAATTTGTTACTTCTTTTGATAGTAATCATATTACTAAAGAGAATAGAATATCCATTCATACACAATTTTGAAACAAAAATCAAATTTCTTCCCAAATTGGGTACATAAAGGAAATCTTTTAATGTAATTGATCATTCTCTGAAATACAATTCTATAGTTCCTATGGTTATAGTTGCAACACTTACAGAAGTCCTTAAGTAAGGAATCACCTCTCCGTCACTCAGTCTTCTACATATACTAAACCCCTGCAATGTATTACATGCATGAGTAGAAGCCTCAGAGTCAATACATAGGAAACAAAAGTCACCAACATATTGGTTTCTATGACAAAGGATTCAAAATTACCTTGTTTCTTGGTTTCCAGGTATTGGGGACAGTTCCTCTTCCACTGGTCGGCCTTCTTGCAGAAGTGACAAGCATCTGATGCTTTGTCATTCCTTTGCCTTTTGGGTTTGCTAATTTTCTTCTAAGCCTTCTTCTTTGCCTTCTTATTCTTCTTGCTCGATTTGCCACCCTCAACAAGCATGGCAATGGGCTCATCCTTCTTTATCAGTTCCTCGGCCCTTTGCAACATATTGTTGAGTTCCTAGATGTTAACATTTAGCTTGTTCATGTTATAGTTCATGATGAACTAATTGAAGGAAGGAGGCAGGATGGCATAAACCTTGGTGACATGATCTAGCCCAAATCCAAGAGCCTCCAGTTCATTAATGTATCCCATCATCTTAAGACAATGGTCATGAACTAGCTGGTTCTTGGACATTTGTGCGGTCATGAACTGTTTCATGACATTTTGACGAGTAGAATGATTATGCTCCTCATACATCATCCTTAGACTATCCAAGTTATCCTTGGACAATTCAATCTGATCAAATTGTCACTATATTTGTTTATCTAAGGAGGCTATGATATAGCACCGGACAAGAGAATTTTTCTCCTCCCATTCTTGATAGTCCCTCCTTCAGGCCTCAGAAGCCCTATAACCCGGATGTTCCGGAGCTGGATTCTTAGTTACCTTGTCTAATTTCTCGAACGTTAGGACTAGCATAAGGTTACGATACCAGTCAGTATAATTTGGGCCTTTAAGCTTGTTGTCGTCCAACAGTTTAGCGAATTGACCGTTTGCCATTTCTAATAAAGGGCAAAGCAAACATTAGTCCATAATCTTATTTGATTCATGTTATCTACACACATATGATTTTTAATCTATGTTCCATTTCCATTTATTCATCTCTAAGATTTTCCTCCTATCTCAGTAATGGAGACTACGAATTATGCCTCTAGAAATGTGGAAAATCATATCCACTCATCTTATGAGCTTTCCCTTTGGCCTTTGTCAGATAAGGTTCATTGCCATTTTAGGTTAAACCTTTTTGTCTAGTGAGTGCTCACCCATCATATTCTTGAACTCCAATGTATTATGAGAGAGTCTTCTATTTTAGGATAGGCCCCTTCCACATCGATCTATGACGCCCCTATCATCTTATGAAACAATCCAACAGATCCATAATCAAATGGATAACCCAATTTTATGGTGCATTTCCTCTTTACTGAAGGACCCATCTTCATGTTAATGATGAAAGGCCTTTAGAGAGTTCATCATATTAATCTCCCTATCACATGCACTCATATTTCAGTAGAGGGAACGAAATATTATGCCCTAGTTTTATTTAGGTCAAACCAAAGTGGCTCCCACTGACTTTCATAAAGCCATATTTAGATGGACCCTAAACGACTAGGGTTCTGTACGGTTCCTCTTGAGAAGGAAGCTGGTGTGGGTCCCACCATGAAGGGAGATCATCCAATGATCTTAAGGATGTCATGGCAATGATGTGCATTCAGCCATAGTGTGCGCAAGAGTCACTATCGATTTAGCATGGGCCAAGTATTTATGGTCCATGAACGTAAAAATCTCACATCCACACATCACATGCATGAAAAACATAATTGATGCAATCAATTAAATAACTGTAAAACCCATAATTAAAACCCATATAGTTTCATAATATTACTAATTAACATTATCCAGGTATATGGGGTGAACTACAAAGAACAGTTCGGCCCATATAGCTTTTATGCTGAAATGGGCTAAAGCAGTTTTAACATTTTAAAACTAGGTTTTACAGATGTGGGCTGAATTGTATCTTGCAATTAACCATCAACTCCTGGACCCATGTGTAAAAATTTAGGGCTGAGAATAGCCCCCATCGAACCACAGATTCGATCCAACCAGTTTGGTCCAATCTTGTTCGAATAGGTCTAGGGTTTGATTTTTAATTCAAGATTTTAATTCAAGAAAGATGATATGAAATTAAATAACTAATACAAGACAATCAAGAATCAGTAGGAAGGTTGTTCGTAGGACTACTACTCTGTAAAATAAAAATTAGATTGTAGAATGCAGTTTCCAAAACTGCAAATCGTAGATGGCTGAAAATTTCTCCTTTGCGCAATGTGCTTCATCTTCGAATGGAATAAAATAGAAAACCTATTTTCTATTAATATTACATCAGAATTGAATTCCTGTACATTCTGTCTAAAAATAAAAAATAAATAATTATAGACCAAGAATGAAAAAGAACAGCATGTACGCAGATTTCTTGCACCATTTAAAGAATTCGATCTCCACCATACAAACAGCCCAAAAATCAAGAAAAAAATGCAGAACAATTCTAAATATAAATCAAATTTATAAAGATTTAATTTCAAATCAATTGTTCCTAGAAAAATGCTAACTGTACAAATCGGGTAGAACGCCTTCTGCCCATTTGCACAGATCCAGATCTGGTTTAATTTTGGTTCAAGATTTGAATTTGGCTTTGATATTGATGTGTTGCTCATTGTGACACTAGCAAGTGCACTAGCCGTTCAAGTAATAAAGTAGAGAGTGAAGTATCGTTCCCACGAGGATTTAGGAAACAATTACCAATACTAAATTGAGCACTTCTTATCTGATCAACAAATAAATCAAAACTCTAATGAAAGCTAAGAAATCCTAAATTAAAATCTATCTAAATCATTGGCCCAATTGCCTTCAATTCAGGTTAGAAGAGTAAGCAGTAAATGTCAATCTCAGAATTCAGCAATCTATCAATTTGGATCATTCGAATAAATCATGATTGACCCTTGGTTTGGTGAAACCCCAAGGTCATGAACAGCCTCTCTCAAGCGCATGTTCATCCTATGCATGAGTGACGGTTCTTCTATCTCTAACAAGAATCTAATCCCCATGCATGCATTTCTTCAAGCACTTCTAAGGCATCAATTCAAATCTGAATTGATCACCAACTGAATTGTGCAAGTTATCTCTAACCTTGCACTCAATTCAGTTCTTGAATAGTAGATCTGAATTCCTAGAGTCTCTCTCAAGCACTCTAGGAATTCCAAGCTGTAGATTAATTCGTCCAATCTGAAAATTGCAGATCTGAATTCTCTTTCAAGCAATTCAGATCTTGCAATCTCAGATCTGAGAATTCAGATCTGAGTTTTGAAGGTTAGTTGGCCAAATTACTCTACAATCACACCCTTATTCAAGAAACTTCAAGTACAATGCATGATCATTTGAATGAATCAAAAAGAATTAGATTGCTGAACTGAAATTTTACAAGCTGAAATACATCAAGGAATAATGGAAACAAGGAGAAAGAAGAAAGAACATATAACTAAGAAACTGAATTCAAATCAAAAGAGAATGAAACTACAAATGATTTATTATAAAAGATCTTTGAATCACAAACCCTCAATTCGAACTCACCTTCTTCTTCTAGCTTGCTTGTCTTGAACTTCCTTCAGCCCTTCTTCTTCTTCTTCCTTGCGCCTAGCCTTCTTCTCTTCTCTTCTCTCAAGGTGGCCGAACCTCTAAGAGTGGGAAAGCCTTCCTCTCAAGCAATTGAACCACTTTCTCCCCTCCTAGAGGCCTCCTTATATAGTTTTTCAAAGGGGCTCTTGCCCCTTCTTGAAGCCTCTAGAATGGGGTGTATTACACCCCTCATGAACCTTCTAGAGTGCTCCCTCCTTCTCTTCAAGAAACTTCTAGGAGTTGCCGCCCCTAGCTCCCTTTGGGCTGCTATTTGGGCTACAACTTAGCTTGCTTTTGACCTCAAGTGGGCTACACTCTAGGCTGTTATTTGGGCTAAAAATGGGCTGGGCCGAAATTTCCTTCTTGCTAGGCTTCTTCCCTTGGATTTTCCAAAGAGTTTCATTTGCTCTTCTTGGGCCGAATGAAATTCTCTTGCTCTCATGGCTGGGCCGGGCTGATCTTGATAAATTTTGGGTTTTCTTTTCTTGCTTTTGCCTTCTTTTTGTTGATTTGGCTCCCCTGAAATCTTTCTTGCAATCAAGCTAAAATAGGGCAAAATTTAATTAAACCATCATAAAATTTCATGCAAAAACCTCATAAAATATAGATAAATTGTAGGTTCATCAAATACCCCCACACTTAAGCTTTTGCTTGTCCTCAAGCAAAGACATCAGCCATAAACTTAACATTCCCCCCTTCTGTTCTCACCATTTACCTGGTGAACTTTTTAAGATAGAAATGCATTGAGTAGTCGGGGAACTTTTGTAAGTGCTCAACTCTTATTCTTGTAAATTACCAATTAAGATATGTATCAGATCCAAGGAAAGGAGAATATGAATTTCATCATAGTCTAGCCTTCACTCCTAATTCATATATAAATCAGCTCCTTAATTGTCAAGGTTAATAATCAAATTTCACTAAGTTTCACATTTGTAACTGAATCTCAATGAGAGTTCAACTTTAGAGTGCCCCTTTGAACCTCAGCTATCACCACAATTTCTTAATTCTAGGGGTGAGTGCATCTTATGCTCCATCTCACCTTTTTTTTTTTTTTCGGTGTGAGTGCATTTTATGCTCCATCTCACACACTTTTCTCTCTCTTTTTTTTTTTTTTTTTTGGTGTGAGTGCATCTTATGCTCCATCTCACACTGGTCACTTGCTTGAGGTAGGTAAATAAGACTCATGTTCTAAGCTGCTAGTTTTACTATTCAGCTCAGAATAGCGGAGTCAATTTGGGCTTTTGTCCTTCTTTGCAATTATTGAACCTCAAGAATCAGCACTTCAGATGTGCATTAGCTCTCTTGACCATTAACCATGAAATCATGGGCTTCCATACACATGAAGATAGTTAGGGCTAGTCATGCTGAAAAGCATATTCAGCTCCCCTTTTCTCATGCATAAATCAAATTGGGTCATTCACAAGAATAAAAACTTAACAAGTACATCAGTCTCCCTCAACTCATTGAATTCCTTCTTAAAAATAATCATCAAATAAATAGTAATGAACTTGAGGGGTTCCAGTCTTTTTTTTGGTTATGTCATTGCCTGCATATGTGTGTTGGGGTGCATGGTTTCAGCCCCCATACCCTAGCCTCGGGCTCACTCCCCCACACTTAAGATGAACATTGTCCTCAATGTTCATAGTGTTAGGGAGTCACACTTGCTAGAGCAAACTGAAGAAAAGAAAATGATGAACTGAGTCCTTAAAGAATTGGAATTTTGAGAAAAAGATCTTTATTTTACTAACTAATATTCTAAAAAGATAAATGACAAAAAGATTCCTTAACTTGTTCATGAGCAAGCATAAGAGATTATTGGTTATCTAGATAAACAGTGGATGGAGGGGGTACAGTACTGCCCATTAAATATGGTTTCAGGCGCTGACCATTTACTTTAAACGTGCCCTGAACCGGGTGGGTGAGTTCTATAGCCCCATGGGGAAAAACCTGTGAAATGGTAAAGGGTCCAGACCACCTGGATCTCAGCTTACCTGGAAACAAGCGGAGACGGGAATTATATAACAATACCTGTTGGCCTACATAAAAGTCCCGTCTCAGCAAGTTCTTATCATGCCAGTTTTTTATTCTTTCTTTATAAACTTTGGCATTCTCATAGGTGGTAAGTCTGAATTCATCCAATTCATTCAATTGCAACCGCCTTTTAGCCCCTGTGGCCTGAATGTCAAAATTTAAGAATTTAAGAGCCCAATAGGCCTTCTGTTCCAATTCAACTGGTAAATGGCATGCTTTACCAAAGACCAATCTGTAGGGGGACATGCCAATGGGTGTCTTAAATGCAGTTCTGTATGCCCATAATGCATCATCTAATTTGATGGACCAATCTTTTCTGGCGGATGCTACGGTCTTTTCCAGAATTCTTTTGAGTTCCCTGTTAGCCAACTCCACTTGGCCACTGGTTTGAGGGTGATAAGGGGTAGCTAATTTATGTGTAATTCCATATTTCTGCATTAACCTCTCAAATTGGCTATTGCAGAAGTGAGTTCCCCTATCACTAATTATAGCTCGCGGAGTGCCAAATCGGGAGAATAGCTTCTTTAGGAAGTGTACCACCCTTCTTGAGTCATTTGTGGGTAAAGCCATGGCTTCTACCCATTTGGATACATAGTCAACTGCAACGAGGATGTACTTATTCCCAAAAGAATTTGGGAAAGGTCACATGAAATCTATACCCCAAACATCAAAGATTTCACAGATTAAAATATTGGAAAGGGGCATTTCATTCCGTCGGGAAATGTTTCCCGATCTTTGGCATTTGTCGCATGTGGACACATACCAATGGGCATCTTTGAAGAGTGTGGGCCAATAAAAACCTGATTGCAAAACCTTGGCTACAGTGCGACTAGCTCCAAAATGACCTCCTGCTTCTTTATCATGGCAAACCGACTCCATTTCCTCCTCGGGGACACATCTCCTTATGATCTGATCTGCACACAATTTATACAAAAAGGGTTCCTCCCACAGATAGTATTTTACATCAGAAAAGAATTTCTTTTTCTGTTGATATGAAAGGTTAGGAGGAAGGACTTGTGCAGCTAGATAATTAGCAAAATCAGCATACCAAGGATATGAGTATTTCTGTATTGAGTACAACTGCTCATCCGGAAATTCTTCTCGAATGTTGCTGGTTATCTCCTCTTTTGAGCTTACCGTGTCCAACCGGGAGAGATGGCCAGCAGCCAGGTTTGCAGCACCCTTCAGGTCTCTAATCTCAATGTCAAACTCTTGCAATAAAAGGATCCACCTGATCAGTCTTGGTTTTGAGTTTTGCTTGGTAAGCAAGTGCCTTAAGGCCGAGTGATCTGTGTGGACAACAACCTTGGATAATATCAGATATGAACGAAACTTATCAAGTGCAAATATTACTGCTAGCAGCTCCTTTTCTGTGGTGGTGTAATTGAGTTGGGGTCCAGTCAAGGTTCTGCTAGCATAGTAAATTGGCTGAAAATGTTTGTTCATTCTTTGTCCTAAAATAGCTCCTATAGCAAAATCACTCGCATCACACATCAATTCAAATGGGAGGGTCCAATCTGGTGCTACCATGATAGGGGCATGGATCAATTTGTCTTTCAAGATGTTGAAAGCATGAAGACATTCAGTTGAAAATTCAAAAGGCACTTCTTTCTGAAGCAAGGTAGATAATGGCTTGGAAATTTTTGAGAAATCTTTAATAAACCTTCTATAGAATCCGACATGTCCTAAGAAACTTCTCAAAGAACGAACAGATGTTGGGGTTGGCAATTTTTCAATTGCCTCCACCTTGGCCTTGTCGACTTCTATACCTCTTTGAGAGATCTTGTGTCCAAGCACTATGCCTTCTTGCACCATAAAATGACATTTCTCCCAATTTAACACAAGATGTGTTTCTTTACATCTAGTAAGCACCTGTTCCAGATTATTCAAACATGCATCAAACGAAGAGCCAAAAACTGAAAAATCATCCATGAAGATCTCAATAAATTTTTCAACCATATCAGAAAATATAGACATCATACATCGCTGAAAGGTTGCTGGGGCATTGCATAACCCAAAGGGCATCCTTCGGTATGCAAAGGTTCCATATGGGCAAGTAAAAGTGGTCTTTTCTTGATCTTCTGGTGCAATTGGTATCTGGTTATACCCTGAATATCCATCCAAGAAACAATAATACTCATGCCCGGCTAGCCTCTCCAACATTTGATCCATAAATGGGAGAGGGAAATGGTCCTTCCGGGTGGCTTCATTTAATTTTCTATAGTCAATACACACACGCCATCCGGTAACGGTTCTAGTAGGGATGAGTTCATTTTTCTCATTTGGAACAACAGTCGTACCCCCTTTTTTGGGCACAACTTGCACAGGGCTTACCCAAGAACTATCAGAAATAGGATAAATGATCCCAGCATCTAACAACTTAATTATTTCAGCCTTTACCACTTCTTTCATGTTGGGGTTCAGGCGCCTTTGGGGCTGAACGGAAGGCTTGCTGTCCTCTTCCATCAAAATTCTGTGAGTGCAGATTGATGGATTAATGCCTTTGATATCTTCTACCTTCCAAGCTATAGCATTTTTGTGTTCCCGCAGCACTCTTAATAATTTTTCTCTTTGTAAGGGATTCAGTGCTGCGGAAATTATCACGGGGAGATCTGATGGTCCCTCAAGGAAAGCATACTCTAAATGGGATGGTAATTGCTTCAGTTCAAGGGTGGGAGGTTCTTGGGGTGATGGCTTACCTGATGGTCCGGGCAATTTGCCTAAGTTCTCTAATTTAAGAAACCCCTTTCCCTTGAATTGAGGCTTATCATTCAGGTATGCTATCATGAGGTTTATTTTTTCATTTTCTGCTTCTTCAAGTTCTCCCTGCTGGAGGCAGAGTTCAAGAGGATCAGTTATTCAACTTACCTGGAAGCATTCATCAATTGTCAATTCAATGGCATCAATCATAAAACAAGAATCATCACTAGAGGGTGCATGTTTCATAGCATCAGACATTTTAAAAATTATCTCCTCATCTTGTATCGTAAGGCTGAGTTGTCCTTGTTGGACATCAATCATTGCTTTCCCGGTAGCCAGGAAAGGTCTCCCTAGGATAAGCGGGACCTCCACATCTTCTTGCATGTCTAACACAATGAAATCAACTGGAAAAATGAATTTGTCAACTTTAACTAACACATCTTCTATGATCCCCCTAGGATGTCTAATGGATCTATCAGCCAATTGTAATTCCACTCTAGTGGGTTGGGGTTCATTCAACCCCAATTTCTTGAAGATAGAATATGGCATTAAATTGATGCTAGCTCCCAGGTCACATAAAGCTTTTTGAATTTTTAAACTGCCAATGGTACAAGGAATAGTGAAACTCCCTGGATCTTTGAGTTTCTGAGGCAGCTTGTTCAGAAGGATAGTAGAACATTCCTCATTTAATGCAACTGTAGCCACATCTCCCTGTTTCCTTTTGTTTGCCAATAATTCCTTCAAAAACCTTGCATAGTGTGGCATCTGGGCTAAAGCATCAGCAAAAGAAATATTAATATGTAAACTTTTAAATATTTCAAGAAACTTACCAAATTCCTTCTCCAATTTTTGTTGCTTCAGCCTGTTAGGGAATGGAACTTGTGGTTGTTGGTGCATCCCTTGTTGTGCTTCTGGTTGTTCCGTCTTCTATTGTCTGGTCCCAAGGCTTGTTTCTGCCTTGGGTTCAACCAAATTCTTCTTTTCTACCTCAGGCAACTCTTTTCCACTTCTTAAGGTAATAGCTTGCACCTGCTCTCGTGGATTCACTTCAGTGTTGCTTGGAAGAGTTCCTGGCAGTCTGGAAGAGATTAATTGTGCCAATTGCCCCACTTGGTTTTCCAGGTTTTTGATTGAGGCTTCCTGGTTCTGGAACCTAGTTTCTGCACCTGCTATAAATTTTGTCATCAGTTCCTCCAAATTGGATTTTTGTTCAGGCTGATGATAAGTCTGGTGGAACGGCTTGGAAATATGCTGATTTGGCCGGGACTGGTTTGAATGTCCCCTCCATCCTGGATGAAAAGTATGGTGACTCTGGTAACCCTGCTGTCTTGACGAATTGCTGACATAGTCAACTTGTTCAGTAGATGGTCTGAACTGATTGCCAACTTGGTAGTCTGTACTGATGTGGCCTCCCCCACACAATTCACAATTAAGAGGCTGCACATGCATGGCAGCTATCTGCATTTCATCTATTTTTTTACTGAGTGCTCCTATTTGTGCAGATAGTGTTGTATAAGTGTCAACATTATACAAGCCTTGCTGCTTCCTAGTTTGAGTTCTTTCCGAATGCCATTGATAATTGTTGGCTGCCATTTCCTCAATAAGTGCATGGGCAACCTCAGGAGTTTTATTATTTATGGATCCTCTGGCTGTAGCATCTAATATGGTCTTATTTGAGTCAGTAAGACCATTATAGAAAGTCTGCACTTGCAGCCAAATGGGGAGGCCATGGTGAGGAACCCTCCTTAGTAGCTCCTTGTAACGTTCCTAGGACTCATAGAGAGATTCCCCCTCTTGCTGGAAAAAAGTAGTGATGTCATTCCTCATTTTAGCAGTTTTAGAAGGGGGAAAATATTTAGAGAGAAAACGGCTGGCCATTTCATCCCATGTGGCTATAGATCCTGCCGGTAATGAGTTCAACCAAGCTTTGGCTTTATCCTTCAAAGAAAATGGGAATAACCTCAGCCGGATGGCATCATCACTTACCCCATTGTGTTTGAAGGTGTCACAGATTTCCAAGAAGTTAGCAATATGGGCATTCGGATCCTCATGGGCCATACCACAAAACTGAACCGTATTTTGTATCATTTGGATTATGGCCGGTTTAATTTCAAAGTTATTGGCAGCAATAGTTGGCCTGATAATGCTGGAGACAGTCCCGGTGAGGGTGGGCTTGGCATAATCCATCATAGTTCTTTGTTCAGCCATTTCTTGTGCTTCTTGTCTGACTTGCTTAGCAGCTCTCAAACGGACACGGAGAGTCCGTTCAATCTCTGGGTCGTAAAGGATCTCTTCCAGTTCAGGTCTGCTTGTCATAAACTATTAAAGTCAAAGCAATAAAAATGCCAATATTCACAAAAGAAAATAAATAACTAATCCTATCACATTGAAAATGTAAAGTGAATTATTGGAATACAAAACCTACATCCTATCATGAATAAATGAAGCCGATTATACTAAAAGCAGATTTAAACCAATCATCTTATTCAAGGTTCCTTTATCTACATCCATCGATTGCAACATTTGAATTCAGACCCAATTTAGATCTGAGTTCAGATCTACAAGTCTTTGGTATTGTTAGTCTAGAGAAATTAATAAATAATAATTCAGATCTGAGCTGGATATCTCATACACACTCATTGGTATACACTACAATATACATTCATTAAGGTTGGAATCAATTCTGTGATGCTTTAGGGCTGAAATCAGATCTGATCTGAAAAAAAAAAAAATTTAAAAGGATCTGAAATAAACTAAAACCAGTCCTGAGTTAGGCTTGGGTTAAAGATTTTAAACTCTACAATTGAAGCTCAAACCTGTATAGCTGATGCATATCAAACACTTGCTAAGACCTGAAAATTGGGTCTGCAATGTTTGGTATTGCAAGCTATTCGGTCCATACAACTTTTGTAGAAATCTGAAATCAGGTCTGCTAACTGTTGCACTATAGCAGCCCAGCTATAGATCTGAATGCTAATAGAAATACTTGGAAAGTGCTAATTTTTTCTTAAATATCTGAGGCATAACAATTATTCAATCCAAACATACACCTCCTTAGCTAATGTAGCTCGGTTACAAGTGGGTAAAGCCAAGAATTCAGTCCACCCAGAATTCATAGTATGCTCTGTATTAGTTCAGTCCTCACATCATATCAACTGCATTTCAGATTTGAATTTCTCTCATTCTTTGCTATCCATTCACCCTTGAGGCAGGTTGGATGTATCATAGGGTGGATTGGGGTAGTGATGGCACCCAATTCACCTCAAACTTGCATCGGTTCAGATCTGAGTTCAGAGGAATTCAGATCTGAACTGAGCAGATCTGTAACAGCAGAATTCAGATCTGAACTCAAGTCTGAGTTTGGATCTGAATTCTCAATTGCCTTACCTTCAGTCATTGCTACCAAATTGCCTTTGAGGAGTAGCAGAAGTGTCCTAGGGTAAATTGGGGTGGTTATGACACCCAATTCACCTCAAAATTTCATCAGTCCAGGTCTGAGTTCAGAGGAACTCAGATCTGAACTATTGCAGATCTGCAATAGCAGAATTCAGATCTGAACTCAGATCTGAGTTCTGATCCGAATTCTCAATTGCTCCTCTGGTTGTTCAAAAGATCTCCTTTTTTTTTCATTTTATATATATATATATTTTTTCTTTTTGTAATGGAAAAAGAAATAAAATTCTGAAACACAAGTAATTCTTTTCGGCTGAGTGCTGCAGATCTGAAATCTGCTGATCTGAGTGCCGAATGCAACTCAGATCTGCAACACTCATGTTTATGTGAATTTTTTTCTTTTTTTTTTTCTTTCTGAAGGGAACAACACCAAGATTGAATAGAAATCAAATATGCCTTTATTAAAATGAAACTGAAACCAGAAAAAGAAAATAATCTACTTAAGAAAGAAGAAACATAACTACAGTAGTACAGCAGTTGCAGTCCAAGCTGAAATGAAAAAGTTAGCAAATTAACCCAACTATGAATGCAATGCTGAATGAGATCAGATTAAGAATGCTCAATGTTTCCTAATATTGCTTCTATAAATCCCAGGCAACGGCGCCAAAAACTTGATGTGTTGCTCATTGTGACACTAGCAAGTGCACTAGCCGTTCAAGTAATAAAGTAGAGAGTGAAGTATCGTTCCCACGAGGATTTAGGAAACAATTACCAATACTAAATTGAGCACTTCTTATCTGATCAACAAATAAATCAAAACTCTAATGAAAGCTAAGAAATCCTAAATTAAAATCTATCTAAATCATTGGCCCAATTGCCTTCAATTCAGGTTAGAAGAGTAAGCAGTAAATGTCAATCTCAGAATTCAGCAATCTATCAATTTGGATCATTCGAATAAATCATGATTGACCCTTGGTTTGGTGAAACCCCAAGGTCATGAACAGCCTCTCTCAAGCGCATGTTCATCCTATGCATGAGTGACGGTTCTTCTATCTCTAGCAAGAATCTAATCCCCATGCATGCATTTCTTCAAACACTTCTAAGGCATCAATTCAAATCTAAATTGATCACCAACTGAATTGTGCAAGTTATCTCTAACCTTGCACTCAATTCAGTTCTTGAATAGTAGATCTGAATTCCTAGAGTCTCTCCCAAGCACTCTAGGAATTCCAAGCTGTAGATTAATTCGCCCAATCTGAAAATTGCAGATCTGAATTCTCTTTCAAGCAATTCAGATCTTGCAATCTCAGATCTGAGAATTCAGATCTGAGTTTTGAAGGTTAGTTGGCCGAATTACTCTACAATCACACCCTTATTCAAGAAACTTCAAGTACAATGCATGACCATTTGAATGAATCAAAAAGAATTAGATTGCTGAACTGAAATTTTACAAGCTGAAATACATCAAGGAAGAATGGAAACAAGGAGAAAGAAGAAAGAACATATAACTAAGAAACTGGATTCAAATCAAAAGAGAATGAAACTACAAATGATTTATTACAAAAGATCTTTGAATCACAAACCCTCAATTCGAACTCACCTTCTTCTTCTAGCTTGCTTGTCTTGAACTTCCTTCAGCCCTTCTTCTTCTTCTTCCTTGCGCCTAGCCTTCTTCTCTTCTCTTCTCTCAAGGTGGCCGAACCTCTAAGAGTGGGAGAGCCTTCCTCTCAAGCAATTGAACCACTTTCTCCCCTCCTAGAGGCCTCCTTATATAGTTTTTCAAAGGGGCTCTTGCCCCTTCTTGAAGCCTCTAGAATGGGGTGTATTACACCCCTCATGAACCTTCTAGAGTGCTCCCTCCTTCTCTTCAAGAAACTTCTAGGAGTTGCCGCCCCTAGCTCCCTTTGGGCTGCTATTTGGGTTACAACTTAGCTTGCTTTTGACCTCAAGTGGGCTACACTCTAGGCTGTTATTTGGGCTAAAAATGGGCTGGGCCGAAATTTCCTTCTTGCTAGGCTTCTTCCCTTGGATTTTCCAAAGAGTTTCATTTGCTCTTCTTGGGCCGAATGAAATTCTCTTGCTCTCATGGCTGGGCCAGGCTGATCTTGATAAATTTTGGATTTTCTTTTCTTGCTTTTGCCTTCTTTTTGTTGATTTGGCTCCCCTGAAATCTTTCTTGCAATCAAGCTAAAATAGGGCAAAATTTAATTAAACCATCATAAAATTTCATGCAAAAACCTCATAAAATATAGATAAATTGTAGGTTCATCAGATACCCCTGAAGGGATGAGAGATCCCTCATATGGATGGATAAACCCTGTAGGAAGGTTGGGCAAAATTTCAAAAATTTCTCTCTCCCATGTGGGAATCACATTCCCTATTTTAGAAAACTACATTTTCAAGGATCAATCTTGAAACCAAACCAGACCAGATCTGAAACCAAAAGGGAGTAGAGGGATATACCTGATATGGAGTAATAATAAACCCCTAATGAAGGTGTTCACGCCCAAGGAGAAGACCAAAGACTGCTTCCACCGAAGATGACACAGTGTAAGGTGAAGCAGAATCAGCAGGACGATTCTTCAGCAACAACTAAATTCTTTAGCAAGAATATGATGGAGGGCTAGTGAGCACGACTTCATATTGCCTTTTCTACCAAAAGTCAATATCATGAACTGTTCTTGATCACTCCCACTGGTGGAGATCAAACTGGGTAGGGCGGCAAGAGCAAGAACAAGTGGAGAAGATAGAAACAGTCGAACTGTATATTATCTTCTCTCTTTATTTAGCAGACTATCTGTGATTTCTGTTGTATATTGAGGGTTCACCCTGTTCTCCTATTTATAGCCTTAAAGGGAGGATCTCCTAATCCCATTAGGAGTTTCCTAATCCAAATCTCTTATTTGAATCTAGACTCTCTTTAAGTGATAATGACAATCCCTTATCTTATCTACAGATAAAAATCAGCCTTCCTAATCTAATTAGGAGTTTCCTGATCCAAATTTTTATTTGGATCTGGACTCTTTGAGTGCATAGGGATAATCCCTTATCCTATTAGCTGATCCAAATCCCAGAATCGCACACTTTTAATTAATCATATTAAGCCAGTTCGAATTAGGCTTTAGGGCCATTAAATCATTGTGCTCACTTAACCTTTTAATCTGCTACCCAGTGGGCTATCCTTGTATGGCGTGGGACCCAAACATTGATCTACACATCAGCCACATGGGTTCAGCCCAGCCTTTGCTACAAGGCCTAGCCGAATTCTCTATAGGAGACTATGAACCCCTGAGTCCATCACCATGGGCTCTTAATGGGCCCAACATTTACACTAAGTGGTCCTTGGTTCAAGCCACCTTATAAAAACCCAAGGACTATTGGTAGATGCAAGATTAGCCTATCAGGTATTACCCTCAATGATTTTACACTTAACCTCTCAGCCCATAATGATCAAACACTGCCTGAGAAGAGAGGACTTCTCCCTTGATTGCAATGTACAGTGTTGCACTCTCTACTAACATGGATCTCGGGAATTAAAGCCTTTTGCAAACATTTTGAAACCATAATATATATGTATATCTCTATATAAATATATTTTGCAAAACAAATTTCAGTGATTGAAATTGACTGCCAGCAGTTTTGGTTTTCATCAGAGAGAGTGCATTCCCGATCATTCACTTTGTCCGAAAAAGGGGCTGGTCTGGTCACTATGATCACCCATTCAGATGAATTCTCGGACTGTCCCAACATACCCAGGTTTTGACCCCCTCTAAAGAACTCACTAATTGGCATATCAAAGATAGCCCAATCCAACACCCAATGCAGAACCATAATTGAATCTAGGGGCCAAGTGTAACATTCCAGTTTTGCCCATCTATTTCCATGGTCCATGACAATACTGGAATTTTAGCCCAGTTCTGGGTTTCAAGAAAACCCACACTACATGTACCTCAGGTCTCACCCTGACAGCTGAGACAAGCCACCCCAACCAACTTGGCGGCACATTAGTGTCAGCCTTGGTAAGATAAATCTCCCTAGATTTATCCAACGGCTATGGAGATTCTAAACTAACATGAGTCTCATATGTGTCTAGTTTAAGGGTATTACACATAAACACAACATAATAACAAGAATCAAATACATTTTCTTACAGAGACATGGTTTCAAGAGTGTTGATTCATCATGGGAAGCATGCCAGTGATCAAGGCATGGCTGATGCCAGGATTGCTAAGAGAGTCGCCCTCCTTGATGTTCTAATATGGGTGGAACAGTCGATGCGTCGGCAATGGGATATCGTCACATGGGTTTGAGGAATGAGGCCCCGATTGCTGAGGACCTCCAATAGTACCCTCAGCTTGATGATCCCTCACCGCCACCTTCTTCCACCTTTGGTCTTGAGGGGCATCGTCCGACCGCTTGGGTGTGGCTGACCTCTTCTCAGCCTCGGCAATTCCCTTTGCTCGAGGCGGTTCCTTCTCACTCGGCCTCCTCGAAGGCCCCTTGGTTGGGCCCTTCCTGGACTTAGCCATTGCCACCTGCATGAGCCTCTCCTTCAAGCCATTGTCCATTTCTACAATCAAGAAAGATAATCAATGTTAGAAGAAAGACAATGAAGTTTAAGCAAACGACACAACTAGCCGACAATAGGAGTGCCCATACCAAGGGGGCAGGGTTGAGGCCAGCCCACACCAAGTTTTCCTCCATTATTAAGGGTCTGGTGTGAATTATCCTAGTCAGCTGAATCTAATTCGTCAAGGTTGACTCCTCCTCACTGTTGTATAGCCTAATCCTCTTAGCCAACAAGTACGACATCCCCTAGTCAGACGGGAAGGACCTTCCTTGTGGATAGCGAACAAAGAATAACTTCTTCTAATTGTGGATGGATAACGGGTTGCCCACTATCCTACACCGTCAGCCATGGAATTACCACAGGTTGTCCCCATCGGGATGCTTCCTCAAGGTGAACAGACCCTGGAAGACTTTCAGGGTAACGGACACACCTCAAAGGTGAGCCATCTCCAACAAAATCACAATGGTCCTAACAATGTTTGAAGCAAGCTGATTGAGGGAAATGTTGTAATGATTAAGGATTTCTTAGAAGAGAGGAGGCAAGAGAAAATGGAGGCCCAAGTGGAGGTAGTGCTCATGCACACACCCCTCCCCCTCAGTGGGCTGCCACGGCTGGTCACCTACACAGGGGACTCTAACGCTATAGCCCCCAGAGATACAGTTCATCTCGGAAAGAGCCCTCACTTGCTCTTTGCCAAGCTCACTATAAAAGTTGGAGTGGGGTAAATGCATAAGCGTCTAGCTCAAGAGTAGGTTCTTCATCTTCCTCCGGATCCACCACTTCAGGAAGCACAAGGGCATTCCCCATGGGATCGGTCCTCAGCCTCATAGAGCCAGTACTTTCATCAAGAGAATCGATGTCCCATTGGTCGCACTCGACTTCCCTTGGGGCAGTCCTCTCCCTTAGTACCTAGATGCCAGATGCCCGAGGGGATATAGTCATTGTTGTTGCTCCCACTATTGGGCAAGGTGAAAGAGAAGCTACTAGGGTCACTCTAGTCAAGAAATTCATAGCACTCAGGTCCAGAGTCTAAGGCCGACATGATTGAAGACGGGAGTCCTTTACCTAGTGTCTGTGTAAGAAAAGAAGGCTTAGGGAATCGAATGATTGGTAGTCAAGTTCTTTGAGATCACAAGCAAAGACTCAAGGATCGAGTGAATGGTGAAGACTCGCTCAACCAATGTCCCTATTTAAGGGAAAATGTGCAGCTCAGATCTCTTTGATTTAACGGTCAAGAGCAACCCAAACCGGATGCCCATTCACACCATCCTGCACACGGCTGCGACTGGTCAGCACCAACGCCCATGCTGTGAACGTACTCGTGCTGGATGATGTTGACACCCATACGGGGCACGACCAACAAATGTGGACATCCCACACCCTTGTTGCCAAAAAATGTCCTCTGCAACTAATTTTGGCACCTCCACGCAACTACATGGTACTCTCTTCGGCCGAAGCCAAGGTCTTCGCTTGGCATGCCATTCGACCTCGACTAGTACAACCTCGAGAGTGGGGGCAAGTGATGTAGGGATACTTAGTGGGCCTCGGGTCACGCCATGTGGCATCGGCCAAGATAATGTGATGTAGAGATGACTTGCGGGCCTCGGATTGCACCACATGGCATCAACCAAATCAAATCTTGGCCGCACATCACCAACTGCTTCCAACCACTCCAAGACAAGGTTAGCTATTAAGGATTAAGCTCTTAGCCTTTGTCTCTAGCCTGGTCTGACTCCTCTTAAGCACTCAGCTAACTTAATAGCTGGAGTATCCTCCCCTCGGATAGCACCCGGGGCCTCTGGTGTATACTCTTCTCCTATTTACCAGTCGGACCTATCATCCTTGAACACCAACAAAATCCCCTTATTGCCCTTGGCCTCATATTTGACAACAACATATCCAATTATGATTAGATTGATAAGGATTAGTGAACTGTTTCAATCCCAAGATAACCAATGAAGCTTTCTAATTACAACTACTATTTGTTTCATCATTGGAAAATTTGGAAGGAGCAGAATCATTGAAAAATGGAGGAACAATATCTCAGCACCTCCATGGTAATTGGAAGAATTATCATTTGCAAGCTTTAAGAAATGAATACTCCCTCTAATTTCTCATTTCATGCAAAGAATCCTTGCTTCCTAACATAAGTTTCTAGAAACCTTGGGAGTTAAATAAATTAGTGTTAAACCTTAGATTGATTTCTTAGGTGCCTCCTCGGCACTCGGGATTTTCTACTTACTTTTCCTACCCACTCTCTACCTGCCGTGAAGGCGGGGCTATCTTAAACTTCAAACGGACGGTGCATCCAAAAGTAATGCCGAGAGAAGTGGAGATGGTTGTGTTATTAAAGATGGAAGAAATTTGATGATCATAACCTCTTCCTCCTTTTATGATACGTGTTGAGTCAAAGCTCTCCTTGATGGTATCTAGCATGCTTTATCTTTGGGTATCCATAAGCTTGAAGTTGTGTTTTATTCTCAGAGTTTATGCTTTATTATGAATAAATAAATTGAACTTCCTTGGACTCTTAGGTACTGGTGGCAAAAGATTGATTATTTTTCTAACACTATCGATTTCACCTGGCCTTTGATCACTCACTAAGAGAAGGTAACAGAGTTGTAGATAATTTGAAGAATATGGCTCGTCTAACCTAGTTGGATCAGATTTTTGATAGTCAATCAATTACATCTGGAAATTTAGGCTTCTCTCCACTTAGATGGTCTTGGCATTTTGTTTATAATTATAGTTGGTCTTGTTTTCTTTGTAAATGGACCCAACAATGTTTTATTTGTTCAAAGAAATGGAACCACACTGTTGGTCACAATAGTACAAATTCATAAAGATTTATGAGGTGGACCCAACAATATCAAAACTTGTAGAATTTTCACCATATTGACTAGTCCTTGCCTTGTTAGAACATACTACCCTATAACTAACAGTGACCATGAACAAATGTAGGACCAAAATTGATTATTGGGTTACAGTTTTAACCATACTTCACCATCTAGTTCAACCGTACTTCACAGTTTGAAACGTACTTCACCATTTGGTTCTTTGTCGCGTGACCGTCACTAGCTGTCACAGGGTACCGAGGGGTCTCCTCTCGAGCCTACACCTCAGGCCCTGATCTAACGATCTACATTATCTTGATGTGGGAATTACTGACTATGCCTCTCGGGCTAGCTGGGTTCAGGCCTATCCTTCGAGTTTTGTCTTTGGGAGGCACGGGGAATACGTTGGTTGCCTACTATGCTCTATGGCAGGGTCAGTCCCAAGGGAGGGACTGGAACTTGTGAAGTTCTCTCACCGTGGGGAGGAGACTGGCGGATGCCCCATGCTAGTTCTGGTTCTGAGTCTGCCCTCGATATTGATTTGTTGACTGGTTCGGCTGTAGCGGTGGAAACTACTATTGGTACTATTGATAGAAATAATACTGTTGAAACTGCTAGAATTCGTGAATCTGTTGCATTTGAATCTGCATCGTCCAGACGCTCTGAACGAGGCCGTTGAACTGGGAGTGCCTGACCCTAGGGGGAATCACAGAAGGCTCCGAGAACGTGGTGTTCACTAGGGGGAGCGGGACACTCACTTGTGGGGTAGTGTGCGGCACGGACAGTGACGGAACCCCGGAAACTATCAAGGGGATGGTGAACTGGCCAATGGTCACCGAGGAACCCTGGGGAGTGACTATTTGCTGCTCTTGCTCCTAGTGATGTTCATGTCATTCTTTCCGGTGTGGCTGGAAGATGCCATTGAGGTTGAGATTGAAGTGAGATTGAAACTAGGATGGGGTTTCGATCGTTTCCCATAGATGGTGCCAATTGGTGATGTGTGATCTGAAAGCTCTTAGCTGGAAGGATGCCTAGACGTTGTTCACGTGGTGAGTTGGATCAAACTATAAAACAAAGATCAAAGAGACCAAGGTGGATGACCCGATGAGGTCGCTCTGATTCTTAAGTTAGTATCTTTGCTGTAGTTGCGAGCTAAAAGTTTGAATGCTAAAGACCTTGTATGTAAATAATCGGGCATACCTGGGCCCTGGAGGAGTTGATGCCTTTATATAGTTGAGTTGTCGTGAGTCTCATGAAACAATTCAGGGATCTTCGCCCTGAGTAGATGAGATCCATTTCCGCTTTAGATGGGGAGTAATGTACCAGTTAATGAAGTCTATCATTACCGCTCGACCCGGGGGGGGGGGAGAGGATAAGACATGCTGTTATGAGGCGTGAGCTGGCTTTGTACCAAGGTTCGGAGTCCGTTGAGAAGCTTCTGGAGTCGATTACGTGTCACTTTGTTTCCTATGCCCTGAATTGGCTTAGGTGTCAAGGTGCCTCTGTACCAAAGTGACTCTATGCCAAGGTGGCTTTGTACCGAGGTGACCGAATGATATCTCTGTAGTTTGATGCCTTACGGGCACCGTTTCAGGGGTATTTTATGCCTTAGAATAGTTCAAATGTTCTATTTTCCCAATTAAATTCAATATTGTGACCTTTGAGGGTCTTTATGCAAATCTTGGGAAAAACTGGGGAAGATTCAAGGCTGAAATGCAATTTTTGGGAAGCTAGTGTGAAGTCTAGCAGAGAGAGGGGTGTTTTTGTGAAAAACTGAGCACAGGAGGGGGCCTCCTATTTACTAAACCTAGAATGACGCCCCTCCTACTTTATTAGCATACTCCCCTCTCCACAGAAAACACTAGGGCGCCTTTACAGTCATTCTTTTCATCCTTACCAAACCCTAGCTGCCCTAACTACTAAATGTCCACCTTTCATCCCTTCTAATCTCCACCATTCATTATAGGGCACTTTCTTTTTAACATTCTAACCCTAGAGCACCACCTAACTTCTAATCCTTACCATTCAACCTTTAGCCACTAATCTCAGCCCTCTATTCCATTCTCTATATCAGCCATCCACTCTAGGTTGCCACCCACTACTTTTAGTCCCTACCTTTCAACCCTAGGTGCCTAAATCTCCACCATCCAATTCTGGGCGCCCAAATCTCAACCCTACATAATATTGGACACCCTCTCCTTCTCTTCTTAGCCTTAGGATCACCTTAGAAACATTCTAACCCATCATTCTAAACCCTAGGGCACCCATATTTCTACTAAAGCCCAACTGCAGCCCCCCTCTTTCTCTATAATCCTAGTTTTATCCACCATTTTCTATAAAAATGACCCAAGGGCTCCTGAGAAGGTGTTGGATTCTGCCCCCAGTTAAGACGAAAGGCTGATCTTGAGAAGTTCAAGGGTAGAGGAAGAGGAGAACGCACAAGCAAGAGGAGGGGTTCTTGCTTGCAGTTCACCAATGCCACTACTACCACCTTTGGAATCGGATCCCAATCATTTTAATTCAGTTATAGATTTAACTTTTGTTTTTTAATTTCCAATCTATTTTTTCCTTCCTGCAAATTTACTTTTATTCAGTTTAATTTTTGCTTTGTTTCTTTTTTGCAGATTTGGAATTCGGCCAGGTAAGACGGAAGGCCTAGCTCGAGAAGTTCGAGGGTCAAAGGAGAGATCCAGAGACTACTACCTTTGAACGGATTATAGATTTTTTTATTTAATTTCTTTTATTTATTTATTTTTGTTATTTATTTATTTTATGCACTTTTCACTTTCAGTAGTGTTCAAATTTTATTTTCAATGAATTCCAATTTAATTAATTAAAGTTTTGTGATTCTGCAACTTCCCTTTGTGTTCTTTTATCTGGACTAAAGTTCGTAACAAATTTTCCTTGCTTCCTTGTGGATACGACCCGTTCTCACCATTTACTGTGTTTGTAATTGTTATGAGAAATGGAGAAACTTAGAATATTAAAATTAGTGATCCGAAGTGGTTAACGACACGCTTCCGACGACACCAAGTTTTTTGCTTTGTCTATATCTATTTTATTATTATTTTTATTTTCATTTGATTACTTGTTTTGTAGTCTCATTTTAATTCTTGTTTCTTTTTTATTTTGTAGGATGTAATAGCAAAAGGTGGGGTAGTGGAGCATTGTCGGATTGCTGAAGAAAAGATAAGAGAAGAGAAATTGGATTGGGTTTCAGGTGATGTCGTCCCATTTTATTTTTGTTTTTTTTTAATCCTTTCTTTGGTAAAATAGTGATTTTTGAATTTTTAGTTAATTTTTTTATAGATCCATTTTATTTTATTATTTTTTTGTCGTTTTGCTTTTAGATTTAGTTTTTTTTTTTATTTTATTTTTTTGATCAAATTTCTGTTTTATTAGGTTTTTTTTTTATTTTCAGATAAAAAATTCACTTCGTCTATTTTATTTTATTTTTTATTGCTGCATAATCTTCTTTTTTTATTTTTGGTTTCATCTTTAGTGTAGCATTTTTCATGTTAGAATTTATTTTTTTAGTTGTTAATTTTTTTTGCACAATTAATTCTTTTTATTTTCTATTTGCTATAATTATTGGTTGCTTTATTTAATTACCCTTTAATTAGTTTTTTAATTGAATAATAAATTGTTAATAGGAAATTATTGAAATTTTCGTATTTGAGTCTAAATTTCAAATTTGAATTTTAATTCGAATCTGAATTTGAATTTGAGTTCGAATTTAAATTAAAAAAAAAAGAAAATAAAGAAAATAAAAAAAATAATTAATATTTTAAAATTGTTGCATTTAATTCCAACATTTAGGGTTTCATATGTTTTAGAGCATGCATCATATAGGATTATTTAATTGTTGAAATTATCTTTTTAGTTGCGAATGTGTAAGGTTTTCTTTTTTTTATTATTTTAATTGTTCCTTTTGTTGAATTAGTTTCATTTTATTTTATGTTAAACTGCTGAATTGCTTATTAGAAATAATTGTTCATGCGCTGTAATTAGTTGCATTTATTTTGTTTATTTTTTTTCTTTTCATTAATCCATTTAAGGGCAATCCAACTTAAATAAGATAAGGTGGGGATTTCATCACTCTTCCTTGGCCTAAAAATCACCACCCTTCACGTGTGGTTCACCCTACACCCGAATTTAAAATTTGGATAGCAAGATCCTTTAGGGAGCCTCACATTTGGTTTAAAAGTGTGCTGAATTTTAGGGAAGCTTGTGATTACTTTCCATAACCGACGGTTGGTGTCTAAAAATTCTGAAGATGTCTCTTACTACAAGTCTTGGTAGGACATGTTACCATATGCTCTCTTGGCTTACTGCACATCAGTCAAGACATCAAATTGGGCACCACCATATTTTTTAGTGTATGGCATGGAGACAATTTTACTAGCAGAAGTGGGAGTGCCATCTTTGTGTGTGATACTAGAGTTGGACATCCCAGAGACAGATTGGGTCCAAGCACTTTATGACCAGTTGGCATTCTTAGATAAAGCACGACTGAGAGCTATGGCCCATACTCAAGCTTATCAAAGGCGAACAACACATGCATTCAACAAGAGGGTACGGCCCAAGACGTGCACCTAGGTGAATTAGTGCTCAGAAGAACCATTCAGAATCAGCCAGAGACAAGGGGCAAGTTCACTCCCACCTATGAAAGCCCTTATATTGTTAAAAAGAGGTTATCTGGAGGAGCACTAATACACAACAAAATGGATGATGAAGACCTCCTAGATCCAGTCAACTTAGATTAAGTGAAAAAGTACTATGCTTAAATTGTAATCTATTCCATGTATCAATTTTTATGAATAACATGAAGGGAGGCCATCTTTGGTCATTTTTTGTTACCTTTCCTTTTGTCCAGTACATTTATAATAGTTCACTAGTCAGACATTTGAGCTTTGTGACTTTTTCCTTGAATGTCCCAATATTTAGATACCAGTAGTCTTGGAAGGTAATGCAAAATAAATGAAAAAGTGAAAAAAAAGAGGAAGAAGAAGAAAATACCAAAAAAAAAGAAAGAAAAAAAAGAGAAAAGGAAGAAAAGGGAAAAATTAGAAGGTTTTAAGAATTTCAGCTTCCCGAGCTAAGTTGTACCTCCCTAATCAAAGATAAAAATAGGAGCATGGAATCGGATGACAAAGAAAATATCTCCCCATCCTCTTGTGGCGATGATGGGAGAATGAGTGAGTAGAGTGAAATAACAGGTAATCGCATGACTCGAAAGGGCAGAGTGAAAACCCGAAAGGGCACTCTTAGTAAAGGTATCAAGTTGTGGCAAGATCTAATTTTGTTGGCCCGGATGAAAACCAGTAATGGCTCTGGTGTGCAACAATTAGGCAACACCCATGCTCGGTGAAAACCCAAATCAAGGCACTGAGGGCAAAACAAGGTAAAAAAAAAGGAAAAGAAAAAAAGAAAAAAAAAGAGGAGTCTAGCTTATAGTAGGCCAGGGAATCCTATCATTAGTAGATTATCTCCTCTATTCATATGAGTGCAAAGTCTTTTCCTTCCTTAGTTCTCTAAAAGACCTTACCTTAGTGTTTGATACACCTCCTAATTCTGAGAATTACAACAAGACTAAAGTAAGATCAAGGTTTTGTAAGATCTCATGACTAGACGGAGTTAACCTTGACCTTGCCATTCCTATAAGGTTATGCATCCACAACATTCTTAAAAAAAAAAAAAAGAGTGATAATAATAATCAATAAATCCAAAAATAAAAAAAATAATCATCAAATATCATCATCAAAAATAAAAAATATCAAAGTCATCAAATTCATCAAATATCAAATCAAAATTAAATCATCAAATATCAAATATCAAATATCAAAATCAAATAATCAAATAATCAAATATCAAATTCATCAAATATCAAAATGAATTCACCAAATTCATCAAACATCAAATCAAAATCAAAATCAAATCATCAAATATCAAAATATCAAAATCAATTTATCAAATTCATCAAATGTCAAATTTATCAAATCATCAAATATCAAGTATCAAATCATGAAATATCAAAATATCAAAATCAAATTATCAAAATCATCAAATATCAAATTTATCAAGTCATCAAATATCAAATGTCAAATTCAAATCAAAATCAAATCATCAAATATCAAATATCAAAATATCAAAATCAAAATATCAAATTCATCAAATATCAAATTAAAATCAAATCATCATATCATCAAATATCAAAATATCAAAATCAAATTATCAAATTCATCAAATAACAAATTTGTTAAATCATCAAATATCAAAATATCAAAATCAAATTATCAAATTCATTAAATATCAAATCAAAATTAAATCATCAAATTCATCAAATATCAAATATCAAATCAAAATCAATCATCAAATTCATCAAATATCAAAATTATCAAATCATCGAATAATCAAATATCAAATTCATCAAATATCAAATCAAAATCAAATCACCAAATATCAACTATCAAAATCCAGTTATCAAATTCATCAAATATCAAAATTATCAAATCATCAAATAATCAAATATCAAACTCATCAAATATCAAAATCAATTCATCAAATTCATCAAATATCAAATCAAAATCAAATCATCAAATATCAAATATCAAAATATTAAAATCAAATTAATCAGCAAATAGTCAAATATTAAAATCAATTCATCAATCAAAATCAAATCATCAAATCATCAAATATCAAATATCAAATCATCAAATTCATCAAATGTTAAAGTCATCAAATTCAAAATTGTTAGACAGTTATGCCCTTAGCTCCAATCAGATTGATGTACTTATTAACATTTACTGTAAATGAATAAAGTGCATAATTCATTCATGTTACTTTGGTGTGTTTCTGTGTAATACCCTTAAACTGGTCACTTATGAAACTCGTGTTAGTTTAGAATTTTCATAGCCGTTGGATAGATCTGGGAGATTTATCCTACCAAGGCTGATGCTAATGTGCCGCCAAGTGGGTTGGGGTGGCTTGTCTCAGTTGCTAGGGTTAGACCTAAGGTACATGCAATGCCGGTTTTCTTGAAACCCTGAACCAAACCAAATTCCAGTATTGTTCTGGACCATGGAGACAGATGGGCAAAACTGGAATGTTACACATGACCCCTAGACTCAATTATGGTACTGCACTAGGTGTTAGATTGGGCTGTCTTTGATATGCCAATTAGTGAGATCCTTGACCGGGTCAAAACCTGGGTATGTTGGGGTAGTCCGAGAATTCACATGAGTGGGTGATCATAGTGACAAGATACGCCCCTTTGTCAGACAAAGTGAATGATCAGGGAATGCACTCTATCAGATGAAACCTAAACAACCGATAGTTGATTTCAAAGTGTTCAGATTTGTTTTACAAAATGTTTACAAAAGATTTTAATTCCTGGGATCCATGTGAGTAGAGAGTGCAACACTATACCTTGCAACCGAGGGAGAGGTCATCTCTTGTTGGGCAGTGTTTGATCATTAAGGGTTGAGTGGTTATGTGTAAGACCATTGAGGGTTAAAGCTAATGGCCAATCTTGCATCTACCCACAGTCCTTGGACCTTCACAAGATGGCTGGACCCAATGACCATTTAGTATAAATGTTGGACCCATTGAGAGCTCATACTGATGGACTCAGGGGTTCACTGTGCTCTACTGTGAATTTGGCCATGCCTTGTAACAAAGGCTGGGATGAATCCATGTGGCTGATGTGTAAATCAATGCTAGGGTCCCACGCCACTCAAAGAGATACAAACTAGCTAGCATTTAAAGGGTAAAGTGAGCAATGTGACTTAATGGGCCTAAGGCCCATTTCGAACTAGGCTTAAGTGATTTAATTAAATTGGTGAATTTGGGTTTATAATCTGATTAGGATTAGTAGTTGGATAAGATAAGTCTTATCCACTTGCGAATCCAGGTCTAAATATTAGATTTGGATCAAGAAACTCATTCCTAATTGGATTAGGAAGTTGATCCAAGGAAGGTTATAAATAAGGGGGCAAATTCTACAGAAAGATCACTTATTTTCTGCAATCTTTTTCTCCCTCTGCTCTTGCTGCCCTACCTAGTTTGATCTCCACCTCTTAGATTGATTAAGAACTATTCTTGATATTGTTTCTTGGTGAATAAACAATCTGAAGTCATGCTCACACAACCCTACATGATTCTTGCTGAAGAATCACAGGTTCTTGCTGAAGAACCCTTCTTGCTGATCCTGCCTCAACATTCACTATGTCATCTTCAGTGGACGTGGATTTGGTAACCTCTTTGGCCGTGAAAACCTACATTGGGAGTTACTGCTATTCCATTTCAGGTACATCCCTACTTGATTTCTTTTGGTTTCAGATTTGGTCTGGTTTGTTTCAAGAATGAACCTTGAAAAATGCAATTTTCTAAATCAGGGAATAGGATTCCCAGAAGAGAGAAAGAAATTTTCTAAAATTTTGCCTAGCCACCCTACATGATTCGGCCATCCATATGATGGATCTCCCTTCCCTTCATTGGTATCAAAGCCAGTTCAAGTCTTGAACCAAATTTAGACCAGATCTGGATTTGTGCTAATGGAGTAGAAGGTGTTCTACCCAATTTGTGCAATTTGTATTTTTATTGGGAATTGGTTCCCAGTATTGGGAATATGATCTAAAAGATAAATTCTTTTTATTTTGTTATATCTGTGGAATTGTTCTATAGATTCTTCTTGAATTTTGGGCTATGCTTGTGGTGGAGATTGAAATCTTTTTGGAGCCAAATGTTGTGCACCCTATTTATTTTATTCTATTCAATTTGGTTTGTAAATATTTTTTTTATTGTAGACAAATTGTATAGGAATTGATATGATGTAATAATAGAAAAATTAGGGTTTTCTATTTGTTTACATCCGAGGAAATGTTGAAGCATGTGGAGGAGAAGAAGACTTTTCGTAGATACAAGATCTGCTATCTGCGATTTGTAGAAATCAATTATGCTTTCTGCAATTAATTTGTTTCTCGCAAGTTTATAGATTATCCAAGACTATCACACGACAACCCTCTGATTTTGTTTCTTGCTGATCTTCATTGTCTTGCTCAATTTCTTTATTTTTCAGATCATTATCTTGAATTGGATCTTGCAATAGACACCAAACCCTAGGCCGATTTAACCCAGATTGGACCAAACTGGTTGGACCAAATCTATGATTCAATAGGGACTGTTTGCAGCCCTAAATTTTGATTATGGGCTAGGGGTTTGATGGCCTATTGCAAGATGCAATTCAGCCCACCCTGTAAAAACCCAGTTTTATTAAGTTAAAACTGCACCAATCCTAATTTAGCATAAATGCTATATGGGCCGAATAGCTTTTAGTAGTTTAGCCCATATACCTACATAATGTTATAGGCTTTAATGGGCTAATACTGATTTAACCTAATTAATTTAGTGTTTTATAGATGATTTAATTGATTGGATCAATTATGTGATTATTTCATCCATGTGATGTATGATGTGTGATGTGCTACATACATGGGCCATAAGCACTTAGCCCATGTTAAATCGATGGTCGCTCTTTTGCACACCATGGCTGAATCAATAGTCGCTTTTTGCACTTAGCCCAAGAGGAACCATGCGGGACCCTAACCTGTTTAGGGCCCATCTGAATATGACTTTAAGAAAGTCAGTAAGAGCCACTTTGGTTTGACCCAAATAAGAATTAGGGTGTAATTACTTGGACCCTCCAGCAAAATATAAGTGCATGTGATAGGGAGATTCATATGATGAACTCTCTAAAGGCATTCCATCATTAGCATGAAAACGGGCTTATTAGTAACGTGGAGTTGCATCGTAAAATTAGGCTATCCATTTGCTGGTGAATTTGTTGGAATGTTTCATAAGATGATAGGGGCATCATAGACCGATGTGGGAGGGGCCTATCCTAAAAAGGATGACTCTCTCACGGTACTTTGGCATTCATGAATATGATGGGTAAGCACTTACTAGACCGAAAGGTTTAACCTAAAATGATAATGAACCTTGTCTGACTGAGGCCAAAGGGAAAATTCATAAGATGAGTGGATATGATCCTTCACAGAAGGTGGTGGGGTTATGTAGCTGAAATATTGGATCCATGCACTATATGTGATTTCCTATATTTTCAGAGGCATACACCGCATTCTCTGTCACTGAGATGGAAGGAAAATCTCAAAGATGAATAAATGGAAATGGAATATAGATTAAAATCCATTTTTATGTAGTTAACATGAATCAATTTAGGTTGTGGACTAATAATTTTCTTTGCCATTATCAGAAATGGCAAACAGACAGTTCGTGGGATCCATGTGAGTAGGACAACAACATTGTACCTTGCAACCGAGGGAGAGGTCCTCTCTTGTTGGGCAGTGTTTGATCATTAAGATCTAAGAGGTTAAGTATAAGACCATTGAGGGTTATACTTGATGGACTAATCTTGCATCTGCCCGCAGTCCTTGGGCCTTCACAAGATGGCTGGACCCAATGACCATTTAGTGTAAATGTTGGGCTCATTGAGAGCCCATACTGATGGACTCAGGGGTTCACAGTGTTTTGCAGTCAATCCGGTCAAGCATTGTAACAAAGGTTGGGCTAAACCCATGTGACTGATGTGTAGATCAATGCTAAGGTCCCATGCCATACAAATAGAGCTAAACTAGCCAGTATTTAAAGGGTAAAGTGAGTAGTGTGACTTAATGGGCCTAAGGCCCATTTCAAACTGGGCTTAAGTGAATTAATTAAATGAGCGAATTTGGGTTTATAATATGATTAGGATTAGCAGTTGGATAAGATAAGTCTTATCCACTTGAGAGTCCAGATCCAAATATTAGATTTGGATCAAGAAACTCATTCTTAATTGGATTAGGAAGCTGGCCAGGGAAGATTATAAATAAGGGGCCGAATTCTAAAGATCACTTCTTTACTGCAATCTTTTTCTCCCTCTGCTCTTGCTGCCCAACCTATTTCGATCTCCACCTCTTTGAGTGATCAACCATCTTGGCGAGCCTCAGATTGCACCACATGGCATCGACCAAATCAAATCTTGGCCACACATCACCAACTGCTTCCAACCACTCCAAGACAAGGTTAGATATAAAAAGGGGTGCTCATCTCATGGTAAGAACACTTACTTTTTTGCATTCAGAATCCAAAGAGAATCATTCTTGGCTATTAAGGACTAAGCTTTTAGCCCTCATCTCTAGCCTGGTCTGACTCCTCTTAAGCACTTGGCTAACTTAACAATCAGAGTATCCTCCCCTCCAACATACTCTTTTCCTGTTTACAGGTCAGACCTATCATCCTCGGACACCAGAAAAATCCCCTTATTGCCTTCAGCCTCATATTTGACAACAACATATCCAATTATGATTAGACTGAAAAGGATTAGTGAAGTGGCTAAACCCCAAAATAACCAATGAAGCTTTCTAGTTACAGCTACTATTTTTTTCATCACTTGGAAAATTTAGAAGGAGCAGAATCATCGAAAAATGGAGGACAAATATCTCAGCACCTCCATGGTAATTGGAAGAATTATAATTTGCAGGCTTTAAGAAATAAATACTCCCTCTCATTTCTCATTTCATGCAAAGAATCCTTGCTTCCTAACATAAGTTTCTAGAAATCTTGGGAGTAAAATAAATTAGCGTTAAACCCGAGATTGGTTTCTTTGGTGCCTCCTCGGCACTCGGGATTTTCTACTTACTTTTCCTACCCACTCTCTACCTGCCGTGAAGGCGGGGCCATCTTAAACTTCATACGGATGGTGCATCCAAAAGTAATGCCGAGAGAAGTGGAGACGGTTGTGTAAATTTGATGATTGTAACCTCTTCCTCCTTTTATGGTACGTGTTGGGTCAAAGCTCTCCTTGATGGTATCTAGCTTGCTTTTTCTTTGGGTATCCGTAAGCTAGAAGTGGTGTTTTATTCTCAGAGTTTATGCTTTATTATGAATAAATAAATTTACCTTCCTTGGACTCTCAGGTACAGGTGGCAAAGGATTGATTACTTTTCTAACACTATCGATTTCACCTGGCCTTTGATCACTCACTAAGAGAAGGTAACAGAGTGGTAGATAATTTGAAGAATATGGCTCGTCTAACCTAGTTGGATCAGGTTTTTGATAGTCAATCAATTACCTCTGGAAATTTAGGCTTCTCTCAACTTAGATGGTCTTGGCATTTTGTTTATAATTAGAGTTGGGCTTATTTTCTTTGTAAATGGATTTTTCAGGGGGTTAAGGTTTTTACGTCTCCCCTCATAGGTTTCTTTCTTTCCCCTCCACCGGGAGTAAAGGAACCCTATTTTATATTTTTCATTCTTTCCATTTTTACACTTTTTCTTAAGAATTTAAAGAAAACAAGTCTATTCAGAGAGAACTCAGACACCTTTTCTGCAGTATTCCCTTTCCTTTACTTTTCTTTGAACAAATTAAACATTATTTGCCAATTAGCTTAATTAGTCTTGTTATTTAAGACTATTTATAGCGCATAATTCTTCTCAGTTCTTCCATTCTTTATCTCCAGTTCTTAGCTTCTTGCTCAGTGTGGTTCCTTCATTCTTTCCCGTAGCTTTTGTTTGCTTTCGCCAACAAAGCTGAAGATCGATGGCTGACCGTGACACAATTCGAACTATCATTGGCATTATTGGTAACCATTTCTTACACACTCCCCCTCTTATTTTTTCTTATGGTTTTAATGTAAATGCAGTACTAAAAGTGTTTCGATTCATTTATCTTGTTGTTTAATTCTAGTCTTCTTTCTACTTATTTGCAGCAAATGTCATCGCCTTTGGTTTGTTTATCTCACCTACGTTTTACACAGGATATGGAAGAAAAAATCTGTGGAGGAATTCTCTCCGGTGCCATATTTAGTGACCACAATGAATTGTATGATGTGGATTTTCTATGGGATGCACAAGGAGCAAAGTGAGATAGATGATCTCAAAACAGAGGCCAACGGCGCTAATGGTGATGACCAGGGTGCTATGTGGATGTATAAAAGGCATTCCATAGAAAATCCACATCATACAATTCATTGTGGTCTCTAAATATGGCACCGGAGAGAATTCCTCCACAGGTCAGCCATCTATCTTCAGCTTCGTTGGCGAAAGCAAACAAAAAGCTAGGAGAAAGAATGAAGGAACCACACTGAGCAGAAGCTAAGAACTGGAGATAAAGAATGGAAGAAATAATGTCTTATTTGTTCAAAGAAAAGAAATTCATGAAGATTTGGCTTATCATCGTATGAGGTGGACCCAACAATGTTTTATTTGTTCAAAGAAAATAATGTTTTATTTGTTCAAAGAAAAGGAACCACACTATTGGTCTCAACGGTGGTGGACCCAACAATATAAAAAACTGGTAGAATTTTCACCATATTGACTAGTCCTTGCCTTGTTAGAACTTACTATACCCTATAACTAACAGTGACCATGAACAATGTAGAACCAAAATTGATCATTGGGTCACAGTTTGAACCGTACTTCACCATCTGGTTCAACCATTTGGCCCATCATATAAAAATGAAAAAATAAAAAAATATAAAAGGGTTTCATATTCGTTGTAAGCCATTGATTTTATGTCGCCAATTCTGTGTTTTTTGCAGATTTCATAAGAATTCCATTGAGAGTCTTGAGACAATAATATTTCAAATAAACTGAATTGAAAATTAATTCCATTTCCACATCGAGATTCAAATGCAGCAGCCTAATGTAATGTAATGACTGTGTATAACTATTGCTGCTCCGGTCTCTTCCTTGGCTCAGTCCTTAGTGGAGAAGTAATTGCAAGTTTGCAACTTGGGTCAGGTTAGGTTTGGTTAGGAATTTGTTGAACTTTCGGTGGGCCCAAGTTCAATAGTAAATCCAATGTAGTTGAAAATTTTCAAATCAGGAAACTCAATTTACAAATAAAAAACCGAGGATTGTAAAGATAACTTATGTGTTTAATTACTAATACTTAGATTAGTAGTGTCTCTCTTAATCTTAGTTTTTTACTTTGTTAATAACAAAATTATTCATAGTTAAACATCATAAGGGTGATGAAGCAAATGGCAGATGCCAAAAATAGTTTCACTTATTGCTTTATTTATTGAGGGTAAACTTATAAACAAAATATTTATGAGGACAATTAATTAATATACTAATAAATTAAATAATGTGACTTCTAATATACTAATTACTTCAATGTCAAAAATCATGACTTAGCAATTTTCCTCATTCTACTTTAATTTTTTTTGTTCAAATTAGAAAACTGTTCTTGGGAAGCGTAATCAGAAGTTTCATCAAACAAACCAGAAACTACTAGTCTCTAAATTTGTATATATATGTTTCCGATTTCCAATATAAGTGTATATTTGAGGAGCAATCACATGTGACCTATATCTCTTATGGAATTACTTGTATTTGACTATTTCTTCTGTTATTACACCTTTTCTTTTTCTTTTGAAGTTCCTATATTTTCTTCTTGCTTTGCACTTGAAATGGTACGTATATTTTCATAATGCTTCTTTGTTAGTATTTCGTCAGGTAAAAATTTAAAAGAATTGTTGGGTTAGTGGGTCACAGAGATTAATTAGTATAGGGATATCATGGTCAGATCGGGTTCGACCCCAAATATATTCTAACCCATACCCGATTAAAGAATGGGATACCAAACCCGATCAGACCCACCCACAAATAGTGTATATTCAATAAAGCTACATGTCAATTGGTCGGGTTCAGAATGAGATTAATTGTAACCGAAAGAACGATTAACCCAAACCCAATAGGATTAGGTCAATGTTCATTCCGCTGCATTCGAGATGTTGCAGTTGTTAGACAGTGTATGCCCTTAGCTCCAATCAGATTGATGTACTTGATGACATTTATTGTAAATGAATAAAAGTACATAATTGATTCATGTGTTTTTGTATGTTTCTGTGTAATACCCTTAAACTGGACACTTATGAGACTCGTGTTAGTTTAGAATCTTCATAGCCTTTGGATAGATCTGAGAGATTTATCCTACTAAGGCTGACACTGGTGTGCCGCCAAGTTGGTTGGGGTGGTTTGTCTCAACTGCTAGGTGAGACCTAAGGTGCATGTAGTGTGTGTTTTCTTGAAACCTTGAACTGGACCAAAATTCCAGTATTACCCTGTACCTTTGAGACAGATGGACAAAACTGGAATGTTACACCTGACCCCTAGACACGATTATGGTATTACACTAGGTGTCGGATTGGACTGTCTTTGATATGCCAATCAGTGAGATTCTTAGAGGGGGTCAAAACCTGGGTATGTTGGGACAGTCCGAGAATTCATTTGAGTGAATGATCATAGTGATAGGATCAGCACCTTTGTCGGACAAAGCAAATGATCGATGATGCATTCTCTTTGATGGAAATCTAAACTGTCAACAGTTGATTTTAAACGTTGAAATTTGTTTTTAGCAAAATATATTTATATAGAAATATACATATATATTATGGGTTCAAAATATTTGCAAAAGGTTTTAATTCCTAGGATTTATGTGAGTAGAGAGTGTAACACTGTTCTTTGCAACCGAGGGAGAGGTACTCTCTTGTCAAATAGTATTTGATTATTATGGGTTGAGATGTTAAGTGTAGGACCATTGAGGGTAATACTTGATGGGCTAATCTTTCATCTGCCCATAGTCCTTGGGTTTTCACAAGGTGGTTGGACCCAATGACCATTTAGTGTAAATGTTGGGCCCATTAAGAGCCCATGGTGATGGACTCAGGGGTTCACTGTCACGTACAATGAATTCGGCTAGGTCTTGTAACAAAGGTTAGGTTGAACCCATGTGGCTGATGTGTAGATTGATGTAAGGGTCCCATGCTATACAAAAAAAGCCAACTGGGCAGCAGGTTGAAGGTGAAAGTGAGCACATAGGATTAATGGGCCTAAAGCCCAATTTGAATTGGGCTTAAGTCAGTTAATTAAAAGGGGCTAGATCTGATTTATAATCTGATTAGGATTAGCTGAAGGATGAGATAAGTCTTGTCTATTTAAGAGTCTATATCTAAATATCAGATTTGGATCAACAAACTCTCTCCTAATTACATTAGGAGGCTGATCCAAAGAAGACTATAAATAGGGGGCAAATTCCTTAGTTTTACACAGCAATCTGCAGAATTCTCCCATTGTTCTTGCTATCCCTACCCAGTTTGATCTCCACATGTGAAACTGATCAAGAAGAGTTCTTGATATTGTTTCTTGGCCAAAGAAATAATCTAAAGTAATGCTCACCAACCCTTTACTCCATTCTTGCTGAAGAATTCGGTTTTTGGTGAAGAGCCATTCTGTTGATCCTGCTTCACTATGCATTGTGTCATTTTCAGTGGAAGCGGGTTTTGGTTTTCTCCTTGGGTGTGAACACCTTCATTGGGAGTTATTGCTACTTCGTATCAGGTATATCCCTCTAGTCCAATTTTGTTTCAAGATGACACTTGAAAATGCTGTTTTCTAAAATAGGGATTGCGACTCCCAGACGGGAGAGAAATTTTTGAAATTTTGCCCAACCTTCCTGCAGGGTTTGGTCATCCATATGATGGATTTCTCTTCCCTTCAACAGTTTGAATAAAATATAGGCATAGCGTGGAATATAGAAAAGTAACTTTTTTCTAGGGTTGGCTTGGTGTTATTTGTTTTTGTTTAATCTGCCTTCCCTTGTTTGGTGATAGTCATATAAAGGTGCTATTACAATTAAGAGCCTATTTCTCAATTAAAAAAAGCTTATAAGGAATTATTATTTCTTATGCCTTATTCTTTTTTGGGATTTTTGGACTGCACTCTACCTCATTAAAGCAAAATCACACAATCCTTACTAAAAAAATGCATGTTTAATCATCTAGTTTAAATAGTTAAGTTGAATGTATTGTAAAAAGAGAGAAAGAAGTTCAAAAGGCAAATTTTTCTCTTAGTTGTCACAACTTCCAATATAGAAGGGGAAAAACCAAACAAGTTCAAAAGATGGGTTTTGCTCTTAGTTGTCCAAACTTCCAACTTCCTAAATCATGCTTGCATACAAATTAATAGATTTAAGTAATTAGTTTAAATTAAAATTAATTTTGTATATAGACACAAAGTAAAGAGTAAAAAACTAAAGAAAACTCATTAAACACTTACCATCTTTTCTATGAGGTGGCTTTAATATGAGGAGCGTGGGCACCCACGTGGAGCACTACTAGCATCAAGAGCCTATATCAAATCAGAAACAGTGCTTTCTTTGAATGCAAAAGCATCAGAATTCATTAAGAGGATTCAAAAACATCAGAATTCATTAAGAATACAAGAAAAAGGTTGGAATCTCTGTTTTAATTGATGTATACAACTTTGAAGAGTGATTCTTTAACCATGTATGGAACTTTTTCTCAAAAATACACCACTAAAGAAAAGAAAAGGGGAACAAAATTCTTACATACAAGACTTGGCATATCCATGTTGAGTTGGATAAAATGATACATTACTTTTCACTACCACCACCACCACTAGATCAAGAGCCGGCATACCAATGAGATATTCACAAGATATTCCATTTCACTAAGAAAATTATATTGACAAGCTTTAAGATAACCATCTAATGTCATAAATTAAATTGAAGGAAAAAAGTTTTAGGTTTAGTTAAGAAAATAAAATAACAACAAAAACATTGTGCTGTAGTTAGAGCTAACCATTTATTATGAAAATGAGAAAATAACAAGGGCCATAGGCATGAAGGTACAAATCAAGAAGATTTCAAACCTATTTAATCATTTTCAGGAAAATGAAAGCTTGTTTTGATAAATTTCCCAAACAAATACCAAAGAAGATATCAAACCCAAGAAGTGAATAAGGAAATCACCAAAAAATTTCTGAAAAACATAAGTATGAAATCTTTATTTCTTTCATTCTCATTCAGGTGGATGCAGGGAGGAACAAAATGGATAACTATTTGTTTTTTTTTTTTGGGGGATTTCAATTACCTATAGGTTGAAGCTAGTGGAGCCAAGGGCTAGTGAATAGTTTGTAAGGTTTATCATTACCCTCATCAACTTGGTAGGAGACCTCTAAAACATTTCTGATAATCTGAATGGGATTCACAACATCTACAACTAGGGGTGACAATTTGGTCCAATCCAATCCAATCCAATGTGAGTCCTTTATAAATGAACCAGGTCCAATCCAATCCAATGAATATTTTGGACCATTTGGGATTGGTCCAATTTAATGTCTATGAAGGGTATGGGAGATCAATCATATGGATGGTCGAACCCTGTAAGAAGGTTGAGCAAAATTAAAAAATATTTCTTTACTCCCATCTGGGAATCATATTCCCAATTTAGAAAACTATATTTTCAAGGTTTGTTCTTGTAACCAAATCATACCAAATCCAAAACCAAGATTAGGGAGAGGTATATCTGATACAAAATCCATGCAAAAATGCTCCTCCCAACACAGGTGTTTACGCCCAAATAGTGTACCAAATCCTCCCTCCACTGAAGATGACACAACATAGGATAAGGTAGGATTAGCAGGTGATTCTTCACCAAGAACCTTTGATTCTTCACTAAGAATCAAATGGGGTAGTGAGCACAGCTTCAGAATTTTTTTCTTCTAGCAAGAAACAATATCAAGATTAAATCTTGATTAGTTCCAAATAATGGAGATCGAACAGGGTAGGGCGGCAAGAGTAGAGGGAGAAAACTCGAGACAGAAATAGTCAAGTTGTGTTCTTTTATTTACAGGTCTGCACTGCTCTTTATATAGCCTTAAAGAAATGATCTCCTAATCTGATTAGGAGTTTCTTGAACTAAATCTTTGTTGGGATCTGAACTCTTTAAGTGATAAGGATAATCCCTTATCTTATCTACAAATCAAGATCAACTATTCTTAATCAAATTAGGAGTTTCCTGATCCAAATCTCTATTTGGATCTAGACTCTTTAAGTGGATAATAATTATCCTCTTATCCTCATCTACTGATCCATACCCAGATTCAGCCCTATTTAATTAATCCAATTAACCCAGTTCAAAAAGGGCTTTAGGCCCATTAAGCTTTCAGACTCACTTCTTTTTAATGTTGGCTGGCTTGGTTCTCTTTGTATGGCATGGGACCCTATCATTGATATACACATCAGCCACATGGGTTTAACCTATCACCATGGGCACTTAACAGGCCCAACATTTACACTAAATGGTCCTTAGGTCCAGCCATCTTATGAAGGCCCAATGACTATGGGAAGATGCAAGATTAGCTTATCAGGTATAACCCTCAATGGTCTTACACTCAAAGGAGGACCTCTTCCTCAGCTACAAGGTATAGTATTGTGCTCTTTACTCACATGGATCTTGTGAATTAAAACCATTTGCAAATAATTTGAAAACATAATATATATGTATATCTTTATATGAATATATTTTGCAAAACCAAATTTCAAACACATTTGAAATCCATTGTCGGAAGTTTAGGTTTCCATCAAAGAGAGTGCATTTTCTCGATCATTCACTTAGCCCGACAAAGGGGCTGATCCTATTACTATGATCACCCATTCAGGTGAATTCTTGCACTGCCCCAACATACCTAGGTTTTGACCCCTAGTAAGGATCTCCCTGATTGGCATATCAAAGACATCCCAATCCGGCACCTAGTGCAGTACCATAATCGAGTCTAGGAGTTAGGTGTAAAATTCCAGTTTTCCCATCTTTCTTTAAGTTTTATGGTAATACTGGAATTTGGTCCGGTTCAAGGTTTCAAGAAAACCCACACTGCATGTACCTTAGGGCTCACCTTGGCAACTGAGACAAGCTACCCCAACCAACTTGGTGGCACATCAGTGTCAACCGTGGCAAGATAAATCTCCCTAGATCTATCCAATGGTTATGAAGATTCTAAACTAACACGAGTCTCATTTGTGTCCAGTTTAAGGGTATTACCCAGAAACACTGAAGGGATGAGAGATCCATCGTATGGATGGTTGAACCCCGCAGGAAGGTTAGGCGAAATTTCATAATTTTTCTCTCTCCCATCTGAGAATCGCATTCCCTATTTTAGAAAATTGCTTTTTAAGGATCAATCTTGAATCAAACCGAACCAGATCTGAAACCAAAAGGGATGAGAGAGATATGCCTGATATGGAGTAACAATAACTCCCAATGAAGGTGTTCACACCCAAGGAGAAAACCAAAAACTACTTCCACTAAAGATGACATAGTGAGAGGTGAAGCGGAATGAGCATGACGACTCTTTAGCAAGAATGGGGTAGAGGGTTGGTGAGTACGACTTCATATTGCTTCTTCTACCAAGAAGCAATATCAAGAAAAATTATTGATCACTCCCACAAGTAGAGATCGAACTGGGTAGGGGCTACAAGAACAGGGAAGAACTCTGCATATTGTTGTGTCTTGTCTGGTGTGTTTTGCATGTCTGCCCTGCTCTATTATTTATAGCCTTAAAGAGACAACCTCCTAATCTGATTAGGAGTTTCCTGATCCAAAACTTTACTTGGATCTAGACTCTTTAAGTGATAAGGATATTCCCTTATCTTATCTACAATTTAAAGATTAGCTTAATCCTAATTAAATTAGTAGTTTCCTAATCCAAATCTTTGTTTGGATCTAGACCCTTTAAGTGGATAAGACTTATCCTCTTATCCTTATCTACTGATCCAAACCCAGATTTGCCCCTATTTAATTAAAATCTAATTAACATAGTTCGAAATTGGGCTTTAGGCCCATTAAGTTTATGTGCTCACTTAACCTCTTAACTTGTTGCCTAGTTGGCTCTCATTGTATGGCGTGGGACCCAAACAATGATCTACACATCAGCCACATGGGTTCAGCCCAGCCTTTGTTACAAGGCCTGGCCAAATTCACTATAGGAGACAATGAACCTATGCATCCATCACCATGGGCTCTTATTGGGCCCAACATTTACACCAAATGGTCTTTGTGTCCAGCCAACTTATGAAAACACAAGGACTATGGGCAGATGCAAGATTAGCCCATTAAGTATTACCCTCAATGGTTTTACAATTAACCACTTAGCCCATAATGATCAACCACTGCCAGACAAGAGAGGACCTCTCCCTCGGCTGCAAGAAACAGTGCTTCACTCTACTCACATGGATCTCGAGAATTAAAACCTTTTGCAAACATTTTAAAACTATAATATATATATAAATATATATATATATATATGTATCTTTATATAAATATATTTGTAAAACAAATTTCAACGGTTGAAATCAACTGCCGACAGTTTTAGGTTTCCATCAGAGAGAGTGCATCATTGATCATTCACTTTGTCCGACAAAGGGGTTGATCCTGTCACTATGATCACCCACTCAGATGATTTCTCGAACTGTCCCAACATACCCAGGTTTTGACCCCCTCTAAAAATCTCATTGATTGGCATATCAAAGACAGCCCAATCCGACACCTAGTGCAATACCATAATTGAGTCACAGTTTTAGGTTTCCATTAGAGATAGTGCATCCTCGATCATTCACTTTGTCCGACAAAGGGGCTGATCCTGTCACTATGATCACCCACTCAGATGATTTCTCGAACTGTCCCAACATACCCAGGTTTTGACCCCCTCTAAGGATCTCACTGATTGGCATATCAAAGAAGCCCAATCTGACACCTAGTGCAGTACCATAATCGAGTCAAGGGGTCAAGGGTAACATTCTAGTTTTGCCCATCTATCTCCAAAGTCCAAGGTAATACTGGAATTTTGGTCCGGTTCAGGGTTTCAAGAAAATCCACGCTGCATGTACCTCAAGTCTCACTTTGGCAGTTGCGACAAGCCACCCCAACCAACTTGGTGGTACACCACTGTCAGCACTGGCAGGATAAATCTCCCCAGATCTATCCAGTGACTGTGAAGATTCTAAATTAACACGAGTCTCATTAAGTGTCCAGTTTAAGGGTATTAGATAGAAACACACCACAATGACATGAATTAATTATGTACTTTATTCATTTACAATAAATGTCAAAAGATACATCAATCTGATTGGAGCTAAGGGCATAACTATCTAACAGCTCTCACTTGCACTTAGGTCCAATCGGGTACAAGCCATAGTCCCAGAATTTCCATGTGTTTTTCAAACACTTTCCGTGTCATGGCTTAGTCAATGGGTTTTCAACATTCTCCACTGATGCTACCTTTTTAACATCAATCTCCCGTAGATCCAGTGTTATCACACAACAGTGGAATGGGTGATGCACTGAATTCCAAATTCCAGAATGAACACCTTCATTCATTAGGTAGCCTCAGTTATGACAATGTGTTCGGCTTGGGTTATGGACTGTTATTCTTATTTCTTAGAACCTCATCGTGAAGATGTAACTAGATGTAGACATTTCACCATCTGGATTTAACTGATAGTCAGTATCACTATACCCTTGGATTTGTAGTGATTGGCAGTCGATATCTGTAGCTACACATAAATTTCTTTAGTAAGATTTCCATTCAGGAACGTGGTTTTGACATCCATTTGCCAAATCTTGTAGTCATGGTATGCTACTACAACTACCAGGGTCCTAATGGATTTAAGCATGGCTATAGGCAAAAATGTTTCCTCATAGTCGATTCCCTCTTTCTGAGTGTACCATTTTACCACAAGACGAGCCTTGTAGGTCTTAACCTTACCATCGAGGCCCTTCTTCCTCTTGTAGATCCATTTGCATCCAATTGCTTTCACCCCAGGGGGCGGATCTACTAGAGTCCAAACTCCATTGGTCTCCATTGAATCCATCTCATCTCCCATGGCATCTACCCACTTCAAGGAATATATGTCCAACATAGCTTCCGCATAAGTCATGGGATCTTCTTCACTGGTCATGGCTTCCACTAAGTAACTTTCTTGGTGATATCCGTAATGAACTAGAGGCCTAGATACTCGGGTAGATCTCCTAAGTTGGTTTTAACTAAAGCTTTTGGGACATCTCCCACTATCACTGAGCTCTCCTCACCAAGAACAACTTATTGACGATGATTGTTCACTATGTAATCTTCCTCCAAGAAATAGGCATTTTGACTATAGAACACTTTTTGTTCTCCTAGGTCAAAGAATAAATACCCTACAGAGCCTTTGGGTTAACCTACAAATAGGCAATGACTGGTTTTAGATTCCAATTTGTCAGCACTTGTTCTTTTAACATGTGTTGGACAACCCCAAATCTTCAAGTGTCTCACACTTGGTTTCTTGCTGGTCCAAAGCTCATAGAGAGTCTTTGGAATGGATTTGGTTGGAACCCAATTCAGCACGTATATCACAGTCTCTAATGTGAACCCCCAAAAGGATGTAAGTAATTTCGAGGGCACAAGAAGTGATTGGACAATATCCAATAGTCTGGTTCCTCCTCTTTGATACACCTTTTGACTGTGGTGTAGTAGGAGGATCCAGTTGTGATACTATCCCATTTTCCTTTAAGTAGTCTCTGAATTCGTCAAAGAGACATTTGTCTCCTTGATCTGATCAAAGAGTTTTAATGTGTCTCCTTAACTGTTCCTCGACCTCTTGTATGAACTCTTTGAACTTTTCAATGGATTCAAACTTGTGACTCGTTAGTTACACATAACCATACCGTGAATGATCATTGGTAAATGTTATGAAATAAACATGCTGGTTACATGTCTTAACATTCATGGGACCACATACATAAGTATGTATAAGGTCAAACGTGCCTATTGATCTTCCTGGCTTACTGGTGAATGGTCATTTCATCATCTTACCTTGAAGGCAAGTTCACAGGTTGGAGGATCTTCTACAGTTAGAAAATCCAAAGGACCATCCTTTACCAACCTTGTGATATGATCTATGTTAATGTGGCTTAGTCAGTAATGCCACAAGCACGTGGGATTAACTGTATCACAAGTTCTTTTCCTGGGGATATTACCTGACTTAGTTTCAATTATGTTTGTTTCTAGAGAAGGATGGAGAACATACAGACCATTCTCAAATTCTCCATATGAGAGGAATTTATTATTCCTTTTGATAGTAATCACGTTACTGAAAAGAATAGAATAACCATCCACACATAGTTTTGAAACAGAAATCAAATTTCTTCTCATATATAATTCTACAATTCCTATGGTTGTAGCTACAACACTTGCAAAAGTCCCCAAGTAAAAAATCACTTTTCCATCACTCAATCTTCTACTTGTCCTAAACCCCTACATTGTATTACATGCATGAGTAGAAGCCCTGGAGTCAATACACCAGGAAGCAAAAGTGACTAACATATTATTCTCTATGACAAAGGTTTCGAAAATACCTTGTTTCTCGATCTCCAAATGAAGGGATTAGAGATCTATCATATGGATGGCCGAACCCTACAAGTAGGTTGAACAAAATTTAAAAAATTTCCTCTCCCCTAGATCTGAAACCAGAATAGGAGAGGGATATACCAGATACAGAGAAGCAATATCTCCCAATGGAGGTGTTGAAGCCCAAGGTAGGATCCAAAGACTGCTCCCACTGAAGATGGCGCGGAGTAGGATGGAGTGGAATCAGCAATGTTCTTCCAAAAGAACCGAACCCTTCACAAGAATTTGCTGGAGGCAGTGAGTACACCTTCAGATCAGCCTTTCTCCAAAGACTGATATCAAGATTCAGTCTCGATCACCCCTGCTAGAAACAGGAAATTGAACTGGTAGTAATGGCGGCGGCAAGGAGAAAATAGCTCAGTCTCACTGGGTGTTGTGTTCGCTCTCTAAATTTTGACCATGATTGATCTTCTATAGCTGCTGCTCTCTTCTACTTTTATAACATTAAAGGGATCAGCTCCTAATCCCATTAGGAGATGCTGATCCAAATCATATTTGGATCTGAATTCCCCTTAAGAGATAAGGATAGATCCTTATCTTATCTACAGATTTGATCAGCCCTCTCCTAATCTGATTAGGAGGTTTCCATATCTGATTCTGTATTCAGATTTGGACTCTCTAAGTGGATAGGGTAAGACCCTATCCTATATGCTAATCTAATCTCAGATTCACCCCTTCTTTAACTGATCAAATCAGCCTAGTTCAAAATGGGCTTTAGGCCCATTAAAGTATGTGCTCACTTGGCCGTCCAAATTGTTTCCCAGTTGGGCTTCCTTGTATGGCATGGGACCCAATCATTGATCTACACATCAACCACAAGTGTTTGGCCCAGCCTTTGTTACAAGGCCAAGCCAAATTCACTAAAAAGCCAAGTGAACCCCCTGAGTCCATCCCATGGACTCTATGGGCCCAACACTTACACTAGGTGGTCCCTGGGCCAAGCCACCTTGTAACACCTAGGGACTGTGGGCAGATGCAAGACTAGACCATTAGGTATTACCCTCAATAGTCTTACACTTAACCTCTCAGCCCAAAATGATCAAACACTACCCGACAAGAGAAGACCTCTCCCTCGGCTGCAGGGAATAGTGCTGCACTCTCTACTCACATGGATCCTGGGAATTAAAACCTTTTGCAAACAATTTGAAACCGTAACATATATATGTTGGACAGTATTGTATGCCCTTAGCTTCAATCAGAATGATGTACATTATGAGTTTATTGTAAATGAATAAAAGTACATATTTGATTTTTGTTCCCTTGGTATGTTTCCGTGTAATACCCTTAAATTGGACACTTAATGAGACTCGTGTTAGTATAGAATGTTCACAGCCAGTGGGTCGGTCTGGGGAGACCTATCCTAATAAGGCTAACACTGATGTGCCACCAAGTCGGTTGGGGTGGCCTGCCTCAGCTGCCAGGTGAGACCCTAGGCACATACAGTGTAGGATCAATTAAATCTTTGAACTAGACCAGATTTCTAGTATTGCCCTAGACCTTGGAGATTAATGGGCAAAACTGGAAATTTAAACCCAACCCCTAGACTCGATTATGATACTACACTAGGTGTCGGATTGGGTTGTCTTTGATGTACCAATCAGTGAGATCCTTAGCGGGGGTCAAAACCTGGGTACGTTGGGGCAGTCTGAGAATTCACTTGAGTGGATGATCATAGTGACAGGATCAGCCCCTTTGTTGGACAAAGGTAATGATCGAGGATGCACTCTCACTGATGAAAACCAAGACTGCCGGCAACCGATTTCAATCGTTGAGATTTGTTTTTGCAAAATATATTTTATATGAGATATAAGAGTATATATATGTTATGGTTTCAAAATATTTGCAAAAGGTTTTAATTGTCGTGATCCATATAGGCAGAGGGTGCAACACTGTTCCTTGCAGCCAAGGGAGAGGTCCTCTCTTGTCAGGCAGTGTTTGATCATTATGGGCTGAGAGGTTGAGTGTAAGACCATTGAGGGCAATACCTGATGGGCTAATCTTGCATCTACCCACAATCCCTGGGTGTTACAAGGTGGCTTGGCCTAGGGACCACTTAGGGTAAGTGTTGGGCCCATAGAGCCCATGTGATGGGTTTTAGGGGGTACACTGTCCATAGCAATGTATTCGGATAGGCCTTGTAACAAAGGCTCAACCGAACCCATGTGGCTGATGTGTAGATCAATGTTTGGGTCCCACGCCATACAAGAAAGCCCAATTGGGCAACAGTTTGGAAGGCTCAGTGAGCACACAACATTAATGGGCCTGAAGCCTATTTCGAATTGGGCTGATTTGATTAGTTTAAATGAGGGGCGGATCTGGGATTAAACCAGTTGATAGGATTGAGCCTTGACCCTATCCACTCAGAGAGTCCAAAATCTAAATAAGATTTAGATCTAGGAGCCTCTTAATAGGATTAGGAGAGGACTGATCTAATCTACAGATAAGATAACGGTTTATCCTCATCACCTAAAGGGAAGCCTGATCCAAATGTGATAGGAATCAGCAACTCCTAATTGGATTAGGAGCTGATCCTTTAGGGTTACAAGAAAAGAAGGGGCGGCAACCTTTAGACATACAAAACAATACACCAAGATCTCTAGTCTTTAGAGCTGAAATCACAGAAGAAAGATTTATGCAATCTCTGTGAAATACTTTCTTCCGTCTCCTTCCTACTCGTGCCAGACCTCCAATTCGATCTCAAACTTTGTAGGAGAAATCAAGATTCGATCATGACATCAGTCCTTCGTGAAAGGACTGTTGGAAGTAGTGCACATGTGCCATCCAGCTATTCTTACGAAGGATCAGGTTCTTGGAGAACGCAGCTGATTCTTCTCCATCCTGCACTGTGCCATCTTTAGTGGGAGCAGTGTTTGGATCCTTCCTTGGGTGTGAATACCTCCATTGGGAGATATTACTTCTCCATATTAGGTATAATTCTCTCCTACTGTTTTTATTTAGATTTGGTTCAGTTTACGGTTCAAGATTGATCATTGCAAATATGATTTTCTAAATAGGGAATTCGATTCACAGTTGAAAGGGAGAGAAAATTTTTTGAAATTTGCCCACCTTATTCCGTAAGATTTTGGTGTCCATATGATGGATCTCTCTTCCCTTCAATGGTATCAGAGCCAGGTTCAAATCTTGAACCAATTCTTTTCAGATCTGAACCTACGCAAATGGGCAGAAGGAGTTCTACCCAATTTGTGTAGATAAGGGAAATTGTTCCCAAAATTATGGGCAAATAATCTGAAATTATTTTTACATAAATCTGATTATTGTTTAGAATTGTTCTTTATGATTTTCTTGATTTATGGGCTGTTCATACAAGAGGAGATCGAATTCTTGATTTGTGTAGGGAACCTGTGATTTTACAGTTTATGGATTATTTATTATTTTTTTTTACATTTGGTCTATAAAATATATATTTTTTTTATTTTTTAGACTAAATGTATAGGTATTTGATTTGATGTAATATTAATAGAAATTAGGATTTCTATTTATTTTATTTTTGGATCGAAGAAGGCGGTGCAAAGAAGGAGATTTCACAGATGGTAGAACTGCAATCTACGATTTGTAGTTTATGAAACTGCAAACTATGGTCTAACCTCTATTTTGCAGGAAGGATTGTGCGAGCAGCCCAATTTGACTGATTCTTGATTATCTTTTATCAATATTTTATTTTAGATTATTTTCTTGAATTAAAGATTTAATTAAAGATCAAACCCTAGACCCATTCGAACCAAGATTGGTTCAAATTGTTTGGACCGAATATAGGGTTCGATCAAGGCTGAAAGTCAGCCCTATTTTTTTCCAAAATGGGCTTGAGGATTAATGATTAATTAAATGCTTAATTTGGCCCAACCTGTAAAGGCCCAGTTTTAAGTTGTTAAAACTGCTAAAAGCCCATTCTATGCATAAAGCTATATGGGCCGAACCCATCAACCCTAATTTGGCCCATATACCTGGATAATATTAATGGTTAGTATTATGGATTGAAAAATGGGCTCCAAATGGGCTTTACAGATAATTAATTGATTGGATCAATTTATCCTTGCATCTTATGTATGGATGTGTGATGTGCTTCGTACATAGGCCATAAGTGCTTGGCCCATACTGAATCGATAGTGGCTCTTATGCACACTATGGCTGAATGCACATCATTGCCATGGTGTCCCTTTTGGTCATTGGATGACCTCCCTCAATGGTGGGCCCCACACCTCATGGAGAGGTTACGTGTGGGACCATTGCCGATTTGGGCCCACCGAAATCTGGCTTTATAAAAGTCAGTGGGAGCCACTTTGGTTTGACCTAGATTAACTAGGGTGTAATTTTCTGTTCCCTCCAGCTAATATGAGCGCATGTGATTGGGAGATTCATATGATGAACTTTGTAAAGGCCTTCTATCAATAGCATGAGGATGGGCCCTTCAGTAATGAGGAAACACATCAGAAAATGGGTTATCCATTTGTTGTTGGGCTTGTCTAAGTGTTTCATAAGATAATAGGGGCATCATAGACCGATGTGGGAGGGGCTTCACCAGAAAATGGGAACTCTCTCACGGTACCTTGGTGTTCACGAATATGATGGGTAAGCACTCACTGGATAAAAAGGTTTACCTAAAAACGGCTCTGAACCTTGTTTGACAGAGGCCAAAGGGAAAACTCATATGATGAGTGAATATGATCCTTCACAGAAAGGTGGTGGGGTTATGTAGCTGAAACAATTGGCTCCATGCACCCTATGTGATTTCCCACAATTTCAGAAACAACTCGCAGTCTCCGTCACTGAGAAGGGGGGAGGAAAATCCCAGAGATGAATAAATGGGAATGGAACGTAGATTAAAATCCATATCTATGCAATAAACATGAATCAAATTAGGTTGTGAACTGATGTTTGCTCTTTTATCAGAAAATGACAAACGAACAATTTGCAAAGCTGCTTGATGACAACAAGTTGAAAGTGAAGGGATAGGAAATCCATCATATGGATGCTCAAGATTGCGGAATAAAGGGGGGCGAATTTCAAAAAATTTTTCTTTTCCTTCAACTGGGAATCGAATTCCCTATTTAGAAAATCAAATTTTCAAGGATCATTCTTGAACCATAAACTGGACCAGATCTGAACCAAAAGGAGGAGAGAGAGATAATACCTGATACTGAGAAATAATATCTCTCAATGGAGGTGCTCACACCCAAGTTAGAAACCAAAAACTGCTCCCACTAAAGATGGCGCAGTTCAGGGTGGAGCAGAATCAGAAGTGTCCTTCCTAAGAACTTGATTCTTCCTAAGAATCACTTGGACGGCTTGTGAATACAACTCCTACCAATCTTTTCTGCAAAAGATTGGAATCAAGATCCAATCTTGATTTCTCCCAGGCAATGGAGATCGAACTGCTATAGGCGGCGGCTGTAGGAAGGAGGCGGCTAGAAAGAATTTGCAGGGTGCAGAATTCTCTCCTCTGTGATCTCAGCTCTGAAGACAAGACTTGAGTCTGTTGGATGTTTTTTGTCTAAAGGCTGCCACCCCCTCTTCCTTTTATAGACTTAAAGGGATCAGCTCCTAATCCCATTAGGAGTTGCTAACCCAAATCATATCTGGATTAGAAGTCCCTTTAAGATAAGGGATAATCCTTATCTTATCTGTAGATTAGATCAGCCAGCTCCTAATCTAATTAGGAAGTTTCCAAATCTAACTCTCATTTAGATCCTGGACTCTCTGAGTGGATAGGGTGTGGGCCCAATCCTATCAGCTGATCTTATCTCAGAATTCGCCCCTTAAAGACTAATCAAATTAGTCCAGTTCGAAATGGGCTTAAGGCCCATTTAGTGTTATGTATTCATTAAGGCTTCCAAACTAATGCCCAGTGGGAACCAAACATTGATCTACACATCAGCCACATGGGTTCAGCCCAGCCTTTGTTGCAAGGCCTGGCTGAATACACTGTTATGGACAGTGCACCCCCTGAAACCCATTAGATGGGCTCTATGGGCCCAACACTTACCCTAAGTGGTCCCTGGGCCAAGCCACCTTGTAACACCCAGGGACTGTGGGCAGATGCAAGATTAGCCCATCAGCTATTATTCTCAATGGCCTTACACTTAACCTCTCAGCCCATAATGATCATACACTGCCCGACAAGAGAGGACCTCTCCTTCGGCTGCAAGGAACAGAGTTGCACTCTCTCATTTATGGATCCCGGGAATTAAAACCTATTTGCAAACATTTCGAAACCATAATATATATACTTTTATATCTCATATAAAATATATTTTGCAAAACAAATCTCAATGATTGAAATCGGATGCCAGCAGTCTTGTTTCCATTAGTGAGAGTGCATCCCCGATCATTACCTTTGTCCGAAAAATGGTCTGATCCTGTCACTTTGATCACCCACTCAGATAAATTCTCAGACTATCCCAACATACCCAAGTTTTGACCCCCGCTAAGGATCTCACTGATTGGTACATCAAAGACAGTCGAATCCAACATCTAGTGCAGTATCATAGTCGAGTCTAGGGGTCGGGTGTAACTTTCTAGTTTTGCCCATCAATCTCCAAGGTCCAGGGCAATACTGGAATTCTGGTCCAGTTCAAAGATTCAATTAATCCCACATTGTGTGTGCCTAGGGTCTCACCCTGGTAGCTGAGACAAGCCACCCCAACCGATTTGGTGGCACCACAGTGTCAGCCTTGTTAGGATAGGTCTCCCCAGACCGACCCATTAGCTGTGAACATTCTAAACTAACACGAGTCTCATTAAGTGTCCAGTTTAAGGGTATTACACAAAAACATACCAAGGGAACATGAATCAAATATGCACTTTTATTCATTTAAAATAAACTCATAAAGTACATCATTTTGATTGAAGCTAAGGGCATACAAAACTGTCCAATCAGGTACTAGCCAGAGTCCCATGCTTTCCACGTGTTTCTCAAACACTTTCTGTGATAGTGGCTTTGTCAATGGGTCTGCTACATTTTCCGCTGACGCTACCTTCTGAATCAGAACGTCCCCTCTACCAACAATCTCCCTCAGTACATGGTACTTCCTCTCGATGTGCTTCGACTTCGAGTAGGCTCGTGGCTCCTTAGCCTGAGCAATAGTTCCATTGTTGTCACACAACAATGGGATGGGTGATGTGTTGGATGGAACTACTCCCAACTCGTGAATGAACTTTTTCATCCACATGGCTTCTTTGGCAGCCTCACTTGTGGCAATGTACTCGGCCTCGGTCGTGGAGTCTGCAGTGGACCCCTGTTTACTGCTTTTCCAGCAAACAACCATCGATCCTATCGTGAAAACATATCCAAATTATCATTTGGATCCGACTGGAAATCGGCATCTGTATACCCTTGGATCTATAGTGAGCTACCATCGAATACTAGACAAAACTTTTTTGTCCTTCGAAGTTACTTAAGTATGTTTTTCACAGCAGTCCAATGCTCCTACCCTGGGTTGGCCTGAAATCTGCTTACTACACTCACTGCCTGAGCAATGTCAGGGTGAGTGCATAGCATGGCATACATGATGCTCCCTATGGCAGAAGCATAGGGAACGTCCTTCATGCCATCAATCTCCTAAGAAGTCTTGGGAGACATTTTCTTGGAGAGAGTGACTCCGTGCCTGAAAGGAAAGTTTCCTTTCTTGGAGTTTTCCGTGCTGTATCTTTTGACTATGATGTCAATGTAGGCAGATTGGGATAATCCTATTATCCGCTTCGATCTATCTCTATAGAGTCGAAGACCCAGTACATAGGAGGCCTCTCCAAGATCTTTCATGGAGAATTGCTGTGAAAGCCATATTTTCACGGTAGTCAACATTCCTACATCATTCCCAATAAGTAGAATGTCATCTACATACAGAACCAAGAATGTAACCTTATCTCCACTGTATTTCCTGTAAAAACAGGGTTCATCCAGATTCTGCTCGAAGTCAAATGATTTGACGGTAGAGTCAAAACGGATGTTCCAACTTCTAGAAACTTGCTTAAGTCCATAAATGGATCTATTAAGTTTACATACCATGTTTTCCTGACCCGCAGCTATGAAGCCTTGCGGTTACTGCATATAGATATCTTCAGTAAGATCTCCATTCAGGAATGCAGTTTTGACATCCATTTGCCAAATCTCATAATCATGGTATGCTGCTACAACTAGCAGGATCCTAATGGATTTAAGCATGGCCACAGGCAAAAAGGTTTCCTCATAATCGATGCCCTCTTTCTGAGTGTACCCTTTTGCCACCAGACGAGCTTTGAAGGTCTCAACCTTACCATCGGGGCCCTTCTTCCTCTTGTAAATCCATTTGCAACCAATTACTTTTACCCCGGAGGGCGGATCTACTAGAGTCCAGACTCCATTGGTCTCCATTGAGTCCATCTTTGCTCTAATGGATTCCACCCACTTCTGGGAATCTATGTCCAACATAGCTTCCGCGTAAGTCACGGGATCCTCCTCACTAGTCAAGGTTTCCACCAGGTAATATCTTGGTCATAACCATAACGGACTGGTGGCCTGGATACCCGAGTGGATCTTCTAGGTTGTTCATTACCTGGAACTTGTGGGACATCTCCCACTGATCCTGAGCTCTCCTCATCAAGAACAATTTCCTGACGATGGGTGTCCAGGATATAATCGGTCTCCAAGAATTGGGCATTTCGACTGCAGAACACTTTCTGCTCACTTGGGTCATAGAAAACGTAACCTACAGAGCCTTTTGGGTAGCCTACAAATAGGCAACGGCTGGTCTTGGATTCCAACTTGTCTGCACTTGTTCTTTTAATGTGTGCTGGACAACCCCAAATCTTCAATTGTCTGACACTTGGTTTCTTTCCGGTCCAAAGTTCATATGGAGTGTTCAGAACCAATTTGGTTGGAACCCGATTGAGCACGTAAATCGCAGTCTCTAATGCATAACCCCAAAAGGATGTGGGTAACACTGAGTGTATGAGAAGTGACCGGACCATATCCAATAAGGTCCTATTCCTCCTCTCTGAAACACCATTAAGTTGTGGTGTAGCAGGAGGAGCTAATTGTGATACAATCCCATTGTCCTTTAAGTAGTCCCTGAACTCGTCAGAGAGATACTCACCACCTCAATTAGATCGAAGGGCTTTAATTTCTCTCCCCAGCTAATTCTCGACCTCTTGTCTAAACTCTTTGAACTTTTCAAAGGATTCAGACTTGTGTCTCATTAGGTACACGTAACCATATCGTGAGAAATAACCTGTGAAGGTGATGAAATACACGTGTTGATTCCATGTCCTAACACTTAGGGGACCATATACATCAGTATGTATTAGGTCAAGTGTGCCTGTACATCTTTCAGGTTTACCGTTAAATGGCCATCTCGTCATCTTGCCTTGCAGGCAAGGCTCACAAGTGGAAAGATCTTCTATAGTTAGAAAATCCAAAGGACCATCCTTTACCAACCTTGTGATTCGGTCAACACTGATGTGGCCAAGTCGGTAATGCCACAGACACGTGGGATTAATTGTATCACAGGCTCTCTTCTTGGGGATTTCAGTCGACGTAGTTTCGGTTATGTTAGTTTCTAGAGAAGGATGTAGAACATAGAGACCGTTCTCCAGTTTCCCGTATGCGATGAATTTGTTGTTTCTTTTAATAGTACTCGTATTACTAAAGAAGACAGAATAGCCATCTGCACACAGTTTTTCAACAGAAATCAAATTTCTTCTTAAGTTTTGTACATAAAGACAATCTTTGAGTACAATTTTTCCTTCTGTAAAAATTAACTCCACGGTTCCTATTGCTGCGGCTGCAACAGTTGTAGTCGTCCCCAAGTAGAGAGTGACTTCTCCTTCACTCAGTCTTCTGCTTACCTTGAACCCCTGCAGTGAGTTACATGCATGAGTTGAAGCCCCGAAGTCAATACACCCGGACGCAAAAGCTACAATACATTGGTTTCTATAACACAAGTTTCGAAATTAACTTTCTTGGATTTCAGGTAGGCAAGACAATTCCGTTTCCAATGGATGGTCTTCTTGCAAAAGTGACAGGCATCCGATGCTTTGTCTTTCATCTGCCTTTTGCCCTTGGTGGCTTTCTTCTGAGACTTCTTTGCCTTCCTCTTTCTCTTGCCCGTTTTGCTAGTTTCAACAAGCATAGCTACAGGCTCATCCTTTTTAATCAGTTCTTCAGCTCTTTGCAACATATTGCTGAGCTCTTGCAAGCTGACATTCAGCTTGTTCATGTTATAGTTCATGATGAACAGATTAAAGGAAGGAGGCAAAGAATTAATGATAGCGTCTATCTGGGTTGTGAGGTCCAGCCCGGATCCAAGAGCCTCCAGTTCGTTGATGTAACCCATCATCCGAAGACAATGGTCGTGAACTTGTTGGCCCTTGGACATTTGAGTGATCATGAACTGCTTCAAGACCTTTTGCCGAGTAGAACGATTATGCTCTTCGTACATCATCCTCAGGCTGTCCAATATGTCCTTGGCAAGTTTGATCTGATCGAACCGCCTTTGTATTGGATAGTCCAAGGAGGCGATGATGTAACACCGGGCTACGGAGTTTTTCTCCTCCCACTCCTGATAGTCTCTCTTTCGGGCCTCAGAAGCCCTATCTCTCGGGTGCTCCGGGGCAGGATTCTTTGCCACTTTGTCCAGCTTTTTTGAAGCTAGGACCAGTATAAGGTTCCTGTACCAATCAGCATAATTTGGGCCCTTCAACTTGTTGTCATCAAGTAGTTTTGCAAAAGATCCGTTTGCCATTTTCTGATAAAAGAGCAAACATCAGTCCACAACCTAATTTGATTCATGTTCATTTCATAGATATGGATTTTAATCTATGATCCATTTCCATTTATTCGTCTCTGAGATTTCCCTCCTCTCTCAATGACGGAGACTACGGGTTGTCTCTGGAAATGTGGAAATTCACATAGGGTGCATGGAGCCAACTGTTTCAGATGCATAACCCCACCACCTTTCTGTGAAGGATCATATCCACTCATCATATGAGTTTTCCCTTTGGCCTCTGTCAGACAAGGTACCTTTCTGTCCAGTGAGTGCTTACCCATCATATTCGTGAATGCCAAGGTACCGTGAGAGAGTTCCCATTTTCTAGTGAAGCCCCTCCCACATCGGTCTATGACGCCCCTATCATCTTATGAAACACTCAGACAAGCCCAACAGCAAATGGATAGCCCATTTTCTGGTGCATTTCCTTATTACTAAAGGACCCATCCTCATGCTAATGATGGAAGGCCTTTAGAGAGTTCATCATATGAATCTCCCTATCACATGCACTCATATTAGCTGGAGGGAACAAATAATTATGCCCTAGTTTTATTTAGGTCAAACCAAAGTGGCTCCCACTGACTTTCATAAAGCCAGATTTCGGTGGGCCTTAAAACGGCTAGGGTTCTGCACGTAACCTCTAGATGAGGTGTGGGGCCCACCACTGAGGGGGGTCATCCAATGACCAAAAGGGACACCATGGCAATGATGTGCATTCAGCCATGGTGTGCGCAAGAGCCACTGTCGAATGAGCATGGGCCAAGTACTTATGGCCCATGTACGCAACACATAACACATATCCATACATCTCATGCAGGGATAAATTAATCCAATCAATTAATTATCTATAAGGCCCATTGGAAGCCCGTTAAAAATTTATAATATTAACCATTAATATTATCTAGGTATATGGTCTGAATTAGGGTTACCCAGTTCGGCCCATATAGCTTTATCCTTTAAAATGGGCTTTTTGTAGTTTTAACTATTTAAAACTGGGCCTTTACAGGTTGGGCCGAATTAACCATTTAATTAAATATCAATCCTCAGGCCCATTAGTGGGAAAATTAGGGCTGACTTTCAGCCTTGATTAAATCCTGAATTGGTCCAAACAGTTTGAACCAATCTTGGTTCGAATGGGTCTAGGGTTTGATTTTTAATTAAATCCTTAATTCAAGTAAATAATCTGAAATTAAATAACTGATAAAAGAAAAACAAAAGAAAAAATAGTTAATCAGGGCTGTTCGCACACTCCATCCTGCAAAACAGAGGTTAGATCATAGATTCCAGTTTCTCAAATTGCAAATTGCAGATATCGAATCTCCCATCTGCGAAATCCCCTTCTCTGCGCCGCCATCTTCGATCTAGAAACAAAATTAAATAGAAATCCTATTTCTATTAATTATTACATCAGATCGAATGCCTATACATTGAGTCTAAAAAAAAAATTATTTACAGACCAAATGTAATAAATAAATTCAATAAACTACAAATCTTATAGTTCTCCCTACGCAAACCAAGTGTTCGATCTCCTCTTGTATGAACAGCCCATAAATCAAGAAAATTATAAAGAAATATTCTAAATAATAATCATATTTATTTAAAATTAATTTCAAACTATTTGCCACACTGTTTTGGGAACAAATTTCCCAAAACCCATATCTGCACAAATTGGGTAGAACGCCTTCTCCCTATTTGCGCAGGTTCAGATCTGAAACAAAATGGTTCAAGATTTGAACCATGGCTCTGATACCATTGAAGGGATAGGAAATCCATCATACGGATGCCCAAGATTGCGGAATAAAGTGGGGCGAATTTCAAAAAATTTTTCTTTCCCTTCAACTGGGAATCGAATTCCCTATTTAGAAAATCATATTTTCAATGATCATTCTTGAACATAAACTGAACCAGATCTGAACCAAAAGGAGGAGATAGAGATAATACCTGATACGGAGAAGTAATATCTCTCAATGGAGGTGTTCACGCCCAAGGTAGAAACCAAAAACTGTTCCCACTAAAGATGGCGCAGTGCAGGGTGGAGTAGAATCAGCAGTGTCCTTCCTAAGAACTTGATTCTTCCTAAGAATCATCTAGACGACTTGTGAATACAACTCCTACCAATCTTTTCTGCAAAAGATTGGAATCAAGATCCAATCTTGATTTCTCCCAAGCAATGGAGATCGAACTGCTATAGGCAGCGACTGCAAGAAGGAGGCGGCTAGAAAGAATTTGCAGGGTGCAGAATTCTCTCCTCTGTGATCTCAGCTCTGAAGACAAGACTTGAGTCTGTTGGATGTTTTTTGTCTAAAGGCTGCCGCCCCCTCTTCCTTTTATAGACTTAAAGGGATCAACTCCTAATCCCATTAGGAGTTGCTAACCCAAATCATATCTAGATTAGAAGTCTCTTTAAGATAAGGGATAATCCTTATCTTATCTGCAGATTAGATCAACCAGCTCCTAATCTAATTAGGAAGTTTCCAAATCTAAATCTCATTTAGATCCTGGACTCTCTGAGTGGATAGGGTGTGGGCCCAATCCTATCAGCTGATCTTATCTTAGAATTCGCCCCTGAAAGACTAATCAAATTAGCCCAATTCGAAATGGGCTTATGGCCCATTTAGGGTTATGTATTCATTAAGCCTTCCAAATTGCGGCCCAGTTGGGCTTCTTTGTATGGCATGGGACCCAAACATTGATCTACACATTTGCCACATGGGTTTAGCCCAGCCTTTGTTACAAGGCCTATCCGAATACACTCTTATGGACAGTGCACCCCTTGAAACCCATCAGATGGGCTCTATGGGCCCAACACTTACCCTAAGTTGTCCCTGGGCCAAGCCACCTTGTAACACCCAGGGACTGTGGGCAGATGCAAGAGTAGCCCATCAGGTATTATCCTCAATGGCCTTACAGTTAACCTCTCAGCCCATAATGATCATACACTGCCCAACAAGAGAGGACCTCTCCCTCGGCTGCAAGGAATAGTGTTGCACTCTCTCATTTATGGATCCTGGGAATTAAAACCTATTTGCAAACATTTCGAAACCATAATATATATACTTTTATATCTCATATAAATTATATTTTGCAAAACAAATCTCAACGATTGAAATCTGCTGCCGGCAGTCTTGGTTTCCATCAGTGAGAGTGCATCCCCGATCATTAACTTTGTCCGACAAAGGGGCTGATCTTGTCACTATGATCACCCACTCAGATGAATTCTCAGACTGTCCCAACATACCTTGGTTTTGACCCCCACTAAAGATCTCACTGATTGGTACATCAAAGATAGCCCAATCCGACACCTATTGCAGTATCATAATCGAGTCTAGGGGTCAGGTGTAACTTTCCAGTTTTGCCCATCAATCTCCAAGGTCCAGGGCAATACTGGAATTCTGGTCCAGTTCAAATATTCAATTAATCCCACACTATGTGTGCCTAGGGTCTCACCTTGGTAGCTGAGACAAGCCACCCCAACCGACTTGGTGGCACCACAGTGTCAGCCTTGTTAGGATAGGTCTCCCTAGACCGACCCACTGGCTGTGAACATTCTAAACTAACACGAGTCTCATTAAGTGTCCAGTTTAAGGGTATTACACAGAAACATACCAAGGCAACATGAATCAAATATGCACTTTTATTCATTTACAATAAACTCATAAAGTACATCATTTTGATTCAAGCTAAGGGCATACAAAACTGTCTAACAGAAAGGCCCAAACTATGTCGACTGGTATAGGAACCTTATGTTGGTCTTAACCTCTAAAAAGTTGGATAAGGTAGCCAAGAATCCTGCCCCGGTTCGTCCGGAAGATAGGGCTTCTGAGGCCCGAAGAAGAGAATACCAAGAATGGGAGGAGAAAAACTCCCTTGCCCGCTGCTATATCATATCTTCCTTGGACAACTCAATTCAGAGGCAGTTCGATCAGATTGAACTTCCGAAAGATGTATTGGATAGTCTCAAGACAATTTACTTAGAGCAGAATCATTCTAATCGACAGAAGGTGTTGAAATAGTTCATGACCGCGTAGATGTCCAAGGGCCAACAAGTTCATGACCATTGTGTTCGAATGATGGGTTATATCAATGAACTGGAGGCTCTTGGGTCCAGGCTAGATTTGGTAATACAGATTGATGCTATTCTCAAATCTCTACCTCCATCCTTAATTCCACTCATCATGAATTACAACATGAACAAGCTGAACGTCAGCTTGTAGGAACTCAGCAATATGTTGTAAAGGGCCGAAGAATTGATTAAAAAGGATGAGCCCATTGCCATGCTTGTTGAAACTGGCAAATCGGGCAAGAAATGGAAGGCAAAGAGAAAGCCCCAGCAGAAGGCTACCAAACCCAAGAAGCAAAGGAAGGACAAGGCATCGGATGCCTATCACTTTTGCCCTCAATCTCCTCAGAAGTCTTGGGAGACATCTTCTTGGAGAGAGTGACTCCATGCCTGAAAGGAACATTTCCTTTCTTGGAGTTCTCCATGTTGTATCTCTTGACAATTTTGTCAATGTAGGCAAATTGGGTTAATCTTATTATCCGCTTTAATCTATCTCTATAGAGTCGAAGACCTAGTATATAGGAGGATTCTCCAAGATCTTTTATGGAGAATTGCTGTGAAAGCCATACTTTCACCATGATCAACATTCCCACATCATTCCCAATGAGTAGAATGTCGTCTACATATAGAACCAATAACGTAACCTTATCCCCACTGGACTTCCTGTAAACACAGGGCTCATCCGGGTTCTACTCAAAGTCAAACTTTTGACGGTAGAGTCAAACATGATGTTCCAACTCCTAGAAACTTGCTTAAGTCCATATGTGGATCTATTTAATTTACATACCTTGTGTTCCTGAACCGCAGCTATGAAACCTTGCGGTTGCTACATGTAGATATCTTTAGTAAGATCTCCATTCAGGAACGCAGTTTTGACATCCTTTTGCCAAATCTCGTAGTCATGGTATGCTGCTATAGCTAGCAGGATCCGAATGGATTTAAGCATGGCAACGGGTGAAAAGGTTTCCTCATAATCGATGCCCTCTTTCTGAGTGTACCCTTTCGCCACAAGACGAGCTTTGTAGGTCCCAAACTTACCATCGAGGCCCTTCTTCCTCTTATAGATCCATTTGCAACCAATTGCTTTTACCCCGGGGGTGGATCACCTAAAGTCCAGACTCCATTGGTCTTCATTGAGTCCATCTTAGCTCTCATGGCATCTACCCACTTTAGGGAATCTTTGTCCAACATAGCTTTGGCATAAGTCACGGGATCCTCCTCACTATTTAAGGCTTCCACCAGGTAACTATCTTGGTCATAGCCAAAATGGGCTGGTAGACTAGACACCTAGGTAGATATTCTAAGTTGGTTAATACCTGGAACCTATGGGACACCTCCCACTGACCCTGAGCTCTCCTCATCAAGAACTATTTCCTGATGGTGTGAGTTTAGGATATAATCAGTCTCCAAGAACTGTGCATTTCGGCTACAGAACACCTTCTTCTCACTTGGGTCATAGAATAGGAAACCCACAGAGCCTTTTGGGTAGCCTATGAAAAGGTAACGACTGGTCTTTGATTCCAACCTGTCCGCACTCATTCTTTTAACGAGCGCAGGACAACCCCAAATCTTCAAGTGTTTGACACTTGGTTTCTTTCTGGTCCAAAGTTCGTATGGAGTGTTTGGAACCGATTCAACACGTATATCACAGTCTCTAATGCGTAACCCCAAAAGGATGTGGGTAACTCTGAATCTACAAGAAGTGACTGGACCATATCCAATAAGGTCCTATTCCTCCTCTCTGAAACACCGTTAAGCTGTGGTGTAGCAGGAGGAGCTAACTGTGACACTATCCCATTGACCTTCAAGTAGTCCCTGAATTCATCAGAGAGATATTCACCTCCTCGATTTGATTGAAGGGCCTTGATTTGTCTCCCTAACTGTTTCTTGACCTCTTGTCTGAACTCTTTGAACTTTTCAAAGGATTTGGAATTATGTCTCATTAAGTACACGTAACCATACTGAGAATAATCATCGGTAAATGTAATGAAATACACATGCTGCTTACGAGTCCTAACACTCAGGGGACCACATACATCACTATGTATAAGGTTAATCGTGCCTTTACATCTTTCAGGCTTACCGTTAAATGGTCATTTTGTCATCTTACCCTGAAGACAAGGCTCACAAGTGGGAAGATCTTTTACAGTTAGAAAATCCAAAGGACCATCCTTTACCAACCTTGTGATACGGTCAACACCGATATGGCCAAGTAGGTAATGCCATAGGCATGTGGGATTAACTGTATCATAGATTCTATTCTTGGAGATATCAGCCAATGTAGCTTCGGCTATGTTAGTTTCTAGAGAAGGATCTAGAACATAGAGACCGTTCTCCAGTTCCCTGTATGCGATGAATCTGTTGTTTCTTTTAATAGTAATCGTATTACTAAAGAAGACAGAATAACTATTAGCACACAGTTTTGAGACAGAAATTAAATTTCTTCTTAAATTCTGTACAAAAAGGCAATCTTTGAGTATAATTTTTCCTTCTCTAAAAATCAACTCTACGGTTCCTATAGCCATAGTTGCAACACTTGTAGAAGTCCCCAAGTAAAGCATTACTTCTCCTTCACTCAGCCTTCTGCTGATCTTGAACCCCTGCAATGAGTTACACACATGAGTTGAAGCCTCGGAGTCAATACACTAGGACACAAAAGCAACCAACAACTTCGTTTCTATGACACAAGATTCGAAATTACCTTTCTTGGATTCCAGGTATTGAGGACAATTCCTCTTCCAATGGTCGGTTTGCTTGCAATAGTGATAAGCATCTGATGCCTTGTCCTTCCTCTACTTCATGGGTTTGGTGGCCTTCTTCTAGGCCTTTCTCTTTGCCCTCCTTTTCTTGCCCGATTTGCCTGCTTCAACAAGCATGGCAATGGGATCATCCTTCTTAATCAATTCTTCAGCCCTCTGCAACATATTGCTAAGTTCCTGCAAGTTGACATTCAGCTTATTCATGTTGTAGTTCATGATGAATGGATTGAAGGACGGAGGCAAAGAGTTGAGAATAGCATATATCCGGGTTACCAGATCCAACCCGGATCCAAGAGCCTCCAGTTCATTGATATAACCCATCATTCAAAGACAATGGTCGTGAACTTGTTGGCCCTTGGACATTTGCATGGTCATGAATTGTTTCAAGACCTTCTATCGAGTAGAACGATTCTGCTCTTCGTACATTGTCTTGAGACTGTCCAATATGTCCTTGGAAAGTTCAATCTGATTGAACAACCTTTGTATTCGATTATCCAATGAGGCAATGATATAGCAGTAGGCAAGGGAGTTTTTCTCTTCCCATTCCTGGTATTCTCTCCTTCGGGCCTCAGAAGCCCTATCTCCTAGATGATCCGTAGTAGGATTCTTGGCTGCCTTATCCAGTTTCTCAGAGGTTAAGACCAGCATAAGGTTTCGGTACCAGTCGGCATAGTTTGGGCCCTTAAGCTTGTTGTCGTCAAGAAGCTTTGCAAATTGCCTGTTTGCCATTTTTTGATAAAAGAGCAATCATCAGTCCACAACCTAATTTGAATCATGTTCATTAAATAGATACGGCTTTTAATCTATGTTCCATTCCCATTTGTTCATCTCTGAGATTTCCCTCCTATCCCAGTGACAGAGACAATGACTTGTCTCTGGAAATGTGGGAAATCACATAGGGTACATGGAGCCAACTGTTTCAGCTGCAAAACCCCACCACCTTTCTATGAAGGATCATATCCACTCATCATATGACCTTTCCCTTTAGCCTCTATCAGACAAGGTTCATAGCCATTTTAGGTTAAACCTTTCTGTCTAGTGAGTGCTCACCCATCATATTCGTGTATGCCAAGGTACCATGAGAGAGTTCCCATTTTCTGGTGAAGCCCCTCCCACATCGGTCTATGATGCCCTTATCATCTTATGAAACACTTAAACAAATCCAATAGCAAATGGATAGCCCATTTTCTGGTGTGTTTCCTCATTACTGAATGACCCATCTTCATGTTAATGATGGAAGACCTTTAGAGAGTTCATCATATGAATCTCCCTATCACATGCACTCATATTGCTGGAGGGAACAATAATCACGGCCTTGCTTAATTTAGGTCAAACCAGAGTGGCTCCTACTGACTTTCACAAAGCCAGGTTTCGGTGGGCCCTAATCGGTTAGGGTTCTGCACGTATGCTCTTCAAGAGGTGTGGGGTCCACCACAGAGGGAGATCATCCAATGATCTTTAGGGACACCATGGCAATGATGTGCATTCAGCCATGATGTGCGCAAGAGCCACTGTCAAATCTGCATGGGCCAAGTACTTATGGCCCATGAACGTTGCACATCACAAATCCATACATCACATGCAGGGATAAATTGATCCAATCAATTAAATATCTGTATATAGGCCGAATTAGGGTTAAGCAGTTCGGCCCATATAGCTTCTCCTGCAAAAGTGGGCTTTTAGTAGTTTTAGCAATTTAAAACTAGGCAATACAGGTTGGGCCGAATTAAACTCTTAATTAATTATCAATCCTTAGGCCCATCAGTGGGAAATTAGGGCTGACAATCAGCCTCCATCGAACCCTAGATTCGGTCCAACCAGTTTGCACCAATCTGGTTCGAATGGGTCTAGGGTTTGATCTTTAATTAAAGATTTAATTCAAGAAAATGATATGAAATTAAATACTGATCAAAGAAAAGCAAGAATCAGTCAAGAAGGGCTGTTTGCACATCACATCTTGCAAAATAGAGGTTAGATCACAAAATGCAGTTTCATAAACTGCTAATCGCAGATTGCGATATCCCCATCTGGGAAATCTCCTTCCCGCGCTGCCATCTTCGATCCAAAAATAATAAAATCTAAAACCCTAAAGTTTCTATTAATATTACATGAGATCAAATCATATACATTCAGTCTAAAAATAAATAAAAAATATTTTACAGACCAAATGTAATAAATCAAGAAACTACAAATCGCGGTTTTCTGTGCCAATCAAGATTTTGATCTCTAGTTGTATGAACAGCTCATAAATTAAGAAAATTATAAAGAACAATTCTAAATAAAATTCAGATTTATAAATTTTAATTTCAGATCAATCGCCCTCCATCTGGGAAACTATTTTCCAGATAAAACCCTAATCTGCGCAAATTGGATAGAACGCCTTCTGCCCATTTGCGTAGGTTCAGATCTGCATCAATTCGGTTCATGATTTGAGCCTTGCTTTGATACCACTAAAGGGATTAGAGATCCATCATATGGATGGTCGAACCCTGCAGGTAGGTTGGGCAAAATTTCAAAAATCTCCTCTCCCCTCATCTGGGAATCACATTCCCTGTTTTAGAAAATCTGCATTTTCAAGAATAAATTTTGAACCATAAACCAAACCAGATCTGAAACTAGAATCAAGAGAGGGATATACCTGATACAGAGAAGTAGTATCTCCCAATGGAGGTGTTCACACCCAAGGTACGATCCAAAGACTACTCCCACTGAGGATGGCACAATGAAGGATGGAGCAGAATCAGTAATGTTCTTCCAAAAGAACTGAACCCTTCACAAGAATTTGCTGGAGGAAATGAGTACACCTTCAGATCAGTCTTTCTCCAAAGACCGATATCAAGATCCAATCTTGATCATCCCTACTAGAAACAAGAAATCGAATTGGCAGTAATGGCGGCGGCAGGAAGGAGGTGGCAAGGAGAAAACAACTCAATCTCACTAGGTGTTGTGTTCTCTCTCTGAATTTCGAATGTGATTGATCTTCTATAGCTGCCGCCCCCTTCTCCTTTTATAACCTTAAAGGGATCAAATCCTAATCACATTAGGAGTTGCTGATCCAAATCATATTTGGATCTGAATTCCCCTTAAGAGATAAGGATAAATCCTTATCTTATCTGTAGATTAGATCAGCCCTCTCCTAATCTGATTAGGAGGTTTCCAGATCTGATTTTGTATTCAGATTTGGACTCTCTGAGTGATTGGGTAAGACCCTATCCTATCTGCTAGTCTAATCTTAGATTTTCCCCTTCTTTATCTAATCAAATCAGCCCAGTTCGAAATGGTTTTTAGGCCCAATAATTGTATGTGCTCACTTAGCCTTCCAAATTGCTGCTCAGTTGGGATTCCTTGTATGGCATGGGACCCAATCATTGATCTACACAACCGCCACAAGGGTTCGCCCCAGCCTTTGATACATGGCCTAGCCGAATTCACTAGAAAGCCCAGTGAACCTCCTGAGCCCATCCCATGGACTCTATGGGCCCAACACTTATACTAAGTGGTCTCTAGGTCAAGCCACCTTTTAACACCCAGGGACTGTAGACAGATGCAAGATTAGCCCATTAGGTATTACCCTCAATGGTCTTACACTTAACCTCTCAGCCCATAATGATCAAACACTGTCCAACAAGAGAGGACCTCTCCCTCAGCTGTAGGGAACAGTGTTGCACTCTATGCTCACATGGATCCCGAGAATTAAAACATTTTGCAAACAATTTGAAACCGTAACATATATATACTTTAATATCTCATATAAAATATATTTTGCAAAACAAATCTCAACGATTGAAATCGGCTGCCAGTATTCTTGGTTTCCATCAGAGAGAGTGCATCCCCAATCATTACCTTTGTCCGACAAAGGGGCTGATCCTATCACTATGATCACACACTCAGATGAATTCTCGGACTATCCCAACATACCCATGTTTTGACCCCCTCTAAGGATCTCACTGATTGGCATATCAAAGACAACCCAATCCGACACCTAGTGCAGTATAATAATCGAGTCTAGGGGTCAGGTGTAACTTTCCAATTTTTCCCACTAATCTCCAAGGTCCAGGGCAATACTGGAAATCTGGTCCGGTTCAAGGTTTCAAGTAATCCTACACTATATGTGCTTTGGGTCTCACCCTGGTAGCTGAGACAGGCCACCCCAACACTTGGCAGCATACCAATGTCAGCCTTAGCAGGATAAATCTCCCCAGACTTGTCCAACAGCTGTGAACATTCTAAACTAACACGAGTCTCACTAAGTTTCCAGTTTAAGGGTATTACACAAAAACACACCACAAGAACATGAATCAAATATGCACTTTATTCATTTACAATAAATGTCATAAGTACATCAAACTAATTGGAGATAAGGGCATACAACCGTTTAAGACCAGGTAGTGATGACAATTCCTCTTCCAGTGGCCAGTTTGCTTACAGAAGTGACAAGCATTTGATGCCTTGTCCTTCTTCTACCTTTTAAGCTTGCTAACCTTCTTCTGAGGTTTATTCTTTGCCTTCCTCTTTTTCTTGCCCGATTTGCCACCTTCAATAAGCAGGGCATGGGCTCATCCTTCTTTATCAATTCTTTAGCCCTCTACACTTAATTGCTATATTCCTGAAGGCCAACATTTAGCTTGCTCATATTATAGTTCATGATGAACTGATTGAAAGGAGTCAAAGGTTCAGATGGCATTAACTTTGGTGACATGATATAGCCCAGATCCAAGAACCACTAGTTCATTAATGTATCCCATCATCTAAAGACAATGGTCATGAACTAGCTGGTTCTTGGACATTTGAGTGGTAATAAACTGCTTTAAGACCTTTTGATGAGTAGAATGATTTTGCTCTTCGTACATGATCCTTAGACTATCCAAGATATCCTTGGACACTTTGATCTGATCGAACTGTCAATGTATTTGGTTATCTAAGGAGGCTATGATGTAGCACCGGGCAAGAGAGTTTTTCTCTTCCCACTCTTGATATTTCCTCTTGCAAGCCTCGGAAGCCCTATCACCCAGATGATCCGGAGTAAGGTTCTTAGCAACCTTGTCCAATTTCTCAAACGTTAGAACCAACATAAGGTTACAGAACCTGTCAATGTAATTTGGGCCCTTAAGCATATTATCATCCAACAGTTTGGAAAATTATCCATTTGCCATTTCTGATAAAAGGCAAAGCAAATATTAGTCCACAACCTGATTTGATTCATGTTATCTACATAGAAATGGCTTTTAATCTATGTTCCATTTCTATTTGTTCATCTCTGAGATTTTCCTCCTATCTCAATGACAGAGACTGCAAAATATGTCTCTAGAAATGTGGGAAACCACATACAGTGCATGGAGTCAACTGTTTCAGCTGCATAACCCCACCACCTTCTATTAAGGATCATATCCACTCATCTTATGAGCTTTCCCTTTGGCCTCAATTAGATAAGGTTCATTGCCATTTTTCGTTAAACCTTTCTGTCTAGTAAGTGCTTACCCATCATATTCGTGAACACCAAGGTACCATGAGAGAGTCTTCCCTTTTAGGATAGGCCCCTCCCACATCGGTCTATGACACCCCTATCATCTTATGAAACAATCCAATAGATCCAACAGCAAATGCGTAGCCCAATTTTATGGTGCATCTCCTTATTACTGAATGACCCATCTTCATGCTAATGATGGAAGGCCTTTATAGAGTTTATCATATGAATATCCCTATCACATGCACTTATATTTCTCAGGAGGGAGTGAATAATTATGCCCTAGTTTTATTTAGGTCAAACCAAAGTGGCTCCCACTAACTTTCTCAAAGTCATATTTAAATGGGCCCTAAGCGGCTACGGTTCCACACGGTTCCTCTTGGGGAGGAAGCTGATGTGGAGCCCATCAAGTAGGGAAATCATCCAATGATATTATGGACACCATGGCAATGATGTGCATTCAGCCATGGTGTCCAAAAGAGCCACTATCGAGTTAACATGGGTCAAGTACTTATGGCCCATGTACGTAGCACATTACACATCCATACATCACATGCATGAAACAAACACATAATTGATCCAATCAATTAAAAGATCTGTAAAACCTTAAATTAATTAGGTTAAAAGGTATCAGCCCATTAAAGCCCATAACATTATCATATAACATTATCTAGGTGCATGGGTTGTATTGCAAAAAGTAGTTCGACCCATATAGCTGAATTAGGGTTGATGTAGTTTTAACATATCACAACTGGGTTTTACAAAGGTGGGCCAAATTAAACTTGAAGTGGTCCATCAACCCTCTAGCCAAAATCGAATTTGGGTCAGAAAAACCAACCCCATCAAACCAAGAATTTGGTCCAACCAGTTTGGACCATTCTAGAACAAATCGGTCCAAGTTTTTGTGTCAAGTTCAAGATTTAATTCAAGAATAATGATATGAAAAATAAATTAAATCCAGATAATCAAAATTATCAAGAAAATGAAATCAGAGGGCTGCATTGTGATAATCTTGGACATCCTACAAACCTACAAAGAAAAATTAATCACAGATTGCAGAATCAAAATCTGCAAAATCGCAAATCGCAGAACTTCTTTCTGTGAAGCTTCTTCTCTTTTGTCGTGCACTCCAACAATCTCTAGATGAGAATAAGATAGAACAACCTAATTTTTATATTATTATATCACATTGAATTCCTATACAATTTGTATAAAAATAAATAAAAAAGTATTTACAAACCAAATCAAATAGAAAAGAAATAGCAGGGTGCGCTAATCGTGGCACCAAAAAGATTTGATCTCCATCACACGTGCAACCCAAAAATTCAAGAAACATTCATAGAACAATTCCATAAATATAACAGAATAATAAAGATTTATTTTCAAGATCATTCACCCATAATCTAAGAACCAATTACCAGAAAAAATGCTAACTGCACAAATTGGGTAGAATGCCTTTTGCACATTTGCATAGATCCAAATCTGATCAAATTCGGTTCAAGACTTGAACCTAGCTCTGATACCACTGAAGGGGATGGGAGATCCATCATATGGATGGCCGAACCTTGCAGGAAGGTTGGGAAAATTTTCAAAAAATTTCTTTACTCCCATCCGAGAATCATATTCCCAATTTAGAAAACTGCATTTTCAAGCTTCGTTCTCTTAACCAAACCAGACCAAATCTGAAACCAAGATTAGGAAGAGGTATACCTATTACGGAATCCTCACAAAAATGCTCCTCCTAATGCAGGTGTTTATGCCCAAAGAGTGTACTAAATCCTTCCTCCACTGAAGATGGCACAACTTAGGATGACATAGGATCAGCAGGTGATTCTTCACCAAGAACCTTTGATTCTTCAAAAAGAATAGAATGGGGTAGGGAGCATGGCTTCAGAATTGCTTTTCTAGCAAGAAACAATATCAAGATCAAATCTTGATCAGTTCCAAGAAATGAAGGTCGAATAGGGTAGGGCGGCAAGAGCAGAGGGAGAAAACTCAAGGCAGAAATAGTCAAACTGTGCTCTTTTATTTTCAAGTCCAACCTGCTCTTTATATAGCCTTAAAGAGATGATATCCTAATTTTATTAGGAGTTTTTTTATCCAAATCTTTATTTGGATCTGAACTCTTTAAGTGATAAGGATAATTCCTTATCTTATCTACAGATCAAGATAAGCTATTCCTAATCAAATTAGGAGTTTCCTAATCCAAATCTCTATTTGGATGTGGACTCTTTAAGTGGATAAGAATTATCCTGTTATCCTCATCTACTGATCAATACCCAGATTCGCCTCTATTTAATTAATCCAATTAACACAGTTCGAAATGGTCTTTAGGCCCATTAAGCTTTCAGTCTCACTTCCCTTTAATGTTGGCTAGCTTGGTGGTTCTCTTTGTATGGCATGGGACCCTATCGTTGATTTACACATCAGCCACATGGGTTCAGCCTAGCCTCTGTTACAAGGCATGGTCAAATTCACTATTGAATACAGTAAACCCCTGAGTTTATCACCATGGGCTCTTAACAAGCCCAACATTTAAACTAAATGGTCCTTGGGTCCAGCCATCTTATGAAGGCCCAAGGACTGTGGGCAGATGCAAGATTTGCCCATCAGGTATAACTCTCAATGGTCTTACACTTAACCTCTCAGCCTATAATGATGCAACACTACCTGAAAAGAGAGGACCTCTCCTTTGGCTGCAAGGTACAGTGTTGCACTCTCTACTCACATGGATCATGGGAATTAAAACCTTTTGCAAACAATTTGGAAACATAATAAATAAGTTTATCTTTATATGAATATATTTTGCAAAACCAAATTTCAAACACAATTGAAATCCACTACCAGCAGTTTAGGTTGTTAGACAGTTATGTATGCCCTTATTTTCAATCAGAATGATGTACTTTATGAGTTTATTGTAAATGAATAAAAGTGCATATTTGATTCATGTTCCCTTGGTATGTTTCTGTGTAATACCCTTAAACTGGACACTTAATGGGACTCGTGTTAGTTTAGAATGTTCACAGCCAGTGGGTCGGTCTAGGGAGACCTATCCTGACAAGGCTGACACTGTGGTGCCACCAAGTCGGTTGGGGTGGCCTGTCTCAGCTGCCAGGGTGAGACCCTAGGCACATACAGTGTAGGATTAATTGAATCTATGAATTGGACCAGATTTCCACTATTGCCATGGGCCTTGGATATTGATGGGAAAAACTGGAAAGTTACACCCGACCCCTAGACTCGATTATGATACTACACTAGGTGTTAGATTGGGCTGTCATTGATATACCAATTAGTGAGATGCTTAGCGGGGGTCAAAACCTGGGTATGTTGGGACAGTCTGAGAATTCATCTGAGTGGGTGATCATAGTGACAGGATTAGCCCCTTTGTCGGACAAAGGTAATGATCGGGGATGCACTCTCACTGATGGAAACCAAGACTGCCGGCAGCCGATTTCAATCGTTGAGATTTGTTTTGCAAAATATATTTTATATGAGATATAAAAGTATATATATTATGGTTTCAAAATGATTTGCAAAAGGTTTTAATTCTCGAGATCCATGTAAGCAGAGAGTGCAACACTGTTCCTTGCAGCCGAGGGAGAGGTCATCTCTTGTCGGGCAGTGTATGATCATTATGGGCTGAGAGGTTAAGTGTAAGACCATTGAGGGTTCACAAGATGGCTGGACCCAATACGAGCAAATAACCTCTATTTTGCAGGATGGATTGTGCGAACAGTCCTGTTTCACTGATTCTTGATTTTTTTTTATCAGTTGTTTAATTTCAAATTATTTTCTTGAATTAAAGATTCAATTAAAGATCAAACCCTAGACCCATTCAAACCAAGATTGGTTCAAATTGTTTGGACCAAATCTAGGGTTCGATCAAGGCTGAATATCAGCCCTATTTTTGTTTAATGGGCCTCAGGATTGATAATTAATTGGATATTTAATTTGGCCCAACCTGTAAGGCCCAATTTTAAATTGTTAAAACTGCCAAAAGCTCACTTCAAAGGATAAAGATATATGGGCCAAACTGGGTAACCCTAATTCAGCCCATATACCTAGATGATGTTAATTGTTAATATTATGGGTTAAAATGGGCTTCAAATGGGCCTTACAGATGATTAATTGATTGGATCAATTTATCCCTGCATGAGATATATGGATGTGTGATGTGCTACATACGTGGACCATAAGTGCTTGGCCCATGCTCATTCGACAGTGGCTCTTGCGCACACCAAGGCTGAATGCACATCATTGCCATGGTGTCCCTTTTGGTCATTGGATGACCTACCTCAGTGGTGGGCCCCACACCTTATCAAGAGGTTATGTGCGGGACCCTAGCCGATTAAGGCCCACCGAAATCTGACTTTATGAAAGTCAGTGGGAGCCACTTTGGTTTGACGTAATTCAAACTAGGGCATAATTAATTGTTCCCTCCAGCTAATATGAGTGCATGTGATAGGGAGATTCATATGATGAACTCTCTAAAGGCCTTCCATCATTAGCATGAGGATGGGTCATTCAGTAATGAGGAAACACACCAGAAAATGGGCTATCCATTTGCTGTTGGGCTTGTCTGAGTGTTTCATACGATGATAGGGGCGTCATAGACCGATGTTGGAGGGGCTTCACCAGAAAATGGGAACTCTCTCACAGTACCTTGACGTTCATGAATATGATGGGTAAGCACTCACTGGACAAAAAAGTTTACCTGAAAATGACTCTAAACCTTGTCTGACAGAGGCCAAAGGGAAAGGAGGGAAATCTAAAGAGATGAATAAATGGAAATGGAATGTAGATTAAAATCCATATCTATGTAATAAATATGAATCAAATTAGGTTGTGGACTGATGTTTTCTCTTTTATCAGAAAATGGCAAACAGATCATTTGCAAAGATTCTTGACGACAACAAGTTTAAGAGTCCAAACTATGCCGATTGGTACAAGAACCTTATGCTGGTCCTACCTTCTGAAAAGATAGACAAAGTGGCAAAGAATCTTTCCCCGGAGCATCCGGGCGATAGGGCTTCTGAAGCCCGAAGGAGAGACTATCAGGAATGGGAGGAGAAAAACTCCCTTGCTCGGTGTTACATCATTGCCTCCTTGGACAACCCGATATAGAGGCAATTCAATCAGATCAAACTTGCCCAGGGCATACTGGACAGTCTCATGACGATATATGAAGAGCAGAATCGTTCTACTCGACAAAAGGTCTTGAAACAGTTCATGACCGTACAAATGACCAAGGGCCAACAAGTTCACGACCATTGTCTTCGGATGATGGGATATATCAACAAACTGGAGGCTCTTTGATCCGGGCTAGACCTTGCGACCCAGATAGATGCTATCCTTAATTCTTTGCCTCCTTCCTTTAATCCGTTCATTATGAACTATAACATGAACAAGCTGAATGTCAGCTTGCAAGAGCTCAACAACATGTTGCAAAGAGCTGAAGAATTGATTAGAAAGGATGAGCCTGTAGCTATGCTTGTTGAAGCTAGCAAGACAGGCAAGAGAAAGAGGAAGGCAAAGAAGCCTCAGAAGAAAGCCACTAAGAAGCAAAAGAAAGACAAAGCATCGGATGCCTGTCACTTCTGCAAGAAGACCGGCCACTGGAAAAGGAACTGTCCTGCCTACTTGGAGTCCAAGAAAGGTAATTTCAAAACTCGTGTTATAGAAACCAATCTGTAGGTAGCTTCTGCGTCTTGGTTTATTGACTCTGGGGCTTCAACTCATGCGTGTAACTCACTACAGGGGTTCAAGGTAAGCAGAAGGCTGAGTGAAGGAGAAGTCACACTCTACTTGGGGACTACTGCAACTGTTGCAGCCACGGCCATAGGAACTGTGGAATTACTTTTTAGAGAAGGAACTATTGTATAGAGAAATTGTCTTTATGTACAAAATTTAAGGAGAAGTTTGATTTCTGTCTCAAAACTGTGTGTAGATGGTTATTCTGTATTCTTTAGTAATACGATTACTATTAAAAGAAATAACAAATTCATTGCATATGGGGAACTAGAGAATGGTCTCTATGTTCTACATCCTTCTCTAGAAACTAACATAACTAAAACTATGTCGGCTGAAATCTCCAAGAAGAGAACTCGTGATATAGTTAATTCCACGTGTCTATGGCATTATCGACTTGGCCACATAGGTGTTAACCGAATCACAAGGTTGATAAAGGATGGTCCTTTGGATTTTCTAACTATAGAAGATCTTCCCACCTGTGAGCCTTGCCTACAAGGCAAGATGACGAAACGACCATTTAATTGTAAGCCTAAAAGATGTATTGGCACACTTGACCTAATACATACTGATGTATGTGGTCCCCTGAGTGTTATGACACGAAATCAACACGTGTATTTCATCACCTTCACAGATGATTTTTCACGATATGGTTACGTGTACCTAATGAGACACAAGTCTGAATCATTTGAAAAGTTCAAAGAATTTAGACAAGAGGTCGAGAAATAATTAGGGAGAGAAATTAAAGCCCTTCGATCCGATCAAGGTGGCGAGTATCTCTCTAAAAAATTCAGGGACTACTTAAAGGACAATGGGATAGTATCACAATTAGCTCCTCCCGCTGCACCATAGCTTAATGGTGTTTCAGAGAGGAGGAATAGGACCTTATTGGATATGGTCCGGTCGCTTCTCATACACTCAGAGTTACCCACATCCTTTTGGGGTTATGCATTAGAGACTGCGATTTACATGTTGAATCGGATTCCAACCAAATTGGTTCCGAATACTCCATATGAACTTTGGACCGGAAAGAAACCAAGTGTCAGACACTTGAAGATTTGGGGTTGTCTAGCACACGTTAAAAGAATGAGTGCAGACAAGATGGAATCTAAGACCAGTCATCGCCTGTTTGTAGGCTTCCCAAAAGGCTATGTAGGTTACCTATTCTATGACCCAAGTGAGTAGAAAGTGTTCTGCAATCGAAATGCATAATTCTTGGAAACTAATTTCATCCTAGACAGCCATCATCAGGAAGTTGTTCTTGATGAGGAGAGCTCAAGAGCAATGGGAGATGTCCCACAAGTTCTAGGTAGTGACCAACATAGAAGATCCACTCGGGTATCCAGGCCACTAGTCTATTATGGTTATGACCAGGATAGTTACCTGGTGGAAACCTTGACTAGTGAGGAGGATCCCGTGACTTATGCAGAAGCTATGTTGGACATAGATTCCCAGAAGTGGGTGGAGGCCATGAGAGCAGAGATGGACTTAGTGGAGACCAATGGAGTCTAGATTCTAGTAGATCAACTCTCCAGGGTAAAAGCAATCGGTTGCAAATGGATTTACAAGAGGAAGAAGGGCCCCGATGGTAGGGTTGAGACCTTCAAAGCTCATTTGGTGGCGAAAGGGTGCACTCAGAAAGAGGGTATCGATTATGAGGAAACTTTTTTGCCTGTTGCCATGCTTAAATCCATTAGAATCCTGCTAGCTGTAGCAGCATACCATGATTATGAGATTTGGCAGATGGATGTCAAAACTGCATTCCTGAATGGAGATCTTACTGAAGATATCTATATGCAGCAGCCGCAAGGCTTCATTGCTGTAGGTCAGGAAAATATGGTATGTAAACTTAATAAATCCATTTATGGAATTAAGAAAGCTTCTGGAAGTTGGAATATCCATTTTGACTCTGCTATCAAATCGTTTGGCTTCGAGCAGAATCTGAATAAACCCTGTGTCTACAGGAAGTACAGTGGAGATAAGGTTACCTTCTTGGTTCTATATGTAGATGACATTCTACTCATTGGGAATGATGTGGGAATGTTAACTACGGTGAAAGTATGGCTTTTACAGCAATTCTCCATGAAAGATCTTGGAGAAGCCTCTTATATACTGGTTTTTCGACTCTATAGAGATAGATCGAAGCAGATAATAGGATTATCCCAATCTGCTTACAATGACGAAATTGTCAAAAGATACAACATGGAGAACTCCAAGAAAGGAAATGTTCCTTTCAGGCACGGAGTCACTCTCTCCAAGAAGATCTCTCCCAAGACTTCTGAGGAGATTGATGGCATGAAAGACGTTCCCTATGCCTCTATCGTAGGAAGCATCATGTATTCTATGTTGTGCACTTGTCCTGACATTGCTCAGGCAGTGAGTGTAGTAAGCAGATTTCAAGCCAACCCAGGGCAGGAGCACTTGACTACTATGAAAAACATACTTAAGTACCTTCGAAGGACAAAATAGTTTTGTCTAGTATTCGATGGTAGCTCACTACAAATCCAAGGGTATATAGATGCCGATTTCTAATCGGATCCAAATGATAGAAAGTCTACATCTGGATATGTTTTCATGATAGGATCGTTTGCTGTTTGCTAGAAAAGCAACAAACAGGGGTCCACTGTAGACTCCACGACCGACGCCGAATACATTTCCGCAAGTGAGGCTGCCAAAAAAGTCGTGTAGATGAAGAAGTTCATTAATCAGTTGGGAGTAGTTCTGTCCAGCACATCACCCATCCCATTGTTGTATGACAACAATGGAGCCATTGCTCAGGCTAAGGAGCCACGAGCCCACTCGAAGTCAAAGCAAATCGAGAGGAAGTACTACATACTGCGGGAGATTGTTGGTAGAGGGGACATCCTGATTCAGAAGGTAGTGTCAGCGGAAAATGGGACTCCGGCTTGTACCTGATTGGACCTAAGTGCAAGTGGAAGCTATTAGATAGATTTGTATGTCCTTAGCTTCAATCAAAATGATGTACTTTATGAGTTTATTGTAAATGAATAAAAGTGCATATTTGATTCATGTTCCCTTAGTATGTTTCTATGTAATAACCTTAAACTGGACACTTAATGAGACTTGTTTTGGTTTAGAATGTTCACAGCCAGTGGGTCAGTCTGGGGAGACCTATCCTGACAAGGCTGACACTGTGGTGCCACTAAGTCGATTGGGGTGGCCTGTCTCAGCTGCCAGGGTGAGACCCTAGGCACATACAGTGTAGGATTAATTGAATCTATGAACTGGACCAGATTTCTAGTATTGCCAGGACCTTGGAGATTGATGGACAAAACTGAAAAGTTAAACCTGACCCCTAGACTCGATTATGATACTGCACTAGGTGTCGGATTGGGCTGTCTTTGATATGCCAATCAGTGAGATCCTTAGTGGGGGTCAAAACCTGGATATGTTGGGATAGACTGAGAATTCATCTGAGTGGGTGACCATAGTGACAGGATCAGCCCCATTGTCGGACAAAGGTAATGATCGGGGATGCACTCTCACTGATGGAAACCAAGACTGCCGGCAGCCGATTTCAATTGTTGAGATTTGTTTTGCAAAATATAATTTATATGAGATATAAAAGTACATACATTATGGTTTCAAAATGATTTCAAAAGGTTTTAATTCCTGGGATCCATGTAAGCAGAGAGTGCAACACTGTTCCATGTATCCGAGGGAGAGGTCCTCTCTTGTCGGGCAGTGTATGATCATTATGGGCTAAGAGGTTGATGTGTGGCTCATTGTGACACTAGCAAGTGCACTAGCCGTTCAAGTAATAAAGTAGTGAGTGAAGTATCGTTCCCACGAGGATTTAGGAAACAATTACCAATACTAAATTGAGCACTTCTTATATGATCAACAAATAAATCAAAACTCTAATGAAAGCTAAGAAATCCTAAATTAAAATCTATCTAAATCATTGGTCCAATTGCCTTCAAATCAGGTTAGAAGAGTAAGCAGTAAATGTCAATCTCAGAATTCAGCAATCTATCAATTTGGATCATTCGAATGAATCATGATTGAGCCTTGGTTTGGTGAAACCCCAAGGTCATGAACAGCCTCTCTCAAGCGCATGTTCATCCTATGCATGAGTGACGGTTCTTCTATATCTAGCAAGAATCTAATCCCCATGCATGCATTTCTTCAAACACTTCTAAGGCATCAATTCAAATCTGAATTGATCACCAACTGAATTGTGCAAGTTATCTCTAACCTTGCACTCAATTCAGTTCTTGAATAGTAGATCTGAATTCCTAGAGTCTCTCTCAAGCACTCTAGGAATTCCATGCTGTAGATTAATTCGCTCAATCTGAAAATTTCAGATTTGAATTCTCTTTCAAGCAATTCAGATCTTGCAATCTCAGATCTGAGAATTCAGATATGAGTTTTGAAGGTTAGTTGGCCGAATTAATCTACAATCACACCCTTATTCAAGAAACTTCAAGTACAATGCATGACCATTTGAATGAATCAAAAAGAATTAGATTGCTGAACTGAAATTTTACAAGCTGAAATACATCAAGGAAGAATGGAAACAAGGAGAAAGAAGAAAGAACATATAACTAAGAAACTGAATTCAAATCAAAAGAGAATGAAACTACAAATGATTTATTACAAAAAATCTTTGAATCACAAACCCTCAATTCGAACTCACCTTCTTCTTCTAGCTTGCTTGTCTTGAACTTCCTTCAGCTCTTCTTCTTCTTCTTCCTTGCGCCTAGCCTTCTTCTCTTCTCTTCTCTCAAGGTGGCCGAACCTCTAAGAGTGGGAGAGCCTTCCTCTCAAGCAATTGAACAACTTTCTCCCCTCCTAGAGGCCTCCTTATATAGTTTTTCAAGGGGGCTCTTGCCCCTTCTTGAAGCCTCTAGAATGGGGTGTATTACACCCCTCATGAACCTTCTAGAGTGCTCCCTCCTTCTCTTCAAGAAACTCCTAGAAGTTGCCGCCCCTAGCTCCCTTTGGGATGCTATTTTGGCTACAACTTAGCTTGCTTTTGAGCTCATGTGGGCTACACTCTAGGCTGTTATTTGGGCTAAAAATGGGCTGGGCCGAAATTTCCTTCTTGCTAGGCTTCTTCCCTTGGATTTTCCAAAGAGTTTCACTTGCTCTTCTTGGGCCGAATGAAATTCTCTTGCTCTCATGGCTGGGCCGGGCTGATCTTGATAAATTTTTGGGTTTTCTTTTCTTGCTTTTGCCTTCTTTTTGTTGATTTGGCTCCCCTGAAATATTTCTTGCAATCAAGCTAAAATAGGGAAAAATTTAATTAAACCATCATAAAATTTCATGCAAAAACCTCATAAAATATAGATAAATTGTAGGTTCATCAGAGGTTAAGTGTAAGACCATTGAGGATAATACCTGATTGGCTAATCTTGCATCTGCCCACAATCCCTGGGTGTTACAAGGTGGCTTGGCCCAGGGACCACTTACTGTAAGTGTTGGACCCATAGAGCCCATAAGATGGGTTTCAAGGGGTGCACTGTCCATAACAATGCATTCGGCCAGGCCTTGTAACAAAGGTTGGGCTGAACCCATGTGGCTGATGTGTATTGTTAGATAGTTTTGTATGCCCTTAGCTTCAATCTGATTTGATGTACTTTTGTTATTTAGTGCATGTTTGATTCATGTTGTTTGGTATAATTCTGTGTAAGACCTTAAAACTCGATAATTATAGAGACTCGTGTTAGTTTTAAATGTTCACAGCCATTGGATAAGTCTGGGGAGATTTATACTGCCAAGGCTGATACAGGTGTGCCACCAAGTGTTGGGATGGCCTGTCTCGGCCACCAAGTTAAGACCCAAGGCACATCAAGTATGGGATTATTTGAATCCTTAAACCGGACCAGATTTCCAGGATTGCCTTGGACCTTGGAGACGGATGGGCAAAACTGGAAAGTTACACCTGACCCCTAGACTCGATTATGACACTTCACTAGGTGTCAGACCGGGCTATCTTTGATATGTCAATTAGTGAGATCCTTGGCGGGGGTCAAAACCTGGGCATGTTGGGGCAGTCTGAGAATTCATCTGAGTGAGCGATCATAGTGACAGGATCAGCCCCTTTGTCGAACAATGGTAATGATCTGGAATGCACTCTCTCTCATGGAAACCAAACTGCCGGTAGTTGATTTCAATCATTGGAATTTTGTTTTGCAAAATTAATATATATATATATGTATATATACAGTTTCATAATGTTTGCAAATGGTTTTAATTCCTGGGATGCATGTGAGTAGAGAGTGCGGCACTGTTCCTTGCAACCGAGGGAGAGGTTCTCACTTGTCGGGCAGTGCTTGATCATTTAGGGTTGAGAGGTTAAGTTAAGACCATTTAGGATAATGCCTAATGGGCTAATCTTGCATCTGCCCACAGTCCCTGGGTTTCTATAAGATGGCTTGGCCCAGGGACCACTTAATGTAAGTGTTGGGCCCATAGGATCCATGTGATGGGCTCAAGGGTTCACTGAGCTTTTCAGTGAATTCGGTTGGGCCTTGTAATAAAGGCTGGGCCGAACCCATGTGGCTAGTGTGTAAATCAATGCTTGGGTCCCACGCCATACAAAGAAGCCCAACTGGGTATCAAATTCGAAACTAGTTAAACATTGAACATTTAATGGGCCAAAAGCCCATTCTGAGCTGGGCTAATATTATCACCCATCTATGGGGTGAATCTGAGATTAATGTTAGTAAAAGGATTGGGCCTTTGACCTTATTCACTCTGGGAGACCAAATTAAAATCAGATTTGAATCTGGTAACCTCCTGATAAGATCAGGAGTAAACTAACTTAATCTGTAGATAGGATTAAGATAATCCTCTATCCAAATACTGATTTGGATTGGGATAACTCCAAATTAGGAGGTTTTCTTAATCAAGAAATGAGGAGAAACCCTAAGAGAAATACATCAAATTTTGAACCAGGGGTTTTTGAGTAAGCAAGAAAGCATCTTGCGAATTGAGATTAGATCTCATACAGATTCTAGAGAGAAGAGAAGCAATTCAGTCATCTTCGTCCCAGGAGTTCTCCTCAAGCCGCCGCCATTCCCTTTTGCATGATTTGATCTTTGCAGCAATAGGAAATCAAGAAATCAGTTCTTGACATCAGTCTTGCTAGAAAGACTGAAAAAGATTCAGTGTTTAGAGTTTCCAGAGGGTTCTTGCGAAGGATCCAGTCGGTAGAACGCACCTTGTTGGTTCCGTTCCACCCATAGCTGTGTCATCTTCAGCAGGAGCAGATCTTGGTGTCCTCCGGATTAGGTATAATCCTCCCTTTTTCTTTTTGGTTCAGATCTGGTTCGACTATGGTTCAAGTAAAATCCTCCCTTCTACTCAATAGAAGGTCCTGAAATTGTTCATGACCGCACAGATGACCAAAGGGCAGAAAGTTCATGACCATTGTCTTCGGATTATGGGCTACATTAACGAACTAGAAGCTCTTGGATCTGGGCTAGATCTTGGCATGCAAGTGAATGCCATCCTGAATTCTTTGCCCTCTTCCTTCAATGCGTTCACAATGAACTACAACATGAATAAGTTGAATGTTAGTGTCCAGGAACTCAGCAATATGTTGTAGAGGGCCGATGATCTACTCAAGAAGGATGAGCCTGTGGTTATGCTTGCTGAAACTAACAAATCGGGCAAGAAAAAGAGAAAGGCAAAGAAGCCCCAGAAGAAAGCTACCAAACCCAAGAAGCAGAAGAAGAACAAGGCATCTGATGTCTGTCACTTCTGCAAGCAGACCGGCCACTGGAAGAGGAACTGTCCTGCCTACTTGGAATCTAAGAAAGGTAATGCCGAAACATGTGTCAATGAAACTAATATGTTAGTTACTTCTGTGTCTTGGTGTGTTGACTCCGGGGCTTCAACTCATGCGTGTAACTCATTGCAGGGGTTCAAAGTTAGCAGAAGATTGAGTGAAGGCGAAGTGACATTACTTTTGGGAACAACTGCAAGTGTTGTAGCTGTGGCAATAGGAACCATAGAATTAGTTTTTAGAGAAGGAGTGCTTGTACTTAAAGATTGTCTTTATGTACAGAACTTGAGAAGAAATTTGATTTCTGTTTCTAAACTGTGTGCTGATGGATATACTGTTTATTTTAGTAATATGATTACTGTTAAATGGAATAACAAATTCATCGCATGTGGGGAACTGGAGAATGGTCTCTATGTTCTACATCCTTCTCTAGAAACAAACTTAACCGAAACTACGTCCGTCAAAAATCCTAAGAAAAGAAATCATGATATAGTAAATCCCACGTGCCTCTAGCATTACCGACTTGGCCATGTCAGTGTTGACCATATCACAAGGCTGGTAAAGGATGGTCATTTGGATTTTTTAACCGTAGAAAATCTTCCCACTTGTGAGCCTTGACTTCAAGGTAAGATGACTAAGCGACCATTTGACGGTAAGCCTGAAAGATCTGCAAGCACACTTGACCTAATACATACTAATGTATGTGGTCCACTGAGTGTTAGGACACGAAATCAACATGTGCATTTCATCACCTTTATAGATGATTTTTCACGATATGGTTACGTATACCTAATGATACACAAGTCTGGATCCTTTGAAAAGTTTGAAGAGTTCAAATAGGAAGTCGAGAAACAATTAGGGAGAGAAATTAAGGCCCTTTGATCAGATCGAGGTGGCGAGTATCTCTTTGATAAATTCAGTGACTACTCGAAGGTCAACAGGATTCTGTTACAATTAGATCCTCCTGCCACACCTCAACTCAATGGTGTTTCAGAGAGGAGGAATAGGACCTTGTTGGACATAGTCTAGTCACTTCTCGTATGCTCAGAATTACCCACATCCTTTTTGGGATATGTATTAGAGACTGCTATCTACGTACTGAATCGGGTTCCAACCAAATCGGTTCCGAAGACTCTATATGAACTGTGGACCGGAAGGAAGCCAAGTGTGAGACACTTGAAGATTTGGGGTTGTCCTGCACATGTTAAAAGAACAAGTGTAGACAAGGTGGAATCCAAAACCAGACGTTGCCTATTTATAGGCTACCCAAAAGATTCGGTGGGTTATCTATTCTATGACCCAAGTGAGCAGAAAGTGTTCTATAGTCCAAATGCCCAATTCATAGAAACTGAATAAATCCTAGACACCCATCGTCAAGAAATAGTTCTTGATGAGGAGAGCTCAGGAGCAATGGGAGATGTGCCACAAGTTCCAGGTAGTGACCAACCTAGAAGATCCACTTAGGTATTCAGGCCACCAGTCCGATATGGTTATGACCAGGATAGTTACCTAGTTGAAGCCCTGAGTAGTGAGGAGGATCTCGTAACTTACGTGGAGGCTATGTTAGACATAGATTCCTAGAAGTTGGTGGAGGCCAGAGACCAATAGGGTTTGGACTCTAGTAGATCCGCACTCTGGGGTAAAAGCAATTGGTTGCAAATGGATTTACAAGAGGAAGAAGGGCCCCGATGGCAGGATTGAGACCTACAAAGCTCGTTTAGTGGTGAAAGGGTATACTCAGAAAGAAGGAATCGATTATGAGGAAACCTTTTCGCCCGTGGCCATGCTTAAATCCATTAGGATCCTGCTAGCTGTAGCAGCGTACCATGACTACGAGATTTGGCTGATGGATGTCAAAACCGCATTCCTGAATGGAGATCTTAGTGAAGATATCTACATGCAGCAGCCACAAGGCTTCATTGCTGTTGGTCAGGAACACATGGTATGTAAACTCAATAGATCCATATATGGACTTAATGTAGGCTTCTAGGTGTTGGAACATCTATTTTGATTCTGCCATCAAAACGTTTGACTTTGAGCAGAATCCAGATGAGCCCTGTGTTTACAGGAAGTCTAGTGGGGATAAAATCACCTTTTTGGTGTTGTACTTGGACGATATCCTACACATGGGGAATGATGTAGGAATGTTGATCGAAGTAGATAATTAGATTATCCCAGGCTGCTTACATTGACAAAATGTTCAAAAGATACAGCATGGAGAACTCCAAGAAAGAAAACGTTCCTTTCAGGCATGTAGTCACTCTCTCTAAGAAGATGTCTCCCAAGATTTCTGAGGAGATTGAGGGCATGAGAGATGTTCCCTGTGCCTCAACCGTAGGGAGCATCATGTATGCCATGCTGTGCACTCGCCCGGACATTGCTCAGGCGGTGAGTGTGGTAAGTAGATTCCAAGCCAACCCAGGGCAGGAGCATTGGACTGCTATGAAGAACATACTCAAATACCTTCGAAGGGAAAAGAGTTTTGTCTGGTATTCGATGGTAGTTCACTACAAGTTCTAGGGTATACCAATGCCGATTTCCAGTCGGATCTAGATGATAGAAAGTCTACATCTGGGTATGTTTTCATGATAGGATCATGTGTTGTTTGCTGGAAAAGCAGCAAATAGGGGTCCACTGCAAATTCCACAACTGAGGCCGAGTACATTGCCACAAGTGAAGCTGCCAAGGAAGCTGTGTGGATGAAGAAATTCAAACACGAATTGGGATTGATTCCATCCAGCACATCACCCATCCCGTTGTTGTGTGACAACAATGGAGCGATTGCCCAGGCTAAAGAGCCTCAGGCTCACTCAAAGTCAAAGCACATTGAGAGGAAGTACCATGTACTGCGGGAAATCGTTGGTAGAGGGGACGTCCTAATTCAGAAGGTAGCATTAGCAGATAATGTGTCAGACCCATTGAATAAGCCATTGACACAGAAGGTGTTTGAGAAACACGTGGAAAGTATGGGACTCCGGCTTGTGCCAGATTGGATCTAAAAGCAAGTGGGAGCTGTTAGACAGTTTTGTATGCCCTTAGCTTCAATCTGATTTGATGTACCTTTGTTATTTAGTGCATGTTTGATTCATATTGTTTGGTATAATTCTATGTAAGACCCTATAACTGAACAAAGGTACATCAGTATGGGATAATTCATGTTGTTATTTAGTGTTAATTTTAAATGTTCACAGCCATTGGATAAGTCTGGGGAGATCTATCCTACCAAGGCTGATACTGGTGTGCCACCAAGTGTTGGGATGGCCTATCTCGGCAACCAGGGAAAGACCCAAGGCACATGCAGTATGGGATTACTTGAATACTTGAACCGGACCAGATTTCTAGTATTGCCCTGGACCTTGGAGACAAATGGGCAAAACTGGAAAGTTACACCTAACCCCTATACTCGATTATGACACTTCACTAAGTGTCGGATCGGGCTGTCTTTGATATGTCAATCAGTGAGATCCTTGGTGGGGGTCAAAACCTGGGCATGTTGGGGCAGTCTGAGAATTCATCTGAGTGAGTGATCATAGTGCCAGGATCAGCCCCTTTGTCAGACAATGGTAATGATCAGGAATGCACTCTCTCTGATGGAAACCAAATAGCTGACAATTGATTTCAATCGTTGGAATTTTTTTTTGCAAAATTAATATATATATATATATATATGTATATGTACGGTTTCAAAATGTTTGCAAATGGTTTTAATTCCCGGGATCCATGTGAGTAGAGAGTGCGACACTGTTCCTTGCAGCAAAGGGAGAGGCCCTCTCTTGTCAGGCAATGCTTGATCATTAAGGGCTGAGAGGTTAAGAGTAAGACCATTTAGGATAATACCTAGAGGGCTAATCTTGCACCTGCCCACAGTCCCTGGGTTTTTATAAGATGGCTTGGCCCAGGGACCACTTAATGTAAGTGTTGGGACCATAGGGTCAATGTGATAGGCTCAGGGGTTCACTGAGCTTTTTAGTGAATTCGGCTGGGCCAAACCCATGTGGCTGGTGGGTAGATCAATGCTTGGGTCCCACGCCATACAAAGAATCCCAATTGGGCAACAGATTGGAAACTAGTTAAACACTGAACACTTAATGGGCCGGAAGCCCATTACGAGCTGAGCTGATATTATCTCCCATCTATGGGGCGAATATGAGATTAATGTTAGTAAAAGGATTGGGCCTTTGACCTTATCCACTCTGGGAGACCAAATTCAAATCAGATTTGAATCTGGTAACCTCCTAAAAAGATCAGGAGTAAACTAACTTAATCTGCAGATAGCATTAAGATAATCCCCTATCCAAATACTGATTTGGATTGGGATAACTCCTAATTAGAAGGTTTTCTTAATCAAGAAGAATGGAGGAGAAACCCTGAGAGAAATACATCAGATTTCAAACCAGGGGTTTTTGAGTAAGCAAGAAATCATCCTGTGAATTGAGATTAGATCTCATACAGACTCCAGAGAGAAGAGAAGCAATTCAGCCATCTTCGTCCCAGGAGTTCTCCTCAAGCCGCCGCCATTCCCTTTTGCAAGATTTGATCTTTATAGCAATAAGATGTCAAGAAATCAGTTCTTGACAACAATTTTGCAAGAATGACTGAAAAAGATTTGGTGTTTAGAGTTTTCAGAGGGTTCTTACGAAGGATCCAGTGTGTAGGATGCACCCTGCTGATTCTGTTCCACCCACAGCTGTGTCATCTTCAGCAGGAGCGGATCTTGGTGTCTTCTTTGGGTGTGAACACCAACTTTGGGAAATACTATTTCTCCGGATCAGGTATAATGCTCCCTTTTTCTTTTTGGTTCAGATCTGGTTCGATTATGGTTCAAGTAGAATCCTTGAATATTGTATTCTAAATTTAGGGAATATGATTCCCAGTTGGGAAAAGGTAGGAAAATTTTGAAATTCGCCCACCCATTCTGCAACCATCATGGCATCCATTAGATGGATCTTACCATTCTTTCATGTAGATCAATGTTTGGGTCCCATGCCATACAAGGAAGCCCAACTTGGCAGCAATTTGGAAGACTAAGTGAGTACATAACCTTAATTAGGCCTTAAGCCCATTTTGAACTGGGCTAATTTGATCAGTCAATTAAAAGGGGCGAATTCTGAGGTGGATCAGCTCATAGGATTGGGCCTAGACCCTATCCACTTAGAGAGTCCAAGATTAAAATATGATTTAGATCTGGAGGGCTCCTAATTAGATTAGGAGATGGCTGATCTGATCTGCAGATAAGAAAATGGTTCTTCCTTATCACTTAAAGGGACTTCCAATCCAAATATATTTTGGATCAGTAGCTCCTAATAGGATTATGAGCTGATCCCTTTAAATCTATAAAAGGAGGAGGGGGCGGCAGCCTTTAGATATGCAACCCAAAAACTCGTCTTCAGAGCTGAAATCACAAGAAGAGAGAATTCTGCACCCTGCAAAATCTCTCTTGCTGCCTCCTTCCTACTGCCACCATTATCTCCAGTTCAATCTCCAGCACTTGGGAGAAATCAAGATTTGATCTTGATATCAATCTTTTGGGAAAAGATTGATTGGAGTTGTACTCACAAGCCATCCAGTTGATTCTTGCGAAGGGTCAAGTTCTTTTGAAGAAATTGTTGATTCTACTCCATCCTACACTGCGCCATCTTCAGTGGGAGCAGTCTTTGGATCCTTCCTTGGGTGTGAACACCTCCATTCAGAGATATTATTTCTCCGTATCAGGTACATTCTCCCTCCTACTCCTTTTGGTTCAGATCTGGTTTGGTTAATGGTTCAAGATTAATTCTTGAAAAATATGTTTTTCTAAAATAGGGAATTCATTTCCCTACAAAGATGGGAGAAATTTTTGAAATTAGCCCAGTCCATTCTACAAGATTTGGGCATCCATGTGATGGATATCCTATCCCTTCATAGGTTTCCATCAGAGAGAGTGCATTTCCTCGATCATTCACTTTGTCCAACAAAGGGGCTGATCTTGTCACTATGATCACCAACTCAGGTGAATTCTTGGACTGCCCCAACATACCCAGGTTTTGACCTCCGCTAAGGATCTCATCGATTGGCATATCAAAGACAAACCAATCCGACACCTAGTACAGTACCATAATCAAGTCTAGGGATCATGTGTAACATTCCAGTTTTGCCCATCTATCTTCATGGTCCAAGGCAATACTTGAATTTGGACCGGTTCAAGGTTTCAAGAAACCCCACATTGCATGTACCTCAGGTCTCACCTTGGTAATTGAGACAAGCTACCCCAACCAACTTGGTGGCACATCAATGTCAACCTTGGCAAGATAAATCTCCCAAGATCTATCCAATGGCTGTGAAGATTCTAAACTAACATGAGTCTCATTAGTGTCTAGTTTAAGGGTATTACACAGAAACACACCATAATAACGTGAATCAAATATGTACCTTATTCATTTATAGTAAATGTCCTAATGTACATCATGATGATTGGAGTTAAGGGCATACATTGTCTAGAGCATCCAATCTATTCAAATTTGTTTTGATTTAGATTAGTTTCTAATGAGGGGTGATTTGGCAAGACTTAGTTCGTAAAGGTCACGTGGACACGACCTACCATCAGGATGACAACTCGGTAAGGGGAGCCTAGTCAGCAGTTCGGCACCTTGACACTAAAGCCAGTTCGACACCCAAGTACTGAAATGACATGTAATCAACTACAGAAGCTTCTCAACAAAAGAAATAAAAAAAGTAAACAAAGTTGATCCAGAATTCGGATCCAGTAGTGGCTACAAATCGGCCAGACAGCTTGTAGAAACCCCTCCTGACAAGAACCGGGCATCCATCCTTTCTACAACCCTCGAACCCCTCGCTTAGCCTTGAACTGAACAAATTCAAATCTGCAAAACAGAAAAATGAACAAGAATTAAATCTAAAAGATTGCAGAAATAAAAATAATAGAAAAGAAAATAAAGAAAAGAAAAGAATGGTTGATCAAATCCAGTGGCAGTAGTTGTAGAATGATTGAACAGCTTGCAAGAACCCCTCCTAACAAGAACTAGGCGTCCTCCCCTTCTACAACCCTTGAACTCCTCAAGAAACCTTAGCCTTTTTAATTGGGTGAATTGATCAACCCCTTCTCCAGGGCCCCTGGAGTCCTTTTTATAGAGAATGGTGGATATAACTGAAATTAGAGAGAAAGAGGGGGCAGAAACTAGGTTATAGCAAAAATAAGGGTGCCTTAGGGTTTAGAATGAAGGGTTAGGATAGTTCTAGGATGATCCTAAGGCTGAGAAGAAAAGGAGAAGGCACCCAATATGTAAGGCTGAGATTTAATGGCTAAAGGCTGAATGGTGAAGATAGAAGTTAAGTGGCTCCTAGGGTTAGAATGCTAAAAAGAGAGTGGCCTAGAATGGATGGTGGAGATTAGAAGGGATGAAAGGTGAAGATTTAGCAGTTAGGGGTGACTAGGGTTTGTTAAGAGTGAAAAGAATGGGTTAAAAGGCACCCTAGGGTTTATTAAGGCGTGGGGAGCATGCTAATACAGTAGGATGGGCGCCAAACTGGGTTTAACAGCTAGGAGGTGCCCTCTTGCTTTCAGTTCATTTCAAAAACACCCCCTCTCTCAACTGGTCTTCACACCAGCTTCCCAAAAACTGCACTTCAGCCTAGAAAGCTTCCCAATTTTCTACATAATTTGCACAGAGACCCTCAGAGGTCACATAATTGATTTTAACTGGGAAAAGGGTACACTTTCACTATTCTAAGGCTGAAATTACCATTGAAAAGGAAGCAAGTAGGTGTTCAAAAGGAATAACAGTAACTCCCAATATAGGTGTTCATGCCCAAAGAGGTTACCAAATCCGTCTCCATTGAAAATAACCCAGCGAATGTTGAGGGAGGATCAACATGATGGGTTCTTCAGCAAGAACCTATGATTCTTCAGCAAGAATCGTGTAGGGTTGTGTGAGCATGACTTCATATTGTTTCTTCACCAAGAAACAATATGAAGAACAGTTCTTGATCACTCCAAGAGGTGGATATCGAACTAGGCAAGGCAACTAGAGCAGAGGGAGAAAAAGATTATAGAAAAAAGTGATATTTCTATAGAATTTGCCCCCTTATTTCTACTAAGGGGCTCTCAATGGGTCCAACATTTACACTAAATGGTCCTTGGGTCCATCCATCTTGTGAAGGCCCAAGGACTATGGGCAGATGCAAGATTAGCCCACTAGGTATAACCCTCAATGGTCTTACACTTAACTTTTCAGCCCTTAATGATCAAACATTGCCCAACAAGAGAGGACCTCTCCCGTGGCTACAAGGTACAGTGTTGCACTCTCTTCTCACATGGACCCCGGGAAATAAAAACTTTTGCAAATATTTTATAAAACCATAATATATATGTATAACTTTATATAAATATATTTTGCAAAAAAAATCTCAACAATTTGAAATCAATTGTCAGCAGTTTAGGTCTCCATCAGAGAGAGTGCATTCCCCAATTATTCTTTGTGTCTGACAAAGGGGCTGATCCTATCACTATGATCACCCACTCAGGTGAATTCTTAGACTGCCCCAACATATTCAGGTTTTGACCCGTTTAAGGATCTCACTGATTGGCATATCAAAGACAAACCCAATCCAACACCTAGTACAGTACCATAATCGAGTCTAGGGATCAGGTGTAACAATTCAGTTTTGCCCATCTGTCTCCAATGTCCAGGGCAATACTGGAATTTAGTCTGGTTAGGGTTTCAAGAAAATCCACACTACATGTACCTCAGGTCTCACCCTAGCAGTTGAGACAAGTCACCCCAACCCACTTGGTGGCACATCAATGTTAGCCTTGGTAAGATAAATCTCCCTAGATCTATCCAACAGTTGTGAAGATTCTTAACTAACATGAGTCTCATTAGTGTTCAGTTTAAGGGTATTACATAGAAAAACACCAAAATAACATGGATCAATTATGCACTTTATTCATTTATAATAAATGTCAATAAGTACATCAATCCTATTATCCTCTTTGATCTGTCTCTATAGAGTCGAAGATCCAAATGTAAGAGGCTTCTCTAAGATCTTTCATGGAGAATTGTTGTGAAAGCCACACTTTCACCATAGTTAACATCCCTACATTATTCCCAATGAATAGGATGTCATCTACTTACAGAACCAGGAACATAACCTTATCTCTCACTGCCTTCCTAGAGACACAGGGCTCATTCAGATTCTGCTCAAAGTCAAACTATTTGACAGTAGAGTCAAACTCAATGTTCCAGCTCCTAGAATCTTGATTAAGTCCATATATGGATCGATTTAGTTTACACACCATTTGTTCCTGACCTACAGATATGAAACCTTTCAGTTGCTGCATATAGATATATTCAATAAGATGTTCATTCAGGAATGTGGTTTTGGCATCCATTTGCCAAATCTCGTAATCATGGTATGCTGCTACAGTTAGTAGGATCCTAATAGACTTAAGCATGGCCATTGGCGAAAAGGTTTCCTCATAGTTGATTCCCTCTTTCTGAGTGTACCCTTTCGCCATAAGATGAGCTTTATAGGTCTCAACGTTACCATCTAGGCCCTTCATCCTCTTGTAAATCCACTTGCAACCAATTGCTTTCACTCCAAGGGGCGGGTCTACAAGAGTCTAGACCTTATTGGTTGGTGCGCTCGGGATGCGTCGTCAAACACCAGGGGCACTAGTTTTATAATTTATATTTTTTCAATCCTCAAAACTAAATAAAGAAAGTAATTTAGTGGTGAGGAAGGGGTCAAATCCTTAGGGAAGCAAGGTTAAAAATTACTATTTTGTTCTAGACAAATAAGAAAAAGAAAACAGATTTGGGATTTGGAGAAAATAAGAACATAAAATTTAATAATCCTAAAATTAAATATTCAGACTTGAAAATAGACAAGAAATAAAATTCAAATATTAAATAAAACTGAAACTAACAAGAAAATAAATAAAAATATGCTGAAATTTGGATCCAGTGGTGGTAGCTATTAGACAGTTTTGTATGCCCTTAGCTTCAATCCGATTTGATGTACTTTTTTTATTTAGTGCATGTTTGATTCATGTTATTTGATATAATTCTGTGTAAGACCCTAAAACTGGACAATTATAGCGACTCGTGTTAGTTTTAAATGTTCACAGCCATTGGATAAGTTTGGGGAGATTTATCCTACCAAGGTTAATACTGGTGTGCCACCAAGTGTTGGGATGGCCTGTCTTGGCCATCAGGGTAAGACCCAAGGCACATGTAGTATGGGATTACTTGAATCCTTGAACTGGACCAGATTTCCAGTATTGCCCTGGATCTTCGAGACATGGGCAAAATTGGAAAGTTACACATGACCCCTATACTCGATTATGACACTTCACTAGGTGTCCGATCGGGCTATCTTTGATATGTCAATCAATGAGATCCTTGGCGGGGGTCAAAACCTGGGCATGTTGGGGCAGTCTGAGAATTCATTTGAGTGAGTGATCATAGTGACAGGATCAGCCCCTTTGTCGGACAATGGTAATGATCAAAAATGCACTCTCTCTGATGGAAACCAAACTGCCAACAGTTGATTTCAATCGTTGGAATTTTGTTTTATAAAATTAATATATATATATATATATATATATGTATATATATGTATATGTACAGTTTCAAAATGTTTGCAAATGATTTAATTCCGAGGATCCATGTGAGTAGAGAGTGCGGCACTGTTCCTTGCAGCCGAGGGAGAGGTCCTCTCTTGTCGAGAAGTGCTTGATCATTAATGGCTGAGAGGTTAAGTGTAAGACCATTTAGGATAATACCTGATGGGCTAATCTTGCACCTACCCATAGTCCCTAGGATTTTATAAGATGTCTTTCCTAGGGACCACTTAATGTAAGTGTTGGGCCCATAGGGTCCATGTGATGGGCTCAGGGGTTCACTGAGCTTTTCAGTGAATTTGGCTAGGCCTTGCATTAAAGGTTGGGCTGAACCCATGTGGCTGGTGTGTAGATCAATGCTTGGGTCCCATGCCATACAAAGAAGCCCAACTGGGCAGTATTGGAAACTAGTAAAACACTGAACACTTAAAGGGCCAAAATCCCATTACGAGCTGGGTTGATATGATAACCCATCTATGGGGCAAATCTGAGATTAATGTTAGTAAAAAGATTGGGCCTTTGACCTTATCCACTCTGGGAGACCAAATTCAAATCAGATTTGAATCTGGTAACCTCCTGATAAGATCAGGAGTAAACTAACTTAATCTAGAGATAAGATTAAGATAATCCCCTATCCAAATACTGATTTGGATTGGGATAACTCTTAATTAGGAGGTTTTCTTAATCAAGAAGAAAGGACGAGAAACCCTGAGAGGAATACAGCAGATTTCGAACTAGGGGTTTTTGAGTAAGCAAGAAAACATCCTACGAATTGAGATTAGATATCATACAGACTCCAGAGAGAAGAGAAGCAATTCAGCCGTCTTCGTCCTAGGAGTTCTCCTCAAACCGCCGCCACTCTCTTTTGCAAGATTTGATCTTTGCAGCAATAGGAAGTCAAGAAATCAGTTCTTGACATCAGTCTTGCAAGAAAGACTGAAAAAGATTCGTTGTTTAGAGTTTCCAGAGGGTTCTTGCGAAGGATCCAGTGTGTAGGATGCACCCTGCTGGTTCCGTTCCACCCACAACTGTGTCATCTTTAGCAAGAGCGGATCTTAGTGTCTTCTTTGGGCATGAACACCAACTTTGGGAGATACTGTTTCTCCGGATCAGGTATAATCTTCCCTTTTTTTTCCTTTTTGGTTCAGATCTATTTCGATTATGGTTCAAGTAGAATCCTTGAATATTGTATTCTAAATTTAGGGAATATGATTTCTTGTTGGGAGAAGGTAGGAAAGTTTTTGAAATTCGCCCACCCACTCCGCAACCATCATGGCATCCATTAGATGGATCCTACCATTCTTTCAATGGAATCAGAGCCAGGTTTGAATCTTGAACCAAAAGAAAATCAGATCTGAACTTGCGCAGATGGATCCTACCATTCTTTCAATGGACAGAAGATGTTCTACCAAGATTTGCGCAGATTGTTTTCTTTATTTCAAAAAATTGTTTCTTGTTGAGGGTGATTGATCTAAAATTAATTTCTGTTAAATCCAAAATTTATTTAGAATTGTTCTTTATTTATTTTGATTTAATGGACTGTTCAAACCTGGAGATCGATATTTATTTTGATTTATTTTGATGTACTTTTGATATTTAGTGTAAATTAATAAAGTGCATGTTTGATTCATGTTGTTGGGTATAATTCTATGTAAGACCCTAAAACTGGACACTTCTAGAGACTCGTGATAGTTTTTAATGTTCATAGCCATTGGATAAGTCTGGGGAGATTTATCCTGCCAAGACTAATACTTGTGTGCCACCAAGTGTTGGGATGGCCTGTCTTGGCTACCAGGGTAAGACTCAAGGAACATGCAGTATGGGATTACTCGAATCCTTGAATCGGACCAGATTTCCAGTATTGCCTTGGACCTTGGAGACAGATGGGCAAAACTGGAAAGTTACACCTGATCCTAGACTCGATTATGACACTTCACTAGGTGTCGGATTGGGCTATCTTTGATATGCCAATCAGTGAGATTCTTAGCGGGGATCAAAACTTGGGTATGTTGGGACAATCGGAGAATTCATCTGAGTGGATGATCATAGTGATAGGATCAGCCCCTTTGTCGGACAAAGGTAATGATCGAGAATGCACTCTCTCTGATGGAAACCAAATTGCCGGCAGTTGATTTCAATCGTTGGAATTTTGTTTTGCAAAATTAATATACATATATATATATATATATATATATATATATATATATATATATATATATATATAACAGTTTCAAAATGTTCGCAAATGGTTTTAATTCCCAGGATCCATGTGAGTGGAGAGTGCGGCACTGTTCCTTGTAGCCGAGGGAGAGGTCCTCTCTTGTCGGGTAGTGCTTGATCATTATTGGCTGAGAGGTTAAGTGTAAGACCATTTAGGATAGTACCTGATGGGCTAATCTTACACCTGCCCACAGTTCCTAGGTTTTTATAAGATGGCTTGGCCCAAGGACCACTTAATGTAAGTGTTGGGCCCATAGGGTCCATGTGATGGGCTCAGGGTTTCACTGAGCTTTTCAGTGAATTCGGTAGGGCCTTGTAATAAAGGCTGTGCCGAACCCATGTGGCTGGTGTGTAGATCAATGCTTGGGTCTCACGCCATACAAAGAAGCCCAACTGGGCAGTAGATTGGAAACTAGTTAAGCACTGAACACTTAATGGGCCAAAAACCCATTTCAAGCTTGGCTGATATGATCACCCATCTATGGGGCATATTTGGGATTAATGTTAAGAAAAGAATTGGGCCTTTAACCTTATCCACTTTGGGAGACCAAAATCACATCAAATTTGAATCCGGTAACCTCTTGATAAGATCAGGAGTAACCTACTTAATCTGCATATAGGATTAAGATCATCCCCTATCCAAATACTAATTTGGATTGGGATAACTCCTAATTAGGAGGTTTCTTAATCAAGAAGAAAAGAAGAGAAACCCTAAGAAAGAAATATCAGATTTTGAACTAAGGGTTGTAAGCAAGAAAGCATCCTACAAACTGAAATTAGATCTCATACACACTCCAGAGAGAAGAGAAGCAACTCAGCCATCTTCATCCCAGGAGTTCTCCTCCAGCCACAGCCATTCCTTCTAGTAAGATTTGATCTTTAAAGAAGAAAGAAATCAAGAAATCATGTCTTGACATCAGTCTTGCAGAAAAGACTGAAAAAGATTTGGTGCTCAGAGTTTCCAGAGGATTCTTGAGAAAGATCCAGTGTGTAGGATGCACTCTGCTGGTTTCGTTCCACATACAGCTGTGTCATCTTCAGCGGGAGTGGATCTTGGTGTCCTCTTTGGGCGTGAACACCAAGTAGGATCCTTGAATGTTGTATTCTAAATTTAGGGAATATGATTCCTTGTTGAGAGAAGGTAGGGAATTTTTTGAAATTCGCCCACCCATTCTGCAATCCTTTTGGCGTCCATTAGATTGGATCCTACCTCTCTTTTAGTGGTATTAGAGCCACAGGTTCGAATCTTGAACCTAAAGAAAATCAGATCTGAACCTGCGTAGATGGACAGAAGATGTTCTGCCAAGATTTGTGCAGATTGTTTTCTTTTTTTTCAAGAAATTGTTTCTTGTTAAGGGCAATTGATCTGAAATTAATTTTTGTTAAATCCAAAATTTATTTAGAACTGTTCTTTATTAATTTTGATTTAATGGACTGTTTGAACCTGGAGATCGTAGTGCAGATTTGGCGTAGATGGTCTGCGCACCCTTTTTCTTTTTTATTCATTTTTTATTTAATTTGGTCTGTAAATATTTTTTTTTATTTTTTAGACTGAATGTATAGGATTTGATCAAGAATGTAATTAATTAATAGAAATAGGATTTCTGTTTCTTTTATTTTCTTGATTAAAGAAGAAGGAAGAAGAAGGTGGCACTGGAGATTTGCAGATGGAGAAATTGCTTTATGCGATTTGCAGTTTGTGAAACTGCAACCTTAGTGATTAACCTCTATTTCGCAGGTGGTGCGAACAATCCATATTTGATTTATGATTGTTGAAAATCAAAATTATTAATTTCAGATCTTTCATAAATTAATTCTTGAATTGAAAATTAGTTTCGGACCATTTCAGACTAGATTGGACCAAAACTGTTTGGACCGAATCTAGGGTTCGAAGGGGACTATTTTTCAGTCCATTTTTTCTCACACTTTCTATTCCAAATATGATGTTCAATTACAGGGATTAATTCGGCCCACCTATAAAGCCCAGTTTTAAATGGTTAAAACTGCAAAAGACCACTATTGTGAGAAAAGTTGTATGGGCCGAACTGCTAACTGCGATTCAGCCCATATACCTAGTCGACATTAATTGTTAAGGTTATGGATTTTAAATGGGTTGTTCAATGGGCTTTACAACAGTTAATTGATTGGATCAATTCTTCCTTTACATGTGATGTTTGGATGTTTGATGTGCTGCGACCATGGGCCATAAGCACTTGGCCCATGAAGACTCGTTAGTGGCTCTTGCACACACCATGGCTGAATGCACATCAATGCCATGGTGTCCCTTAAGGTCATTGGATGACTTCTCCTTGCTTGGTGGGCCCCACAACCCTAAAAAGGGATGCGTACGGAACCCCTAGCCGATTAAGGCCCACCAAAAATCTGCATTTATGAAAGTCAGTGGGAGCCACTTTGGTTTGACCTAAAATTAGAACTAGGGCGTAATTTTGTTCCCTCCAGCAAATATGAGTGCATGTGATAGGGAGATCCATATGATGGACTCACTAAAGGCCTTCCGTCATTATCACAATGATGGGTCCTTCAGTAATGAGGAAACACACCATAAAATTGGGCTATCCATTTGCTGTTGGATCTGTCAGAGTGTTTCATAAGATGATAGGGGCGTCATAGACCGATGTGGGAGGGGCTTTACTAGAAAATGGGAACTCTCCCATAGTACCTTGGCGTAACCTAAATATGATGGGGAGCACTCACTAGACAGAAAGGTTTACCTAAAAACGGTTCTAAACCTTGTCTGACAGAGGCCAAAGGGAAACTCATTCGATGAGTGGATATGATCCGTCATAGAAAGGTGGTGGGGTTATGCAGCTGAAATAGTTGGCTTCACGCACGCCATGTGATTTCCCACATTTCTAGAGACATTTCGTCATCTCCGTCACTGAGAAAGGAGGGAAATATCAGAGATGAACAAATGGGAATGAAACATAGATTAAAAACCATATCTATGTAGGTAACATGAATCAAACTAAGGTTGTGGACTAACATCTTTGTTGTTTTATCAGAAAATGGCAAATGGTCAATTCGCAAAGCTTCTAGACAATATCAAGCTTAAGGGCCCAAACTATGCCGACTGGTACAAAAATCTAATGCTGGTCCAAACTTCTGAAAAGTTAGATAAGGTGGTGAAAAATCCTGCCTTGGAGCATCTGGGTGATAGGGCTTCTGAGGCCCGTAGTAGGGACTACCAAGATTGGGAGGATAAGAACTCCCTAGCCCATTGCTTTGTCATTGCCTCACTGGACAACTCAATACAGAGGCGGTTTGATCAGATCGAACTAGCCAAAGACATATTGGACAATCTAAAGACAATGTATGAAGAGCAGAACCGTTCTACTTGATAGAAGGTCCTGAAACTGTTCATGACCACACAAATGTCCAAAGGGCAGAAAGTTCATGATCATTGTCTTCAGATGATGGGCTACATTAACGAACTAGAAGCCCTTTGATCTGGGCTAGATCTTGGTACGCAAGTGGATGCCATCCTGAATTCTTTGCCCTCTTCCTTCAATGCGTTCACAATGAACTACAACATGAATAAGCTGAATGTCAGCATCCATGAACTCAACAATATGTTGCAGAGGGCCGAGGATCTACTAAAGAAGGATGAGCTTGTGGTTATGCTTGTTGAAGCTAACAAATCGGGCAAGAAAAAGAGAAAGGCAAGCCCTAGAAGAAAGCTGCCAAGCCTAAGAAGCAGAAGAAGAACAAGGCATCTGATGTCTGTCACTTCTGCAAGCAGACCGACCACTGGAAGAGGAACTATCCTACCTACCTGGAATCTAAGAAAGGTAACGTCGAAACTTGTGTCATAGAAACTAATATGTTAGTTACTTTTGTGTTCTGGTGTGTTGACTCCCGGGCTTCAACTCATGCGTGTAACTCACTACAGGGGTTCAAAGTTAGCAGAAGATTGAGTGAAGGCGAAGTGACAATGTTTTTGGGAACAGCTGCAAGTGTTGCAGCTGCAGCAATAGGAACCGTAGAATTAGTTTTTAGAGAATGAGTGCTTGTACTTAAAGATTGTCTTTATGTACAGAACTTGAGAAGAAATTTGATTTCTGTTTCTAAACTATGTGCTGATGGATATACTGCTTATTTTAGTAATATGATTACTATTAAATGGAATAACGAATTCATCGCATGCGGGGAACTGGAGAACGGTCTCTATGTTCTACATCCTTCTCTAGAAACAAACTTAACCGAAACTACATCAGTCAAAAATCCTAAGAAAAGGAATCATGATATAGTAAATCCCACACGCCTCTGGCAAAGGATGGTCCTTTGGATTTTTTAACCGTAGAAAATTGTCCCACTTGTGAGCCTTGCCTTCAAGGTAAGATGAGTAAGCGGTCATTTCACGATAAGCCTAAAAGATCTGCAGGCACACTTGACCTAATACATATTGATATATGTGGTCCCCTGAGTGTTACATGTACCTAATGAGACACAAGTTTGAATCCTTTGAAAAGTTCAAAGAGTTCAGACAGGAACTTGAGAAACAGTTAGGGAGAGAAATTAAGGCTCTTCGATCAGATCGAGGTGGCGAGTATCTGACGAATTCAGGGACTACTTAATGGTCAATAGGATTCTGTCACAATTAGCTCCTCATGCCACACCTCAACTCAAAGGTGTTTCAAAGAGGAGGAATAGGACCTTGTTGGACATGGTCCGGTCACTTCTCATGCGCTCAGAATTACCCACATCCTTTTGGGGATATGCATTAGACTGTTATCTACGTACTGAATCGGGTTCCAACCAAATCACTTCCCAAGACTCCATATGAACTATGGACCGAAAGGAAGCCAAGTGTGAGATACTTGAAGATTTGGGGTTGTCCTACACACATTAAAAGAATAAGTGCGGACAAGTTGGAATCCAAAACCAGTCGTTGCCTATTTATAGGCTACCCAAAAGATTCGGGTGGTATTCTATTCTATGACCCAAGTGAGTAAAAAGTGTTCTGTAGTCAAAACGCCCAATTCTTAGAAACCGAATCCATCCTGGACACCCATCGTTAGGAAATAGTTCTTGATGAGGAGAGCTCAGGAGCAGAGGGAGATGTCCCACAAGTTCCAGGTAGTGACCAACCTAGAAGATCCACTCGGGTATCCAGGCCACCAGTCCGATATGGTTATGACCAGGATAGTTACCTAGTGGAAACCTTGACTAGTGAGGAGGATCCCATAACTTAGGCGGAGGCTATGTTAGACATAGATTCCCAAAAGTGGGTGGAGGCCATGAAAGCTGAGATGGACTCGATGAAACCAATAGAGTCTAGACTCTAGTAGATCCGCCCTCCGAGGTAAAAGCAATTGGTTGCAAATGGATCTATAAGAGGAAGAAGGGCCCCGATGGCAGGATTGAGACCTACAAAGCTCGTTTGGTGGTGAAAGGGTATACTCAGAAAGAAGAAATCGATTATGAGGAAACCTTTTCGCCTGTGGTCATGCTTAAATCCATTAGGATCCTGCTAGCTATAGCAGCGTACCATGACTACGAGATTTTGCAGATGGATGTCAAAAACATGTTCCTGAATGGAGATCATAGTGAAGATATCTACATGCAGCAGCCACAAGGCTTCATTGCTGCTGGTCAGGAACACATGGTATGTAAACTCAATAGATACATATATGGACTTAAGCAGGCTTCTAGGAGTTGGAACATCCCTTTTGATTCTGCCGTCAAAACGTTTAACTTTGAGCTGAATACGGATGAACCCTGTGTTTATAGGAATTCTAGTGGGGATAAGATCACCTTTTTTGTGTTGTACGTGGACGATATCCTACACAAGGGGAACGATGTAGGAATGTTGACTTCGGTCAAGGTATGGTTATCACAGCAGTTCTCCATGAAAGATCTTGGAGAAGCTTCATATACACTGGGTCTTCAACTCTATAAAGATAGATCGAAGTGGATAATTGGATTATCCTAGGCTGCTTACATTGACAAAATTGTCAAAAGATTTATCCTACCAAGGCTGATACTGGTGTGCCACCAAGTGTTGGGATGGCCTGTCTCAGCCACCAGGGTAAGACCCAAGGCACATGTAGTATGGGATTACTTGAATCCTTGAATTGGACCAGATTTCCAGTATTGCCCTAGACCTTGGAGACAAATGGGCAAAACTGGAAAGTTACACCTGACCCCTAGACTCGATTATGACACTTCACTAGGTGTCGGATCGGGCTGTCTTTGATATGTCAATCAGTGAGGTCCTTGGCAGGGGTCAAAACCTGGGCATGTTCGGGCAATCTGAGAATTCATCTGAGTGAGTGATCATAGTGACAGGATCGGCCCCTTTGTTGGACAATGGTAATGATCGGGAATGCACTCTCTCTAATGGAAACCAAACTGCCGGCAATTGATTTCAATCGTTGGAATTTTGTTTTGCAAAATTAATATATATATATATATATATATATATATATTGTATATGTACAGTTTCAAAATGTTTGAAAATGGTTTTTATTACCGGGATCCATGTGAGTAGAGAGTGCGGCATTGTTCCGTGTCGCCGAGGGAGGGGTCCTCTCTTGTCGGGCAGTGCTTGATCATTAAGGGCTGAGAGGTTAAGTGTAAGACTATTTAGGATAATACCTAATAGGCTAATCTTGCACCTACCCACAGTCCTTTGGTTTTTATAAGAAGGCTTGGCCCAGAGACCACTTAATGTAAGTGTTGGGCCCATAGGGTCCATGTGATGGGCTTAGGGGTTCATTGAGCTTTTCAGTGAATTCGGCTAGGCCTTGTAATAAAGGTTGGGCTGAACCCATGTGGCTGGTGTGTAGATCAATGCTTGGGTCCCATGCCATACAAAGAAGTCCAACTAGGCAGCAGATTGGAAACTAGTTAAACCCTAAACACTTAATGGGCCAAAAGCCCATTACGAGTTGGGCTGATATGGTCACCCATCTATGGGGCGAATCTGAGATTAATGTTAGTAAAAGGATTCGGCATTTGACCTTATCCACTCTGGGAGACCAAATTCAAATCAGATATGAATCTGGTAACCTCCTGATAAGATCAGGAGTAAACTAACTTAATTTGTAGATAGGATTAGGATAATCCCTTATCCAAATACTGATTTGGATTGGGATAACTCTTAATTAGGAGGTTTTCTTAATCAAGAAGAAAGGAGGAGAAACCCTGAGAGGAATACATTAGATTTCGAACTAGGGGAAGCAAGAAAGCATCCTGCGAATTGAGATTAGATCTCATACAAACTCCAGAGAGAAGAGAAGCAATTCTGCCATCTTCGTCCCAAGAGTTCTCCTTAAGTCGCCGCCATTCCCTTTTGCAAGATTTGATCTTTGCAGCAATAGGAAGTCAAGAAATCAGTTCTTGACATCAGTCTTGCAAGAAAGACTGAAAAAGATTCAGTGTTTAGAGTTTCCAGAGGGTTCTTGCGAAGGATCCAGTGTGTAGGACGCACCTTGCTGGTTCCGTTCCACCCACAACTATGTCATCTTCAGTAGGAGCGCATCTTGGTGTCTTCTTTGGGTCTGAACACCAACTTTGGGAGATACTATTTCTCTGGCCCACCCATTCCGCAACCATCATGGCATCCATTAGATGGATCCTACCATTCTTTCAATAGCTTGCCAGGAAGACAAACTACAAGTCGTTCCTCCTCCGTTTATCCCTCGAACCTTAGCCTTGAACTAGGCAAATTCAGATCTACAAAAGACAAAGAAAATGAAAAATTAAATCAAACCAAAATAAAAAATAGCATAAGTTGAATTACTAGAAAAATTGAAGAAAGAAACTAAAGAAAAATAAAAATGGTGGATCAGCTCCAGTGGCGATAGTTGTAGGTTGGACGAATTGCTTGCAGAAACCCCTCCTGACAAGCACTGCACATCCTCCTTCTTGTGATCCTTGAACCCCTCAAGAAGCCTTGGCCTTTTGAACTGGGCTAACCAACCCCTTCTCAAGGGCCCTTGGTGTCCTTTTCATAGAGGAGAGGGTGCCTATAAGTATAGAGGGCTGGGATTTAAGCTCCTAGGATTGAATGGTGGAGATTTGGGTGCCTAGGGCTGAAAGATGGAGATTAAAAGGAATGGTTGGTGCCCTAGGGTGAGTGGCTGAGATAGAAAGTGAAATAGAGGTTTGAGATCTAGTGGCTAAAGGTTGAATGGTGGGGATTAGGAGTTAGGTGGCGCCCTAACGTTAGATGGTTGTAAAGGGATGAGAGATCCATCATGTGGATGGCAAAACCCTACAGGAATGTTGGGCGAAATTTTAAAAATTTCTCTCTCTCTCCCATGTGTGAATCGCATTCCCTATTTTATAAAACTGCATTTTCAAGGATCAATCTTGAACCTAAACCAGATCTGATCTGAAACCAAAAGGGAGTGGAGGGATATACCTGATACAAAATTAGTAATAACCTCCAATGAATGTGTTCACGCCCAATGATAGATCCAAAGACTGCTTCCACCGAAGATGACACAGTGCAGGATGAAGCAGAATCAGTAGGGTGGTTCTTTAGCAAGAATCTGATGGACGGCTAGTGAGCACGACTTCAGATTACCATTTCTGCCAAAAGGTAATATCAAGAACTCTTCTTAACCGCTCCTACAGGTGGAGATCGAATTGATATGGCAGCAAGAGCAGGAGAGAAAGAGACAGTGTAGTCAGAATATGTTGTCTCTTTCTAGAAATCAATAGTCACTCAAATGATTTTTGTTGTGTGTTCTGAGGGTTCGACCTGCTCTCCTATTTATAGCCTTAAAGAGAGGTTCTCCTAATCCCATTAGGAGTTTCCTAGTCCAAATCTTGTATTTGGATCTGCACTCTCTTTAACAGATAAGGATAATCCCTTATCTTATTTGTAGATAAAGATCAGTCCTCATAATCTAATTAAGAGTTTCCTAATCCAAATCTTTATTTGGATCTGGACTCTCTGAGTGGATAGCGATAATCCCTGATCCTATTTCCTGATCTAAATCACAGAACCGCCCACCTTTAATTAATCACATCAAGCCAGTTTGAATTGGGCTTTTAGGCCCATTAAGTGTATCTGCTCACTTACCCTCCAAACCGCTGCCCAGTTGGATATCCTTGTATGGCATGGGACCCAAACATTGATCTACACATCAGCCATAAGGGTTCAACCCAGCCTCTATTACAAGGCCTAGCGGAATTCACTGTAGGAGACAATGAACCCCTGAGTCCAACACCATGGGCTCTTAATGGGCCCAACATTTACACTAAATGGTCATTGTGTCAAGCCACCATATAAAAACCCAAGGGCTGTGGGCAGATGCTGAAGGGATAAGAAATCCATCACATGAATTTCAAAAATTTTTCTTTTCCCTTCAACTGGGAATCGAATTCCCTATTTAGAAAATCATATTTTCAAGGATCACTCTTGAACCATAAACTAAACCAGATCTGAACCAAAAGGAGGAGAGAGAGATAATACCTGATACAGAGAAATAATATCTCTCAATGGAGGTGTTCACGCCCAAGGTAGAAACCAAAAACTGCTCCCACTGAAAATGGCGCAGTGCAGGGTGGAGTAGGATCAGCAATGTCCTTCCTAAGAACTTGATTCTTCCTAAGAATCACCTGGACGGCTTGTGAATACAACTCCTACCAATCTTTTCTGCAAAAGATTGGAATCAAGACCCAATCTTGATTTCTCCCAAGCAATGGAGATCGAACTGCTATAGGCGGCGGCTAGAGAGAATTTGCAGGGTGCAGAATTCTCTCCTCTGTGATCTCAACTCTGAAGACTAGACTTGTGTCTGATGGATGTTGTGTCTAAAGGCTGCCGTCCCCTCTTCATTTTATAGACTTAAAGGGATCAGCTCCTAATCCCATTAGGAGTTGCTAACACAAATCATATATGGATTAGAAGTCCCTTTAAGATAAGGGATAATCCTTATCTTATTTGCAGATTAGATCAGCCAGTTCCTAATCTAATTAGGAAGTTTCCAAATCTAAATCTCATTTAGATCTTGGACTCTCTGAGTGGATAGGGTGTGGGCCCAATCCTATCAACTAATCTTATCTCAGAATTCGCCCCTTAAAGACTAATCAGATTAGCCCAATTCGAAATGGGCTTAAGGCCCATTTAGGGTTATGTATTCATTAAGCCTTCCAAACAGCTGCCCAGTTGGGCTTCCTTGTATGGCGTGGGACCCAAACATTGATCTACAATCAGCCACATGGGTTCAGCCCAGCCTTTGTTACAAGGCCTGGCCGAATACACTGTTATGGAGAATGCACCCCCTGAAACCCATCAGATGGGCTATATGGGCCCAACACTTACCCTAAGTGGTCCCTGGGCCAAGCCACCTTGTAACACCCAGGGACTGTGGGCAGATGCAAGATTAGCCCATCAGGTATTATCCTCAATGGCCTTACACTTAACCTCTCAGCCCATAATGATCATACACTGCCCGACAAGAGAGGACCTCTCCCTCGGCTACAAGGAACAGTGATGCACTCTCTCATATATGGATCCCGGGAATTAAAACCATTTGCAAATTATTTCGAAACCATAAATTATATACTTTTATATCTCATATAAAATATATTTTACAAAACAAATCTCAACGATTGAAATCGGCTATCGGCAGTCTTGGTTTCCATCAGTGAGAGTGCATCCCCAATCATTACCTTTGTCTGACAAAGGGGCTAATCCTGTCACTATGATCACCCACTCAGATGAATTCTCAAACTATCCCAACATACCCAGGTTTTGACCCCCGCTAAGGATCTCACTGATTGGTACACCAAAGACAGGCCAATCCGACACCTAGTGCAGTATCATAATCGACTATAGGGGTCGGGTGTAACTTTCCAGTTTTGCCCATCAATCTCCAAGGTCCAGGGCAATACAGGAAATCTGGTCCAGTTCAAAGATTCAATTAAGCCCACACTATGTGTGCCTAGGGTCTCACTCTGGTAGCTAAGACAAGCCACCCCAACCGACTTGGTGGCACCACAGTGACGGGTTGTCGAAGCCCTCAAAATTATTACTAGTCCCACAATAATATATTTGCAGTAAAAGTGGTTCTAGGTCCAATCCCACATGGAGCAAATCAATAATCTCTTAGCCGAATGGGTAAAGTAATTGTGTTGAAAAATTAAATAACTAAAATTAAAAGAATAGCAAACTAAACAAACTAAACAAACAAGAGAAAATCAGTCCTACCGAATTCTGGTTCAAGGGTTTGGGTTGAATTGATTGACCATCGATCCTAGGTACACTTCAGCATTCTTGCAATTCAAGCATTTAACCTTACATTTATTAGGATGGCCATAATAAACCTTGTGTTTTCCTAATTCAGTTGACCAAACCCAGCATTTGATCAACACTTATCACCACTCAATTGGGTACGATAGCGTTCCATGTTAAACAGTGATAGCATTAAGATTTGCGAAAACAGTTAAACCAAAATAACAATAATTGAGATAGCTGCAATTACTGAATCTTGTTCCATCGATTCCTTTAGATTGAATCATGTTAAAACATTGGTCAAAGGCTATCATGAACAATTGACCCAAAAAGATATCAACCTAATTGCTACTTGTACCATTATTCGTGACAATTACGGATCGCCGAAATCATGGATAGCAATAGGAAGATCAACATTAATTCAGTTTGTCAAACTAATTAACATCAACATCCAATAAAAATATGTACAAGAATCAATGAATACTTGAATTAGAAAGCAAGAAAATAAAGTAACTACAGGACCTCACAATGACACAATCGAATCTCCCCCCTTGAACCAGAAAAAGAAGCTTAGCTACTCATGATCTGCGCAATCTCCATGCCTTTCTTCTCCATAGCTGAACTGCTTTCTTGAGCTTCTTGGCCTCTTGATGATCTCTTGGATCTTGGAATGAGTGATGGTAGAGCTGGTTCGCCCCCCTCTTTATATAGCCAAAGGAGATGGCTGTTTTCCAACTCCTTCTAGGAGATCATCTTATCTTTAGGGAGTCTTGATCTTCTTTGAACTAATCCTATCCTATCTCTTATCTAATGCTCTAATTTCAATCTTCTTATCTCTCTAAGATTACATTCAAAACTTTAGATCTGATAAAACTCTCTCCTTGGAGATTACATTCAAAATTCGGACTCTTAACTCTTGAATTCGAGTTGGGCTGCTTCAAGGTACTTCTGCGAGTTGGGCTTAAGTTGTGAAATGGGCCTAGCTACGAACTTGCTCCGACTTTGGGCTCGTTTTTGTACTCGATGCGGGCCGAATCTGTCAAAACCCAAAACATAAAAGTTGTGGGCCTTCCTTTTATCTTTCTAATGCTTCTTGAATTGACCAATTCAGTGTCCGGAATTGAGAGTTAGGCCCAGACTACTGACTGTCGCCAAAACTGTGCAAAATCACCCGATTTGCCCTGTTTTCTTCCAATTGCCTTCTTTATTGCCCTAGATCGAAAGACAAGAGTAATGAGTTCATTTAAGTGATAAATAAATATAAAAGAGTGAATATTAGAGGATAAAAATAGGGTTCTTTTTGGTCTCATCCAGAGTGTCAGCCTTGCAGGATAGGTCTCCCTAGACCGACTCACTGGCTATGAACATTCTAAACTAACACGAGTCTCATTAAGTGACCAGTTTAAGGGTATTACATAGAAATATACCAAGGGAACATGAATCAAATATGCACTTTTATTCATTTACAATAAACTCATAAAGTACATCATTTTGATTGAAGCTTAGGGCATACAAAACTGTCTAACAGATGCAAGATTAGCCCATCAGGTATTACCCTCAATGGTCTTACACTTAACCTCTCAGCCCATAATGATCAAACACAGCCTGACTAGAGAGGACCTCTCCATTGGCTGCAAGGTACAGTGCTGCACTCTCTACATACATGGATCCCGGGAATTAAAACATTTTGCAAACATTTTGAAACCATAATATATATATGTACATCTCTATATAAATATATTTTGCAAAACAAATTTCAACGGTTGAAATCAACTATCGGCAGTTTGGGTTTCCATCAGAGAGAGTGCATCCCCGATCATTCACTTTGTTCGACAAAGGGGTTGATCCGGTCACTATGATCACCCACTCAGATGAATTCTCAGACTGTCCCAACATACCCAGGTTTTGACTCCCTCTAAGGATCTCACTGATTAGCATATCAAAGACAGCCCAATCCGACACCTAGTGTTGTATCATAATCAAGTCTAGGGGTCAGGTGTAACATTCCAGTTTTGCCCATCTATCTACAAGGTCCAGGGCAATACTGGAATTCTGGTCCAATTCAGGGTTTCAAAAAAACCAACACTGCATATACCACAGGTCTCACCTTGGCAGCTGAGACAAGCCACCCAACCAACTTGGCGGCACATCAGTGTCAGCCTTGGCAGGATAAATCTCCCCAGATCTATCCAACGATTGTGAAGATTCTAAGCTAACACTAGTCTCATATATGTTCAGTTTAAGGGTATTAAATGGAAACACACCATAATAACATGAATCAAATATGTACATTATTCATTTAGATTAAATGTCATAATGTACATCATTCTGATTGGAGCTAAGGGCTAACACTGTCTAATAGCTCCCCCTTACACTTAGGTCCAATCTGGCATAAGCTAGCTGATAGTTATAAATATGTAACCCTAGCAAGTGTACTAGTTATCAAGTAGTATAAAAATATCATTCCCACGGGGATTTAACAAAATAAGTATTAGAACCACAGTCTTCTCTAATTATTTGGACAATCGAAATTCAGATTTGAGCAAGAACTACTAGAAATAAAAACTAGAAAAAGAAAATAGAAGCAAGGGTAATCACTAACCAAATATGCAATGGATGAAATTGCTAGGGCTTTTGGTCCACCTAACCAATGTAATGAATATTAACGGATTCAATTTACCAAGATTATTTTCCATTCCCATAAGCTGAGGTCTTTCCTATTTTATTTAATATTCTCTCTCGAGATATACTAAAACTTCGTCCATCAAGTAACCCTTCGATCTCTCGAGTAGAGCTCTCAAGATGAAAATGCATTAAGTCCAAGAAAAACCATTAAATTCAGATGAATCATGTATATATATATATATCTCTATATACCATTCAATTCACATTATGAATTATTCAGTCAATTATGTGAATTCCTCTCTCGATTCATTCATATAACACAAATCAATTAAGAGGTGGCCAAGCTCTTAATTGCATTAAGCACAATAATTCATAGACTATATAGAAATCACAATCTTGGATAAATCATAAAGATAAAGATATATTCATTAACATGGTTAGGCTTTCCACAGTCCTAACAAGAAACAAATCAGATCATGATAAAAGAATTAAAGCAAACAAAGGGAAAGAAAGAACTCATGAATTCGCCCAAGGTATTGAGATCTCCTCTTCTTGCCTTCTTCTTGAAGTTTCTTGAATTCTTGATCTCCTTCCCCAAGTACTTGATTCATTTTCTCCTTTCTTGATAGATAGCTCAGTTCAGTTCGTGATCCCCCAGAGATGAGTGATTCCAAAGCTGGTCCACCCCCTCATTTATATAGCTTAAAGGAGAGGGGGTGGTCTCCAACTTCCTCTTGAAGTTTATCTTACAAGAATAGAAAGTCCTATTCTAATTCTACTCTTATCTCTTTATCTAATGAACTCAATCACTTTATCTTTCTAAGATTACATCAAGAATTCAGATCTGGAAGGACTCTTCTCAGTTTCTTCTTCTTGGATTCGTATTAGACCTCCTCTGCGAATTGGGCTTCAGCCAGACTTTTCTGCAAGTTGGGTTGCAGCTGCGGATTGGGCCTTCCTATGAATTTTCCCTGAATTCGGGCCCAGATTTGACCTTGATGTGAGCTGAATCTGTGAAAGCCAAAAAAATGAAAGTTGTGGCTTTTTCTCTTATCTTTCCAGTGAGTTTTGAATCAGCCCAATCAGAGTTCAGATACATGAGTTAGGACAAGATTACTGAACGATGTCAAAACTATGAAAAATCATCCGATTTGTCTTTCTTTGCTCCTGATGCATTATTTCATGCCCTGAACCGAAATACAAGAAATATGAGTCTAATTAAGTATTAATTCAGTATAAAAGACAGAATATGAGGGGATAAATTATGATAGATTTTATTCTCATCACCGGCGTCCTAGACTTTCCACGTGTTTATAAAACACTTTTTGTATTAGTAGTTTAGTCAATGGGTCTACCACCTTCTCTGTTGATGCTACCTTTTAATATCAATCTCCCATAGATCTAGTGTTGTCATACAACAGTGGAATGGGTGATGTATTGAATTCCAAATTCTAGAATGAACACATTCATTCATTAGGAAGCCTCACTTACGGCAATGTGTTCGGCTTGGGTTGTGGACCGTTATTCTTACTACTTAGGACCCCTGTTTGCTGATCTTTCAGCTAATAGCACACGATCCTATCATGAAAATGTAATCAGTTGTAGACTTTCTATCATCTAGATCTGACTGGAAGTCGGCATCAATATACCCCTGAATCTGTAGTGAACTACCTTCGAATACTAGACAAAACTCTTTTGTCCTTCGAAGGTATTTTAGTATGTTGTTCACAACGATCCAATGCTCCTACCCTAGGTTTGACTGGAATCTGCTTACCACACTCACTACCTGAGAAATGTCAGGACGAGTGCACAGCATGGCATACATGATGCTCCTATGGCTAAGGCATAGGGAGCGTCCTTCATGCCCTCAATCTCTTCGGGAGTCTTGAAAGACATACCCTTGGAGAGAGTGACTCCATGCCTGAAAGAAACATTTTCTTTCTTGAAGTTCCCCATACTGTATCTTTTGACTATTTTGTCAATGTAAGCAGATTAGGATAATCCTATTATCCTCTTCGATCTATCTCTATAGAGTCGAAGACCCAATATGTAGGAGGCTTCTCCAAGATCTTTCATGGAGAATTTTTGTGAAAGTCATACTTTCACTGTAGTCAACATTCCTACATCATTCCCAATGAGTAGAATGTCATCTACATGCAGAACCAGGAACGTAACCTTATCCCCACTGGATTTCCTGTAAACACAGGGCTCATTCGGATTTTGCTCAGAGTCAAACTGTTTGACGGTAGAGTCAAACCTAATGTTCCAACTCCTAGAAGCTTGCTTAAGTCCATAAGTAGATCGGTTTAGTTTACATACCATGTGTTCCTGACCCGCATCTATGAAACCTTGTGGTTTCTGCATATAGATATCTTCATTCAGGAATACTATTTTGACATCCATTTGCCAAATCTCGTAATCATGGTACGCTGGTACAACTAGCAGGATCCTAATGGATTTAAGCATGGCCACTGGTGAAAATGTTTCCTCATAATCGATTCCTTCTTTTTGAGTGTACCCTTTCGCCACAAGATGAGCCTTATAGGTCTCAACCTTACCATCGGGGCCCTTCTTTCTCTTATAGATCCATTTGCAACCAATTGCTTTTACTCTAAGGGGCGGATCTACCAGAGTCCAGACTCCATTGGTCTCCATTGAGTCCATCTTAGCTCTCTTAGCATCTACCCACTTCAAGGAATCTATGTCCAACATAGCTTCCGTATAAGTTACAGGATCCTCCTCACTGGTCGTGGCTTCCACCAAGTAACTTTTTTGGTCATAGTTGAAACAGACTGGAGGCCTGAAAACCTGGGTAGATCTCCTAGGTTGGTCATTAACTAGAGCTTGTGGGACATCTCCCACTACCCATGAACTCTTCTCATCAAGAACAACTTCTTGATGATGATTGTTCAGGATGTAATCATCTTTCAAGAAATTGGCATTTCGACTATAGAACACCTTTGGTTCTCCTGGGTGATAGAATAAGTAACCCATAGATCCTTTGGAGTAGCCTATGAATAGGCAACTACTAGTCTTGGATTCCAATTTGTCAGCACCTGTTCTTTTAACATGTGTCGGGCAACCCCAAATCTTCAAGTGTCTTATACTTGGTTTCTTACTGATCCAAAGCTCATATATTGCAGTCTCTAATGTGTATATCGCACGTATATTGCAGTCTCTTATGCATAAACCCAAAAGGATATGGGTAATTCTGTGTGTACGAGAAGTGATCGAACCATATCTAATAAAGTCTGGTTCCTCCTCTCTGACACAACGTTTAGCTATAGTGTAGCAGGAGGAGCTAGTTGTGATACTATCACATTGTCCTTTAAGTAGTCTTTGAATTCATTAGAGAGATACTCGCCACCTCGATTTGATCAAAGGATCTTAATTTCTCTCCTTAACTGTTTCTCGACCTCTTGTCTGAATTCTTTGAACTTTTCAAAATATTTAGACTTATGTCTCATTAGGTACATGTAACCATACCGTGAATAATCATCAGTGAATGTTATGAAGTAAACGTGCTGATTACGTGTCCTAACATTCATGGGACCACATACATCAGTATGTATAAGGTCAAGTATGCTTGTCAATCTTTCAGGCTTTCCATTAAATGGTCATTTCGTCATCTTACCCAGAAGGCATGGTTCACAAGTTGGAAGATCTTCTATATTTAGAAAATCTAGAGGACCTTCCTTTATCAACCTTATGATATGATCTATGTTAATGTGGCCAAGTCAGTAATGCCACAGGCACGTGGGATTGACTGTATCCGGGGTAGGGTTTTTAACCAGAATTTTCACAAGGACCCTTAGATGTCACAATATTGAATTTAACCGCAAAAAGGGTACAGATTAGCCAATCTAAGGTCTAAAAATACCTCTAAAATGATGCCCTTAAGGCATCAAAATATAGAGTTATTATTGGTTTCCATCGAGTCCTTCTTGGCCTTCATGGCATCTACCCACTTCAAGGAATCTATATCCAACATAGCTTTTGTATAAGTCACAAGATCTTTCTCACTAGTCATGGCTTCCACCAAGTAACTTTCATGGTCATAGCCGTAATGAAATGGTGGCCTGGATACCCGAGTAGACCTTCTAGGTCGGTTATTATCTAGAGCTTGTGAGACATCTCCCACTACCCCTGAGCTTTCCTCATCAATAACAACTTCCTGATGATGATTGTTCAGGATGTAATCTTCTTCCAAAAAATGGTCATTTCAACCACAAAACATGTTTTGCTCTTTGGTCACAGAATAGATATCCTATAGAGCCTTTGGGGTAGCCTACAAATAGGCAACGTCTGGTCTTGAATTCCAATTTTTCAGCACTTGTTCTTTTAACATGTGTTGGACAACCCCAAATCTATAGGTGCCTTACACTTGGTTTCTTATCGGTCCATAGTTCATATGGAGTCTTAGGAATGGATTTGGTTGGAACCCGATTCAACACGTATACCACAGTCTCTAATGCATACCACCAAAATGATGTAGGTAGTTCTGAGTGTAAGAAAAGTGATCAGACTATATCTAATAAAGTCTGGGTCCACCTCTCTAACACACCATTTAATTGCGGTGTAAAGGGAGGAGCTAACTGTGAAACAATCTCATTATCCCTTAAGTAGTCCTTGAATTTATCGGAGAGATATTCACCTCATCGATCTGATCGAAGGGCATTGATCTGTCTCCTCAACTGTTTCTCGACCTCTTGCCTAAACTCTTTGAACATTTCAAAGGATTCAAAATTATGTCTCATTAGGTACATGTAATCATACCATGAATGATCATTAGTAAATGTTATACAATAAACCTATTGGTTATGTGTCCTAACATTCAAGAGACCACATACATCAATATGTATTAGGTCAAGCATGCCTATAGACCTTTTAAGCTTACCTATAAATGATTGTTTCATCATCTTATCCTAAAGGCAAGGTTCACAGGTTGGAAGATCTTCTACAGTTAGAAAATCTAAAGGACCATCATTTACCAACCTTGTGATACGATCTATGTTAATGTGGCCAAGTCGGTAATGCCACAGGCACATGGGATTAATTATTTCACATGTTCTCTTCTTGGGAATTATTTCTGACATAGTTTCAGTTAAGTTTATTTCTAAAGAATGATGGAAAACATAGAGACTGAAGTTCTCCATATGCGAGGAATTTGTTACTCTGTTTAATAGTAATTACATTACTAAACAAAATAGAATAACCATCCATGCACAATTTTGAAACTGAAATTAATGAATTTATATATAATAAATTCAGTATGTTATACATACATTAATTTATTATATATAAAATTTGAAAAGTAATTAATTTTTTTATATTTTAAACAATTAAAATGGAGACCGATTAAATCTAAATCCGATCCGAATCCATTAAGGTTTGATTCTAATTCAAATACAAAGTTCTTTATTCTTTAAATCCGATTGAATTTCGGATTGGATTCGGATGCAAATTTTCAATAATCAGATTCGATTCAGATTTTGCTCAATCCGATCGGATTACAGCCGTAGTTGGGAGACAACATGTGAACAGCATATCTGGACTTCGTTAACCGGGGTTTCGGCATTTTATTTTAGTGCTACGAAGTTAGTTAGTTCATTGTATTTGTTACACCTGATACCAGCTCAACAAAGTATCGATTTATAAGCTCTCTTCTTCAGTTCCTCTCTATTTATTCTATTGCTTCCTCTCTCTCTCTCTCTACTCTAGGTTCCTTTCAAGTTTCAAGGGACGCTCTACCCTCTCCCTGGTTGTTTTCTATTTACACTTCCTTCTTTCACTGATATTGGAACAGTTCATCCCGTACTGGACTGCTCTGTGTTCCGATATTATAAGCTGTAAGACCCTACATACATCTCCGTCCTCGTCTCTCCAGCAACCATGATCACCGGCAAGGACATCTACGATGTGTTGGCAGCAATTGTACCACTCTATGTTGCCATGATCCTTGCCTACGGCTCAGTTCGGTGGTGGAAGATCTTCACCCCCGATCAATGCTCCGGCATCAACCGCTTTGTGGCAGTATTCGCCGTCCCCCTCCTTTCCTTTCACTTCATCTCCAACAACGACCCTTACGCCATGAACTACCGCTTCATTGCAGCAGACTCTCTGCAAAAGATTGTGATCCTCTTTGCTCTATTCCTCTGGCAGGCCTTCAGCAAGAACGGTAGCCTTGAATGGATGATCACCCTATTCTCCCTTTCCACTCTCCCCAACACTCTTGTCATGGGCATTCCCCTCCTTAAGGCCATGTATGGAGAGTTCTCTGGGACTCTCATGGTGCAAATTGTGGTGTTGCAGAGTGTGATCTGGTATACTCTTATGCTCTTCATGTTTGAATACAGAGGTGCAAAGCTCCTCATCGGAGAACAGTTCCCAGAAACTGCTGGCTCCATCACTTCCTTCAAGGTTGACTCCGACGTTGTTTCACTGAATGGTCGAGAGCCATTGCAGGCCGATGCTGAGATCGGAGATGACGGGAAGCTCCATGTGGTCGTAAGGAGATCGACAACAACGTCGGTGGTATCTTCTTACAACAAATCCCAGGGGCTAAATTCAATCTCAATGACCCCAAGAGCGTCCAACCTCACTGGCGTCGAGATCTACTCGGTTCAGTCGTCCCGAGAGCCAACGCCAAGGGCTTCGAGCTTCAACCAGACCGACTTCTATGCCATGTTTGCGAGTAAGATGCCGAGTCCAAAGCACGGTCACAGTCACACAAACAGTTTTCAAGGTGGCGCAGGGGAAGTTTATTCCGTGCAGTCCTCGAGAGGGGCAACGCCGAGGGCCTCGAATTTTGAGGAGGAGATGAGGTTCGGGAAGAGGAAAGGAGGGAGGAGTATGAGTGGCGAGCTCTTCAATGGATTGCCTTCTTCTTACCCACCTCCGAACCCAATGTTTTCAGGGTCAACCAGTGGCGCCAAGAGGAAGGAAGCTGCTGCTGCTGGTGGTGGTGCGCCTAATAATAAGGAACTCCACATGTTTGTTTGGAGCTCAAGTGCATCACCAGTTTCAGAAGGAAATCTCAAACATGTCGTTAATAAAGCTACTTCTACTGATTTTGGGGTGGTTGATTCTTCCAAAGCCGTTCTTCAACAAGAAATAGCTGCTTCAAGAGGTACAAATCTCTCTCTCTCTCTCTCTCTCTCAAAAGTATAATCTGTTTATTATTTTCTTTCTTGGGTTTTCTTTCTTCCATTTCCTGATGAAAATTTTCATGTTCTATGATACAGGTATGCATGATTTCAATGAAAATGCTAGCCCACTTACAAAAATGGGGGGAGATAGAGAGTTTGACATAGAAGATGGTCCCAAGAATCCGGCAGCTGGATCTCCCCATTTGAGCCAGAAGAAGGTTGAATTAGGAGGAGAGGATGAAAAGAAACACCAGATGCCCCCTGCAAGTGTCATGACCAGACTCATTCTTATCATGGTTTGGAGGAAGCTTATAAGGAATCCAAACACTTACTCAAGTCTCTTTGGGCTGGTGTGGTCCCTAATATCTTTCAGGTATTCCTATAAAATCTCAGACAAGGTCTACTAAGGGGAAAATTACCTATTTGAAATTATTTAATTTTGAATAAAGCTCTTACCAATTTTTTTTCTCCAATCCACTAGGGAATAGGGATCCTCTTTGCATTCCACCTCTAACCAACTACTACAGGAATAATGGTTAATTAGGCATTCCATACACTTTCTATTGACTGTTATAACTTCTTGGGAGAGCCACACCAAAGCTAAAATAGTTTTTTCTCTTTACTTGTCCTTTCTTTTTGTACGTACTCTATTACAAAGTCAAAACATACTATATATCTTGTTTTCTTTCATTTACATCTTCGTTTTATTTAATCAATCATTTATCTAATTGGATTATGATAGGCTAAAACTTTGTCATAATAGGGAGAAAAAGATTAGGGTTTATACTAGCTGGATTTAGAACTTGCTGGGCATAACAACAGAAATAAGGAAAAAAAAAAGGTTTCCTACACCATACATAGTTGGCATAGGGAATTAAAATAATATCCTCTTGTTAATTTTCCCCTTATTAAAATGAATGATGACTCAACCAGGAATCTCCCTTGTCTTTATTATATACTCCCAACGCTTGGCTTGTTTCATGTCCAGAAAACCATGCAGGAATTTTAGTACATTCATCTCTCTCTCACCATAATCATCTCTCCTCTTTCTCTGCCTCCTCCTGCACATGCAAATGCACATGCCACTCAACTAATTCCATATGATAAATGCACGACTGACTGTAGGGTTTATTAATAAGTAATTTGATAGAAAAATCAATATCTTACCATCATTTTAATAATTTCCTTGTTTGATAACAGCTGAAATGGCTGAACTGAATCAGTTATGGATTTGAGTGATGAATATTTAAGGCACCGAGAGCAATTTAAATGGCCAAAAAAGTAATCATCAGTTTTCTGTTTTTCCACCTTTGTTTATAGGCAAGGGGTCTCCTGCCAACAAAACAGGTTCCAACAACCTACCAACATGATCTGACACCGTATATTTCACCATAAACATAGGACCCGCCATGTATGATAGTGTCAGATTGTGTTGGTAGGTGGATGGAATGTGATTTGTTTTATTGGCTTTCCAGGTAAGCCCTGACTCAAAAAGCCAAAACCAGCGATGTGGAAAGCCTTTCCATAAGCTCCTTAATGACTGAGGTGAAGTTGGGTTGGTTATTATACCCTGGAATACTTTATTTTTTATTATTTTATACACCAAAGTAAGCAGTATGTCATCCTACATTTCAGCCAAATTATTTTATACACTAATAAATCTTGTAAATCTTTATTAGCAATTTCAATGTTTTTTAATTAATTCGTTAGAATTGATGTATTCTTATCACTTTTCTTTTTTTTTTTCTTTTCTTAATTCTTTTTTATACAAACAAATACATACATACATATATACATGTGGGGTGGGTTGATTTAGATCTCAACCCACCCCACATGATGTATATACATATATATCTTGTGAACCATGAAAATATTTATTAAACGATTTGAATAATTTTTGTTTGACAGATGGAACATTCAAATGCCTTCAATTGTGAGAGGGTCGATAACCATATTATCTAATGCTGGCCTGGGGATGGCTATGTTTAGTCTAGGTATTTTTCTATAGCCAAATTAACTTTTTTGGTTACAACAACCGTGTACTTTGTTTATTAGATATTAAAACTGCTTAATCCTGTTTGCTTCTTGGACAGGCTTGTTCATGGCTCTGCAACCAAAAATCATAGCTTGTGGCAAAACCATAGCCACATTTTCCATGGCAGTTAGGTTTTTGACAGGGCCAGCAGTAATGGCAGCAACTGCGATCACTATTGGTATTAGGGGAGTTCTATTGCATGTTGCAATTGTTCAGGTACAGAATTAAATCTTAAGGAAACCCTAAACCCTAATCCCTAAAAGGGTTTATAAATAAATCTTTTAAGCTTATTAGTCTCTCATTCTTATTTACAGGCCGCTCTTCCGCAAGGGATTGTCCCCTTTGTGTTTGCAAAAGAATATAATGTTCATCCTGACATACTTAGCACCGCGTAAGTTAAAACATCACAAACCCAACAGCTCAAGATACCTTGTAATTTAAGGTGGTGTTTGGCATGTCTTTTCGGTGCATCTTTTGGTCTGCAAAAAGTTAAAAATATAAAAAAAAAAGGTATTTTTCCGTTTGGCATCGTGTAGACCAAATGATACAAATGCTGGTGCATGGAAAGACCGAAAAGATGAAAATCAGGAAGGTTAAAATGAAGCTTTTCATTTTCCTATGCTGAATATAGCTTTTCCAGCTGTTTTTAACAGCCTGATAGACCATGATGCGAACCAAACGGTACTGATCTTTAAAGAGAGGCCCCAAAAGATCAGCCTGTCTTCTTATCTACAGACCATCGAAAGATCATCTACCTAAAAACACATGCCAAACAGCCCATTAAGTAAAACAAATCTTTGAACTGAAGTATATTCCCTAATTAATTTGTTGGTGCAGGGTCATTTTTGGAATGCTGGTTGCACTACCCATAACAATACTCTACTACGTTATTCTCGGTCTCTAAAGGAAGTTTTGGGAAGAGAAGACAGATCAGCAGAGGAGAAGACACACGTTGAAACAGATACCATTTCATCACTAAGACAGGCTGAGGTAATTAGATGACAAATTGGTCTAAAATAGACCATGGGTTTCAGTGTACAACTTGGGTCTTACGTGCTTCAGTGCATGTGACCGTTGGGTTTTGAAAATACCAGCAGCTTCTAATTTTTTAAATACTTGTCGCCAAGTTTTTACTTTTGAGTATCTTTCTCGGTCAGTCATGTAGAGAGTGATTAAAAAAAAAAAACTATGGAAATTAAGGAAGAGAAAGCTTATCTTTGACTTTGGTAACTCATTAACTTTGCTTGAAGATTAGAAAGAAACCATGTAATAAAAAAGTGAACCCGATCAGAATTATTTAACTCCCAATACATGTGTTCGATTTAAATAAAGAGAAACCATGGCGTCAAAAGAGAAGGGTAGCTTTAATGTATTGTTCAAACCTCTATTATTTTATAAATAAATTTAGCTCCTAAGTAAACATTAACTGTACGTGTCTTGACCTTCTCATTAGCATGTGCTCCCTTGAGTAAAGATAAAATAAATAAATAAATAAAACTAGAAAGAGAAAAGGTTTGTCACGGCTGTATGCTCTAACTTTTTAACTTACTGATTGGATTATACGATTTTCTAAAAATTGAAAATGGGGTGTTTAGAAAATACAAGTTTTGTCACTTATTTTCTCTGTTTTGTTTCTGTTCAATACATCTATCTTAAGATTTGTGTTTCAATTAATAAGACAATGACAAAGTTACATTGCTAAGGCTGCGTTTGGAAACTAACCATGTTAAGTGTGAATGCAAATATGTAGAGTGTAAAACGATGCATATAAATTGCAAAGTTGGGTTAGTCTTGCGCTGACAAATTTATCTTATTACATTACTGACTTTCAACTGTAATGGATGCAAACACAAATTCCAATAAAGTATATGCCTTTTTTTATCAAAAGCCCACTTGAATGCAAATTTACTTCTTTTTTATTTATGTACTTTTACATCTTATTATCAATGTAAATATGTATTGGAAAAATGTGTTTTCTTTCATTTGTCAATGCATAAATGTAATGTTTCCAAATACAAGCAAAAGTGAATCAGAGTGCAAATTTACCTTGAACTGAGATTTACACTCCATTTGCATTGTTTCCAAACGCAGCCTAATGTTTTGTTGTGAGAAATATAATTATGCCTAGTGTATATATATAGATAGATAGATAGAAAATGTAACTGCCATTCAATCATAACACATGCTTATCAGTCTAAAAGTTTGTACTAGTAACAGAAAAACTATGATCAAATGGTAATTAGACTCACTACTACTGCCCCATGTGGGTTTTGAGCTAAGATCATACAAAGATAGGAGCATTTTGGCCATTTAGATTGGCCAATGATGATTATCAATACATATTATCATTTTGATGTTCTGAACCTTGGGCTCAGTTTGGAAAGAGTAAAAATACAAATATGTACAGTATAAATACATAGGAAATAATACAAAATATAAGATTTTGATTTCTATATATTTGTATTTGTACTCCTTCTAAACAGAGAATTAGGCTGTATTTGATTGCAAAGCAAATAAATTTGCACTGATGCAAAACCATGACAGTGTAAATGATTTGAATGTAAATTCTGACCTATTTTTATTTTAAAGTTTATTTTATTTTGTTTTATTATAGTATAAATGAAGTAAATTAAGACATGAAAAAGAATAAAGTAAAATCCAAAACAAAATTAAACAAAAATTTTCATATTTTATATTTCCACTCCCATGCATTTGTATTAATGAAGGTAAAGTTGTACTGCAACCAAACACAACCTTAAGGATAATGGAAACTGACGAAATTAGTGAAGGATTCGCTGAATCAAAAGTGAAATTTGTCTTAAATGGTGAATCGTGCAAATAGTTGAGTTTTGGTTATCTACATTGAATTAATGATAGTAATGATCTAGATTTATTTTTGTTAACAAAGTGTAGAGGAGATCAGTAATCTTCTTCGCAGCAAAATTAGAGCCTATGTTATATATGATAGAATTAACTATGGAAATATGTGACCAATGAAGAAGATGATATCATAGATATACAATGTCAGTCCACGGCCCACAACATATTGAGATTTACAAAGCATCAATTTTGCATTGGTCAATGAAGCCATTGGGTTTATAATCGAAAATGTCGATTTACACCCAATGAAATTCATACTGATTTGTATAGGAAACACTATTCTAGATTTAGGCCCCTATCGGCACATTTTTTCACACGGTCTGTCGGCTATTTACAAGTCCGACAGATCGTGATTCAGTTTTTTCCCATTTGCTTTAAGGTAAATCTAGTTGTCAAAAGTCAATGCATCAAAAAGACGTAAAAAATCTAAAATGGGCGATTTTGGGGAATAATAAGGAAAATGGGAACCAAATGGGAACAATAGGTTAGTATTTAAACAATAACCAAACAGGCTCGTATGGGCTTGGGCCGTGGGTCGTGTCGGGCCGACCCCCAAAGTTTTCACTGGAGAAGGTGTAATGACCCACAAGCCAGCACGACACGGCCCACACTTTGCGTGGGCCGCCCGTGGGCCAGCCCGACATGGTCCACTTTGAAGGGAAGGGAGATCTATTATATGGATGGCTGAACCATGCAAGGTGCCTGGGCAAAATTTCAAAAAATTTCTTTCTCCCTTCCGGGAATCGTATTCCTAGTTTTAGAAAAGCTGTATTTTTCAAAGGTCATTCTTGAAACAAATCGGACCAGATTCGAAACCAAAATAAGAGAGAGCTATACCTGATATGGAATCCACAAATGTAGCTCCCAAAGTAGGTGTTCACACCCAGAGAGGTGACCAAATCCTAACTCCACTGTAGATGGCGCAGCATGAAAGGAAGTAGAATCAGCAAAATAGTCCTTCAGCAAGAACTACAATCCTTCAGCAAGGATCACGCAAGGGAGGTGAGCACAAATTCAGATATGATTTTTTAGCAAAAATCAGAATCAAGATATAATCTTCATTCCAAGAACTGGAGATCAAACAAGGTAGGGCAGCAAGAATAGAGGGAGAGAACTAATTGCAGAAAAAAAGTGTTCAATTGAAGTTGTTTGCTCTCTATTTATAACCTTTCAAGATCAGCTTTCCTAATCCTATTAGGAAAGAGTTCTTTGATACAAATCTTTATTTGGATATGAACTCTTAAGTGGATAAAACTTATCTTATCCTCCTTCTGATCCAAATCCAAATCTAAACCCAGATTCATCCATATTAATTAATCACATTAACCTAGCTCGATATGGGCTTCGGGCCCATTAAGTTATTAGACTCACTTCCCATTTAATTGTTGACCGACTTGGCTCTCTTTGTATGGCGTGGGACCCTAACATTGGTCTTCACAAAAGCCATATGGGTTCAGCCTAACCTCTACTATAAGGCCTGGTCGAATTCACTATTGAATACAGTGAACCCCTGAGCCCATTAGTATAGGCTCTTAGCAGGCCCAACATTTACACGAAATGGTCATTGGGTCTAGCCACCTTAGGAAGGCCCAAAGAAATTGGTCTTAAGTGAGATTAGCCCATCATGTATATTAGCTCTAAATGGTCTTACACTTAACCACTTAACCCATAATGATCAAACACTTCCTGACAAGAGAGGACCTCTCCCTCGGCTGCAAGTATAGTGTTGCACTCTCTGCTTAAGATGGATCTTGGGAATTAAAACCTTTGCAAACATTTTCCATAAAAGCATACTATATATATATATATATATTATATATATATATATATATATTTGCAAAGCAAATCTCAAACAAGTTTGAAATACATTGCCGACAGTTTAGGTTTCCATTAGAGAGTGTTATCCCCGATCATTCACTTTGTCCGACAAAGGGGTTGATTCTATCACTATGATCACCCACTCAGGTGAATTCTCAGACTATCCCAACATACTCAGGTTTTGACCCCCGCTAAGGATGTCACTGATTGGCATATCAAAGACAACCCAATCCAACACCTGGTGCAGAACCATAATCGAGTCTAGGGGTTAAGTGTAACTTTCCAGTTTTTCCATCTGTCTCTAAGGTCCAGGGCATAATTGGAAAATGGTCTGGTCTAGAGTTTCAAGCAAACCTACACTACATGTACATCGGGTCTCACCCTAGTAACTGAGACAAGTCACCCCAACTGACTTGGTAGCACATTAGTGTCAGCCTTGGCAAGATAAACCTCCCTAGGTCTATCCAATAGTTGTGAACATTCTAAACTAACACAAGTCTCATAAGTGTCCAGTTTAAGGGTTATTACACAGAAACACACTAGATATAACATGAATCAATTATGTACTTTTATTCATTTACAATAAATATCAAATGTACATCAATCTGATTAAGGCTAAGAGCATACACTGTCTAATAGCTCCCACTTAAACTTAGGTCTAATCGAGTACAAGCTAGAGTTCCATACTGTCCAAGTGTTTCTCAAACACTTTCTGTGTTAGTGGCTTAGTCAATGGGTCTGCCACATTCTCCGCTAATGCTAAATTTTGAATCTAGATGTCCCCTCTACCAACAATCTCCTGCAATACATGGTACTTCCTCTTGATGTGCTTTGACTTCAAATGGGCTTAGGGCTCCTTAGCCTGAACAATGGCTTCATTGTTGTCACACAATAGTGGAATGGATGATGTGCTGGATGAAACTACTCCTAATTCTTGAATGAACTTCTTCATCTAAATGGCTTCCTTGATAGCTTCACTTGTAGTAATATACTCGACCTCGACCGTGGAAGCCCTTCGAAAGTATTTAAGTATGTTTTTCATAGTTGTCTAGTGCTCTTATCCTGGGTTTGACTGGTATCTACTTACCACACTCACTTCCTAATCAATGTCTGGCCGAGTGCACAACATGACATACATAATGTTTCCTATAGATGAGGCATACGGAACCTCTCTCATGCCCTCCATCACCTCGAGTGTCTTGGGAGACATACACTTGGAGAAAGTGACTCCATGTCTAAAATGGATAAATCCCTTCTTGGAGTTCTCCATGTTGTATCTTTTGACAATCTTGTCAATGTAAGTAGACTACGATAATCCTATTATTTTCTTTGATCTATTTCTATAGAGTCAAAGTCCTAAGATGTAGGAGGCTTCTCCAAGATCTTTCATGGAGAATTGTTGCGAAAGCCATGCCTTCACTATAATTAACATTCCGACATCATTCCTGAAAGAATGGTAGGATCCAATCTAATGGATGCCAAAAGGATTGCGGAATGGGTGGGCGAATTTCAAAAAATTTCCTACCTTCTCTCAATTAGGAATCGTATTCCCTAAATTTATACAACATTCAATGATCCTACTTGAACCATAATCGAACCAGATCTGAACCAAAAGGAAAGGGAAGAATTATACCTGATCCAGAGAAGCAGTATCTCCCAAAGTTGGTGTTCACGCCCAAAGAGAACACCAAGATCCACTCCTGCTGAAGATGACACAGCTGTATGTGGAACGGAACCAGCAGAGTGCGTCCTACACACTGGATCCTTCTCAAGAATCCTCTAGAAACTCTGAGCACCAAATCTTTTTCAGTCTTTTCTGCAAGACTGATGTCAAGAATTGATTTTTTGATTTCTTTCTTCTGCAAAGATCGAATCTTGCCAGAAGGAATGGCAGCGGCTGGAGGAGAACTCCTGGGACAAAGATGGCTGAGTTGCTTCTCTTCTCTCTGGAGTGTGTATGAGATCTAATCTCAATTCGCAGGATGCTTTCTTGCATACAACCCTTGGTTCGAAATCTGATATTTCTTTCTTAGGGTTTCTCCTCTTTTCTTCTTGATTAAGAAACCTCCTAATTAGGAGTTATCCCAATCCAAATTAGTATTTGGATAGGGGATGATCTTAATCCTATCTGCAGATTAAGTTAGCTTACTCCTGATCTTATCAGGAGGTTACCAGATTCAAATCTGATTTGAATTTGGTCTCCCAGAGTGGATAAGGTTAAAGGCCCAATCCTTTTCTCACTTTAATCCAAGATACGCTTCATAGATGGGTGATCGTATCAGTCCAGCTCGAAATGGGCTTTTGGCCTATTAAGTGTTCAGTGCTTAACTAGTTTCCAATCTGCTACCCAGTTGGGCTTCTTTGTATGGCATGAGACCCAAGCATTGATCTACACACCAGCCACATGGGTTCGACCTAGCCTTTATTACAAGGCCCAGCCAAATTCACTGAAAAGTTCAATGAACCCCTGAGCGCATCACATGGACCCTATGGGCCCAACACTTACATTAAGTGGTCCCTAGGCCAAGCCATCTTATAAAAACCCAGGGACTGTGGACAGGTGCAAGATTAGCTCATCAGGTACCATCCTAAATGGTCTTACACTTAACCTCTCAGCCCTTAATGTTCAAGCACTGCCCGACAAGAGAGGACCTCTCCCTCGGCTGCAAGAAACAGTGCCGCACTCTCCACTCACATGGACCCCAGGAATTAAAACCATTTGCAAACATTTTGAAACTGTATAAATATATATATATGTATATTAATTTTGCAAAATAAAATTCCAACGATTGAAATCAACTGCCAATAGATTGGTTTTCATCAGAGAGAGTGCATTCCCGATCATTACCTTTGTCCGACAAAGGGGCTGATCCTGTCACTATGATCACCCACTCAGATGAATTCTCAGACTGTCCCAACATACCCAGGTTTTGATCCCCACTAAGGATCTCACTGATTAGCATATCAAAGACAGCCCAATCCAACACCTAGTGAAGTGTCATAATCGAGTCTAGGGTTCAGGTGTAACTTTCCAGTTTTTCCCATCTGTCTCCAAGTTCCAGGGCAATACTGGAAATCTAGTCCGGTTCAAGGATTCGAGTAATCCCATACTGCATGTGCCTTGGGTCTTACCCTGGTGGCTGAGACAGGCCATCCCAACACTTGGTGGCACACCAGTATCAGCCTTGGCAGGATAAATCTCCCCAGACTTATCCAACGGCTGTGAACATTTAAAACTAACACGAGTCTCTATAAGTGTCCAATTTTAGGGTCTTACATAGAATTATATCAAACAACAAGAATCAAACATTTACTTTATTTATTTACACTAAATATCAAAAGTACATCAAATTGGATTGAAGCTAAGGGCATACAAAACTATCTAACAGCTCCCACTTGCACTTAGCTCCAATCTGGTACAAGTCGGAGTCCCATACTTTCCACGTATTTCTCAAACACCTTCTGTGTTAGTGGCTTAGTCAATGGGTCTGCCACATTATCCGCTGATCCTACCTTCTGAATTAGGATGTCCCCTCTACCAACGATCTCCCGTAGTACATGGTACTTCCTCTCGATGTGCTTTGACTTCGAGTGGGCTCGAGGCTCATTATCCTCGGTGATCGCTCCATTGTTGTCACACAACAACGGGATGGGTGATGCGCTGGACAGAATCACTCCTAATTCGTGTATGAATTTCTTCATCCACACGGCTTCCTTAGCAGCTTCACTTGCGGCAATGTACTCGGCCTCGGTTATGGAATCTACAGTGGACCCCTATTTGCTGCTTTTCCAGCAAACAGCACACGATCCTATCGTGAAAACATACCCAGATGTAGACTTTCTATCATCTGGATCCGACTGGAAATCGGCATCAATATACCCTAGAACTTGTAGTGAACTACTATCGAATACTAGACAAAATTCTTTTGTCCTTCGAATGTATTTGAGTATGTTTTTCACAGCAGTCCAATGCTCCTGTCATAGGTTGGCCTAGAATCTACTTACCACACTCACTACCTGAGCAATGTCCGAGCGAGTGCACAACATGGCATACATGATGCTCCCTATGGCTGAGGCATAGGGAACGTCTCACATGGCCTCAATCTCATCAGAAGTCTTGAGAGACATCTTCTTGGAGAGAGTGACTCCATGCCTGAAAGAAACATTTCCTTTCTTGGAGTTCTATATGTTGTATCTTTTGACAATTTTGTCAATGAAAGCGGCCTGGAATAATCCAATTATCCGCTTTGATCTATCTCTATAGAATCGAAGACCCAGTATATATGAAGTTTCTCCAAGACCTTTCATGGAGAACTGCTGTGACAGCCATACCTTGACTGAAGTCAACATTCCTACATCATTCCCATTGAGTAGGATATCGTCCACATACAACACCAAAAAGGTGATCTTATCCCCACTGGATTTCCTATAAACATAGGGCTCATCCGGATTCTACTCAAAGTCAATCGTTTTGACGATAGAATCAAAACGGATGTTCCAACTCCTAGAAGCCTGCTTAAGTCCATATATGGATCTATTAAGTTTACATACCATGTGTTCCTGACCAGCAGCTATGAAGCCTTGTGGCTGCTGCGTGTAGATATCTTCACTAAGATCTCCATTCAGGAACGCGGGTTTGACATCCATTTGCCAAATCTCGTAGTCATGGTATGCTGCTACAGCTAGCAGGATCCTAATGGATTTAAGCATGGCCACGGGTGAAAAGGTTTCCTCATAATCGGTACCTTCTTTTTGAGTATACCCTTTTGCCACCAAACGAGCTTTGTTGGTCTCAATCCTACCATCGGGGCCCTTCTTCCTCTTGTAGATCCATTTGCAACCAATTGCTTTTATCGCGGAGGGCGGATCTACTAGAGTCCAGACCCCATTGGTCTCCATCGAGTCCATCTCAGCTCTCATGGCCTCCACCCAGTTTTGGGAATCTATGTCTGACATAGCCTTCGCGTAAGTTACGGGATCCTCCTCACTAGTCAGGACTTCCACCAGGTAACTATCCTGGTCATAACCATCTCCCACTGCTCCTAAGCTCTCCTCATCAAGAACTCTTTCCTGACGATGGGTATCCAGGATGTATTCGATTTCTAAGAATTGGGCGTTTCCACTGTAGAACACTTTCTGCTCAGTTGGGTCATAGAACAGATAACCCACCGAATCTTTTGGGTAGCCTATAAATAGGCAACGACTGGTTTTGGACTCCAACTTGTCCGCACTTATTCTTTTAACGTGTGTAGGACAACCCCAAATTTTCAAGTGTCTTAGACTTGGCTTCCTTCCAGTCCATAGTTCATATGGAGTTTTCGGAACCGATTTGGTTGGAACCCGATGCAGCACGTAGGTAGCAGTCTCTAATGTGTATCCCCAAAAGGATGTGGGTAATTCTGAGCATACAAGAAATGACTGGACCATGTCCAACAAGGTCCTATTCCTCTTCTCTATAACACCATTGAGTTGAAGTGTGGCAGGAGGAGCTAATTGTGACACTATCCCATTGACCTTCAAGTAGTCACTGGATTCATCAAAGAGATACTCGCCACCTCGATCCGATCGAAGGGCCTTAATTTCTCTCCCTAACTGTTTCTCGACTTTCTATCTGAACTCTTTGAACTTTTCAAAGGATTTAGACTTGTGTCTCATCAGGTACACGTAACCATATCGTAAAAAATCATCTGTAAAGGTGTTGAAATACACATGTTGATTTCGTGTCCTAACACTCAGGGGACCACATACATCAATATGTATTAGGTCAAGTGTGCCTACAGATCTTTCTGGCTTGCCGTCAAATGGCCGCTTAGTCATCTTACCTTCAAGGCAAGGCTCAAAAGTGGGAAGATTTTCTACGGTTAGAAAGTCCAAAGGACCATCCTTTACCAGCCTTGTGAATCGGTCAACACATATGGCCAAGTCGGTAATGCCAGAGGCACGTGGGATTTACTATATTACGATTCATTTTCTTGGGATTTTCAACTGACGTAGTTTCAGTTAAGTTTGTTTCTAGAGAAAGATGTAGAACATAGAGACCGTTCTCCAGTTCCCCGCATGTGATGAATTTGTTATTCCATTTAACAGTAATCATATTACTAAAATAAACAGTATATCCATCAGCACACAGTTTAGAAACAGAAATTAAATTTCTTCTCAAGTTCTGTACATAAAGACAATCTTTAAGTACAAGCACTCATTCTCTAAAGACTAATTCTACGGTTCCTATTGCCGCAGCTACAACATTTGCAGTCGTTCCCAATAATAGTGTCACTTCGACTTCACTCAATCTTCTACTAAATTTGTACTAACTTTGTACCCCTGCAGTGAGTTACACGCATGAGTTGAAGCCCCGGAGTCAACACACCAGGATACAGAAGTAACTAACATATTAGTTTCTATGACACAAGTTTCGACGTTACCTTTCTTAGATTCCAGGTAGGTAGGACAGTTCCTCTTCTAGTGGTCGGTCTGCTTGTAGAAGTGACAGACATCAGATGCCTTGTTCTTCTTCTACTTCTTAGGCTTGGCAGCTTTCTTCTGGGGCTTGCCTTTCTCTTTTTCTTGCCCAATTTGTTAGCTTCAACAAGCATAACCACAGGCTCATCCTTCTTTAGTAGATCCTCGGCCCTCTACAACATATTGTTGAGTTCATGGATGCTGACATTTAGCTTATTCATGTTGTAGTTCATTGTGAACGCATTGAAGGAAGAGGGCAAAGAATTCAGGATGGCATCCACTTGCGTACCAAGATCTAGCCTGGATCAAAGGGCTTCTAGTTCGTTAATGTAGCCCATCATCTGAAGACAATGATCATGAACTTTTTGCCCTTTGGACATTTGCGCGGTCATGAACAGTTTCAGGACCTTCTATCGAGTAGAACGGTTCTGCTCTTCATACATTGTCTTTAGATTGTCCAATATGTCTTCGGCTAGTTTGATCTTATCAAACCGCCTCTGTATTGAGTTGTCCAGTGAGGCAATGACAAAGCAATGGGCTAGGGAATTCTTATCCTCCCAATCTTGGTAGTCCCTACTACGGGCCTCAGAAGCCCTATCACCCGGATGCTCCAGGGCAGGATTTTTCACCACCTTATCTAACTTTTTGGAAGTTAGGACCAGCATAAGATTTCTGTACCAGTCGGCATATTTTGGGCCCTTAAGCTTGTTATTGTCTAGAAGCTTTGCGAATTGACCGTTTGCCATTTTCTGATAAAACAACAAAGATGTTAGTCCACAACCTTAGTTTGATTCATGTTACCTACATAGATATGGTTTTTAATCTATGTTTCATTCCCATTTGTTCATCTTTGAGATTTCCCTTCTTTCTCAGTGACGGAGATGATGAAATGTCTCTAGAAATGTGGGGAATCACATGGCGTGCGTGAAGCCAACTATTTCAGCTGCATAACCCCACCACCTTTCTATGATGGATCATATCCACTCATTGAATGAGTTTCCCTTTGGCCTTTGTCAGACAAGGTTCAGAACCGTTTTCAAGTAAACCTTTCTATGCAGTGAGTGCTCACCCATCATATTTAGGTTACGCCAAGGTACTATGGGAGAGTTTTCATTTTCTAGTAAAGCCCCTCCCACATCGGTCTATGACGCTCCTATCATCTTATGAAACACTCTGACAGATCCAACAGCAAATAGATAGCCCAATTTTATTGTGTGTTTCCTCATTACTGAAGGACCCATCATTGTGCTAATGACGGAAGGCCTTTAGTGAGTCCATCATATGGATCTCCCTATCACATGCACTCATATTTGCTGGAGGGAACAAAATTACGCCCTAGTTCTAATTTTAGGTCAAACCAAAGTGGCTCCCACTGACTTTCATAAAGTCCGATTTCTGGTGGGCCTTAATCGGCTAGGGGTTTCGTACGCATCCCTTTTTAGGGTTGTGGGGCCCACCAAGCAAGGAGAAGTCATCCAATGACCTTAAGGGACACCATGGCATTGATGTGCATTCAGCCATGGTGTGCGCAAGAGCCACTAACGAGTCTTCATGGGCCAAGTGCTTATGGCCCATGGTCGCAGCACATCAAACATCCAAACATCACATGTAAAGGAAGAATTGATCCAATCAATTAACTGTTGTAAAGCCCATTGAACAGCCCATTTAAAATCCATAACCTTAACAATTAATGTCGACTAGGTATATGGGCTGAATCGCAGTTAGCAGTTCGGCCCATACAACTTTTCTCACAATAGTGGGCTTTTGCAGTTTTAACCATTTAAAACTGGGCTTTATAGGTGGGCCGAATTAATCCCTGTAATTGAACATCATATTTGGAATAGAAAGTGTGAGAAAAAATGGACTGAAAAATAGTCCCCTTCGAACCCTAGATTCGGTCCAAACAGTTTTGGTCCAATCTAGTCTAAAATGGTCCGAAACTAATTTTCAATTCAAGAATTAATTTATGAAAGATCTGAAATTAATAATTTTGATTTTCAACAATCATAAATCAAATATGGATTGTTCGCACCACCTGCAAAATAGAGTTTAATCACTAAGGTTGCAGTTTCACAAACTGCAAATCGCATAAAGCAATTTCTCCATCTGCAAATCTCCAGTGCCGCCTTCTTCTTCCTTCTTCTTTAATCAAGAAAATAAAAGAAACAGAAATCCTATTTCTATTAATTAATTACATTCTTGATCAAATCCTATACATTCAGTCTAAAAAATAAAAAAAAAATATTTACAGACCAAATTAAATAAAAAATGAATAAAAAAGAAAAAGGGTGCGCAGACCATCTACGCCAAATCTGCACTGCGATCTCCAGGTTCAAACAGTCCATTAAATCAAAGTTAATAAAGAACAGTTCTAAATAAATTTTGGATTTAACAAAAATTAATTTCAGATCAATTGCCCTTAACAAGAAACAATTTCTTGAAAAAAAAGAAAACAATCTGCACAAATCTTGGCAGAACATCTTCTGTCCATCTACGCAGGTTCAGATCTGATTTTCTTTAGGTTCAAGATTCGAACCTGTGGCTCTAATACCATTGAAAGAATGGTAGGATCCAATCTAATGGACGCCAAAAGGATTGCAGAATGGGTGCGCGAATTTCAAAAAATTTCCTACTTTCTCTCAACAAGGAATCGCATTCCCTAAATTTAGAATAAAACATTCAAAGATCCTACTTGGTGTTCACGCCCAAAGAGGACACCAAGATCCACTCCCGCTGAAGATGACACAGCTGTATGTTGAATGAAACCAGCAGAGTGCATCCTACACACTGGATCTTTCTCAAGAATCCTCTAGAAACTCTGAGCACCAAATCTTTTTCAATCTTTTCTGCAAGACTGATGTCAAGACATGATTTCTTGATTTCTTTCTTCTTTAAAGATCAAATCTTACTAGAAGGAATGGCGGTGGCTGGAGGAGAACTCCTGGGATGAAGATGGCTGAGTTGCTTCTCTTCTCTCTGGAGTGTGTATGAGATCTAATCTCAGTTCGTAGGATGCTTTCTTGCTTACAACCCTTAGTTCGAAATCTGATATTTCTTTCTTAGGGTTTCTCTTCTTTTTTTCTTGATTAAGAAACCTCCTAATTAGGAGTTATCCCAATCCAAATTAGTATTTGGATAGGGGATGATCTTAATCCTATATGCAGATTAAGTAGGTTACTCCTGATCTTATCAAGAGGTTACCGGATTCAAATTTGATGTGATTTTGGTCTCCCAAAGTGGATAAGGTTAAAGGCCCAATCCTTTTCTTAACATTAATCCCAAATATGCCCCATAGATGGGTGATCATATCAGCCAAGCTTGAAATGGGCTTTTGGCCCATTAAGTGTTCAGTGCTTAACTAGTTTCCAATCTACTGCCCAGTTGGGCTTCTTTGTATGGCGTGAGACCCAAGCATTGATCTACACACCAGCCACATGGGTTCGGCACAGCCTTTATTACAAGGCCCTACTGAATTCACTGAAAAGCTCAGTGAAACCCTAAGCCCATCACATGGACCCTATGGGTCCAACACTTACATTAAGTGGTCCCTGGGCCAAGCCATCTTATAAAAACCTAGGGACTGTGGGCAGGTGTAAGATTAGCCCATCAGGTACTATCCTAAATGGTCTTACACTTAACCTCTCAGCCATTAATGATCAAGCACTACCCGACAAGAGAGGACCTCTCCCTCGGCTGCAAGGAACAGTGCCGCGCTCTCCACTCACATGGATCCTGGGAATTAAAACCATTTGCGAACATTTTGAAACTGTATAAATATATATATATATATATATATATATATATATATATATATATATATTAATTTTGCAGAACAAAATTCCAATGATTGAAATCAACTACCGGCAGTTTGGTTTCCATCAGAGAGAGTGCATTCTCGATCATTACCTTTGTCCGACAAAGGGGCTGATCCTATCACTATGATCACCCACTCAGATGAATTCTCAGATTGTCCCAACATACCCAAGTTTTGATCCCCGCTAAGAATCTCACTGATTGGCATATCAAAGATAGCCCAATCCGACACCTAGTGAAGTGTCATAATCGAGTCTAGGATCAGGTGTAACTTTCCAGTTTTGCCCATCTGTCTCCAAGGTCCAAGGCATTACTGGAAATCTTGTCCGATTCAAGGATTCGAGTAATCCCATTCTGCATGTTCCTTGAGTCTTACCCTGGTAGCCGAGACAGGCCATCCCAACACTTGGTGGCACACAAGTATTAGTCTTGGCAGGATAAATCTCCCCAGACTTATCCAACGGCTATGAACAGTTAAAACTAACACGAGTCTCTAGAAGTGTCCAGTTTTAGGATCTTACATAGAATTATACCCAACAACATGAATCAAACATTTATTTTATTTATTTACACTAAATATCAAAAGTACATCAAATCAGATTGAAGCTAAGAGCATACAAAACTGTCTAACAATTCCCAATGAGTAGAATATCATCTACATACAAAACCAAGAACGTAATATTATCTCCCACTGTCTTCCTATAAACATAGGGCTTATATGGATTTTCCTCAATGTCAAACTGTTTGATGGTAGAGTCAAACTAGATGTTCCAACTTCTAGAATCTTGCTTAAGTCCATAGATGGATCGGCTGAGTTTACACAACATGTGTTCTTAACCTACAGCAATGAACCCTTGCAGCTGTTGCATGTAGTTATATTCAGTAAGATCTTCATTCAGGAATACGGTTTTGACATTCATTTGCCAAATCTCGTAGTTGTAGTGTGCTGCTATAGCTAGTAGGATCCTTATGGATTTCAGCATGGCCACTGGCGAAAATGTTCCAACTTCTAGAATCTTGCTTAATTCCATAGATGGATCAGTTGAGTTTACACAACATGTGTTCCTAACCTACAGTAATGAACCCTTGTAGTTGTTGCATGTAGATATATTCAGTAAGATCTTCATTCAGGAATACGGTTTCGACATTCATTTTCCAAATCTCATAGTCGTAGTGTACTGCTACAGCTAGTAGGATCCTTATGAATTTCAGCATGGCCACTGGCAAAAAGGTTTCCTCATAATCAATTCCCTCTTTCTGAGTGTACCTCTACACTACAAGACAAGCTTTATAGGTCTAAATATTACCATCGGGGCCCTTCTTCCTCTTGTAGGTCCATTTGCAACCAATTGCTTTCACCCAAGGGGGGGGGGTCTATGAGAGTTCAGACCTTGTTGGTTTCCATCGAATCCATCTTGGCTTTTATGGCATCTACCCACTTCAAGGAATCTATGTCTAATATAACTTTCGTATAAGTCATGGGATCTTCCTCACTGATCGTGGCTTCCACCAAGTAACTTTCTTGACCATAGTCGTAACGAACTGGAGGCCTAAAAACCCGGGTAGATCTTCTAGGTTGGGCATTATCTGGAGCCTATGGGACATTTCAAACTACTCCTAAGCTCTCCTCATCAAGAAGTAGTTCTATGAATTTTAGGACATGTAACTAGCATGTTTATTTTATAACATTTACCAATGATTTTTCTCGGTATGGTTATGTGTATCTAATGAGACACAAGTCTGAATCCTTTTTGAAAAGTTGAATGAGTTTAGACAAGAGATCAAGAAATAATTGGGAAGACAAATTATGGCCCTTCAATTAGATCGAGGAGGCAAATATCTCTTCGACGAATTCAATGACAACTTAAAGGAAAATGGGATTGTATCACAACTAGCTCCTCCTACTACACCACAATTAAATGGTGTATCGGGGAGGAGAATCCAAACTCTATTGGATATGGTTTGCTCACTTCTCGTCCACTCAAAATTACCTATATCCTTTTGGGGTTACGCATTAGAAACTGCGAATACGTGCTAAACCAAGTTCCAACCAAATTTGTTCCTAAGACTCCATATGAGCTATGGACCGGTAAGAAATCAAGTGTAACACACTTGAATATTTGGAGTTATCTAACACATGTTAAAAGAATGAGTGTTGACAAATTGAAATCCAAAACTAGCTATAGCCTATTTGTAGGTTACCCCAAAAGCTCTATAGGTTATTTATTCTATAACCCAAAGGAGAAAAAGTTGTTTTGCAATCGAAATGCCTATTTCTTGGAAGAATACCACATCCTAGATAATCATCATCAGGAAATAGTTTTTTATGAGGAGAGCCCAGGGGTAGTGAGAGATGTCCCATAGGCTCTAAGAAATTACCAACCCAGAAGGTCTACCTAGGTATTTAGGCCTCCAGTTTGTTACAACTATGATCAAGAAAGTTACTTGATGGAAGCCATGAAAAGTGAGGAACATGTCGTAACTTATACGGAAGCTATGTTAGACATAGATTCCTTGAAGTGGGTAGATGCCATGAAAGCCGAGATGGAATCAATGGAGACCAACAAGGTCTGGACTCTTGTAGACCCACCACCTAGGGTAAAAGCAATTGGTTGCAAATGGATTTACAAGAGGAACAAGGGCCCTGATGGTAAGATTGAGACATATAAAGCTCGTCTTGTGGCAAAAGAGTATACTCAGAAAGAGAGAATCAACTATGAGGAAACCTTTTCTCCAGTGGCCATGCTCAAGTCCATTAGGATCCTATTAGTTATAGTAGCACACCATGATTACGCAATTTAGCAAATGGATGTCAAAACCGCATTCCTGAATGGAGATCTTATTGAATATATCTACATGCAGCAACCACAAGGATTCATTGCTGCAGATCGGGAACACATGGTGTGTAAACTTAACCGATCCATATATGGACTTAAGCAAGCTTCTACGAGCTATAACATCTGGTTTGACTCTACCATCAAATAATTTGACTTTGAGTAGAACCCAGATGAGCTCTGTGTTTACAGGAAGACAGTGGGAGATAAGGTTATGTTCTTGGTTCTGTATGTAGATGACATCCTACTCATTAGGAATGAAGTAGGAATGTTAAGTACAATGAAAGTGTGGCTTTCACAGCAATTCTCCATGAAATATTTTAGCAAAGCCTCCTATTTCTTGGGTCTTCAACTCTATAGAGATAAATCGAAGAGAATAATAGGATTATTCCAGTCTACTTACATAGACAAAATTGTCAAGTGATACAACATGGATAACTCCAAGATAGGGAATGTTCCTTTCAGGCACGGAGTCACTCTCTCCAAGGGCATGTTTTCCAAGACTCCCAAGGAGATTGAGAACATGAGAGAGGTTCCCTATGCCTCAGTCGTAGGGAGCATCAGGTATGCCATGTTGTGCACTCCGCCTGACATTGCTCAGGTAGTGAGTGTAGTGAGTAAATATCAACCAAACCTAGGAAAAGAGCATTGGACAACTATGAAAAACATACTAAAATACCTTTGAAGGACAAAAGAGTTTTGCTTGGTATTCGATGGTAGTTCATTACAAATCCTAGAGTATATAGATGTCGAATTCTAGTTAGACCCAGATGATAGAAAGTCTACATCTGGTTACATCTTTACGATGGGGTCTTGTGTAGTAAGAAAAATAGTCCACGACCTAAACCAAGCACATTATCATAAGTGAGGTTGCCTAATGAATGAAGTTGTTCATTCTAGAATTAGGAATTCAGCACATCACCCATTCCACTATTTTGTGACAACACTAGATCTACGGGAGATTGTTGTCAGAAGGTAGCATCAACGGAGAATGTGGCAAACCCATTGACTAAGCCACTCACATGTAGTATGGGTTTGATTGAAACCCATTTATTGTAAATGAATAAAGTGCATAATTTATTCATGTTATTATGTTGTGTTTCTGTGTAATACCCTTAAACTGGATACATATGAGACTCATGTTAGTTTAGAATCTCCACAGCCATTGGATAGATCTAGGGAGTTTTATACTACTAAGGCTGACACTAATGTGATGCCAAGTCAGTTGGGATGGATCGTCTCAGCTACCAGGGTGAGACCAAAAGCACATGTAGTATGGGTTTGATTGAAACCCTTAATCGAACCATTTTCCAGTTATGCCTTGGACCTTGGAAACATATGGGCAAAATTGGAAAGTTACACCTAACCCCTAGACAAGATTATGGTACTCTACTAGGTGTTGGATTATGTTGTCTTTGATATGCCAATTTGTGAGATCCTTAGCGGGTCAAAACCTGGGTATGTTGGGAAAATCTGAGAATTCACTTGAGTGGGTGATCATAGTGACAGAATCAGCCCCTTTGTTGGACAAAGTAAATGATCGGGGAATGCACTCTCTTTGATGGAAATCTAAACTACTGGCAGTTAATTTCAAACTTGTTGAGATTTGCTTTGCAAAATATATTTATATAGAGATATACATATATATTATGGTTTCACAAAATATTTGCAAAAATGTTTTAATTCCTGAGATCCATGTGAGCAGAGAGTGCAACACTATACCTTGTAGCCAAGGGAGAGGTCATTTCTTGTCAGGTAGTGTTTGATCATTATGGGATGAGAAATTTATTGTAAGACCATTTAAGGTTTATACCTGTCGGGCTAATCTCACATAAGTCCATAGTCCTTGGGCCTTCATAAGGTGGCTGGACCCAATGACCACTTAGTGTAAATGTTGGGCCTATTAAGATGGGCTTAGGGGTTCACTATCTTCAGCAATGAATTTGGCTAGGCCTTTTAACAAAGGTTAGGCTGTACCCATATGACTTATGTGGAGATCAATGATGGGGTCCCATGCCATACAAAGAGAGCTAAGCTAGCCAACATTCAAAAGGAAGTGAGCCTGAAAGCTTAATGAACCTAAGGCCCAATTTCAAATTGGGCTAATTAGATTAGTTAAGAGATGGACGAATTTGGATAAGATATGTCTTATCCACTTAGGAGTTCTGATCTAAATAAAGATTTGCATCAAAGAACCCTCTCCTGATATGATTAGGAAGCTAATCCAAGAAGGATTACAAATAGAGGGAGAAATCCTTCTATTGAACACTTTTGCAAATCTTAGATCTTCTCTCTGTTCTTGCTGCCCTATCCTGTTCAATCTCCAGTTCTTGGTGTGATCAAGATTGGATCTTGATATTGTTTCTTTCTAGAAGAAATAATCTTGAAGTTGTGCTCACATCCCTATGCGATTCTTGCTGAAAAATCTCTTTGTTGATCCTACTTCACCCTAAGTTGTGTCATCTTCAGTGGAGGAAGGACTTGGTAAAACTCTTTGGGCATGAACACATATGTTGGGAATTATTGTTGGTTCTGTATCAGGTATATCTCTTCCTTAATCTTGGTTTCAAATTTGGTCCGGTTTATTTCAAGAACAAACATTGAAAAATGCAGTTTTTCTAAATCATGGAATAGGATTCTCGGAAGGGAGAAAGAAATTTTTTGAAATTTCATCCAGCCACCCTGCATGGTTCGGCCATCCATATGATGGATCTCCCTTCCCTTCAAGAGAATCCTTGAATTTCCGTGCCCCGTCCCCAGCATTGGGTAGGTTCAAGTAGAGGTGTAAATTGGGTCATGTTGGGTCAGCACGACATGACTGGCATGTGGCCCGCACAAAGTGCGAGTTGTGTCATGTTGGCCCACGAGACGTCCTGGGCCATGCCTCCCTCCTTTAGGATAATTTGGGGGGTCAGTTCGGCATGGCCCACGACCCGATACCGCACGGGCCTGTGCCATGCCGTGGGTTGGGCTGGTCCATGGGCCAGGCCTTGGGCTAGGCCATGCCGCACACCAAGCCAACTCAAAGCAAGGTACGCACTCCCCATCCAAGGTTTTTAAAATTAAACCAAATAGTGAACCATTCTGGGGTCGAACGGTCTGACTGTTCAGTCTGAATGGATGATCCACACTAACAAAAAATAAATAAAAAATTAGAAAAACAAAAAAGGCCAAAAAATGTTGTTTGGGTTGACGGTTGAACCGCCTAGGTCAGCGATTCGCTAACCAAATAAACGGATTTTGGTTCCATTTCCCATAGTCATTTATCTTTAATAATTTTCAATAATTTGCAATGAAAATAACATAATTTTTCAATGGTTTTCCAAAATTTATCAATCGTAATAAATTTTCCTGAATTTTCCAAAATATTCTAATAACTTTCAAAATTGATTTAATTCATTTTAAATAAACTTTCAAATACTTTATATCTTTTAATTTCAACAATGTTATTTTACAAAAATGCAGTTTTTTGAAAATTTTTGGAAAAATTATTACATTTGTGTAACTATGGGGATTTATTGAATTTTTTAAATTTTTATTAATATATATTTTTATTTGATAGTTTACTAAAACAATTACTCTAATTTATCTTTTACTTTTCAATATAAATTAATTAATAATTTCATTTTCTACATTACAATATTTTGTTCCCCATTTGTATTTGGTTATTAATTATATTAATAAAAATAACTAAAATTTTATACTTTTTGATAATTGTTAAATATAATTCTCAATTTTATAGAAATTAGTTAAAGAGTTTTCAATTTCTATAAAATGTTGTTAATGAGTTAATTAATAACAATACTACATGCACTTACACCTTGTATTGAGAACATCTCCTGTGAGTTAGTTTGAGGAGCAGATTTGAACTCACCCCTGATATTATGTGTGACCAAAGATTTTTGGATTAAAAGTATTTAAAGGAGAAAGAAAAGTTAACCATTGGATCTGTTTCAGATTGAGGGCTTGGAATTCAATGGGCTCCATTTACAATATATGGGCTTGGTTATTGATGTAATTAGAATTGAAAGCAATGTGTCTTATGTTAATGACAGTCTAATGTAGTTACATTGTATATTTCCTTTCCATTGGATCAACCTTATTCATCCATAATCTTTTTATGTTTATATAAATTATAACATATATTTTAAATAAATTATAATTGGTATATATCATATATATATATATATATTTAATAATTGCACACGTAGATATCACATGTTCTTATACTATTATTTTTTGAGAAAAACAAATCATGTATTAAACAAAAAGATCTTTTACAATGGAATCATTTGCAAAATCAGGTTCAAAAGACCAAGCATAGATGCTCGGAATGTGCAAGAAAACTGTACTAAGTTATGTGCTACTTTGTTTGAAGTTTTATTGATGTGCAAGAAGGAAGACTGAGTAAAGGACAAAATCAAACTTCTGCAGTCTCCCATTAAAGAGGAGCCCCTCAACAAAAGCTTTACTAAGGAAAAAAATAGTCACTCTCATTCTGAATATGGGAAATATGCAGGCCCTCGGCAAAATGGAGCATGAAGGAGAGCATAAGTTTCTGCCTCTTCAGGTGTGACCACTAGTAATTATACAGTCCGGGCCCATATCATAGATGAATCCAATACAAGATCAGAGTGAATAAGCTGTGTTGCAATAGACTGCTATATTTTTGGCTACTCTGTGCACAACTCAATTGAGTTGACAAGGAACATGAGAAAAAAGTGTATGTGTGTATGTATGTACATATGTGTAGTTAAACTGGATTTAGACCGAGTTATGTGCATTTTATGTGTATGTGTGTGTATATGTACGTATGTATGTGTAGTCAAATTGGATTTAGACCGAGTTATGTGCATTTTATGTGTATGTATGTATGTATGTATGTATGTATGTATGTATAGTCAAATTGGATTTAGACTGAGCTAGGGTCAAGTTAGGATCAAGTTGGGGTTGGGGCAAGCTTAGGTTATCTAAAGGCTCTAGGCTCAGGCCTGGCCTAAGGACAAAAAAATCCAACCTCAATCTGTGTGAAATCTTGGTATGAATCATAATAATCTCGGGTTGGGCCAATCAAGTTGCACTCCCTATTTACGAGGGAGGTATAATGGAGGGGGTATGACAATATATCCATATATTTATACTAAATCTCAGCGTACTTGGATCACGAAAGAAATCCATATTTTAAGAGGAACTAGTGGAGACCCGTTCAATGCATGGGATTTATTAAGCGAAAGATAAATAATAGAAAGGGTCATTTACTAAAATATCCTTATAGTTTTATGGATTTACTAAAATCTACCCTATAGTTAACATTTTACTAAAACACCACTTATAATTTGCAATGGATTTAATAAGTCTTCTATTAGATGATAGTGGAAAATGACAATGTTGGCCCTAATGTTCATTTAAATAAATTTAATCAAAAGAAAATAGAAATAAAAATACAATTTTTGCCCTTAATAAGACAGGGGCAACCACTATATTGGTTATATTTGGCCAATTTTGTTTTCTGTATAAAAAAGTGTGAAGGGTATTTTTGGAATAAAAAATTATGAGCCTAATGGCAAAAAAAAAACACTCCTTAATGAAATGTTGATTAAGTAAATAAGTTGTAAAATGTATGGATGTTTTAGTAAAATGAAAACTATAAGGTAGGTTTAAGTAAATATGTAAAACTATAAGGTGTGTTCTACTAAATGACCCTAATAGAAACACATAAGAGTATACAATTGCTTTATATTTTCAACTTTTTAAATAATTAATAATTATTTATATTTTATATATTATATTTAATAAATTTTTTATAATATAAAAAATAATAATAATTAATTTCAGTTAGAGTTATTCAACAAACTTATGAAACCGACCAACCCAATCAACTCGACCCAAGTTGATCGGTTTTCTAGTATTTTATGTCAGATTTAGTTCAAAAATTCTCATTTCGACTAAGTTGGATCAGTTTCACTTTGTCCATTTGTAAACCGACCAAAATAAAACAACCTAGCCTTGGATATATATGAATATTTTATATTTTGAATATAGTTTTTAATATGAAAAAGTGAAAATTTTCCCATATTTCTTAGTCTAAAATGTTTTATTTCATAAATCTAATTTTTTAATTTACTTTTTATAATTGCACTATATTTTTTAAAATTAAATTTAAATTTTAAGTTTAAATCTTTTGAACTGATTGATCTTTTGTGAAAACCGACCCAAATTGATTCAATTTGAGTGGGTCGGTTTTCACAAAAGGTCAGCCGGTTTCAGTTGACCAACTCCCCAACCTGACCAGGTCAATTTGGTTGACCAAATAGCCTACGACCAGACCAAACCAACTCATGAACACTCATAATTTTAGCTAAATTAGTAGTCTTATCTCCGATAAATAACAATAGTTTAATCTCTAATAACTAATGACAATTTATAGTGAAAATACAAAATTATTGAAAATATATTGATAGTGAAAAATACAAAAATACAATAAGTACTAAAAATATATTAACTTAGTCAATAAGTTATAACAAAAATATAATAAGTACAATAAATTAAATTTAAAAAATTCAGTAATAGTAGTTTAATCTCTAATAATTATTGAAAGTTTTCTGTTAAATAACAAAACAAAATAAATTTATACATAATCATTGAAAATACATTTATCACAAAAACAATAATTAATTACTGAAATACAATGAATATTAATTTTAGTGTATACAATTATATAATAAATATAGATTAAGAGTTATTATTAATAAATATTATTTCTTTTGAAAGTTATTTTCTTGAATTATTACTTGATATAAGTGAAATTAGTTATTTACAATATTATGTGAAAATAATAAATTATTATTAATTTAAATATTATGTTATAATTATTTTTCTACTTTTCAAAATTTTTTAAATTTATTACATAATTTCTTTATTTTAACTATTTAAAATATTTTTTTATTTAAAATATTTAGTTATTTAAATACTTAGTTCATATGTAAAATATTTAAATTTTAAAATATTAATTATTTATTGAATGTGATTATCCATAAAATCATAATTTATAATATTATTACATATTTTCATTATTAATTTTGTAATATATTAAATTATTATAATATTTTGTTATAATTATTTTTTCTACTTTGAAGAAATTTTTTAAATTTATTACATAATTCCATTATTTTAACATTTTAAAATATAGTTATGATAAATATTTAAATAATCTATAAAATATTTAATTTTTTTGTTATTTGAATTTTATTTATTTAAAGCTATTACATATTATTAAATATTTGAAAAACATTTAAATTGATAATCCAGAAAAGCATTATTTAAATTGTTAGTACATAATTTTGTGATATATTTTGTAAAAATATAAAATTATTTTTTATGTTTTTAATAAATATTTTAAAGCTATTATATTAACTTATTAGAATATTTAAATAAGGAAAAATTCCTACCCTGTACTTTAGGCCAAGTGCCAATTTATTACCCCAACTTTAAAATGCGACAATCCAGTACACAAACTTTTATTTTGCCACAATCTAGCACCCGGCCTTAACCAGTTAAGTAGCATGCAAAAAGACAAAAATGCCCTTCAAAAGCTATACTCTCCAATCCTACGAGACATCCTCCCATTAATGATTTTTCTGCACAGATTCGGAATCCAGCACAAAATAGAAGTGGGATTGAAACCATCCTTCCTGGTTTTGCTCTGGAATCGTGATTTTGCCCGGGGGAGGCCCCTTCTTTCAAGAGATTCAGTAGAGGGGGAACCCCACCTTCTTCGACAATAATTTTCTTGTTGCAATCATTGTCACGGGTGAGCGAGGCGATTTCATTGGCGCTCTCCACTCGTTCAGGAAGAGATGCTGAGGAACCACTTCATGTCGCCGATGGAGGCGTCGAGGAGGTTGAAGAGCTTGCAGAAATCGGTGGTGCTAGTGATGGTGATGACTCTGCGGAGGACGCCGCTGCGCTTGCACTTACGAATGAGAGCCAAGGCACGTTCGAGATTCTTCTAGACTTTGGCGAAGATACGATGGACAGGGCGTTCGTAGAGGGAAGGGTTGGAGTTGGCGAGTCGGACGGAAGAGTGAGGCATTTGGTAGAGACAGTTGACTTGCTTACCTACTTCAGAGCAGTCGAGCTTGAAGAGCATATCAAGTTCACTTTTCTTGGCTCTTCACCTTCTCTTAATCAATGAATGAAACCGCACTATGTTGGAATGATTTCATCCTTACTGGGAAAAGGTATAGATACAGTGCAGATGAACCCTCAACGATCTCAAATGCAACCGAGATATTCTGCCAACACATTATTGAACCTATACAGCCACAGCCACAATAGTATCAATCCAAGATTTGAGAATATGGGTTCACATAACCAAGCCCCAAATTTCAATTACACCAACAACAACCATGCTGGATTTCCGATGACGGATTAGATGATTCGTTTCAATGGTAGACCATCAAATGGTATCAGTGGTAGCTACACCTCGATGTATAAGGCATAAGGGCAAGGAAACGCTAACAGCGATGAGGAAATGTTCTCCATTTCCGGATTTGATGAGCTCATTCCTTCTTGGTTTTGCTCCTCAATCATTGGCTTCTTCTGGTAGAAGGTTTCAAGGTGCAAACCATTTCCCGACCACGCTCCCCAGTGTGATTCAACAACCATCGCCACCACCAACTTGGCTACCGCCATTCGCCAATAATGTGGTTCAACAACAACCTCCATTGCTGTTTGCACTGCCTCAACAGCAAGAAGAAAATGGAAGTGGGATTGAGAGTGAACTTGATATCCTCCTTGAGCTTTTCGTACTCTTTCAGCGAGTAGGATTGGAGAGCATAGCTCATCTTCGATAATCTTCTCTTCCACCGCCATCATTTATGAATGGATGGATTCCTTTCCTCTTTTCCTTCTCCTTTTCTTTTTTTTTTGATCAATACATCTACCCCTACTTGCATTTGTATGCCCTCCGCTTCTCAACAAAAGCAACGAATGCGTTTGAGTCAACCAGGAAACTTGAACAAAATTGATCTGACCATCGTCTCTGTGTCTTCTTCTTCCTACACCCCCAAGCAAAGTATTAAAGTAACATCTTTTCTTTTCTTTTTTTAATATATAGACTTTTTTTTTTCCGAGGGAGCAGTAGTGATCCTACTCTCCAACATTCCACTCTTTGGGTTCCCGGAACTTGATCTTCGTTTTCTCGAGATAGAAGAAGATGAATAGTGTTTGGGCTCTGCTTCATTTTCTTGAGAAAGAATATGATAAATAGTGTTCAAGGGTAATTTTGACATTTTTAAAAATCTTAAATTGCACATGAGGTTATGTGATATACATAACTGACGGTCTATTAACGGTAGGTACAAGATTGTCGCAAAATGAAAGTTTGGGTACTAGATTATCGTGTTTTAAAGTTCGGGTAATAAGTTGGCACTCAACCTAAAGTACAGGGTACTTATCTGGAATTTTCCCTTTAAATAATTTTAAAATTTTTTATCCAAATTTTCTTCAAATGCATATGGATAAAAAGTAGAGGAGAGGATAAATAGGAATTAAAGATAATTTAGGAGAGAATCTCTCTACTAAATTAGAGATAATTTTGGAGATAAATAGGAATTAGAGATAATTTAGAAAATAAATAGGAATGGAAGATAATTTTGGAGAAAGTGGGAGATAGTGGGGGAGGTAGTTTAGGAGAAATTTTAGGAGAAGAGATTATTTAGGTTCTGGGAAAATGCATCTCATTGGTTGTTTCAAAAATGACATGGATTAAAAAATAAAAAATTCAAAAAATGGAGAAAAGGGTGAAAAGGGTGGGGGTTTGAGGAGGGTTTTGTATTGGCAGTTCAATTGAATATATAGCTCTTAGTGGTGAAAAGGGTGGGGGTTTGAGGAGGGTTTTGTAAATTATATTATAAACCTCTATTGGCTCTCCAAGGCCTCCTAACCCATATCCTTTCCAAAATCCACAACGGATTGGATTTTAAGAATCCAAACCCTTTCCACACATGAAAATGCAAGACCCTCCCCAATCCGATCCTCCCGCATTTGAAGGTGAAATGGGTCAGGTTGGTAAGTCAAGTCTAGAACTCACACACACACACACACACACACACACACACATATATATATATATATATGATAAACAATCAAAATAACATCAATAAAGATCAAAATTTCCAATTATTTGATTGAAATACATAAAAAGTACAAACTATCAATTTAGCCTAATATTGTACCCTACCCATACCTATACAAGGTATGAAATCCTGAAATCCATCTCTACTCCAAAATCTAGTTTTCGAATAGAAATAACCTGCTCCATCAGGGCTGATATCCATCGGGTAGGGTGGATTAGTCAACACATTTGGTTACTCATCTTAGTAGGATATGTTGAAAAAAGTGGGTCATTTATTAAAACACCCCTATAATTTGCAATCTATTTACTTGATGGACCTGCCGCTAGATGAAAGTAGGGGTGCAAATGGATCCAAAGTCCGATCCTATTTTGTCAAATTCGGATATCCATATTTTGGATTTTTGGTTCGGATCGGATTGGAAAATCAGATCCGATTAAAAAATCAGATCAGATTTGGATCACCCCTATCCAATTCGAAAGGATTCAATCTCTCTCTCTCTCTCTCTCTATATATATATATATATATATCTATGTGTGTGTTATTTATTTATTTATAAATATGTTGTTTATATTGCATTTTGTAATTTTTTATATAATTTTTTTATAAAAATATGTACATATGATAAAAAAAAAGTTGAAAAAATGCTTGTACTTTTTGTTTTTTTATTTAAACTATTATATTTTCTTTTCCTTTTAATAATTTTTTTATTATTAAAAATTCAATTGAATTGGATAAGATTTGGGTATCTGACATCCCGATCGAATTTGAATTTGAGTCAGTATTTATGAGATCCGATCCGACCTTCAGATCAGATTTACAGTGTATCAGATCAGATTCGGAAATACCTTGATCCAAATCTGATCCGATCCGTTTGCATCCCTAGATGAAAGTAGAAAATGGTGATAAAAAGAAAATAAAAATTAAAATGCCATTCTTGCCTTTGATAAGACATGGACAACCACTTTATCCGGTCACTTTCGTTCTCTATTTGATGAAGTGTCGTGGGTGCCTTTTGAAAAAAAAAACAATTATAAGTCCATGCCTTTGAACATTTTCTACTCGTGGTCAAGTTACCATTTTTAGATGGCAAAACAAACAATTCATACCAGAAGATCAATTATATTACATAAATCACTTGCAAATTATGGGTGTATTTTATTACAATACAAATGATAGGATAGTTTTAATAAATCTATGAAACTATAGTTAGGAAGTGTTTTGTAAATGACCCAAGAAAAAGAAAAAAGCTTAGTGGGATGTGAACCAGATTCCATCCAGTCCAACAACATCCACTTCCATATTTGCTAGTAATAAATGCAGAGATAGAGAGAGTTACATGCATGTGATTTGAACTGCCTACCAAAAAAAAAAAATAGGGAATGCCCGTGATCAAACTAGCGGCCTTCTAAGTTTATCAAAATAGGGCTTAAAAAATAAAGTTTATGTATCAAAATTCAGAAACCCATTAGAGGAACCCTATTTTATATTTTTCATTCTTTCCATTTTTATACTTTTTCTTATGAATTTAAAGAAAACAAGTCTATTCAGAGAGAACTCAGACACCTTTTCTGCAGTACTCCCTTTCATTTTCTTCTATTTATGTTTCTTTTCTTTTAACAAATAAATTAAACATTATTTAATTTTCAATTAGCTTAATTAGTCTTGTTACTTGAGACTATTTATAGCGCATAATTCTTCTCAGTTCTTCCATTCTTTATCTCTAGTTCTTATCTTCTTGCTCAGTGCGGTTCCTTCATTCTTTCTCCTTATTTGCTTTCGTCAAGGAAGCTGAAGATCGATAGCTGACCGCGACACAATTCAAACTATCATTGGGGTTACACAATGAATCTAATCCTAATCACCAGATGATGCTATTCTCTTGATCTCAACCTTCGGATAACTAAATTCATTGTGGTCACTAAATATGGCATGGGAGAGAATTCCATAGAAAATCCTCAACATACAATTCATTGTGGTCACTAAATATGGCACGGGAGAGAATTCCCCCACAGATTTTTTCTTCCATATCCTGTGTAAAACGTAGGTGAGATAAACAAACCAAAGGAGATGACATTTCTTGCAAATAAGTAGAAATAAGACAAGAATGTAATCCTAGAGAGATAAGAAGATTGAGATTAGATCATTAGATAAGAGATAGGATAGGATTAGTTCAAAGAAGATCAAGACTCCTTAAAAATAAGATGATCTCCTAGAAGGAGTTGGAAAACAGCCCTCTCCTTTGGCTATATAAAGAGGGGGGTGAAGCAGCTCTAGCATCTCTCACTCCAAAATCCAAGAGATCACCAAGCAAACTCAAAGAACTCAAGAGAGTAGTTCGGCCATGAAGAAGCAGAGCATGGAGGTTTCGCAGATCATGAGCAGCTAAGCTTCTTTTTATGATACAAGGGGGGAGGTTCGAGTATGTCATTGTGAGGTTCTGTAGTTAATTTACTTTCTTGCTTTCTAATTCAAATATTCATTGATTCTTGTGCATATTTTTATTGGATGTTAATGTTAATTAATCTGACAAACTGAATTAATGTTGATTTTCCTACTACTATCCATGATTTCGGTGATCCATAATTGTCACGAATAGTGGTACAAGTAGCAATTAGGTTAATATCTTTTTGGGTCAATTGTTCGTGACAGCCTTTGACCAATGTATTGACATGGTTTAACCTAAAAGGAATCGATGGAACAAGATTCAATAATTGCAGCTATCTCAATTATTGTTGCTTTGGTTTAACTATTTTCACAAATCTTAATGCTATCACCGGTTAATATGGAACGCTATCGTACCTAGTTGAGTGGTGATAAGTGTTGATCGAATGTTGGGTTTGGTCAACTGAATTAGGAAAACACAAGGTTTATTATGGCTATCCTAATAAATTTAAGGTTAAATGCTTGAATTGCAAGACTGCTGAATTTTACCTAGGATCGATGGCCAATTGATTCAACCTGTACCCTTGAACCAGAATTTGGTAAGACTGATTTCTTTTTGATTGTTGAGTTTGCTATTGCTTTCTTGTTCTTTTAATTTTAGTTATTTTATTTTCCCACTCAGTTATATTATCCATTTGGCTAAGAGATTACTGATTTACTTCAAATCTGGGTTGAGCCTTATCTTCATCCAATATTCCTCATCAAGGTGGTGCATGAAGATTGCGAATGCCCAGCTTGGGAAGGAAAAAATCAAACTATTTTTGTTCGAAAGCCTTTGGGAAAATGTCGGCAACTTGTTCACCGGTACGGACATAGGAAGGCGCAATGGTGTCGGCTTGGAGCTCATTATGAATGAGATGACAATCAACTTCAATATGTCTGGTTCGCTCATGGAAGACAAAGTTTGCAGCAATGTGCAGAGCAACTTGATTGTCACAAAACAAGCGTATAGGTTGAGGATGAGATATACCCAAAGATGACAACAGACATTTTTGTTAGACAGTTTTGTATGCCTTTAGCTTCAATCAAAATTGATGTACTTTATGAGTTTATTGTAAATGAATAAAAGTGCATATTTGATTCATTTCCCTTTGTATCTTTCTGTGTAATACCCTTAAACTGGACACTTAATGAGACTCGTGTTAGTTTAGAAGGTTCACAGCCAGTGGGTTAGTCTGGGGAGACCTATCCTGACAAGGCTGACACTGTGGTGCCACCAAATCGGTTGGGGTGGCTTGTCTCAGCTATCGGGGTGAGACCCTAGGCACATAAAATGTGGGATTAATTGAATCTTTGAACTGGACCAGATTTCCAGTATTGCCCTGGACCTTGGAGATTGATGGAAAAAACTGGAAAGTTACACCCGACCCCTAGACTCAATTATGATACTGCACTAGGTGTCGGATTGGGCTGTCTTTGAATACCAATCAGTGAGATCCTTAGCGGGGGTCAAAACTTGGGTATGTTGGGACAGTCTGAGAATTCATCTGAGTGGGTGATCATAGTGACAGGATCAGCCCCTTTGTCGGACAAAGGTAATGATCGGGGATACACTCTCACTGATGGAAACCAAGACTATCGGCAGTCGATTTCAATCGTTGAGATTTGTTTTGCAAAATATATTTTATATGAGATATAAAAGTATATATATATATTATGGTTTTGAAATGTTTGCAAAAGGTTTTAATTCCCGGGATCCATACTTGAGAGAGTGCAACACTGTTCCTTGCAGCCGAGGGAGAGGTCATTTCTTGTCGGGCAGTGTATGATCATTATGGGCTGAGAGGTTAAGTGTAAGGCTATTGAGAATAATACCTAATGGGCTAATCTTGCATCTGCCCATAGTCCCTGGGTGTTACAAGGTGGCTTGGCCTAGGGACCACTTAGGATAAGTGTTGGGCCCATAGAGCCCATCTAATGGGTTTCAGGGGGTGCACTGTCCATAACAGTGTATTCGGCCAGGTCTTGTAACAAAGGCTGGGCTGAACCCATGTGGCTAATGTGTAGATCAATGTTTGGGTCCCACGCCATACAAGGAAGCCCAACTAGGAAGCAGTTTGGAAGGTTTAATGAATACATAACCCTTAATGCGCCTTAAGCCCATTTCGAACTGGGCTAATTTGATTAGTCTTTAAGGGCGAATTCTAAGATAAGATCAGCTGATAGGATTGGGCCCACACCCTATCCACTCAGAGAGTCCAAGATCTAAATGAGATTTAGATTTGGAAACTTCCTAATTAGATTAGGAGCTGGCTGATCTAATCTGCAGATAAGATAAGGATGGATTATCCCTTATCTTAAAGGGACTTCTAATCCAGATATGATTTGGGTTAGCAACTCCTAATGGGATTAGGAGCTGATCCCTTTAAGTCTATAAAAGGAAGAGCGGGTGGCAGCCTTTAAAGACACAATCACCAGCAACAGTCTTGTCTCCAGAGCTGAGATCACAGAGGAGAGAATTCAGCACCCTGCAAATTCTCTCTAGCCGCCTCCTTCCTACAGCCACCGCCTATAGCAGTTCGATCTCCATTGCTTGGGAGAAATCAAGATCAAATCTTCATTCCATTCTTTTGGAGAAAAGATTGGTAGGAGTTGTATTCACAAGCCGTCCAGGTGATTATTGGGAAGAATCAAGTTCTTAGGAAGGACACTGCTGATTCTACTCCACCTTGCACTGTGCCATCTTCAGTGGGAGCAGATTTTGGTTTCTACCTTGGGCGTGAACACCTCCGTTGAGAGAATTATATCTCTGTATCAGGTATTATCTCTCTCTCCTCCTTTTGGTTCAGATCTGGTTCAGTTTATGGTTCAAGAATGATCTTTGAAAATATGATTTTCTAAATAGGGAATTCAATTCCCAGTTGAAGGGAAAGAAAAATTTTTTGAAATTCGCCCCCCTTTATTCCGCAATCTTGGGCATCCATTTGAAGGATTTCCTATCCCTTCAGTGGTATCAGAGCCATGGTTCAAATCTTGAACCATTCTGTTTCAGATCTGAACCTGCGCAAATAGGGAGAAGGTGTTCTACCCAATTTGCGTAGATATGGGTTTTGGGAAATTTGTTCCCAAAACAGATGGGCAAATAATCTGAAATTAATTTTAAATAAATTTGATTATTATTTAGAATAGTTCTTTATAATTTTTTGGATTTATGGGTTGTTCGTACAAGAGGAGATCAAAATCTTGTTTTGCGCAGGGAGAATTGCAAAATTTGCAGTTTTTTGAATTGGATTTATTACATTTGGTCTGTAAATAATTTTTTTTTTTTAATTTTTAGACTCAATGTATAGGCATTCGATCTGATGTAATAATTAATAGAAATAGGATTTCTATTTATTTTAATTTTGGATCAAAGATGGTGGCACAGAGAAGGAGATTTCGGAGATGGGAGATTCGCTATCTGCGATTTGCAGTTTGAGAAACTGCAATATGTGATCTAACCTCTGTTTTGCAGGTTGGAGTGTGCAAATAGCCTTGATTAGCTGATTTCTATTTTTCTTTTATCAGTTATTTAATTTCAGATTATTTACTTGAATTAAGGATTTAATTAAAAATCAAACCCTAGACCCATTCGAACCAAGATTGGTTCAAACTGTTTGGACCAATTCTAGGGTTTAATCAAGGCTGAAAGTCAGCCCTAATTTTCCCACTAATGGGCCTAAGGATTGATATTTAATTAAATGGTTAGTTCGGCCCGGCCTGTAAAGGCCCAGTTTTAAATAATTAAACTACAAAAGCCCATTTTAAAGGATAAAGCTATATGGGCCGAACTGGGTAACCCTAATTCAGCCCATATACCTAGATAATATTAATGGTTAATATTATGGAATTTTGGTGGGCTTCCAATGGGCCTTACAGATAATTAATTGATTGGATCAATTTATCCCTACATGAGATGTATGGATGTGTGATGTGCTGCGTACATGGGCCATAAGTACATGGCTCATGCTCATTCGACAGTGGCGCTTGCGCACATCATGGTTGAATGCACATCATTGCCATGGTGTCCCTTTTTTGTCATTTGATGACTTCCCTCAGTGGTGGGCCCCACACCTCATCAAGAGGTCACGTGCGGAACCCTAGCCGATTTAAGGCCCATCGAAATCTGGCTTTATGAAAGTTAGTGGGAGCCACTTTGGTTTGACCTAAATCAAACTAGGGCATAATTTTGTTCCCTCCAGCTAATATGAGTGCATGTGATAGGGGCGATTCATATGATGAACTCTCTAAAGGCCTTCCATCATTATCATGAGGATGGGTCCTTCAGTAATGAGGAAACGCACCAGAAAATGGGCTATCCATTTGCTGTTGGGCTTGTTTGAGTGTTTCATAAGATGATAGGGGCATCATAGACCGATGTGGGAGGGGCTTCACTAGAAAATGGGAACTCTCTCACGGTACCTTGGCGTTCACGAATATGATGGGTAAGCCCTCACTGGACAGAAAGGTTTACCTGAAAATGGCTCTGAACCTTGTCTGATAGAGGCCAAAGGGAAAACTCATATGATGAGTGGATGTGATCCTTCACAGAAAGGTGGTGGGGTTATGTAGCTGAAATAGTTGGCTCCATGCACCCTATGTGATTTCCCACATTTCCAGAGACAACCCGTAGTCTCTGTCACTAAGAAAGGAGGGAAATCTCAACGATGAATAAATGAAAATGGATCATAGATTAAAATCCATATCTATGAAATGAACATGAATCAAATTAGGTTGTGGACTGATGTTTGCTCTTTTATCAGAAAATGGCAAACGGATCTTTTGCAAAGCTTCTTGATGACAACAAGCTTAAGGGCCCAAACTATGCCGACTGGTATAGGAACCTTATGTTGGTCCTAGATTCAGAAAAGCTAGACAAAGTAGCAAAGAATCCTGCCCCGGAGCGTCCGGGAGACAGGGCTTCTGAGGCCCGAAGGAGAGACTATCAAGAATGGGAGGAGAAAAACTCCCTAGCCCGGTGTTACATCATCGCTTCCTTGGACAACCCGATACAGAGGCAGTTCGATCAGATTGAACTTGCCAAGGACATATTGGACAGCCTGAGGATGATGTATGAAGAGTAGAATCGTTCTACTCGGCAAAAGGTCTTGAAGCAATTCATGACCACTCAAATGTCCAAGGGCCAACAAGTTCACAACCATTGTCTTCGGATGATGGGTTACATCAACGAACTGGAGGCTCTTGGATTCGAGCTAGACCTCGCAACCCAAATAGATGCTATCCTTAATTCTTTGCCTCCTTCCTTTAAGCCGTTCATCATGAACTATAACATGAACAAGCAGAATGTCAGCTTGCAAGAGCTCAGCAATATGTTGTAAAGAGCTGAAGAACTGATTAAAAAGGATGAGCCTGAAGCTATGCTTGTTGAAGCTAGCAAAATGGGTAAGAGAAAGAGGAAGGCAAAGAAGCCTCAGAAGAAAGCCACCAAGTGCAAAAAGCAGAAGAAAAACAAAGCATCAGATGCATGTCACTTCTACAAGAAGACTAGCCACTGGAAACGGAATTGTCCTACCTACCTAGTTTCCAAGAAAGGTAATTTCAAAACTTGTGTTATAGAAACCAATTTATTGGTAGCTTCAGCGTCCTGGTGTATTGACTTCGGGGCTTCAACTCATGCATGTAACTCACTATAGGGGTTCAAGGTAAGAAGAAGGCTGAGTGAAGGAGAAGTCACTCTCTACTTGGGGACTACTGCAACTGTTGCAGCCGCGACAATAGGAACAGTAGAGTTAATTTTTAGAGAAGGAAAAATTGTACTCATAGATTGTCTTTATGTACAAAACTTAAGAAGAAATTTGATTTCTGTTTCAAAATTGTGTGTAGATGGCTATTCTGTCTTCTTTACTAATACGATTACTATTAAAAGAAATAACATATTCATCGCATACGGGGAACTGGAGAACGGTCTCTATGTACTACATCCTTCTCTAGAAACTAACATGACCGAAACTACGTCGGATGAAATCCCCAAGAAGAGAGCCCGTGATACAGTTAATCCCACGTGTCTGTGGCACTACCGACTTGGCCACATCGGTGTTGATCGAATCACAAGGTTGGTAAAGGATGGTCCTTTGGATTTTCTAACTGTAGAAGATCTTCCCACCTGTGAGCCTTGCCTACAAGGCAAGATGACAAAACGACCATTTGACGGTAAGCCTGAAAGATGTACAAGCACACTTGACCTAATACAAACTGATGTATGTGGTCCCCTAAGTGTTAGGACACGGAATCAACACGTGTATTTCATCACCTTCACAGATGATTTCTCACGATATGGTTACGTGTACCTAATGAGACACAAGTCTGAATCCTTTGAAAAGTTCAAAGAGTATAGACAAGAGGTCGAGAAACAGTTGGGGAGAGAAATTAAAGCCCTTCGATCTGATCGAGGTGGCGAGTATCTCTCTGACGAGTTCGGGGACTACTTAAAGGACAATGAGATAATATCACAATTAGCTCCTCTTGCTACACCACAACTTAACGGTGTTTCAGAGAGGAGGAATAGGACCTTATTGGATATGGTTCGGTCACTTCTCATACACTCAGAGTTACCCACATCCTTTTGGGGTTACGCATTAGAGACTGCGATCTACGTGCTGAATCGGGTTCCAACCAAATCGGTTCCGAACACTCCATATGAACTTTGGACCGGAAAGAAACCAAGTGTCAGACACTTGAAGATTTGGGGTTGTCCAGCACACGTTAAAAGAACGAGTGCGGACAAGTTGGAATCCTAGACCAGCCGTTGGCTATTTGTAGGCTACCCAAAAGGCTCTGTAGGTTACCTTTTCTTTGACCCAAGTGAGCAGAAAGTGTTCTACAGTCGAAATGCCCAGTTCTTGGAGACTGATTATATCCTAGACACCCATCATCAGGAAATTGTTCTTGATGAGGAGAGCTCAGGACAGTGGGAGATGTCCCACAAGTTCCAGGTAGTGACCAACCTAGAAGATCCACTCGGGTATCCAGGCCACCAGTCCGTTATGGTTATGACTAGGATAGTTACCTGGTGGAAACCTTGACTAGTGAGGAGGATCCCGTGACTTACGCGGAAGCTATGTTGGACATAGATTCCCAGAAGTGGGTGGAGGCCATGAGAGCAGAGATGGACTCAATGGAGACCAATCGAGTCTGGACTCTAGTAGATCCGCCCTCCGGGGTAAAAGCAATTGGTTGCAAATGGATTTACAAGAGGAAGAAGGGCCCCGATGGTAGGGTTGAGACCTTCAAAGCTCGTCTGGTGGCGAAAGGGTACACTCAAAAAGAGGGCATCGATTATGAGGAAACCTTTTCTCCTGTGGCCATGCTTAAATCCATTAGGATTCTGCTAGCTGTAGCAGCATACCATGATTATGAGATTTGGAAAATGGATGTCAAAACTGCATTCCTGAATGGAGATCTTACTGAAAATATCTATATGCAGCAGCCACAAGGCTTCATAGCTGCGGGTCAGGAAAACATGGTATGTAAACTTAATAGATCCATTTATGGACTTAAGCAAACTTCTAGAAGTTGGAACATCCGTTTTGACTCTACCATCAAATCGTTTGACTTCGAGCAGAATCCGGATGAACTCTGTGTTTACAGGAAGTACAGTGGAGATAAGGTTACCTTCTTGGTTCTGTATGTGGATGACATCCTACTCATTGGGAATGATGTAGGAATGTTGACTACGGTGAAAGTATGGTTTTCGCAGCAATTCTCTATGAAAGATCTTGGAGAGGCCTCCTATATACTGGGTCTTTAACTCTATAGAGATAGATCGAAGCAGATAATAGGATTATCCCAATCTGCCTACATTGACAAAGTAGTCAAAAGATACAGCATGAAAAACTCCAAGAAAGGAAATGTTCCTTTCAGGCACAGAGTCACTCTCTCCAAGAAGATGTCTCACAAGACTTCTGAGGAGATTGATGGCATGAAAGACGTTCCCTATGCCTCTGTCGTAGGGAGCATCATGTATTCCATGCTGTGCACTCGCCCTGACATTGCTCAAGCAGTGAGTGTAGTAAGCAGATTTCAGGCCAACCCAGGACAGGAGCACTGGACTACTGTGAAAAACATACTTAAATACCTTCGAAAGACAAAAAAGTTTTGTCTAGTATTCGATGGTAATTCACTACAAATCCAAGGGTATACAGATGCCAATTTCCAGTCGGATCCAGATGATAGAAAGTCTACATCTGGATATATTTTCACGATAGGATCATGTGTTGTTTCCTGAGTGTCAGCAAACAGGGGTCCTAAGTTCCAATTTAATAGTCCACAACCCAAGCCGAGCGCATTGCCGTAAGTGAGGCTGCCTTATGAATGAAGGTGTTCATTCCTGAATTTGAAATTCAGCACATCACCCATTCCATTGTTGTATGACAACACTGGACCTACGGGAGGATGATAGTAAGAGGTAGCTTCAGCGGAGAATGTGGTAGACGCATTGACTAAGTCACTGACACAGAAAGTGTTTATGAAACAAGTGGAAAGTATGGGACTCCGGCTAGTACCTGATTGGACCTAAGTGCAAGTGGGAGCTGTTAGACAGTTTTGTATGCCCTTAGCTTCAATCAAAATTGATGTACTTTATTAGTTTATTGTAAATGAATAAAAGTGCATATTTGATTCATGTTCCCTTGGTATGTTTCTGTGTAATACCCTTAAACTGGACACTTAATGAGACTCGTGTTAGTTTAGAATGTTCACAGCCAGTGGGTCGGTTTTGGGAGACCTATCCTGACAAGGCTGACACTGTGGTGCCACCAAGTCGGTTGGGGTGGCTTGTCTCAGTTATCGGGGTGAGACCCTAGGTACATATAGTGTGGGATTAATTGAATCTTTGAACTGGACCAGATTTTCATTATTGCCCTGGATCTTGGAGATTGATGGGCAAAACTGGAAAGTTACACCCAACCCCTAGACTCGATTATGATACTACACAAGGTGTCGGATTGGGCTGTCTTTGATACCAATCAGTGAGATCCTTAGCGGGGGTCAAAACCTGAGTATGTTGGGACAGTCTGAGAATTTATCTGAGTGGGTGATCATAGTGACAGGATCAGCCCCTTTGTCGGACAAAGGTAATGATCGGGGATGCACTCTCATTGATGGAAACCAAGACTGCCGGCAGCCGATTTCAATCGTTGAGATTTGTTTTGCAAAATATATTTTATATGAGATATAAAAGTTAATATATATTATGGTTTTGAAATGTTTGAAAAAGGTTTTAATTCCCGGGATCCATACTTGAGAGAATGCAACACTATTCCTTGCAGCCGAGGGAGAGGTTCTCTCTTGTCGGGCAATGTATGATCATTATAGGATGAGAAGTTAAGTGTAAGGCCATTGAGGATAATACTTGATGGGCTAATCTTGCATCTGCCCACAGTCCCTGGGTGTTACAAGGTGGCTTGGCCCAGGGACCATTTAGGGTAAGTGTTGGGCCCATAGATCCCATCTGATGGGTTTGAAGGGGTGCACTGTCCATAACAGTGTATTCGGCCAGGTCTTGTAACAAAGGCTAGGCTGAACCCATGTGGCTGATGTGTAGATCAATGTTTGGGTCCCACGCCATACAAGGAAGCCCAACTAGGCAGCAGTTTGGAAGGTTTAATGAATACATAACCCTTAATGTGCCTTAAGCCCATTTCGAATTGGGCTAATTTGATTAGTTTTTAAGTGGCGAATTCTAAGATAAGATTAGCTGATAGGATTGGGCCCACACCCTATCCACTCAGAGAGTCCAAGATCTAAATGAGATTTAGATTTGGAAACTTCCTAATTAGATTAGGAGCTGGCTGATCTAATCTGCAAATAAGATAAGGATGGATTATCCCTTATCTTAAAGGGACTTCTAATCCAGATATGATTTGGGTTAGCAACTCCTAATGGGATTAGGAGCTGATCCCTTTAAGTCTATAAAAGGAAGAGGGGGCGGCAGCCTTTAAAGACACAATCACCAGCAATAGTCTTGTCTTCAGAGCTGAGATCACAGAGGAGAGAATTCTGCACCCTACAAATTCTCTCTAGCCGCCTCTTTCCTGCAGCCGCCGCCTATAGTAGTTCGATCTCCATTGCTTGGGAGAAATCAAGATCAGATCTTGATTCCAATCTTTTGGAGAAAAGATTGGTAGGAGTTGTATTCACAAGCTGTCCAAGTGATTCTTGGGAAGAATCAAGTTCTTAGGAAGGACACTGTTGATTCTGCTCCACCTTGCACTGCGCCATCTTCAGTGGGAGCAGATTTTGGTTTCTACCTTGGGCGTGAACACCTCCGTTGAGAGATATTATATCTCTGTATCAGGTATTATCTCTCTCTCCTCCTTTTGGTTCATATCTGGTTCAGTTTATGGTTCAAGAATGATCCTTGAAAATATGATTTTCTAAATAGGAAATTCAATTCCCAGTTGAAGGGAAAGAAAATTTTTTTGAAATTCGCCCCCCTTTATTCCGCAATCTTGGGCGTCCACTTGATGGATTTCCTATCCCTTCAATTTTAGCCACTTCAGCCTTGGCAGAGGAACAAGAGACAGTTTGTTGTTTCTTAGTCTTCTAGGAGATGGGGGATTGTCCGAACATGATAAAATACCCAGTAAGAGAGCAACGAGTTAGAGGACAACTCGCCCAGTCGAAATCACAATAGACATACAATTACAGATCACTATTAGAGAGTGAAAATATTGCTTGACTAGGACGTCCTTTCAGATAATGAACCACACGTAATGCCGCCTCCCAATGATCAACACGAGGACACTGCATAAATTGAGCTAGGACATGGATGCAGTAACTGAGCTCTGGCTATGTAATGGTTAAATAAATCAAACAGCCCACAAGACGTTGATATCATTCAGGGTCATCCAAAGTGCTTCGTCAGTAAGGGCAAGTTTATGATTCTGAGTAATAGGTAAGTGAGCAGGTTTGGATCCCAATAAACCATCTTCTGTAATAATATCAAGTGCATATTTTCTCTGGCAAAGAAATATCCCCAATGATCCGCGAGTCACTTCGATGCCCAAAAAATATTTAAGAACACCCAAGTCCTTCATGCAAAAACACCGGTTCATATATTGTTTAAATTTGCATATGAACTTTGGGTTATTCCCACCAACAATTAAGTCATCAACATAAACCAGGACATGCAAGACAACCCCATTCTTGCGATATCTAAATAAGGAATAATCGAAATAGGACTATTTAAATCCAAAAGTTTTCAAGATAGCACCTAACTTGGAGAACCAGTTCCGGGGGGCTTGCTGTAGACCATACAAATATTTTCAGAGTTTGCATACCTTTCTAGTCCCAGAGGCCGAAAAACCTAGAGGAGGTTTCATATAGTCCTCCTCATGGAGATCACCGTGTAGAAAAGCATTGTGGACATCCATTTGATGCAATTCCCAATGTTGGGCTGCAACAACTACTAAGAAGGCTCAAACTATGACCATTTTATTCACAGGGGCAAAGGTCTCATTGTAATCAAGACCTTCAACTTGAGTGTTGCCCAGGACTACCAACCATGCTTTAAATCTTTTGATGGATCCATCAGAGTTGTAGATCCTGTAGACCCATTTACACCCGATTGCCTTTTTTCCAGGTGGGAGGTTTTCCAAGGTCCACGTCCCATCAGAGTTGTACCCTCTCCGTTGAGTTTGACAGGGAGACTATTAAATTTAATATTTTTTAAGCTATGAAGTACCCAAATGAAGACCATTCGATCTATTTGGTTGATACTATTGATCCAACTGAGCAGGAAACTTTTGAAAAAGATATGAATGAGGTGCTAGAATCGAGTGCACAATTTGATACGAAGGCCCCTATTCCAGATTTGAACCCGCCCATGATGGATGAAAGGGGAGCACACCGGAAGCTACACCCACGAGAGTTAAAATAGCAAAGGAGGATGTCGAGCATAACGACATTAAACAATTGTGCTTGTGGGAGGCAACCCATTGTGTTTAGTTAATTTTGTTATTTTGTTTTAATTTTTGTGTTTAGTAGGAACCTCACAAGGCACACAAGGAAGTACCCCCGAATCCTTCTACTTTATGCATAATCACATACATTGGGGACAATGTATAACTTAAGTGTGGGGGATTAGGGAAATCTGATGGAAATTTGGGATACCTTACCTTCTTGAAATTTCTGCTCCTGAAAACTTATCCTTGAACGATTTTAACTTATCAGGAATCATGTGCTTAGGCTGAATAGATAAGATAGGATGCAAGCATGACTAACTGAATCTTTCTTGGCTGCATATGGTACCTCATGATTTTAATCGATCAATAGGCAAGATGCATAAGGGTTTGATTGATTTTTTCATAATTATCTATCAAACATGGCTTGATTATTCTAAAACTTGCTGTGTTAGGCATATTGAGACCACGATCAATGAATTCATGGATCAGGCGGTGAAACCCTGTGATTCTTGTGCAAAAAAAAAAAGAGAAAAAAATTGAAAATAACATTGTGACTAATGTGAGATGGAGCATAAAATGCACTCGCATCTAGAAACAAAAACAAGTGTGAATTGGAGCATAAAATGCATTCACATCTTGAAATGAAGGCAAGGGTGAGATGGAGCATAAAATGCACTCACCCTAGAACCCCAACCCCATTCTCACCTTCAGATCCTAAGAATTCATACTAAGTGGTGGAGATGTGATACATAGCAAGCTTATGGCAATAAGCACACCTTGTTTTGGCTTAAGAAATAAAGAAAGGTAAGTGAATCTAACTGTATTGGTTTGTTAAGGCAATGAGTACCCATTCAGCCAAGGATGCTTCAGTCGGGAAGACTTGTCTCCTGGACTATCGATTTAACATAGGACCATGGGGAATGATGATTTGCAATCACTCTTGGACGAGAAGAAGGGGAGAAATAGATATAAAGAGGGAAGGTTACCAAGTCTGGACTAAAGCATGCAATGAACCAGGCCTCATGTAGAGAAAAAGAAAGATTCAAAATCAGTAGTTGGTTTCTTTTGTGTTACTTGAGTTTTTGCCTTACCCGAGGATGGACAAAGTTTAAGTGTGGGGGATTTGATGAGACTGAAAAGAACCCTATTTTTGTCCCCTAATTTTTATCTTTTTACATTACTTTAGCATTTAAATGAACTCATTACTCTTGTGTTTCGATTCAGGGCAATAAAGAGGGCAATTGGAAGAAAATAGGGCAAATCGGGTTATTTTGCACAGCTCGGCGATAGTTAGTAATCTGGCACTAACTCTCAATTCCGGACTCCGAATCAGACAATTCAAGAAGTATTATAAAGATAAAAGGAAGGCCCACAACTTTTATGTTTTGGGTTTTGATAGATTCACCCCAAATCGAGTACGAAAATGAGCCTGAAGTCAGAGCAAATTCGTAGCGAGGCCCATTTCACAACTTAAGCCCAACTCACAGAAGTACCTTGAAGCAGCCCAAGTTTTAAAGCAGCCCAACTCGAATTCAAGAGTTAAGAGTTTGAATTTCGAATGTAATCTCCAATGATAGAGTCTTATTAGATCTAAAGTCTTGAATGTAATCCTAGAGAGATAAGAAGATTGAGATTAAATCATTAGATAAGAGATAGGATAGGATTAGTTCAAAGAAGATCAAGACTCCCTAAAGATAAGATGATCTCCTAGAAGGAGTTGGAAAACAACCCTATCCTTTGGCTATATAAAGAGAGGGGTGAACCAGCTCTAGCATCACTCACTCCAAGATCCATGAGATCACCAAGCAAACTCAAGGAACTCAAGAGAGCAGTTCGGCCATGAAGAAGTAGAGCATGGAGGTTTCACAGATCATGAGCAGCTAATCTTCTTTTTATGGTTCAAGGGGGGAGGTTCGATTATGTCATTGTGAGGTTCTGCAGTTAATTTATTTTCTTACTTTCTAATTCAAGTATTCATTGATTCTTGTGCATATTTTTATTGGATGTTAATGTTAATTAGTCTGACAAACTGAATTAATGTTGATTTTCCTACTACTATCCATGATTTCGGTGATCCGTAATTGTCACGAATAGTGGTACAAGTAGCAATTAGGTTAATATCTTTCTAGGTCAATTATTCATGACAGCCTTTGACCAATGTATTGACATGGTTTAACCTAAAAGGAATCGATGGAACAAGATTCAATAATTGTAGCTATCTCAATTATTGTTGTTTTGGTTTAACTGTTTTCACAAATCTTAATGCTATCACCAGTTAATATGGAACGCTATCGTACCCAGTTGAGTGGTGATAAGTGTTGATCGAATGTTGGGTTTGGTCAACTGAATTAGGAAAACACAAGGTTTATTATGGCTATCTTAATAAATCTAAGGTTAAATGTTTGAATTGCAAGACTGCTGAATTTTACCTAGGATCGATGGCCAATTGATTCAACCCGTACCTTGAACCAGAATTTGGTAAGACTGATTTCTTTTTGATTGTTGAGTTTGCTATTGCTTTCTTGTTCTTTTAATTTTAGTTATTTTATTTTCCCACTCAGTTATATTATCCATTTGGCTAAGAGATTATTGATTTACTCCCTGTGGGATTCGACCTAGTACCACTTTTACTGCAAATATTTTATTGTGGGACTAGTATTAATTTTGAGGGCTTCGACAAACCCGTCAGCCTTCAAATCCGGTTTGAGCCTTATCTTCATCCAATACTCCCCCTCAAGGTGGTGCATGAGCATTGCAAATGCTCAGCTTGGAAAGGAAAAAATCAAACTATTTTTGTCCGAAAGCCTTTGGAAAAATGTCGGCAACTTGCTCACCGGTACGGACATAGGAAGACGCAATGGTGCCGGCTTGGAGCTCATATGATTGGTTCGGACAATCAACTTGTTCACCGGTATGGACAATCAACTTCAATATGTTTGGTTCGCTCATGGAAGACAAAGTTTGCAGCAATGTACAGAGCAACTTGATGGTCACAAAACAAGCGTATAGGTTGAGGATGAGATATACCCAAGGATGACAGCAGTCCTTTTAGCCAATTCAACTCACAACTGGCAGTAGCCATTGATCGGTATTCAGCCTTGGCAGAGGAACAAGAGACAGTATGTTGTTTCTTAGTCTTCTAGGAGATGGGGGATTGTCCGAACATGATAAAATACCCAGTGTGAGAGCAACGAGTTAGAGGACAACTCGCCCAGTCGAAATCACAATAGACATACAATTACAGATCACTATTAGAGAGTGAAAATATTGCTTGACTAGGACGTCCTTTCAGATAATGAACCACACGTAATGCCGTCTCCCAATGATCAACACGAGGACACTGCATAAATTGAGCTAGGACATGGATGCAGTAACTGAGCTCTGGCTATGTAATGGTTAAATAAATCAAACAACCCACAAGACGTTGATATCATTCAGGGTCATCCAAAGTGCTTCGACAGTAAGGGCAAGTTTATGATTCTGAGTAATAGGTAAGTGAGTAGGTTTGGATCCCAATAAACCATCTTTTGTAATAATATCAAGTGCATATTTTCTCTGGCAAAGAAATATCCCCAATGATCCGCGAGTCACTTCGATGCCCAAAAAATATTTAAGAACACCCAAGTCCTTCATGCAAAAACACCGGTTCATATATTGTTTAAATTTGTGTATGAACTTTGGGTTATTCCCACCAACAATTAAGTTATCAACATAAACCAGGACATGCAAGACAACCCCATTCTTGCGATATCTAAATAAGGAATAATCGAAATAGGACTATTCAAATCCAAAAGTTTTCAAGATAGCACCTAACTTGGAGAACCAGTTCCAGGGGGCTTGCTGTAGACCATACAAATATTTTCGGAGTTTGCATACCTTTCCAGTCCCAGAGGCCAAAAAACCTAGAGGAGGTTTCATATAGTCCTCCTCATGGAGATCACCGTGTAGAAAAGCATTGTGGACATCCATTTGATGCAATTCCCAATGTTGGGCCGCAACAACTGCTAAGAAGGTTCAAACTGTGACCATTTTAGCCACAGGGGCAAAGGTCTTGTTGTAATCAAGACCTTCAACTTGAGTGTTGCCCTGGACTACCAACCATGCTTTAAATCTTTTAATGGATCCATCAGAGTTTTACTTGATCCTGTAGACCCATTTACACCCAATTGCCTTTTTTCCAGGTGGGAGATTTTCCAAGGTCCATCTCCCATTGTCTTCCAAAGCCTGTATCTCTTGGCACATAGCCTCCTGCCACTGAGCATCAGTCATTGCTTTAGAGAAACGAGTAGATTCTTGGCCTGTAGTAACAACTGCCAAGAAATGTCTGTGTTTCATAGAAAAATTATCATACGTCATATATTGAGTTATGGGATAAGGAGTACCTGAGGACTGAAATGATGCAGGAAAAACAACGGAGGGGTCTAAGCGATGAGCTGAGTGTGTGACAAAATCCTGTAAATAGCTGGGGGTCCACTTTTCTCGATGTTCGTGGCCTAATACCTCCGTGGTGGACTGAGGAGCACCTAGAGTGTCATTTTCTCTATAATCTGTATGGATCCTTGTCTCATCAAGATGACCTGCCTCCTCATCATTACCCATGTTCGGATGTCCTTCTTCATTGATCGTGTCACTCCCCCTGACTTCTATATGAGGTGACTCAAATACCATGTCTAGAGGAGTGGCCCAAGGCAACCCAATATTTTCTTCGGCTACGGGAGGACTGGTTATAGAGGGTTGATGTTCCAGAGTGGCAAAGGGAAACTCGACCTCACTAAACACCACGTCTCGTGAGATGAAGTAATCACCAGACTCAAGGTCATACAATTTCCACCCCTTTTTCCCAAAAGGGTACCCAATAAAGACACATTTCCTACTCCTAGCGACAAACTTGTCACGGTCCCGAGTATGCGAGAAACACAAGCAACCAAAAACACTGAGATGCTTATAAGAAGAACTTTGTCCAAATAGCATCTCGTAAGGTGTTTTACCACCAAGAAGGGTTGAAGGTGTATGGTTAATCAAGTACCCTGCGGTCAAAACACACTCACCCCAGAAATTGATCGGATGATGTGTTTGAAACCTGAGCGCTTTGGCCACATTCAAAATATGATGATGCTTTCTCTCCACACGCCCATTTTGTTGTGGTGTCCCAATGCAGGAAGTTTGAAATAAAATTCCTTGCTCGTCAAAATATGACTTCAAGGATTTAAACTCTGTTCCATTATCACTTCTTACCACCTTAACATTCTTATTAAATTGTCGTTCAATCATGACACAAATTTTTAAGTGTTCTACCAACTTCACTTTTTTCAGTCAGCAAATAAATCCAAACTGCTCGAGAATAATCATCAACAATTGTTAGAAAATATACTGCACCACAAGATGCAGGTACTCTATAAGCACCCCATAAGTCACAATGAATTAATGCAAAACAATCAGTCACCTTATTGTTGCTTTGAATAAAAATATCTCTAGTTAGTTTTGCCTTCAAACAAACATCACATGTTTTGTTCTTACTATTATTGATATTAAGAAGTAAGCTAACCGTTTGATAAGAAGGGTGCCCAATCTCCGATGCCACAAATTGCATGAACCAATTCCACTTGTCTTGTAAGCTTAAACCGACACCACACCCTTGAAGACATAGACCCCATCAAGCTGTTCATCTACACCAATCAAAGTCCTCGAGATGCGGTCCTCTATCACACACAACTTATTAGTAAACGTCACAATATAATCTGTCACGAAGTAACCAACCTACTGACAACAAATTACAATTGAGTTTTGGGATATATAATACGTGTAGCAATTTAAAATTATTTCCAAGTTCAACGATGCCTTCTTTCACGGCCTCGGTGTGCGCACCGTTGAGTAACCTAACAGGACAAGGTGCAACATCATAAGTGTCGACGAGCACATTTAAATTCCCTGTCATGTGATGCGACGCCCCAAAGTCAACAATCCATTCAATGGAGGAATTTTAGTCTTGGTTTTATAAGCACTAAGCATGCTTACAAGAGTCTGCCATTACTCATCATCAAGCCCGTTCAGTCCAGTCCTATCTCCGTCAGTCACGACTGCATTGGCAACCACCTCACGCCTCAAGCTCTCACCGTTCATCTCAGTGTTGACAGCCATGGTGACCGATCAGCAAGATTCGTTCGAGCAAGAAACACGTCGAGATGGACAATCCTAACGAGGCTCACGAAGAAATCAGAACAAGCGAGCCCGCCGATTCCGAGTCAAACCCGAGCTCCTTCCTGTTCAGCTCTTCCTTCTCCCTGAAGGCGTATGACAAGCTCTTACCTCTCTATAAAATCGTGGGATTTCGAGCACTGCTGTCGCAAAATAGAGTTATTCTCTATGATCCTTGAAGTCAATTCAATCAGCCGTTTATGGCATCCTCGAAGGCTGCTGTCGCAAAATGGAGTGTTGGAACGGGAGGGCAACTCAGATCAGCCGTTCGATTTCCAGGTGTCGATTGAAGATCGATTAAAGCAGCTTGGAACGGCGAGAAGACCTCCTCCAAAGTATCTCTTCTCGCAAAACCAGATTTCCTGTGGTGTTGTTTCCTGCTCCGGTTTTTGAGCTTCGAATTCCGAAGCTCAAAGTCCTTCTCGCGAAACCAGTTCCCTTCAATCCGGACGGATGGGGACCGCCGGATACACCCGCTCCGCTCCTCTCTAATCACCCCAGTAACGTCCCCTTCGCTCCCTTCTCACGTTCGGAGAAACTCAGTCGCATCGCTGACTGGACACGCAACTGCAACCCATCTCGCAACAACCCCCGGAACTCCTCAGATGCTGTTTTCGATTTTGCCCTGGACGAATCTTCCGCTGCCCTTGCTGCCGATGATGATTCTACTTTCCGCCTCGTCGACGGCAAGCCCCGTCTGCGCCCCAGATTTGGCCCTAAGTGGCGTTTCCAACAGCAACGCCAGCTGCCTCAACGCCGTGACGACGAAGTCGAAACCTGCAAACGCGAAGCTGAGAAGGAACGTGCCCACCGCAACCGCCTCTACAATCTCAACCGCTCAGATACCATGAAAACTTTCGGTAGCCCCCAAGATGGTCCCTTTTCATTGGTATCTTATGATATATATACAAATTCGATCGGAGTTGTTGCTCCTCAAAACTTACCAACTCCTAATCCAAGAAAATACAGTACTTCTAATAAGCTTTCAAATCCGGAATGAGCCTTATCTTCGTCCAATAATCCCAAATCCGAATAACCCCTCACGACTTGTGGAAAACCCCCTAACCGTGACATGGCGTCGATTTGATCAACTAGTTCTAAGCTGGATCATTTTCTCATTGACTTGGCCTCCCTACTTCTGCTGCAGTTTGGCGTGCGCTTTTTCGCACATATGGCTCTCCCTCACGAGCCCGTATTCTACAGCTTCGTCTTTAGTTACAGACTATGAAAAAAGGAGCTGGATCCATCCATGAATATTTCCGGAAGACTAAGCAACTTGCAGATAGCCTTGCCGCTGTAGCTGAACCTGTTCACGAACACGATATAATTCTTTACATCTTGTCTGGTCTCGGACCGGAATACGAGTCATTTGTCACCTCTCTTACCACTCGCATGGACGCTGACTACCTCACTCTTGAGGATCTTCATGGGCTCCTCATCAGCCACGAACTTTGGCTTCAACAGCATCACTCTCCTCTAGACATGACTGCTCCTGTTGCTAATCTTGCGCGCACTGGAAGCCGCAATCCTTCCAACAACAGTGACCGTGGTTCCAACGGTGGGGGACGCGGTTCCAGCAATGGACGTGGTCCCAATAATGGTCGTGGTCGCGGCAATGGTGGTGGTGGTCGCGGACGAAGTTCCTCCAACAACAGTGGGGTCGTTTGTCAGCTGTGCAACTGGCCCGGGCATGCTGTTCTCAGTTGTCGGCGAAGGTTTGATATCTCTTACCATGGCAAGCAGAACACTCCAGCACAAGCATATCAGGTGGCTACTCCACTTTCATCTCAGTTCTCCTCCACGTTTGATCCCAAATGGTATCCGGATTCTGGGACGACCAATCACATGACATCGGATTTCAGCAATCTCCAAACGTCCCAAGAATACACTGGTAGTGAGCAAGTACAAGTCGGAAATGGGTCAGGTTTGGCCATTCGTCATGTTGGACTGTCCACTCTCACCTTTGATAATCAGTCATTTCTTTTTAATTACATTCTGCATGTTACTTCCATTTGAAAGAATTTAGTCCTTGTATCTCAGTTTACCCATGACAATAATTTAATTATGGAATTTCACCCTTTTCATTTTCTCGTGTAGGATCCTACCACGGGGAGGGAGGTTCTTTGCGGGCCCAATGTTAATGGGCTTTATCAGTTTCCATCATCCTAAAACGGTACCCGTTGATGCAATTCTCAGGCTCTTACAGCTCGTGCTAGCACTTCACAATGGCATGCTCGGTTGGGTCATCCATCCCTTCAGATTGTTCGGCGTGTTCTTTCATCTTTACGTTTACCTCTTAATAATGATTTTGGCTCTCTTTGCGATGCTTGTCAACGAGCCAAAGCCCATCAGTTACCTTTTCATTCTCATTTCATATCCAACGCACCCTATGGATCATTACACTCGCTTTACGTGGCTTTATCCTATTGCTCACAAAAGTGACGTTTTCACTGTATTTGTTCATTTTAATCGACATGTTGAGAATACATTTCCACGTATTTGAATGATTGTGGCATCTCACAGAGTCTTTCTTGCCTGCATACCCATCAACAGAACAGGGCTGCTGATGCAAACACCCTCATGTCGTGGAAACGGCTCTTGCCCTTCTTAGTCATGCCTCTCTTTCTTTTCGGTTTTGGGATAATGCCGTCACTTGTGCCGTCTTTCTTATAAACCGACTCCCGTCACCCGTCTTGGTGGTCTGTCACCATTTGACAAACTCTTTCACCGTCCACCTGACTATGGCACCTTACGCATTTTTTGCTGTGCGTGCTACCCACCGTTAACGCCCTACAACTCACATAAATTTGATTACAGATCTGATCGCAGTGTTTTCATTGGTTACAGCTCTAGGCACAAGGGCCATCGCTGCCATGTTCTCTCCACTGGCAAAACTATCATCTCACGCCATGTCACCTTTGACGGAAGAATTGTCTGCACCAGCTCCTGTCTCCTCTTCTCCCACAGGCGTGCTCATCTCAGTTCCTACAGCTCCTACGCCCAGGCCCACAGGCCCATTGCTTCACTCGCTTTTTGCTACAGGCCCTTCACCTCAGCCAACTACAGACACAGGACCCTTGCTTCAGTCGCCAGCGGTCTCAAGCCCATTATCTCAGCCGATTTCTGACTCAGGCCCCTTGCTCCAGCCGAAGATGGATTCAGGCCCATTACCGCAGCCCCAATCTGCTACAGGCCTTCTGCCTGTGACGACATCAGCTTCCGCCACCACCCATGGGCCCACTAACTGCTGTACCTTACCTTCTAGTTCTAGCCACATCCGTCGTTGCTAATGGAACTAGTGTTCCTGTTTCTCAACACAACCATGGATCCGACACCCACGATGCGGACTCCCCCTCTACCAAGCCTGCCGTCATTGACGTTGATTGTGATACACCCTCGCGAAAAATTCTACCTCTTGAAGACGTGCTTCGCAGAGCTCTCATTGTTGCTCAACTTGTCCGGCCCCATCGCTCCCGTCATGCTCTGCCTCGTGCCCTCCTAACCGCCACCACACCCATTGAGCCGACTTCATATACCACTGCAAGTAAGGTCCTGGAGTGGCGAGCTGCCATGCAGTCTGAGAACGATGCTTTACTCAGAAATGTGGCACGTGGTCCCTAGTTCCACCTCCTCCTACTGCTAACATCGTTGGGTGTAAGTGGACTTTTAAGCTCAAACAAAACTCTGATGGATCTTTGTCCTGTTACATTAATTGCTCCTGGCTTTACTCAGCAGTATGGATTGGATTACCGACACTTAAAATTGTTGGAAAATGGGGTCATTGTAATTTTGGAGGAGAAGTTCTGAGTTGCGTTGAAGATACTATTTTTAGAACGTTATTTGGCCTCACTCAGTTTTATTGAGTTTGTTGTTGGGTTACAATCAAATCCATTCCCAGGATACAACAGAGCCTTGGGCAAAAATTTGCAATCAGCAAAGTTGAAGAATCTCCGAAGAAACCTTCACTAAGACTGTAGCAGACCAGACTGAGAGAGAGAGAGAGAGAGTGGATTTAGAAAATGTGTTTTTTTGAAGTCTAATTCATGCTCCTTAATAGTTTATGAAGAGGTATGAAGAAAAGGTATGTGCTGGTTCAGAGAAGGCACCTTGAATAGTCACAATTTCAAGCATTGTGATTTTTTAAAAAGTATTTAATAGTTAATGACTATTAACTTTGAATTGTGCCTCCTGACCACACCCGATCGAATCGAGACCGTTGATCTCATCAACGGTGATTAATGGTCAGCATCGCACCAAAACCAAAGCCGCCCTTCACGAGCCACGTGTGTGCGTGCAAAGTGCGCCTCTAAAGCGCTTCATTGCACCACACACACGCGCACACACACGCGTTGTGCGGTATCAAACCCCCATACTCTCCTCTACGATTTCTAAGGAGTGTAAATCAACTCCAATTAAAATACTGAAAACAAAGCTTATAACTTTCCAATGTGGGACAAGTTCAAAACTGGGTTTTGTAAGAGAGCTAATTTTTCAATCAAGTGTGAAGGTGTAATTTCTCATGTAATTAACCAATCAAACCCATTGGATTTAATCTCTTATGAGATTAAAATCCAACAATCCCTCACATTGATTGATCAATTACATAATTCTCTCTCAATCCAAACTACTATGACACAGTTATGCATACAAAAGGTGTTTATCAACTTAAACCTTTTGTTAGTATTGATATCTCATAGCCTTGTCAAAATTATTGGTGGTAAGACCTTAAGTCAATTACTCTTAAGATAGACCGAAGACACTTATACACACAAAAATGTCTAGTCTTTGCAAGAGCTTCAAGTTTTTCTCAACACTACTATTATGACCATGTGCTTCTTTCCTGATTTCATGAACAAATCCGAGAGCAAAGCTAAACTCTTATGAAAAGCAGCACCACTTCTTTATTCACATAGGTGAAGTTCCACTATGTTTTATGTTATTTGATACATTTCAGAACTTCATTAAGACTTTAACTCAACCTCTCATCATAACAGACAACACTATTTATGTTGTGATGAGAAATTTCTCAATGTTAGTACTAACAGTCACATTGTTGTAACTTGTTGTTACCCATTAAACCCAATACTGATGGTTTTTCAGTTCAGGTTGGGTTACCATTACAAGTGACTAAGTAAAGGATTTTAATCACATCTCTTTGGTTGTCATTCTTACCAATTCTATGGCCAAGCCCTTGGTAAGATGATCAACCAAGTTTTTACTTGACATCACGTATGTTATAGTGATGACTCCATCTTGAATCAGTTGCCTAACAAATTCATGTCTCAAATTTATATGTCTGGATTTACCATTGTAGGTACCACTGTAGGCTCTTAATAGATTTGCCTCACTATCACAGTAAATGAAAATTGGAGGCATAAGACTAGGCCAAAGTTTTATATCCAATAATATATTCCTAATCCATTCAACATCTTTTCCAACAATCGCTAAACCTATGAATTTGGATTCCATGTCGAGTGAGATATACAAGTTATCTCCATTATCGGTTATCCAACATGCATCAGTGTACCCTTCTACTACAGCTGGACAATCACAGTAAAACAAGTCAAGTTCCAAGGTTCTCTTGAGATACCCAGGAACTCTCCCAATTTCCTTCTAGTGATCTGCATCGGGATTACTTATAAACGAACTGAGTTTACTTATTGCAAATGCAATATCAAGTTTGGTACAAAGCATAGCATACATCAAGCTTCCAACTGCACTAGCATACTCAAGTTGTGCAATTGCTCTAACAGTATTTTCTACTAGCTTTATAATAGAATCATACGGCGTGCTATATTCTTTAAACTCTAAATGTTTGAATTTTTCAAGTACTTTCTCAATATAATGTAATTGGCTTAATGCATAGCCCCTACTATGCTTTTTAACTTTTATTCTCAAGATGGTATCTATTTCTCCTAAATCTTTCATCTTGAAGACAGAGGATAAGTAGTTTTTAATTTCATTTATGCCAATCATATTAGTACTCATAATAAGCATATCATCAACATAAAGGCATACAATCATACCATAAATTTCAGTAAATTTAATGCATCTATCAGCACTATTGTGTTTAAAACCAAAAGCTATATGAAAAAATCAAATTTATCATGCCATTGTTTGAGTGCTTGTTTTAAATCATATAGTGATTTAACAAGTTTACAGACTTTCTTCTTATTTTCAAGAAGAACAAATCCTTCTGCTTGTTCCATATAAACCTCTTCACTTAATTCACCATTTAAGAAAACAGTTTTAACATTCATGTGATGAATAGATAAGTAATAAATGGATTCTAGTGCTAAGAGTGTTCTAATAGAAGTTGTTCTAGCCACTGGTGCATAGGTGTCAAAGTAATCAATCCCTTCCTTTTGACTGAATCCTTTAGCTAGCAATCTAGCCTTAAAAGTTTGTATAGTTCCATCAGTGTTGTATTTTCTTCTAAATACCCATTTACATTTGATTGGTTTTAATCTTAGAGGCAAGTCTACTAGTACCCATGTGTTCTTTGACATTTTGAATCCATTTAATCATTTATAACTTCCTTCCAAAAGGTAGCATCTCTAGAGGTCATGGCCTCACTATTGGTCTATGGATCATTTTCAATGTTACGTACAATGGGTATCTTATTTAAAATCTTTTCTCTATGAGCCTCGACCAAGAAAATAATTGACTGAGTAGAGATAAAGTCTAAACCTAAGTGCTTTTCTGTTCTTTGTCTTTGACTTCTTCTAGGTTCTAATGTAGGTGTTACAATTGTGTTATTTCTTCTTTCAGTCTCATTGTTGCCAATGGGTATTGAGATCTGAGCTTCTCTTTCAGGTTCTCTGTCATTTTCTGTAGATTCAAAATGTAGTTTATTTTTATAGAATTCAACATCTGTAGTTTCAATTATTATGTTGGACTCTATATGTAGAAGCCTATAAGCCTTGCTTTGATCTACATATCCAACAAACATACTTTTCTTTGCTCTGAGTCATAACTTGGTTTTCTTAGGACCTAGAACTCTATAATATGTTAAGCACCCCCACACTTTTAGGTATACTAAGTTAGGTTTTCTTCTTGTCCATAATTCATATGGACATTTGTTATTAACTCTAGAAACAATTATGTTCTGTAAATGGTAGATTGTTAGGAGTGCTTCCCTCTATTGGTTTAAAGGTGCATTAGCTCTCAGCAACATACAGTTTATCATTTATGTAAGTGTTCTATTTTTCCTTTCAGCTAGAACATTCTGTTGAAGGGTATAGGGGGCAGAACTTTGATGTATTATTCCAAATTCTTCACAAAAAAAACTAAACTCATTTTTAAGTATTCAACACCCCTATCACTTGTAAGGATTTTAATTTTCTTTTCTAATTGATTTTTAACTTTCAATCTTGTATAGTTTAAACATGTCAAAGGCTTTATCCTTAGTTCTCATAAGGTAGACACAGGTGTATCTAGAAAAGTCATCTATAAAGGTTATGAAGTATCTCTTACCTCCTCTAGTTAATACACCATTTAGTTCACAGATATTAGAATCAATTAGTTATAGAAGTTGGGAATTTCTCTCAACACTAGGGAAATGTTTCTTTGTCATTTTAGATTTTACACATGCCTCACATTTTTCATTTGATTCATTACTATAACAAATTATACCAAGTTTACTCATGCTCTTTATGGATTTAAAATTCAAGTGTGCGAATCAATCATGCCATAAAGAAAAAGAATTGACAATATAAACAAAACCCTTTCCTTCATTAATGCTTAATTTGAACATACAATTACAATCATATCCCTTTCCAACAAACATCCCATTCTTGGATAGGATTAGTTTGTCAGATTCAAAAACAACTTTGAATCCCCTCTTACAAACATGATTTACTGAGACTAAGTTCTTTCTAATGTTAGAAACATGGAGAACATTTAGGAGAGTCAATGTCTTTCCGGAGGGGAAGTTCAATTCTACGCTACCTCTTCTAGAAACTTTGGCATATGTTTGGTTTCCCATCTGTACCTCCTGGCCATCAGCCACTTCTTCATATGTCTTGAATAAGGACTTGTCCTTGCAAATATAGACTGTGGCGCCTGAATCAAGCCACCATCCAGAAGATTCTGTCATGTTGACTTCAGTAATCATGGCCACTAGATTGTCTTCCACCATATTTGCAGACTTGGTTCCACCTTTCCAATGTCGGCAGACTCAGGCATAGTGTCACTTCTTTCCACAAACATAGTAGGATCCTTTTTTATTGTTGCTCTTCTTGAAGTTCTCATCATTCTTCTTTGCTTGTAATGCAGGGTTAGTCTTCTTCGATCCATTTTCCACAGAATTAACCTTAGAGTTTAGTATACCAGCTAGGGTCTTATCCCTATTGTCTCTAATCCAAGACTCTTCTTCAATACAAAGGTGCTACTAAATTTGCTCCAAGGAAAATTCTTCAGCTTTGTGCAGAAGCTTCTTTCCTTAATCCTTCCAAGAGGGTGGAAGCTTGGCAATGATTGCTCCCACTTGGAAAAATTCAGGAAGGATTATATCAAAGGATCAAATTTTGTTGACTATCACCTATAGTTCATGAACTTGCTCCAATATGGGTTTATAGTTGTTCATGGTGAAGTCAAAGTATTCTATGATAAGATATTTATTTGTACCTGCTTCTTTCACCTTGTATTTGAATTCTAGAGCCTTCCAGATTTCTTTTGGAGATGTAAGTTCCTTGTAGAAGTTGTAGAGTTGATCTGATAAGGTGTTTAGTATGTGTCCTCGGCATAGAAGTGAATCCTCTTCTCGTTTTGCTCTTTCATTCTTTAGTTCTTTTGAGTCTTTGTTGGTGGGTTCAGGAAGTCATTGTAGATTCAGATTCAAGAGATAGTACAACTTTTAGTGTGGTAAGAAAGAAGATCATCTTGTCTTGACACCAACTGAAGTTTTCTACATTGAACTGGTCCAGTCGAACAAGATCTTGGTTCATCACCTTGATCGAAGTCATGCTTACTTCCACCTCCATTGCAGAATAATGTTCTAAAATTGTAGGAAAAATGAGGTCACTGAAGTTGGAGGAGAAGCTCTGAGGCGTGTTTGAATACACTATCTTTAGAACGTTATTTGCCCCCACTTAGTTTTCACTGAGTCTGATGTTGGGTTATAGGAAAATCCATTCCCAAGATACAATAGAGCCTTGGGTGAGAATCTACAACCAACAAAGTTAAAGAGTCTCCAAAGAAACCTTCTATGAGACAATTTAAAAGGTAGTAAATAGTTAATGACTGTTAACTTTGAATTGTGCCTCTTGATCACACCCAAACGAATCGTGATAGTTGATCACATCAATGGTGATCAACGGTCAGCATTGCACCAAAACCAAAGTCACCCTTCTTAAGCCACATGGGTGCATGTGAAATGTGAGCAAAGTGTTTCTCTAAAGTGCCTCATTGCGCCACACACACGCGTGCACATGTGAGTGCACGCATTACGCAGTATCAAGTCTCCATACTCTCCTCTTCTATTTCTATGGAGTGTAAATCAACTCCTATTAAAAAGCCCAAAACAATACTTGTAAATATCCAATGTGGGATAAGTTCAAAACTGGTTTTAGTAAGAGAAAAGTTGTTTTCTAAAACAAGTGTGCAAGTGCAATTTCTCATGTAATTGACCAATCAAACCCATTGGATTTAATCTCTGATGAAATTAAAATCCAACAACACTAATCTTATTTTCAAAAAATTAAGGCGATGTGGTATCTTGCTCTTCTCGAATATGAGAAGAGCTCCGTTTACATCCCCTTTGAGCTATGATGCCAATCGGCCAACTCAAGGAAGAAGAAGATCAGTTAACAAGAAGTTTGGAATAAAAACGACCACACTTATTTCATTCAGATCTCAATCATTTATATTGGGTAAAGCCGTTACAACCAACTGAGAATATTCTAGATAGTGGGTGGTTAATACTAGTTGAGACGTTTTCATGCACGTCGGCTCCCAGGTTAACTCTGGTACCCGTAACATCCCTCCCCCCTTGGGCTGGGCCTTGTCCTCAAGGCTGTGGCTTGCGAACTTCTTCTAGATATCAGTTCATCGCTCCCATGTTGCATCCCATTCAGGAGTGCCAGCCGACTGGACTAACACCTCAATGACTGATTTGTGGGCCCTTTTAACCATTCTTCTATCTAGTATGGCTTCAGGTATTGGTTCTAGGAATCCCCCTTCAGTTAAAGGCTGTGAGTACAGTTCTCGCCGATTTTCGTCTTCAGCCATGACACGTGGAACACCGGGTGTAGCTTGCATCCTTCAGGTAGCTTTAGCTTGTAAGCCATAGTGCCAATTCTTTGTGTTACCTGAAATGGGCCAAACTGGGCTTCTAGTTTCTGAGACTTGCGAGCTGCAATGTTGCTTTGGCGATACGGCTGTAGGTGAAGGTACACCAGGTCACCTAACCCAAATTCTCTCTATTCTTTTTTTATCAATGATTTTCTTCATCTGATTCTTGGCCATGTTCAAGTGTTATCCCTCAGCTGAGTCAGTACCCTCTCTCTATCTTTCATGATTTCTTCCACTGTTTGCACCTTAGCAGACCTAGGAGTGTAAGAAAGTAAGTTTGGATGGGGATATTCATAAAGCAATTGGAAGGGAGTACTCTGGGAAGCTGAGTGGTGTGTGGTATTGTACCACTATTCAGCTAACTATTAGACATTTGTATGCCCTTAGCTCCAATCAGATTGATGTACTTATGACATTTATTGTAAATGAATAAAGTGCATATTTGATTTATGTTCTTGTGGTGTGTTTCTGTGTAATATCCTTAAATTGGACACTTAATGAGACTTGTGTTAGTTTAGAATGTTTACAGCCGTTGGATAAGTTTGGGGAGATTTATCCAGCTAAGGCTGACACTGGTGTTTTGCCAAGTGTTGGGGTGGCTTGTCTCAACTGCCAGGGTGAGACCCAAAGCACATGCAGTGTAGGATTACTTGAAACCTTGAACCGGACTAGATTTCTAGTATTTCCCTAGACCTTGGAGATTAGTAGGCAAAACTGGAAAGTTACACCTGACCCCAAGACTCGATTATGATACTGCACTAGGTGTGGGATTTGGCTGTCTTTGATATGTCAATCAGTGAGATCCTTAGAGGGGGTCAAAACCTGGGTATGTTGGGATAAGTTGAGAATTCATCTGAGTGGGTGATCATAGTGACAGGATCAGCCCCTTTGCCGGACAAAGGTAATGATCAGGGATGCACTCTCTCTGATGGAAACCAAGATTGCTGGCAGCTGATTTCAATCATTGAGATTTGTTTTGTAAAATATATTTTATATGAGATATAAAAGTATATATATGTTATGGTTTCAAATTGTTTGCTAAAGGTTTTAAATCCCGGGATCCATGTGAGAAGAGAGTGCAACACTGTTCCTTGCAACTAAGGGAGAGGTCCTCTCTTACTAGGCAGTGCATGATCATTATGGGCTAAGAGGTTAAGTGTAAGACCATTGAGGGTAATACCTGATGGGTTAATCTTGCATCTGCCCATAGTCCCTAGGTGTTACAAGGTGGCTTGGCCCAGGGAGCACTTAGTGTAAGTGTTGGGCCCATAGAGTCCATGTGATGGGCTCAGGGGGTTCACTAGGCTTTATAGTGAATTCGGATAGGCCTTGTAACAAAGGTTGGGCCAAACCCTTGTGGCTGATGTGTAGATCAATGCTTGGATCCCACGCAATACAAGGAAGCCCAACTGGGTAGCAGTTTGGAAGGCTAAGTGAGCACATACTCTTATTGGGCTTAAAGCCCATTTTGAACGGGGATGATTTGATCAGTTAATTAAAGGGGCGAATCTAAGATTAGATTAGCAGATAGGATAGGGTCTTACTCTATCCACTCAGAGAGTCCAAATCTAAATATAGATTCAGATCTAGAAACCTCCTGATAAGATTAGGAGAGGGATGATCTAATCTACAGATAAGATAATGGTCTATCCTTATCTCTTAAAGGGAATTCAGATCCAAATATGATTTGGATTAGCAACTCCTAATGGGATTAGGAGCTGATCCCTTTAAGGTTATAAAAGGAGAAGGGGGCGGCAGCTTTAAAAGATCATCACATTCAAAACAGAGAGAGAACATAGCACCTAGTGAGACTGAGCTATTTTCTCCTTGCCGCCACCATTACTGCTAGTTCGATCTCCTCTTTCTAGTAGGAACGATCAAGATTGGATCTTGATATCAGCCTTTGGAGAAAGGCTGATCTGAAGTTGTGCTCATAGCCCCAATGAATTCTTGAACTAAATTAATGCAGATCTGAACCTGCGTAAATGGGCAGAAGGCGTTCTACCCAATTTGCGCAGATTAGGGTTTTTTTTTCTGGAAAATTATTTTTCAGATAGAGGGCGAATGGTTTGAAATTAAATTTTATAAATCTGAATTTTATTTAGAATTGTTTTTTATAATTTTCTTGATTTATGGGTTGTTCGTACTTGATTGGCACAGAAAACTACGATTTGCAGTTTCTTGATTTATTACATTTGGTCTGTAAAATAATTTTATTTTTTATTTTTTAGACTGAATGTATAGGATTAGATCTGATGTAATATTAATAGAAATTTTAGGGTTTCTTTTTTTATTATTCTTGGATCGAAGATGGCAGCACAGAAAGGAGATTTCGTAGATGGGGATATCGTAATCTGTGATTTATAGTTTATGAAGCTACATTCTGTGATCTAACATTTGTTTTGCAGAATTTGATGTGCGAACAACCTTCTTTGACTGATTCTTACTTTTCTTTGATCAATATTTAATTTCAAATCAGTTTCTTGAATTAAATCTTTAATTAAATATCAAACCCTAGACCCATTTGAACCAGATTGGTCCAAACTGGTTGGACCAACTCTAGGGTTCGATGGAGGCTGATTGTCAGCCCTAATTTCCCATTGATGGGCCTAAGGATTGATAATTAATTAAGAATTTAATTCGGCCCAACCTGTAAGGCCAAGTTTTAAATTGTTAAAACTGCTAAAAGCCCACATTTGTAGGAAAGTTATATGGGTCGAACTGCTTAACCCTAATTCAGCCCATATACCTAGATAATGTTAATTGTTAATGTTATGGATTAAAATGGGCTTTAATTATGGACTTTACAGATATTTAATTGATTGGATCAATTTATCCCTGCATGTGATGTATGGATGTGTGATGTGCAACATTCATGGGCCATAAGTACTTGGCCCATGCAGTTATGACAGTGGCTCCTGCGCACCCCATGGCTGAATGCACATCATTGCCATAGTGCCCCTAAAGATCATTGGATGATCTCCCTCAATGGTGGGCCTCGCACCTTCTGAAGAAGATACGTGTAGAACCCTAACCGATTAGGGCCCACCGAAATCTGGTTTTATGAAAGTCAGTAGGAGCCACTCTGGTTTGACCTAAATTAAGCTAGGGCATAATTCTTGTTCCCTCCAGCAATATGAGTGCATGTGATAGGGAGATTCATATGGTGAACTCTCTAGAGGCCTTCCATCATTAGCATGAAGATGGGTCCTTCAGTAATGAGGAAATACACCAGGAAATGTGCTATCCATTTGCTGTTGGATTTGTCTGAGTGTTTCATAAGATGATAGGGGCGTCATAAACTGATGTGGGAGGGGCTTCACTAGAAAATGGGAACTCTCTCATGGTACCTTGGCGTTCACGAATATGATGGGTGAGCACTCACTGGACAGAAAGGTTTAACCTAAAATGGCTATGAACCATGTCTGATAGAGGCCAAAGGGAAAGTTCATATGATGAGTGGATATGATCCTTCATAGAAAGGTGGTGGGGTTTTGCAGCTAAAATAGTTGGCTCCACGCACCCTATGTGGTTTCCCACATTTGTAGAGACAAGTCAGTGTCTCCGTCACTGAGATAGAAGGGAAATCTCAGAGATAAACAAATGGGAATGGAACATAGATTAAAAGTCATATCTATGTAATGAACATGAATCAAATTAGGTTGTAGACTGATGTTTGCTCTTTTATTAGAAAATGGCAAATAGAAAATTTGCAAAGCTTCTTGACAACAACAAGCTTAAGGGCCCAAAGTATGTCGACTGGTATCGTAACCTTATGCTCATCTTAACCTTTGAGAAGTTGGATAAGGTGGCAAAGAATCCTGCCCCGGATCGTCCGAGAGATAGGGCTTCTGAAACTTGAAGAAGAGAATACCAAGAATGGGAGGAGAAAAAATCCCTTGCCTGCTGCTATATCATTGCCTCGTTGGATAATCCAATACAGAGGTAGTTCGATCAGATCAAACTTGTCAAAGACATATTGGACAGTCTCAAGACAATGTATAAAGAGTAGAATCATTCTACTCGACAATAGGTCTTAAAGCAGTTCATGACCACGTAGATGTCCAAAGTCCAACAAGTTCATGACCATTGTCTTCAGATGATGGGTTATATTAATGAATTGGAGGCTCTAGGATCCGGGATAGATCTAGTAACCAGATTTATGCTATTCTCAACTCTTTGTCTTTGTCCTTCAATCCATTCATCATGAATTACAACCTGACCATGCTGAATGTCATCTTGCAGGAACTTAGCAATATGTTGTAGAGGGCCGAAGAATTGATTAAGAAGGATGAGCCCATTGCCATGCTTGTTGAAGCAGGCAAATCGGGCAAGAAGAGGAGGGCAAAGAGAAAGCCCTAGAAGAAGGCCACCAAATCCAAGAAGTAGAGGAATGACAAGGCATCAAATGCCTGTCACTATTGCAAGAAGACTGGCCTCTAGAAGAGGAACTATCTTCAATACCTAGAATTCAAGCAAGGTAATCTCGAATCTTGTGTCATAGAAACCAATCTATTGATTGTTTCTACTTCCTGATGTATTGACTTTAGGGATTCAACTCATGCGTGTAACTCACTGCAGGGGTTCAAGGTAAGCAGAAGGCTGAGTGAAGGGGAAGTAACACTTTACTTGGGGACTTCTGCAAGTATTGCAGTTGCGACCATAGGAATTGTAGAGTTGATTTTTAGAGAAGGAAAAATTGTACTCAAAGATTGTCTTTTTGTATAGAGTTTAAGAAGAAATTTGATTTCTATTTCAAAAAATTTGATTTCTGTTTCAAAACTGTGTGTTGATCGTTATTCTATCTTCTTTAGTAATACGATTATTATTAAAAAAAACAACAAATACATCGCATACAGGGAACTGGAGAATGGTCTCCATGTTTTATATCCTTCTCTAGAAACTAACGTAGCCAAAACTACATCGGCTGATATCCCCAAGAAAAGAATTCGTGATACAATTAATCCCACGTGCCTGTGGCATTACCGACCTGGCCATATCGATGTTGACCATATCACAAGGCTGGTAAAGGATGGTCCTTTGCATTTTCTAACTATAAAAAATCTCCCCTGAGTGTTAGGACTCGTAACCAGCACGTGTATTTCATTACATTTACCGATGACTATTCTTGGTATGGTTACGTGTACCTAATGAGACATAAGTCCAAATCCTTTGAAAAGTTTAAAAAGTTCAGACAAGAGGTCAAGAAACAGTTAGAGAGAGAAATTAAGGCCCTTCAATCAGATCGAGGAGGCGATTGTCCCTTTAATGAATTCAGGGACTACTTGAAGGTCAACGGGATAGTGTCACAGTTGGCTCCTCCTGCTACACCACAACTTAATGGTATTTCAAAGAGGAGGAATAGGACCTTATTGGATATGGTCCAGTCACTTCTCGTACATTCAGAGTTACCCACATCCTTTGGAGTTACGCATTAGAGACTGTGATATACGTGTTGAATTGGTTCCAAACACTCCATACGAACATTGGACTGGAAAGAAACCAAGTGTTAAACACTTGAAGATTTGGGGTTGTCCTGCGCACGTTAAAAGAACGAGTGTGGATAAGTTGGAATCCAAGATCAGCTGTTGCCTATTCATAGGCTACTCAAAAGGTTCTGTGGGTTACCTGTTCTATGACCTAAGTGAGCAGAAGGTGTTCTGTAGCCAAAATGCACAGTTCTTGGAGAATGATTATATCTTGGACTCACATCGTTAGGAAATAGTTCTTGATTAGGAGAGCTCAGGGTTAGTGGAAGGTGTCCCACAGGTTCCAAGTGTTGACCAACCTAGAAGATCTACCTAGGTATCCAGGCCATCAGTCCATTTTGGCTCTGATCAGGATAGTTACCTGGTGGAAGCCTTGACTAGTGAGGAGGCTCGTGACTTATGCAGAAGCTATATTGGACATAGATTCCTTGAATTAGGTAGATGCCATGAGAGTTGAGATGGACTCAATGGAGACCAATGGAGTCTGGACTCTAGTGGATCCGCCCCCCGGGGTAAAAGCAATTGGTTGCAAATGGATCTATAAGAGGAAGAAGGGCCCTGATGGTAAGGTTGAGACCTACAAAGCTCATTTGGTGGCAAAGGGTATATTCAGAAAGAGGGCATCGATTATGAGGAAACCTTTTCACCCATGGCCATGATTAAATCCATTCGGATCCTACTAGCTATAGCAACATACCATGACTATGAGATTTGGAAAATGGATGTCAATACTACGTTCTTGAATGGAGATCTTACTGAAGATATCTACATGCGGCAACCACAAGGATTCATAGTTGCGGGTCAAGAACACATGGTATGTAAGTTAAATAGATTCATATATGGACTTAAGAAAGCTTCTAGGAGTTGGAACATCTGGTTTGATTCTACCGTTAAAAAGTTTGACATTGAGTAGAACCCGAATGAGCCCTATGTTTATAGGAAGTCTAGAGGGGATAAGGTTATGTTTCTGGTTCTATATGTAGATGACATTCTACTCATTGGGAATGACGTAGGAATGTTGACTACGGTGAAAGTATGGCTTTCATAGCAATTCTCCACGAAAGATCTTGGAGAAGCCTTCTATATACTAGGTGTTCGACTCTATAGAGATAAATCAAAGTGGATTATAGGATTATCCCAATCTATTTACATTGACAAAATTGTCAAGAGATATAGCATGGAGAACTCCAAGAAGGGAAATGTTCCTTTTAGGCACGGAGTCACTCTCTCCAAGAAGATGTCTCCCAAGACTTCTGAGGAGATTGAGGTCATTAAGGACGTTTCCTATGCCTCAGCCGTAGGGAGCATCATGTATGCCATGCTGTGCACTCGTCCTGACATTGCTCAAGCAATGAGTGTGGTAAGTGGATTCCAGTTCAACTCAGGGCAAGAGCACTGGACCACTATGAAAAATATATTGAAGTACATTCAAAGAACAAAAGAGTTTTGTCTGGTATTCGATGGTAGCTCACTACAAATCTAGGGGTATACTGATGCCGATTTTCAATCGGATCCAGATGATAGAAAGTCTACATCTGGGTATGTTTTCACGATAGGATCGTGTGCTGTTTGTTGGAAAAGCAGCAAACAGGAGTCCATGGCATACTCCACAACCGAAGATGAATACATTGCCGCAAGTGAAGCTGCCAAGGAAGTCGTGTGGATGAAAAAGTTCATTCATGAATTGGGAGTAGTTTTGTCCAGCACATCACCCATCCCATTGTTGTGTGACAATAATGGAGATATTGCTCAGGCTAAGGAGCCACGAGCCCACTCGAAGTCCAAGCACATCGAGATAAAGTGCCATGTACTGCAGGAGACTGTTGGTAGAGGGGACGTCCTAATTTAGAGGGTAGCATCAACGGAGAATGTAGCAGACCCATTGATTAAGCCACTAACACAAAAAGTGTTTGAGAAACACGTGGAAAGTATGGGACTCCGGCTTATACCATATTGGACCTAAGTGCAAGTGGGAGCTGTTAGATTATTGTATGCACTTAGCTCCAATCAAATTGATGTACTTATGGCATCTATTGTAAATGAAGAAAGTGCATATTTGATTCATGTTCTTGTGGTGTGTTTCTGTGTAATACCCTTAAACTTGACACTTAATGAGACTCGTGTTAGTTTAGAATGTTCACAGCCATTGGATAAGTCTAGGAGATTTATCTTGTTAAGGTTGACACTAGTGTGCTGCCAAGTGTTGGGGTGGCTTGTCTTAGCTGCCAGGGTGACACCCAAAGCACATGCCGTGTAGGATTACTTGAAACCTTGAACCAGACCAAACTTCCAATATTGCCCTGGATCTTGGATTTTAGTGGGCAAAACTGAAAAGTTACACCTGACCCCTAGACTCGACTGTGATACCACACTAGGTGTCAGATTGGGTTGTCTTGGATATTCCAATCAGTGAGATCCTTAGAGGGGGTCAAAACCTATGTATGTTGGGATAGTCCGAGAATTCATCTGGGTGGGTGATCATAGTAAAAGGATCAACCCCTTTGTCGGACAAAGGTAATGATTGGGGATGCACTCTCTCTAATGGAAACCAAGACTGCCAGCAACTGATTTCAATCGTTGAGATTTGTTTTGAAAAATATATTTTATATGAGATAAAAAAGTATATATATGTTACGATTTCAAATTATTTGCAAAAGGTTTTAATTCCCAGGATCCATGTGAGAAGAGAGTGCAGCACTGTTCCTTGCAGCCGAGGGAGAGATCCTCTCTTATCGGGCAGTGTATGATCATTATGGGCTGAGAGGTTAAGTGTAAGACCATTGAGGGTAATACCTGATTGGATAATCTTGCATCTGCCCACAGTCCTTGGGTGTTACAAGGTGGCTTGGCCCAGGGAGCACTTAGTGTAAGTTTTGGGCCCATAGATTCCATGTGATGGGCTTAGGGGGTTCACTAGGCTTTCCAATGAATTTGGCTAGGCCTTGTAACGAAGGCTAGGCTGATCCCTTGTGGCTGATGTGTAGATCAATGCTTGGGTCCCACGCCATACAAGGAAGCCAACTGGGCAATAGCTTGGAAGGCTAAGTGAGCACATACTCTTATTGGGCCCAAAGCTCATTTCGAACTGGGCTGATTTGTTCGATTAATGGGGCAAATCTGAGATTAGATTAGCGGATAGGATAGGGTCTTACCCTATCCACTCAAAATGTCCAAATCTGAATACAGATTCAGATCTGGAAACCTCCTGATAAGATTAGGAGAGGGCTAATCTAATCTGTAGATTAGATAAGGGTCTATCCTTATCTCTTAAAGGGAATTCAGATCCAAATATGATTTGGATCAGCAACTCCTAATGGGATTAGGAGCTGATCCCTTTATGGTTATACAAGGAGAAGGGGGCAACAACTTTAGAAGATCATCACATTCAAAACAGAGATAGAACATAGCACCCAGTGAGACTGAGTTGTTTTCTCGTTGCCGCCTCCTTCTTGCCACTGCCATTACTGCAGTTTGATCTCCTCTTTTCAGTAGGAACAATCAAGATTGGATCTTGATATCAGTCTTTGGAGAAAGGCTGATCTGAAGTTGTGCTCACAGCCCTAGCGAATTCTTGTGAAGGGTTCGGCTCTTTTGGAAGAACACTACTAATTCTGCTCCATCCTACACTACGCTATTTTCAGTGGGAGTAGTTTTTGGTTCCTACCATGGGCGTGAACACCTCCATTGGGAGATACTAGTTCTCTGTATTAGGTATATCCATCTCCTGCTTCTGATTTAAAATCTGGTTTGATTTATGGTTCTAGATTGATCATTGAAAATGCAGATTTTCTAAAACAGGGAATGTGATTCCCAGATGAGGGGAGACAAAATTTTTGAAATTTCTCCCAACCTTCCTACAGGGCACGGCCATACATATGATGGATCTCTAATCCCTTCATTAACAGTAGCCATTTGCTCTAGTCTTTGGGCCTTGAGCTTATGAAGCACCCGAGGTAGGCTTCTAGGGTCTTGTTCAAAACTTTTGTCTGTTCATCTAATTGTGGGTGATAGGCGGAACTCATACATAGCTTAGTTCCTTGGAGTTTAAAAATTCTCTCTAGAAGTGGCTGGTAAAAGTCAGGTCTCTATCACTCACAATAGTTGTTGGCATTCCATGGACCTTAAAAACGCCTTCCAAAAAGACTTGGGCCACATTTTGGGCCGAATAGAGATGGCTCATAGGAAGGAAATGGCCATACTTAGTGAGCCTATCACCACTACTAGGATCACTGAGTATCGGGAAGAGGTAGGAAGCCCCTCTATAAAGTCCATGGAGATGTCAGCCCAGATGGCTTCAGGTGTGGGAAGTGGATGCAAGAGGCTAGGAGAAGCAAAATTCTCAAACTTATTCTGTTGGCAAATCTCACACTCTTTAACCCAAGTTTCGATCTCTTTCTGATATCCCTTCCATGAACATACTCTCCTTAACCGATGTATGGTATTCTGGACCCCTGAATGGCCCCTAGATGGTGTTGCATGGACTTCTTCGAATAGTCTCTTCCTGAATTTAGAGGTGGGGCTTAGTAAGATGCGGCCCTTGTACCAAACCAGCCCTCTTTTCAGCTCATATTTGGGCCTGTTATTGGGCCCACTAGGCTGGTTTTATAACAGATGTTGAAGGAATGGATCGTCAGCTACTTCTCTCTTTAATTCTTCAATCTAGCTTGGAATGGGAGATGATATGGCAAGCAACTCTTTTGATGGCTGCCGTGAAAGAGCATCTGCTATTGGGTTTTCTTTCCCCTTCTATAACATACTTCAAAATCAAAGCCCATGAGCTTGCTAACCATTCTCTGTTGACTGGGGGTATGGGCTTTTTGCTAAATGAAGTACTTCAAACTTCGATGGTCGGTTACTACCCGGAATTTGTTTCCAAGGAGGTACGGACTTCATTTTTGAATGACTAAAACCACAGCTGGTAACTCCTTCTCATAAATAGACAAGTCCCTGTTTCTTCCTCATAGCCCCTTACCAAAAAAGGCAATGGGCTTCCCTTCTTGTGTCAAAACAGCCCCAACCCCCATTTCACATGCATCAGTCTCAACAAAAAATGGTTTTGAGAAGTGTGGCAGAGAGAGCACAGGAGCTGTTACCATACACTTCTTAAGTTTGTTGAATGATTCCTCGGCTTGGACATTCCAACCGCAGCTTCTCCTTTTGAGTAGCTGAGTCAATGGTTGAGCAATGACACCATAACTCTTGATGAATTTCTTGTAGTAGCCTGTCAAGCCCAAGAATCCATGAAGGCTTTTAAGGGAGTCAGGTATGGTCCACTCTAACATGCAATGCACCTTGTCTTGATCCACAGCGACACCTTCAGTTGAAACAACATGCCCCAGATACTCCACTCTATCTTCAGGAAAGAGGCATTTGCTTCTCTTTGCATGTAGCTGATGGGCTCTTAGGATGTCCAGCACGGCCCGGAGATGCAACCAGTGCTCATCGTTAGAGCCTGAATTGATGAAGGAGCGTTAGTAAGACCAACGGCATAACTAGAAATTCATAGTGCCCCTTATGTGTACGAAAAGCAGTCTTGTACTCGTCCCCTTCTTTAATCCCGATCTGATGATTCCTGGATCTTAAGTCAAGCTTAGAGAACACTCTGGCTCCGTTAAGTTCATCCAGCAATTCATCTATCACCGGCATTGGAAATTTATCCTTTATTATCACCCTGTTTAAAGCCCGGTAATCCACACACATTCTCCAACCCCATCTTTTTTTTTGACTAGTGAAACTGGGGCTGAAAATGGAGATATCTGTATGTTCATCCTTCAGCATGCTCTGAATTCTATATCCCTTTTCTGAAAGTGGGGATATCTGTATGTTCTCACACTGATGGGATCAGCATTGTTCAATAAAGGAATAGCATGACTTTCTATAAAGTGGCAAGCCTTTGGGTTCTTTGAATACATCCTTGTACTCATCTAAAAATGTTCGGATTTCTGGCCCATGGTATTCTTGGGTTGGGTCTTTCATGTGCATTTACATCATTTGAATTAAGAACACCATATGGGCCTTACGGAGGGACTTGCCCGCCTTGTTTAGGTCCACCAGCTGAGGTTTTGGCCTAGCAACCCCTTTCATTAAATGGGTGCCCATCCGGTCCTGATATTGTAAGCTCATTTCAGAGAAATCCCATATGATATTGTTGGTGATATTACCGATTATTAGAGACCTGCAATAGACTTTATGATAAAGTCCATCGCATGATCCTTACATGCGATGAACTTTATCATGATCTAATTGTTTCCTTATCCTGATAGACTCTATTTGATAGAGTTTTGTTGTAACTTAAACTAATCTCTTAAACTTGAATGTTGTACACAAACTCAAACTCTAACAGTTGTATTGTACTCAATTTTTATCTGACCATCTATAAAGAGATCAAGGTTCGATCAAATCATTATCGAACCATTTACCCAGACTCTTTGTTATTCGAGTTATCTATATTCACTCAGATCGACCTAAGTGAAAAGGGTCTTTCTCTTCGTTGCCAAGTCTTAACATCTATTTTGCATCGTTGTCATTGCTCCAGAAAACAGCACCATGTCGGAAAAACGGTGCTCTAGGAAATAGGCATTTGTTTGGATAAAGGGTACTAGTGCTAAAAACGTTTCTTTGAGCATTGGTACCAAACAAAAAAAGTTGTTGCTCCAGGAAACGTCCTACCTGGCAGCAACGATTCCAAACAAAAAAAGACCCAAATTTTGGGCTTAAGGCCCAAGCCCGGCCCAAGCCTGAGGTCAAGCCCAATTTTCTTAACCTGAGCCCAGGTCGCCCTATAATTTGATGCACTCGGGTTGTGCTCGGGCCCTGGCTGGGCTCGAGTTGGTCAATGAACCCACTTTAAAATTATACATATACAAATGTATTTATGCAAATATATATACATATATTTATGTATGTATGTAAATATGTATGCAAAATATCTATACAAATGTTATATATACAAATATGTATGTATATAAATGTAAATATGTATGTAACATTTACATATATACACATATATATGCAAAAATGTATATAATTGGGCCAGATTCGGGCTATCTAAGGGCTAGGCCCGAGCCCAGCCCGAAAAATAAAAAAAACATGACTTCTTGGACTCAAGCCCAACTCATATAAAATTCTGGGTTGGGCCAGTTTGGGCTAGGGCTGGGCCCGCCAAAATTGCACCCCTAACCACAAGTTATTCAGATGCTAATTGAAAATAGAGTAATGAAAAGGTTTATGGATGAAACTTCTTTAGGTTAAACTTGTCATTAATTAACTGACTCATGTTGCAAACAAAAAGTTCAATAGATGCTATTGAGGACATGGGTGAAAGGTGATTTATTTTGTCCTATTTTCTCTTTTTTTACAAGTTAGGCTTTTAAGATGGTGTTTCGTTCCATTGCAATTAATTTGAAATAACAATGTGAGTTTATTGCCATATAGATGTTTTGATAAATCATTTATTAAATAAATGTTTGTGTTCGTTTATGTGAGGACTAAGGAGAAGATTTGTTTTAATGTTTTCCTCAACACCAAAAAAATTATTTTATGTTCAGCTTTACGTAGTGTTTAATGATATCTAACTATCAAACAATATAAAAATGTTTGCCAACCACTTTTTTCATATTTTAATATTAATCGTATATAAAACTTTTATTAAATAAATGACTACGATAAGTGTTATCTAGCCAAAGAACACCCAAGTTGGTTTTTTGCAATTTGTTGCTTCTAGGCCCCAAAGTTTTGAAAAATGGCAAGGGTGACCATCAACAAAAGAAAAAAAGAAAAGTTCTGCCAAGGGTTCCTTGTCTCAGCGATGAAATGGATGATCAAGTCATCAGAAGAGAAAATGCATACATCATGATTTGTCGTCATTAGGCTTCGATCATCAGAAATAGTGAATGGTGATTTAGGATTACTAATACCCTAAAAAATAAAAGTAAGGATAAAGAAGAGGAAACCGTTATCATCATCTTTATCTCCTAAGGCTCCTTTTTGTTTGCTTCTTATCAAATTCGATGTAAAAATTCCACCTGATTCAGATTTGTATGTATTTGTTTGAACTTTGAACCAAAAATTAACTTTCATTTCATGTAAATTAAAATTTATATTTTTTTGTCTTATTTGCATATAATCAAGGTTTTCAAACCATCGTTATATCGGACGTCGGACTATTCAGCTCAGGAATCGTCTAGGCAATTGGTTCCGTTTTACCTCAAATTCGGTTTTCAGTAAAACCCGTTGAAAAATCAACAATTCATTGACTCAGGCGGTCGAACCATCGACCTGTTGACCTATTCAACGGTTTTTTACCGTTTTTATTTTTAATTATTTTTTAATTTGTTTGTTAGAACAGGCCATCTGTTCAAACTAAACGATCAGACTGTCGACCCAGAAACCGGTGGCTAGAATGATTCCATTTCCGGGTCATTTTTTAAAAAGTTGCATATAATGACCGTACAAGTTTTGTATCTCAAAAACTGGTGCAAAGTTATTTTTCCTCTTATATCTTTGATTCTTTGTCATATAAGATGATGTGGAATATATCATTTACTTCCCATTTTACCCCATGCACCCAAACAAAGAACTTTCCTTGTACATTTATTTTAATTTCTCTCATAAAAATTGAGTACCATCCTACTTCATCACTTCAATTTTACTTCTAAGCAAATAAATAAAACATAGTAAAAAGGTGAAATAAAAGTAAGCCAAAATTTTCATTCGGCCTATTTGCACTCCCATACATTTTGACAAATACAAACAAAGAAAAAAAAGAAATATTACTCCACAAATAAACAGAGCATAAAGAGAAACTGAAAACAACAAGTAAAAAGAATAATCTCTTTTAAAAGTTGAAAGGAATTATTCTCTGCAATACCAAGTTAGTCGAATCAATGCACCGGATATTTTGTTCTATTCTATAGGACATTACGGTAAAAAGCTCCTTTATACAGGAATTCCGCATCTGGTTAAGGATTTATGTTGCATTTTTAAGTTATTTACTAGATCAGGGATCAATAAGGCGCCCATGGCTGCAAGTTTTGAAATGGAATCTCAAATGGTGATTCTAGGGTTACATGTGGTTTTGTTGAGCAGTCGAAGTCCAGACAATTCATTTATTGAATTGCTGACTATTTTGGTTTTTGGTAGCATTGTATCTATCTGTTTAACTAGCAATTTCATACAATGCATGGGATGGAATAAAAATTTGGTTAGGTTTGAATTGACAGAGTTGGGTCATGAGTCTTTTGACTTATAGGGTTTGTCCTGGGTTGGCCCTTAAGCTGATCAAACCTATATAATTTGCACCTTACTTCATCAAAGAAGTATAAAAGGTGTTCAATGAGATTTAAGAGAAAATGAAAGATTTAGAGGGTGTTTGATGTTCCACATTAGCAAAACTATGTTGTTTTTGACGATAAAGCACTTGTTTTTGTTTTCGAAACAAAACCATGTCGTCCGACATTCCCTTGATGGGAAGGAGGTGTTACAGAAATTGACTATTTGAGAGAGAGAGAAAGATTTAAAAATGATTTTATAAAATAAAATAAGTCCGATCATATCTACTATTGAGTTTTGGTTGTAGAAAACAAAATTGAACAAAAAATATAGAGTTTGATTGCAGTTGATTTTGAAACATTACAATATAAATCCTAATTAGAGGTGTTGTAGGGCTAGATGCAAATTGATCCTACCAAATGATTAGAATATTCATATATCATTTGTGAAATGAACTTAAAAAAGACTTTAATGGTAATGTGTCATGAATAAAATGACTTAAATAACTTCTACTGGACTTTAAAAAGTGAATGAATAAATATACAACATCCGGACCACTTTTGTTAATAGGAACATTAGATTTATTTATTAAAATATTATAAGATTAAATCATATTGGATTGGCTTTTGCTGACCCATATTCGATCTAGTCGTAAATTAAATCAAATTTGGATAACATTAAGACGATGTATTCACTAATATTGGATGCATGTTAAATCCAGATTTCAACCAATTATGGTTCAAAGTATGGATACATCGGATACCCATTGATGAAGGATGATTTGGCATGACCTATTAAGAAGGGGATATGTAGACGCAATCTGTTCGAGAGGTGACAACTCGACACTTAATACAATTCGGGACTAAAGAATCGAAGTGCCAGTTTAGAGATAAAGAGCCAAAGCGCCACATAATTTGACTCCAAAGGCCTCTCCAACAAACACCGAATTTCTCGGGATCACGATGAGACTTGTCCTATCTTTGCCTGAATTGGAGGTAAACAATAAATCTTATCAACATATTGTTCTCCTTCAAAAATGGAACAAACCTTATCTGCACAGCCCAGAGATCCCGAAGCTCTTATGTAAGGCCCACGACTACTCCAATATATAAGGACATGAAACCTCAAGGCAAAGGTATGCATGATTATTTTACTCACTAGTATTCAAGCACTCAAGATTCAGCTCGCATTCATAGTATAAGTACTGACTTAAGAAACAGAGCAACCTCGCCAGGTTAGCTACCCTGGGTTCTCTATTCTACTATTCTGCAGATTGGTCTAGCTCACCGCACAACTGGAGATCAGATCATCTTCCAGCTAGGAGTATCTAGATTGCGCACCATCAATTGGCGTCGTCTGTCGGAATCGATCAAAAGGCCACCCCAACTTTAGTTGCAATCTTATTTTTCAATTTATATGGACTCTTCTAGCAACACCGAAAAAAGTATCGAGATGAACGTCATAGGGGGGCAAGCTTAGCAATCAACCCTCCCCTGAGGTCTCACAGTATGCATCGGCCAGTTTACTATTCCCCTTACCGTGTCTGGAATCCCGTCACTATCCATGCCACAGGGCGCTATGCAAGTGAGCATTCCACTTCTCCTAGTGGGTGTGACTTTCTCCGAGCCATCTGTGGTCCCTCCTGGAATTTGGCACTCCCAATTCCATGACCTCGTTCAGTGTGTCTGAGCAATACAAATCCAGATGCAAAAGGTCTAACAATTTTAGCAGTACTATCTGTACCCGCAGTATTAGCACTAGTTCCCACCACTACAGCCGAACTAACAGCTGATTCCACCTCGACACCCAGGGCTGTGTCAGGGCCAAAACCTGAATCGACCTAGAACCAACCAAAACGTCAATCGATCCCCTCATCTGGGTCAGGGGACCTCACAAGTACCGATTCCTCCTAGGGGTTGGGTTTCACCCCGTGGGAGGAGAGAAAGTCAACACTCTCCTCTAGTCTCATAGGGAAATTTTAGGAATAGGTTCAGGGATAGCCAGCTCAACAAGGCCAATCTGCCTCGGCACTCCCAATAAGAAAATGATGGCTCACGAGGAGATAATAACCAGCTCGGAGTTCGAGGTGTGAACTCAAGGCAAGACCCCTCCGTCCCTTGCAATAGCCAGTGCGAACCCCACAACCAAGAGATCCTAGCAAGAAGGAACCAGGATCCACCTCACGATAATGCTGAAGTACGAGACCAGACTGAAGTCAGCAATACCAATGTCGAGTCGTTGAAGAAGCAGCAGTGGCAACGTCACAAGACATGCCGCCCCTCAACCAAAAATAGTCCACCGACGAAGTCAGGCCAGCAAGTAGAGCAAGCCAAAGAAAAGGAAGAAGTGAGCTTGGTGGCTACGAAGACTGTTAGATAGTGTATGCCCTTTTCTCCAATCAGGATGATGTACACTATGACATTTATTGTAAATGAATAAAGTACATATTTGATTCATGTTATTATGGTGTGTTTCTGTGTAATACCCTTAAACTAGACACATATGAGACACATGTTAATTTAAAATCTTCACAACTGTTACCATTCGCCTTGTCTCATTTCGGGTATTCGCGTTCTGGAGGTTGCGTACTATCTTCTAGGTCGGTGGTCTCTGCCTTGTCTCCAAGGTCGTCTACTTTCTTCGCCTTAGGTAAGCCTTCTTTTCCTCGCCTTAGTCTGTTTTTTGTATTTCAATTCGGTATGTCTAGTGGTAGCACGGGTAGCTTGTTTGAGATGAGTAGTGAGTCTGGTCATGCTGAGGTGGGCACCTCCGTCCAAGACATAGAATTTGGCCCGACCGACATGGCCACATCAGCCCGTAGCTCGGAGTCCATCCCAACCGAGGCAAACACAGTTTAGGAGCGAAAATCTTTTGGTCGAAAGGCTTCATCCACTCACTGCACTCGCCCCTCTCGGGGGCTGGACTGCTTTGGTCTTTTGATCTTGACGTCTAAGCAGATTAGTGCTTAGTTACCCACTATGAGTTCTCCAACCACTATGGATATAGTCTTCCTCTAGAGAACTTTCCCTAGGAGCAAGACGACGATAAGATCACTGTCATCAAGGAGCAGTTAACCACTGAGCTCCAGTTTCCTCTTCACCCCTTTATTATCGAAGTCCTAAACTTCTTTGGTGTCACCATAAATCAGCTTCACCCGAACTCAGTTTGTACTATGGTCAACACCATTTATTTGTTTCATGACCGTGACCTCCCTTTAGATATATATACCTTTACCTCGCTCTGCTCGATCAAGAAAAATCCTATTGGCCCCAAAGGGGTTGACAAATTCAGTTACTATATCACTTACCGACTTGGATACAAGTTGCTCCATAGATACCCTTAAAGGTGCTGGCCTGGAAGACTAGGTACTTTACTGTGATCGTTGAAGGGGGGTGGCCCTTCCCAATTTAGAGGAGAATTGCCATCAGTGACCCCATAGATTGTTTAAGTAGGAAGATGAGAAAGAAGATGTTGGCCTTAGTTGATCTCGGTTTGGACTTGGACGACCATCTGGCCGAGGACAAGCTTGTCAAAGCCAGGTATAGTCCTCCGGGTAGGTTACCACCTTCGCACGCACACACTTAGCTTTTTCATCTTATCTTTTCTCTTATCACTTCGACTGACTTGGTACTTGCTTTCCTCAGGCATTATGATGGGTGTCCCAATAATCAACCTCTTCTCGGGCATGAAAAAGAGGAAGAAGAGTAAGATGACCCGAGGTAATACTTCCTAGAAACCTGTAGTCGAGCCCGCTGCCCCTACTGTAACCGAGGACCCTCTAGTCATCAACTTGGTTGAGGAGGACCAAGGAAAGGATTCTCCGCCTTGCCAACCCGAGGTAGTCCAAGCATTCGTGCCTCAGACCACTACATCCAGGGTCGATTCTTCTAGTAAAGGCCCCGAGATGGTCCCAAGCATCCTGAATGCCCAGACTATCCTTTTCAAGAGTAGGGATGCGGTCTTCCTCGAGGAGGTCTCTAAGTTTGTTGGGCTGCTTGTCGCTCAACTCGGGGATAAGGCTGCGAGTAGCTGCATGGTGGTATGTCCCTAACCTCGGTACCTTGTCTTCTCCTTGCTCCATTTGTATACTTAGCAAACTTTTCTCTTTTGTAGGTAAACTCAATGATCCATTCCCTTACGCAGTAGTCCGAGCAGCAGTTGAAAAAGGGCACTAGCTGCCAAGGTGAGGGTTGAACATGTCGAGGGTGTTGGACAGTTTTTGTATGCCCTTAGCTTCAATCAGTTTTGATATACTTTTGATATTTAATGTAAATAAATGAAATACATGTTTGATTCATGTTGTGTAGTATACTTTTGTGTGTAAGACCCTAAAACTGGATACTTAATGAGATTTGTGTTGGTTTTAAATGTTCACAGCCGTTGGATAAGTCTGGGGAGATTTGTTCTGCCAAGGCTGACACTAGTGTGCTGCCAACTGTTGGGATGGCTTGTCTTAGCCACCAGGGTGAGACCCAAGGCACATGCAGTGTAGGATTACTTGAACCCTTGAACCGGACTAGATTTTCAATATTGCCCTGGACCTTGGAGACTGATGGGCAAAACTGGAAAGTTACACCTGACCCCTAGATCCGATTATGGTACTTCACTAGGTGTCGGATTGGACTGTCTTTGATATGCCAATCAATGAGATCCTTAGCGGGGGTCAGTCTGAGAACATCTGAGTGGGTGATCATAGTGACGGGATCAACCCCTTTTTCGGACAAAGGTAATGATCGGGGATGCACTCTCTCTGATGGAAACCAAACTGCCGGTAGTCGATTTCAATCGTTGGAATTTTGTTTTACAAAATTTATATATATGATATATATTTAAGTATGGTTTCAAATTATTTGCAAATGGTTTTAATTCCTGGGATCCATGTAAGTAGAGAGTGCAACATTGTTCCTTGCAGCCGAGGGAGAGGTCCTCTCTTGTCGGGTAGTGCTTGATCATTATGGGCTGAGAGGTTAAGTGTAAGGCCATTTTGGTTGATACCTGATGGGCTAATCTTGCACCTGTCCACAATCCCTAGGTTTTTATAAGATGGGTTGGCTTAGGGACCACTTAGTGTCAGTGTTGGGCCCATGGGGTCCATATGATGGGCTCAGGGGGTTTACTAGGCCCTCTAGTGAATTCGGCCAGACCTTGTAACAGAGGCTGGGATGAACCCATGTGGCTGGTGTGTAGATCAATGCTTAGGTCCCACGCCACACAAAGAAGCCCAACTGGGCAGTAGTTTGGATGACATTTGAGCACATAACCTTATTGGGCCTAAAGCCCATTTCAAACTGGGCTGATTTGATCAGTCAATTTTAGGGGCAGATTTGAGATTAGGATGAGCCCAAAAGCTTATCTAATATGCAAATAGGATTAAGGAGAGTCCTAATCCAAATACAGATTTGGATAAGGGCAACTCTTGATATGATTAGGAAATCTTTTCTTAATCATTAAGAAACTGGAGGAAACCCTATTCGAAAAAAACAAGAATTTGAACCCTAGGGAGATAGAACACACCCTATAATTTTGTGAGATAGAATCTCAGAAACCCTAGAGAAAAGAAAAACAGTTCGCCATCTTTTTCTCTAGCTCCCTCTTGTTGCAGTTGCCGCCATCTGTCATAGTTTGTTTTTCTGTCAGAGAAAGATCAAGAAAAGTTCTTGATATCAGTCTTTGTTGAAAGGGTGATTTGGTTTGGTGCTCATTGTCATCCAAAGGATTCTTCTGAAGGATTTAGTGTGTAGGACGCACCTTGCTGGTTCTATTCCACAGTTGCTATGTCATCTTCATCAGGAGCAGATCTTGGTACATTCTTTGGGCGTAAACACCAACTTTAGGATATATTATTTCTCTGGATCAGGTATAATTACTCCATTCCCTTTTGTTTTAGATCTGGTTCGGTTCTGGTTCAAGTAGGATCATTGAATCTTGATTCTAAAATTAGGGAATGCGATTCCCAGTTGAAAGGTAGGTAGAAAATTTTTGAAACTCGCCCACCCATTTCGCAATTGTTTTGGCGTCCATACAAGGGATTCTACCATCCCTTTCAGTGGTATCAGAGATAGGTTTGAATCTTGAACCAAGAATTCAGATCTGAACCTGCGCAATTCGGTAAAAGTTGTTCTATCCGGGTATTGTGCAGTTTGCTATTTTATTTCAAGAAACTATTTCTTGTTAAGGGCGATTGATCTGAAATTAATTTTGTTTAAATCTAAAGTTTATTTAGAATGGTTCTTGATTTTTTTCTTGATTTAATGGATTGTTCGTACCTGGAGATCGAAGTGCAGATTTGGCGCAGATTGTCTGCGCATTCTCTTTTGTAATTTCTATTCGATTTGGTCTGTAAAATAATTTTTTTATTTCTTCTAGACTGAATGTATATGATTCAATCAAGGATGTAATTAATTAATAGAAATATGATTTCTATTTTATTTTCTTGATTGAAGAAGATGGTGGCGTTGGAGATCTACAGATGGAGGGATCGCATTTTGCGTTTTGCAGTTTATGAAACTGCAACCCTAGTGACTAACCTCTGTTTTGCAGGTGGTGGGAACAATCCATATCTGATTTATGACTGTCTAAAAATCAGATATATTAATTTTAGATCTATCCTTAATTAATTCTTGAATTGAAAATCAGTTTCGGACCATCTCGGACTAGTTTGGACCGAATATGGGGTTCAAAAAGGGACTGTTTTCAGTCCAATTTTCTCACCATATCAGGCCCAAATTTGATGTTCAATTGTAGGGATTAATTCGGCCCAACCTGTAAAGCCCAGTTTTAAAGAGTTAAAACTGCAAAATCCCACTTCTGTGAGAAAAGCTATATGGGCCGAACTGCTAACTGCTATTCAGCCCATATACCTAGATGATATTAATTGTTCATATTGTGTTTTCGTTGGGCTGTTTAATGGGCTTTACAGCTAGTGATTTATTGGATCAATTCTTCCATATCATGTGATGTGTGGATGTTTGATGTGCTGCGACCATGGGCCATAAGCATTTGGCCCATGATGACTCCTTAGTGGCTCTTGCGCACACCATGGCTGAATGCACATCATTACCATGGTGTCTCATAAGGTCATTGGATAACCCCTCTTTACTTGGTGGGCTCCACAACCCTGAAAAGGGAAGTGTGCGAAAACCCTAACCGATTTAGGCCCACCAGAAATTTGACTTTATGAAAGTCAGTGGGAGCCACTTTGGTTTGACCTAAATTAGATGTAGGGCGTATTTTTTGTTTCCTACAGTAATATGAGTGCATATGATAGGGAGATCCATATGATGGACTCTCTAAAGGCCTTCCGTCATTAGCACGATGATGGGTCATTCAGTAATGAGGAAACACACCATAAAATTGGGCTATCCATTTACTGTTGGGTTTGTCAGAGTGTTTCATAAGATGATAAGGGCATCATAGACCGATGTGGGAGGGGTTTCACTAGAAAATGGGAACTCTCTCACGGTACCTTGGCGTAACCTGAATATGATGGGTGAGCACTCACTTGGCAGAAATGTTTACCTGAAAACGGCTCTGAACCTTGTCTGACAGAGTCCAAAGGGAAATTCATACAATGAGTGGATGTGATCCGTCACAGAAAAGTGGTGGGGTTATGCAGCTAAAACAGTTGGCTCCATGCATCCTATGTGATTTTCCACATTTCTAAGAGACATATCATCGTCTTTGTCACTGAGATAGGAGGGAAATCTCAGAGATGAACAAATGGAAATGGAACATAGATTAAAAGCCATATCTACGTAGGTAACGTGAATCAAACTAAAGGTTGTGGACTAACATTTTGCTGTTTTACTAGAAAATGGCAAACGAACAATTTTCTAAGTTGCTTGATGACAACAAGCTTAAGGGACCCAATTATGCTGACTGGTACAAAAACTTTATGCTGGTCCTGGCTTCAAAAAAACTGGATAAGTGAGCTAAAAATCCTGTTCTGGATCGTCCGGGGGATAGGGCTTCTAAGGCCCAAAGGAGAGAATACCAAGAATGGGAGGACAAAAACTCCCTGACCCGCTACTATATCATAGCCTCTTTGGACAATCTGCTATGAAGGCAGTTCGATCAGATCGAACTTGCCAAAGACATATTGGATAGTCTGAAGACTATATATGAAGAGCAAAATCGTTCTACTCAACAAAAGGTCTTGAAACAGTTCATGACCGCGCAGATGACTAAGGGGTAGCAAGTGCATGACCATTGTCTTTGGATGATGGGCTACATAAACGAGTTGGAGGCCCTTGGTTTCAGGCTAGATCTGATTACACAGATCGATGTTATTCTAAACTCTCTACCTCTGTCCTTCAACCCGTTCATTATGAATTATAATATGAACAAGCTGGATGTCAGCGTCCAAGAGCTCAGCAATATGTTGCAAAGAGCTGAGGAATTAATAAGGAAGGATGAGCCAATAGCCATGCTTGTTGAAGCTAGCAAATCTAGCAAGAAGAGGAAGGCAAAGAGAAGGCCTCAGAAGAAAATCACCAAATCTAAGAAACAAAAGAAAGACAAGGCATCCGATGCCTGTTTGGAATCTAAGAAAGGTACTTTCAAAACTTGTGTCATCTGTGTCTTGGTGTGTTGACTCCGGGGTTTCAACTCATTCGTGTAATTCACTGCAGGGGTTCGAAATAAGAAGGCTGAGTGAAGGAGAGTTGACACTTTACTTGGGGACTTCTACAAGTGTTGCAGCTACGACGATAGGAACCGTAGAATTGAATTTTAGAGAAGGGATTCTTATACTGAAAGATTGTCTTTATTTACAAAATCTAAGAAGAAATTTGATTTCTATTTCTAAACTATGTGTGGATGGATATACTGTCTCTTTTAGTAATATGATTACTATCAAAAGGAACAACAAATTCATTGCATGTGGAGAACTGGAGAATGTTCTCTATGTTCTATATCTTTTTCTAGAAACTAATCTAACCGAAACAACGTTGGTCGAAATCCCCAAGAAAAGGACTCGTGACATGGTTAGTCCCACGTGCCTGTGGCATTACCGACTTAGCCATACCGGTATTGATTAAATCACAAGATTGGTAAAGGATGGTCCTTTGGGTTTTATAACCGTAGAAAACCTTCCCACTTGTGAGCCTTACCTTAGAGGCAAGATGACAAAGCGACTATTTAACGGTAAGCCTGAAAGATGTACATGCAACCATGTCAAACCTACACAAAGTCCCAACAACACCATCCATCTAACTCCATGGCCCAACAATTTCAAAGGCCACAAGTGCAGAGCCAATTCCAGCAGATGTACCCTAGGAACCAACCAGCCCAACCTTATTAGGCTTACCCACAACCTCTTTAGACCCGTACAGTTGATGACCAATTCATGCAGCTTCAACAATTAATTTTAACTTAGTAGTAGTCCATCAATAGAATAGAGATCTAAATAGGATAGATAGCCGAAACCAAGGCGAGGAGAGAAGTAGGGCAACTACTGAGTCAACTGGTTGCGAATCCTAGAAATCAACCACTAGGTCTTCCTCTACAGCAGATTCAACCACCTCCTAAGAACCCTCATTTTGAAAATACCAAGGCTATTACAACCTTAAGGAGTAGGAGGATTTTAGAGGACCCATATGAGAAAAAGAGAGTTAGTGATGACAAAAATGAGCAAGAAGACCCTAAGTTGGGGGGGGGGGAGGTGTAATCCGGAAGCGCATCGTTAAACACTTCGGAACACCAATTTAAACATTTATAATTTTATTCTAATTCTCAAACAATTACTAACACAGTAAAATTTTGAGAATGGATCATATCTACAGGGAAGTGAGGGAAAAATTAATATGTACTCAAATCTGGACAAGAGAACACAAGAGGGAAGTGCATAAATATAAAAATTAATTAGTTAAACTGAAAAAGATAGAAAGTGAACATTGTAGAAGTTAAAAGTGCAAATAAATAAATAAATATAGAAACTTGGCTTAAAAATCTTATTTACCTTTCATTTGTAGACTGTGTTGATAAGCTGAGATTGATTTTTCGAATTAGACATGTTTTCTTCTTATCATTTTTTGACAGTGGATTTCTACCCTTGAACTTGATATGCATACTTATTTTTTATTAGCTTCCATCGTTTTACGCAAATCTCAGCACTTGACTTTGGTGAAGAAAGCCGGTTACAAAGTCTAGGGTGTCCATTGACCTTTTATTCTATTTTTCTTTCTTCTTTTTTCTTTTTGCAATGTTGTGTTCAGGGTAGTCCACTGTTTCTAACAATTTGAAGAATCTTTGTTTAATTTTTCCATCTTTCTCTTCTTATCTTGGCAAGGGAAAACTTGGGAGTATTTTTCAATTTCTAAATGGTGTCGATGATATTCAAATAAGACCAATTTTGACTCGTATCACTTGCTACCAATTTCTACAAAATTCAATACTTTTATCAGTTTCCTCAACTTTTTCTTTTAGGGAATCTCTTCTAATGGAAAAAAAAAATAAAATTTTTATTGAAAATTTAATTCTACATTTTTAAAGGCTTAGCTTCTCATTTTTTTTTCAATTTTTTCTCTCTTTCCTCACCCCCAACTTAAATGCTATTATCCTTAATGGCATGACTAGAATGATGCAAAAAGGATTTCAGCCAAAGGGAACAATGAATAGGGTTTTCTTGAGGGGTTCAAGGTCTGCCACCTGGTCTCGAATCAAGAAAAGAAAAACTCTAATCCTAAAAGTAACTGAAAATTACATTGGGTTGCCTCCCAACCAGCGCTAAGTTTAACGTCTTCAGCTGGACCCATTCACGCAGTTCTTCCATCTACACTCTCTGACTCACTTTCATCTTCATACAAACAGGGCTCAGATTGGGCTAACCAAGGGGTAGACAAGGCATCTAAATGATTGTCAACTTCATCTATCTTGCACTCATCTTTCCTTAAATTTGTATACTTAGAGGTATTGAAAACATTTAAGTGGATTTTTTGCTATCCTAATGAAGTGTTCATTTCTCCTGATTTACTATTAATGTTTGTCTTTGTTGTTTCTAGAAATTGACATCTTAGGATTATCAGGATATGGTTTAGCTCCTCAACTGGGGTCATATCTGGGATGATGAAATCCATTGGGAAGTGACAACCCTCTGCTATGACAATGACAACCTCAATAACACTTCGAGGAGTCTTGACTGGCCAATCAACGAGTTGTAGAATTACTGGGCTAGGTTTTAACTTGTCGATCCTAAACCTATCATAAATGGACAGAAGCATATTTATACTGACCCCATGATCCAATAGAGCCCGATCGAAGGTGATTCCAGAGATGACACAACTTATGATAGGAGCATCCGGATCTTTCATTTTGCGGGGAAGTTAGTTTGGGAGAACTACACTAACATCTGCTGAAAGCATAATTTTTTGTGGGGCTGATTGTGGCTCCATCATTTGAGTACACAACTCTTTTAAGAACTTTGCATAGGCCGGGATATATTGGATCACGTTGAGGAGAGGGAAGTTAATATGGACTTCCTTGCTCTCCTCTTACGAGTCTCTTTCTTCTTTTGCATTGGCCCAGTTGTGGGTAAGCTTGATACGGTTGGACCGGTTGGTTCCTAGGGTACACATGCTAGAATGAACTCTGTACTTGTGGCCTATGAAATTGGTAGGCCATGGAGTTAGATATGTGTTATTGTTGTTGGGACAGTGTATAGGTTTGACATGGTTGAGCTGGTTGAGCCCCATGGTAATCATTGTACTCCTAGTGGGTTTGGGCTTCAGACCACTGAGAGTGCATATCTGGTAGGGGGTTTTCTTGGACTTGGGCCCTATAATTGAAGTTGGGCTGATTTTCCTACCCAAGGTTATATGGGCTAGAGAATGGGTTAGCATTGGGTTGGAAAAATCTATTGGCCGCATGCACTTTGTTTAAAGTAACTAGTTGCCATGGGCCTGCCGCAGGGCACTAGCTAACATGATGGGCTAGACTTGCATAGATGGAACATGATGGATATTATGACAAGGTTGGGTATGGCCACTTTGTTGACGACGTGCAAGGACATCGTTAAGTCTTTGGGCTATACCATTAATCTTGTCCAGTTGTCGAGACACGTGGTTCCAATCAACTTGTGGCTTAGGTTGGAAGTAGTTTTTCATTCCACCAACTCTGGCCATTGAATTAATTTTATTTTAACCCCTTTTTCTTCTTTTTTTTTTGAAATTTGAAATTTAAACATTGAATTTTAATTTCAAATTTAGACCTTGAAATTTAAATTCTAAAATTTAAACTCAAATTTGATTTTTTAATTCAAAATTTAGTTTTTGAAATTTGAATTCAAATTCAGATTTTGAAAATTAAATTCCAAAAATTCAAATTTTAAAATCTTAAAATATTTTCTCTTTCTTTTGAAATTCAAATTTTAATTTTAAATTAAGATTTTTAAATTTAAATTCCTTAAACTCAAATTTGAATTTTAAAAATTTTCTCTCTTTTTTTTGAAATTCAAAATTTAAATTTTTGAAATTTATTCAAATTCAGATTTTTCAATTTAAATTCCTTAAATTTAAATTCAAGTTTAAAATTTTAAAATATTATTATTATTTTTTATTTTTTATTTTTTATTTTTATTTGAAATTTAAATTCAAATTCAGACTTTGAAATGTAAATTCCTAAAATTTAAATTCAAATTTGAATTTTTAAATTTTTAAAGAAATGCAAGCAAATCAACCGCACGACCTAGGGGCTGACCCAGGGTTTCCTAGACTAGTGGTTTAACCAATGTAAATCCTCTTAGGTTCACTTGGAATTATACCACTTCCTTTGGTTAACCAAGTAAGAGATGGGGATGTGGGAGGCTCTCCTTGCTCTTGCAAGGACATAATTAAGTAACCACAAATCCCGCTTTGGCGTAGCCATTTAACCTTTTTCCTTAGACACCAACCGCCAGTTATGGAAAGTAATTACAAGCTTTCCTGAAATTCAGCACACCTTTGAACAAAGTGTGAGGCTTCCCTAAAGGATCTTGCTATCCAAAATTTAAATTAGGGTTTATGGTATACCATACATAGAGGGTGGTGATTTTTGGGCCAAGGAAGGATGATGAAATCCCCACTTTATCTTATTTAAGTTGGGTGCCCTTAAATGGATTAATGAAACAAAAACAATCAAACAAAAGGAATGTAACTAACTACAATGCATGAACAAATATTTCTAAAATGTAATTTAGAAAAAAACATAACATAATAAAATAAACTAAGCACAAGAAGCAATTAAAATGAAAAAAAAATCTAAGACATTCGCAACTAACAAAATAATTTCAGCAATTAAATAAACCTATATGATGCATACTCTAAAATTCGAAATTTTTTAATTTGAAATTTTAATTTTTAATTTGAAATTTGAAATTCAAATTCAAATTCGAATTTAAATTTAAATTTAAATTCAAATTCAAAATTTAAACTCAAATTTGAAAATTTAAACAATTTCCTATTTATTAATTATTCAAATAAAAACTTAAAGAAAGAATTAAATAAGGCAACAAATAATTATAACAAATAGAAAATAAAAGAATTAATTATGCTAAAAAGATTAAGAAATACCAAAATAAATTCTAATAAGAAAATTTATATTCTAAAAATTTAACTAAAAATAAAATAAACAAAAGAAAATTATGCAGCAATAAATAAAATAAAATAAAATAAACATTTTTTTGAAATAAAAGAAAAACAAAAAGATAATAAGATAGAAATTCGAACAAGAAATTAAAATAAAGAAAGAAAAATAGATCTTGAAACAAAACTGAAGAGAAAAATAATAATACTAAAAGAATAAATCGGATCTAGGAAAAAAATAATTCAAAAATCCAAAAATCACTATTTAACTGAAAAAAGGGAGTTCGAAAAAAAAAAAAAAAAGTAAAATGGAACGACTACACCTGAAACACAGTTCAATTAATCTTCTCCTCTCTTTTCTCTCACAGTCCTACAATACTCCGGTACCCCACCTTTCGCTATTACGTCCTGCAAAATCTAAGAGAAACAAGAATTAAAATAAGAGAATGGATCAACTAATAAAACAAAAAAGAAAAAATAATAAAACAGATCCGGACAAAGCAAATAAAAATTTTTCTCCATGCTTCACCAACAACAGCGCCAAAAACTTGGTACAACCAGAAGCGCATCGTTAAACACCCCGGAACACCAGTTTTAATATTTATAATTTTATTTTGATTCTCAAACAACTACTAACGTAGTAAAATGATGAGAATGGGTCGTATCCATAGGGAAGCGAGGGAAAAATTAATACGTACTCAAATCCGAACAAGAGAACACAAGAGGGAAGTGCATAATTTTAAAAATTAAAAACTGAAAAAGATAGAAGACGAACATTGCGGAAGTTAAAAGTGTAGAAAATAAATAAATACAGAAATAAAAAAATAAAAGGAACTAATTAAAATGTTTGTAATCCAATCAAAGGTAGTAGTCTTCGGATCTCTTCTTTGACCCTCGAACTTCTCGAGCTAGGCCTTCCATCTTACCTGGCTGAATTCCAGATATGCAAAAAAGAAAGCGAAACTTAAACGAAATGAAAGTAAATTGCAAAAAAGAGAAAACAAAACTAGAAATGAAAGAATAGAAATTAAATTTAGGACTAAAGGTTGGGATCCCAATCCAGAGGTGGTAGTAGTGGTGTTGGCGAACTGCAAGCAAGAACCCCTCCTCTTGCCTGAGCATCCTCCTCTTCCTCTACCCTTGAACTTCTCAAGATCAGCCTTCCGTCTTACCTGGGGGCAGAATCCAACTCTTTCTCAGGAGCTCTTGGGTCTTTTTTTATAGAGAAGGGTGGGTACAACTGGAATTAGAGAAAAAAGGGGGTTGGCAGCAGCAAAAATATGGGTGCCCTAGGGTTTAGAATGAAGAGTTAGAATGGTTCTAGGGTGATCTTAAGGCTGAGAAGGAAAGGAGAGGGTGGCCAATATTATGTAAGGCTGAGATTTAATGGTTAGGGGTTGAGTGGTGAGGATTAGCAGTTAGGTAGCACCTAGGATTAGAATGCCTTATAATGGATGGTGGAGATTAGAAGGAATGAAAGGTGAGGATTTAACAGTTAGGGGCGGCTAGGGTATGTTAAGAGTGAAAAGAATGGGTTAAAAGATGTCCTAGGGTTTGCTAAGGCATGAGGAGCATGCTAATATGATAGGAGGGGCACCAAACTGGGTTTAGTAGCTAGGAGGCGCCCTCCTATTTTAGTTTTTCACAAAACATCCCCTCTCTCAGCTGGACTTCACACCAGCTTCCCAAAATCTGTATTTCAGCCATGAAAACTTCACAGTTTTCCCTAGAATTTGCACATAGACCCTTAGAGGCTACAACATTGCATTTACTGGGAAAATGGCATATCTTGACTATTTTAAGGTCGAAAATACCCTTTAATTGATGCCCTTAAGGCATCAAAATGCAAAATTATTGGGGGGTGATGTGTGCACAATTTACATATAAATTCTAGCATTTATGCAAGGTTTTGATGTTGATTTGTGTGAATTCTTATCCCTATTTAGCTTGATTTCAAAAAATTATCAAAGGGGATAAGTGTAGGGGAAAAGGAACATAAAACCATGCTAAAATAGGCCAAATTGGAGGTAATACAACCCAGTTGGGAGCAAAGCTCAGCCAAGAGGTCAAAAGAGGGCTATTCGGCCCTTAAAGCCCATGCAACACTGTTTGGGAGAGCCCAAAGAGAGAGCCTAGCCGCAGCCTTCCAAGGGAGCTTATTCGGCCCAGCAAGGAGGAGGCTCATTTTCAACTCAAGAGCAGCCCAAATTGCAGCCCAAGAGAAGCTAGGGGCGACAACTTCTTGAAAGTTCAAGAAAAGCTAGGGGGAGAAAATTCTATAAGGTTCAAGAAGGCCTAGGGGCAACAAGTTCTAGAAGGTTCAAGAGAGGTTAAGGGCGGCAAGTTCTAGAATTCTTGGAGAGCAATTTAAGGAGGTCTCTAAAGGGATAGGATATCCATCAGATGGACACCCAAAGATTGCGGAATAAGGCGGTGAATATCAAAAAAAAAATTTATCTCCCTTCAATTGGGAATCACATTCCCTATTTAGAAAATCATATTTCCAAGGATCAATCTTGAACCATAAACTAAACCAGATCTAAACCAAAAGGAGTAGAGAGGGATTATACCTGATACAGAGAAACAGTATCTCCCAATGGAGGTGTTCACGCCCAAGGAAGGATCCAAAATCTGCTCCCACTGAAGATGGCGCAGTGCAGGGTGGAGTAGAATCAACAGTGTTCTTCCAAAAGAACTTGACCCTTCGCAAGAATCAACTGGATGGCTTGTGAATACAACTCCAACCAATCTTTTCTCCAAAAGATTAGTATCAAGATCGAATCTTGATTACTCCTGTAGAGAGGAGGAGATCTAACTATTGGGGTAGCGGCTGCAAGAAGGAGGCGGCAAGAGAGTATTCGCAGGGAGCATAATTCTCTCTTCTTGTGATTGCAGTTCTGAAGACAAGAATGTGTATTGCATATATATATCTAAAGGTTGCCGCCCCCTCCTTCTTTTATAATCTTTAAGGGATCAGCTCCTAATCCCATTAGGAGTTGGAGATCCAAATCATATTTGGATTAGAAGCCCCTTTAAGTGATAAGGGATAACCCTTATCTTATCTACAGATCAGATCAGCCATCTCCTAATCTAATTAGGAGGCTCCTAGATCTAAATCTTATTTAGATCTTGGACTCTCTAAGTGGATAGGGTCTGGGCCCAATCCTATCAGCTGATCCATCTCAGAATTCGCCCCTTTAGTTGACTGATCAAATCAACCCAGTTTGAAATGGGCTTAAGGCCCATTTAAGTTTATGTATTCACTTAGCCTTCCAAACTGCTGCCCAGTTGGGGTTCCTTGTATAGCGTGGGACCCAAACACTGATCTACACATCAGCCACATGGGTTCAGCCCAGCCTTTGTTACAAGGCCTGGCCGAATACACTGTAATGGACAGTGCACCCCCTGAAACCCATCTCATGGGCTCTATGGGCCCAACACTTACCCTAAGTGGTCCCTGGGCCAAGCCACCTTGTAACACCCAGGGACTGTGGGTAGATGCAAGATTAGCCCATCAGGTATTATCCTCAATGGTCTTACACTTAACCTCTCAGCCCATAATGATCAACACTGCCCGGCAAGAGAGGACCTCTCCCTCGGCTGCATGGAACAGTGTTGCACTCTCTGCTTATATGGATCCCGGGAATTAAAATCTTTTGCAAATCATTTTGAAACCATAACATATATACTTTTATATCTCAAATAAAATATAATTTTGCAAAACAAATCTCAATGATTGAAATCGGCTGCTGGTAGTCTTGGTTTCCATCAGTGAGAGTGCAACTCCAATCATTACCTTTGTCCGACAAAGGGGCTGATCCTGTCACTATGATCACCCACTCAGATGAATTCTCAGGCTGTCCCAACATACTCAGGTTTTGACCCCCGCTAAGGATTTCACTGATTGGTATATCAATGACATTCCAATCCGACACCTAGTGCAGTATCATAATCGAGTCTAGGGGTCGGGTGTAACTTTCCAATTTTTCCCATCAATCTCCAAGCTCCAGGGTAATACTAGAAATCTGGTCCAGTTCATAGATTCAATTAATCCTACACTGTATGTGCCTAGGGTCTCACCCTGGCAGCTGAGGCAGGCCACCCCAACCGACTTGGTGGCACTACAGTGTCATCCTTGTCAGGATAGGTCTCCCCAGACCGACCCACTGGCTGTGAACATTCTAAACTAACATGAGTCTCATTAAGTGTCCAGTTTAAGGGTGTTCAGTACCTTGTGGGTCATGCCCCTTTGGGGAGAAAACTCTTTGAGTCAAATTCTTGAAGGGAGAAGAGAGAGATAGGCACAAGAGAGGAGAAGAAAGGAGATTCAAGAATATTCAAGAGAAGAAGAAGCTGATTCCGAATTTGGAGAAGAAGTCATTGGAAGAGATCAATCTAGGTTGTCTTCTTCCTTGATTTCTACACAAGTTGTAATCGAATTCAGCTAGGGCTTTCATGTATTTTTCTCCATAAAATTTTCTTTCTTGCTGTAATTGAAGCATGATTTGTATAATTAGTTTTTGATGTTCATTCGAATAGATTAGATGCAATCTTGATGCTTCTTGATTAGAAATTTATTTATTAGAATTGCTAGCCAAATTGATCTTGATCTTTGTAATGTCTGAATTGCTTGAGAAAGAATTCAGGCACTCCTAATTCTGTTTGGCCGAGTTGTTCTTCATTCTTGGAAGTTCTAGAGTGCTTGAGAAAGACTCTAGGATTTCAGGTTTGCTAATCAAGAACTGAATTGAGTGCAAGGTTAATGCATGCATGGGGATTAGATTCTTGATAGAGAAATAAGAATCATGACTCATGCATAGAATGAACATGCGCTTGAGAGAGATTGTTCGTTGCCTTGGGGTTTCACCAAACCATGGCTGAATCCTAATCTACTCGAATGACCTAGAGATCTAATTATTGAATCGATTCTTTGCATAGTTAGTTTGTCTTCTCAATTTTCTTGCAAGGTATTTGATCAAATTCCTTAGAGATAGTTTTGTAGTTAGGATTTCAGATTTGCAGTAGACATACATTTTGGTTAATCAGATAAGAGTAGGTTGATATACTACTAGTAGTTGCTACATAAGTCCTCATGAGAAACGATATTCTATTCATCACTTTATTACTTGTGCCGCTAGTGCACTTGCTAGTGTAGCAAATATGCATCAAGTTTTTGGCGTCGTTGCCGGGGACTTATTGCAACAATATTAGGAACTATTAGCCACTATTAATTTGATCTTTAACTCTATGCATTGTAGTTCAGATTTGTGTGCATTAACCTCTATTGCTGATCTAGGTAGTTCTATTTTCCATTGCTGAATTGTTTCATCTTTGATTGCTGTTTTAGTCTTAGTAATATAGCTGCATTTTTGTTCTGCATATTTTATAAAAACAATGTGGATCAGATTTGTATACATTACTGTCATTACTAAAATAAGAATTCAGATCTGAGCACTCAGAGAGAAAAAAAACTAATATAGCTGTTGTAGTTCAGTAGTTAGCCGATAGATGTAGTTTTAGTTCTAAAAGTTACAGTTCAGATTTGCACACACTCACCTACATTACTGATTTCTTTCCTCTTGCCGAATGCTTCTAGTTTAGGATTTCTGTTCTTGTTTTTGTAGAATGTAGCTCATTGATTCTAATGCTGATTTGATAGATTTATGAATTCATTTCTGACTTGATTCAGTAATATAGAATGTAGTTTCTGTAGAACATAGGTTGCAGATTTCATTTCAGACTTGATATATTTCTGATTAGTAGTAGGATTTAGTTCTGTATATAGTAACATTCATTTCTGATTTTTGTAGTTTTCTTTCTTATTGTTTGATTTGCTTAGTTTTTTGTTGTTGAATTTTTCCTGGATACCTTATAAAAATAGTGTAGTTCAGATCTGTATATATTAACTATCATTGCTGAAATTAGAAATCAGATCTGTGCACACACAAAAAATAGTTGATTCTTGTTTTCGGTAGAGTGTAGTTTCTTGATACTATAGGTTACTTGGTTGTTTTGATAGAATTTAAACCTGTGTTTTGTAGGTAGAATCAATAGGTTACTATCATAGATTTCAGACCTGAGTTGATGGATTGCTAATTTGAAAAAATTCTTTAGGTTGCTTGTCTTGTTAGTCTTGTTAGTCTAGATAAGAAGTAGTTTTATTTCCTATTGCTAAATTGATTAGTATTAGGTTGCTGTTCTTGGTAGTGTAGCTGAATTTTATTTATGTATATGTTATAAAAAATGGTATAGTTCAGATCTGTATACATTAACTGTCATTTCTGAAATCAGAAATAAGATCTGTGCACACATAGAAAAAAAAAGTTGATTCTTGTTTTCGATAGAGTGTAGTTTCTTGATGCTATAAGTAACTTTTCTGATTTGATAGAATTTAGATCTATATTTTGTAGGAAGAATGCAATAGGTTGCTGTTATAGATTTCAGATCTGCATACCTTCACTGCTGATATTCAGATCTATGTACATTGAACTCCATTTCTGAAATCAGAATTTTTCTTTCTTCTTGCCGATTGTCTCTATCTTAGGCTGCTATTCTTGTTTTAGAAGTGTGCAATCTGCTTGAGTTGATAGGCTACTTCTCTGATTTCAAGCTTGTATATCATATTTTAGATTTGTTCATATTAGATTTTAGTAGTGTTATTTTACTTGAGATTTCTCTTTTAGGTAGATTGTTGTTCCCTTTGTTTTGTAGATTGCGGCTATATTAGTGTTTAACAGTCCCTATTTCTTAGGATTGCTGATTGTTTATTAGATTGCTTTCTTTGATTAGTGTACTTTAGTTTCTTTAATACTTTGACAGAGGAGATGGTAGCGACCAACCATCAATGGCATTCTAAAAGAGCACAAGTTAGAAGGCAGCAAGGTCTTCACAATGTGGACACATACACAACTCTATCTGCGCAAATAGGTGCACTTAGCAAGAATATTGATGAGATGCAGATGGAAGCCATGCATGTACAGTCCATGACTTGTGATAAGTGTGGGAGAGGATATATCAGAATTAAATGCCAAGTTGGCAATCAGTTTATGCAACCTCCCAAACAAGTAAACTTTGTTGGCCACTTTCCAAGGCAGCAATATAGTCAGCACCCTTATGCCTTTAACCCCGGATGGGGAGGATACCCAAATTAGTCATGGCCAAATCAGCATGTGATGAAGCCCTTCCCCCAAAACTTCTATCAACCGGAAAGGAAATCTAAACTAGAGGAGCTGATGACCAATTTCATAGCTAGAGCTGAAACAAGATTTCAGATCCAAGAAGTAGCTATAAAGAACTTGGAGAAGCAAGTTGGTTGGTATAAATGATTTCAGCAAGAATACCAGACACTTTACCAGGTAATACTGAATTGAATCCAAGAGGTGGTGAGGAGCTGCTAGAGGTGGAGAAGAAGGCAAGGGCTGAAAACAAGGTTAGCTTTTTGGCCGACACCCTTGTGCTTGGCATACAAGAGGGAGGAGCTGCAAGGCATGGCAGCATACCTGAATGCCAATCCACATTTCCAAGGGAAAGAGTGAAGGGATAGGATATCTATCACATGGACGCCCAAAGATTGCGGAATAAGGGGGGTGAATTTCAAAAATTTTTCTCTCCCTTCAACTGGGAATCGAATTCCCTATTTAGAAAATCGTATTTTCAAGGATCATTCTTGAACCATAAGGAATAGGGAGGGATTATACCTGATACGGAGAAGCAATATCTCCCAACAGAGGTGTTCAAGCCCAAGGAAGGATCCAAAATCTGCTCCCACTGAAGATGGCATAGTGTAGGGTGGAGCTGAAACAGTAGTGTTCTTCCAAAAGAACTTGACCCTATGCAAGAATCAAGGGAGAGAAAAATTTTTGAAATTCACCCCTTATTCCGCAATCTTTGGGCATCCATGGGATGGATCTCTCATTCCCTTCAGTGGTATCAGAGCCACAGGTTCAAATCTTGAACCATTCTGTTTCAGATCTGAACCTGCGCAATTAGGGAGAAGGCATTCTACCCAATTTGCGCAGATTTGGTTTTGGGAAATTTGTTCCCAAAACAGTTGGGTAAATAATCTAAAATTAATTTTAAATAAATCTGATTATTATTTAGAATTATTCTTTATAATTTTCTTGATTTATGGGCTGTTCGTACAAGAGGAGATCGAATTCTTGGTTTGCGCAGGGAATCTGCGATTTTGCAGTTCTTGACTTATTTTGGGTCTGTAAATAATTTTTTTTATTTTCTAGACTCAATGTATAGGTATTCGATCTGATATAATTATTAATAGAAATAGGATTTCTAGACTCAATGTGTGATGTGCTGCGTACATGGGCCATAAGTACTTGGCCCATGCTCATTCGATAGTGGCTCTTGCGCACACCATGGCTGAATGCACATCATTGCCATGGTGTCCCTTTTGGTCATTAGATGACTTCCCTCAGTGGTGGGCCCCACACCTCATCAAGAGGTTGCGTGCGGAACCCTAGCCGTTTTAAGGCCCACCGAAATTTGGCTTTATGAAAGTCAGTGGGAGCCACTTTGGTTTGACCTAAATCAAACTAGGGCGTAATTTTGTTCCCTCCAGCTAATATGAGTGCATGTGATAGGGAGATTCATATGATGAACTCTCTAAAGGCCTTCCATCATTAGCATGAGGATGGGTCCTTCAGTAATGAGGAAACGCACCAGAAAATGGGCTATCCATTTACTGTTGGGCTTGTCTGAGTGTTTTATAAGATGATAGGAGCGTCATAGACCGATGTGGGAGGGGCTTCACCAGAAAATGGGAACTCTCTCACGGTACCTTGGCGTTCACGAATATGATGGGTAAGCACTCACTGGACAGAAAGGTTTACCTGAAAACGGCTCTGAACCTTGTCTGACAGAGGCCAAAGGGAAAACTCATATGATGAGTGGATGTGATCCTTCACAGAAAGGTGGTGGGGTTATGCAGCTGAAACAGTTGGCTCCATGCACCCTATGTGATTTCCCACATTTCCAGAGACAACTCGTAGTCTCCATCACTGAGAGAGGAGGGAAATCTCAGAGATGAATAAATGGAAATGGATCATAGATTAAAATCCATATCTATGAAATGAACATGAATCAAATTAGGTTGTGAACTGATGTTTGCTCTTTTATCGGAAAATGGCAAACGGATCTTTTGCAAAACTACTTGATGACAACAAGTTGAAGGGCCCAAACTATGCTGATTGGTACAGGAACATTATGCTGGTCCTAGTTTGTGAAAAGCTGGACAAAGTGGCAAAGAATCCTGCCCCAGAGCGTCCGGGTGATAGGGCTTCTGAGGCCCGAAGGAGAGACTATCAAGAATGGGAGGAGAAAAACTCTCTTGCTCGGTGTTACATCATTGCCTCCTTAGACAACCCGATACAAAGGCAGTTCGATTAGATCGAACTTGCCAAAGACATATTGGACAGTCTCAGGACAATGTATGAAGAGCAGAATCGTTCTACTTGACAAAAGGTCTTGAAACAGTTCATGACCGCTCAAATGTCCAAGGGTCAACAAGTTCACGACCATTGTCTTTGGATGATGGGATACATCAACGAACTAGAGGCTCTTGGATCCGGGCTGGACCTTGCTACCCAGATAGATGCTATCCTTAACTCTTTGACTCCTTCCTTTAATCCGTTCATCATGAACTATAACATGAACAAGCTGAATGTTAGCTTACAAGAGCTCAGCAATATGTTGTAAAGAGCTGAGGAACTGATTAGAAAGGATGAGCCTGTAGCCATGCTTGTTGAAGCTGGCAAGACAGGCAAGGGAAAGAGGAAGGCAAAGAAGCCTCAGAAGAAAGCCACTAAGAGCAAGAAGCAGAAGAAAGACAAAGCATCGGATGCCTGTCACTTCTGCAAGAAGACCGGCCTCTGGAAAAGGAACTGTCCTGCCTACCTGGAATCCAAGAAAGGTAACTTTGAGACTTGTGTTATAGAAACCAATTTGTTGGTAGCTTCTGCATCCTGGTGTATTGACTCCGGGGCTTCAACTCATGCTTGTAACACACTGCAGGGGTTCAAGGTAAGCAGAAGGTTGAGTGAAGGAGAAGTCACACTCTTCTTGGGGACTACTGCAACTGTTGCAGCCACGTCCATAGGAACCATGGAATTAATTTTTAGAGAAGGAATAATTGTACTGAAAGACTGTCTTTATGAAGGGTTGAGAGATCCATCACATGGACGCCCAAAAGATCCATCACATGGCTTGTCTCAGCTACCGGGGTGAGACCCTAGGCACATACAGTGTGGGATTAATTGAATCTTTGAACTGGACCAGATTTCTAGTATTGCCTTGGACCTTGGAGATTGATGGGCAAAACTGGAAAGTTACACCCAACCCCTAGACTCGATTATGATACTGCACTAGGTGTCGGATCGGGCTGTCTTTGATGTACCAATCAGTGAGATCCTTAGCGGGGGTCAAAACCTGGGTATGTTGGGACAATCCGAGAATTCATCTGAGTGGGTGATCATAGTGACAGGATCAGCCCCTTTGTCGGACAAAGGTAATGATCGGGGATGCACTCTCACTATTGGAAACCAAGACTGCCGGCACCCGATTTCAACCGTTGAAATTTGTTTTGCAAAATATATTTTATATGAGATATAAAAGTATATATATTATGGTTTCTAAAATGTTTGCAAAAGGGTTTTAATTCCCAGGATCCATATAAGTGGAGAGTGCAACATTGTTCCTTGCAGCCGAGGGAGAGGTCCTCTCTTGTCGGGCAGTGTATGATCATTATGGGCTGAGAGGTTAAGTGTAAGACCATTGAGGATAATACCTGATGGGCTAATCTTGCATCTGTCCACAGTCCCTGGGTGTTACAAGGTGGCTTGGCCCAGGGACCACTTAGGGTAAGTGTTGGGCCCATAGAGCCCATTTGATGGGTTTTAGGGGGTGCACTGTCTTTAACAGTGTATTCGACCAGGCCTTGTAACAAAGGCTGGGCCGAACCTATGTGGCTGATGTGTAGATCAATGCTTGGGTCCCACGCCATACAAGGAAGCCCAACTGGGCAGCAGTTAGGAAGGTTAAGTGAGCACATAAGCTTAATGGGCCTAAAGCCCATTTTGAACTGGGCTATTAATTTAGTTAATTAAAGGGGCGAATTCTGAGATGGATTAGCAGTTAGGATAGGGTCTTAATCCTATCCACTCAGAGAGTCCAGATCTGAATGTGATTCAGATCTAGAATCCTCCTAATAAGATTAGGAGAAAGCTAATCTAATCTGTAGATAAGATAAGGGTTTATCCTTATCATTAGAAGAGAAGGCTGATCCAAATATGATTTGGATAAGCACCTCCTAATGGGATTAGGAGCTGATCTTTTCAAGTTAACAAAAGGAAGGAGGGGGCGGTAGCCTTGAGAGAGACCAAGAAACACATCAGATCCTCTTTAGTGCTGAAATCAAGAAGAGAGAATTCTGCACCCTACGAATACTCTCTTGCCGCCTCTGTGCTCTTTCCGCCCTGTTTGCTAGTTCGATCTCCAGCTGTGGGAGAAGTCAAGATTGGATCTTGACATCAATTCTTTGAGAAAGGATTGAAAAGGGAGTTGTGCTCACGTTCCATCCTGCTATTTCTTGCGAAGGACAGAGTTCTTGGGGAAGAACACTACTGATTCTGCTCCATCCTGCACTGTGCCATATTCAGTGGGAGCAGTCTTTGGATCCTTCCTTGGGCGTGAACACCTTTGTTGGGAGATATTACTTCTCCATATCAGGTATTATTCTCTCCCATTCCTTTTGGTTCAGATCTGGTTCAGTTTAAGGTTCAAGATTTATCCTTGAAAATATGATTTTCTAAATAGGGAATGTGATTCCCTGTTGAAGGGAGAGAAAAAATTTTGAAATTCACCCCTTATTCCACAATCTTTGGGCGTCCATGGGATGGATCTCTCATTCCCTTCATGTATTGCATGTCTAAAGGCTGCCGCCCCCTTCTCCTTTTATAGATTTAAAGGGATCAGCTCCTAATTCTATTAGGAGTTGCTAATCCAAATCATATCTGGATAAGAAGTCCCTTTAAGTGATAAGGGATAACCCATATCTTATATGCAGATGAGATCAGCCATCTCCTAATTTGATTAGGAAGCTTCAGATTTAAATCCTATTTAGATCTTGGACTCTCTAAGTGGATAGTGTCTGGGCCCAATCCTATCAGCTGATCCATCTCATAATTCGCCCCATAAGCGACTAATCAAATTAGCCCAGTTCAAAATGGGTTTAAGGTCCATTTAAGGTTATGTATTCATTTAACCTTCCAAACTGTTGCCCAGTTGGGCTTTCTTGTATGGCGTGGGACCCTAATATTGATCTACACATCAGCCACATGGGTTTGGCCCCGCCTTTGTTTTAATGCCTGGTCGAATACACTGTTATATATAGTGCACCCCCTGAAACCCATCTCATGGGCTCTATGGGCCCAACACTTACCCTAAGTGGTCCATGGGCCAAGCCACCTTGTAACACCCAGGGACTGTGGGCGTATGCAAAATTAGCTCATCAGGTATTATCCTCAATGATCTTACACTTAACCTCTTAGCCCATAATGACCATACACTGCCCAACAAGAGAGGACCTCTCCCTCGGCTGGAAGGAACAGTGTTGCACTCTTTGCTTATATGGATCCCGGGAATTAAAACCTTTTGCAAACATTTTAGAAACCATAATATATATATTTTTATATCTCATACAGAATATATTTTGCAAAACAAATCTCAACGATTGAAATCGGCTGCTGGCAGTCTTGGTTTCCATTAGTGAGTGTGCATCCCCGATCCTTACCTTTGTCCGACAAAGAGGCTTATTCTGTCACTATGATCGCACACTCAGATGAATTCTCAGACTGTCCCAACATAACCAGGTTTTGACCCCCGCTAAGGATCTCACTAATTGGTACATCAAAGACAGCGCAATCCGTCACCTAGTGCAGTATCACAATCGAGTCTAGGGGTCGGGTGTAACTTTTCAGTTTTGCCCATTACCTCAGTGATGTTGACTATGGGTTGTCTCTGGAAATGTGGGAAATCGCATAGGGTGCATGGAGCCAATTGTTTCAGCTGCATAACCCCACCACCTTTCTATGAAGGATCATATCCACTCATCATTTGAGTTTTCCCATTGGCCTCTGTCAGACAAGGTTCAGAGCCGTTTTCAAGTAAATCTTTCTGTCTAGTGAGTGCTTACCCATCATATTCGTGAACGCCACGGTACCGTGAGAGAGTTCCCATTTTCTGGTGAAGCCCCTCCAACATCAGTCTATGACGCCCCTATCATCTTATGAAACACTTAGACAAGTCCATCAACAAATGGATAACCCATTTTTTGGTGTGTTTCCTCATTACTGAAGGACTCATCCTCATGCTAATGATGGAAGGCCTTTAGAGATTTCATCATATGAATCTCCCTATCACATGCACTCATATTAGCTGGAGGGAACAGTTAATTACGCCCTAGTTTGATTTAGGTCAAACCAAAGTGGCTCCCACTGACTTCCATAAAGTCAGATTTCGGTGGGCCTTTAATCGGCTAGCGTTCCGCACGTAATCTCTTGATGAGGTGTGGGGCCCACCACTGAGAGAGGTCATCCAATGACCAAAAGGGAGACCATGGCAATGATGTGCATTCAGCCATGGTGTGCACAAGTGCCACTGCCGAATAAGCATGTGCCAAGCCCTTATGGCCCATGTTCGCAGCACATCATACATCCATACATCTCATGTAGGGATAAATTGATCCAATCAATTAATTATCTGTAAGGCCCATTGGAAGCCCATTATAAATCCATAATATTAACCATTAATATTATCTAGGTATATGGGCTAAATTAGGGTTACCTAATTCGGCTTATATTGCTTTATCCATTGATGTGGGCTTTTAGCAGTTTTAACTATTTAAAACTGGGCCTTTACAGGTTGGGCCGAATTAACCATTTAATTAAATATCAATCCTCAGCCCCATTAGTGGGAAAATTAGGGCTGAATTTCAGCCTTGATTAAACCCTAGATTCGGTCCAAACAGTTTGAACCAATCTTGGTTCGAATGGGTCTAGGGTTTGATCTTTAATTAAATATTTAATTCAAGAAAATAATCTGAAATTAAAGAACTGATAAAAGAAAATAAAAAATCAGTTAAAAGGGTTGTTTGCACAATCCATTATGCAAAACAGAGGTTAGATCACAATTTGCAGTTTCATAAACTGCAAATTGCAGTAGCGAATGTCCCATCTGTGAAATCTCATTCTCTACGAAATCTCCCTTTTTGCGCCGCCATCTTCGATCCAAAATAAAAATAAATAGAAATCCTATTTCTATTATTAATTACATTAGATCGAATGCCTATACATTGAGTCTAAAATAATAAAAAAATATTTATAGACCAAATGTAATAAATAAATCAAGAAACTACAAATTTTGCATTTCTCCTTGCGCAAACCACGAATTCGATCTCCACTTGTACGAACAGCCCATAAATCAAGAAAATCATAAAGAACTATTCTAAATAATAATAAGATTTATATAAATTTTAATTTCAGATTATTTGCCCATCATTTTTTGGAACAAATTTCCCAAAACCCATATCTGCGCAAATTTGGTAGAACGCCTTCTGCCCATTTGCGCAGTTTTAGATCTGAAACAGAATGGTTCAAGATTTGAACCTGTGCTCTGATACCACTGAAGGAATAGGATTTCCATCACATGGACGCCCAAAGATTGCGGAATAAGGGGGGCGAATTTCAAAAATTTTTCTCTCCCTTCAACTGGGAATCGAATTCCCTATTTAGAAAATCATATTTTCAAGGATCATTCTTGAACCATAAACTGAACCAGATCTGAACCAAAAGGAGTAGGGAGGGATTATACCTGATACAGAGAAGCAGTGCCTCCCAACGAAGGTGTTCACACCCAAGGAAGGATCCGAAATCTGCTCCCACTGAATATGGCGCAGTGTAGGGTGGAGCAGAATCAATAGTGTTCTTCCAAAAGAACTTGACCCTTCGCAAGAATCAACTAGGTGGATTTTGAATACAACTCCCACCAATCTTTTCTCCAAAAAATTGGTATCAAGATCGAATCTTGATTTCTCCCAAGAACTGGAGATCGAACTGCTGGAGGCGGCGGCTGCAGGAAGGAGGCGGCAAGAGAGTATTTGTAGGGAGCAGAATTCTCTCTTCTTGTAATCTTAGCTCTGAAGACAAGAGTGTGTTGGTTGCATGTATTACATGTCTAAAGGCTGCCGCCCCCTCTTCCTTTTATAGACTTAAAGGGATAAGCTCCTATTCCTATTAGGAGTTGCTAATCCAAATCATATATGGATAAGAAGTCCCTTTAAGTGATAAGGGATAACCCTTATCTTAACTGCAGATGAGATCAACCATCTCCTAATCTGATTAGGAAGCTTCTAGATCTAAATCTTATTTAGATCTTGGACTCTCTAAGTGGATAGGGTCTGGGCCCAATCCTATTAGCTGATCCATCTCAGAATTCGCCCCTTAAGTGGATAGGGTCATGGGCTCTTTGGGCCCAACACTTACCCTAAGTGGTCCTTGGGCCAAGCCACCTTGTAACACCTAGGGACTGTTGGTAGATGCAAGATTAGCCCATTAGATATTATCCTCAATGGTCTTACACTTAACCTCTCAGCCCATAATGATCATACACTGCTCGACAAGAGAGGACCTCTCCCTTGGCTGCAAGGAACAATGTTGCACTCTCTGCTTATATGAATCCCGGGATTTAAAACATTTTGCAAACCTTTTAGAAACCATAATATATATACTTTTATATTCTTATAAAATATATTTTGCAAAACAAATCTCAACTATTGAAATCGGCTGCCAGCAGTCTTGGTTTCCATTAGTGAGAGTGCATCCCCGATCATTACCTTTGTCCGACAAAGGGGCTGATCCTATCACTATGATCAGCCACTCAGATGAATTCTCAGACTGTCCCAATATACCCAGGTTTTGACCCCCGCTAAGGATCTCACTGATTGGTACATCAAAGACAGCCCAATCCGTCACCTAGTGCAGTATCATAATCGAGTCTAGGGGTCGGATGTAACTTTCCAGTTTTGGCCATCAATATCCAAGGTCTAGGGCAATATTGAAAATCTGGTCTAGTTCAAAGATTCAATTAATCCTACACTGTATGTGCCTAGGGTCTCACCCCGGCAGCTGAGACAAGCCACCCCAACCGACTTTGTGGCACCACAGTGTCAGCCTTGTCAGAATAGGTCTCCCCAGACTGACCCACTGGCTTTGAACATTCTAAACTAACACAAGTCTCATTAAGTGTCCAGTTTAAGGGTATTACACAAAAACATACCAAGGGAACATGAATCAAATGTGCACTTTTATTCATTTACAATAAACTCATAAAGTACATCATTTTGATTGAAGCTAAGGGCATACAAAACTGTCTAACAAAGAGTGTCTCAAGTTGGATGGCGTGGATACCTCGTCAATACTAATAAGCAAGCCTTCAACCCAAGAGCCGCCCTTCCTTGAGCTAAAGCAACCCCCTCCACATCTAGAGTATGCTTTTTTTGAGGCTCCTTCAACACTACTAGTAGTCGTATCAGCAAATTGGAAATCCCCTTAAGATCATTGTTGTTTATTAGTTGAATTCAAAGAGGGAATACAATGAGTCGAGGGAGACCACTAGATGTGTCAGTTTTTATTCTTGTGAATGATCCAACTTAGCACAATGCATGAGGATGAAGGAGCTGAATATGAATTTCATCATGACCAGCCGTAACTACCTTCATATGTATAAGGCACTTGATTGCATTATTAATGGTCAATCGAGCTAGTTGACATCTGAACTATCAATGCACGAGGTTCAACAACTGCAAAAGAAAAAGTCCAATTAACTCCACTATTCTGAGCTGAATAGTAAAACTAGAAACTTGGAATATGAGTATTGTTATCTACCTCAAGCCTGTGACCAATGTGAGATGGAGCATCAAATGCACTCACACCAAAAAAAGAAAAAAAAAGTGCGAGATGGAGCATAAAATGCACTCACACTAAAAGAATAAAGGAAAGAGAAAAAGAAGAAAGAAGAAAATACCCCATGTGAGATGGAGCATAAAATGCACTCACACTAAAAAAATGCGGTTGAACACTCAATGAGGTGCAATTACAAATTTGAGACCTTGCTCAAAGTGATGGTTAACTTTGGCGGTCAAGGAGCTGATCAACATATTGAGTGAGAGTGAAAGTTGGAACTTGAAGAATCTCATATTCTCCCCTTTCTTGCCTCTTATGTATGTGATAAGAATGGTAGTTCATAGGAATGGAGCAGAATACTTACACAAGTTTCCCGACCACTCAATGCATTATCCTCCTAAAAATTCATTCAGTAAATGGTGAGAATAAGGGAAGATGATCTGTTTATGGCTTATGTCTTTGCTTGAGGACAAGAAAACCATGCTAGATGGCTGGGCGAAATTTCAAAAAATTTCTTTTTCCCTTTTGGGAATCTATTCCCAGTTTTAGAAAAATTGCATTTTTCAATGATCGATTTTGCACTAAACCAGACCAGATTTGAAACCAAAAGGGAGGGAGAAGTATACCTAATACGGATTCCACAAATGTATCTCCCAAAGTGGTAGTTGACACCCAAAGAGGGTACCAAAACCAGCTTCCACTTAAGACGGCGCAGCTTAAATTAAAGTCGGTTCAACAACACAGCCTTTTAGCAAAAACTGTAATCCCAACAGCTTGGATCAAATGACGGAGGTGAGCACGGATTTTCTTTGTATTTTTCTTGCAAGAATCAAAGAGGGCACTAATCAAGAAGTGGAGGTCGAATTAGTGTTTCTAGAGTGGCAAAAACGGAGAGAAAGACCTAATAGTAGAAGTGATCTAGAGCAAATTGAACTCTCCATTCTTAAACCTTAAGGATCACCACTCTTAATCAAATTAGGAGGTTCTAAATTAAAATCTTTATTTGGATTTGGACTCTTTAAGTGGATAAGACTTATCCTCTTATCCTAATTGCTGATCCAAACCCATATCCATACCCATATTCACCCATGTCACATGACTGCTTAAGTTGTCGTTTGACCACTTGATTAATCTAATTAATTAGGCCCATTAAGTAAGTAGCTCATGGCCCTAATTAGTTGCTAGCCCATTTGGTTATCTTTGTATGGCATGGGACCCCAACAATGACCTCACATAAGCCATATATGGGTTCGGTCCAGCTTCTATGAAAATGCCTAGCCGAATTCATTGTCAGGTATAGAAAACCCCCGAGCCCATTAGTATGGGCTCTTAATGGGCCCAACATTTACACTAAATGATCATTGAGTCTAGCCATCCTATGAAGGCCCAAGGACAATGGACTAAAGTGAGATATAGCCCATCACGTAAAACAACCCTAAATATTTTTTTACACTTCACCTCTCAGCCCATAATGATCAACCACCGCCCCACAGGGAAGAACCTCTCTCTTGGTTGTAAGGTACAGTGTTGCACTCTCTGCTTGGATGGGTCTCGGGAATTAAAAACTTCTGCAAACCTTTTTCTTAAAACATAATATATATACATATATTATCATATAAATATATTTTGCAAAACAAATCTCAAACACGGTTGAAATCTACTGTCGACAATTTTGGTTTCCCTCAAAGAGAGTGTAGTCCCAATCATTCACTTTGTTTGACAAAGGGGCTGATCTTGTCACTATGATCACCCACTCGAGTGAATTCTCAGATTACCCCAACATACCCAGGTTTTGACCCTAAAGGATCTCATTGATTGGCATATCAAAGACAACCCAATCTAACACCTAGTGCAGTACCATAATCAAGTCTAGAGATTATGTATAACTTTCTAGTTTTGCCCACCAGTCTCCAAGGTCCAAGGTATAACTGGAAAATGGTCCGGGTTCAATGTTTCAAACAAACACACACTACATGTGCTTGTCCAACCCTGACAATTGAGACAAGCTACCCCAACCTTCTTGGCAACACATCAGTGTCAACCTTGGTAGGATAAACTTCCCCTAGTCTATCCAACGAATAAGAAAAATTTAAACTAACATGAGTCTCATAAGTGTCTAGTTTAAGGGAATTTTCATAGAAACATGCCAAATATAACATTAATCAATTATGTACTTTTATTCATTTACAATAAGTGGATGTGTACATCAATTTGATTGGAGCTAAGGGCACATACACTATCTAACAGAAAGGCCACGGGCTGGTTAGATACTTCAGGTTGGCGACAGGCTGGGGAAGGATGTTGTCATCCCTCTAGTAGTTGTCACACTTCCAGACGAGTTCGAGTGCATCCACTTTCATTGTAGGCTAGTAGTATCCTTTACTTAGCACTTTTTGGGCGAGCGCCCTACCCCCCAGGTGTCCTCTATAGAGACCTTCATGGATCTCATGTAGCACCCGACCTGCTTCTAAAGGCTGTAAGTAGCATAGGTAGGGGAGTGTATAGGATCTCCTATATAGCCGCCCATCGATGATAATGTACCGGGCTGGTTGATGTTCTACCCTCTAAGTACACTTTGCTAGTAGGGTCTCGTGGATTAGATAATCAACAAGCAGGTCAACCTAGCTTGATTTTGCTTGCAACACCAGAGCGACCACTTCTGCCCCCCCTAACAATGCTAGGTTGAGTCAGGTCTTCATTTTATACCATCCTCATGGTGTTGTCGCTTGTGCTTGCCAACCTCAAGAGTGCATTGGCCTTGGCGTTCTTCGACCTTGGTACTTGCGAGATGAACAAGAGTGGAAGCCAGGTAGGAGCTCCCTCACTTTGGCTAAGTAAGCCATCATGGCGGGTTCTCGAGCCTCGTACTCACCATTCACATGGTTCACAACCAGCTGGGAATCACTGCATACCACAACTTGCTTCACTTCGACCTCTTTTGCCAACATTAGTCCAGCTATCAGTGCCTTGTACTCTACTTCATTGTTGAATGCCTCGAATTCAAGCCAGAGAACATACTCCAGCTTTACTTTGCTCGACCCATACAGTATGAATTCAGCTCTGCTTCCTCGTCAATTAGGTGAACCGTCAACGTGGAAGATCTAGGGCTCCTCGTCCCAAGTTGGGGTTTCCCTAACCGGAACTAGTGTCACACTGGTTGATGCCTCTGACATGTTGGTTAGCTCAACCACTTCTGGGTTTGGCGTGCTAAACGTGCATTCCACGATGAAATCCGCTAGGACTTGAGCTTTAATGGCTGGGTGTGGCTCAAACCGGATGTCGTACTTGCTCAACTCGATGGCCCACTTTGTCAATCTGCCTGACACCTTGGGCTTCTGAAGAACATGCCTTAGTGGTCTATTAGTGAGGATGATGATAGTGTGAGCTTGGAAGTAGGGGTATAGCTTCTGAGTTGTGATGACTAATGTGTAGGCCAATTTCTCAATGTTGTGGTACCTTGTCTCAACTGCTTGCAAAACTTTCCTTATGTAGTAGACGTGCCTTTGGACCCAATCTACTTCTCGGATTAGTACCGAGCTGACCACCTCATCGCTTGTAGAGAGGTACAATCTAAGCTCATCTCCAAGTTCAGGTCAGCTTAAAATTGGTGGGGTACTTAGGTATGTTTTGAGCTCGTCATATATGATCTAGCACTTCTCAGACCATTCAAAGTCCTCGTTCCTTTTGATAGCCTTAAAAATGGGTAGGCATCGACCAACCGATTTGGACATAAACCGGTTTAGGGCGGCTATTTGGCTAGTTAGTTAGCCTTTGCACTTCCTTTATGTTTTGGGGTGGTTTCATATCTAAGATGGTGACGGGTTTGTCGAAACCCTCAAAATTATTACTAGTCCCACAATAAAATATTTGTAGTAAGAGTGGTACTAGGTCAAATCCCACAGGGAGCAAATCAGTAATCTCTTTGCCGAATGAATAAAGTAATTGTGTGGGAAAATTTAATAAATAAAATTAAATGAATAACAAACTAAACAAGCAAGAGAAAATCAGTCTTACCGAATTCTGGTTCAAGGGTTCGGGTTGAATCGATTGGCCATCGATCCTAGGTACAATTCAGCATTCTTGCAATTCAAGCATTTAACTTTAGATTTACTAGGATAGCCATAATAAACCTTGTGTTTTCCTAATTCAGTTGACCAAACTCAGCATTCGATCAACACTTATCACCACTCAACTGGGTACGATAGCGTTCCATGTTAAACAATGATAGCATTAAGATTTGTGAAAACAGTTAAACCAAAATAACAATAATTGAGATAGCTGTAATTATTGAATTTGGTTCCATTGATTCCTTTAGGTTGAACCATGATAAAACGTTGGTCAAAGGCAGTCATGAACAATTGACCCAAAAAGATATCAACCTAATTGCTACTTGTACCATTATTCGTGACAATTACGGATCACCGAAATCATGGATAGCAATAGGAAAATCAACACTAATTTCGTTGTCAAACGAATTAACATCAATGTCCAATAAAAATATGCACAAGAATCAATGAATATTTGAATTAGAAAGAAAGAAAATAAAGTAATTACAGAACCTCACAATGACACAATCGAACCTCCCCCTTGAACCAGAAAAAGAAGCTTAGCTACTCATGATCTGCGCAATCTCCATGCTTTTCTTCTCCATAGCCAAACTACATTCTTGAGCTTCTTGGCCTCTTGATGATCTCTTGGATCTTGGAATGAGTGATGCTAGAGCTGGTTCACCCCCCTCTTTATATAGCCAAAGGAGAGGGCTGTTTTCCAACTCCTTCTAGGGAGATCATCTTATCTTTATGGAGTCTTGATCTTATCTTCTTTGAACTAATCCTATCCTATCTCTTATCTAATCCCCAACCTTCTTATCCTTATAGGATTACATTCAAAGTTTAGATCTAATAAGACTCTCTCCCTCTTGGGAGATTAGATTCGAATTAGGACTCTAGATTCTTGTATCCGAGTTGGGCTTCTTTGCTACTTGGGCTGCTTCCAGGTTCTTCTGCGAGTTGGGCTTCAGCTGTTAAATGGGCCTGGCTGCGACGTTGCTCCGACTTCGGGCCCGGTTTCGTACTCGATGTGGACCGAACCAGTCAATGCCTAAAACATAAAAGTTGTGGGCCTTTCGTTCTTCTTTCTAATGCTTCTTGAATTGCCCAATTCGGAGTCTGGAATTGTGAGATAGGCCCAGATCACTGACTATCACCGAAACTGTGCAAAATCGTCCGAATTGGCATGTTTACTTCCAATTGCCTTCTTTATTGCCCTGAATCGAAATACAAGAGTAATGAGTGCATTTAAGTGTTAAAATAATGAAAAAAAGATGAAAAGTAGGGGACAAAAATAGGGTTCTTTTCAGTCTCATCAAATCCCCCCACACTTAAACTTTGCTCGTACTCGAGCAAGGCAAAAACTCAAGTAACACAAAAGAAACCAACTACTGATTTTCAATATTTCTTTTTCTCTACATGAGGCCTGGTTCATCGCATGCTTTAGTTCAGACTTGGTAACCTTTCCCTTTTCATCTCTTTCTCCCATTTTTCTTGTCCAAGAGTGATCGCAGATCACCATTCCTCATGGTCTCAAGTTAAATCGATAGTCAAGGAGACAAGCCTTCCAGGGCTGAAACTCCTTGGACTGCATGGGTGCTCATTGCTTTTAAAAAACCAAGTCAGCCAGATGCAATTACTTTCCTTTGAATCAAAACAAGGTGTGCTTATTGCCATAAGCTTGCTATGTATCACATCTCCACCACTTAGTGTGAATTCCTAGGATCTGAAGGTGAGAATGGGGTTGGGGTTCTAGGGTGAGTACATTTTATGCTCCATCTCACCCTTGCCTTCTTTTCAAGATGTGAGTGCATTTTATGCTCCATCTCACACTTGCTTTCATTTCTAGATGTGAGTGCATTTTATGCTCCATCTCACATTAGTCACGATTTTTTTTTTCATAAGAATCACAGGGTTTCACTGCCTGATCCATGAATTCATTGATCGTGGTCTCTATATGCCTAACACAGCAAGTTCTAGAATAATCAACCCAAGTTTGACAGATAATTATGTGAAATCAATCAAACCCTTATGCATATTGCCTATTGATTGATTAAAATCGTGAGGTACCATATGCAGCCAAGAAAGATTCAGTAAGTCATGCTTGCATCCTATCTTATCTATTCAGCCTAAGCACATGATTCCTGATAAGTTAAAATCGTTCAAGGATAAGTTTTCGGGAGCAGAAATTTTAAGAAGGTAAGGTATCCCAAATTTCCATCAGATTTCCCTAATCCCCCCACACTTAAGTTATACAATGTCCCCAATGTATGTGATTATGCATAAAATAGAAGGACTTGGGGGTACTTCCCTATTTGTCTTGTTGGGTTCCTGCTAAACACAAAAAAATCAAAACAAAATAACAAAATTAACTAAACACAATGGGTTGCCTCCCACAAGCGCAATTGTTTAACGTCGTTATGCTCGACGTCCTCTTTTTGCTCCTTTAATCCAATGAATACTGTGGAATGTCCAATGAGATGTCTACCGTAGAGGGGACATTTGCATCCTCATGGAACAACTTCAATCGATGTCCATTCACCTTGAAAATCTTACCTATGTCGAGACTTTTGATCTCTACTGCACCATAGGAAAAAATATTAGTCACAGTAAACGGACCCATCCACCTGGAATGCAGCTTACCTGGCATGAGTTGAAGTCGAGAATTATACAATAAGACCTTTTGTCCAATTTTAAATTGTTTTCTTAAGAGTGCATTGTCATGGAACGATTTGGTCTTTTCTTTGTAGATTCTTGAATTCTCGTATGCCTCTAACCTCAACTCTTCCAGCTCTTGCAACTGGAGCTTCCTTTCCTTCCCTGCTTCTTCCATATTCATGTTGCATTGCTTAATTGCCCAATAGGCCCTATGTTCAATTTCCACCGGCAAGTGGCAAGATTTGCCAAAAATTAACCTGTAAGGGAACATACCTATTGGGGTCTTGTAAGCTATCCGATATGCCCAGAGAGCATCATCTAGATGTAGTTTCCAATCCTTCCTTCCTGGATTCACCGTCTTTTCCAAGATGGACTTTACCTCTCTATTGGAAATTTCAGCTTGCCCGTTAGTCTGGGGATGATAAGCAGTGGCAATTCGGTGATGCACCCCATATCTTCTCAACAAGGCTTCAACTGTTCTATTGCAAAAATGGGTCCCTTGATCGCTTATGATGGCTCGAGGAATGCCAAACCTACTAAAGATGTTAGACTTTATAAACCCTACAACACATTTAGAATCATCAGTTTTGGTGGCTTTGGCTTCCACCCATTTTGAGACATAATCGACTGCCAAAAGTATGTAAGAAAAACCACAAGAGGGGGGAAAGGGTCCCATGAAATCAATGCCCCAAACATCAAATATTTCACATATAAGAATGGGGGTTTGGGGCATCTCATTCCTGCGAGATAGTGTACCTGTTTGTTGACATCTTTCACAGTTTTTACAAAACAAGTAGGCATCTCTAAATAGGGTGGCCCAATACAGCCCACTATCCAAGACTTTTCGAGCAGTCCTCTTTGGCCCAAAATGGCCCCCACAAGCATAATTAATACAAAACCTTAGAATTGACATCTGCTCCTCCTCAGGGACACATATCCTAATCATTTGGTCAAAACAAAATTTCCATAGGTAGGGTTCGTCCCATACATAATATTTCACCTCATACCTGATTTTATTCTTTATGGATCTGCTAAGGTCATTAGGCAAAATTCCCGTGACCAAGTAATTCACAATGTTAGCATACCACGGAGTCATACCTCTCATGTGGAACAACTGCTCATCAGGAAACAACTCACAAATGGGAGAGGAGGCCTCATCTTTCACCAACCTACTTAGATGATCAGACACCGAATTTTCAGCTCCCCTTCGATCCTTGATTTCTAGATCAAACTCTTGGAGCAAGAGTATCCACCTTATCAGCCTCGGTTTTGACTCCTTCTTTGCTAGTAGGTATCTCAAAGCTGCCTGGTTAGAAAAAACAATCATTTTAGAGTCAAGCAAATATGACCTAAATTTGTCTAAAGCAAACACAATAGCTAATAGCTCTTTTTCAGTGGTTGTGTAATTGCTCTGTGTAGCATTCAACGTTTTGGAAGCATAGTGAATGACATGGCTCTTCCCATTTATTCGCTGCCCTAGAATGGCCCCTACTGCATAATTACTTGCATCTATCATGATCTCAAAGGGCAAGTTCCAATCGGGTGGTTGAATGATGGGTGCAATGGTTAATAAATTTTTAAGTTTGTTAAAAGCTTCCTTGCACTCATCATCAAAATCGAAAGGCACATCTTTTTGCAGCAAACTGGACAATGGCAGGGCAATTTTTGAAAAATCTTTGATGAACCTGCGATAAAAGCCTGCATGTCCAAGAAAAGAACGAACCTCCCTATCATTTGTAGGGTAAGGTAAACTCACAATCAAATTAATTTTTTCCTTGTCGACTTCTATTCTTCTGGCTAAAACTACATGTCCCAACACAATACCCTCCTTCACCATAAAATGACATTTTTCATAGTTTAAGACAAGATTTGTTTCCACACACCTATTCAGAATTTTACTTAAACTATTCAAGCAGTCATCAAACGAATCACCATAAACAGTAAAATCATCCATGAACACTTAAATGCATTTTTCAATAAAATCAGAAAATATGCTCATCATGCATCTTTGAAAAGTGCCCGGAGCGTTACACAAACCAAAGGGAATTCGTCTGTAGGCGAAGGTGCCGAATAGACAAGTGAATGTCGTTTTCTCTTGGTCCTCCTGCGCAATAACAATCTGATAATACCCGGAGAATCCATCGAGAAAACAGAAGAAAGCCTTACCTACTAGCCTCTCTAGCATCTGATCAATGAAGGGTAGGGGAAAATAGTCCTTTTGAGTGGCCAAGTTGAGCTTTCAAAAATCTACTACCATTCGCTAGCCACCTTGTACTCTCATGGGAATTAGTTCATTATTTTTATTTTTTACTACAGTCATCCCAGTTTTCTTAGGCACAACATGAACATGACTTACCCATTTGCTATCTGAAATTGGATAAATTATCCCTTCATCTAACAGTTTAAGCACCCCTTTCGTTACTACCTCTTTCATTACCGAGTTGAGTTTCCTTTGTGGTTCTCTAACTGGTTTGGCATCATCTTCCAAAAGGATCCTATACATGCAAACCGAGGGGCTGACCCCTTTTATGTCAGCTAGGGTCCAGCCAATCGCCTCCTTATGGTCCTTTAGGACTTTGATGAGCCTCTCTTCTTGCTCCTTAGTCAACCCTTTTGCAATGATCACAGGCAGTGTCTCTTTTTCGCCCAAGTAGGCATATTTTAAGTGATCAGGTAGGGTCTTTAGTTCCAACTCCGGAGCCTGCAAAACAGAGGGCAGCAACCTTGTGTGAGAAACCTTCGATTGAACATCAGAAGTACTTAACTCCTGTTCAGGTTCTGGAGTATCATAGGATGCATTGATCTCCTCCTCCCTGTCTGATTGTGCCTTATATTCTAGCTCATCATCCATGTCCTCCTCTCCAAAGACTTCCTGCACAATCGAATCGATAGTATCAATAGAGCAGATCGAATGACACTCACTAGGATATTTCATTGCATCAAAAATATTAAATTTTACAATCTCTCCATCAAACTCAACGGAGAGGGTACCCTCATCCACATCTATTTTGGTCTTGGCCGTTTTCATGAATGGACGACCAAATAGAAGTGGGGCTGAACTCGTGGCTGTCTTCTTCCATCTTCAGGATGTAAAAATCAGCTGGAAAGATCAAATCGTTAACCTGCACTAATACATCCTCAACAATCCCTTCTGGGTATGCATTAGAATGATCAGCCAATTGAATAACAACTCTAGTCTCTTTTAAAGGACCTAGTCTCAATGCACAGTAAATTGAGTATGGCATGACATTAATAGATGCACCTAATTCCAACATGGTACACTCGATTCGTTTATTGCCAATCACACAGGGTAGGGTAAACATACCTGGATCAGCACGCTTTTCTGGCAGGGTCCTCTTGATCACGGCTGAAACGTTCTCTCCTACTCTTACCTTTTCATCAATTCGCAGCCTCCTCTTGTTAGTGCATAACTCTTTCAAAAATTTTGCATATTTAGGGATTTGATTAATTGCATCTAGCAAGGGAAAGTTGATCTCCACCTTCCTGAAGGTTTCTAACAGTTCTTGTTCATATTCCTCTTTCTTTGAATTTTCCAACCTGCTAGGAAAAGGTGGTACAACATTAGTAACCTTAGGGAGAGGGGGGTCCGATTTTACCTCAATGGGGCTGTCGTTTGACCCTTGTCCTTCCTCTTCCTTGGCTGCCTTCGATGGTGAACTTGGTTGGGACTGCAACTCTCTTCCGCTTCTCAACACCACCGCACTTGCATTCTCTTTCGGATTAACTACCATTTGTAAGTGTAGTTTCCTAGAGTTCTGCGCCTCCAACTTGCTGATGGAAGTGGCAAGTTGGCTAATTTGGTTTCCCAAATTCTGAATGCTAGCTCTCGTTTCCTGCTGAAATTGTTGAGTATTAGTAGCTAGAGCCTTAACTATTTCATCCAAAGACATACCTGAAATCGGGGGTTGGCCTTGCGCTGTGATGGATGTTGAAAACTTGGGCTGTCGACTGAAAAATTGGGGCTGATATTTTTGCTGTCCTCCTTGGGTCCCGTAGAAAGTTTGGATGATCTCTCCACCCCGGATTGTAATGATTGGAGTAAGGATCATACTTTCGTTGGGACTGGCCCGGGAGTCCTCCCACGGCATTGACTTGCTGCATCGGGCCATCTTGTAATGATGGACACATGTCCGTAGGATGTTCAGGGATCGAACAGATACCACACACCCTGGCAGTTTGTAACTGTCCTGCTGTGAGCTGCTTAACCAAGGCAGTTAAATCAGAAATCTGGTTTTCTAAATTTGCATGGCTTACCTCGTTAACCCTTCTAATGGTACCTTCTGTCCTTGTACCAAATTGTTGAGAATTTTTTGCCATATTGGAAATTAATTCCCTGGACGCTTCAGGTGTCTTGTTCACTAGAGCTCCTCCACTGGCTGCATCGACCATACTTCTATCCATGGGCTGCAGCCCTTCGTAGAAGTATTGGATTAATAGTTGTTCGGGTATTTGGTGATGTGGACAGCTAGCAACAAGTTGTTTAAATCTATCCCAATTCCGAACTCTACATATTTCTTTTCTTATATTTGCAGCCCGGGATGCAGGAAAATATTTATCTAAAAATATCCTGTTCATCTCATCCCATGTGCGTACAGAACCGGGAGGGAGAATATACAACCAATCATTTGCTTTATCTCTTATAGTAAATGGAAAGGCTATGAGTTTTACCTAGTCCTCGGTCATACCATGGGGTTTCATGCTTGAACAGACGACATGAAATTCCTTTAGATGTTTGTGAGAGTCCTCACCTGGGAAACCATGAAACAGAGGTAATAATTGAATCAAACCAGATTTGAGTTCAAAGGCTACCTCAAGAGTGGGGTATGTGATGCATAAAGGTTGTTGGTTCATAATTGGTGCAGCCAACTCCCTTAATGTCCTCTCTCTGTCATCCATTCGTTCTACTTCTTCGAAGATGGGAAGATCACAATCTGAATTCACCTTCTTTGGTGAACGATCCTTCCTTTGCTTCGCCTCCTTTCTTAAACGACAGGTGGTCCTCTCAATTTTGGGATTGTACTCGAGTTCACCTCGTTGAGAAGCACGAGTCATAAAACAAAAGAGGTTAACAAGAGGAAGGTAGTCTCTAAGAAATTAAAGTTGCTCCCCGGCAATGGCGCCAAAATTTTGATGGGTTTGTCGAAGCCTTCAAAATTAGTACTTGTCTCACAATAAAATATTTGTAGTAAAAGTGGTTCTAGGTCGAATCCCACAGGGAGCAAATCAGTAATCTCTTGGCCGAATGAATAAAGTAATTGTGTGGGAAAAATTAATAACTAAAATTAAATGAATAACAAACTAAACAAGCAAGAGAAAATCAGTCTTATCGAATTCTGGTTCAAGGGTTCGGGTTGAATCAATTGGCCATCGATCCTAGGTACAATTCAGCATTCTTGCAATTCAAGCATTTAACTTTAGATTTACTAGGATAGCCATAATAAACCTTGTGTTTTCCTAATTCAGTTGACCAAACCCAGCATTCGATCAACACTTATCACCATTCAATTGGGTACGATAGCGTTCCATGTTAAACAATGATAGCATTAAGATTTGTGAAAACAGTTAAACCAAAATAACAATAATTGAGTTAGCTGCAATTCTTGAATTTTGTTCCATCGATTCCTTTAGGTTGAACCATGCTAAAATGTTGGTCAAAGGCTGTTATGAACAATTGACCCAAAAAGATATCAACCTAATTGCTACTTGTACCATTATTCGTGACAATTACGGATCATCGAAATCATGGATAGCAATAGGAAAATCAATATTAATTCAGTTGTCAAACTAATTAACATCAATGTCCAATAAAAATATGCACAAGAATCAATGAATACTTGAATTAGAAAGAAAGAAAATAAAGTAATTACAGAACCTCACAATGACACAATCGAACCTCACCCTTGAACCAGAAAAAGAAGCTTAGCTACTCATGATCTGCGCAATCTCCATGCTTTTCTTCTCCATAGCCGAACTACTTTCTTGAGCTTCTTGGCCTCTTGATGATCTCTTGGATCTTGGAATGAGTGATGCTAGAGCTGGTTAGCCCCACTCTTTATATAGCCAAAGGAGAGGGCTGTTTTCCAACTCCTTTTAGGAGATCATCTTATCTTTAGGGAGTTTTGATCTTATCTTCTTTGAACTAATCCTATCCTATCTCTTATCTAATCCCCAACCTTCTTATCCTTATAGGATTACATTCAAAGTTTAGATCTAATAAGACTCTCTTCCTCTTGGGAGATTACATTCGAATTAGGACTCTAGACTCTTGTATCCGAGTTGGGCTTCTTTGCTACTTGGGCTGCTTCCAGGTTCTTCTGCGAGTTGGGCTTCAGCTGTTAAATGGGCCTGGCTGCGACATTGCTCCGACTTTGGGCCCAGTTTCGTACTCGATGTGGACCGAACCAGTCAATGCCCAAAACATAAAAGTTGTGGGCCTTTCGTTTTTCTTTTTAATGCTTCTTGAATTGCCCAATTCAGAGTCCGGAATTGTGATATAGGCCCAGATCACTGACTATCGCCGAAACTGTGCAAAATCGCCCGAATTGGCATGTTTCCTTCCAATTGCCTTCTTTATTGCCCTGAATCGAAATACAAGAGTAATGAGTGCATTTAAGTGTTAAAATAATGAAAAAAAGATGAAAAGTAGGGGACAAAAATAGGGTTCTTTTCAGTCTCATTAGATGGCCTTTATCTTTTACGGGTTGGCCTCGATGCCACGCCAGTTCACTATATACCTAAGGAGTTTGCCCGACATGACTCCGAAGACACATCTGTTCGGGTTGAGTTTCATGTTAAATTTTCTCAAAATTTGGAAAATGGAGTTTAAATCATTAATTAAAGAATAAGAAAACTAGGTCTTCACAACCATGTCATCAACATAACATTCAACTTTTGTTGCCCATTAAATGCTCAAACACTTTATTTACAAGGCACTAAAAGGTTGCTCCAGTGTTTTTAGTCAGAAGGGCATTACTTTATAACAATACTGCCCTAGTTCAATTACAATAGCAATTTTGTCCTGGTCAACTACATCCCGATGGTAAAGTTGGTTGCAAATGGATCTATAAGAGGAAGAAGGGCCCCGACGGTAAAGTTGAGACCTACAAGACTAGTCATGTGGCAAAATGGTACACTCAGAAAGAAGGAATCAATTACTAGAAAAATTTTTCGCCTGTGGCCATGCTTAAATCCATTAGGATCCTACTAGCTGTAGTAGCATACTATAACTACGAGATTTGGCAAGTGGATGTCAAAACCGCGTTCCTAAATGGAGATCTCACTGAAGCAACAACCACAAGGTTTCATAGCTACAGGTCAGGAACACATGGTATGTAAACTCAATCAATTCATATACGGACTTAAGCAAGCTTCTAAGAGATGGAACATCCGGTTTGACTATACCGTCAAACAGTTTGATTTTGAGCAGAATCCGGATGAGCCCTGTGTTTATAGGAAGACCAGTGGGGATAAGGTTGCATTCTTGGTTCTATATGTAGATGAAATTCTGCTCATTGGGAATGATGCAGGAATGTTAACTATGATGAAAGTGTGGCTTTCACAACAATTCTCCATGAAAGATCTTGGAGAAGCCTCCTACATATTGGGTTTTTGACTCTATAGAGATATATCGAAGAGGAAAATAGGATTATTCCAGTCTACTTACATTACAAGATAGTCAAGAGATATAGTATGGAGAACTTCAAGAAAGAAAATGTTCCTTTCAGGCATGGAGTCACTCTCTCCAAGGGTATGTCTTCCAAGACTCTCGAAGAGATTGAGGGCATGAAAGAGATTCCCTATGCCTCAACCGTAGGGAGCATCATGTATGCCATGTTGTGCACTCGTCTTGACATTTCTCAAGTAGTGAGTGTGGTAAGTAGATACAAATCTAACCCAGGGCAGGAGCATTGGACTGTTGTGAAAAACATACTAAAATACCTTCGAAGGACAAAAGAGTTTTGTTTGGTATTCGATGGTACATCACTATAGATCAACGGGTATACTGATACTGACTGCCAGCTAGATCCAAATGGTAGAATGTCTTGTTAGACAGTTTTGTATGCCCTTAGCTTCAATATGATCTGATGTACTTTTGTTATTTAGTGTAAACAAATAAAGTGCATGTTTGATTCATGTTGTTAAGTATAATTCTGTGTAAGACCCTAAAACTGGACACTTATAGAGACTCACGGTAGTTTTAAATGTTCACAGCCGATTGGCTAAGTCTGAGGAGATTTCTCCTACCAAGGCTGATATTGGTGTGCCACCAAGTGTTGGGATGGCCTGTCTCGGCCACCAGGATAAGACCCAAGGCACATGCAGTATGGGATTACTTGAATTCTTGAACCGGACCAGATTTCCAGTATTGCCCTGGACCTTGGAGACAGATGGACAAAACTGGAAAGTTACAGCTGACCCTTGGACTCGATTATGACACTTCACTAGGTGTCAGATCGGGCTATCTTTGATATGCCAATCAGTGAGATCCTTAGCGGGGATCAAAACCTGGGTATGTTGGGACAGTCTGAGAATTCATCTAAGTGGGTGATCATAGTGACAGGATCGCCCCTTTATCGGACAAAGGTAATGATCGGGAATGCACTCTCTCTGATGGAAACCAAACTGCTGGCAGTTGATTTCAATCATTGGAATTATGTTTTGCAAAATTAAAATATACATATATATATTTGTACAGTTTCAAAATGTTTGCAAATGGTTTTAATTCCCGGAATCCATGTGAGTGAAGAGTGCGGCACTGTTCCTTGCAGCCGAGGGAGAGGTCCTTTCTTATTGGGTAGTGCTTGATCATTAAGGGCTAAGAGGTTAAGTGTAAGACCATTTATGATAGTACCTGATAGGCTAATCTTGCACCTGCCCACAGTCCCTGAGTTTTTATAAGATGGCTTGGCCCAGGGACCACTTAATGTAAGTGTTGGGCCCATAGGGTCCATGCGATGGGCTCAGGGGTTCACTCAGCTTTTCAGTGAATTTGGCTGGGCCTTGTAATAAAGGCTGGGCTGAACCCATGTGGATGGTGTGTAGATCAATGCTTGGGTCCCATGCCATACAAAGAAGCCCAATTGGGTAGCAGATTAGAAACTAGTTATGAAGGGATAGGATATCCTTCACATGGACGCCCAAAGATTGCGGAATAAGGGGCAAATTTCAAGAATTTTTCTCTCCCTTCACTAGGAATTGCATTCCCTATTTAGAAAATCATATTTTCAAGGACCATTCTTGAACCATAAACTAAACCAGATCTGAACCAAAAGTAGTAGGGAGGGATTATACCTAATACAGAGATACAGTATCTCCCAATGGAGGTGTTCACGCTCAAGGAAGGATCCAAAACTTGCTCCCACTGAAGATGGCACAGTGTAGGGTGGAGTAGAATTAGCAGTGTTCTTCCAAAAGAACTTGACCCTTCACAAGAATCAACTGGGTGGCTTGTGAATACAATTCCATTGGTATCAAGATCGAATCTTGATTACTCCTGTAGAGAAGAGGAGATCGAACTGCTGGAGGCGGCAGCTGTAGGAAGGAGGCAGCAAGAGAGTATTCGCAGGGTGCAGAGTTCTCTCTTCTTGTGATTTTAGCTCTGAAGACAGGAGTTGTGTGTTTCATGTTTAAAGGCTGCCGCCCCCTCCTCCTTTTATAGACTTAAAGGGATCAACTCCTAATCTCATTAGGAGTTGCTAAACTAGATGATATTTGGATAAGAAGCCCCTTAAGTGATAAGGGATAACCCTTATCTTATCTGCAAATCCGATCAGCCATCTCCTAATCTAATTAGGAGGGTTCTAGATCTAAATCTTATTTAGATCTTGGACTCTCTAAGTGGATAGGGTCTGGGCTCAATCCTATCAGCCGATCCATCTCAGAATTCGCCCCATTAAGTGACTAACCAAATTAGCCCAGTTCGAAATGGGCTTAAGACCCATTTAAGGTTATGTATTCACTTAGCCTTCCAAACTACTACCCAGTTGGGCTTCATTGTATGGCGTGGGACCCTAACATTGACCTACACATCAGTGGGAGGTTCATTGATATAACCCATCATCCCAAGACAATGGTCATGAACTTGTTGGCTCTTGGACGTCTGCGCGGTCATGAACTGTTTCAAGACCTTCTGCCGAGTAGAACGATTCTGCTCTTCATACATTGTTTTGAGACTATCCAATATGTCATTGGCAAGTTCGATCTGATCGAACTACCTCTAAATTGGATTGTCCAAAGAGGCAATGATATAGCAGCGAGCAAGGGAGTTTTTCTCCTCCCATTCTTGGTATTCTCTTCTATGGGCCTCAGAAGCCCTATCTCCCGAACGATCTGGGGTAGGATTCTTGGCTACCTTATCCAACTTTTTAGAGGTTAAGACCAACATAAGGTTCCTATACTAGTCAGCATAGTTTGTGCCCTTAAGCTTGTTGTCGTCAAGAAGCTTTGCAAATCCGTTTGCCATTTTCTGATAAAAGAGCAAACATCAGTCCACAACCTAATTTGATTCATGTTCCTTACATAGATATGGATTTTAATCTACGTTCCATTTCCATTTATTCATCTTTGAGATTCCCCTCTTTTCTCAGTGACAGAGACTACGGTTGTCTCTGGAAATGTGGGAAATCACATAGGGTGCATGGAGCCAACTATTTCAGCTGCATAACCCCACCACCTTTTATGAAGGATTATATCCACTCATCATATGAGTTTTCCCTTTGGCCTATGTCAGACAAGGTTCAGAGTTGTTTTCAGGTAAACCTTTCTATCCAGTGAGTGCTTACCCATCATATTCGTGAACGCCAAGGTATCGTGAGAGAGTTCCCATTTTCTGGTGAAGGCCCTCCCACATCGGTCTATGACGCCCCTATCATCTTATGAAACACTCAGACAAGCCCAACAACAAATGAATAGCTCATTTTCTGGTGTGTTTCCTCATTACTGAAGGACCCATCCTCATGCTAATGATGGAAGGCCTTTAGAGAGTTCATCATATGAATCTCCCTTTCACTTGCACTCATATTAGCTGGAGGGAACAGTTATTACGCCCTAGTTTGATTTAGGTCAAACCAAAGTGGCTCCCACTGACTTTCATAAAGTCAGATTTTGGTGGACCTTAATCTGCTAGGGTTCCGCACGTAACCTCTTGATAAGGTGTGGGGCCCACCACTGAGGGATGTCATCCAATGACCACCATGGCAATGATGTGCATTCAGCCATTGTTGAATGATCATGGGCCAAGCACTTATGGCCCATGTACGTAGCACATCACACATCCATACATCTCATGTAGGGATAAATTGATCCAATCAATTAATCATCTGTAAGGCCCATTGGAAGCCCGATTTAAATCCATAATATTAACCATTAATATTATCTAGGTATATAAGCTGAAGTAGGGTTGCCCAGTTCGGCCCATATAGCTTTATACTTTGAAGTGGACTTTTGGTAGTTTTAACTATTTAAAACTGGGCCTTTATAGGTTGGGCCGAATTAACCATTTAATTAAATATCAATCCTCAGGCCCATTAGTGGAAAAAATAGGGCTGACTTTCAGCCTTGATTAAACCCTAGATTTGGTCCAAACAGTTTGAACCAATCTTGGTTTGAATAGGTCTAGGGTTTGATCTTTAATTTAATCTTTAATTCAAGAAAATAATCTGAAATTAAAGAACTAATAAAAGAAAATCAAGAATTAGTTAAACAGGGTTGTCCGCACAATCCATCCTGCAAAACAGAGGTTAGATCACAATTTGCAGTTTCATAAACTGCAAATCGCAGATAGCGAATGTCCCATCTGCGAAATCTCCTTCTCTGGAAAATCTCACTTTCTGCGCCGCCATCTTCGATCCAAAAATAAAAATAAATAGAAATCTCATTTCTATTAATAATTACATTAGATCGAATGCCTATACATTGAGTCTAAAAATAAAAAAAAAAAATTATTTACAGACCAAATGTAATAAATAAATCAAGGAACTGCAAATCTTGTAGTTCTCCCTGCGCAAACCAAGAATTCGATCTCCTCTTGTATGAATAGCTCATAAATCAAGAAAATCATAAAGAACTATTCTAAATAATAATCAGATTTATATAAAATAATTTCAGATTATTTACCCATCAATTTTGGGAACAAATTTCCCAAAACCCATATCTGCACAAATTGGGTAGAACGCTTTCTCCCTATTTGCGTAGGTTCAAATCTGAAATAGAAATGGTTCAAGATTTGAACCATGGATCTGATACCACTAAAGGGATAGGATATCCATCACATGGACACCCAAAGTTTGCGGAATAAGGGGGTGAATTTCAAAAATTTTTCTCTCCCTTCAACCGGGAATTGCATTCCCTATTTAGAAAATCATATTTTCAAGGATCATTCTTGAACCATAAACTGAACCAGATCTGAACCGAAAGGAGTAGGGAGGGATTATACCTGATACAGAGAAATAATATCTCCCAATGAAGGTGTTCACGCCCAAGGAAGGATCCAAAATCTGCTCCCACTGAAGATGGTGCAGTGCAGGGTGGAGAAAAATCAGCAGTTTTCTTCCTAAAAAACTTGACCCTGCGCAAGAATCAACTGGGTGGCTTGTGAATATGGCTCCAAAAGATTGGTATCAAGATTGAATCTTGATCACTCATGTAGAGAAGAAGAGATCAAACTGCTAGAGGCGGCAGCTACAGGAAGGAGGCGTCAAGAGAGTATTCGCAGGGTGCAGAATTCTCTCTTCTTGTGATTTCAACTCTGAAGACAGGAGTTGTGTGTTGCATGTCTAAAGGCTGCCGCCCCCTCCTCCTTTTATAGACTTAAAGGGATCAGCTCCTAATCCCATTAGGAGTTGCTAATCCAAATCATATTAGGATAAGAAGTCCCTTTAAGTGATAAGGGATAACCCTTATCTTATCTGCAAATCAGATCAACCATCTCCTAATCTACTTAGGAGGGTTCCAGATCTAAATCTTATTTATATCTTAGACTCTCTAAGTGGATAGGGTCTGGGCTCAATCCTATCAGCTGATCCATCTCAGAATTCGCCCCTTTAAGTGACTAACCAAATTAGCCCAGTTTGAAATGGGCTTAAGGCCCATTTAAGGTTATATATTCACTTAGCCTTCCAAACTACTGCCCAGTTGGGGTTTTTTGTATGGTGTGGGACCCTAACATTGATCTACACATCAGCCACATGGGTTCAGCCCAGTCTTTGTTACAAGGCTTGGCCGAATGCACTGTTATGGACAGTGCACCCCTTGAAACCCATCTCATGGGATCTATGGGCCCAACACTTACCCTAAGTGGTCCCTGGGCCAAGCCACCTTGTAACACCCAGGGACTATGGGCAGATGCAAGATTAGCCTATCAGTTATTATCCTCAATGATCTTACACTTAACCTCTCAGCCCATAATGATCATACACCTTCTGACAAGAGAGGACCTCTCCCTCGGCTGCAAGGAACAGTGTTGCACTCTTTGCTTATATGGATCCCGGGAAGTAAAACCTTTTGAAAACCTTTTAAAAACCATAATATATATACTTCTATATCTCATATAAAATATATTTTTCAAAACAAATCTCATCGATTGAAATCGGTTGCCGACAGTCTTGGTTTCCATTAGTGAGAGTGCATCTCTGATCATTACCTTTGTCCGACAAAGGGGCTGATCCTGTCACTATGATCACCCACTCAGATGATTTCTCAAACTGTCCCAACATACCCAGGTTTTGACCCCCGTTAAGGATCTCACTGATTGGTATGTCAAAGACCGCCCAATCCGACACCTAGTGCAGTATCATAATCGTGTCTAGGGGTCGGGTGTAACTTTCCAGTTTTGCTCATCAATCTCCAAAGTCCAGGGCAATACTGGAAATTTGGTCCAGTTCATAGATTCAATTAATCCTACACTGTATGTGCCTAGAGTCCCACCCTGGCAGCTGAGACAGGCTACCCCAACTGACTTGGTGGCACCATAGTGTCAGCCTTGTCAGGATAGGTCTCCCCAGACCGACCCATTGGCTGTGAACATTCTAAACTAACACGAGTCTCATTAAGTGTCCAGTTTAAGGGTATTACATAGAAACATACCAAGGGAACATGAATCAAATATGCAATTTTGTTCATTTACAATAAACTCATAAAGTACATCATCTTGATTGAAGCTATGGGCATACAAAACTGTCTAACAAGTTAAGCACTGAACACTTAATGGGCCAAAAGCCCATTTTGAGTTGGGCTGATATGATCACCCATCTATGGGGCGGATCTGAGATTAATGTTCAAAAAAGGATTGGGCCTTTAACCTTATCCACTGTGGGAGACCAAATTCAAATCAGATTTGAATCTGGTAATCTCCTGATAAGATCAGGAGTAAGCTAACTTAATCTGGAGATAGGATTAAGATAGTCCCCTATCCAAATACTGATTTGGATTGGGATAACTCCTAATTTAGGAGGTTTCTTAGTCAAGAAGAAAGGAGGAGAAATCCTAAGAGAAAAAAGAGATTTTCGAACCAAGGGTTCAAGCAAGAAAGTATCCTACGAACTGAGATTAGATCTCATACACACTCCAGAGAGAAGAGAAGCAATTCAACCATCTTCGTCCTACGAGTTCTCCTCTAGCCGCCGCCATTCCTTCTTGCAAGATTTGATCTTTGCAGAAGAAAGAAATCAAGAAATCAATTCTTGACATCAATCTTGTCAAAAAGACAGTAAAAGATTTGGTGCTCAGAGTTTCCAGAGGGTTCTTAAGAAGGATCTAGTGTGTAGGACACACTCTATTAGTTCCATTCCACCTACAATCGTGTCATCTTTAGCAAGAGCGGATCTTGGTGTCCTCTTTGGGCGTGAACACCAACTTTGGGAGATATTGCTTCTCTAGATTAGGTATAATCTTCCCTTTTCCTTTTGGTTCAGATCTGATTCGACTATGGTTCAAGTAGGATCCTTGAATATTGTATTCTAAATTTAGGGAATACAATTCCCAGTTGAGAGAAGGTAGAAAAATTTTTGAAATTTGCCCACCCATTCCGCAATCTTTTTGGCATCCATAAGATGGATCCTACCATTCTTTCATGTCTACATCTAGTTATATCTTCACGATGGGGTCCTAAGTAATAAGAATAGCAGTCCACAACCTAAGCCAAACACATTGCCGTAAGTGAGGCTGCCTAATGAATGAAATGTTCATTTTGGAATTTAGAATTCAACACATCATTCATTCTATTGTTGTGCGACAATATTGGATCTATGGGAGACTGATGTTAAAAGGTAGCATTAGCGAAAAATGAAGTAGACCCATTAACTAAGCCAGTGACACAGAAAGTGTTTAAGAAGCACGTGGAAAGTATGGGACTCCGGCTTGTACCCGATTGGACCTAAGTGCAAGTGGGAGAAGTTAAATAGTTATTCCCTTAGCTCCAATCAAATTGATGTATCTTTTGATATTTATTGTAAATGAATAAAGTACATAATTGATTCATGTCATTGTGGTGTGTTTCTGTGTAATACCCTTAAACTAGACACTAATGAGGCTCGTGTTAGTTTAGAATCTTCACAGCCGTTGGATCGATCTTGGGAGATTTATCCTACCAAGGATGACATTGATGTACCACCAAGTTGGTTGGGGTGGCTTGTCTAAGTTGCCAGGGTGAGACCTGAGGTACTTTTATTGTGGGTTTTCTTGAAACCCTGAACTGGATCAAAATTCCAGTATTGCCCTGGACCTTGAAGATAGATGGACAAAACTAGAATGTTACACCTGACCCCTAGACTCGATTATGGTACTACACTAGGTTTCGGATCAGGTTTCCTTTGATATGCCAATCAGTGAGATCCTTAGACGGGGTCAAAACCTGGGTATATTGGGACAATCCAAGAATTCATCTGAGTGGGTGATCATAGTGACAGGATCAGCCCCTTTGTTGGACAAAGTGAATGATCGGGGATGCACTTTCTCTTATGGAAACCTAAACTTCCGGCAGTTGATTTCAATAGTTGAAATTTGTTTTTGCAAAATATATTTATATAGAGATATGCATACATATATATTATGGTTTCAAAATATTTGCAAAAGGTTTTAATTCCCAGGATCCATGTTAGCAGAGAGTACAACACTATTCCTTGTAGCCGAGGGAGAGGTCCTCTCTTGTCGGGCAGTGTTTGATCATTATGGGCTGAGAGGTTAAGTGTAAGACCATTGAGGGTAATACCTGATGGGCTAATCTTGCATCTACCCACAGTCCTTGGGTTTTCATAAGGTGGCTGGGACCCAAGGACCATTTAGTGTAAATGTTGGATCCATTAAGAGTCCATAGTGATGGACTCAAAGGTTCTCTGTCTCCTACAGTGAATTCGACCAGGCCTTGTAACAAAGGTTGGACTGAACCTATGTGGCTGATGTGTAGATCAGTGTTTGGGTCCCACACCATACAAAGAGAGCCAACTAGGCAGCAGGTTAAGAGGTTAAGTGAGCACCTAAGATTAATGAGCCTAAAGCCCAATTTTAAACTAGGTTAATTAGATTAATTAAATAGGGGCGGATCTGGGTTTGGTTATCTCCTTGGGCATGAACACCTTCATTGGGAGTTACTGCTACTTCGCATCAGGCATATGCCTCTCCTCCCTTTTGGTTTCAGATCTGGTCCGGTTTGGTTCAAGATTGATCATTGAAAATGCAATTTTCTAAAATAGGGAATGCGATTCCCAAATGGGAGAGAGAAAAATTTTTGAAAATTTGTCTAACCTTCTTATAGGGTTCGGCCATCCATATAATGGATCTCTCATCCCTTCAATCTCAACCCTGGTATTCTCCCGATATCGGACACTACCACGAGGAGGGAGCTGGTCTCTATTGCTGGTGTTCTCATGAATGCAATATGGGTTCTAGCTACCAATGGGGACAGAGGGGTCCCGAACTGGGTCCTCACCTCTTATCCAAGGTTGTTGATTGTTGACTTGTAGGTTATCATGATGACAGTGTTGTTGGTCATTACACGATCGTTGCTGCTAATCACTCTGACACCTGCGCTGTGGCTAGTTTCTCTAGGACACTACTTGTCGAGGTGGTAATGGACACCAACCTATCAAGGGGTTCCGATGTAGGGTCTAGTTCTAAGGAGGAGTTGGGACTCGAAATGGCATCGGTCCCCAAGGAGGTGACAAATGTCTATGCTACTGGTTCATGTTTTATTGGTTCTATTGAAGAGGATGGAACTGTTGTTGATACTAGAATTGCTAGTAGTGGAACTATTGTACTTACTGCATCTGTAGTTGCATGAGTCAGACGCTCTACAAAAGTTCATGGAACTATTGAGCTTCTATCCCAACAGGAACCATAGAGGGCTTTGCGGTTGGGAGAACGATGCTCTCATTAGGTAGGGGGTTGCTAACTGATTGGGTGACGAATGTCTAGCTCTGAACTGTTGATACCCCTGGGATGGTGAGGCGATGGTGAACTATCCGATGGTCATAGAGGGGATCTCTAGGTTAAATGTAGGTTGGTCCTACCCCCCCGGCGACTATCATCTCCATGCTCTTGCCAGTGTTGCTTGATGATGCCATTAAGGAAATATTGCAAAAGAAAGGTAGGTAATTTAAAAGTGAGAACTTAGCTTTTTGTCGCATATTCCCACAAACGGCGCCAATTGATGGTGTGTGATCTGGTTGCTTTTAGCTAGAGGGCAGCTCAGATGTCGGTTGCTTAGCTAGTTAGAGAGAGTACAGTCCTGATCATTCACTTTGTTCGACAAAGGGGCTGATCCTATCACTATTATTACCCACTCGAGTGAATTCTCAGAATACCCCAACATACTCAATTTTTGACCCCAAAAGGATCTCACTGATTGGCATATCAAAGACAACCCATTCTGACACCAAGTGTAGTACCATAATCGAGTCTAGGGATTAGGTCTAGCTTTCCAGTTTTTCTCACCAATCTCCAAGGTCCAGGGCATAACTAGAAAAAGGTTTGGGTTCAGTGTTTCAAACAAACATACACTACACGTGCTTCAGGTCTAATCCTGGTAGCTGAGACAAGCTAACCCAACCTACTTTGTAGCACATTAGTGTCAGCCTTGGTAGGATAAATTTCCCCAAATCTATCTGATGAGACTGAAAAGAACCCTATTTTTGTCCCCTAATTTTCATCTTTTTACATCAATTTAGCACTTAAATGAACTCATTACTCTTGTATTTCGATTCAGGGCAATAAAGAAGGCAATTGGAAGAAAATAGGGCAAATCGGGTGATTTTGCACAATTTTGGCGACAGTCAGTTATCTGGGTCTAACTCCAAATTCTGGACTCTTAATTGGAAAATTCAAGAAGCATTAGCAAGATGAAAGGAACCCACAACTTTTATGTTTTGGGTTTTGATAGATTCGGCCTGCATCGAGTACAAAAATGAGCCCAAATTCAGAGCAAGTTCATAGCCAGGCCCATTTCACAACTTAAGCCCAACTCACAAAAGTACCTTGAAGTAGCTCAACTCGAATTCAAGAGTCAAGAGTCCAAATCTCGAATGTAATCTTCAAGGAGAGAGTCTTATCAGATCTAAAGTCTTGAATGTTATCCTAGAGAGATAAGAAGATTGAGATCTAAAGTCTTGGACAATTCAAGAAGCATTAGCAAGATGAAAGGAAGGCCCACAACTTTTATGTTTTGGGTTTTGACAGATCCGGCCCGCATTGAGTATGAAAAACGAGCCTGAAGTCGGAGCAAGTTTGCAGCCAGGCCCATTTCACAACTTAAGCCCAACTCGTAGAAGTACCTTGAAGCAGCCCAACTTGAATTCAAGAGTCAAGAGTCCAAATCTCGAATGTAATCTTCAAGGAGAGGGTCTTATCAGATCTAAAGTCTTGAATGCCATCCTAGAGAGATAAGAAGATTGAGCTTAGATCATTAGATAAGAGATAGGATAGGATTAGTTCAAAGAAGATCAAGACTCCCTAAAGATAAGATGATCTCCCAGAAGGAGTTGGAAAACAGCCCTCTCCTTTGGCTATGGAGAAGCAAGGCATGAAGATTGCGCAGATCATGAGCAGCTAAGCTTCTTTTTCTGGTTCAAGGGGGGAGGTTCAATTGTGTCATTGTGAGGTTCTGTAGTTAATTTATTTTCTTGCTTTTTAATTCAAGTATTCATTGATTCTTGAGCATATTTTTTATTGGATGTTAATGTTAATTAGTCATACAAACTGAATTAATGTTGATTTTCCTACTGCTATCCATGATTTCGGTGATCTGTAATTGTCACGAATAGTGGTACAAGTAGCAATTAGGTTAATATCTTTCTGGGTCAATTGTTCATGATAGCCTTTGACCAATGTATTGACATGGTTTAACCTAAAGGAATCGATGGAACAAGATTCAATAATTATAGCTATCTCAATTATTGTTGTTTTGGTTTAACTATTTTCACAAATCTTAATGCTATCACTGTTTAACATGGAATGCTATCGTACCCAGTTGAGTGGTGATAAGTGTTGATCGAATGCCGGGTTTGGTCAACTAAATTAGGAAAACACATGGTTTATTATGGCTATCCTAATAAATCTAAGGTTAAATGCTTGAATTGGAAGAATGCTGAAATGTACCTAGGATCGATGGCCAATCGATTCAACCCGAACCCTTGAACTAGAATTTGGTAAGACCGATTTTCTCTTGTTTGTTTAGTTTCTTATTCTTTTAATTTTATTAAATTTTCCCACTCAATTACTTTATCCATTCGACTAAGAGATTACTGATTTGCTCCCTATGGGATTTGACCTAGTACCACTTTTAACTACAATTATTTGATTGTGGGACTAGTACTAATTTTGAGGGTTTCGACATCCCATCACTATCCAACGGCTAAGAACATTCTAAACTAACACGGGTCTCATAAGTGTCCAGTTTAAGGGTAATTACATAGAAACATACCAAATATAACATGACTCAATTATGTACTTATATTCATTTACAATAAATGTATATGTACATCAATATGATTGGAGCTTAGGGTATACACCATCTAACAACACCCACTTCCACTTAGGTCGAATCGGTATAAGCTAGTGTCCCATATTGTCCATGTCTTTCTCAAACACTTTCTGTGTCAATGGCTTAGTCAATGAGTCTGCCATATTCTCCGCTGATGCTACCTTCTGAATTTGGATGTCCCCTCTACCAACAATCTCCCACAATACATGGTACTTCATCTCGATGTGCTTTGATTTCGAGTGGGCTCTTGGCTCCTTAGCCTGAGCAATGGCTCCAGTGTTGTCACACAACACTAGGTGATGTGCTGGATGGAACAACTCTTAATTCATGAATGAACTTTTTCATCCATACTACTTCCTTGGTAGCTTCACTTGCGGAAATGTACTCGGCCTCAGCCATGGAGTCTACTATGGACCCTTGTTTGTTGCTTTTCTAGCTAACTGCGTAGGACTCCATTGTGAAGATGTAACCAGATGTAGACTTTATATCATCTGGGTCTAATTGGAAATTGACATTAGTATACTCGAGGATCTGTAGTGAAATACCATCGAATACCAGACAAAACTCTTTTGTCCATCGAAGGTATTTGATTATGTTCTTTACAGCAGTCCAGTGCTCCTGTCCTGGGTTTGGTTGGTATCTACTTACTATACTCACAGCCTGAGCAATGTCTAGCCAAGTGCACAACATGGCATACATGATGCTCCCTACGAAAGAGGCATAGGGAACCTCTCTCATGTCCTTCTTAGAGTTCTCCGTATTGTCTCTGTTGACAATCTTGCTAGTGTAAGTAGATTGGAATAATCCTATTATCCTTTTTGATCCATCTCTATAAAGCCAAAGTCCCAAGATGTAGAAGGCTTCTCCAAGGTTTTTCATGGAGAATTGTTGTGAAAGGCATACCTTCACCGTAGTCAACATTCCTACATCATTCCCAATGAGTAGAATGTCGTCTATATACAGAATCAGGAACGTAACCTTATCTCCCACTGATTTCCTATATACATGGGGCTCATCTGGATTTTACTCAAAGTCAAACAGTTTGACGGTAGAGACGAATTGGATGTTCCAACTTCTTGAAGCTTGCTTAAGTCCATAAATGGATTGGTTAAGTTTACACACTAGTTGTTCCTGACCAGTAGCAATAAAGCCTTGTGGTTGCTGTACATAGATATCTTTAGTAAGATCTCCATTTAGGAATGTGGTTTTGACATCCATTTGCCAAATCTCATCATTATAGTATGCTGCTACAGTTAGCAAGATCCATTTGGATTTATGCATGGCCACTAGCAAAAAGGTTTCCTCATAATCGATTCTCTCTTTTTGAGTGTACCCTTTCACTACAATACAAGCTTTGTAGGTCTCAATCTTCCCTCGGGGCCCTTCCTCCTCTTATAAATCCATTTACAACTAATTGCTTTCACCCTAGGGGGTGGGTCTATGAGAGTCTAGACTCCATTGGTTTCCATTGAGTCCATCTCAGCTCTCATAGCATCTATCCACTTCAAGGAATTTATGTCCAACATAGCTTTCGTATAAGTCAGGGGATCTTCCTCTAATCGTTGCTTTCATCAAGTAACTTTCTTGATCATAGCTGTAATGAACTGCAGGTCTAGAAACCTAGGTAGATCTTCTAAATTGGGTATTATTTGGAACGTGTGGGACATCTCCCATTACTCTTGAGCTCTCCTCATCAAGAATAATTTCCTGATGATCATTGTCCAAGATGGAATCTTCTTCCAAGAAGGAGGAATTTTGACTAGAAAACACTTTTTACTCTCTTGGGTCATAGAAGAGATATCCTATAGAGCCTTTGGGGTAGCCTACAAATTGGCAACGATTGGTCTTGGATCCCAATTTGTTAGCACTTGTTCTTTTAATATGTGCCAGATGGTGTGTACGGAAGCATGTCGTTAACCACTTCGGAATACCAGTTTCAATATTTATAAATTTTTCGATTCTCAAAATAACTACAAAATGCAGTTGGTGGTGAGAAAGGGGTTGTATCCATGGGAAGTGAGGGAAAAATTGTTACATACTTTAACCCGGACAAAATAACAAGACTTGAGATTGTAGAAATACAAAATTTAATTAACCGAACTGGAATCCATTAAAATAAAATTCTAACAATGCTAAAAGTAAAAATTGTAGAAAAATAAATAAATAATAGAAATAAAAAAAATAAAAAATCTACAATTCGGTCAGAGGTAGCAGTCTTCGGATCTATCCTTTAACCCTCGAACTCCTCGAGCTAGGCCTTCCATCTTACTTGGCTGAATTTCAGATTTGTAGAAAGGAAGACAAAAATTAAATTTGATAAAAATAAATTGCAAAATTAAAATAAAAATTGGAAATTAAAGAATGGAAAATAAAACACGCATAAAAAGTAAATCTAAAACTATGGAAAACTGGTTGGGATTCGGATCCAGAGGTTGTAGTAGTGGCTAGGCGAACTACAAGCAGGAACCCCTCCTCTTGCCTGGGCGTTCTCCTCTTCCTCTACCCTTGAACTTCTCAAGAATAGCCTACCATCTTACCTGGGGGCAAAATTCAACTGAAATTAAATCTAAAAGATTGCTAGAATAAAAATAACATAAAAGAAAATAAAGAAAACGAAAGGGATGGTTGATCAAATCTAGTGTAGGTAGTTGTAGATTGGCTAGATTGCTTGTAGGTACCCCTCCTGACAAGATCTGGGCGGTCTTCCCTTCTACAACCCTTGAACTCCTCAAGAAACCTTAGCCTTATGAATTGGGTGAATTGACCAACCCCTTCTCTAGGGCCCCTGGGGTCCTTCTAATAGAGAAGGGTGGGCAAACCTGGGATTAGAGAGAAAGAGAGGGGCAGCAGTTGGGTTTTTTGTAGAAAATGGGAACCCTAGGGTTGAGAATGTTGTTCTAAGGTGATTCTAAGGTTGCGAAGAGAAGGAGAGGGTGCCCAATATTATGTAGGGCTGAGATTTAGGTTTCAAGAATGGAGGGTGCGGATTTCGGAGCCTATAGCTGGAGAAAGGTGATTGGTCAATGTGATGTAACACCCTAAGGTGATTGGTTAAGGTTTAAGGAGTGAGGTGTAAGGCTAGGATACTATCTAGGGAGAGATCTAAGGGTATGAGAGGCTGCTAAGGCTTGGATGGTTGAGATTAGAGGTTAGGAGAGAGTGGATGGTGGAGATTTAGTAGTTAGGGTTGAAAAAGAATGAGTGGGGAGGCACCCTAGGGTTTGCTTAGGAGAGGGGAGTATGCTAATACAGTATGAGGGGCACCTATCTAGGTTTGGTAGATAGGAGGTGCCTTCTTGTGCTTAGTTTTTCATAGAAACACCCCCTCTCTCTGTTGGAATTGACACCAGCTTCCCAAAAACTTCATTTCAACCCTTAAACCTTCCCAATTTTCCCTAGGATTTGCATAAGGACCCTCAAATGTCACAATATTGAATTTAACTAGGAAAATGACACATTTTGACTATTCTATGGCCTAGGTAACCCTAAAATGATGCCCGTTAAGGCATCAAAATATAGAGTTATCACTAGACAACCCAAAATCTTCAAGTGTCTTACACTTGGTTTCTTACCGGTCCAAAGCTCATAGGGAGTCTTAGGAACAGATTTGGTTGGAACTCGGTTCAACACATATATTACAGTCTCTAATGCGCATCTCCCAAAGAATATAGGTAGTTCTAAGTGGACAAGAAGTGATCAGACCATATCTAATAGAGTTTGGTTTCTCCTCTCTGACACACCGTTTAATTGTGGTGTAGCAAGAGGAGATAACTGTGATACAATCCCATTGTCCTTTAGGTAGTCATTGAATTCGTTAGAGAGATATTCGCCTCCTCGATCTGATTGAAGGGCCTTGATGTGTCATCCCAACTATTTCTCGACTTCTCGTCTGAACTCCTTGAACTTTTCAAAGGATTCGGACTTATGTCTCAATATGTATCTAACCACATACATCAGTATGTATCAGGTCAAGTGTGCTCATAGATCTTTTAGGCTTACCCACAAATGGCCATTTCATCATCTTACCCTGAAGGCAAGGTTCACAAGTTGGAAGATCTTCTACAGTTAGAAAATCCAAATGACCATCCTTTACCAATCTTGTGATATGATCTATGTTAATATGGCCAAGTCAATAATGCTACTGGTGCATAGGATTAACTGTATCACATGTTTTTTTCTTGGGGATTATTTCCAACGTAGTTTCAGTTATGTTTGTTATCGAAGAAGGAAGGAGGACACAGAGACCATTCTCAAGTTCTCCGTGAGTAAGGAATTTTTTATTCAATTTAATAGTAACCATATCACTAAATATAATAGAATAACCATCTTTGCAAAGTTTTGAAACAGAAATCAAATTTCTTCTTATTGAGGGTACATAAAGACAATCTTTTAGCCTCACAATTCCTTCTCTGAAAACTAAATCTATCCTATGGCTGTGGTTGCAATAGTTTCAGAAGTCCCCAAGTAAAGGATCACCTCATCATCACTCAACCTTCTGCTTTCTTTGAACCCCTGCAATGTATTACATGCATGAGTAGAAGATCGGGAGTCAATACACCAGGATGCAAAAGTGACCAACATATTGGTCTCTATGAAAAGAGATTCAAAATTACCTTCTTTATTCTTTGATTCCAGATATTGAGGACGGTTCCTCTTCAAGTGTCTGGTCTATTTGCAAAAGTGACATGCATATGATGCTTTATCTTTCTTCTGGTTTTTTGTCTTACCCACTTTCTTTTGGGGGCTCTTCTTGCCCTTCCTCTTTCTCTTGCCTGATTTGCCACCTTCAACAAGCATGGATATCAGCTTGTCCTTCTTAATTAGTTCTTTGGCCCTATGCAACATATTGTTGAATTTCTGAAGGCTAACCTTTAGCTTGTTCATGTTGTATTTCATGACAAATTGATTGAAGGAGTGAGGTAGAGAGTTAAGGATGTCATCAATTTTAGTGTCTTCATCGAGTTGAGAACCAAAAGCCTCTAGTTCGTTAATGTACCCCATCATTTTCATAGTGCAGTCATGTATCTGTTGGCTCTCGGTCATCTGTGTAGTCATCAACAGATTGAGGACCTTTTGATGGGCAGAATGATTCTACATCCCGTACACTATCTTCACACTATCTAGAATGTCTTTGGACACTTCGATCTTATCGAATTGTCTCTGGACTTGATTGTCCAAAGACGCTATGATGAAACACCGAGCTAGAGAATTCTTCTCCTCCTATTCCTAATACTCTCTCCTACAATCCTCAAATGCCCTATCACCCGGATGTTCTGGAGCAGTGTTCTTAGCAACCTTGTCCAATTTCTCAGATGTCAGAACCAGATTAAGGTTACAATACCAGTCAACATAGTTGGGTCCCTTAAGTTTGTTATCATACAACAATTTGGCGAATTGTCCATTTTGCCATTTCTGATAAAAGGCAACAGACTTTAGTCCATGACCTAAAATTTGTTCATGTTATCTAACATAGGTGCAAGAAGCCAACTGTTTCAGCTGCAAAATTCCACCACTTTCTGTGAAGGATCATATCCACCCATCTAATGAGCTTTCCCTTTGGCCTCTACCAGACAAGGTTCATTGCCATTTTAGGTTAAACCTTTCTATCTACTAAGTGCTGACCCATCATATCGTGGACCCCAAGGTACCATGAAGTAATCCAACTGACTGGACCAGCAAATGGTTAGCCCAATTTTATGGTGCATCTCCACCCATCAATTCAACCTGCCTTCATGATAATGACGCAAGGACTTTAAAGAATTCATCATATGATATTCCCTATCACTTGAACTATTATTAATCTGGAGGAAACAAGTTAAAATAGTCCCTAGGTCTGGTTTAGGTCATACCAAAGTGGCTCCCACTAACTTTCATAAAGTCATATTCAAATGGTCCCAAAACGGGTTAGGGTTCTACAGGGTTCCTCTTGGGGAGGAAATTGATCAGGGGGCCCATTGAGAAGGGAGATCATCCAATGATCTGTGGACATCATGGCAATGATGTGCATTCATCCATGGTGTTCACAAAGAGCCGTATACGATTAAACATGGGCTAAACACTTATGACCCATACGAATCACATTCAGCACATCACAAGCATTCACATAAACAAAATTGATCCAATCAATCAAAAGCTTGTAAAACCCTAATTAATTTAAGTTAACACACAATCAGCTCATTAAGGCCCATGAATTATCAAATAATATCATCTAGGTATATGGGCTAAACTACAAAAATCAATTTGGCCCATATAGTAGTTATGCTGAAAATGGGTTGATGTTGCTTTAACTTAGCAAAATTAGTTTTCTAAAGAGTGGGCTGAATTGTATCATGTGATGGGCCATCAAACCCTTGGCCCATAACCAAATTTGAACCACCTAAAATGTGACCCAGGAGGTTGATATCAGACCCCATTGAACCATGGGTTTGGTCCAACCAGTTTGGACCAAATTAGGTCAATTCGGCCTAGGGTTTGGTGTCCAAAACATGATACAATTCTCAAGATTTCGATCTGAAATTATAATCAATTGAATATTGACAATCAATCATAGTAAAAACACATAATCTAGGGCTACAAGTGTGATGGTCCGAATCTGATCCGGACAAACTGCAAACCTGCAAGAAATTGTTAATTGTAGATTGTTGATTATTTTTCAAAACTTCTTCTTCTTCTCCACGTGCTCCATCAAGTCTTCCAATGTAAAAAAAAAAAGAAAAACCCTATTTTTTTATTAATTACATCAGAATAAATCGTAATACATTTAGTCAAAAAAATTATTTATATACCAAAATCAAATGAATAAATTGTAGGGTGCGCACGCGCCAATAAAGAATTCGATCTCTATCACACCAACAACCCAAAAATTCAAGAAATAATAATAGAACAATTCTAAAATTATTGTAGAATAAAATAAAATTAATTTCAAATCAAATCGCCCTAAACCTGAGAACCAATTTCTCAGTAAACTACAAATTGCATGTGCAACTTGAACAATTCTAAAATTTCGGTTCAAGAAGGGGAAATTCATCATATGGATGGCCGAACCATGCTGGATGGAAGGATTAAATTTCAAATATTTCTCTTTCCCTTCTAGGAATCGCGTTCCCAATTTTAGAAAAACTGCATTTTTCAAGGATTGTTTTTGCACCGAACCGGACCAGATCTAAAACCAAAAGAAAGGGAGAAGAATGCCTGATATCGGTTCCACACAAGTAGTTCCCAAAGTGGGTGTTCATGCCCAAAGAGGATACCAAAGCTAGCTTCCACTGAAGATGGTGCAGCTTAGGTTGAAGTTGGTTCAGCAACACAGTCCTTCCGCAAGAACTGCAATCCAACAGCTTGGATCGAGCAAAGGAGGTGAGCACGGAATTATTCTGAATTTTCTTGCAAAATTAGAAGTCAGAATTAATCTCTATCAGGCCAAGAACTGGAGAATGAATTGGGTTTGTATGGCAATAGCAGGAGAGAGAGAATTGAGAGCAGTGTTATTTGAAGCAATTTGACCTCCTCTATTTAGATGCCTTAAAGATCAGCTCTCCTAATCCAAATATTTACTTGGATTTGGACTCTTTAAGTGGATCCTCTTATCCTAAAGGCTGATCCAAACCCTTATCCAAACCCAAATTCGCCCAAAGTTGTCATATGACTTCTTAATTAATTCAATTAATTATGGGCTTTAGGCCCATTAAGCAAGTGGCTCATGTCCCCTTTTAGTTGCTGGCCAATTTGGCTCTCTTTGTATAGTGTGGGACCCCAATAATGACCTCACAAAAGTCGGGCCAAATTCATTATCAAGCATAGTGAACCCCTGAGTCCATCAGTATGGGCTCTTAATGGGCCCAACATTTATACTAAATGGTCCTTGAGTCTAGCCATCCTATGGAGACCCAGGAACAATGGTCTGAAGTGAGATTAGCCCATCAGGTTTAACAGCCCTAAATGGTCTTACACTTAACCTCTCAGCCCTTAATGATCAAAGATTACCCAACAATGGAGAACCTCTCCCCTAGCTACAAGATGCAATATTGCACTGTTTGCTCGGATGGATCCCGAGAATTAAAATCTTTTGCAAACATTTTCTTAAAACATAATATATATATATTCGTATAAATATATTTTATAAAACAAATCTCAAACAAGTTTAAAATCGACTACCGACAATTTTGGTTTCTATCAGAGAGAGTGCAGTCCTGATCATTCATTTTGTATGACAAATGGGAAGATCCTGTCACTATGATTACCCACTCGAGTGAATTCTCAGACTGCCCCAACATACCTAAGTTTTGACCCCCAAAGGATCTCACTGATTGACATATCAAAGGCAGCCCAATCTGATACTTAATGCAGTACCATAATTGAGTGTTTCAAACAAACACACACTACATGTGCTTCAGGTATAGTGTAATTGGAAGCTTGTTGTTAAACACCCGGGACACCAGTTTAGAGATTTGTAAATTTTTCCAATCCTCACGTAACCTTAAACAATGTAGTACGTGGTGAGAAAGGGGTCAAACCCACAGGGAAGCAAGGGAAAAATTATTATTATTATTTTTATTTCGGACAAATGAAAGGAAAATAGGTTTGGGATTTGCAGAAAATAAGAAGATAAAATTGATTAATGCTTAAATTAAATGTTTTGAATCGAACAAGGCAATAATTAAAATTCAAAAATTAAAAGAACACTATAATCAACAAAAGAAACAAATAAAAGTGATCCAAAATTTGGATCTAGTGGTGGTAGTTGTCTGGGAAGACAAAATACAAGCTTTCTCCCTCCGTTCAGCCCTCAAACCCCTCGAGAAACCTTAGCCTTGAAGTAGATGAATTTAGATAAGAAAAACATGCAAACAAATAGAAATTAAATCTATAAGCTTGCTTGAATAAAAATAACATGAAAGAAAATAAAGAAAATGAAAAGGATGATTGATCAAATCCAGTGGCGGTAGTTGTAGATTGGCTAGACTGTTTGCAAGAATCCATCCTGATAAGATCTGGGCGTCCTTCCCTTCTATAACCATTGAACTCCTCAAGAAACCTTAGCCTTCTGAAATAGGTGAATTGACCAACCCCTTCTCTAAGGCCCCTAGGGTCCTTTTTATAAAGAATGGTAGACATAACTGAGATTAGAGAGAAAGAGGGGGTGGCAGCTGGGTTTTCGCAGAAATATGGGTGCCCTAGGGTTGAGAATGAAGGGTTAGAATTGTTCTAATGTCATCCTAAGGCTGAGAAGAGAAGGAGAGGGCACTAATATTATGTAGGGCTGAGATTTGGGCACCCAGAATTAGATGGTGGAGATTTGGGTGACTAGGGCTAAAAAGTGGATATTAAAAGGAGTGGGTGACGCACTAGAGTGAATGGTTAAGATAGAAAGTGAAATTGAGGGCTGAGATCTAATGGCTAAAGGTTGAATGGTTGGGATTGGGAGTTAGGTGGCACCCTAGGGTTAGAATGCTAAAGAGAGGTTACCTTAGAATGGAGGGTGGAGATTAAAAGGAATGGAAGGTGAGGATTTAGCAGTTAAGGGCAGCTAGGGTTTGTTAGAGGTGAAAAGAATGAGTGGGGAGGTACCCTAGGGTTTGCTAAGGAGATGGAATTATGCTAATACAGTAGGAGGGGTGCTTATCTTGGTTTGGCAGATAGGAGGCACCCTCCTATGCTCAGTTTTTTATAGAAACACCCCCGCTCTCAACTGGAATTCTCACCAGCTTCCCAAAATCTACAAAAAACTCTATAAAATTTCCAATTTTTAACCAGAATTTGCACAAGGACCCTAAAAGGTCACAACATTGAATTTAACCTGAAAAATGGTACAAATTGGTCAATCTAAGGTCTAAAATACCACTAAAATGATGCCTTTAAGGCATAAAAATACAGAGTTATCACACCCCCCAACTTAACCATTGCTAGTCCCTTAGCAATGTTGCCTTAGAATTACATTGAGTAAAGAGATCATTCCCATTGCAAGATTATCCTTGACAAAATTAGCCAAGTATCCTAATTCTAGAATTCTCAAACTTTGTATAGATCAGTATTGCGTTTAAGGGGTAAAACCATCATTCTAATTGCAAACTATCTCGATAAGCTGAGATTGATTTTTAAAATCAAGTGGGTATTCTTCTTACCATTTATGACAGTGGATTTCTACCCTTGAACTTGATATGCACACACATTTTTATTTCTACCTTCCACCGTTTGACACGAATCTCGACACTTGACTTAGGTGAACAGACCTGGTTACTAAGTGTTAGGTAAGTGCCTTTGGCCTTCCCTTTCCCATTTGATGCGAATCTCGACACTTAACTTAGGTGAAGAGACTCGGTTATTAAGTTTAGGGTGTCTATTGAAGAATTTTTGTCTAATTTCTCAATCTTTCTCTTCTTATCTTTACAAGGGCAAACTTGGGAGTATTTTCAATTTCTAAACGATTTTGACAATATTCAAATAAAACAAATTTAACTCCTATCACTTACTACCAATTTCTACAAAATTCAATATTCTTGTGTCAGTTTCCTCAACTTTTTTTGTCTGGGAATCTCTTTTAATGAAAAAAAGATTTCAAAATTTTCAATGAAATTTTAATTCTACATATTTAAAGGCTTAGCTTCTCAAAATTTTTCTCTCAATTTTTTTTTTCTTTCAAAATTTTCTCTCTTTCCTCACCCCCCAACTTACATGTCATTATCCCCAATGGCATGACTAGAATATTGCAAAAGGGACTTGGGCCAAAGGGAACAATCAAGAGGGTTTTTCCCAAGGGGTTCAAGGTCTGCCAACTGGTTTCAAATCAAGAAAAGAAATCAAATACTCTAATTCCTAAAAACAACTACGTCGGGTTGCCTCCCAACTAGCGTTAAGTTTAACGTCTTCAGCCAGACGCAATCACTTACTTCTCTCATCTATACACTTAGACTCGCTTTCTTCTTTACACAGACAGGGTCAGATTGGGCTAACCAAGGGGTAGACAAGGCATCTACAAGTTCGTTCACTGCACCTACCTTGAACTCATCTTCCCCTAGGTTTGGATACTTAGAGGCACTAAATACATTTAATCGGACTTTCTGATCTCCAAATGAAATGTCCATTTCTCTCAATTTATAATTGATTTTTGCAATGGCAGTTGTTAGAAATGGGCGTCCTAAGATTATCGAGTTATGGTTTAGTTCCTCGGTTGAGGTCATGTCAAGGATGATAAAATCCATTGGGAAGTAACAATCCTCTATCCTGAGAATGATGTCATCAATAACACCTTGAGGAGTCTTCACTGATCGATTAGCGAGTTACATAATTACAGGGGTTGGTTTTAACTCATCGATCCTGAAACTTTCATAAATAATAGAGGGGAGTAAATTTACACCGGTCCCAAGATCCAATAGGGCCTGATCAAAAGTGATTCTAGAGATGACACAGCTTATGAGAGGAGCACCAGGATCTTTCATTTTACAAGGAAGTTGGTTTAGGAGAACTGCACTAACATTTGCCGAGAGCATCAATTTTTATGAGGCCGATCGTGGCTCCCTCTTTTGAGTACACAACTCTTTCAAGAACTTGGCGTAGGACAGGACATGTTGGATCGCGTCAAGGAGAGGGATGTTAATATGTACTTGCTTGAATAACCCCCTGATCTCCTCATTGTGAGTCACTTTCATCTTCGCAATGGCCTAACTGTGAGTGCACTTGGAAAGGGAACTAAGGTCAGTTGACTGTAGGCTCTTCTAAAATTTCCTTTCTTTTTTCTTCCCCCCCCCCCCCCAACTTATGGTCTTCTTGCTCCTTCTCTTCTTCCCTAAATCTCTTTTTCTCACATGGGTCCTCTAAAATCCTCCAATTCCTTAAGGTTGTAATAGCCTTGGCATTTTCAAACTGAGGGTTCTTAGGAGGTGGTTGGATCTGCTATACAAAAAAACCAGTGGCTGATTTTTAGGGTTTGCAACTGGTTAACAAGGTAGTTGTCCTACTTCTCTCCTCGCATTGGCTTCGGCTAACTGTCCTATTTAGCTCTCTAATCTAGCAATAGACTGTTGCTGAGTTAGAATCAGTAGCTGAAACTGCATGAATCGGTAATCAATTTTACTGGTCTGATTAGGTTATGGGTAAACCTGATAAGGTTGGACCGGCAGGTTCCTAGGGTTAGTCTGCTGGAATTGGCTCTGCACTTGTGGCCTTTGAAATTTCTAGGCCACCAAGTTAGATGGATGGTACTGCTGGGACTGTGTGTAGGTTTGACATGGCTAAGCCAGTTGAGTCCCAAGTTAATCATTGTACTCACTATGAGTCTAGGCTTTAGACCATTGAGAGTGCATATCTGGCAAGGTGGTTTCTTGGGCTTGGGCCTATAAGTGAAGTTTGGCTGATTTTCCCTCCCAGGGTTATATGGGTGAAAGAATGGGTTAGCATTGGGTTGGAAAAATCCATTGGCCGCATATACTTGGTCTAGAATGAGTGGTTGACATGGGCCAGCCGTGGTGAGTTTGGAAGCGTGTCGTTAACCACTTCAGAACACTAGTTTCAATATTTATAAATTTTTTGATTCTCAAAATAACTACAAAGCGCAGTTAGTGGTGAGAAAGGGGTCATATCCATAGGGAAGTGAGGGAAAAATTGTTACATACTTCAATCCAAACAAAATAACAAGATTTGAGATTTCAGAAACACAAAATTTAATTAACTAAACTGGAATACATTAAAATAAATTTCTAACAATGCTGAAAGTTAAAATTGTAGAAAAATAAATAAATAACAGAAATAAAAAAACTAAATAAAAATCTGCAACTCAATCAGAGGTAGCAATCTTTAGATCTATCCTTTGACCCTCAAACTCCTCGAGCTGGACCTTCCATCTTACCTGGCCGAACTTCAAATCTGCATAAAGGAAGACAAAAATTGAATTTGATAAAAATAAATTTCGAAATAAAATAAAAACTAGAAATTAATGAACAAAAAATAAAAACACGCGTAAAACGTAAATAAAAAACTATGGGAAACTAGTTGGGATCTGGATCCAGAGGTGGTGGCAGTAGTGGCTAGGCGAACTGCAAGCAGGAACCCCTCCTATTGCCTAGGCGTTCTCCTCTTCCTCTACTCTTGAACTTCTAAAGAACGGTCTTCTATCTTACTTGGGGGCAAAATCTAACCTAAAGAAAATAAAGAAAACAAACGGATGGCTGATCAAATCCAGTGGTGGTGGAGATTGGTTGGACTGCTTGCAAGAACCCCTCTTGATAAGATCTGGGTATCCTTCCCTTCTACAACCCTTGAATTCCTCAAGAAACCTTAGCCTTAAAAGGGCCCTTATGTCCCTTTTATAGAGAAGGGTAGTCGTAACTGGGATTAGAGAGAAAGAGGGGGGCGATAGCTAGGTTTTTGTAGAAATATGGGCACCTTAGTGTTTGGAATGGAGGGTTAGGATTATTCTAAGGTGATCCTAAGGCTGAGAAGAGAAGGAAAAGATGCCCAATATTATGTATGGCTGAGATTTGGGCACTCAGAATTGAATGGTGGAGGTTTAGGCGCCTAGGGCTGAAAAGGTGGAAATTAAAAGGAGTAGGTGGCACCCTAGAGTGAATGGCTGAGATAGAGAGTGAAATAGAGGGTTGAGATCTAGTAGTTAAAGACTGAATGGTGGGGATTAGTAGTTAGGTGGCACCCTAGGGTTAGCATGCTAATGAGATGGCACCCTAGAATAGAGGAAGGAGATTTCAGGGTGAAGATCTAAGGGTATGAGGGGTTGCTAAGGTTTGGATGGTTGAGATTAGGTGTTAGGGAGGAGTGGAAGGTGAAGATTTAGCAGTTAAGGGTGGATAGGGTTTGTTAGAAGTGGAAAGAATGAGTGGGGAGGCACCCTAGGGTTTGCTAAGGAGAGGGGAGTATGCTAATACAGTAGGAGGGGCGCCATTTTGGGTTTAGCAGATAGGAGGCACCCTCCTGTGCTCAATTTTTCATAGAAACACCCCCTCACTCAGCTGGAATTTACACCAGATTCCCAAAAACTACATTTTCACCTTGGAACTTCCCTAGTTTTCCCTAGGATTTGTATAAGGACCCTCAGAGGTCACAATATTGAATTTTTCTAGGAAAATGACACATTTTGACTATTCTAAGGCCTAAAATACCCTTGAAATGTTGCCCTTAAGGTATCAAAATACAGAGTTATCACACCCCACAACTTAATCATTGCTAGTCCCTTAGTAATCGAGCCTTAAAATTACACTGAGTAAAGAGATCATTCCCATTACATGATCATCCCTCACGAAATTAGTCAAATATCCTAATTCCAGAATTCTTAAACTTTGTAGATATCAATATAGTTTTAAGGGGTAAAACCATCCTGCTTTGAACATTATAGAAACTTGGCTTAAAAATCTTATATACCCTTTCATTTGCAAATTGTCTCGATAAGCTGAGATTGATTTTTAAAATCAGGCGGGTATTCTTCTTATCATTTCTGACATTGGATTTCTACCCCTGAACTTGATATCCACACCTTTTTATTGCTACCTTTCACTGTTTGATGCAAATCTCAACACTTGACTTAGGTGAAGAGACCCGGTTACTAAGTGTTAGGTAAATTTCTTTCATATTCCCTTTCCCATTTGATGCAAATCTTGAAACCTAACATAAGTGAAGAGACCCGGTGACTAAGTCTTGGGTGTCCATTGACCTTTTATTATCTCTCTCTTCTTCTTTTTTGTGTGTAAAATTCAGCTCTGTTCGGGGTAGTTCAATATCTCTATTAATTTAAAGAATTTTTCATCTTATTTCTCAATCCTTTTCTTCTTATCTTGGCAGGGGAAAACTTGGGAGTATCTTCAATTTCTAAACGGTTTCGACAACAACATTCAAACAAGACTAATTTACCTCTTGTCACTTGCTACCAATTTTTACAAAATTCAATATTATTCTATCAGTTTCCTCAACTTTTTCTATTTTGGAATTTCTTTAAATGGAAAATCTTAAAATTTCTCAATAAAAAAAATTAGTTCTACATTTCTAAAGGCTTAGCTCTTCTTTTTTTTCAATTTATCTCTCTTTCCTCACCCCCCAAATTTTCTCTCTCTTTGCCAAGGGGTTCAAGGTTTGCCAACTGATCTCGAATCAATAAAAGAAAAAAAAAACTCTAATCCTAAAAGCAAAAGCAACTGAAAACTACGTTGGATTGCCTACCAACCAATGTTAAGTTTAATGACTTCAGCCAGACACATTTGGATCACTCAGACTAAAGTTCTCAACTCCTTTACTCTCAGATACTCCTTCTATGTATGGTTTAAGCCTTTGACCATTGACCTTGAACACGGTTCCATTCTTAGGATCAACTATTCTAATTGCACCATGCTCGAACACTTTATCAACAACAAATGGTCCATCCCATTTGGACTTTAATTTTCTCGGAAACAACCATAACCTAGAATTAAAGAGCCAAACTTTTTTACCAGTTTCAAATGTTTTTCTTGAAATGTTTTTATAGTGGAACGCTTTCATTTTGGCTTTATAAATGCAAGAGCTTTCATAAACATCATTGTGAAGTTCTTCTAGCTCACTTAATTATAGAGCCCGGTGGGATCCAGCTTAGGTTAGATCAAAATTGAACTTTTTGATGGCCCAATAAGCTCGATGCTCTAATTCTATAGGAAGATGACAAGATTTGCTCAAGACTAGCCTATAAGGAGACATTCCAATGGGAGTTTTATACACCGTTCGATAAGTCCAAAGTGCATCATCCAATCTGTCAGGCCAATCTTTTTGGTCAGGCCTAATAGAATTTTGTAGAATATTCTTAATTTCTCGATTGGAAACTTCCACTTGACCATTCATTTGGGGATTGTAGGTGTTTGCTATCTTATGAGTGATTCCATATTTGTGGAGCAAAGCATGGAATTGTGCATTAGTAAAACGTGGCCCCCATCACTAATGATTGCTCGTGGGCACCCAAACCTAGGGAAAATGTTCTTCTAAATAAATTTCATTACAACTTTGTGGTCATTGGTCTGAGTTTCTAAAAGAATGGTAGGATCCATCTAATGGACGCCAAATAGGTTGCAGAATGGGTGGGCGAATTTAAAAAAATTTCCTACCTTCTTCCAATTGGGAATCATATTCCCTAAATTAGAATACAATATTCAAGGATCCTACTTGAACCATAATCGAATCAGATCTGAACCAAAAGGAAAGGGAGAAATTATACCTGATCCAGAGAAGCAGTATCTCCCAAAGTTGGTCTTCACGCCCAAAGAGGACACAAAGATCCACTCCTGCTGAAGATGACATAGTTGTATGTGGAACGGAACAAGCAGAGTGCGTCCTACACACTGGATCCTTTGCAAGAATCTTCTGGAAACTCTGAGCACCAAATCTTTTCAGATTTTTTTGCAAAGCTGATGTCAAGAAGTGATTTCTTGATTTCTTTCTCATTCAAAGATCGAATCTTGTCAGAAAGAGTGGGGCGGCTGGAGGAGATCAACTGGGACAAAGATCCACTTAGGGTAAGTGCTGGGCCCATAGAGGCCATTTGATGGGTTTCAGGGGGTGCACTATTCATAACAATGTATTCGGCCAGGCCTTGTAATAAAGGCTGGGTTGAACCCATGTGGCTGATGTGTAGATCAATGTTTGGGTCCCACGCCATACAAGGAAGCCCAACTGGGCAGCAGTTTGGAAGGCTAAGTGAGTACATAACCTTAAATGGGCCTTAAGCCCATTTTGAACTGGGTTGATTTGATCAGTCAATTAAAAGGGGCAAATTCCGAGATGGATGAGCTGATAGGATTGGGCCTAGACCCTATCCACTTAGAGAGTCCAAGATCTAAATAAGATTTAGATCTGGAAGCCTCATAATTAGATTAGGAGATGGCTGATCTGATTTGCAGATAAGATAAGGGTTATCCCTTATCACTTAAAGGGAATTCTAATCAAAATATGGTTTGGATCAGCAACTCCTAATGGGATTAGGAGCTTATTCCTTTAAGATTATAAAAGGAGGAGGGGGCGGTAGCCTTTAGACAAGAAACCAACATACTTTTGTCTTCAGATCTGAAATCACAAGAAGAGAGAATTCTGCACCCTGCGAATACTCTCTTGCCGCCTCCTTCTTGTAGCCGCCGCCTCCAGTAGTTCGATCTCCTACTCTCTACAGGAGTAATCAAGATTTGATCTTGATACCAGTCTTTTGGGGAAAAGATTGATTGGAGCTGTATTCACAAGCCATCCTGTTGATTCTTGCGAAGGGTCAAGTTCTTTTGGAAGAACATTGCTGATTCTGCTCCATCCTACACTGCGTCATCTTCAGTGGGAGCAGATTTTGGATCCTTCCTTGGGCGTGAACACCTCCATTGGGAGATACTGTTTCTCTGTATCAGGTACATCCTCCCTCTTACTCCTTTTGGTTCAGATCTGGTTTGGTTAATGGTTCAAGATTGATCCTTGAAAAATATGTTTTTCTAAAATAGGGAATTCGATTTCCTGCAAAGATGGGAGAAATTTTTTAAATTCGCCCAGTCCATTCCGCAAGATCTGTGCATCCATGCGATGGATATCCTATCCCTTCAGTGGTATCAGAGCTAGGTTCAAGTGAGCAGAAAGTGTTCTGCAGTCGAAATGCACAATTCTTGGAAACCGATTTTATCCTAGAAACCCATCGTCAGGAAGTTGTTCTTGATAAGGAGAGCTCAAGAACAGTGGGAGATGTCCCACAAGTTTCAGGTAGTGACCAACCTAGAAGATCCACTCGGGTTTCCAGGCCACCAATCTGTTATGGTTATGACCAGGATAGTTACCTGGTGGAAACCTTGACTAGCGAGGAGGATCCCGTGACTTACGCAGAAGCTATGTTGGACATAGATTCCCAGAAGTGGGTGGAGGCCATGAGAATAGAGATGGACTCAATGGAGACCAATGGAGTCTAGACTCTAGTAGTTCCACCCTCTGGGGTAAAAGCAATCGGCTGTAAATGGATTTACAAGAGGAAGAAAGGCCCCGATGGTAGGGTTGAGACCTTCAAAGCTCGTCCAGTGGTGAAAGGTACACTCAGAAAGAGGGCATCGATTATGAGGAAACCTTTTCGCCTGTAGCCATGCTTAAATCCATTAGGATCCTGCTAGCTATAGCAGCATAACATGATTATGAGATTTGATAGATGGATGTCAAAACTGCATTCCTGAATGGAGATCTTACTGAAAATATCTATATGCAGCAGCCACAAGGCTTTATTGCAGCAGGTCAGGAAAACATGGTATGTAAACTTTATAGATCCACTTATGGACTTAAGCAAGCTTCTAGAAGTTGGAACATCCGTTTTGACTTTGATGTCAAATCGTTTAACTACGGTGAAAGTATGGCTTTCACAACAATTCTCCAAGAAAGATCTTGGAGAAGCCTCCTATATACTTGGTCTTTGACTCGATAGAGATAGATCGAAGTGGATAATAGGATTATCTTAATCAGCTTACATTGACAAAATAGTCAAAAGATACAGCACGGAGAACTCCAAGAAAGGAAATGTTCCTTTCAAGCACGAAGTCACTCTCTCCAAGAAGATGTCTCCCAAGACTTCTTAGGAAATTGATGGCATGAAAGATGTTCCCTATGCCTCTGTCGTAGGAAGAATCATGTATGCCATGCAGGAGCACTGGATAGCTGTGGAAAACATACTTAAGTACCTTCGAAGGACAAAAGAATTTTGTCTAGTATTCGATGGTAGCTCACTACAGATCCAAGGGTAAACAGATGCTGATTTCCAGTCGGGTCCAGATGATAGAAAGTCAACATCATAGTGACAAGATCAGCCCCTTTGTCAGACAAAGGTAATGATCGGGGGTGCACTCTCACTAATGGAAACAAAGACTGTCAGTAGCCAATTTCAATAGTTGAGATTTGTTTTGCAAAATATATTTTATATGAGATATAAAAGTATATATTTTATGGTTTTGAAATGATTTGCAAAAGGTTTTAATTCCCGGGATCCATGTAAGCAGAGAGTGCAACACTGTTCCTTGCAGCCAAGCGAGAGATCCTCTCTTGTCGGGCAGTGTATGATCATTACGGGCTGAGAGGTTAAGTGTAAGACCATTGAGGATAATACCTAATGGGCTAATCTTGCATCTTCCCACAGTTCCTAGGTGTTACAAAGTGGCTTGGCCCAGGGATCACTTAGGGTAAGTGCTGGGCCCATAGACCCCATTTGATGGGTTTCAAGGGGTGCACTGTTCATAACAGTGTATTCCGCCAGGCCTTGTAATAAAGGCTGGGCCGAACCCATGTGGCTGATGTGTAGATCAATGTTTGGGTCCCACACCATAGAAGGAAGCCCAACTGGGCAGCAGTTTAGAAGGCTAAGTGAGTACATAACCTTAAATGGGCCTTAAGCCCATTTCAAACTGGGTTGATTTGATCAGTCAATTAAAATGGGTGAATTCTAAGATGGATCAGCTGATAGGATTGCGCCTATACCCTATCCACTTAGAGAGTCCATGTGTTGGATATCCTATCCCTTTATAAAGGCTCAATCCTTTTGCTAACTTTAATCCTAGATTCGCCCCATAGATGGGTGATCATATTGGCCCAACTCGAAATGGGCTTTTAGCCCATTAAGTATTCAGTACTTAACTAGTCTCCAATCTGCTACCCAGTTGGGCTTCTTTGTATGGCATGGGACCCAAGCATTGATCTACACACCAGCCACATAGGTTTGGCCCAGCCGAAATCACTAAAAAGCTTAGTGAACCCTTGAGCCCATCACATGGACCCTATGGGCCCAACACTTACAATAAGTGGTCCCTGGGCCAAGCCATCTTATAAAAACCCCGGGACTGTGGGTAGGACTAAGATTAGCCCATCAGGTACTATCCTAAATGGTCTTACACTTAACCTCTCAACCCTTAATGATCAAGCACTCCCCGACAAGAGAAGACCTCTCCCTCGACTGCAAGGAACAATGCCGCACTCTCCACTCACATGGATCTCGGGAATTAAAACCATTTGCAAACATTTTGAAACCATACAAATATATATGTATATATTAATTTTGCAAAAACAAAATTCCAACGATTGAAATCAACTACCAACAGTTTGGTTTCCATCAAAGAGAGTGCATTCCCGATCATTACCTTTGTCCGACAAAGGGGCTGATCCTGTCACTATGATCACCCACTCAGATGAATTCTCAGACTGTCCCAACATACCTAGGTTTTGATCCCCGCTAAGGATCTCACTGATTGGCATATCAAAGATAGCCCGATCCGACACCTAGTGAAGTGTCATAATCAAGTCTAGGGGTTAGGTGTAACTTTCTAGTTTTGCCCATCTGTCTCCAAGGTCCAGAGCAATATTGGAAATCTTGTCCGGTTCAAGGATTCAAGTAATCCCATACTGCATGTATCTTGGGTCTTACCTTGGTGGCTGAGACAGGCCATCCCAACACTTGGTGGCACACCAATATCAACCTTGGCAAGATAAATCTTCCCAGACTTATCCAATCGGCTGTGAACACTTAAAACTTACACGAGTCTCTATAAGTGTTGAGTTTTAGGGTCTTACAAAGAATTATACCAAACAACATGAATCAGACATGCACTTAATTTATTTACACTAAATAACAAAAGTACATCAAATCAGATTGAAGCTAAGGGCATACAAAACTATCTAACAGCTCCCACTTGCACTTAGGTCCAATCTGGTACAACCTGGAGTCCCATACTTTCCACGTGTTTCTCAAAAACCTTCTGTGTCAGTGGCTTAGTCAATGGGTCTGCCACATTATCTGCTGATGCTACGTTCTGAATTAGGAGGTCCCCTCTACCAACGATCTCCCGTAGTACATGGTACTTCCTCTCAATGTGCTTTGACTTCAAGTGAGCCCGAGGCTCTTTAGCCTGGGAGATCGCTCCATTGTTGTCACACAACAACGGGATGGGTGATGTGCTGGATGGAATCACTCCCAATTCGTGTATGAATTTCTTCATCCACACGGCTTCCTTGGAAGCTTCACTTGCGGTAATGTACTTGGCCTTGGTTGTGGAATTTGTAGTGGACTCCTGTTTGCTACTTTTCCAGCAAACAGCACACGATCCTATTGTGAAAACATACCCAGATGTAGACTTTCTATCATTTGGATTCGACTAGAAATCTGCATCGGTATACCCACCAAACAAAACTCTTTTGTCCTTTGAAGGTATTTAAGTATGTTTTTCGCAGCAGTCCAATGCTCCTACCCTGGGTTGGATTGGAATCTACTTACCACATTCACTGCTTGAGCAATGTCCAAGCAAGTGCACAGCATGGCATACATGATGCTCCCTACGGCTGAGGCATAGGGAACATCTCTCATGCCCTCAATCTCCTCAGAAGTCTTGGGAGACATCTTCTTGGAGAGAGTGACTCCATGCTTGAAATGAACATTTCCTTTCTTGCAGTTCTCCATGTTGTATCTTTTGACAATTTTGTCAATGTAAGTAGCCTGGGATAATCCAATTATCTGCTTCGCTCTATCTCTATAAAGTCGAAGACCCAATATATATGAAGCTTCTCCAAGATCTTTCATGGAGAACTACTGTGATAGCCATACCTTGACCGAAGTCAACATTCCTACATCATTCCCAATGAGTAGGATATCGTCCACGTACAACACCAAGAAGGTGATCTTATCCCCACTAGACTTCCTGTAAACACAAGGCTCATCCGGATTCTGTTCAAAGTCAAACGTTTTGACTGCAGAATCAAAACGGATGTTCCAACTCCTAGAAGCTTGCTTAAGTCCATATATGGATCTATTAAGTTTACATACCATGTGTTCCAACTCGTTATCATGGTATGCTGCTACAACTAATTGGATCCTAATGGATTTGAACATGGCCACAGGCAAAAATGTTTCCTCATAATTGATGCCTTCTTTCTGAGTACACCCTTTCGCCACCAATCAAGCTTTGTAGGTTTCAATCCTGCCATCGGGGCCCTTCTTCCTCTTGTAGATCCATTTGCAACCAATTGCTTTTACCCCGGAGGGCGGATCTACTAGAGTCCAGATTCCAATGGTCTCCATCGAGTCCATTTCAGCTCTCATGGCCTCCACCCACTTCTGGGAATCTATGTCTAACATAGCTTCTGTGTAAGTTACGGGATCCTCCTCACTAGTCAAGGCTTCCACCAGGTAACTATCCTGGTCATAACCATATCGGATTGGTGGCTTGGATACCCCAGTGCATCTTCCAGGTTGGTCACTACCTAGAATTTGTGGGACATCTCCCACTGCTCCTGAGCTCTCCTCATCAAGAATTATTTCCTGACGATGGGTGTCCAGGATGTATTCGGTTTCTATGAATTGAGCGTTTCGACTGCAAAACACTTTCTACTCACTTGGGTCATAGAATAGATAACCCACTGAATCTTTTGGGTAGCCTATAAATAGGCAACGACTGGTTTTGGATTCCAGCCCTAAATCTTCAAGTGTCTCACACTTGGCTTCCTTCTGGTCCATAATTCATATGGAGTCTTCAAAACCGATTTGGTTGGAACCTGATTCAGCACGTAGATAGCAGCAGTCTCTAATGCATATCCCTAAAAGGATGTGGGTAATTTTGAGCATACGAGAAGTGACTGGACAATGTCTAACAAGGTCCTATTCCTCATCTCTGAAACATCGTTGAGTTGAGGTGTAGTAGGAGGAGCTAATTGTGACATTATCCCATTGACCTTTAAGTAGTCCCTGAATTCGTTAGAGAGGTACTCACCATCTCGATCTAATCGAAGGGCCTTAATTTGTCTCCCTAACTATTTCTCAACTTCATGTCTGAACTCTTTGAACTTTTCAAAGGATTCAGACTTGTGTCTCATTAGGTACACGTAACCATATTGTGAAAAATCATCTGTAAAGGTGATGAAATACATGTGTTGATTTCGTGTCCTAACACTCAGGGGACCACATACATCAGTATGTATTAGGTCAAATGTGCCTACAGATCATTCAGGCTTACCATCAAATGGCCGCTTAGTCATCTTACCTTGGAGGCAAGGCTCACAAGTGAGAAGATTTTCTATGGTTAGAAAATCCAAAGGACCATCATTTACTAGACTTGTGATTCAGTCAACACCGATATGGCCAAGTCGGTAATGCCAGAGGCACGTGGGATTTACTGTATCACGAGTCCTCTTCTTGGGATTTTCAACCAACGTAGTTTCGGTTAAGTTAGTTTCCAGAGAAGGATGTAGAACATAGAGACCGTTCCCCAGTTCCCCACATGCGATGAATTTGTTATTCTGTTTAACAGTAATCATATTACAAAAATAAACAGTATATCCATCAGCACACAGTTTAGAAACAAAAATTAAATTTCTTCTTAAGTTCTGTACATAAAGGCAGTCTTTAAGTACAAGCACTCATTCTCTAAAAACTAATTCTATGGTTCCTATTGTCATAGCTGCAACACTTTTTAGTCATTCCCAAGAATAGTGTCACTTCACCTTCACTCAATCTTCTACTAACTTTGAACCTCTACAGTGAGTTACACGCATGAGTTGAAGCCCCGGAGTCCTATGACACAAGTTTTGATGTTACATTTCTTAGATTCCAGGTAGGTAGGACAGTTCCTCTTCCAGTGGCCGGTCTACATGCAGCAGTGACAGACATTAGATGCCTCGTTCTTCTTTTGCTTCTTGGGTTTGGCAGCTTTCTTCTGGGGCTTCTTTGTCTTTCTCTTTTTCTTGCCCGATTTGTTAGCTTCAGCAAGCATAACCACAAGCTCATCATTCTTTAGTAGATCCTCGGCCCTCTGCAACATATTGCTGAGTTCCTGGACACTGACATTCAGCTTGTTCATGTTGTAGTTCATTGTGAATGCATTGAAGGAAGAGGGCAAAGAATTTAGGATGGCATCCACTTGTGTGCCAAGATCTAGCCCGGATCCAAGGGCTTCGAGTTCATTAATGTAGCCCTTCATCCGAAGACAATGGTCATGAACTTTCTGCCCTTTGGACATCTACGCGGTAATGAACAGTTTCAGGACCTTCTATTGAGTAGAATGGTTCTGCTCTTCATACATTGTCTTTAGACTATCCAATATGTCCTTGGCTAGTTCAATCTAATCGAACTGCCTTTGTATTGAATTGTCCAGTGAGGCAATGACAAAGCAGCGGGCTAGGGAGTTCTTATCCTCCCAATCTTGGTAGTCCCTCCTATGGGCCTCAGAAGCCTTATCACCCGGATGCTCTGGGGCAGGATTTTTCACCACCTTATCTAACTTTTCGGATGTTAGGACTAGCATAAGATTTCTATACTAGTCGGCATAGTTTAGGCCCTTAAGCTTGTTATCGTCTAGAAGCTTTGTGAATTGACCGTTTGCCATTTTCTGATAAAACAACAAAGATGTTAGTCCACAACCTTAGTTTGATTTATGTTACCTACATAGATATGGTTTTTAATCTATGTTCCATTCCCATTTGTTCATCTCTAAGATTTCCCTCTTTTCTCAGTGACGGAGATGACGAAATGTCTTTGGAAATGTGGGAAATCACATGGGGTGCGTGAAGCTAAATGTTTCAGCTGCATAACCCCACCACCTTTCCGTGATGGATCATATCCACTCATCGAATGAGTTTCCCTTTGGCCTCTGTCAGACAAGGTTCAGAGCCATTTTCAGGTAAACCTTTTTGTCCAGTGAGTGCTCACCCATCATATTCATGTTACGCCAAGGTACCGTGAGCCCAATTTTATGGTGTGTTTCCTCATTACTGAAGGACCCATCATTGCGCTAATGACGGAAGGCCTTTAGAGAGTCCATCATATGGATCTCCCTATCACATGCACTCATATTTGCTGGAGGGAACAAAATTATGCCCTAGTTCTAATTTTAGGTCAAACCAAAGTGGCTCCCACTAACTTTCATAAAGTCAGATTTCTAGTGGGCCTTGATCGGTTAGGGTTTCCACACGCATCCCTTTTAGGGTGGTGGGGCCCACCAAAGGAGGGGTCATCCAATGACCTTAAGGGACACCATGGCAATGATGTGCATTCAGCCATAGTGTGCGCAAGAGCCACTAATGAGTCTTCATGGGCCAAGTGCTTATAGCCCATGGACGCAGCACATCAAACATCCAAACATCACATGTAAAGGAAGAATTGATCCAATCAATTAACTGCTGAAAACCCATTGAACAACCCATTTAAAATCCATAACATTAACAATTAATGTCAAGTAGGTATATGGGTGGAATCACAGTTAGTAGTTCGGCCCATACAATTTTCTCACAATAGTGGGCTTTTGTAGTTTTAACCATTTAAAACTGGGCTTTATAGGTGGGCCGAATTAATCCATGTAATTGAACATCAAATTTGGAATAGCAAGTGTGAGAAAAAAATTGGACTGAAAACAGTCCCCTTCGAACCCTAGATTCGGTCCAAACAGTTTTGGTCCAATCTAGTCCGAAATTGTCCGAAAGTGATTTTCAATTCAAGAGTAAATTCATGAAATATCTAAAATTAATAAGTTTGATTTTAAACAACCACAAATCAAATCGCAGAAAGCGATTTATCTATCTGGAAATCTCCAACTTCACCTTCTTCTTCCTTCTTCTTCAATCAAGAAAATAAAAAATAACAGAAATCCTATTTCTATTAATTAATTACATTCTTGATCAAATCCTATACATTCAGTCTAGAAAATAAAAAAAAATTATTTACAGACCGAATTGAATAAAATAAAAAAAGGAAAAAGGGTGCACAGACCATCTGCGCCAAATCTGCACTGCGATCTCCAGGTTCGAACAGTCCATTAAATCAAAATAAAAAAAGAATAGTTCTAAATAAATTTTGGATTTAACAAAAATTAATTTCAGATAAATCGCCCTTAACAAGAAACAGTTTCTTGAAAAAAAGAAACAATCAACGCAAATCTTGGCAGAACATCTTCTATCCATCTGCGTAGGTTTAGATATGATTTTCTTTTGGTTCAAGATTCGAACATGTGGCTCTGCTACCACTAAAGAATGATAGGACCCATCTAATGAATGCCAAATAGGTTGTGGAATATGTGGGAAAATTTCAAAAATTTTCCTACCTTTTTCCAATTGGGAATCATATTCCCTAAATTAGAATACAATATTCAAGGATCCTACTTGAACCATAATCAAACCATTTGGTAGCTTTACTTGCGGCTATGTACTCAGCCTCGGTCGTGGAGTCTGCAATGGACCCCTTTTTGCTGCTTTTCCAGCAAATAGCACACGATCCAATCATGAAAACATATCCAGATGTAGACTTTATATCATCTGGATCCGACTGAAAATTGGCATCTGTATACCCTTGGATCTGTAGTGAGCTACCATCGAATACTAGACAAAAAAACTTTTGTCCTTCGTTTGTACTTAAGTATGTGTTTCACAGCTGTCCAGTGCTCCTACCCTGAGTTGGCCTGGAATCTACTTACCACACTCACTGCCTGAGCAATGTCAGGATGAGCGCATAGTATGGCATACATGATGCTCCCTATGGCAGAGGCATAGGGAATGTCTTTCATGCCATCAATCTCCTCAGAAGTCTTGGGAGATATCTTCTTGGAGAGAGTGACTCCATGCCTGAAAGGAACATTTCCTTTCTTGGAGTTTTCCATGCTATATCTTTTGACTATTTTGTCAATGTAAGCAGATTGGGAGTTCTCCAAGTTCTTTCATGGAGAATTGTTGTGAAAGCCATACTTTCACCGTAATTAACATTCCTACATCATTCCCCATGAGTAGAATGTCATCTACATACAGAACCAAGAAGGTATCCTTATCTCCATTATACTTCCTGTAGACACAGGGTTCATCCGGATTCTGCTTGAAGTTAAACAATTTGACAGCAGAGTTAAAATGGATGTTCCAACTTCTAGAAGCTTGCTTAAGTCCATAAATGGATCTATTAAGTTTACATACCATGTTTTCCTGACCTTTCGCAATGAAGCCTTGCGGCTGCTTTATGTAGATATCTTCAGTAAAATTTCCATTCAGGAATGCAGTTTTGACATCCATCTACCAAATCTAATAATCATAGTATGCTACTACAGCTAGCAGGATCCTAATGGATTTAAGCATGGTCACAGGCGAAAAGGTTTCCTCATAATCGATGCCCTCTTCCTGAGTGTAGACTTTTGCCACCAAATGAGCTTTGAAGGTCTCAACCCTACCATTGCGGGCCTTCTTCCTCTTGTAAATCCATTTGCAACCGATTGCTTTTACCCTAGAGGGTGGATCTACTAGAGTCCAGTCTCCATTGGTCTCCATTGAGTCCATCTCTGCTCTCATGGCCTCTACCCACTTCTAGGAATCTATGTCCAACATAGCTTTCGCGTAAGTCATGGGATCCTCCTCACTGGTCAAGGTTTCCACCAGGTAACTATCCTAGTCATAACCATAACGGACTGGTGGCCTAGATGCCCGAGTGGATCTTCTAGGTTGGTCACTACCTGGAACTTGTGGGACATCTCCCACTTCTCCTGAGCTCTCCTCATCAAAACTCTTTCCTGACGATGGGTGTCCAGGATATAATCGGTTTCCAAGAATTGTGCATTTCGGCTGCAGAAAACTTTATACTCACTTGGGTCATAGAATAGGTAACCTACAGAGCCTTTTGGGTAGCCTACAAATAGGCAACGGCTGGTCTTAGATTCCAACTTGTCTGCACTTGTTCTTTTAACATGTGTTGGACAACCCCAAATCTTCAACTGTCTGACACTTGGTTTCTTTCCGGTCCAAAGTTCATATGGAGTGTTTGGAACCGATTTGGTTGGAACCCGATTCAGCATGTAAATTGCAGTCTCTAATGCGTAAGCCCAAAAGGATGTGGGTAACTCTGAGTGTATGAGAAGTGACTGGACCATATTCAATAAGGTCCTATTCCTCCTCTCTAAAACACCGTTAAGTTGTGGTGTAGTAGGAGGAGCTAACTGTGATACTATCCCATTGTCCTTTAAGTAGTCCCTGAATTCGTCAGAGAGATACTCGCCACCTCGATCTGATCGAAGGGCTTTAATTTCTCTCCCTAACTATTTCCTGACCTCTTATCTGAACTCTTTGAACTTTTCAAAGGATTCAGACTTGGGTCTCATTAGGTACACGTAACCATATCGTGAGAAATCACCGATGAAGCTGATGAAGTACACGTGTTGATTCCATGTTCTAACACTCAGGGGACCACATACATCAGTATCTATACGGTCAGTGTGCCTGTACATCTTTCAGGCTTACCGTTAAATGATTGTTTTGTCATCTTGCCTTGCAAGTAAGGCTCACAAGTGGGAAGATCTTCTGCAATTAGAAAATCCAAAGGACTATCCTTTGCCAACCTTGTGATTCGGTCAACACCGATGTGGCCAAGTTGGTAATGCCACAGGTACGTGGGATTAACTGTATCATGGGCTCTCTTCTTGGGGATTTTAGCCGACGTAGTTTCAGTTATGTTAGTTTCTAGAGAAGGATGTAGAACATAGAGATTGTTCTCCAGTTCCCTGTATGCGATGAATTTGTTATTTCTTTTAATAGTAATCATATTACTAAAGAAGGCAGAATAACCATCTGCACACAGTTTTGAGATAGAAGTCAAATTTCTTCTTAAGTTTTGTACATAAAGACAATCTTTCAGTACAATAATTCCTTCTTTAAAAATTAACTCGATGGTTCCTATGGCCGCGGCTGCAACAGTTGCAGAAGTCCCCAAGTAGAGCGTGACTTCTCCTTCACTCAGCCTTGTGCTTACCTTGAACCCTTGCAATGAGTTACACGCATGAGTTGAAGCCCTGGAGTCAATACACCAGGACGCAGAAGCTACCAATAGTTTGGTTTCTATAACACAAGTTTCGAAATTACTTTTCTTGGATTCCAGGTAGGCAGGACAGTTTCTTTTCTAGTGGTCGGTCTTTTTGCAGAAGTGACAAGCATATGATGCTTTGCCTTTCTTCTACTTCTTACCCTTAGTGGCTTTCTTCTGAGACTTCTTTGCCTTCCTCTTTCTCTTGCCTATCTTGCTAGCTTCAACAAGCATAGCTATAGGCTCATCCATTTTAATCAGTTTTTTAGCTCTTTGCAACATATTGCTGAGCTCTTGTAAGCTGACATTCAGCTTGTTCATGTTATAGTTCATGATGTATGGAATAAAGGAAGAAGGCAAAGAATTAAGGATAGCATCTATCTGGGTCGCAAGGTCCAGCCCGGATCCAAGAGCCTCCAGTTCGTTGATGTATCCCATCATCCAAAGACAATGGTCATGAACTTGTTAGCCCTTGGACATCTGTGCGGTCATGAACTGTTTCAAGACCTTCTATCGAGTAGAACGATTCTGCTCTTCATACATCGTCCTGAGACTATCCAATATATCATTGGCAAGTTCGATCTGATCAAACTGCCTCTGTATTGGGTTGTCCAATGAGGCAATGATCTAACACCGAGCAAGGGAGTTTTTCTCCTCCCACTCCTGATAGTCTCTCCTTCAGGCCTCAGAAGCCCTATCACCCAGACGCTCCAGGACAGGATTCTTTGCCACTTTGTCTAACCTTTTAGAAGTTAGGACCAACATAAGGTTCCTGTCCAAGGAGGCAATGTTTTATCTCAAGAAAACAATCTGAAATTAAATACTAATAAAAGAACAATCAAGAATTAGTCTATCAGGGCAGTTCGCACAATCGTTCCTGCAAAATAGAGGTTAGATTATAGGTCGCAGTTTCACAAACTGCAAATCGCAGTTTCACAAACTGCAAATCGCAGATAGCGATTCTCCCATCTGCGAATTCTCCTTTGTTGCGAGCTCTCCTTCTCTATGCTGCCATCTTCGATCCAAAATAACATAAATAGAAACCCTAATTTCTATTAATAATTACATCAGATCGAATGCCTATACATTCAGTCTAAAAATTAAAAAAATATATATTTTACAGACCAAATGTAATAAAATAATCCATAATCTGCAAAATCGCAGGTTCCCTGCGCAAACAAAGATTTTGATCTCCTCTTGTACGAACAGCCCATAAATCAAGAAAATCATAAAGAACAATTCTAAATAATAATCAGATTTATATAAAAATTAATTTCAAATTATTCACCCATAATTTTGGGAACAAATATTCCAAAACTTTTATCTACGTAAATCGGGTAGAACGCCTTCTGCCATTTGCGTAGGTTCAGATCTGAAACAAATTGGTTCAAGATTTGAACCATGGCTCTGATACCACTGAAGGGATGAGAGATCCATCGTATGGATGCCCAAATCTTGTGGAATGAAGGGGGTGAATTTCAAAAATTTTTCTCTCCCTTCAATTGGGAATCGCATTCCCTATTTAGAAAATCATATTTTCAAGGACCAATCTTGAACCATGAACTGAACCAGATCTGAACCAAAAGAAGTATGAGAGAGGTATACCTGATACAGAGAAATATTATCTCTCAATGGAGGTGTTCACACCCAAGGAATGATCCAAAGACAGCTCCCACTAAAGATGGTGTAGTGCAGGATGGAGTAGAATCAGCAGCGTTCTCCAAGAACCTGATCCTTCGTAAGAATAGCTGGATGGCACATGAGCACTGCTTCCAATCAGTCCTTTCACAAAGGGCTGATATCAAGATCGAATCTTGATCTCTCCCACAAAGTTGGAGATCGAACTGGAGGTCTGGCGGCGACAGGAAGGAGGTGGCAAGATAGAGTTTTGTAGAGATTGCATAAATCTTTCTTCTATGATTTCAGCTTTGAAGACAAGAGACATTTTCTCTTGTGTTTTTTGTGTGTCTAAAGGCTGCCGCCCCCTCCTCCTCTTATAGGTTTAAAGGGATCAGCTCCTAATCCCATTAGGAGTTGCTGATCCAAATCCTATTATGAGGCTCCTAGATCTAAATCTTATTTAGATCTTGGACTCTCTGAGTGGATAGGGCCAAGGCCCAATCCTGTCAACTGATTTAATCCCAAATCTGCCCCTCATTTAAACTAATCAAATCATCCCAGTTCGAAATGGGCTTTAGGCCCATTAAGGTTGTGTGCTCACTTAGCCTTTCAAACTGCTGCCCAGATGAGCTTCCTTGTATGGTGTGGGACCCAAACATTGATCTACACATCAGTCACATGGGTTCGGCCCAGCCTTTGTTACAAGGCTTGGCCGAATACACTGCTATGGATAGTGCACCCCGTGAAACCCATCAAATGGGCTCTATGGGCCCAACACTTACCTAAGTGGTCCCTGGGCCAAGCCACCTTGTAACACCCAGGGACTATGGGCAGATGCAAGATTAGCCCATCAGGTATTGCTCTCAATGGTCTTACACTCAACCTCTCAGCCCATAATGATCAAACACTACCCGACAAGAGAGGACCTCTCCCTCGGCTGCAAGGAACAGTGTTGCACTCTCTGCTTATATGGATCATGGGAATTAAAACCTTTTGCAAACATTTTAAAAACCATAATATATATACTTTTATATCTCATATAAAATATACTTTGCAAAACAAATCTCAATGATTGAAATTGGCTGTTGATAGTCTTGGTTTCCATCAGTGAGAGTGCATCCCCGATCATTACCTTTTTCCAACAAATGGGCTGATCCTGCCACTATGATCACCCACTCAGATGAATTCTCAGACGGTCCCAACATACCCAGGTTTTGACCCCCGCTAAGGATCTCACTGATTGGTACATCAAAGATAGCCCAATTTGACACCTAGTGCAGTATCATAATCGAGTCTAGGGATCGGGTGTAACTTTCCAATTTTGCCCATTAATCTCCAAGGTCCAGGGCAATACTGGAAATCTGGTCCAGTTCAAAGATTCAATTAATCCTACACTATATGTGCCTAGGGTCTCACCCTGACAGCTGAGACAGGCCACCCCAACCGACTTGGTGGCACAACAGTGTCAGCCTTATCAGGATAGGTCTCCCTAGACCGACCCACTGGCTGTGAACATTCTAAACTAACACGAGTCTCATTAAGTGTCCAGTTTAAGGGCATCACACAGAAACATACCAAGTGAACATGAATCAGATATGTACTTTTATTCATTGACAATAAACTCATAATGTACATCATTCTGATTGAAGCTAAGGGCATAAAAAACTGTCTAACAAGAATTCAGGTAACTTTAACTCAATTTGGCCGATTTGTTCCTTAGAAATCCTAGAGTGCTTGAGAATGACTCTAAGATTTCAGATCTACTAATCAAGAACCAAATTGAGTGCAATGTTAGAGATAACTTGCACAATTTGGTTGGTGATCATTCAAATTTCTAGATCTTAATGCATGCATGGGGATTAGATTCTTGCGAGAGATAGAAAAATCATCACTCATGCATAGAATGAACATGCGCTTGAGAGAGGTTATTCATTACCTTGGGGTTTCACCAAACCAAGGCTGAATCCTAATCTAATCGAATGACCTAGAGATCTAATTGCTAAATCAATTCTATGCATAGTTAGCTTGTCTTCTCAATTTGCTTGCAAGGTGTTTGATCAAATTTGTTAGAGCTAGTTTAGTAGTTAGGATTTCAGATTTGAATTAGATTTAAATTTTCGCTAATCAGATAAGAGTTGGTTGATGTACTACTAGTAGTTGCTATATAAGTCCTCGTGGGAACGATACTCTATTCATCACTCTATTACTTGTGCGGCTAGTGCACTTGCTAGTGTAAGCAAATACACATCAAATTTTTGGCGCCGCTGCCAGGGACTTCCCTTGCTGATATGAGTAGTTTTCTTGCCTAGTGTTAATTGCCTCTTTCTCAGTTTGTTGTTCTAGTTTCAATAGTATAGCAAGTTTCAGAAGTTCAGATTTTTTTTCTCTCCTTGTCGAATGTATCTAGTTTTAGGTTGCTGTAGACTGTAGCTTATTAATTCTATAGGTTACTTTGATGATTTGATAGATTTCTGATCCTTGTTTTGCAAAAAAAAAAAAAAACTCTATAGCTTGCTGTTCCATTTCTGGTTTAATAGATCTGATATATTTCTGATTTAAAGTAGGATTCAGATCTATATTTTCTGATATTTGTAGTTTTCCCTTCTATTGCTGATTTATTTAGTTTTGACTACTGATCTAGTATTTCCAGCTGAACTGATTTTTGGTTCTTTATATCTCATAAAATTAGTGGAGTTCAGATCTGTACACATTAGCTTTCAGTGCTGAGTGCAGAAATCAGATCTGAGCACAGAAAAATCTTAGGCTGATATCCAGATCTGTGTATATTAATCTTAGGCTGATATCCAGATATGTGTATATTAATCTTCATTGTTGAAATCAGAATTTCTTGCCGATTGTCTCTATGTTAGGTTGCTCTTCTTGCTTCAAGTGTTCAATCTGCTAGAGTTGATAGGCTATTTCTCTGATTTCAAGCTAGTATATCAGAGTTCAGATCTGTCCATATTCAGCCTGCTAATTGTTATCGTGTTTAAAGCTTTGCCTTCTTAGATAACATTCAGTCTTTGCTTTGTAAATTGCTGTTAGATTAGAATTGCTAATTGTTTAATTATTTACAATTCTGATTTGAGTACATTAGTCTTTTTCTTGCTTTGATTTGTATAGTTTATGACAAGCAGACCTGAATCGGAGGAAGTCCTTTATGACCCGGAGATTGAAAGAACCCTCTGCATCCACTTATGAGCTGCTAGACAAGTTAGAGCTGAAATTGAAGAAATGGCCGAACCAAGGACTATGATGGACTATGCCAAACCAACCATAACTGGAGCTGCTTCAAGCATTGTAAGACCAGCCATTGCTACTAATAATTTTGAGATCAAACCAGCCATAATTCAAATGATCCAAAACATAGTTCAGTTTTGTGGAATGGCTCATGAAGATCCAAACTCTCACATAGCCAATTTCTTGGAGATTTGTGACAATTTCAAGCATAATGGGGTGAGTGATGATGTTGTTAGGCTGAGGTTATTCCCATTTTCATTGAAAGACAAGACCAAGGCTTGGCTGAATTCATTATCAGTTGGATCTATAGCCACTTGGGATGAGATGGCTAGCCGATTCCTCTCCAAGTACTTCCAATCAATTCCTCTCCAACCGTAGGAGCTGTGTTCGGACAAAGATTGAACATACACTTTCATTCGATCTACTATGCTAGCAGAACCTTGAATGATGCTCAACAGAATTACACCACAACCGAAAAGGAAATACTAGCAGTAATCTTTTCTTTTGATAAGTTTCATTCATATTTGATTTTGTCTAAAGTTATTGTGTATACAGATCACTCGGAATTAAGGCACCTACTTGCCAAGAAGGATGCAAAACCGAGGTTGATTAGGTGGATCCTCTTGTTGCAAGAATTTGATGTTGAGATCCGAGAGAAGAAGGGTACCGAGAACCTAGTTGCTGATCATCTTTCCCATTTAGATAATGCAGATTTAGAAGAGAAGACAATCAGCACTATCCGAGAGGAGTTTCCGGATGAACAGCTCTACTCCATTCAGGAAAATTCATCACCTTGGTATGCTGATTTTGAAAATTACCTTGTTGCACATGTTATCCCTCCTCATCTTTCATATCAGCAGAAGAAGAAATTCTTCTCTAATGTGAAACACTATTTGTGGGAGGATCCCTTGTTGTACATGCTATGTGCAGATCAGATCATAAGGAGGTATGTACTCGAGGAGGAGATGAAGTCGGTGCTCCAGTACTGCCATGATAGAGAAGCGGGAGGCCACTTTGGAGCCAACCGCATTGCAGCCAAGGTTTTGCAATCTGGTTTTTATTGGCCTACCTTGTTCAGAGAACAGGTAACATTTCCCAGAAGAATGAAATGCCCCTCACTAATATTATGATTTGTTGAATTTTTTATGTATGGGTTATAGACTTCATAGGACCCTTCCCGAATTCTTTTGGCAAGAAGTACATCCTAGTGGCTGCTGATTATGTATCTAAATGGGTGGAAGTCACGGCTTTACCCACAAATGACTCTAAGAGGGTAGTACATTTCCTGAAAAATCTATTCACCCAATTTGGCACACCCCGAGCTATCATTAGTGATAGGGGAACTCATTTTTGTAACACCCAGTTTGAGCGGCTGATGCAAAAATACGGTGTTACATACAAATTAGCTACTCCATATCACCCTCAAACTAGTGACCAAGTAGAATTAGATAATTGGGAGCTCAAGAGAATTCTGGAGAAGACTGTAGACTCTGCTAGGAAAGACTGGGCAATCAAGTTAGATGATGCATTATGGGCATATAGAACTACATATAAAACACCCATCGGCATGTCTCCCTATAGGTTAGTTTTTGGAAAAGCATGTCATTTACCTGTTGAATTGGAACATAAGGCACATTGGGAACTAAAGTTCTTAAATTTTGATTCACAGGCAACAAGAGCAGAGAGGCAGCTATAGCTAAACGAGTTGGGTGAGTTCAGACTTGCCGCTTATGAGAATGCCAAGGTCTACAAGGAGAGAACTAAAAGATGGCATGATAGGAACTTGTTGAGACGTGATTTTCATGTGGGCCAGCAAGTGCTGCTATGCAATTCCCATCTTTGGTTGTTCCCGGGCAAGCTGAAATCGAGATGGTGTTGACCTTTCACCATCATACAGGTTTTCCCCTATGGAACCGTAGAGGTCACCCACCCGGCACAGGGCACATTTAAGGTGAATGGCCAGCCCCTCAAGCCATATATAGTGGGAGGAATGTTGCCTACTCCATCCACTATATACTTAGGTGACCGATGATCTCATTAGACTGTCGAAGTTTCAGATGAGTTGTCATAAACTTTCTTGTTTGTTTTCTGCTTTTCTTATTCTTAGCATTTGAGCTTAGTTTTTTTTTAGTTAGGATGTTAAATTGGTAGGTTACTGTTCTCTCTCTAGTTTTAGGTGATTCTTTGCAGCTAGAGGCTTTCCATCAAAGGAGCTATTGTAGAATTCATAATGATCTTCAGGGAAGTCCTCTAAACCCCTATCCTTACTTGATATTGCTCTTCATGCCTTTACCTTCATTGTTGGGTTCATTTTCACTCCCTAACACTAGGAGCATTGAGGACAATGTTCATCTTAAGTGTGGGGGAGTTAGGTTGTATCCATGCACCTCACTCATCCCAACACATACATACATGCATGGACAGGCCGAATAGACTAAAATTTCCCCTAGATTTTTGTTGTTTATTAGGTGAATTCTAAGAGGGAATACATTGAGTCGAGGGAAATCAAGGTAAGTGTCTAAGTTTATTCTTATGAATGATCCAAACTTATCACAATTCATGAGGTTAAGGGAGCTGAATATGACTTTTAGCATGATCGGCCCTAGCTTCATTCATGTGTAGAATGCACTTGATTGAATAAATGATGATCATTCGAGCTAGTTCACATCTGAACTGTTAATGCATGAGGTTCAATAACTGAAAAAGAAAAGAGTGTGAAATGGAGCATAAAATGCACTCACACCAAAAGAAAAAGAAGAAAGAAGAAAATACCCCGTGTGAGATGGAGCATAAAATGCACTCACACCGAAAGAAAAGAGAGAAAATGCCTTGTGTGAGATGGAGCATAAAATGCACTCACACCAAAAATGTGATTGAACACTTAAATAGATGCAATGACAGATTTGAAACCAAGTTCATAGTAATGGTTAATTTTAGAGGCCAAGGTGCTGATTTGCATATTGAATGGAAGTGAATGTTGGAGCATGAAGAATTTCATATTCTCCCTTTCCTTGGCTCTTATGTATGTGATAAGAATGGTAGTTCATAGGAATGAATCAGAATACTCACAAGTTTCTTGACGACTCAACGCATTCTCATCCAAAAAATTCATCCGGTAAAGGGTAATAATAAGGGGGGATGATCAGTTTATGGCTGATGTTTTTGCTTGAGGACAAGCAAAAGCTTAAGTGTGGGGGTGTTTGATGTGTGCACAATTTATATATAAATTCTGGTGTTTATGCATGGTTTTAATGCTGAATTGTGTGAATTCTTACCCCAAATTAGCTTGATTTTAGAAAATTATAAAGGGGACAAGTTTAGGGAAAAAGAGTATAAAAACCATGCTAAAGGAGGCCAAACTGAAGGTGATATAGCCCAGTTGGGAGCAAGGCCCAGCCGAAAGGTCAAAGGAAGGCTATTCGGCCTTTAAAATCCATGCAACACTCTTTGGGAAAACCCAAAGAGAGAGCCCAGCCGCAGCCTTCCAAGGGAGCATATTCCGCCCAGCAAGGTCGAGGCCCAAATTGCAGCTCAAGAGCAAGAGGGGAAAAGGGGATGAAGAGAAGGCTATAAAAGAAGAAGAGGAAGAGGAGAAAAGGGGTCAAAAACCTTTTGGGGAGAAGAGAAAGATAGGCGCAAGAGAGGAGAAGAGAGGAGAAGATTCAAGAATATTCAAGAGAAGAAGAAGCTGATTTTGAATTTGTAGAAGAAGCTATTGGAGGAGATCAATCTAGGTTGTCTTCTTCCATGATTTCTGCATAAGTTGTAATCGAATTCAGCTAGGGCTTTCATGTTTATTTTCTCCATTAATTCAATCTTTCTTGTTGTATTTGAGTGATGTTTCATGTAAATTCATATCTGTAATTAGTTCTCTAGGGTTATTCGAATGAATTGGATTCAATTTTGATGTTTCTTGATTAGAAATTCAATTGTAGAACTGTTAACCGAGCTGCTATCTTGTAATCCCAAATCTGAAATTTCAGTTCATGCAATTGTGGCATCCGAACTGCTATTCTATAATCTCATATCTGTAATTTCAGATCATGAACTTGTAATGTCTTAATTGCTATTTTGTAATCTCATATCTATAATTTCAGATCATGAAATTCTAATATCTGAATTGCTTGAGAGAGAATTCAGGTAACTTTAACTCAGTTTGACCAATTTGTTCCTTAGAAATCCTAGAGTGCTTGAGAAAGACTCTAAGATTTCAGATCTATTAATCAAGAACCGAATTGAGTGCAAGGTTAGAGATAACTTGCACAATTTGGTTGGTGATCAATCAAATCTGAAATGATGCCCTAGAATTTCTAGATCTTAATGCATGCATGGGGATTAGATTCTTGCTAGAGATAGAAGAATCAACGAACACGCGCTTGAGAGAGGCTGTTCATTGCCTTGGGGTTTCACCAAACCATGGTTGAATCCTAATCTAATCGAATGACCTAGAGATCTAATTGTTGAATCAATTCTATGCATAGTTAGCTTGTCTTCTCAATTTGCTTGCAAGGTGTTTGATCAAATTTGTTAGAGCTAGTTTAGTAGTTAGGATTTCATATTTGAATTAGACTTAAATTTTGGCTAATCAGATAAGAGTTGGCTGATGTACAACTAGTAGTTGCTACATTAGTCCTCGTGGAAACGATACTCTATTCATCACTCTATTACTTGTGCGGCTAGTGCACTTGCTAGTGTGAGCAAATACATATCAGTTTCCCTTCATCCTTTGATCACTGAGTTGCTAGAGTAGTATGGCATCACCATTAGCCAGCTCATCCCCAATGCCCTTAGGACTATGATAGCTATGCTAGTTGGGCTCAGCTTCGGGGTGTGGAGTTGACCTCGAAGAAGTTCCACGCCATGTTCATGTCAAGGAAGCATGCTTCCGAGGCTAAGATGTACTACTTCCAACCTCGGAGGGGAAAACCTATGCACAACCCTTCGTCCATCAATGGCTGGAAGGAGAAGTTCTTCTATGTCTCTTGCCCCGAAGGTTGGAGGTTTAGGTCGAGTTGGGGAGAGGCCAGCGTAGTGGTCGATAGGTGTCCACCTCCACTCGGGATGAGGAGGCCGCTGACGTTGCCCACCTGATTGTATTGGGGACAATCCGAGCCAAGCCATTAGTGGAGGAGGAGGTTTCATTAGTGTTCGCAGGGCTCAACCCTGCCCCCCTCGGTTGGAGAGACCCTACAGTTTCTTAACACGTCTTCCTCATCCTCATTCTGCGATGCTTATCCGCTTTCTTTTGCTTGTAGAGTTGCCGATGGATACAAAGAAGACATTGATAGAGCATGCTCACGCCATGTAGAAGGGGCGGGCAAACCAGAAGGGAAGTGCATAGATGCCATAGAGGGTGCAGATGCCACAGAGGCCCACCGAGGGCACGCCTATAGGGAATGAGCAGGTGCCTGCTCCCAGTTAAGGGGACAAATGTCAGTACCAAGGGGGCAACTTTGTAGGTCTTAGCAAAGGGGATGGTTCCGCAACCCAGCTAAGGGGACATCCACACAGGTTCCCGTTGAAGCGAAGGGGCCGACTGAGGGGGGCCCAAAACTGAAGGAAGCCACAAAGGAGCCCGCCAAGGGGGCCAAGGCAAGTAAGAAGAGGCCTACCGAGGAGGCCCTCCAAGGACAAATGCCAAAGAAGGTGGCCCCAGGTAAGCATCCTACCAGTGACACCATGATGAGGGAGCCTCCCACCAAGGAACACCACATAGTGCCCTCATCTGCCCCCACCTCTACACAAGAGCCCACCGGAAGGTACTAGCCTTAATCTAAGATCTTCTGGCCCTGGTGGTCAATCTGTGAGGGGGACTCAACCACAAAAGAGGGGGTCGGTCAGGCCCAGGTGAATGGGGTGATTCTCTCGAGGGATTGCTTTCGAATGATGAATAGCTCACCATGAGTGGTCTACAACAAGGGCTACAGCACTTGTCCGAGGTAAGTTCCTGCATTGACTGTGGCGTTCTTTTGTTTTTCTCTGTTATAACTTTTGCTGATGATCCTCGCTGCAGGCCTGCCTTCACTTCGTTGGGTTAGGTGACAAGATGAGCCTCAACCTGGCCCATCTAGAGAAACTTAAGAAGGAGAAGGAGACATTGAAGGAGAAGCTCCAGAAAGCTATCGTTGCTGTCATTGAGAAGTTGCAAAAGCTCAAGAAGGGCTTTAAAGACGAGCAGGTTGTTTGGGAGTGTCTTGAGGGGAAGCTGAAGGTGGTGGAGAAGAACCTCTCCAAGGATCAAGAGGAGAGGGTCCAGCTCGAGAGCATCATCTCTGAGGCCTAATGGCGGGTGGCCCACGCCAAGGGGTGCACTCCTGAGGCTGAGAAGCAAGCGCCTGAAGTTAAGAGAAAGGCAGCCGAGGCAGCGAAGTGGGCGGACGAAGTTGAAGGGAAGACTATTGAGGCACTCAAGTGAGCAGCCAAGGCTGAGAAGAAGGTGGCTAAGGCTGAAGGAAAGACTGTTGAGGCACTGAGGAGGGCCAAGGCGGAGGAGCTCACCGACTATGCATCTGGGATGTACCTGGATGGGATCGAGGAGGCTAATGGGGCCCCTCCCTCGGCAGGTGGCGAGGCTTAATGGAGTTTTCTTCCTTTTTCTTTCTGCTTTGATGTACATGTGATCGGCTTGAGGGGCCGCCAAAGTTTTTGTAAAGGCAAAAAATTTGACGAAGTGTAATGACAAAACCAAGTATTCTTTTTGCATACTGTGCCTCTTTGTTTTTATGCAATGTGTTCTTTTCTTTCTCCCTTCTTTTTCATTTTTTTTTGCCGAGGGGTCCCTGCCCCTCCCAACAACGAGACCATAGTGCACACACACAAAATGTATCTTATATTGGACCGCTACACGCACGCCTTAAGTTGTTAGGAGGGAAAGGCCTCTTGTTAATTCCTTTCTTTCACCTTAGAGTTCGAGGACCATAACATTCCTGAGGACGAAAGGGGTCTCTGGGCTCACAAAAAGTATCTTACTGCTTCTATACCGTAGGTTAGGCCGAAAGGGGTCTCTCCCGTGGCCGTCCGAGGTGTAGTTTAGTATGCCTAGAGAATATTGTGTAGCTTGTCAGCCCACAAGCCTTTGGTTCGGTCCAACCTAGTTTTAATCCATCCAGGATGGTTCTGTTTGTGACCTCGACTAGGCCATTCGTCTGAGGATAGCCCACCAAGGAGTATTGATATCTGATGCTGAAGGAAGCACACCATTCTCAGAACATAGCATCATCGAATTACTTCCTATTGTCAATGAAAAGCATGTAGGGGAGACCAAAGTGGAAAATGATGCTTTTCCAAAAGAAGCTCTCTGGATTGCTCGGGCTATAATGGTGGCTCGTGGCAACTTAGCCTGAGCAATGGCTCCAGTGTTGTCACACAATAGTGGAATGGGTGATGTGCTGGATGGAACTACTCGTAATTACTGAATGAACTTCTTCATCCAAATGGTTCCCTTGGTAGCTTCACTTGGGGCAATGTACTTGGCCTCGGTTATGGAATCTACTATGGACCCCTATTTGTTGCTTTCCAGCTAACAGCACACGATCCTATTGAGAAGATATAACCATATGTAGACTTTCTATCATTTGGATCTGACTGAAAATCGGCATCAGTATACCCCTAGATCTATAGTGAACTACCATCGAATACTAGACAAAACTCTTTTGTTCTTCGAAGTTATTTTAGTATGTTTTTCACAGCGGTCCAATGCTCCTGCCCTGAGTTGGATTGGCATCTGCTTACCATAATCACTGCCTGAGCAATATTAGGATGAATGTTACTTCTCCGTCACTCAGTCTTCTACTTATCTTGAACCCCTGCAGTGAGTTACACACATGAGTCGAAGCCCTGAAGTCAATATACCAGGAAGCAGAAGTGACCAACAAATTGGTCTCAATGATAAAAGATTTGAAATTACCTTGTTTCTTAGTTTCTAGATATTGAGGACAGTTCCTCTTCTAGTGGCGATCTGTTTGCAAAAGTGACATGCATTTGATGCCTTGTCCTTCTTTTGCTTTTTCGGTTTGCTAGTCTTCTTCTGAGACTTTTTCTTTGCCCTCCTCTTCTTCTTACCCGAATTTCCACCTTCAACAAGCATGGCTATCGATATATTGTTGAGTTCCTAAAGGCTAACATTTAGCTTATTCATGTTATAATTCATGATAAACTGATTTAAGGAGGGAGGAAAGGAATTTAGGATGGCATCAACCTTGGTGACATGATCTAACCCTAACCCGAGTGCCTATAGTTCATTGATGTAACCCAAGATCTTAAGACAATGATCATGAACCATCTGGCTCTCAGTCATTTTAGCGGTCATGAACAGCTTCAAGACCTTCTGACGAGTAGAACGATTCTAGTCTTCATACATTGTCCTCAAACTATCCAGGATATCCTTAGACACTTCGATCTGATCGAATTGTCTCTATATCGGATTGTCAAGGGAGGCTATGATTTAGCACCGGGCAAGAAAATTCTTATCTTCCCATTCTTGATACTCTTTCCTATGTGCCTCAGAAGCCCTATCACCCGGATGATCTGGAGAAGGGTTCTTAGCAACTTTGTCCAATTTCTTGGACGTTAATACCAACACAAGGTTACGGAACAAGTCAGCATAATTTGGGCCCTTAAGTTTGTTATCGTCCAACAACTTGGTGAATTGTCCATTTGCCATTTCTAACAAAAGACAAGGTAAATTATTAGTCCAAAACCTAAAATGATTCATGTTTACTGTATAGATATGGCTTTTAATCTATGTTCCATTTTCATTTGTTCATCTTTGAGATTTTTCTCCTATCTCAGTGACGGAGACTGCGAAATTATGTCTCTAGAAATGTGGGAAACCATGTATAGTGCATGGAGCCAACTATTTCAGCTGCATAACCCCACCACCTTTTGTCAAGGATCATATCCACTCATCTAATGAGCTTTCCCTTTGGCCTCTGTCGAACAAGGTTCATTGCCATTTTAGGTTAAACATTTCTATCCAGTAAGTGCTTACCCATCATATTCATGAACACCAAGATACAATGAGAGAGTCTTTCATTTTTGGATAGGCCCCTCCCACATCGGTTTATGCACCCTAACATCTTATGAAATAATCCAACAGATCCAACAGCAAATAGATAGCCCAATTTTATGGTGCATCTCCTCATTACTGAAGGACCCATCTTCATGCATAGAAGGCCTTTAGAGAGTTCACCATATGAATCTCCTTATCACATGCACTTATATTTTTAGGAGGGAACGAATAATTACGCCCTATTTTTATTTAGGTCAAACCAAATGGCTCCAACTAACTTTCATAATGCCATATTCAAAGTGGGCTCAAAATGGCTAGGTTTCTGGAGTGCTCCTCTTGGAGAGAAATTGAAGTGAGCCCCACAGAGAAAGGGAGATCACCCAATGATCTTAAGGGCACCATGGCAATGATGTGCATTCAGCCATGGTGTTTGAAAGAGGCACTATCGAATTAACATGGGCCAAGCACTTATGGCCCATGTACGTAACACATCACATCACATACATCATATGTATGAAATCCATAATTGATCCAATCAATTAAATAACTATAAAACCCATAATTAAGATTTAAAACCTTTTCAGCCCATTAAAGCCTATAATATTGTCAAATAATATTATCTAGGTATATGGGCATAACTACAAAGAGTAGTTTGGCTCATATAGCATTTATGCTGAATTGGGCTAAAGCAGTTTTAACAAATCAAAACTGTAAATCAAACCATAGATTCGGTCCAACCAATCGGTCCAATCTAGTTTGAATGGGTCTAGGGTTTCATGTTTAATTCAAGATCCAATTCAAGAAGATGATCTGAAAATTAAATATAGTTGATAAACAACAATAAAAGTCAGCAAACAAGCACATTCGTGGGTAGTTCGTGTGGATCCAAACCAACAAGAAAAAAGTCAGTCATAGCTTGTAGATTCAATTTTTGTAAATCGTAGATCGCAAATTTCTTATATGCGTAAATCTTCTCCTCCATGCGAACCAGCTTCATCTTCAATTAAATAAAATAGAAAAACCTAATTTTTCTATTAATATTACATCATAATCAAATCCTATACGTTCTGTCTAAAAATAAAAAAATAATAATAATTACAGACCAAGAATGAATAGAAACATAGATGCGCAGATTTCTTGCACCGCAGAAAGATTTTGATCTCCTCCATACGAATAGCCCAAGATTCAAGAAATATAAATTCTAAATATACAACAAAATAATAAAGATTTAATTTTTAGATCAATTGCCCAAAACTAGGAACTGATTTCCCAGAAAAAACACTAACTGCACAAATCGGATAGAACACCTTCTGCCCATTTGCACAAATCCAAATCTGATCTAATTCAATTCAAGACTTGAACCTGGCTCTAATACCACTGAAGAGATGAGAGACCCATCATATGGATGACCAAACCCTACAGGAAGGTTGGGCGAAATTTCAAAAATTTCTCTCTCTTCCATCTAGGAATCGCATTCTCTATTTTAGAAAACTGCATTTTCAGTGATCATTCTTGAAACAAAACCATACCAGATCTGAAACCAAAGGAAGGGAGAGGGATACACCAGATACTAAGTAATAATAACTCCTACTGAAGGTATTCACGCCCAAGGAGAAGACCAAAACCCACCTCCACTAAAGTTGACACAGTGTGTGGTCAAGTAGGATCAGTAGGACAGCTCTTCAACGAGAACCAAAATTCTTCAACATGAATAAAACAAGGGCTGATGAGCACAACTTCAAATTGTTTTTTTAGCCAAGAAACAATATTAAGAACCTTTCTTCGTCAAATCTACAAGTGGAGATCTAACTGGGTAGGGATGGCAAGAACTGTTAGACAGTTTTGTATGCCCTTAGTTTCAATCCAATTTGATGTACTTTTGACATTTAGTGTAAATAAATAAAGTGCATGTTGTTTGGTATGTTTGATTCAGAGCCAGGTTCGAATCTTGAACCAAAAGAAAATCAGATCTGAACCTGCGCAGATGGACAGAAGATGTTCTTCCAAGATTTGTGTAGATTGTTTTCTTTATTTCAAGAAATTGTTTCTTGTTAAGGGCGATTGATCTGAAATTAATTTTGTTAAATCCAAATTTTATTTACAATTGTTCTTTATTTATTTTGATTTAATGGACTATTCAAACCTGGAGATTGTAGTGCAGATTTGACGCAGATGGCTTGTGCACCCTTTTTCCTTTCTATTTATTTATTTTATTCAATTCGGTCTGTAAATAATTTTTTTTATTTTTCTAGACTGAATGTATAGGATTTGATCAAGAATGTAATTAATTAATAGAAATAGGATTTCTGTTATTTTTATTTATTTTCTTGATTAAAGAAGAAGGAAGAAGATGGCGGCGTTGGAGATATCAGATGGAGAAATCATTTTCTGCGATTTGCAATTTGTGAAACTGCAACCCTAGTGATTAACCTCTGTTTTTCAGGTGGTGCGAACAGTCCATAGTTGATTTGTGATTGCTTAAAATCAAAATTATTAATTTTAGATCTTTCATGAATTAATTCTTGAATTGAAAATCAGTTTTAGACCATTTCAGACTAGATTGGACCAAAACTGTTTGGACCGAATTTGGGCTTCAAAAGGGACTGTTTTTCAGTCCATTTTTCTCACACTTTTTGTTCCAAATCTGATGTTCAATTACAGGGATTAATTTGGCCCACTTGTAAAGCCCAGCTTTAAAAGGTTAAAACTGCAAAAGCCCACACTTGTGAGAAAAGCTGAATGGGTCAAACTGCTAACTGCGATTCAGCCCATACACCTAGTAGTCATTAATTGTTAATGTTATGGATTTTAAATGGGCTATTCAATGGGCTTTGCAGCAGTTAATTGATTGGATCAATTCTTCCTTTACATGTGATGTTTGGATGTTTGATGTGCTGTGACCGTGGGCCATATTTACTTGGCCCATGAAGATTCATTAGGGGCTCTTGCATGCACCAAGGCTGAATGCACATCATTGCCATGGTGTCCCTTAAGGTCATTGGATGACCCCTCCCTGCTTGATGGGTCCCACAACCCTAAAAAGGGATGCATACAAAAACCCTAGCCGATTAAGGCTCACCAGAAATCTAACTTTATGAAAGTCGGTGGGAGCCACTCTGGTTTGACCTAAATTAGAACAAAGGCATAATCTCTTTCCCCATAGCAAATATGAGTGCATGTGATAGGGAGATCCATATGATGGACTCTCTAAAGGCCTTCCATCATTAGCACAATGGTGGGTCCTTCAGTAATGAGAAAACGCACCATAAAATTGGGCTATCCATTTGTTGTTGGATCTGTCAGAGTGTTTCATAAGATGATAGGGGCGTCATAAACCGATGTGGGAGGAGCTTCACTAGAAAATGGGAACTCTCTCACGGTACCTTGGCATAACCTGAATATGATGGGTGAGCACTCACTAGACAGAAAGGTTTACTTGAAAATGGCTCTGAACCTTGTCTGACAGAGGTCAAAGGGAAACTCATCTAATGAGTGGATATGATCCGTCACAGAAAGGTGGTGGGGTTATGCAGCTGAAACAGTTAGCTTCACGCACCCCATGTGATTTTCCACATTTCCAGAGACATTTCATTGTCTCCGTAACTGAGAAATGAGAAAATTTTCAGAGATGAAGAAATGTGAATGGAACATAGATTAAAAGCCATATCTATGTAGGTAACTAGAATCAATATAAGGTTGTTGACTAATGATTTTGTTGTTTTATCAGAAAATGGCAAACGGTCAATTCATAAAGCTTCTAGATGATAACAAGCTTAAGGGCCCAAACTATGCCGACTGGTACAGAAATGTTATGCTGGTCCTAACTTCTGAAAAGTTAGATAAGGTGGTGAAAAATCCTACCCCGGAGCATCTGGGTGATAGGGCTTCTGAGGCCTGTAGGAGGGACTATCAAAATTGGGAGGATAAGAACTCCCTAGCCCACTGCTTTATCATTGCCTCACTAGACAACTCAATACAGAGGCACTTCGATCAAATCGAACTAGCCAAGGACATATTGGATAGTCTAAAGACAATGTATGAAGAGCAGAACCATTCCACTCGACAGAAAGTCCTGAAACTATTCATGACCGCGCAGATGTCCAAGGGGCAGAAAGTTCATGACCATTGTCTTCGGATGATGGGATACATTAACGAACTCGAAGCCCTTGGATCCGGGCTAGATCTTGGCATGCAAGTGGATGCCATCCTGAATTCTTTGCCCTCTTCCTTCAATGTGTTCACAATGAACTAAAACATGAATAAGTTGAAAGTCAGCATCCAAGAACTCAGCAATATGTTGTAGAGGGCCGAGGATCTACTCAAGAAGAATGATCTTGTGGTTATGCTTGCTGAAGCTAACAAATTGGGCAAGAGAAAGAGAAAGGCAAAGAAGCTCCAGAAGAAATTTACCAAACCTAAGAAGTAGAAGAAGAACAAGGCATCTGATGTCTATCACTTCTGCAAGCAGATCGGCCACTGGAAGAGGAACTGTCCTGCCTACCTGGAATCTAAGAAAAGTAGCGTCGAAACTTGTGACATAAAAACTAACATCTTAGTTACTTCTGTGTCCTGGTGTGTTGACTCCGGGGCTTCAACCCATGCGTCTAACTCACTGTAGAGGTTCAAAGTTAGCAGAAGATTAAGTGAAGGCAAAGTGACACTGTTTTTGGGAACAACTACAAGTGTTGCAGTTGTGGCAATAGGAACCGTAGAATTAGTTTTTAGAGAAGGAGTGCTTGTACTTAAAGATTGTCTTTATGTATAGAACTTGAGAAGAAATTTGATTTCTATTTCTAAATTGTGTGCTGATGGATATACTGTTTATTTTAATAATATGATTACTGTTAAACGGAATAACAAATTCATCGCATGTGGGGAACTAGAGAACGGTCTCTATGTTCTACATCCTTCTCTGGAAACTAACCTAACCTAAACAATGTCAGTCAAAAATCCCAAGAAAAGAAATCGTGATACAGTAAATCCCACGTGCCTCTAGCATTACCGACTCAGCCATATTGGTGTTGACTGAATCACAAGGTTGGTAAAGGATGGCCCTTTGGATTTTCTAACCGTAGAAAATCTTCCCACTTGTGAGCCTTGCCTTCAAGGTAAGATCACTAAGCGGCCATTTGACGGTAAGCCTAAAAGTTCTACAGGCACACTTGACCTAATACATACTGATGTATGTGGTCCCCTAAGTGTTAGGACACAAAATCAACACGTGTATTTCATCACCTTTACAAATGATTTTTCACGATATGGTTATGTGTACCTAATGAGACACAAGTTTGAGTCCTTTGAAAAGTTCAAAGAGTTCAGGTAGGAAGTTGAGAAACAGTTAGGGAGAGAAATTAAGGCCCTTCGATCAGATCGAGGTGGTGAGTATCTCTCTGACGAATTCAGGGACTACTTAAAGGTCAACGGGATAGTGTCACAATTAGCTCCTCCTGCCACACCTCAACTCAACGGTGTTTCAGAGAGGAGGAATAGAACCTTGTTGGACATGGTCCGGTCACTTCTCGTACACTCAGAATTACCCACATTCTTTTGGGGATATGCATTAGAGACTGCTATCTATGTACTAAATCGGGTTCCAACCAAATCGCTTCCGAAGACTCCATATGAACTATGGATCGGAAGGAAGCCAAGTGTGAGACACTTGAAGATTTGGGGTTGTCCTACACACGTTAAAAGAACAAGTGTGGACAAGTTGCAATCCAAAACTAGTCGTTGCTTATTTATAGGCTACCCAAAAGATTCGGTGGGTTATCTATTCTATGACCCAAGCGAGTAGAAAGTGTTCTGCAGTCGAAACGCCCAATTCTTAGAAGCCGAATACATCCTGGACATCCATCGTCAGGAAATAGTTCTTGATGAGGAGAGCTCAGGTGCAGTGGGAGATGTCCCACAAGCTCCAGGTAGTGACCAACCTATAAGATCTACTTGGGTATCCAGGCCACCAGTCCGATATGGTTATGACTAGGATAGTTACCTAGTGGAAGACTTGACTAGTGAAGAGGATCCCGTGACTTATGCGGAAGCTATGCTAGACATAAATTCCCAGAAGTGGGTGGAGGCCATGAGAGCTGAGATGGACTAAATGGAGACCAATGGAGTCTGGACTCTAGTAGATCCACCCTCTAGGGTAAAAGCAATTGGTTGCAAATGGATCTACAAGAGGAAGAAGGGCCCTGATGGTATGATTGAGACCTACAAAGCTCGTATGGTGGCGAAAGGGTACACTCAAAACCGCATTCCTGAATGTACATCTTACAAGATAGTTTTGTATGCCCTTAGCTTCAATCAGAATGATGTACTTTATGAGTTTATTGTAAATGAATGAAAGTGCATATTTGATTCATGTTCCCTTGGTGTGTTTCTATGTAATACCCTTAAACTGGACACTTAATGAGACTCGTGTTAGTTTAGAATGTTCACAGCTAGTGGGTCGATCTGGGGAGACCTATCCTGACAAGAATGACACTGTGGTGCCATCAAGTCGGTTGGGGTGGCCTATCTCAGCTGCCAGGGTGAGACCCTAGGCACATACAGTGTACGATTAATAGAATCTATGAACTGGACCAGATTTCTAGTATTGCCCTGGACCTTGGAGATTGATGGGCAAAACTGAAAAGTTACACCCAACCCCTAGACTCGATTATGATACTGCACTAGGTGTCGGATTGGTTTGCCTTTGATATACCAATCAGTGAGATCCTTAGCTGGGGTCAAAATTTGGGTATGTTGGGACAGTCTGAGAATTCATCTGAGTGGGTGATCATAGTGACAGGATCAGTCCCTTTGTTGGACAAAGGTAATGATCGGGGATGCACTCTCACTGATGGAAACAAAGACTGCCGGCAGCCGATTTCAATCATTGAGATTTGTTTTGCAAAATATATTTTATATGAGATATAAAAGTATATATAGTATGGTTTCGAAATGATTTGCAAAAGGTTTTAATTCCCAGGATCCATATAAGCAAAGAGTGCAACACTATTCCTTACAGCCGAGGGAGAGGTCCTCTCTTGTCGGGCAGTGTGTGATCATTATGGGCTGAGAGGTTAAGTGTAAGACCATTGAGGATAATACCTGATGGGATAATCTTGCATCTGTCCACAGTCCTTGGGTGTTACAAGGAGGATTGGCCCAGGGACCACTTAGGGTAAGTGTTGGGCCCATAGAGCCCATAAGATGGGTTTCAGGGGGTGCACTGTTCATAACAGTGTATTCGGCCAGGCCTTGTAACAAAGGCTGGGCTAAACCCATGTGGCTGATGTGTAGATCAATGTTTGGGTCCCATGCCACACGAGGAAGCCCAACTGGGTAGCAGTTTGGAAGGCTAAGTGAATACATAACCTTAAATGGGCCTTAAGCCCATTTCGAACTGGGCTAATCTGATTAGTCAATTAAAGGGGCGAATTCTGAGATTGATCAGCTGATAGGATTGGGCCCAGACCCTATCCACTTAGAGAGTCCAAGATCTAAATAAGATTTAGATCTGGAAGCCTCCTAATTAGATTAGGAGATGGATGATCTGATCTGCAGATAAGATAAGGGTTATCCCTTATCACTTAAAGGGACTTCTTACCCAAATATGATTTGGATTAGCAACTCCTGATGAGATTAGGAGCTGATCCCTTTAAGATTATAAAAGGAGGAAGGGGTGGCAGCCTTTAGATATGCAATACACATTCTTGTCTTCAGAGCTGTAATTACAAGAAGAGAGAACTTTGCTCCCTGTGAATACTCTCTTGCCGACTCCTTCCTGCAACCGCCGCCCCATCAATTCGATCTCCTCCTATCTGTAGGAGTAATCAAGGTTCAATCTTGATACCAATCTTTTGGTTGGAGCTGTATTCACAAGCCATCTAGTTGATTCTTGCAAAGGGACAAGTTCTTTTGGAAGAACACTGCTGATTCTGCTCCACCCTACACTGCGCCATCTTCAGTGGAGCAGATTTTGGATCCTTCCTTGGGCGTGAACACCTCCATTAGGAGATACTGTTTCTCCGTATCCGGTATAATCCCTCTCTACTCCTTTTGGTTTAGATCTGGTTCAATTTATGGTTCAAGATTAATCCATGAAAATATGATTTTCTAAATAGGGAATGTGATTCTCAGTTGAAGGGAGAGAAAAAATTTTTGAAATTCGCCTCCCTTATTCCGCAATCTTTGGGCGTCCATCTGATGGATATCCTATCCCTTCAGATCTTAATGAAGATATCTACATGCAGCAGCCACAAGGCTTCATTGCTACTAGTCAGGAACACATGGTATGTAAACTTAATAGATCCATATATGGACTTAAGCAGGCTTCTAGGAGTTGGAACATCCGTTTTGATTCTTCTATCAAAACGTTTGACTTTGAGCAGAATCCGGATGAGCCCTGTGTTTACAGGAAGGCTAGTGGGGATAAGATCACCTTTTTGGTGTTGCACGTGGATGATATCCTACTCATTGGGAATGATGTAGGAATGTTGACTTCGGTCAAGGTACGGTTATCACAACAGTTCTCCATGAAAGATCTTGGAGAAGCTTCATATATATTGGGTCTTTGACTCTATAGAGATAGATCGAAGCAGATAATTGGATTATCCCAGGCTGATTACATTGACAAAATTCTCAAACGATACAACATGGAGAACTCCAAGAAAGGAAATATTGATTTCAGGCATGGAGTCACTCTCTCCAAGAAGATGTCTCCAAAGTCTTCTGAGGAGATTGAGGGCATGAGAGGCGTTCCCTCTGCCTCAGCCATAGGGAGCATCATGTATCTCCGCCAGCGGCTTATGTAGTGGTCGGCCAACTAAAGCTCGCTAAGCTTCGCTTCCCTCCCCCCTTACTGAACTTATGTAGTCGTCGTTGCTTCTTTGGCCTAAAAACCCCACAGAAAAATGGATGCGCGCGCGGTTAGTGCTTTGTTTTTTTAATTATAGGTTATGGGTTCAAGTCCTATAGAGAGCTATATTTAGCGTGTGTGCGCGCACATGTGTGCTCGTGCCCCACGCATCTAACCAGCTCGCGTGGTTCATTGGAACGGCAAGGAGTGATTCACAATAAGGAAAGCAACAAGCAACAGATTGAGCGCTAGCGCGGCGCTAACGCACAGCCAGCGCGCAAGCGGCTGCAAAGCCGGCTGCGCGTTAGCACAACGGCTTGAGCGCTAGCGCGGCTGGCAGCAAGATTCAAAATGGACCAACGAGTACGGTGTCGCTTGAGTCAGAGTCCGACACGTAGTTCGGTATGCCCACAAGGCCTCCGGGAGCCGGCCTATCGATGACCGAGCCACTCTGATACTACTCCTTACCTCACCCAACGAGCGAAGTCGCCTGCAAAGCCGGCTGCGCGTTAGCGCAACGGCTTGAGCACTAGCGCTCAATCTGTTGCTTGTTGCCTGAGAGGCTTGAGAGGCAATTCTAACCTATCTCGTTTCCAGTGTCCTTTAGCTGACAGGCTTCGAATAACTCCGAGATCACCGAGTCTCTCGGGAATCGAGGGGTCAAGAGCCCAATCAGGTACCCCCTCGCCATGAGCAGGTTGAAGAGAGCTCTAACAGGCCTTGGAGGACCGAACCCACGTATGTGGAAAAATACGGGGATGACTTGTGGCTAGGGATGAAAGGCCAACCAAGATCGGATATAGCTGGTTTTTTGACTACTACGACTAATACGACTAAAGGGGGGAAGCAAAGTCTCCAACATGGAAGGCTTCGCCGTCCGATTCCGTTCCTAGAGAACCTTGGTGTTCTGGGGCCCTTTCAACTGGGCTTACACTTCCTTTTCATGATTTGAGTCTATCATCGTCGTTGCCCCACCCTGCGCAAGAAACTTTGAGTTCTGTAGGCCAGTCATCAGGTCAGTAGCTTTCAAACCATCGGTTAGGAGACTCAAACCTTTCAGGAAGCACGAAAGCACAAAAAGTATTCGAGGCACTCAAGCAAGAGCTTTACAAAATCACCGACGCTAATGGCGCCAATAGCCGATAAACCTTTGATCCACCTCGATTACGCGACGTGAGGGATGAGGCGGATAGGCCCCTTCCACACCCACTGCTCCCTATGGGGGACAAAGGTGCATTGGCCCTCTCGAGGCCATGTCAATTTGAACCCTCTGCCAATCGAGCGGCGCCGCTGCAAGCTCCGCGTAGTAGTTTTGAAGCGGTTCAGGATCACTAACATAGAACAGACTCTTCTCCCGCCTAAGAAGTAACGCCAGTCATAGCTTTCCTCTCGAGTGAGTAGCCGGATCCAGGAATCATTTTTTATTCGGAAATGATAGGCCCCATCGCATCTCCCTCCCTTCGTTGAGCCTTTCCTTTAGTGGTTGGGGGCCCTTATCTGAACTTGGCGGGCATTTGATGGTTAGGTTATCTTGTTGAGCGCCCGATAATCGGCTCCCGCTTCTTCTGGAAGAAAACAGGGGGAAAGCCCCTTGTTTTAAAAGTAATAAGGAAGCGCTACACTTGCCCAGACATAGCTCAGGCGGTGAGTGTGGTAAGCAGATTCCAGGCCAACCCAGGGCAGGAGCATTGTACTGCTGTGAAGAACATACTTAAATACCTTCGAAGGACAAAAGAGTTTTGTCTGGTATTCAATGTTAGTTCACTACAAGTTCTAGGGTATACTGATGCCAACTTCCAATCAAATCTAGATGATAGAAAGTCTACATCTGGGTATGTTTTCAGGAAAGGATCGTGTGTTGTTTGCTGGAAAAGCAGCAAACAGGGGTCCACTACAGATTCCACAACCGATGTCAAGTACATCGCCGCAAGTGAAACTGCCAAGGAAGCCGTGTGGATGAAGAAATTCATACACGAATTGGGAGTGACAACAATGGAGCGATCACCCAGGCTAAAGAGCCTCGGGCTCACTCGAAATCAAAGCACATCGAGAGGAAGTACCATATACTGCGGGAGATCGTTGGTAGAGGGGTGATGAGACCAAAACGAACCCTAATTTTATCCCCTAATATTCACTCTTTTACATTTATTTATCACTTAAATGGACTCATTACTCTTGTATTTCGATTCAGGGCAATAAAGAAGGCAATTGGAAGAAAACAGGGCAAATCGGGTGATTTTGCATAGTTTCGGCGATAGTCAGTAATCTGGGCCTAACTATCAATTCCGGACACCGAATTGGACAATTCAAGAAGCATTAGAAATATGAAAGGAAGGCCCACAACTTTTATGTTTTGGGTTTTAACATATTCGGCTGGCATCAAGTACGACAATGAGCCCAAAGTTGGAGCAAGTTCGCAGCCAGGCCCATTTCACAACTTAAGCCCAACTCGCAGAAGTACCTTGAAGCAGCCCAAGTTTTAAAGCAGCCCAACTCGAACTCAAAAGTTAAGAGTCCGAATTTCGAATGTAATCTCCAAGGAGAGAGTTTTATCAGATCTAAATTCTTGAATGTAATCCTAGAGAGATAAGAAGATTGAGATTAGAGCATTAGATAAGAGATAGGATAGGATTAGTTCAAAGAAGATAAGATCAAAACTTTCTAAGGATAAGATGATCCCTAGAAGGAGTTGGAAAACAGCCCTCTCCTTTGGCTATATAAAGAGGGGGGCGAACCAGCTCTATCAATCACTCAATCATCCAGCAATCAAGCATCAAGCAACTCAAGAAGATCAGTTCGGCCATGGAGAAGCAAAACATGGAGATTGCGCAGATCATGAGCAGCTAAGCTTCTTTTCTGGTTCAAAGGGGGGAGGTTCGATTGTGTCATTGTGAGGTTCTGTAGTTACTTTATTTTCTTTCTTTTTAATTCAAGTATTCATTGGTTCTTGTGCACATTTTTATTGGATGTTAATGTTAACTAGTCTAACAAACTAAATTAATGTTGATTTTCCTACTGCTATCCATGATTTCAGTGATCCGTAATTGTCACGAATAATGGTACGAGTAGCAATTAGGTTGATATCTTTTTGGGTCAATCATTCGTGACAGCCTTTGACCAATGTTTTAACATGGTTCAACCTAAAAGAATCAATGGAACAAAATTCAGTAATTGCAGCTATCTCAATTATTGTTATTCTGGTTTAACTATTTTCACAAATCTTAATGCTATCATTGTTTAACATGGAACGCTATCGTACCCAGTTGAGTGGTGATAAGTGTTGATCGAATGCTGGGTTTGGTCAACTGAATTAGGAAAACACAAGGTTTATTATGGCTATCCTAATAAATCTAAGGTTAAATGCTTGAATTGCAAGAATGCTGAATTGTACCTAGGATCGATGGCCAATCGATTCAACCCGAACCCTTGAACCAGAATTCGGTAAGACTGATTTTCTCTTGTTTTTTTAGTTTGTTATTCTTTTAATTTTCCCACACAATTACTTTACCCATTCGGCTAAGAGATTATTGATTTGCTCCCTGTGGGATTCGACCTAGAACCACTTTTACTGCAAATATTTTATTGTGGGACTAGTACTAATTTTGAGGGCTTCGACAAACCCGTCAAAATTTTGGCGCCGTTGCCAGGGAGCAACTTTAATTTCTTAGCTATTACCTTCCTCTTGTTAACCTCTTTTGTTTTATGACTCGTGCTTCTCAACGAGGTGAACTCGAGTACAATCCCAAAATTGAGAGGACCACCTGTCGTTTAAGAAAGGAGGCGAAGCAAAGGAAGGATCGTTCACCAAAGAAGGTGAATTCAGATTGTGATCTTCCCATCTTCGAAGAAGTAGAACGAATGGATGACAGAGAGAGGACATTAAGGGAGTTGGCTGCACCAATTATGAACCAACAACCTTTATGCATCACATACCCCACTCTTGAGGTAGCCTTTGAACTCAAATCTGGTTTGATTCAATTATTACCTCTGTTTCATGGTTTCCCAGGTGAGGACTCTCACAAACATCTAAAGGAATTTCATGTCGTCTGTTCAAGCATGAAACCCCATGGTATGACCGAGGACTAGGTAAAACTCATAGCCTTTCCATTTACTATAAGAGATAAAGCAAATGATTGGTTGTATATTCTCCCTCCCGGTTCTGTACGCACATGGGATGAGATGAACAGGATATTTTTAGATAAATATTTTCCTGCATCCCGGGCTGCAAATATAAGAAAAGAAATATGTAGAGTTCGGAAATTTGGTGGTGAGACACTATACAAATATTGGGATAGATTTAAACAACTTGTTGCTAGCTGTCCACATCACCAAATACCCGAACAACTATTAATCCAATACTTCTACGAAGGGCTGCAGCCCATGGATAGAAGTATGGTCGATGCAGCCAGTGGAGGACCTTGGTGAACAAGACACCCAAAGTGGCCAGGGAGTTAATCTCCAACATGGCCGAAAATTCACAGCATTTTGGTGCAAGGACAGACGGTACCATTAGAAGGGTTAATGAGGTAAGCCATGTAAATTTAGAAAATCAGATTTCTGACCTAACTGCTTTGATAAGACAACTCGCTGCAGGACAATTTCAAACTGCCAGGGTGTGTGATATCTGTTCGATTCCTGGACATCCTACGGACATGTGTCCATCACTACAGGATGGGTCGATTCAGCAAGTGAGTGCCGTAGGAGGATTCTCGGGCCAGCCCCAACGAAAGTATGATCCCTACTCCAATTATAACAATCCGGGGTGGAGAGATTACCCAAACCTAAGCTATGGGAACCAAGGAGGACAGTAGCAATACCAGCCCCATTTTTTCAGTCGACAACCCCAATTTTCAACACCCATCACAACGCAAGGCCAACCCCCGAATTCAGGTACGTCATTAGAAGATATAGTTAAGGCTCTAGCTACTAATACTCAGCAATTTCAGCAGGAAACAAGAGCCAGCATTCAGAATTTGGGGAATCAAATCAGCCAACTTGCCACTTCCATTAGCAAGTTGGAGGTGTAGAGCTCCGGGAAACTACCATCACAAACAGTAGTCAACCCCAAGGAGAGTGTAAGTGCAGTGGTGCTAAGAAGTGGGAAGGAACTACAGCCAGAACCTACCTCACCAAGGAAGGTGGATAAAGGGCAGGAAGAAGACAAGGTGCAGGACTCAAGAGTTAGAGAGAACGTTTCAGCCATGATCAAGAGGACCTTACCAAAAAAACATGCTGATTCAGGTATGTTCACCCTACCTTGTGTGATTGGCAATAAGCAAATCGAGTATGCCATGCTAGACTTAGGTGCATCTATCAACGTCATGCCATACTCGATTTACTATGCTTTGAGATTAGGTCCTTTAAGGGAAACTAAAGCTGTTATCCAATTAGCTGATCGTTCTAACGCCTTCCCAGAAGGGATTGTTGAGAATGTAATGGTGCAGGTTAACGATTTAATTTTCCCAGCTGATTTTTACATTCTGAAGATGGAGGAGGACACGATCGAAAGTTCAGCCCCACTTCTATTAATCAAGCCATTTATGAAAACGGCCAAGACCAAAATAGATGTGGATGAGGGTACCCTCTCCATTGAAATCGGCGGGGAGACTATTAAATTTAATATTTTTGAAGCTATGAAGTACCCAAATGAAGACCATTTAGTTGACACTATTGATCCAACTGTGTAGGAATTTTTTGAAAAAGATATGAATGAGGAGCTAGAATCGAGTGCACAATTGGATATGAAGGCCCCTATTCCAGATTTGAACCCGCTCATGATGGATGGAAGGGGAGCACACCGAAAGCTGAAACCACGAGAGCTAAAGTAGCAAAAGAGGACGTCGAGCATAACGACGTTAAACAATTGCGCTTGTGGGAGGCAACCCATTGTGTTTAGTTAATTTTGTTATTTTGTTTGGTTTTGATTTTTGTGTTTAGCAGGAACCCAACAAGACAAACAGGGAAGTACCCCCAAATCCTTCTACTTTATGCATAATCACATACATTGGGGACAATGTATAACTTAAGTGTGGGGGGATTAGGAAAATCTGATGAAAATTTGGGATACCTTACCTTCTTCAAATTTCTGCTCCCGAAAACTTATCCTTGAACGATTTCAACTTATCAGGAATCATGTGCTTAGGCCGAATAGATAAGATAGGATGCAAGCATTACTAACTGAATCTTTCTTGGCTGCATATGGTACCTCATGATTTTAATCGATCAATAGGCAAGATGCATAAGGGTTTGATTGATTTTCACATAATTATCTATCAAACATGGGTTGATTATTCTAGAACTTGTTGTGTTAGGCATATAGAGACCACGATCAATGAATTCATGGATCAGGTGGTGTAACCCTGTGATTCTTGTAAAAAAAAAAGAAAGGGAATTTGAAACTAAAATCGTGACTAATGTGAGATGGAGCATAAAATGCACTCACATCTAGAAACAAAAAACAAGTGTGAGATGGAGCATAAAATGCACTCACATCTAGAAATGAAAGCAAGTGTGAGATGGAGCATAAAATGCACTCACATCTTGAAAAGAAGGCAAGGGTGAGATGGAGCATAAAATGCACTCACCCTAGAACCCCAACCCCATTCTCACCTTCAGATCCTAGGAATTCACACTAAGTGGTGAAGATGTGATACATAGCAAGCTTATGGCAATAAGCACACCTTGTTTTGATTCAAAGGAAAGTAATTGCATCTGGCTGGATTGGTTTGTTAAAAGCAATGAGCACCCATGCAGTCCAAGGAGTTTCAGCCCTGGAAGGCTTGTCTCCTTGACTATCGATTTAACTTGGGACCATGAGGTGATTTGCGGTCATTCTTGGACAAGAAAAATGGGAGAAAGAGATGAAAAGGGAAAGGTTACCAAGTCTGAACTAAAGCATGAAATGAACCAGGCCTCATGTAGAGAAAAAGAAAGATTGAAAATCAATAGTTAGTCTCTCTTGTGTTATTTGAGTTTTTTTTTCCTTGCCCGAGGACGGGCAAAGTTTAAGTGTGGAGGGATTTGATGAGACTAAAATGAACCCTAATTTTATCCCCTAATATTCACTCTTTTACATTTAATTAGCACTTAAATGGACTCATTACTCTTGTATTTTGATTCAGGGCAATAAAGAAGGCAATTGGAAGAAAACAGGGCAAATCGGGTGATTTTGCAGAGTGTCGGCGACAATCAGTAATCTGGGCCTAACTCTCAATTCCGGACACCGAATTGGACAATTCAAGAATCATTAGAAAGATGAAATGAAGACTCACAACTTTTATGTTTTGGGTTTTGACAGATTCGGCTCGCATCAAGTACGACAATGAGCCCGAAGTCGGAGCAAGTTCGCAACCAAGCCCATTTCACAACTTAAGCCCAACTTGCAGAAGTACCTTGAAGCAGCCCAAGTTTTAAAGCAGCCCAACTCGAACTCAAGAGTTAAGAGTCCGAATTTCGAATGTAATCTCCAAGGAGAGAGTTTTATCAGATCTAAATTCTTGAATGTAATCCTAGAGAGATAAGAAGATTGAGATTAGAGCATTAGATAAGAGATAGGATAGGATTAGTTCAAAGAAGATAAGATCAAGACTCCCTAAAGATAAGATGATCTCCTAGAAGGAGTTGGAAAACAGCCCTCTCCTTTGGCTATATAAAGAGGGGGGCGAACCAGCTCTATCAATCACTCAATCATCCAGCAATCAAGCATCAAGCAACTCAAGAAGATCAGTTCGGCCATGGAGAAGCAAAACATGGAGATTGCGCAGATCATGAGCAGCTAAGCTTCTTTTTCTGGTTCAAAGGGGGGAGGTTCGATTGTGTCATTGTGAGGTTCTGTAGTTATTTTATTTTCTTTCTTTTTAATTCAAGTATTTATTGGTTCTTGTGCACATTTTTATTGGATGTTAATATTAATTAGTCTGACAAACTGAATTAATGTTGATTTTCCTACTACTATCCATGATTTCGGTGATCCGTAATTGTCACGAATAATGGTACGAGTAGCAATTAGGTTGATATCTTTTTGGGTCAATCATTCATGACAGCCTTTGACCAATGTTTTAACATGGTTCAACCTAAAAGAATCGATGGAACAAAATTCAGTAATTGCAGCTATCTCAATTATTGTTATTTTGGTTTAATTGTTTTCACAAATCTTAATGCTATCATTGTTTAACATGGAACGCTATCGTACACAGTTGAGTGGTGATAAGTGTTGATCGAATGCTGGGTTTGGTCAACTGAATTAGGAAAACACAAGGTTTATTATGGCTATCCTAATAAATCTAAGGTTAAATGCTTGAATTGCAAGAATGCTGAATTGTACCTAGGATCGATGGCCAATCGATTCAACCCGAACCCTTGAACCAGAATTCGGTAAGACTGATTTTCTCTTGTTTGTTTAGTTTGTTATTCTTTTAATTTTCCCACACAATTACTTTACCCATTCGGCTAAGAGATTATTGATTTGCTCCCTGTGGGATTCGACCTAGAACCACTTTTACTGCAAATATTTTATTGTGGGACTAGTACTAATTTTGAGGGCTTCGACAAACCTGTCAAGGGGACGTCCTAATTCAGAAGGTAGCATCAACAGATAATGTGGCAAACCCATTGACTAAGTCACTGACACAGAAGGTGTTTGAGAAACACATGGAAAGTATGGGATTTTAGCTTGTACCAGATTGGACTTAAGTGCAAGTGGGAGCTATTAGACAGTTTTGTATGCCCTTAGCTTCAATCCAATTTGATGTACTTTTGACATTTAGTGTAAATAAATAAAGTGCATGTTTGATTCATGTTGTTTGGTATATTTCTGTGTAAAACCCTAAAACTGGACACTTACAGAGACTCGTGTTAGTTTTAAATATTCACAACCATTGGATAAGTCTGGGGAGATTTATTCTGCCAAGGCTGATACTAGTGTACCACCAAGTGTTGGGATGGCTTGTCTCATTCACCAGAGTAAGACCCAAGGCACATGCAGTATGGGATTACTTGAATCCTTGAACCGGACCAGATTTCCAGTATTGCCCTGGACCTTGGAGACAGATGGGCAAAACTAGAAAGTTACACCTGACCCCTATACTCGATTATGACACTTCACCAGGTGTCTGATCAGGCTGTCTTTGATATGTCAATCAATGAGATCCTTAGCGAGGGTCAAAACCTGGGCATGTTGGGGCAGTCTGAGAATTCATCTGAGTGAGTGATCATAGTGACAAGATCAGCCCCTTTGTCGGACAATGGTAATGATCGGGAATGCACTCTCTCTTATGGAAATCAAACTGCCGGCAGTTGATTTCAATCGTTGGAATTTTGTTTTGCAAAATTAATATATATATATATATATATATATATATTTATGGTTTCAAAAGGTTTGCAAATGGTTTTAATTCCCGAGATCCATGTGAGTAGCGAGTGCGGCACTGTTCCTTGCAGCCAAGGGAGAGGTCCTCTCTTGTCGGGCAGTGCTTGATCATTAAGGGCTGAGAGGTTAAGTGTAAGAACATTTAGGATAATACCTGATGGGCTAATCTTGCACCTACCCAAAGTCCCTGGGTTTTTCTAAGATGGTTTGGCCCAGAGACCACTTAATGTAAGTGTTGGGCCCATAGGGTCCATGTGATAGGCTCAAGGGGTCACTGAGATTTTCAGTGAATTCGGTTGGGTCTTGTAACAAAGGTTGGGCTGAACCCATGTGGCTGGTGTGTTGATCAATGCTTAGGTCCCATGCCATACAAAGAAGCCCAACTGGGCAACAGATTGGAAACTAGTTAAACATTGAACACTTAATGGGCCAAAAGCCCATTACGAGTTGGGATGATATGATCACCCATCTATGGGGCAAATCTGAGATTAGTGTTAGTAAAAGGATTGGGCCTTTAACCTTATCCACTCTGGGAGACCAAATTCAAATCAAATTTGAATCTAGTAATCTCCTGATAAGATCAGAAGTAAACTAACTTAATCTGCAGATAGGATTAAGATAATCCCCTATCTAAATGTTGATTTGGATTGGGATAACTCCTAATTAGGAGGTTTTCTTAATCAAGAAGAAAGGAGGATAAACCCAAGAGAGAAATATCAGATTTTGAACCAAGGGTTTTTGAATAAGCAAGAAAGTTTTCTGCGAAGAGAGATTAGATCTCACAAAACTCTAGAGAGAAGAAAAGTTGTTCGGCCATCTTTGTCCCAGGAGTTCTCCTCCAGCCGCTGCCATTCCCTCTTGCAAGATATGATCTTTGCAGAAGAAAGAAGTCAAGAAATCAGTTCTTGACATCAGTCTTGCAGAAAAGACTGAAAAGGATTCGGTGTTCAGAGTTTCCAGTGGGTTCTTGCGAAGGATCCAGTGTGTAGGACGCACCCTGCTGGTTCCGTTCCACCCACAACTGTGTCATCTTCAGCAGAAGCGGATATTGGTATCTTCTTTGGGCGTGAACACCAACTTTGGGAGATATTGTTTCTCCGGATCAGGTATAATCCTCCCTATTTCTTTTGGTTCAAATCTGGTTCGGTTATGGTTCAAGTAGAATCCTTGAATATTGTATTCTAAATTTAGGGAATATGATTCCTAGTTGGGAGAAGGTAGGAAAATTTTTGGAATTCACCCTCCCATTCTGCACCCTTCATGGCATGCATTAGATGGATCCTACCATTCTTTCAAGAACTGGAGGGAACTCTATAGATTGTTGTGTATAAAACTAAGGAATTCGCCCCCTATTTATAGTCTTCTTTGGATCAGCCACCTAATCTAATTAGGGGAGAGTTTCTTGATCCAAATCTGATATTTGGATCTAAACTCTTAAATGGATAAGACTTATCTTATCCTTTAGCTAATCCTAATAAGATTATAAACCAGATCTTGCCCCTTTTAATTAACTAACTTAAGCCCAATTCGAATTGGGCTTTAGGCCCATTAAGCTTATATGCTCACTTACTCCTTAACCTTATGCCCAGTTGGCTCTCTTTGTATTGCGTGGGTCCCTTACATCGATCTATACATCAGCCATATGGGTTCAGCTCAGCCTTTGTTACAAGGCTTGGTCGAATTCACTATAGGAGAAGGTGAACCCTTGAGTCCATTACCATGGGCTCTTAAAGGGCCCAACATTTACACTAAATGGTTTTTGGATCCCGCCACCTTATGAAAACCTAAGAACTGTGGGCAAATGCAAGATTAGCCCATCAGGTATTACCCTCAATTGTCTTACACTTAACCTCTCAGCCCATAATGATCAAACAATGCCCGACAAGAGAGGACATCTCCCTCAACTGCAAGACACAGTATTGCGCTCTCTACTCACATGGATCCCGGGAATTAAAACCATTTGCAAAACATTTTGAAACCATAATATATATATATATATATATATGTGTGTGTGTGTGTGTGTGTGTGTGTGTCGTATGTATGTATGTATGTATGTATATCTCTGTATAAATATATTTTGCAAAAACAAATTTCCACGTTTAAAATCAATTGCTGGCAGTTTAGGTTTTTATTAGAGAGGGTGCATTCCCCAATCGTTCACTTTGTTTGACAAAGGGTTTGATTCTATCACTATGATCTCCCACGCAGATGAATTCTCAGACTATCCCAACATACCCAGGTTTTGACCCCCTCTAAGGATCACACTGATTGGCATATTAAAAATAGTCCAATCTGACACGTAGTGTAGTACCATAATCGAGTCTAGGGGTTAGGTGTAACATTTCAATTTTGCCCATCTATCTCCAAGGTCTAGGGCAATAGTGGAATTTGGTCTAGTTCAGGGTTTCAAGAAAACACACACTGCATGTACCTTAGGTCTCACCCTAGCAACTGAGACAAGCCACCCCAACCAACTTGGCGGTATGATGAGAATAAAAAGTATCATACTTTTATCCCCAAATATTCATTCTTTTACATTAAATTAGCACTTAATTGGACTCATTACTCTTGTATTTCGATTCAGGGCAAGCAAGAAGGCGAAAGGAGGAAAACAAGGCTAGTCAGACGACTTTGCATAGTTTCGGCACCATTTAGTAATCTAGGAATAACTCTCACATCTGAACTCCAATCTGGATGATTCAAGATTCATTGGAAAGATAATGAATAACTACAAAACTTTCATGTTTTGGGTTTCGATAGATTCGGCCTGCATTAAGGTCAAAATCGAGCCCGAAGTCGAAGAAAATTCATAGAAAAACCCAGTTCACAACTGAAGCCCAATTCACAGAAAAGCCTTGTAGTGGCCCAAATTATTAAAGAAGCCCAACTCGAATTCAAGAATAAAGAGTTCTATCATATTCAAATTTCAATTGTAATCCTAGAAAGATAAAGAAGATTTAGATTACTAGATAAGAGATAGGATAGGATTAGATCAAAACTGATTAGGACTTTCTATTTTTTAGGATAATCTCCTAAGAGGAGTTGGAGAGAGCCCCTCCTCCTAAAGCTATATAAAGGGGGGGTGGGGTGGACTAGCTTTAGGCATCAATCAATAAATCAAGCAATTAAGCAAGCAAGCAGTCTATCCATCTTGGAAGCAAAGCAAGAAGGAGACGACAACTATGAGCGGCTGAGCTTTTCTTTTCTGATTCAAAGGGGATTGTTGATTCGATTGTGTCATCGTGAGGTTATGTGTTTAATTTAAGTTCTTGCTTTTAATTCAAGTATTTGTTGATTTTTGTGGATGTTCTTATGGAAGTTAATGTTGATTAGTCTGACAAATTAATTAATGTTGATCTTCCTACTTCTATCCATAATTGTCACGAATAGTGGTACAAGTAGCAATTAGGTTAATATCTTTTTGGGTCAATTTCTCGTGACGGTCTTTGACCAATGTATTGGCATGTTTTAACCTAAAGATAATCAACGGAATAAGATTTGATAATTGCAGCTATCTCAATTATTTTTATTTTGTTTAACTGTTTTCACGGAGGTTATTGCTATCATTAATTGATATGGAACGCTATTGTGCCCAGTTAGTCAATGATAAGTGTTGATCGAATGCTGGGTTTGGTCAACTAAATTAGGAAAACACGAGGTTTATTATGGCTATCCTAATAAATCCGAAGGTTAAATGCTTGAATTGCAAGACTGCTGATTTTTACCTTTGATTGATGACCAATTGACTCAATTTGAACCCTTGGATTAGAGTTGGTAAGACTGAATATTCCTTGTTAGTTGTTATTTGCTCTTTTGTTATTTTAGAATTTTAATTATTCAAATTTCTCACTCTTTAAATTGCACATTCGACTGAGAAATTAATTACTGGCTCCCTATGGGATTTGACCTGGTACCATTGTTACTACAATTTTGTTGTAAAGTGAGACTAGAATTAATTTTGAGGGCTTCGACAACCCGTCACAGTACATCAATGTCAACCTTGCCAAGATAAATCTCCCCAAATCTATCCAACGGCTATGAAGATTCTAAACTAACACGAGTCTCATAAGTGCCCAGTTTAAGGGTATAACACAAAAACACACCAAATCACATGAATCAATTATGTACTTTTTTCATTTACAATAAATGACATAATGTACATCAATCTGATTGGACCTAAGGGCATACACTATCTAAGAGCGCTAGCATTCCTCCATCCACTGGAAATCTTTCATCTTCTTGTTGGCACGAAATAAGGGAATGTAGCGGTCGGCCGACTTCGACATGAAACAGTTGAGAGCAGCTATTCTGCCGATGAGCCTCTAAGTCTCCTTTATCGACCAAGGGGTTTCCATGTCTAGTATGGCATGTATCTTATCCGGGTTGGCTTCAATGCCTCTTTGGGTGACGACGAAGCCCAAGAATTTGCCCAAGGTGATGCCAAAGGCACACTTGCTTGGGTTAAGCTTTATGTTGAACATGCGCAAAGTGTCAAAGGTCTCAGCTAGGTTCGAGGTGTGTGCTTCGGCTTTCAGGCTCTTCACTACCATGTCATCTACATATGCTTCGACGTTCCTCCTCATTTGGTTCTTGAACACCTTGTTGACAAGACATTGGTAGGTGGCCCCTGTATTCTTGATTCCGAACGGCATTACTTTATAACAATATGTGCCTTGCTCGATGATGAATGAGGTCTTCTCCTTGTACTTAAGGTGCATCTTTATTTGGTAGTATCCAGAGAAGGTATCTATGAAGCTAAGTAGCTTGTACCCTACAATGGCGTCGATGAGGTGGTCTATCCTCGACAAAGGAAAACAATCCTTCGAGCAGGATCGGTTAAGGTCTGTGAAGTCAATATAGATCCGTCATTTCCCATTAGCTTTCTTCACCAAAACCACATTTGACAACCAGTTAGGGTAGTGTACCTCTCGGATGAAGTCAGTGTCGAGTAGTTTGTCAACTTCCTTTTCTATAGCCTTCCATTGCTCCAGTACAAAGTTTCTCTTCTTTTGCTGAACTGACCTAGAGCTCGGGTCCACACTCAGCCTGTGAGTAATGATTGAGGGTATAATTCTGGGCATATCAGCGGCAAACCAAGTAAATACGTCAACGTTAGTTTTGAGAAAACTTACCAATTCGGGTAGGCATTCTGGGGGAAGGTTGGACCCGACGCAGACTGTTTTCTCAGGGTCTGCCTCGTCTAGGGGGACTGAGGTGAGGTCCTCAACCGGCTAGCCTCAGCTCATTGGCTCCTCCCTGAGGTCAAGGCCCTCCAGTGATAGGGCCTCCTTGTTCTTGCCCTTCAACACTGCCACATAGAACTAGCAGACGATCTACTGGTTCCCACGAACAACTCTGACACCGTGATCAGTGGGGAACTTGAGGGCCAGGTGATAGGAAGACATGGTTGCCCTCAACGCATGAAAGGTAGGCCTCCCCATTATGGCATTGTAGGGGGAGACAACCTTCACTATCAGGAAATCATGCATCCAAGTCACCTGGTCCGGTTCAATCCCTATTGTAATGGGCAAGGTGATCTTTCCCTCCGGTCTGATGACACTATCAGAGAAGCCGATGAGGGGAACATCAGGTGGCTAGAGCCACTTGGGTATGAACTTCATCCTTTCGAAGGTGTCATAGAAGAGGATGTCAGTTGAGGAGCCGCTATCCACTAGGATCTTCTTCACCATTTAATTGGCGATGATTGCTACGACCACGAGGGCATCATCATGGGGGACTATGACCCCCTTTAGGTCCTCGTCCGTGAAGACAAGGGCCTTCAGACAGTTCATTTCCTTTGGAGCATCCGAGTACATCTTCTTCTTTGGGGCTGGCCCCTGGGTGTTCAACTACCTAGCGTAGACCTTGCGGGCCGAGGCTGAGGCCCCACCCGAGGCCATGCCCCTGAAGATGACGTCAATGATGCATGTCACTTACTGGTGCTGGTGTTGGTGCTAGTGTTGTTGTTGCTAGGAGGACGAGGCGCCAGCCTCTCCTCCCACAAACTGCTTAAGGTGTCTGCAATGGATGAGGGACTCTATCTCATTCTTGAGATCGTAGCAATCCTCCATATCATGCTTGGTGCCACGGTGGTACTTGTATTACTTTTTGGTATTTCCCCTCCTAGTGTTCCTTTTCAACTTCTCAAGCCACTTTACGTACTTCTCCTCGCCGATTTGCATAAGTATCTGGGCATGGGTGGAGTTAAATGGCGTGTACTCCTTGTACACAAGGGCTGAAGTCGGTGACTTCTTATTATCCTTGTTGCTGTTGTTGTTGTTGTGGGCGTTGTCTCCACCCTTCCTCTTCTTTTTGGGAGGCCCGTTGTGGCGCTCGGCTTCCCTTTCCTGATGTTCCCCAGCTGAAGCCTCTTTGGCCGCAATGTACTTCTAGGCCTTCTTGAGGAACTCCAGTTTTGTCTTCGGCGGGCCTTGATTACCGAGCACTTGAGGGTCGAGCTGGGAAGGAGCCCGTTGATGGTAGCATGCATGGAGACCATGGGGTCGAGGTCTCAGACGTCGAGCTCTTCTTTCTTGAAGCGATCAATGTAAGACCAAAGACTCTCTCTCGGTTTTTTTTACTAACATTAGCGAGACTACACTTTTCTAGCGTCATTTGCTGCTGATGAGAAAGGAATAAGCTAGTAAACTGCTCCCATGAGCTGATCAACTGAGGTGGGAGGCTGGAGAACCAACGGCGAGCTACCCCCCTAAAGGTTGCCTAAAAGGTTTGGTACGCCAAGGCGTCGAAATACCCATAGAGTGTCGTGAGCGCTCTGAAACCTTCCAAGTGGTCGTCAAAGGTTGGAGCTCCCATCGTACGTCTCCAGTGTGGGAGCCTTGAAGTGTTAGGGAAGAGGCTCCAAGATGATGTCTAGGGTGAAGGCATCCATCCTCCCCGTCTGACTGCTTTGGTCGGCCGAGGCATTGGTTCGGCTTTCATGAACTTGTTGGATCTCATCTTTGATGGCCCTGAGCTCGGTTCACAGCTTTGCGATGTCAGGGTCGGTGAGAGCCTATGCCCCCCCTTGTCTTTGTGAGCTAGGTGAGGGTCAGCTCTGACTTCGGAGTGCTCCAAGGCAGGACCACGCGCCCCCCATTTGGTGTTGCGGTCATTCAGGACAGAGTGGAGGTCGGAAACTGGAGGGGGAGAGGTGTGGCATTGGCCCTTGGCCTTAGAATGGGCGTTGCGGCAGCCGAATCACCCACCGTTGTCTTGGGTGCTATCCCTTTTGTGATGGTGGTACTACTCGGAGGGCTGGTGGCTGTCTTCAAATGCCACTGGTTCTTCCTTCCTCCGACTGGGAGGCCTTTCACTCCCCCAAGGTGTTCTGAGGGGTCAGTTGCTGCCCGACTTAGAGGGTTCAGCCCGTCGAGTATTGGCTCGGCCGAGAACTAGTAGTTCAACCGGCTCGTGCTTGTTCCATGCGTTGTGCCAAGTATTCCAAACGATCGAGGACCACCTGGAACTACTCATTTATAACCAAGTTCTAAGTGTTCCTACCTCTTCGTACCATGGTGTTTGAAGCTAGGGAGACTTTAGTTCTTAATGCTTTAGGGGATCGTCTTAGCAATGATTCCCACAGACGGTGCCAATTGTTGTTGCTCGGATTGGCCGAGGACAACAAGGTAATTTTGCTCATGAGCTTCGGTGAAGATGGTCGAGGGCTTCAAAGGTCCAAAGAGTGAAAGTCGAGGCTGAGGGCTATTGTCTGAGGCAAAAGGTCTTCTTCGGATGTTGTAGGAGCCAAAGGCTGGCACTGAGTATAATATGCGATGGGATCCGAAGGGGGTCTTGCAAGGACAAAGGTGTCAAAGGCCTCAGGTAGGAACCCGAGGTAGTCCAAAGCCCAGAGCCAAAGGGTTTGAGTGAGGACTTAAATAATACTTTAGTTCTCTAAAGGGCAGTAGCGTTTGGAGGTTACTCAAGCTCTAGGGGGGAGTTCAGAGAGTCTAGCCCCTTACCTAGTGGGGGGTGCTTCATATTTATAGTCAGAGTCGGATGGGAGTAGTTGGGCCTGGATGGCCCAGATATGAATTGTACGAGGGCCTAACGAGATCGTCTGCTAGAGCCACGCAGCGCCTTTGGATTGGGTCCGTCCGATCTATGCCTGTGCCCTGAGTGTCCTTATTGTACCCTCAAGCTGGCACCCTCTGGTTGGACACACGTCAACCCCTTACTGACTAACCAGATGCGCCTACATCAGGTCCCAATATGAGAGATGTAGGTTTCATGTCTTTTATTACTAGTATGGAGAGTTATCATTGGTTTCATATCATAGCTATTCTATTCAATTAATCCTTTTTCACAATTACTCCCTAATTTTTCATTTACGATAAATACCTCTGTGAACTTTTACTTTATGACAAATACTCCTTTTGTTAGATTTCCATCAGTTAATTTCTCTTGTGGCTGTTTAAAATTTTTAAATTCGCAAATTACCCTTTTCTTGTTTATTTGAATGAGTTAATATTCAATTACATTTTTAGATATAACATTGAAATTATCTCAGTTTGCTCTAATAGATCCTTATAGATTTTTTGATTAGTTTTAATATTCAAATGGTAAAGATTTCTTTGTGATAGATATAAATTTAAGGTTTCATTTGTTTTTTCTTAATTTATTGGAAAAAGCAGTGAATAAATTTTTATATTTTAAGATGAAAAGAGACTTTCTATATTAGTGAAATAATTCTTGTTATTTTAAATAATTGATTTCGTTTGAAGGAAATAGAAGTATTTTTGAATCAATTATAACTTAAGAGAAAAAGGGTGTTGAAAAGAAAACATGAAAATTTAAAGTGAATATTTTGATAATTTAAATGCATTTTGTCATTTATGGGGTATTTTGGTAATTATCACTTAACTATAGTAAGGGGTCTTTGTAATTTATCCATGTTACAAAAGTTAACGAGAAACATCAGGATTACAGCGATGATGACGATAGATGATTGTAATTAAACTGTGTAGGGGCATACATTTATCCTATCATTCCTCACAGAAGCCAAATGTCCTTTTTGTAGGACTGACCAGTGATGTACACTTAACGCCCACAGCTTGACAGACTCAAAAATGACTTAAGGCTGTATTTGATTGTAGTGCAATTTTATTTGCATTAATAGAAATGTATGAGAAGTGCAAATGAAAAGAATGTAAATTTTACTTTAATTTTGTTTTGGGTTTTGCTTTATTCTGTTTCAGGTCATAATTTATTTCATTTGCACTATAATTAAATAAAATAAAATAAATCATAATTTGCATCAAAATCGTTTGCATTACCATGATTTTAAATCAACGCAAATAAATTTATGTTGCAACCAAACACAGCCTAAACTCCATGACACAATCGAAGGAGACAAACAGTTGAAATGAAATTCGGAACCTGGCTTGAATCTTAAAACATCGTGCCATTCAAAGAAGAACTTCCTCTTCAATGGCTGGATTGATGAGTCTCAAGGAAACCCAAGTGCAAGATCAGAATGGACGTACAAGTGATAAGCCTATATATGCCTATATATCTTCTGGCCTCCAAACATAGCTAAATCTTCCATTGTGATCATCACAATGGACCTACAGTGTTCACTGTTACAGTGGAATCTGACTCCAGTAAACAAGACCCAGGTGGAATCACCAAACCTATGAGGACGTGCTGATCGAGACCATGATCAATGGGCTCTCAAAACTAGGAACATGAAACCTTTTTGATCCAATGCTCCAAGCCTCCAACCATGTTTAAAAGTACTTTGAACCACGCAAAATATATATACATATATATGTATATATATTCAAAATTTGGTTTTTGGATAATTAATATCCATATTTATCATTAAAAAATAGTGGGATCTTGAAACACCTGTAAATAAATATATCGGGACCCAAAAAATACGATACGATATGTTCGATACAATACGATATGGTACCTGTAAATAGGCATATCGGGACATAAAGTAGAGCCCAAATCCCTAGAATCTTTACATCAGTTCAGATCTTGTATTTCGATACATCACAACAGGGGGTTGCTTCAGCTCCAACTATCACATGGATAAAAATTGTACCTAGGAAATAGTAGAAAAGCTATTTTTATAAATTAAATATTTAAAAATAACAAGTTTATTTGAATTTTATTATTTATAATATCGAAAAGATATGATACCTGAAAAACTTATAATATCATAAAAGTGATAATCAATCAGGTAGTACTCATCAAAGTTCAACCGGAGAGGATAGATCGGTGGCAATCAATCTAGTATTAGAGAGTTAGAGAGTTTTACTAATATTAATAATAATAAGATATAAATAAAGTTTAGGTGATGATCAATCCACCGATATCATAAAAGTGGTAACAAGTCACGACATATGTAGTAAAATTTGTCGGGGGCTTTTGAATCTTTTGATTGATCAAAGCTCTTTTGTTGTAATGTCTTTTCCGCAGTGTAGATTTTCCCTATTAAAATACACGTTTGGGTGTTTTATGCTCATGGACCACCTCTCCTCTTTTGCAAGAGAATTTTGCTTGGTTATTTTCTGGTATTATATCTTTCTATTTCCCTATTAAAAAAAGGGAAGCATTTTAGTCGTTACAAGTCATTTACTCATTTTAGGCCACCTCTTATCAAATCAGACCTACTAGTTTAAGGTATGACTCATTTTAACACATACTAAATAAGATCCAACCTTTAGAAAGCTAATTTTTAAAATATTAGACCAATTCAATATTATCAAACGCCACCTTACGTCCATTCAGAAAAAGAGAAAGAGAGAAATGAGTGTTTTTTAAGCAAACAGTTGGATTGTGTTAAAAGAGAAAAATGATGGTTCAAGGGCTCTACTTGAAGTCTTGAACCCTTAGGAAAGTTTCGAAAATGATGCATATAGATCAGATAGTCCAGACATCTGATCTTGTTGACTCTTGTGTGGTCCACCTATTGTTATCAGGTGGGTCCCAATCCAGGACCGGATCCTGATCTTCTAATATCTGCCACGTGTCCTAACCAATCCCTTTGTTCTTGTATTTGTATGCAGTGCAAATGCTATAAATGTGTAAAGCTGTTTAATTTATAGACCATATTTTATGGGCTGAGTTGCTGCACTGAGAAGCATCCTCAGCTTTTCACTCCTGTCTCCATTTAACGGTTGCTTCAAAAACTTGACAAAGGAACCTCTAACCAGAGATATAATCATGGAAATTTTGCTTGAGTTAATGGCAATTAGAGGTGATATTTTGGATGGCTCAACGTCTGATGGGGCCCATCAAGGACACTTTCTGGGCCAAGCCCATTAATTGTTCTCTTCTCATCAAATGAACCCAAGGACAACGGGCTTTTCCTTCTGATCAGTTCACATCAGCGCCCCACTAGGGGCGCCCCACAATGCCCCACGTAACATCCCGACCTTACAATGGTAACATCTCCAGATATAGTACGGAAATGACGAGACTTCATAGAGAGATATTCCCAATAGAAGGTCGAGATGTGCTGTGGGGCGTCCCCTTGTGGAGCGTTGATGTGAACTCTTTCCTTCTTGCAAAAGCAACGGCTTGATCGGTTGTTGGTTCACTCTGGCTCTGGTCTACGTCAATGAATCCTGACCGTTCATGTGATCTCTCCCTTTACCAGCCAATAGCCACATACAATTGCCAATGCCATCCGAAGGATGGGGTGTGTGCAGTGTGCCTATTAGACCCGGTCTGGACCGACCAGTCAACCGGCCTAAAACTTCCAACCAATACCAGCACTCTACACCGATGCCTTTTCTCACAAAACAAAGGTGGTTTTGGCTGGAAAAAACTCTATTACGGCCCAAGATCCAATCCCTTGAACCCGACCCGATAGACTGCTTTCAGTACCCTTTTAGTTTTAGACTAGGGATGATCATGTGTCGGGCCAGGTCTTGAAGGTAACGATGATTTTAAGGGCTGTCTCGGCGCAGCATCCGGGCTTTCCTATATTAATTTATAAGGTAAATTGCTGAAACCTCCCTTAAAGTTTTTGGACCATTGTAAGCCTCTCTTGAAATTTGGTAATTACAATCACCTCTCTTGAATGTTTTGGTAGTTGCGGGTAGACTCTCACTAGTAGAATCTTCTAAAAAGTAGCATGAAAATGTCCAAAATACCCATATAATTACTGAAGGGATGAGAGATTCATCATATGGATGGCCGAACCCTGTAGGAAGGTTGGGCGAAATTTCAAAAATTTCTCTCTCCCATGTGGGAATCACATTCCCTATTTTAGAAAACTGCATTTTCAATGACCAATCTTGAACCTAAACCAGACTATATCTGAAACCAAAAAGGGAATGGAGGGATATACCTGATACGAAGTAGTAATAACCTCCAATGAAGGTGTTCACGCCCAAGGAAAGATCCAAATACTACTTCCACCGAAGAAGACACAGTGTATGATGAAACAGAATCAACAGGATGGTTCTTCAACAAGAATCGAATTCTTTAACAAGAATCTGATGGAGGGCTAGCGAGCACGACTTCAGATTACCTTTTCTGCCAAAAGGTAATATCAAGAACTTTTCTTGATCGCTCCCACAGGTGGAGATCGAACTGGTATGGCGGCAAGAGCAGGAGATAAGGAGATAGTGTAGTCAAACTGTGTTGTCTCTTTCTGGAAATCAGTAGTCAATCAGATGATTTATGATGTGTATTGTGGGTTTGCCCTACTCTCCTATTTATAGCCTTAAAGAGAGGTTCTCCTAATCCCATTAGAAGTTTCCTAATCCAAATCTCATATTCGGATCTGGACTCTCTTTAATAGATAAGGATAATCCCTTATCTTATCTATAGATAAAAATCGGCCCTCCTAATCTAATTAAGAGTTTCTTGATACAAATCTTTATTTGGATCTACACTCTTTGAGTGGATAGGGATAATCTCTTATCCTATCTGCTGATCTAAATCCCAGAACCGCCCTCTTTTAATTAATCTCATTAAGCTAGTTCGAATTAGGCTTTAGGCCCATTAAGTCCATCTGCTCACTTACCCTCCAAACTACTGCCCAATTGGATATCCTTGTATGGCATGGGACCCAAACATTGATCTACACATCAGCCGCATGGGCCCAGCCTCTGTTACAAGGCCTTGCTGAATTCATTGTAGGAGATAGTGAACCCCTGAGTCCATCACCATAGGCTCTTAATGGGCCTAACATTTACACTAAATGATCCCTAGGTCAAGCCACCTTATAAAAACCCAAGGGCTGTGAGCAAATGCAAGATTAGCCCATTAGGTATTACCCTCAATGGTTTTACACTTAACATCTCAACCCATAATGATCAAACACTGCCCGACAAGAGAGGACATCTCCATCGGCTACAAGGTATAGTGTTGCACTCTCTACTCACATGCATCCCAGGAATTAAAACATTTTGCAAACATTTTGAAACCATAATATATATGTATATCTCTATATAAATATATTTTGCAAAACAAATTTCAACGATTGAAATCGACTACTGGCAGTTTTGGTTTCCACCAAAGAAAGTGCATCCCCGATCATTCACTTTGTCTGACAAAGGGGCTGATCCTGTCACTATGATCACCCACTCAGATGAATTCTCGGACTGTCCCAACATACTCAAGTTTTGACCCCCTCTAAGGATCTCACTAATTGGCATATCAAAGACAGCCCAATCCGACACCTAATGCAGTACAATAATAGAGTCTAGGGGTCAAGTGTAACATTCCAGTTTTGCCCATCTATCTTCAAGGTTCATGGCAATACTGGAATTCTGGTCTGGTTCAGGACTTCAAGAAAACCCACACTGCATGTACCTCAGGTCTCACATTGGAAGCTGAGACAAGCCACTCCAACCAACTTGGCGGCACATCAGTGTCAGCCTTGACAGGATAAATCTCCCCAAATCTATCCAACGTAAAGATTCTAAATTAACACAAATCTCATATTTGTACAGTTTAATGGTATTACACAAAAATATACCATAATAACATGAATCAAATATGTACTTTATTCATTTACATTAAATGTCATAATGTACATCATTTTGATTGGAGCTAAGGACATACACTGTCTGACAGTTACTATTGAAGCTAGTTTCTCTAGGAAAAAAAAGAAAACAATACATACTTTATAAAACAAAAAAAGAAAAGGAGGATTTAAAGTTGCAATTACCTTTAAGCAATTGATATTGAAGGGCAAATTTGAAAAAAGAAAAAGAAAATAATACAAACTTTATAAAACAAAAAAAAAAAGAAAAGGAGGATTTAAAGTTGCAATTACCTTTGAGCAATTGATATTGAAGGGCAAATTTGAAAAAAGAAAAAGAAAATAACACAAACTTTATAAAACAAAAAAAAAAAAAGAAAAGGAGGATTTAAAGTTGCAATTACCTTTGAGCAATTGATATTGAAAGGCAAATTTGAATAAAAAAAGCAATTTCAGAAAAGTGATTGGAAGGGGTTGGGGTAGTGATTCATATATAGAGAAAACTTGGAAAATAAACATTTTGATTAGAGTAACTGTGTGGGTATTTTGGACATTTTCATGTCTCTTTTTAGAGAATTCTAAAAGAGGGGATTTACTTGCAACTATGTCAAAAAATTCAAGGTAGGTGATTGAAATTACCCAACTTCCAGGGGAGATTTTAGTAATTTACCCTAATTAATAAAAGGGTAAATTACAAAAACCCCTTTGTACTATGGGATCAGTGACAAAGACCCCCCTGTACTTTTTTTTGTGACTAACACCCCCCTGAACTTTAGTGTTAGACAAAGACCCCCTCCATTAGCATTCAGTCCACTAACTTCAAAACAGATTCTCATCCGATTGTTTTAAGTTTTTTTAAATGCCCAAACTACCCTTTTCTTTTATTTATGCACTTGCACTGTTCATTATCTTCTCAACTAAAGTTAACTGAAATGTGATTGGTAAAGACAAGCCCAATTTAGTTTTCTATACATTTAGAACCTCCAAACTCCATAGCCCAATTCAGTTTTTTGAGATAACAAATCTGTTCATTCTTGTTCCTTTATTGCCTCCTTAAGTTCCATGAGGAACACGTCTTCCAACAATGAACCATGGAATCGGTCCTGGCACTGCTTTTAGGGCCATTTCATGTTCTTCCTCTTCCAACAACAAATCACCCTCGGTAGATGCTTTTCGTTTGCAACACGAAGAATTACAATTTTTGGAAACTGGTGGTGCTATAGATAAAGCTTGTTCTCACAATTTAAATCATTTGGGGGGCACTGAGGGTAGAAAGAAGATGGTCTCCCCCACCAGCACCACTCATCAAAGGTGACCAAAGACATAAATTTTGTTTTGTTTTCTTCATTAAACGAACTAAAACGCAATTTTTCTTCTGATAGACAAATCCATTATGGTTCCTTAAACACACTATAGGTGTGGTGGTCAGGCTACGTTCGAGGGGTCTTCTTGAAGGATGAAGGAAGACCGGGTGCAGGTTGGGGGTTTGGAGATTAGGGTAAACGGAAGTGATAAGGGAGCATGGTAGGAAGATTGGATGATTCGAATGATGATCTCTTGTCGTGGGATGGACTCCCATTTATAAGGAGGAATCCCAAGGTCCCGAAGGAAGGCATTGAAAGAGTTTGATTCCCATTAGAAAAGGGAATATTAGATTTGTTGTCGGTCATTAAGGAGCATTGTTAGGGTTTCACCTTGTGTCTTATGAGATCTCTTAAGGAATAACTTTCCTTTTGTCTGAGAGTTCTCATAATCCATGTATGCTACTTCTTTTCGTGACCTACTTAACAGATGTGGCGTTAGTGATGTCACTATCTAACAAGTGTATTTTATTAAACCTTCATGGTGCCTAATCACGCGCATGACTTAAAGTTGCACGTGCAATCGATATTTAATTCCAGTTCACAATGATCCGTGGTTCTGTAATAGTCTTGGGTTCATCACAAAACTCCGCTTGATCGAAGTTCATCATGGAACTATACACATCCGAGGTTTATCGTAGAACCGCGCACATCTAAACTTCATCATAGGTCCTCATTATCCATTGTTTATTCTTACTTTTGTCGAGTACAAGTTTATCGCGACCATTCAATGAGTTATAAGCTCATAACAGGTAACCTATGGGTTATGAACTCATTGCAAGCATCATGTGATATCAATTTGGTGTCTTTTGTACTTTGATGGTCTGAGCGAGCACTATGTACCTACACATACTTGTACAATGGTTTTTCCTTTTTCGGTGAGATTTTTTTCTTTACCGGTAATTTCACATGTGAGATAACAAAAGTATTTCCTAATGACAAGGAATGGAGGTATTTTTGGGTTAGTTATGTTTTAAGAGAAAATGACAATAAAAAGAAAATAGAGAAGTTTAACATGGTATTTTGATAATTTAATGCGTGACTTAACGGCTGGGGGAGTATTTGTGTAGGAGGTCTTTCTAATTTACCCTTAATAAAATTCTGATTTTTAAAATTTAAAATTTTAATTTAATTTTATAATCAAATTATAAATAATTATAGAAATATATTATAGCAAATATTTAAAAGATATTATACTATATATAAAATATTTATCATATTTGGTAAAAGAATATTTTCCATTTATATATAAAATTTCCAAACCGGGCCGGGCCGGGCCATAAATGAGCATCCCTTGACACAATGGCCAAAGAAAGGAAAACAGAGAAAGAGGAAAGACAAGTTTGTTTGATGGTATATTGATACAATAAATAAAGTGGTCCCACCGATTTCGCTTATGATCCAAGGACAACGAGAAGACATGGCCCACCAAGATTTTGGAATTTCCAAGATTAAATAAAGTGGAAGCGTAGCCTACTCGGAGGCGTACTCTAGACTTCAACAATGAGTCCAAGTTTAAAAGTGAAAGAAAAAATAAACCTTAATTAACGGAAAATTTCTCTTGTCGCTTTTCTCTTTCCGTTTTCTCACACAGAAGAATGCCAGTACACGCGCATTCCCTTCTCTCTCTTACGAGTTACAAGAAGCATCCAGTCATCCACCCAACTGTCGGCGGGTGTGCTCGTGATTCTCCCTCAATCTCTCCGTCTTTCCTCGCTCTCCGACAATTTTAGTTTCTTCCATCATCGCTCTCTAAACAACGCGTGGCACCCAGATCTTATGTCTCGAAACACATTCTTTGAGTTTTGAGTGCTATTTTGATCCCTTTCAATTGCTACTCTCTTCTTCTGTTTGGGAAGACTGCTGGGTCTAAGTGTTGGAGCAATCCGGGGAGAGAGAGGAATGCTGTGTAGCCGGAAAATGTTTAGCCTTTTTATAAAGAAAGATGTGAGGAAGATACTGAAACGTAAGGACAGTGATGCCGGAGAAAAAGGTAACTACTCTCTTCTTTCCCTTTTCTGTTAACTATAGATTTGCTTGAGTTACTGATGTGGGTATTTGATTTTGGAGTTTTTTAGTTGCTTTTCTATTGTCGGCATTTTGTTTTGTGGTTAGAGTTCTGGGGTTACGTTGATTTGATTTAGAATGCAGTTTTACATTTGAAAAAGGAAGACAAAAAAGAGGTTACTTTTTACTTGAACTTAGAATTTTTCGTGCTCTCTCCCCTAATCTGTAGTTAGGGTTGATGGGCTTTGGTAGATTCGGTCTAGGAATGGATGTGTTAGTTGAAAGAACAGTTGCGGTGAATCAGAGAGATGGGTCCTTTCACTATGGGGGGAATGCGGGTTTATTTTGTTCTTGGGTTATGGGCTTTCTTTCATTCTTTTTCCTAGTTTATTTGCATTCGGGGTCATAAGTTTATTGTAATAATTTTTTACCCTTATCATCTCTAGAGAATGCGATAAGGCGTGCCCTATGATAAGTTAATATCATCACCACCATCTTGGGGGAGGGGGAGGGGGAAGGGGAGGGGGTTCAGTAGGTCTATCTGAATTGAACATTGCAATCTATTTATTAATAGTAGGTAGGTAGATTTCTTATGAGAGATAAGGCTGGGCAGTTTGTAAACTGAACCTAAGAGTACGAATTTACATTTGGGTGGTGAATTGCATTCTGAACATAAGCTACTTATCATTGAAGGTTAAAATTAACTTAGTTAAGAGTGACTATGAACTTGGATTTTTAGTTTTTTTGTCAAATTTTCAATTGTCGAAGCCAATCTTTTATATTAACTTTCAAAGAGCTATATGTCCTGTTATTTAGCTCCTAATGTACTGAGTTGGGCTATTTCAAATAAAATGTGTTGTGTTTTTCTTTTTAATTTTCATTTATTGTTACCAAAGTTCTTTTTATGGCCTTAACTTTCAATCTGTTTGAGTACTGAATTTGAATTTGCAAAATGTGATTGAGTTCTTTGGATGGAAAAGTCACGTACTTTCTATATTCTTCTTCAATTGGTCACTTAAATTTTGGGTTCATTAAAATCATAGAATTATTTGGTTATCATGAAAAGAATGTCAACCAACCTCATACTTGTTACAATCTGCTTGACTTAGTAGTTCAGGCTGAATTCTTAAAACAATAGGAAGTACCGGAGTATATATATTTACCATTGCATCATGGACATTACTAATAGGATGTTAGGACGTTAACCCTAATGTTTTAGGAATGAAAGTGATTTATTTGTGAAAAGATTCAGGGAGTGACTTGGGAGAAGATAGGGTTGTAATTTTCATCGTGCAAACAATCACGAAACAACCTGGAAGTGATGTGAAAGCTTAATTTTGGTAGATATAATAATCCCTTGGGGTAATGGCCTAGCTTGAGATAGAAATTAATGGAGTAGTTTAAAAGATTAAGAAAATAAGGGCAGATAAATAGAAGGGAAATATCTTATCTAATCATCGTTAAATGTGGAGCAAAGAAAATAAAACTTCTTTTTTATATAAGCTGCACCCTTTTCCATGTAGAAGGGGTGGGAAACAAAGTTGTGGTCATAAAAGAAGCAGAAGTGTAACTAATGGATGAGATAAGTTTCTGCCTTTTTATGAACAAACAGATCCATGAAGAAAGAAACAAGAGATAAAAAAGACCATCATGGAAACAGGAGCCTTTTATTAGGGAACATAAAATATAATAAAGATATATTACATCACCTAGAGACTCGTAGAAACCTGTTTGTTGCAGCTTAACACCCATTTCAAGAAGATTTTTTGAGCTTAACTTGTTGCTTCTGTTCTATTTGCCTTTTGATTTTGGATCTCCGATCTGATGACTGTCAACGAGTTAATTGTATTTTGTGTAGTTTAAATTATTCAGCAATTTCTTTTCAGGTAATACTTTGGAGAGAATCTTCATGTCATCATTTTCCCTTTCTGTCTCTTCGTATATGCATTTTCTAACTTTTTCTTACTGTCCAATCAATTCAGGAAGAGCCTTGGAAGATCTTCGTGCTTCATTGTATAATGAACTGCGTTCTTCTGAAGGTGCAAAGCGTCAGCAACAACGAATATGTGGTCCAACCATAGCACTTACATTCAATTTCTTGGTTTCTGTTGGGATAATATTGATGAACAAATTGGTCTGTCTTTTTTACCTTACTATTTAATTTGATTCAATAACACTTGAGTATTTTAATAGGTTATAACAGACTCGATGCTTTTTTGCTTTATTATTAGGTCCTTGGCAAAGTTGGATTCAATTATCCTATCTTCCTAACATTCATCCACTATGTATTGAGTTGGTTTTTAATGGCTATTCTCAATGCCCTTTCACTTCTTCCTGCATCCCCACCCTCCAAATCGACCCCATTCTCTTCTCTTTTGGCTCTTGGCATTGTTATGTCTCTCTCCAATGGACTTGCTAATGTCAGCTTGAAGTACAATAGGTGAGATATTGCATTTTTTTTTGTGTTTTTATAACTTTATATTATGTTGACATTTTCTAAGTCATTGCACATATGTTTTCAGTGTGGGTTTTTATCAGATGGCTAAGATTGCTGTAACCCCAACAATTGTTCTAGCAGAATTTTTGCTTTTTCAGAAGACAGTTTCATGCCAGAAGGTAACTAAACTACTAGCATTAACAAATTCAAGCGATATTTGTTTCTTGGATTGTATGGATTCAACTTGGTTGTTGTCCTGGACAGGGCTGTAGCTGTCTCACAGGGAGACATTTAGCTAAATAATAAATGAATGTTAAATTGTGCTTGGTGTCTATTTGGCAATGGATGTAATCATTGAGCTAGTAATTGAAATACAACTCAGCAAATATAGACAAATAAAAACAGAAAAATATGGACAACAATAACTTTCTTTCTTATTTTACTATAATTGTTCGTCAAGATAATTAATTACTTTCTAGCTCATTGGAACCAGTATGGTTGCTTTATTTATGTTAATTGGATTAAACTATATTTATGACTGAACTAACATAACTTGGAACTGTACACGTGGTTAGACAAATAAAGACAGGAAATGTTTTGTGTGGGTGGAATGTGGAGAATAATTATATATAGGGGTTCTCCTGGTCCTGGATCTCCTATTTGTGGGGCAGCACGCAGATTAACTGTAACTAACATCATCCCGGATCCTATCTCTTTAATTAATGTTATTCTATTCCTTGATTTGCTCTTAGGCAATTAGATATCTCTTTCATATGGTTATGATCATCCCAGCAGTCCATATTTGGCAAATGGTCCATCTAGCCATGCATATGATGCTAACAAGTATAGAAAATATAAGAGAGTTCCTTGTTCGTGATGCATTTTATTTGTCAGTTTCCTTGCTACTATTATCATCACCTTAAGAAGGAAGTGTCTCCTATCTCCATGAATGTGTGATTAGGGCTGTATTCACTGAATCTTGCAGGTTTTAGCACTTACTGTAGTATCTATCGGTGTTGCTGTGGCTACTGTTACAGATCTCCAATTCCACCTCTTTGGTGCTTGTGTAGCATTGGCATGGATAATACCCAGTGCAGTCAATAAGATCCTATGGTCAAATCTACAACAGCAGGAAAACTGGACTGCTTTGGCGTAAGTTGTCTATTCCATCAAAGTTGTCTTAATATGTTTTTCACTCTGATGCTTATCCTTTCCAACAGAAAATTAATTATATCTTTCCTAATGTGCAACCATTGAGCAGGTTAATGTGGAAGACCACACCAATCACTTTGTTCTTTTTGGTGACTTTAATGCCATGGCTCGACCCCCCAGGTGTTTTATCCTTTAATTGGACCTCTAGTAGCACAGTGACAATCCTTATGTCAGCAGTCCTTGGATTCTTGCTTCAGTGGTCAGGTGCTTTAGCATTGGGGTAAGTCTGTGTTATTTAATCTGTTTTTATATGATGATAATATCTTTGTCTCTACAGTAGATACTAGGTCATCCAATCAATTAAAGAATGGGTTTAAAGTAAATTGCTGTCTTATGATCAATAGAACAAATTCCTGTTCGAAACTGGCCAAATCAACTAAAAACTGAATGGTGGTATGGCCTTGTCCTATCCAAAGATAGAGTTAATGGAAGCATGCATGCAGTTCATATTTGGATAAACTTTGCTCAACTCGGTAACTTGATTCAAGCTTTAAAAAGGCCATTACTGAATATTGTTACCAATTATCTGCAGTCTTATGAGGGGTGAACTGGATATGGACCTTACCCCTGGCATTTTTAGCATTAAGTAGCCACTCCTAGACTCAAATCCTGCCTGATATTCTCATGCTCAACCGAAGTTATATGTTTGTATTTATTTATTATTTAAAAAAAAAATATCAATACTACTTGCTAGACTAATCAGGCCTATCTTGCCTCTTTCCCTTAATTTTTCTCTCCTCATGTACTGGTTTTCAATATCTCTCCCTGAACACTTTTTGCAGGGCAACTTCTGCTACCACTCATGTTGTTCTTGGGCAGTTTAAAACATGTGTTATACTTCTTGGAGGCTTCCTTCTCTTTGGTTCTAATCCTGGCATAACAAGTATATGTGGTGCAGTTACAGCCTTGGCTGGTATGTCTGTATATACTTATCTTAATCTTCTCGGTTCACACCAGCAACCAAACAAGACATCTCCTAGACAAGCATCCTTCTCTTTGGTAAAATCTAAATTGAGCAAAGAAAATGGTGAGATGCATGATGGAGATATCGATGGGGAATCTGTATGAAGTGGACTTGGAAATCTGATTCTGGTGAGGCTGACTTAAACATGATAAGATAAATTAGTTACTAACCCTCTTCTCTGATGTTTATATTACTGTCCTTCACCTTTTCTTTCTGTCTGGAAAATGCAACGACATATGATGTAGATCAATTACCCTTGTTGGGCATATTAGGTTTACCAACATATTAAGGGTCTTCAGTCTTCACAACGGAAAACCCTTCCAAGTTTCCAACTTAGGCTTCAAATAGTTGTACCTTTTTTTTTGTTTTCGTACCTCAGGTTACAATTGTTTATCTTACATATATATAATTGAATTCAGAGCTTGTGAATACAAAATTCATTTGATTTGCTATTGACACTTTTCCGATTATTCCATCCCATTTCTAGTTGATTATTTAAAGTAGCAGAAATTCTTCTGTGATTTGAATTGTTCTGGATGATTTCCATATAAACATCTAAATTCTCATTCAATTGCCATCCACTGGTGGAGCGTGGTAGCCTCAATTCTCATTAAATTGCAGGTCAACCGACTCCTTGTACCCTTATTAAGTAGGGCCTCAGTTACAGAATACACATCAAACCATCAGTTTGTTTTGAGGCAGATTAATATCAATTGTGCTGCACTCGATCTATCTCAATCAGTAATTAATTTGTGGTACAATAATGATTCCAAGGCGGGGGCAGAATAGATGGATGGCTATCCATCAATCCATGTGCTTCTGGGGCTGACGCTATAAATTCTCATTACTGCATTTGTTTCATCTGAGGGACATGATAGAACAAAATCCATGGATTGCAGGTTCCACGCTGGGCCTCTTTGGCGAAATGCTTCCTCAGGGTCACTTTCTTGCCCAACTAGCAGCACCCTGTTGGATATTGTCTTCAATGTTTTGGTCGTGGTGCAATTGCATGGGGCCCTTGGTTTTTTCACAAAGACAAATCACGAAGTTATGATCATCGAGTATTGGTCCAAGACTGTCGTCACCCAACCCAATGGCTCAAACACAGGAAGGAGTTCTGGGTTCTGGACTCCTGGGCACTCCAGGCCAAGATTTGTCTTGTCCAATTTGAGTTCTTCACTCGCTCAATGAACGACCAATGCATCCTTCGCGTGTCTTTGATTCAAATCAGCAGATGTGCCACATCAAGGTGGTGTTTGATAAGTATTTCCATGCAGTCTTCTGAGCTTCGGTAAGCTTGGAAGATCAAAAATCGATATTTTTTGCTTGATAACCAAAAGCTGGAAAGAACAGAAGACGTATGCATAGAAAGACCCAAAAATGCCAAATTTTGGAAGCTTCAAATTAAGAAGCATCCCAGCCTTTTTAAATGATAAATAGCCAGACTAAGCTGTTTATCAAACGATCTTTGTCTTTAAAGATAAGACTCTAAAAGCTTAATTATCTCTTTTGGTCAAATCAGACTTTTTAAAAAGACTTTTTAAAAGCTTAATTATCTGTTGAAAGATTTTTTAAAAAGACTTGTCAAATCAGACCTTGGTAAAACTTAAAAAGATGACTGGTTTAATTAACAGAGTTCATTGTTAATCTCTGGCATTTCATCTCTAGCTCTCCAAATCTTCTGAACCCATGCTTGTAAATGAGAACGGGTGGCAGTGCCGCAGTGTATTTTTTTATCCGAAATCCGAAATGGAATTGAAATAGGACGAAAGAGAAGGGAAAAAATGGTAATCTGGGTTTGATTGAGATTAGTTTACGGGGAATCCCGACTATGGCATCCCAACTGCTGGCCCCTCTACCTTCCTTGCTCGTCATTCCCTCGATTTGATATGCAGATGTTGCGAGATGGTTTCTGACCATGAATGCAATCCTATCTCCATTGCACATACAAAGTAAGCAAAAACAAGAAGATTCAAGAAAAACAGGAATGCTGGAGTTCTAATCACTGGGCCTCTTATGAAGGGAAAGGCTGTTTGGTTGGTCAGTTTGGAGGTGATCAAATGAAAGAATTTATAGCACACAAAGCACTCTTTTTCGTGTTTAAAATGAGCCCAGATTTCCTACCCACTCTCTACCCGCTGTAAATTGCAGCCACATCTCTTAATTCATAATAGAAATGTGTGGCTCCAATTCACAGCGGGTAGAGAGTGGGTAGGAAATCTCGAGTGGTTTAAAATGCCATTTGGGGCTAGAGATCAAATGTAGGGGATAACAATGAAATATGTTCAAGGGTTGGTTGGGCCTAGAGGTGTCAATTGGACTGGATTTGGTCCAACCTGGTCCAGTCTAATGTGAGTCCACTTACAAATGGATTGGACCTAATCCAGTCTAAATCCAATACAAATCCAATCCATTAAAATATAAATGGACTGGATTGGATCCAATCCAAACCGAATGAAATATCAAAATTATATAAAAAATAAAACATATAAAAATTACAAAAAATATTAAAATGAAGAAAATCTAAAGATTACAAAAATATACCCTTTGGCATTGAAAAATCACTTTTGTAAAAGTGCTTTTATAAACGTACTTCAATAAAAGTGCTTTATGAAAGTATTTTCATATAGGAGCTTTTGATTTGTAAAAGTACTTTTACAAAAGTACTTCAATAGAAGTGCTTTTATAAAAGTGCTTTTGTAAAAAAGCTTTCGTAAAAGTACTTTTAAAATTACTTTCACAAAAGTGTTTTTATAAAAGTACTTCTGCAAAAGTGCTTTCGTAAAAGTACTTTTATAAAAGTACTTCTGTAAGTGTAAAAGTATTTTTGTAAAAGTGCTTTTATAAAGCTGCTTCTGTAAAAGTATTTTTGTAAAAATATTTTTGTAAAAGCTCATTTTGGAAAGAGTACAAATGCAAATATGTACAACGTAAATATATACAAAATATAAGGTTTTGCACTCTACATATTTGCATTTGTACTCCTTCCAAACTCAGCCAAAAGTACTTTTCATGAAATTACTTTTATAAAAGTGCTTTTGTAAAAGTATTTTTGTAAAATTACTTTCATAAAAGTGATTTTGATGGCTTCAGTTTTGGTCGGTTTCAAATTGGACAAGGGTTTGGCCTCTTGATCGCATTATTGGAAATTTGGTTTAGGTCCAATTCAGACCAATAAAAATATGAACCAATTTTTTTTTTGGATTGACCCAATCCAATAATTGTAATGGACTGTCCAAATTCAATTTGATAAGGTTTGGATTGGATTGGATCCAATCCAAAACTGGCCGGTTGACACCCCTAGTTGGACCTACATAACACAGGTGCGTTACACTGAATTCTTTCCACAAATTGTTAATGCCAGTGTGGCCCATTCATTTTAAAAATTTAAAGGGTAAATTATAAAGACTCCCCTTGTACTATGAGGTCAGTGACAAAGACCCCTTTGTACTTTAATTTGAGACAAAGACCCCCCTGAACTTTTACTTTGTGACAACTACCCCCTCGGCCATTAAGTCAAATGACAAAAGGCATTAAATAACCAATATACCCCATTAAAGTTTCTCTATTTTCTTTCTCTTGCCTATTTTCTCATAAAACCTAATTGAAGGATTTGTAGGTATCTGTGTTTGTGTATGTGCATTGCCTTGCAATGATTAGTAGCTATAGTATTTCTATACTTGTTCACTAATTGATTTCTTGCTTCTCTCTCTTTCTCTCTTTCCATCATTCCTTGCAAACATTAGCCTGGAATAGCAGAAGAGGGCCACTTAGAGTTTCCCAAAATTGCAAGCAGAGCCTGTAGTAATGAGTATTCATGTATCTAGATGCATGATCTTCAAACTAAAATTGCCAAACTCAATGCTTTGTTGGATGAGATCAGTAGGGTTGTTAGATGTCCCGATCACTGGAGATTGATTAGCATTTGAGGAATTGTCAATCCGTTCCTTGGTTGACAGAAGATACGAGTAGTACTACCATCAATATGAGCTTCCTTGGGTTAATAAGGTGAATGGCCAAAATATAATTCTGATGGAATCTATGTTTATTAAGCAACGTCATCTTATGCCTTCTTTTCCTTCTCAACAGTGTCTAAGCTCATGGTTATAAATGTATAACAGGATTGTTCCATCAACTAGAAGTTAAAAGTTTTCCTAAAGGAAGAGAGATAATGTCAGAGGTTGTGGTCAGCTTTCTTCTCAACAAGTTGGACAGTTATCTTACAGTGGAAGTGAAACTATTGAAAGGAATGAGAGGAGAATTGAGGCAGGGTTGAATTAGAAATCATAAATGCCTTTCTTAGATATGTTGATTCAAGGCAAAAGAGTGACCAAGCAATGAAGGTTTGGGTAGGACAAATGCATGATGTGGATTATGATATCAAAGATATCCTCAACAAGTTTGTCCTTGGAAAAGAACAACAATCTTACAACAATGACTGCTTTGTTTTACTACATAAAATTGGTTGTAGGAGATACCAGTTTAACAACTCAAATAATCGCCTCGAAGAATACACAAGATAATAGAAAGAAGTGAGAGATACCATGTCAACATCTCAAAGGGAGACTTAAGTTCTAAGGACGTCTGGTATGATCCATGGGTGGATTGTCTTTTGCTTGAGGATACAAGGTTCGTCATGAGCAGAAATGGGTGTTAAGAAAGTCTTAAATAAAAAAATGGTGGAAATGAGAATCTTTTATTCTCTAAGTTATCTGGGAACTCTAATGGAGGGGGCCTTTGTCGCAAATTAAAATACAAGGGGTCTTTGTCACTAACCCCATAATACAAGGGGATTTTGTAATTTATCCAAATTTAAAATATTATTATCAATAAATTGGGGTGTGGCCCGTCCCTGTCCACACTATTTTGTAGATGGGGGCGGTCCACCCAAAACCAAACACACCGTTCTATTGTGGACAGGACCAAAGTGATGTAATCCTCTTTTACTAGTGTGGCACATCCATTGACTTGGATAGTTAGACCAATAAGGGTGCATGAAAACAAGGTTCAAAGTATTGACACAGGTCGATATGCCAGTAGGGTGTATCGACCCATATCGGTACTTTTTTTATATTTTATTTATTTTTTCAAAACCAGTTCAAAGGGGCCGGTTTAAGCCCCGACTACCCTTTGAACCATGGTCTAACTTGATACAAGCCTATAGGGGTGTATCGGGAAGCTATCAGCCGATACAGGCTGAAAGGTATTGATACTTCGAACCCTGCATGAAAGAGAACATTAATTTGTCCATTGAAGGAGCAAACAACTCCTCCAATTTTATGGTCCAAACCATACGCCTTAGCTAAAGCCTTATATAGATTACAATTTCTGGTTGGGAGTGAGGGATAATTTGGCCCGGCCTATGATATGATAACACGTGGAGTGACCCTTTGACCTCGTGACATCACAGCATCCTCAGACAGCTCAACAGCCCAAGTCACCTCGGATACCTTGAGTCACTTAGCTAAGATCGAGGCCCGAGCAACTCATCACACACAATGACCTGCTGAGGTTCCACGTAGCCTTCTTCTAGAAGCGAGCTAGTTGTCTCCGATCTCTTCAGGATCACGTCGCACGCCAACGGATCTTATCGCTATCCTGTCCAAATCGGATGGACTTCGATCAGCCTTATTAGCTTACATGGGTCCCATCTTCAGGTGCAAAACGGACTCCGGAGTACGCAGGCCAGTGATCTCGAACACGTTTTGTGAGGCCCATGGCAGCTCGCCTATATAAGGGCATTACCTTCGACCTCACAAGGTATGCACGGTTTAGCTCTCTTACTAGCATTCAAAGCTCTCAACTCTCTCAAAAGCCTCCTATGCTAACTTAAGCATCGAAGTGACCACACCGGGTAAAGTACCCTAGGACCTCTATTCTACTTGTCTTGTAGTTCGAATAGATTACGCAACAGACTGACGTTCGAGCTGCCTTCTAGTAGGGAGCAACCAGATTGCGCTACATCAGTTGGCACCATCTATGGTAATGCAACATAGTTCGTTCTCATTACCTAGTTTTCTCACTTTTACTGATCAATGGCTTCCTCAAGCAACAACTAGTTTGCCAACGTTAACAACCAGGTCACAGGGGGGCAAGAATAGTCCGTAGTAAACCCTAAATTCTAGTCTGTGACCATAGGGAAGTTCATAGTGCCCCTGACCTAGCTAGGAGTACCAACAGTGCTGAACCCGACCTTCCCTCTGCACCAAGTGAATGCCCCTCCCTTTGGTTGACCCCTTATTGGTTCCCATAGGGATCGGTGTGTGGAAATTCCATGAACTGGTGTAGTACGTCCGTGGTATGATCCTTCAGATGTGGACTTGGGAGGAATGGTTTGTCGCCCTGATGCATTAGCAACCACAGCTATTGCAACCACCACATCAGTAATAGAACGCAAATCTAAACAACCAACAACAACAGAACGCAAACCAAAACAACTTTTACCAGTAACATCAACATTCAGGCGACCAGCAACCCAACGTTATGAATTAGGACTAAGCCTCGGATCCACCTCGTCGCACTAAGGACCGAAACCAAGTCCTAGTGGAGGAGCATTGTAGAGGCACGACACCGATTGGGATAGAAGGAAATAGTACCACCATGGTGTCGAGGAGGAGATGCCGCCGATGCTTATGTCGTAACACTAGGAGAAGCCACCTTGCTCCCACCAACAACGAGGAGGCAAAGATGAAAGAAGAAGTTAGCCAGGTAGTCACGTAGCCAGCATCACCATGCATGACCTGGACTTCATCACTGGCACCAAAGATCTTGACAGACCCATGGCCTAAGGACTTCAAAGCCCCAAGCTAGGAGTCATATGATGGTACGATAGACCCTATAAACCACATTGATAGATTCCAATCCTTGATGCAGCTTCATGGGGCGAATGACGTGAGCCTTTGCATGGCCTACCCGATGACGTTTCGAGGAACAACTCGGATGTGGTACTCGGGATTGGCTGTGGGCTCGATCAAGAGCTAGAACTAGTTCACAGACCTATTCACTACACACTTCGCCACCAGCAAGAGGTGTCCTAAGTCCGCGACCTGCTTGTTGAATGTCGTTTGGTGCACCCGGGATGCATCGTCAAACACCCGGGACACCAGTTTAATAATTTATATTTTTTTCAATCCTCAAAACTAAATAAAGAACGTAGTTTAGTGGTGAGGAAGGGGTCGAATCCTTAGGGAAGCAAGGTTAAAAATTATTATTTTGTTCTAGACAAATAAGAAAAAGAAAACAAATTTGGGATTTGTAGAAAATAAGAAAATAAAATTTATTAAAGCTGAAATTTAATATTTAGAATTGAAAAAGACAAAAAATAAAAGTCAGAAATTAGGTAAAACTGAAATTAACAAGAAAACAAATAAAAATATGCTGAAATTCGGATCCAGTGGCGATAGCTTTCCGGGAAGACAAACTGTAAGTCATTCCTTCTTGTTCAGCCCTCAAACCCCTCGAGACACCTTAGCCTTGAGTTGGGAAAATTCAAATCTGCAAAAGACAAAGAAAAACAGAAATTAAATCAAACCAAAATTGAAAATTGCAAAATTAAATTGCTAGAAAAACTTAATAACAAAAAGAAAGAAAATAAAACAAAATAAAAATGGTGGATCAGCTCTAGGGGCGGCACTTGTAGGTTGGACAAACTGCTTGTAGCAATCCCTCTTGACAAGAACTAGGCGTCCACCTTCCTGTAACCCTTGAACCCCTCAAGAATCCTTGGCCTTGTGAACTGGGCTAACCAACCCCTTCTCAAGGGTCCTTTTTATAGAGAAGGGTGGACAAAATTGGGATTAGAGAGAAAGAGAGGGGCGGCTAGTGGATTTATGTAGAAAATGGGCACCCATAGGGTTTAGGAATGGAGGGTTAGGATTAAACTAGAGGGATCCTACAACTAGAGTGAAAAGGAGAGGGCACCTATAAGTATGGATGGCTGGGATTTAAGCTCCTAGGATTGAATGGTGGAGATTTGGGTGCCTATGGCTGAAAGGTGGAGATTAAAAGGAGTGGTTGGCGCCTTAGGGTTAGAATTTTAAATAGATGGTGCCCTAAAATGGAGGGTGGAGATTGCAAAGTGAAGATTTAAGGGTATGAGAGGTTGCTAAGGCTTGGATGGTTGAGATTAGATGTTAGAAAGGAGTGGAAGGTGAAGATTTAGTAGTTAGGGGCGGCTAAGGTTTGTTAGAGGTGAAAAGAATTAGTAGGGAGGTGCCCTAGGGTTTGCTAAGGAGAGGGGAGTATGCTAATACAGTAGGAGGGGCGCCTTTTTGGGTTTAGCAGATAGAAGGCGCCCTTTTGTGCTCAATTTTCATAGAAACACCCCTCTCTCAGCTGGAATTCTCACTAGCTTCCCAAAATTTGCAGAAAACTCTGTAAAATTCCCAATTTTTACCTAGAATTTGCACAGAGACCCTCATAAGTCACAACATCGAACTTAACCGGAAAAAAAGTATAGATTAGTCAATCTAAGGTCTAACATACCCCTAAAATGATGCCCTTAAGGCATCAAAATATAGATTTATACACCCCCAACTTAACCATTGCTAGTCCCTTAGCAATGCAACCTTAAAATTAAACAGAGTAAAGAGATCATTCCTATTGCAAGATCATCCATTAAAAAATTAGCCAAATATCCTGATTAAAGAATTCTCAAACTTTGTATAGATCACAATATTGGCTTTAAGGGGTAAAACCATCATGCTTTGTTTAAAATCTTATATACCCTTCCATTTGTAAACTGTCTCGATAAGCTGAGATTGATTTTTAAAAATCAGGCGGGTATTCTTCTTATCATTTCTGACAGTGGATTTCTACCCCTAAACTTGATATTCACACACATTTTTATTGCTACCTTCCACCGTTTAACGCGAATATCGACCCTTGACTTAGGTGAAGAGACCCGATTACTAAGCCTAGGGCTTCATTTGACCTTTTATTCTCCCTGTTTTTTTTTTCAAATTGTTCAAGGTAGTTCCACTGTCACTAATGACATAAAGAATTTTTGTCTGATTTATCAATCTTTCTCTTCTTATATTTACAAGGGCAAACTTGAGAATACTTTCAATTTCTAAATGGCTTTGACAACATTCAAAGAAGACCAATTTAACTATTGTCACTTGCTACCAATCTCTACAAAATTCAATATTCTTTTATTAGTTTCCTCAACTTTTTCTTATCTTTACAATGGCAAACTTGGGAGTATTTTCAATTTCTAAATGGCTTCGACAATATTCAAACAAGACCAATTTAACTATTGTCACTTGCTACCAATCTCTACAAAATTCAATATTCTTTTATTAGTTTCCTCAACTTTTTCTATTTGAGAATCTCTTATTGGAAAAAGTTTTAATTTTTTTAGTGAAATTTTAATTCTACATATTTAAAGGCTTAGCTTCTCATATTTTTTAAATTTCTCTCAAATTTTCAAAATTTTCTCTCTTTCCTTACTCCCGAACATAAATGCCATTGTCTCCAATGGCATGACTAGAATGATGTAAAAGAGACTTGGGCCAAAGGGAACAATAAAGAGGTAAGGATTCAACAGAAGTTCAGGATTTGCCAACTGAATTCTGAAACTTATTCAAAAGAAAAGATAAACTCTAACAAGACAACTATGTTAAAACTTCATTGGGTTGCCTCCAATCAGTGCTAGGTTTAACGTCTTCAACCAAACACACTCACTCACTTCTCACATCTACACTTCCAAACTCGCTTTCTTCTTTACATAGAAAGGGCTTAGATTGGGTTAAACAAAGGATAGACAGGGCATCTACAAGGTCATCCACTACATCTACCTTGAACTCATCTTCCCCTAGGTTTGGAAACTTAGTGGCACTAAATACATTTAATCAGACTTTCTGCTCCCCAAATGAAATGTCCATTTTTCCCGATTTACAATTGATGTTTGCATTGGCAATTGCTAGAAATGGACATCCTAAGATTATTGGGTTATAGTTCAGTTCTTTGGTTGGGGTCATGTTTAGGATGACAAAATCCACTAGGAAGTAACAATCTTCTGCTCTGACAATGGCATCCTCAATAACACCTCAAGGAGTCTTGATTGACCAATCAACGAGTTGTAGAATTACTGGGGTAGGTTTTAACTCATTGATCCTGAACCTTTCATAGATAATAGAAGGGAGCAGATTTACACTGGCCCCAAGATCTAATAGGGCCTGATCGAAAGTGATTTCAGAGATGACACAACTTATTAGATGAGCATCAGGGTCTTTCATTTTCTGGGGGAGTTGGTTTGGAAAACCGCACTAACATCTGCCGAGACATCACTTTTTGTGGAGCCGATCGTGGCTCCCTCTTTTGAGTACACAACTCATTCAAGAACTTGGCATAGGGTGGGACATGTTGGATCGCATCGAGCAGAGGGATATTAATATAAACTTGCTTGAATAACTCTTTGATCTCCTCGTTGCGAGTCTCTTTCGTCTTTCGCAACGGCTGATCTGTGAGTGCGGTTGGAAAGGTAACTACAGGTCGGTTAACTATAGGTTTGTCGTCTAAATTTTCCTTTCCTTTTTCTCCCCCCCCCCAACTTATGGTCTTCTTGCTCCTTTTCTTCTTCACTAATGTTTTCAAATTTCCTTTTTTCATACAAGTCCTCTAAATTCCTCCCACTCCTTAAGTTCGTAATAGCCTTGGTAATTTCAAACTAAGGGTTCTTAGGAGGTGGTTGAATCTGCTATGGAGGAAAACCTGGTGACTTATTTCTAAGATTCACAATTGGTTGACTTAGTAGTTGTCCTACTTCTCCCCTCGCATTGGCTTCGACCAGCTGTCCTATTCAGCTCTCCAATCTAACGATGGACTGCTACTGAGTTAGAATCAGTTGCTGGAGCTGCATGAATTTGTCATCAACTGTATTGGTCTAAGGAGGTTGTGGGTAAACCTGATAAGGTTGGATCAACTGGCTTCTAGGGTAAGTCTGTTGGAATTGGGTTTGCACTTGTGGCCTCTGAAATTGTTGGGCCATGGAGTTAGATGGATGGTACTGCTGAGACTATGTGTTAGGTTGATGTGTCCTCCAAGAAAAGTTAAGGTGATTTCTCCACCCAGGGTTGTAAGTATTTGAAAATGGGTCATTATTAGGCCTTGAGAAACTTTGGGTTGTTTGAACTTGTTCTTGGATAAATGGTGGAAATTGGGCCGCCATTGAACAATCATCAACTTGGTGGGCCAGGCTGGCACAAATGGAAAAAAAACTTTAGGATAAGGCGTAGATGGGCCCGGTTGCTAGTTATAGGTGAAGAATTGATCAAGCTTTTGGGCTAGAAGATCTACCTTGTCCAATTTTCTAGAGATTGCATTTAGGTCCATTCTTGCCTTGGGCTCTATATTGTTCTTAACTTCGTAGAGCCCTGCCCTCTTTGAGGGTCCCACCAACCTCTCATAGGAATATAATGATGCATTGTTGATGAAATTTTCACTTAATGTTTTGAAAAGAGCATACGGTTCATCCTCACTTTTACTCATAAATGCCTCCCCAAAGGATACATCTACCATTTGCCTGTATTGATCAGTCAAACCTTCGTAGAAGGCTTGGACAATTTGCCACTTGGACAAGCCATGGTGTGGGCACCTTCTCAACAACTCTTTCATTCGCACCCAAGACTCGTGAATTTGTTCACCCGGTGTTTGGGTGAATCCAGTGATGGCTCTTCTCATGGTGTTGGTTCATCTTATAGGGTAGAACTTTCTAAGAAATTCTTGTTGCATTTCTGCCCAAGTTCTAATAGGTCTCCCTATAGTTCCCAAGCAGTGCTTGGCCTTGCTTTTTAATGAGAAGGGGAAAAGAGTTAATCTAAGGGAATTGTCATTAAAGTTTTGGATCCTTACAATGGAAAAGATTTCTAGAAACTCATCTATGTGTTTGTATGGGTCGTCATACCGGTTCCCATAGAAAGAGGGGAGCATCTAGATTGTGCTTGATTTAATCTCATACTACGAGGCTTGGGTATCCAGCAACTGTATGCAAGATGAAGGGTTATACTAGGTCGGAGCAAAATACTCTTTTAGCTTTCTGGGCTGTTCATCATCAATCCTGAACATTTGGTTGCATTGCTATCGATGAAGGTATCTCTTTATCTCAAGTATGGTTCTACTATTTCTCTCCTCAGAGATCTCCTTCCCAACATAAAACTCAGAAGTCCCTTTTTCTTCTTTTTTTTTTTTTGAATTTTGAATTTTAATTTCAATTTTAGATTTTGAAATTTAAATTCTGAAATTTAAACACAAATTTGAAATTTTAAATTATTGATTTTCTCTTTTTTTATTTAAATTTTGAAATTTAAATTCAAATTTAGATTCACATTTAGATTTTGAAATTTAAATTAAAATTTGAATTTTTAAATTAAAAAAAAAATGCAAGCATTTCACACACGGCCTTGGGGTTGACTTAAGGTTTCCTAAACTAGTGGTTCAACCAATGTGAATCCTCTTAGGTTCACTTGGAATTACACCACTTCCTTTGGTTAACCAGGTAAGTGGTGGGGATGTGGGAGGCTCCCCTTACTCTCGCAATGACCTAATTAAGTAACCACAAAAACCCGCTTAGGCTTAGTCGGTTAACCTCTTTCCCTAGACACCAACCGCCGGTTATGGAAAGTAATTACAAGCTTCCCTAACCTTAGTACACTTTTGAACCAAATGTGTGGAGCCTCCTAAAGGATCTTGCTATTCAAATTTTAAATTAAGGTTTAGGGTGAACAGTACATGAAAGGGTGGTGCTTTTTGGGCCAAGGAATGGTGACGAAATCCCCACCTTATCTTATTTAAATTGGATTGCCCTTAAATGGATTAACGGAAACACACAATAAACAAAATAAATGCAACTAATTACAATGCATGAACAGTTATCTCTAATATGCAATTTAGCAATAAAATAATAAAACAAAGTAATTCAGCAAAGAGAGCAATTAAAGAAAATGAAAAACCCTAACACATTAACAACTAACAAGATGATTTCAGAAATTAAATAATCCTATATGATGCATGCTCTTGAACATATCAAACCCTAAATGTTGGAATGAAAATGCAAAAAATTTTAAAATATTATTTTTTTTGAAATTCGAGACTTGAAATTTAAATTCAAATTCAAATGTTGAAATTTAAACACAAACTCAAAATTTAGAATAATTTCCTAATTAATAATTAATTACTCAATAAAATAACAAATTAGATCTAAAGATGAAACAAAATAAAAAAATAATCCTAAAAAAAATATTAGTCGAATCTATTAAGAAATAAATAACCAATGATTCGAAAACACTAATCTACCAAGATAAAGTCAAAAATAAAAAGAAATAATCATAAATAAGTGAAAGAATGGTAGGATCCATCGTATGGACGCCAAAAGGGTTGCGGAATGGGTGGGCGGATTTCAAAAGTTTCCTACATTTCTTCCTACTGGGAATCATATTCCTTGATTTTAGAATCAAAATTCAATGATCCTACTTGAACCAAACAAAACCAGATTTGAACCAAAAGAGAAGGGAGGGATTATACTTGATCCAGAGAAGCAATGTCTCCCAACGTTGGTGCTCATGCCCAAAGAAGACCCCAAGATCAGCTCCCACTAAAGATGACATAGTGATGATGGAGCCAAACCAGCAATGTTCGTCCCACGAACCAGGTTCTTCTGAAGAACTCAATGGAAAACTATGAGCACCACACGAACAATCAAAAACCTTTCTTGATCTTCACTAACTGAGAACTCGAACTGCCTGAAAAGGTGGTGGCGGCTGCTGGAGGAGAATGCTAGAGAAGAAGGTGGCAAATTGCTATTTTCTTCTCTAGGGTTATCTGCGATCCTATCTCAAGAATGCAGAGAGTGTTCTGCTAAAACACCTAGGGTTCAAATTCAAGTAATTCGAATTAGGGTTTCCTCCTTTTTCTTTGAGATTAAGAAACCTCCTAATCATATTAGGAGTTGCCCTTATCCAAATCTGTATTTGGATTAGGACTCCTCTTAATCCTATCTATAGATTAGATAAGCTTTTGGGTTTAACCTAATCATAGATCCACCCCTTTAAGTGACTGATCAAATCAGCCTAGATTGAAATGGGCTTTACGCCCAATATGTATTAAGTGCTCAATAGTTTCCCAAACTGCTGCCCAGTTGGGCTTCTTTGTATGGCGTGGGACCCAAGCATTGATCTACACATCAGCCACATGGGTTTGGCCTAGCCTCTACTACAAGGCCTAGCCGAATTCACTATAAAGCCCAGTGAACCCCCTGAGCCCATCACATGGACCCTATGGGCCCAACACTTACACTAAGTGGTCCTTGGGCCAAGTCATCGTATAAAAACCCAGGGGCATATGCAAGATTAGGCCATCAGGTATTATCCCAAATGGCCTTACACTTAACCTCTCAGCCCATAATGATCAAGCACTGCTTGACAAGAGAGGACCTCTCACTCGGCTGCAAGAAACAATGTTGCACTCTCTACTCACATGGATCCCATGAATTAAAACCATTTGCAAACATTTTGAAACCATATATAAGTATATATAATATATATAAATTTTTCAAAACAAAATTCCAACGATTGAAATCAACTGCCGGCAGTTTGGTTTCCATCAGAGAGAGTGCATCCCCGATCATTACCTTTGTCTGACAAAAGGGCTGATCCCATCACTATGATCACCCACTCAGATGAATTCTCAGACTGTCCCAACATACCTAGGTTTTGACCCTTGCTAAGGATCTCACTGATTGGCATATCGAAGACATCCCAATCCGACACCCAATGCAGTACCATAATCGGGTCTAGGGGTCAGGTGTAATATTCCAGCTTTGCCCATCAATCTCCAAGGTCCAGGGCAATATTGGAAATCTGGTCCAGTTCAAGGGTTCTAGTAATCCTACACTGCGTGTGCCTTGGGTCTCACCCTGGTGGCTGAGACAAACCCCCCCAACATTTTGCAGCACATCAGTGTCAGCCTTGGTAGGTTAAATCTCCCCAGACTTATCCAATGGCAGTGAACATTTAAAACCAACACAAGTCTCATTAAATGTCTAGTTTTAGGGTCTTACACAGAAGCATACCACAAAACATGAACCAAACATGTACTTTATTTATTTACACTAAATATCAAAAGTATATCAAAACTGATTGGAGCTAAGGGCAACAAAACTGTCTAACAACTCCCACTTGCACTTAGGTCCAATCTGGTACAAGCCGGAGTCCCATGCTTTCCACATGTTTCACAAACACCTTTTGTGTGAGTGGCTTAGTTAATGGGTCAGCCACATTATCCGTTGATGCTACCCTCTCAATCAGGACGTCCCCTCTAACAATGATCTCCCGCAGTACATGGTACTTCCTCTCGATGTGCTTTGACTTCGAGTGGGCCCGAGGCTCTTTAGCCTGGGCGATTGTTCCATTGTTGTCACACAATAATGGGATGGGTGATGTGCTAGACGGAACCTCTCCAAATTCATGAACAAATTTTTTCATCCACACGGCTTCCTTGGCAGCTTCACTTGCGACAATGTACTCGGCTTCAGTTATGGAGTCTGCCGTGGACCCCTATTTGCTGCTTTTCCAGCAAACCCCACACAATATCATCATGAAAACATACCCAGATGTAGACTTTCTATCATCTGGATCCAACTGGAAATCGGCATTAGTATACCCCAGAATTTGTAGTGAACTACCATCAGATACCAGACAAAACTCTTTTGTCATTCGAAGGTCTTTGATTATGTTCTTCACAGCAATCCAATGCTCCTGCCCTGGGTTGGCCTGGAATCTACTTACCACACTCACCGCCTGAGCAATGTCAGGGAGAGTGCACAGCATGGCATACATGATGCTCCCCACGACTGAGGCATAGGGAATAGATTTCATGCCCTCAATCTCCTCAGAAGTCTTGTGAGACATCTTCTTGGAGAGAGTGACTTCGTGCCTGAAAGTAACGTTTCCTTTCTTGGAGTTCTCCATGCTGTACCTTTTGACTATTTTGTCAATATAAGCAGCCTGGAATAATCCAATTATCCGCTTCGATCAATCTCTATAGAGTCGAAGACCCAGTATATTGGAGGCTTCTACAAGATCTTTCATGGAGAATTGCCGCGAAAACCATACCTTGACCGAAGTCAACATTCTTACATCATTCCCAATGAGTAGGATATTGTCCACATACAACACCAAAAAGGTGACCTTATCCCCACTGGACTTCCTGTAAACACAGGGCTCATTCGGATTCTGCTCAAAGTCAAATGATTTGACAGTAGAGTCAAAATAGATGTTCCAACTCCTAGAATCCTACTTAAGTCCATATATGGATTTATTAAGTTTACACACCATGTGTTCCTGACCAGTAGCAATGAAGCCTTGCGGCTGCTGCATGTAGATATCTTCACTAAGATCTCTATTCAGGAACGCGGTTTTGACATCCATTTGCCAAATCTCGTAGTCATGGTATGCTGCTACAGCTAGCAGGATCCTAATGAATTTAAGCATGGCTATAAGCAAAAAGGTTTCCTCATGGTCGATGCCTTCTTTCTGAGCATACCCTTTCACCCCCAAACAAGCTTTGTAGGTCTCAATCTTGCCATCTGGGCCCTTCTTCCTCTTATACATCCATTTGCAACCAATTGCTTTTACCCCAGAGGGCGGATCTACTAGAGTCCAGACTTCATTGGCCTCCATCGAGTCCACCTCAGCTCTCATGGCCTCCACCCACTTCTAGGATTCTATGTCCAACATAGCTTTAGCGTAAGTCACGGGATCCTCCTCACTAATCAGGGCTTCCACCAGGTAACTATCCTGGTCATAACCATATCGGACTGGTGGCTTGCACACCCAAGTGGATCTTCTAGGTTGGTCACTACTTGAAACTAGTGGGACATCTCCCACTACTCCTGAGCTCTCCTCATCAAGAACTATTTTCTGACGATGGGTGTCCAAGATGTATTCAATTTCTAAGAATTTGGCGTCTCGACTGCAGAACACTTTCTATTCACTTGGGTCATAGAATAGATATCCCACTGAATCTTTTGGGTACCCTATAAATAGGCAACGACTGGTTTTGGATTCCAACTTGTCCGCACTTGTTCTTTTAACGTGTGCAGGAAAACCCAAAATCTTCAAGTGTCTTACACTTGGCTTCCTTCTGGTCCATAGTTCATATGGAGTCTTCGGAACCGATGTGGGTAATTCTGAGCATACGAGAAGTGACCGGACAATGTCCAACAATGTCCTATTCCTCCTCTCTGAAACACCGTTGAGTTAAGGTGTGGCAGGAGGAGCTAATTGTGACACAATCCCGTTGACCTTCAAGTAGTCCCTGAATGCGTCAGAGAGATACTCGCCACTTTCAAAGGATTCAAACTTGTGTCTCATTAGGTACACGTAACCATAACGTGAAAAATCGTCTGTAAAGGTGATGAAATACATGTGTTGATTTTGTGTCATAACACTTAGAGGACCACATACATCAGTATGTATTAGGTCAAGTGTGCCTGCAGATCTTTCAGGCTTACCGTCAAATGGCCGCTTAGTCATCTTACCTTGAAGGCAAGGCTCACAAGTGGGAAGATTTTCTATGGTTAGAAAATCCAAAGGACTATTTTTTACCAGCCTTGTGATTCGGTCAACACCAATATGGCCAATTTGGTAATGCCAGAGGCACATAGGATTTACTATATCACAATTCCTTTTCTTGGGATTTTTGACCGATGTAGTTTTAGTTAAGTTAGTTTCCAGAGAAGGATGTGGAACATAGAGACCGTTCTCCAGTTCCCCGCATGCGATGAATTTGTTATTCCATTTAATAGTAATCATATTACTAAAATAAATAGTATATCCATCTGCTCACAGTTTAGAAATAGAAATTAAATTTCTTCTCAAGTTTTGTACATAAAGACAATCTTTAAGTACAAGCACTCATTCTCTAAAGACTAATTCTACGGTTCCTATTACCGCAGCTACAACACTTGTAATCATTCCCAAGAATAGTGTCACTTCGCCTTCACTCAATCTTCTGCTAAATTTGAACCCCTGCAGTGAGTTACACGTATGAGTTGAAGCCCCAAAGTCAACACACCAGGACACAGAAGTAACTAACATTTTAGTTTCTATGACACAAGTTTCGACGTTACCTTTCTTAGATTCCAGGTAGGTAGAACAATTCCTCTTCCAGTGGTCGGTCTGCTTGCAAAAGTGACAGACATCAGATGCCTTGTTCTTCTTCTGCTTCTTAGGCTTGGCAACTTTCTTCTGGGGCTTCTTTGCCATTCTCTTTCTCTTGCCCGATTTGTTAGCTTCAGCAAGCATAACCACAGACTCATCATTCTTGAATAAATCCTCGGCCCTCTACAACATATTGCTGAGTTCCTGGATGCTGACATTCAGCTTATTCATGTTGTAGTTCATTGTGAATGCATTGAAGGAAGATGGCAAAGAATTCAGGATAGCATCCACTTGCATGCCAAGATCTAGCCCAGATCCAAGGGCTTCGAGTTCGTTAACGTAGCCCATCATCCGAAAGCAATGGTCGTGAATTTTCGGCCATTTGGACATCGGCGCGGTCATGAATAGTTTCAAGACCTTCTGTCGAGTAGAACGGTTCTGCTCTTCATACATTGTCTTTAGACTGTCCAATATGTCATTGGCTAGTTTGATTTGATCGAACTGCATCTGTATTGAGTTGTCTAGTGAGGCAAAGACAAAGAAGTGGACTAGGGAGTTCTTATCCTCCTAATCTTGGTAGTCCCTCCTACGGGCCTCAGAAGACCTATCACCCGGACGCTCCAGGGCAGGATTTTTCACCACCTTATCTAACTTTTTGGAAGTTAGGACCAGCATAAGATTTCTATACTAGTCGGCATAGTTTGAGCCTTTAAGCTTGTTATCATCTAGAAGCTTTGCGAATTGACCGTTTGCCATTTTTTGATAAAACAACAAAGACGTTAGTCTACAACCTTAGTTTGATTCATGTTACCTACATAGATATGGTTTTTAATCTATGTTCTATTCCCATTTGTTCATCTCTGAGATTTCCCTCCTTTCTCAGTGACGGAGATGACGAAATGTCTCTAGAAATGTGGGAAATCACATGGGGTGCATGAAGCCAACTGTTTCAGCTGCATAACCCCACCACCATTCTGTGATAGATCATATCCACTCATCGAATGAGTTTCCCTTTTGGCCTCTGTCAGACAAGGTTCAGAGTTGTTTTTAGGTAAACATTTCTATCCAATGAGTGCTCACCCATCATATTCAGGTTACACCAAGGTACCATGAGAGAGTTCCCATTTTCTGGTGAAGCCCTCCCACATCGGTCTATGATGCCCCTATCATCTTATGAAACACTCTAACAGATCCAATAGCAAATGTATAGCCAAATTTTATGGTGTGTTTCCTCATTACTGAAGGACCCATCATTTTGCTAATGACAGAAGGCCTTTAGAGAGTCCATCACATGGATCTCCCTATCACATGCACTCATATTTTCTAGAGGGTACAAAATTGCGCCCTAGTTCTTATTTTAGGTCAAACCAAAGTGGCTCCCACTGACTTTCATGAAGTTAGATTTCTGGTGGGCCTTATCGGCTAGGGGTTCTGTATGCATCCCTTTTTAGGGTTGTGGGGCCCACCAAGCAAGGAGGGGTCATCCAATGACCTTAAGGAACACCATGGCAATGATGTGCATTCAGTCATGGTGTGCGCAAGAGCCACTAACGAGTTTTCATGGGCCAAGTGCTTATGGCCCATGGACACAGCACATCAAACATCTAAACATCACATGTAAAGGAAAAATTGATCCAATTAATTAACTACTGTAAAGCCCATTGAACAGCCCATTTAAAATCCATAACTTTAACAATTAATGTCAACTAGGTATAAGGGCTGAATCGCAGTTAGCAGTTTGGCCCAAACAACTTTTCTCGCAATAGTGGGCTTTTGCAGTTTTAACCATTTAAAACTAGGCTTTACAGCTGGGACGAATTAATCCCTGATATTGAACATCAGATTTGGTCCAAACAGTTTTGGTACAATCTAGTCCGAAATGGTAAGAAATTGATTTTCAATTCAAGAATTAATTCATGAAAGATCTGAAATTAATAATTTTGATTTTCAACAAACACAAATCAAATATGGACTATTTGCACCACCTGCAAAACAGAGGTTAATCACTAGGGTTGTAGTTTCACAAATTGAACATCGCAAAAAGTGATTTCTCCATCTGCAAATCTCCAGCGCCGCCTTCTTCTTCCTTCTACTTTAATCAAGAAAATAAAAAAAAATAGAAATCCTATTTCTATTAATTAATTACATTCTTGATAAAATCCTATACATTCAGTCTAGAAAAAAAATATTTGTAGACCGAATTAAATAAAATAAAGAAAAAGGGAGCGCAGACCATCTGCGCCAAATCTGCACTGCGATCTCCAGGTTCGAATAGTTTCTTGGCACTCAGATCAATCGCCCTTAACAAGAAACAGTTTCTTGAAATAAAGAAAACAATCTGCGCAAATCTTGGTAGAACATCTTCTCTCCATCTGCGCAGGTTCAGATCTGATTTTCTTTTGGTTCAAGATTTGACCCTATGGCTCAGATACCACTAAAAGAATGGTAGGATCCATCTAATGGACGCAAAAAATATTGCAGAATGGGTGGGTGAATTTCAAAAATTTTCCTACCTTCTTCCAACTGGGAATCGTATTCCCTAAATTAGAATACAATATTCCTAGACCCTACTTGAACCATAATCGAACCATATCTGAACCAAAAAGAAAATGGGAGGATTATACCTGATCCAGAGAAGCAGTATTTTCCAAAGTTGGTGTTCATGCCCAAAGAGGACACCAAGATCTGCTCCTGCTGAAGATGACACAACTCTATGTGGAATGGAACCAGCAGAATGCATCCTACACACTAGATCCTTCTCAAGAATCCTCTAGAAACTCTGAGCACCAAATCTTTTTCATTCTTTTCTGCAAGACTAATGTCAAGAACTGATTTCTTGATTTCTTTCTTCTGCAAAGATCAAATCTTGCCAGAAGGAATGGCGGTGGCAAGAGGAGAACTCCTGGCACGAAAATGGTTGAATTGCTTCTCTTCTCTCAAGAGTGTGTATGAGATCCTATCTCAATTCGCAAGATACTTTCTTGCTTGAACCCTTAGTTCAAAAATCTACTTTTTCTCTTAGGGTTTCTCCTCCTTTCTTCTTGATTAAGAATCCTCCTAAATTAGGAGTTATCACAATCCAAACCAGTATTTGGATAGGGGATTACCTTAATCCTATCTCCAGATTAAGTTAGCTTACTCCTAATCTTATCAGGAGGTTACCAGATTCAAATCTGATTTGAATTTGGTCTCCAAGAGTGGATAAGGTTAAAGGCCCAATCCTTTTGCTAACATTAATCTCAGATCCACCCCATAGATGGGTGATCATATCAGCCCAGCTCGAAATGGGCTTTTGGCCCATTAAGTGTTCAGTGCTTAACTAGATTCCAATCTGCTGCCCAGTTGGGCTTCTTTGTATGGTGTGGGACCCAAGCATTGATCTACACACCAGCCACATGGGTTTGACCCAACCTTTGTTACAAGGCCCAGCCAAATTCACTAAAAAGCTCAATGAACCCCTGAGCCCATCACATGGACCCTATGGGCCCAACACTTACATTAAGTGGTCCTTAGGCCAAGCCATCTTACAAAAACACAGGGACTGTGGGCAGGTGCAAGATTAGCCCAGCAGGTACTATCCGAAATGGTCTTACACTTAATCTCTCGGCCCTTAATGATCAAGCACTGCCGGAAAAGAGAAGACCTCTCCCTCGGCTGCAAGGAACAGTGCTGCACTCTCCACTCACATATTGCATGTGCCTTGGGTCTTACCCTGGTGGCCGAGACAGGCCATCCCAACGCTTGGTGGCACACCAGAATCAGCCTTGGTAGGATAAATCTCCCCAAACTTATACAATGGCTGTGAACATTTAAAACTAACACAAGTCTCTATATGTGTCCAGTTTTAGGGTCTTACACAGAATTATACCAAACAACATAAATCAAACATGCACTTTATTTATTTACACTAAATAACAAAAGTACATCAATTCGGATTAAAGCTAAGGGCATACCAAACAGTCTAACAACTGGATTATCCAAAGAGGCTATGATATAGCAGCGGGCTAAGGAGTTTTTCTCCTCCCATTCTTGGTATTCCCTCCGGCGAGCTTCTAAAGCTTTGTCTCCCAGATGATCTGGTGTAGGATTCTTTGCCACTTTTTCTAGTTTCTCTGAAGTCAGGACCAACATAAGGTTTCCATACCAGTCAGCATAGTTTGGGCCCTTAAGTTTGTTGTCGTCAAGCAACTTAGCAAATTGTCTGTTTGCCATTTTCTTATAAAACCACAAAACGTTAGTCCACAACCATAGTTTGATTCATGTTACCTACATAGATATGGCTTTTAATCTATGTCCCATTTCCATTTGTTCATCTTTGAGATTTCCCTCCTATATTAGTGACGGAGATAGCGAAATGTCTCTGGAAATGTGGGAATCACATAGGGTGCGTGGAGCCAACTGTTTCAGCTGCATAACCCCACCACCTTTCTGTGATGGATCATATTCACTCATCTTATAAGTTTCCCTTTGGCCTCTGTCAGACAAGGTTTAGAGTCATTTTCAGGTAAACCTTTTTGTCCAGTGAGTGTTCACCCATCATATTCAAGTTACGCCAAGGTACCGTGAGAGAGTTCCCATTTTCTGGTGAAACTCCTCCCACATCGGTCTATGACGCCCCTATCATCTTATGAAACACTCTAACAGATCCAACAACAAATGGATAGCCCAATTTTATGGTGCGTTTTCTCATTACTGAAGGACCCATCATCGTGCTAATGACAGAAGGCCTTTAGAGAGTCCATCATATGGATCTCCCTATCGCGTGCACTCATATTTGCTGGAGGGAACAAAATTACACCCTAGTTAATTTAGGTCAAACTAGAGTGGCTCCCACTGACTTTCATAAAGTCAGATTTATGGTGGCCCAATTCAGCTAGGGTTTTCGCACGCGTCCCTTTTCAGGGTTATGAGGCCCACCATGACAGGTAGGGGTCATCCAATTACCGTAAGGGACACCATGGCAATGATGTGCATTCAGCCATGGTGTGCGCAAGAGCCACTAACGAATCATCATGGGCCAACTGTTTATGGCCCATGGTTGCAACACATCAAACATCCACACATCACATGATATGGAAGATATGATCCAATCAATTACTCATTGTAAAGCCCATTAAATAGTTTGTTTAAAAGCACAACATTAACAAGTAACATCATCTAGGTATATGGGCGGAATCGCAGTTAGCAGTTTGACCCATATAGCTTTCATGTAAACTGGGCTTTTGCAGTTTAACCCCTTAAAATTGTTCTTTACAGGTTGGGCCGAATTGGTTATTCCAATTAAAATTTGATTTCAGGCTTGAAAGTGGGAAAAACAGGGCTGAGAACAGCCCCTTTTGAACCCTAGATTCAGTCCAAACAGCTTTGGTCCAATCTAGTCCGAAATGGTCCAAAAACCAATCTTTAATTCAAGAAACAATTCAAGAAAGATCTGAAATTAATATTCTGATTTTAGACAAACACAAATCAGTTATGGACGGTTCGCACCTCCTACAAAACAGATGTGAGTAACCAAGGTTGCAGTTTCACAAATTGCAAAACACAGTGCAAAGTCATCTTCTGCAAAACGCAGAAGACAATATCACGATCTGCAAATCTCCAATCAAGAAAGTAAGAAACAAAAATCATATTTCTATTAAATAATTACATTCTTGATTGAATCCTATACACTCAGTCCAGAAAAATAAAAAAAATTATTTTACAGATCGAATAGAATAGAAACTGCAAATAAAAATTGCGCAGACAATCTGCACCAATTCTGCACTTCAATCTCCAGGTACGAACAGTCCATTAAATCAAGAAATAAAATAAGAACAGTTCTAAATAAATTTCAGATTTAACAAAAATTAATTTAAGATCAATCGCCCATACAAGAAACATTTTCTTGAAACAAAACTGCAATCTGCGCAATACCCGAATAGAACAACATCTACTGAATTGCGCAGGTTCAGATCTGATCTTTTGGTTCAAATTCGAACTTGTGGCTCTGATACCACTTAAAGAATGGAAGGATACATTGTATGGACGCTAAAAGGGTTGCAGAATGGGTGGGTGAATTTCAAAAATTTTCTACCTTTCTTCCAACTGGGAATCATATTCCCTAATTTTAGAATCAAAATTCAAGGATCCTACTTGAACCAAACCAAACCAGATTTGAACCAAAAGAGAAGGGGGGGATTATACATGATACAGAGAAGCAATATCTCTGAACGTTGGTGTTCACGCCCAAAGAAGATCCCAAGATCAGCTCCCACTGAAGATGACACAGTGATGATGGAGCCGAACCAGCAGTGTTCATCCCACAAACCAGGTTCTTCTGATTAACTCAATGAAAAATGTGAGCACCACACGAACAATCAAGAACCTTTCCTGATTTTCTCTAACTGAGAACCCAGACTTCCAAAAAAGGTGGTGGCGGCTGCTGGAGGAGAATGCTAGAGAAGAAGGTGGCGAACTGCTATTTTCTTCTCTAGGGTTATCTAAGATCCTATCTCAAGAATGCAAAGAGTGTTCTGCTAAAACACCTAGGGTTCGAATTCAAGTAAATCAAATTAGGGTTTCCTCCTCTTTCTTTGTGATTAAGAAATCTCCTAATCATATTAGGAGTTGCCCTTATCCAAATCTATATTTGGATTACGACTCCTCTTAATCCTATCTGCATATTAGATCAGCTTTTGGGCTTAACCCAATCTCAAATCCACCCCTTTAAGTGACTGATCAAATCAGCCTAAATCAAAATGGGCTTTAGGCCCAATATGTATTATCTGCTCAATAGTCTTCCAAACTACTGCCCAGTTGGGCTTCTTTGTATGGCATGGGACCCAAGCATTGATCTACACATCAGCCACTAGGGTTCAACCCAGCCTCTATTACAAGGCCTAGCCGAATTCACTAGAAAGCCCAGTGAACCCCCTGAGCCCATCACATGGACCCTATGGGACAACACTTACACTAAGTGGTCCCAAGGTCAAGTCATCTTATAAAAACCCAGGGACTGTGAGCAAATGCAAGATTAGCCCATTAGGTATTATCCCAAATGGCCTTACACTTAACCTCTCAGCCCATAATGATCAAGCACTGCCCGACAAGAGAGGACCTCTCCCTCGGCTACAAGGAATAGTGTTGCACTCTCTATTCACATGGATCCCAAGAATTAAGACCATTTGCAAACATTTTGAAGCCATATATAAGTATATATCATCTATATAAATTTTGCAAAACAAAATTCCAACGATTGAAATCAACCACTGGCAGTTTGGTTTCCATCAGAGAGAGTGCATCCCCAATCATTACCTTTGTCCGACAAAGGGGCTGATCCCATCACTATGATCACCCACTCAGATGAATTCTCAAACTGTCCCAACATACCCAAGTTTTGACCCCCGCTAAGGATCTCAATGATTGGCATATCAAAGACAACCTAATCCAAAACCCAGTGCAGTACCATAATCGGGTCTAGGGGTCAGGTGTAACATTCCAGTTTTTCCCTCCATCTCCAAGGTCCAGGACAATACTGGAAATCTGGTCTGGTTCAAGGGTTCAAGTAATCTTACGTTGCATGTATCTTGGGTCTCACCCTTGTGGCTGAGACAATCCACCCCAACATTTGGCTGCACATCAGTGTCAGCCTTGGTAGGATAAATCTCCCCAAACTTATCCAACGACTATGAACATTTAAAACTAACACAAGTCTCATTAAGTGTCCAGTTTTAGGGTCTTACACGGAAGCATACCACACAACATGAATCAAACATGTACTTTATTTATTTACACTAAATATCAAAAGTACATCAAAACTGATTGGAGCTAAGGGCATACAAAACTGTCTAGCAATAAGTTGAGACGACCACACCTGAATCGCTACCCAATATTTTTCTTTTTTTCTTTGTGCGTAGTTCAGCAGTGTTCCGGCACCCTGCCTTCGGCTGCTACATCTTGCAAAAACAAAGAAGAATTATGAGAGTTTTATTTCTAAAGATCATAAAACTAACGAAATAAAAAAATAATGTAAATGGATCCGAAACAAATAAATAAAAATTTTCAATATGTTGCTTCCCCGTCAACGGCACCAAAAACTTGGTGTGCCTAGGATGCATCGTCAAACACCCGGGACACCAATTTAATAATTTATACTTTTCCAATCGTCAAAACTAAATAAAGAATGTAGTTTAGTGGTGAGGAAGGGGTCGAATCCTTAGGGAAGCAAGGTTAAAAATTACTATTTTGTTCTAGACAAATAGGAAAAAGAAAACAGATTTGGGATTTGTAGAAAATAAGAAAATAAATTTTATTAAAGTGAAATTAAATATTTAGAATTGAAAAAGACCAGGAATAAAATTCAGAAATTAAATAAAACTGAAATTGACATGAAAATAAATACAAAATATGCTGAAATTCGGATCCAGTGATGGTAGCTTTCCGGGAAGACAAACTGCATGCTGTTCCTCCTCCGTTCAGCCCTCGAACCCCTCGAGACACCTTAGCCTTGAACTGAGCGAATTCAGATCTGCAAAAGACAAAGAAAAACAAAATTAAATCAAACCAAAATAAAAATTGTAGAAATTAAATTGCTAGAAAAACTAAATAACAAAAAGAAAGAAAATAAAACAAAATAAAAATGGTGGATCAGCTCCAATGGCGGTAGTTACAGGTTGGACAAATTGCTTGCAAGAACCCCTCTTGAAAAAAATTGGGCGTCCTCCTTCTTGTAACCCTTGAACCCCTCAAGAAGCCTTGGCCTTTTGAACTAAGCTAACCAACCCCTTCTCGTGGGCCCCTGGGATCCTTTTTATAGAGGAGGGTGGACAAAATTGGAATTAAAGAGAGAAGGCGGCTAGTGGGTTTATGAAGAAAATGGACACCCCTAGGGTTTAGTAATGCAGGGTTAGGATTAAACTAGAGGGATCCTACGGATAGAGTGAAAAGGAGAGGGGACCTATAAGTATGGAGGGTTAGAATTTAAGCTCCTAGGACTGAATGGTCAAGATTTGGGCACCTAGGGCTGAAAGGTGGAGATTAAAAGGAGTGGGTGGCACCCTAGGGTTAGAATGCTAAAGTGATGGTGCCCTAGAATGGAGGGTGGAGATTGCAAGGTAAAGATTTAAGGGTACGAAAGGTTGTTAAGGCTTGGATGGTTGAGATTAGATGTTAGGGAGGAGTAGAAGGTGAAGATTTAGCAGTTAGGGGTGGCTAGGGTGTGTTAGAGGTGAAAAGAATGAATGGGGCAATGCCCTAGGGTTTGCTAAGGAGAGGGTAGTATGCTAATTCAATAGGAGGGTCACCTTTCTAGGTTTAACAGATAGGAGGTGCCCTCTTGTGCTAAGTTTTTCATAGAAACACCCCTCTCTCAGTTGGAATTCTCACTAGCTTCCCAAAATCTGCAAAAAACTCTGTAAACTTCCCAATTTTTACCTAGAATTTGCATAGGGACCCTCAGAGGTCACAACATTGAATCCTCCAACCTCTATGGAGGAATTCCTCACCCAAGCCGACAAGGTTACTAAGGCGGAGGAGGCACTGGGATTCCTGTTAGAGCTGTTTGGGAAGTGAAAGTGAGCAGAAGAAGAGGTGGGGATCTAGAAGCAACAGAAAAAGAGCAAGTCGCCAAAGATAAATCGGTCCCCCTATAGTAGGCAAAGTAGATTGCCACGAAAGAGCAGGTCCCCACATCGGAGTTCCAGGTCAAGCTAATGATCTAGAACTCCATTAGTCCAAAGTTGTAACTACACCGGTGCAAAAAGGGACGAGATCCTGATGCAAATTAAGACAACCAAGTACGTGAGATGGTCACCAAGGATGAGAAGCGACCTGCCAACTGCAACCTTAACAAATATTGTCACTTTCACCGTAACATTGGCCACGACCCTGAGAGCTGCAGAAAATTGAAGGATAAGATCAATGAGCTGATCCATCGGGGCTTCCTGAAGAAGTTCATCAAGCATGGCAAAAGAATCCGACCTACCAACCATCCTAGGGAAGCACCAGAGGCGAGCAAACGTCAAGATCGTGATCAGCCACCTTTGGATCCACCACCAAGAGGCCAATTTGCAGGGTGATTGACATGATCACCGGTGGATCATTAGTGGCAAATTACAGCATGACAACGGGGAAGAACTCAGTTCGAGAGCTAGAACCCGCTGAATCGCCTTCGTATGGAGGTCATCTACTTCACCAAGGATGACACTCATGGAACTTAGTATCTTTACAATGACACCCTCCTCGTCAAGATGGGGATCAATGACTTCGAGGTAAAGCAGATTCTGGTCAACTTTGGGAGCTCGATTGACATCCTTTTCTTAGAGGCCTTTGTGAAGATGTAGCTGAAGCAGAAAGATTTGCAGCCAGCGAATATTTTACTTGTCGGTTTCAATGGAGATGTGGTAAAGCCCCTAGGCCGGATCAAGGTACCAGTTGCTACGGGATCAAAGCCCAACATAGTCCCGTTTGAGCACACCTTCCTGGTGGTTGTCATCCCATCCCCCTACAATGCAACTTTAGGTCGACCCGCCTTGCATGCACTCCATGCGTGTCGGCCTACTACCTCCCGATGAAGTTCCTAACGAGGTATGGAGTGGGGGTTGTATGGGGTGACCGATTGGAGTCACAAAAGTGCTACATCGCGGCACTAAAGGGCAAAGGTAAGCTGGCGAATGACGTCAAGCTAGAGCCACCCCTCGAGAACACAAATGATTTTAGATAGTCTTGTATGCCCTTAGCTTCAATCAGATTTGATGTACTTTTTTTATTTAGTGTAAATAAATTAAAGTAAGGTTTTGCATGTAATTGAGACTAGGTACCTCAACATAGAGAAGTTGGCATTTGCCTTAGTCTTGGTAGCTCAAAAACTACATCCATACTTCCAAGCCCATACCATTATAGTCCTAACTGATCAACCTCTAAGGCACATTCTTCAAAAGCCCAAGGTCTTGGGAAGGTTGACAAAGTGGACAATCGAGCTGAGCGTGTACGACATATGATTCAAGTCAAACCCAATAATCAAGGCGCAGGTTCTGGCAGATTTTGTGGCCATGTGTACGTTCAACACGCCGACCCCTGGAGTGGCTAAGCTAATTGGTACGTCGGAGGTGTCAACTAGTGCGGCCCATCCAGGCAAGGGAAGTCCCGGCATGGGATGAGGAGCCTCGGATCCTCCACGTCGATTGCTTGTCTAACTAGCATGGAAGCGATGCTAGGCTGATACTTTACGGGCCTAGCGAGGTAAAGTTGGAGTATGCTCTCTAGTTTAGATTTGAGGCATTGAATAATGAAGCAGAGTATGAGGCATTGATAATTGGGATGACTCTGGTGAAGGAGGTCGGTGTGAAGCATGTCATGGTGTGCAGTGACTCTCAACTAGTCGTAAACTAGGTGAATGGGCAGCAGGAGCCCACAATGTCAACCAATTTGGCCAAGGTGAGAGAGTTCCTACCCGACTTCCACTCCTGGTATATCCAAAAAATACCGAGGATAGAAAACACATAGGACGATGTGCTTTCAAAGTTGGCAACTACAACTGACGTCACAAGGAAGTCAAAAGTGGTTGCTCCTGTGTTGGTAGCAGAACCGAGTTGGATGGATCCGTTCATCAATTATTTACTCCATAAGACCCTACCAGCAGATTGCAAGAGCAGTTGTACAAGAAATCCTTCATGCTCCCCTACCAGCACTGCTTGTGACATTTAGAGGCAAGCCAGGTGCTACATGAGATCCATGAAGGTCTCTGTGGAGGACATCTAGGGGCAGGGCACTAAGGCAAGGTTACTATTGGCTTACAATGAAGGCGGACACACTCGAACTCATCTAGAATTATAACAACCACCAGCCCGCCGCCGACCTCACATACCTGACCAGCCTGTGGCCTTTCGCCCAATGGGGGATAGACATCCTCGATCATTTCCCATCAGCAACCGAGCAAAGAAGGTTCTTGGTCGTGGCAATTGACTACTTCATAAAGTGGGTGGAAGCCGAGTCACTAGTGGCAATCATAACCCGAAATGTACAGAACTTCTTTTGGAGGAATATAGTGTGTAGGATTTGGACTACCGAATGTGCTAATAACCGACAATAGGAAGTAGTTCGAGGATATTAAGTTCCAAAACTGGTGTAACGAGATGGGGATCCGAAAAAAACTTCACTTTGGTAGCTCATCCATATGCAAATAGACAAGCCAAGGTGATGAACAAGGTGATCCTCCCCAGACTCAAAGCTCGAACCTCCCAAGCTAAAGGTTTGTAGGTAGATGAGCTACCTAGCGTCCCTTGGGCCTATCGATCAACAATCAAAAAAGACGACCGGAGAGACCCCATTCAACCTGATATACAGTACAGAGGCCATCATCCCTGTTGAGATCAAAGTACCAACCATGTAGTTGGAAGCGTACGACGATGAGTTATGAACTAACCTCGACCTGGTGGAAGAAGTGCACGACTTGGCATATATCCGTACAATGGCCTACCAACAACGAGTTGCTCAGTACTATATGTTAGACAGTTTTGTATGCCCTTAGCTTCAATCCAACTTGATGTACTTTTGACATTTAGAGTAAATAGATAAAGTACATGTTTGATTCATGTTGTTTGGTATATTTCTGTTTAAAACCCTAAAACTGGACACTTATAGAGACTAGTGTTAGTTTTAAATGTTCACAGCCATTGGATAAGTCTGGGGAGATTTATCCTGCCAAGGTTGATACTCATGTGCCATTAAGTGTTGGCACTTAATGAGATTGCTTGAATCCTTGAATAGGACGAGATTTCCAGTATTGCCCTAGACCTTAGAGATAGATGGGCAAAACTAGAAAGTTACACCTGACCCTCGGACTCGATTATGACACTTCACTAGGTGTCAGATTGGGCTGTCTTTGATATGTCAATCAGTGAGATCCTTTGTGGGGGTCAAAACCTGGACATGTTGGGGTAGTCTAAGAATTCATCTGAGTGAGTGATCATAGTGACAGGATCAGCCCCTTTGTCGGACAATGGTAATGATCGGGAATGTACTCTCTCTGATGGAAACCAAACTACCGGCAGTTGATTTCAATCATTGGCATTTTGTTTTGCAAAATTAATATATATATATATATATATATATATATGTATATGTACGGTTTCAAAATATTTGCAAAAGGTTTTAATTCCCGGGATTCATGTGAGTAGAGAGTGCGGCACTGTTCCTTACAGCCGAGGGAGAGGTCTTCTCATGTTGGGTAGTGCTTGATCATTAAGGGCTGAGAGGTTAAGTGTAAGACCATTTAGGATAATACCTGATGGGCTAATCTTGCACCTGCCCATAGTCCCTGGGTTTTTATAAGATGGCTTGGCCCAGGGACCACTTAATGTAAGTGTTGGGCCCATATGGTCCATGTGATGGGCTCAAGGGGTCGTTGAGTTTTTCAGTGAATTCAGCTGGGCCTTGTAATAAAGGCTGGGCCGAACCCATGTGGCTGGAGTGTAGATCAATGCTTGGGTCTCACGCCATACAAAGAAGCCCAACTGGGCAGCAGATTGGAAACTAGTTAAACACTGAACAGTTAATGGGCCAAATGCCCATTACGAGCTGGGCTGATATGATCACCCATCCAAGGGGCGAATCTGAGATTGATGTTAGTAAAAGGATTGGGCTTTTGACCTTATCCACTCTAGAAGACCAAATTCAAATTAGATTTGAATCTAGTAACCTCCTGATATGATCAGGAATAAAATAACTTAATCTGTCGATAGGATTAAGATTATCCCCTATCCAAATATTGATTTGGATTGGGATAACTCCAAATTAGGAGGATTTCTTAATCAAGAAGAAAGGAGGAGAAAGCTAATTCGAATATACCAGATTTGTTTTTCCCAAGAGAGAAGAAAGTCTTCTGCATACAGAGATTAGATCTCAAGAACTCCAGAGAGAAGAAAAGCTATTCAACCATCTTCATCCCAGGAGTTCTCCTCTAGTCGCTGCCAACCCCTCTTGCAAGATTCGATCTTTGTAGGAGAAAGAAGTCAAGAAATCAGTTCTTGACATCAGTCTTGCAGAAAAGACTGAAAAGGATTCAATGTTTAGAGTTTCCAGTGGGTTCTTGCGACGGATCCAGTGTGTAGGATGCACCCTGCTGGTCCCATTCCATCCACAGCTGTGGTATCTTCAGCAGGAGCGGATCTTGGTGTCTTCTTTGGGTGTAAACACCAACTTTGGGAGATATTATTTCTCCGGATCAGGTATAATCCTTCCTGTTTCCTTTTGGTTCAGATCTGGTTTGATTATGGTTCAAGTAGAATCCTTGAATATTGTATTCTAAATTTAGGGAATATGATTCCCAGTTGGGAGAATGTAGGAAAATTTTTTGAAATTCGCCCACCCATTCCGCATCCTTATGGCGTCCATTAGATGGATCCTACCAATCCTTGACTATAATGCCCGAGTCAAGAGATGCCACTTCTGAGTTGGCGACCTTGTACATGGGAAGGTTATGGTACCAGAGCCCGGTGTATTTAAGCTGGGCCCGAACTGGGAAGGTCCCTACAGTATACGATGGGTGATTGATGAATGGATGTACGAGGTCGAAGCGCTGGAAAGGAGGTAAGTACCCCATGCCTGGAATATGGACAACTTAAGGAAGTATTACTTATGAGCCTGTGAATGAAGTGTTCGCAACTTCAACAAGATGATCAAAATTCTCACTAAGTATGGAAGACCACCCGCTTCAGCGACCTGATTGACCCACCCTGCGTAGAGCGCACATTGGCCAAATTACATTTCAAATGGGATGCCAAGTCACTTTAAGCCTAAAGGCTCCCTTGTGTCGATCTGGTAACGACCTCGACATTTCAATAAAGCCTAGCCACTTTGGCATATAGGCAGTTCGGGAATATCTCATATTATGCCCAGTAGGCACATAGACAGTTCAAGTTATATCCCATACTATGCCTAGTTGCCTCTACACACAAGTACCTTGGGTTCATTCCATACTATGCCTAGTCACTTCGGGAGTTAGGCACTTCGGGAAAAACCTACACTTAGATTATTTTAATGTTTAAAGTTTTAGCAAAGTATTAAGAAGTGATGAATACGAGATGTGTAGAAAATAAACTTCCATTCATTGAAGCTTGGCAAAAGTTACGTTGTTATCATCAAACCATAAAGAGAAAAAGACGAAAAAGTTCTTTAGACTGAGATTGGAGGCTCGACATAGTACACGTATATACGGGGGGTCCAAGAAAAGAGGCAAAGTTTCAGACATCTCGAGGCTCCTCGTCCCCATCTCCGATAGCAGCGGTAATGTCCTCCCCAATGGCTTCCTCCTAAATGGTCTGCTACATCAGCTTCCTCCTCAGTATCCTCATCGGACTTGTCCTCCTCCTCCTACTCGGAACCTGGCTCCAAATCGACCTAGTTAGACATTTCCTTAGTGCAAGCTGAAGACTTGATAGGTGCAGGGTTGAGCTTGGGGTACAGTGACATCACTAGCATCCGAAAAAGTTTAAAGCCCTAGCAGAAGGCAATGGTGCCAAAGTCATGTTTCTCCTGTAGCCAACTCGGCTCCACTTGGGATTGATATTCTTGTGATGCTGCCTTGGCATTCTCAGCTATAATCAGATGTCACTCGAACTGCTTGACAAGAGAATGAACTTCGGAGTTCGCCTGCAAAAAAGAAGAAACAAGATAAGTGTAAAGAAGCAATTCAGGAGCAACACATTAAAGAATTTAGAAGATTGAAAGCATAAGGCAATGCATGGCTTTGGCACTGAGCTCGCTAGACCACATCTCAAACATGGTTCCTACCTCCTTGGGAAAGATGGTCTCCTTGCTCTTGATGAGGGCGGTCCAAAAGTTCATGATAGTTTGCCTCTCCTCGAGAGCCTCCCTAGCAGAGCTGGCCCCAGATTGCAGAGGACGAACCTCAGGAGACTAGGCCACCTCGAATTAGAGCAAAGACCTCTCTTCCTAGACCTCCTCAACCAGGTCGACAACCGGGACCTCCTCGACTGCGGATGGTGCAACGAGCTCAAAAATGGATGCCTTCACTTGTAGCCCAAGAGTTAGACAAGTCAACATGAAGAAAAGAAATTGAATACTTGAACCCAAGATGACAAACTACTCGAAGAACTCATCCCGACTTGAATTATCTTCTCTTTGGCCAAACAATCGTCCAACTATAGATCGTGTTCTACCAGGTCTCGCACCCTAGTCTGCATTTGCCTACTCAACTCTTCCCCAACATCTTTGATTTCTTTTCTCTAGTGTGTCGAGAAAGGCCACCCAGTAGTTAGGGTGGCAAAGAAATATTTGCTTTTCCAGGTCGTGACTTTAGAGGGAAGCCCATGAAGAAGTTTGTATCCGGGATGATAAGACATGTAATAACTAAACTTGTCTAAGGTGCTGGTAGGGTTTTGTTTGATTGACAAAGGACAGTGAAGGTTTTCATGTCAAGGGGAAGGTCGAGGTGGAAGAAAAGTGAAATCAATCTGACTAGGATACAAATAAAGTTTGGATGCAGTTAACTAAGGGTGATATTATAAATGTTCAGGACCTCAGGAATGAAGGAGTGGAGCGGGAAGTGGAGACCAACCTCTAGGACCTCTTCAAAAACTGCAACCTTTCCCTCTTCATTCTCCCAAGGAAACGCCACAAATGGAACGGAATAACTAAAAGGGTCTAGAATTCTAAACCAAAGATGTCAGACCGTAGACATCGTCGGCAATCAGCTGGGTGGGACCGAACTGGTCCAACAATCTAGGCCTAGGAGCCCGACGGAATGACAAGGTCCTTTTATGGGAGCCACGTCAGTCCTAGACCGAGGTGCCCTCCTCGGCCAAAATGGACTGAACCCTTTCCCCACTAGACTCGCTACCCGACATATTGGAAAGAAAAGCAAAGAGAAATGAAACAAGCAAGGAATATGACTTACCGTTATAAATCCATAATATTAACCATTAATATTGTCTAGGTGTATGGGTTGAAGTGGGGTTGCCCAGTTCGGCCCATATAGCTTTATACTTTGAAGTGGGCTTTTAGCAGTTCACACTATTTAAAAGTGGGCCTTTACAGGTTGGGCCGAAATAACCGTTTAATTAAATATCAATCCTCAGGCCAATTAGTGGGAAAAATAGGGCTGACTTTTAGCCTTGACTAAACCCTAGATTTGGTCCAAACTGTTTGAACCAATCTTGGTTCGAATGGGTCTAGGGTTTGATCTTTAATTAAATCAATAATTCAAGAAAATAATCTGAATTTAAATAACTGATAAAAGAAAATCAAGAATCAGTTAAACAGGGCTGTTCGCACAATTCATCTTACAAAACAGAGGTTAGATCACAATTTGCAGTTTCATAAACTACAAATCACAGATAGCGAATGTCCCATCTGCGAAATCTCCTTCTCTATGAAATCTCCCTTTCTGCGCCACCATCTTCGATCCAAAATAAAAATAAATAGAAATCCTATTCCTACTAATAATTACATCAGATCGAATGCCTATACATTAAGTCTAAAAAAAAATTATTTACAGACCAAATGTAATAAATAAATCAAGAAACTGCAAATCTTGTAGTTCCCCCTACGCAAACCAAGAATTTGATCTCCTCTTGTACGAACAACCCATAAATCAAGAAAATCATAAAGAACTATTCTAAACAATAATCATTTTTATATAAAATTAATTTTAGATTATTTGCCCATTAATTTTGGGAACAAAATTTTCCAAAACCCATATCTGCGCAAATGGGTAGAACGCCTTCAGCCCATTTGCGCAGATTCAGATCTGAAACAGAATGGTTCAAGATTTGAACCAAGGCTCTGATACCACTGAAGGGATAGGATATCCATCACATGGACGCCCAAAGATTGTGGAATAAGGGGGCGAATTTCAAAAATTTTTCTCTCCCTTCAACTGAGAATCGGATTCCCTATTTAGAAAATCATATTTCAATGATCATTCTTGAACCATAAACTGAACCAGATCTGAACTAAAAGAAGTAGGGAGGGATAATACTTGATACGGAGAAGAGTATCTCCCAATAGAGGTGTTCACACCCAAGGAAGGATCCAAAATCTGCTCCCACTGAAGATGGCGCAATGCAGGGGGGAGCAGAATCAACAGTGTTCTTCCAAAAGAACTTGACCCTTCGCAAAAATCAACTGGATGGCCTATGAATACAACTCCAACCAAACTTTTGAAGGGATAGAAAATCCATCAAATGGATGCCCAAGATTGCGGAATAAAGGGGGGCGGATTTCAAAAAATTTTTCTTTCCCTTCAATTGGGAATCGAATTCCCTATTTAGAAAATCATATTTTCAATTATCATTCTTGAACCATAAACTGAACCAGATCTGAACCAAAAAGGAGGAGAGAGAGATAATACCTGATACAAAAAAATAATATCTCTCAATGGAGGTGTTCACGCCCAAGGTAGAAACCAAAATCTACTCCCACTGAAAATGGCGCAGTGCAAGGTGGAGTAGAATCAACAGTGTCCTTCCTAAGAACTTGATTCTTCCCAAGAATCACCTGGACGGCTTGTGAAAACAACTCCTATCAATCTTTTCTCCAAAAGATTGGAATCAAGATCTGATCTTGATTTCTCCCAAGCAATGGAGATCGAACTGCTATAGGCGGCGGCTGCAGGAAGGAGGCAGCTAGAGAGAATTTGTAGGGTGCAGAATTCTCTCCTCAGTGATCTCAGCTCTGAAGACAAAACTGTTGCTGGTGATTGTGTCTTTAAAGGCTGTCGCCCCCTCTTCCCTTTATAGACTTAAAGGGATCAGCTCATAATTCCATTAGGTGTTGCTAACCCAAATCATATATGGATTAGAAGTCCCTTTAAGATAAGGGATAATTCATATCTTATCTGCAGATTAGATCAGCCAGCTCCTAATCTAATTAGAAAGTTTCCAAATCTAAATCTCATTTAGATCTTGGACTCTCTGAGTGGATAGGGTGTGGGCCCAATCCGATCAGTTGATCTTATCTCAGAATTCGCCCGTTACAGACTAATCAAATTAGTCGAGTTCGAAATGGGCTTAAGGACCATTAAGTGTTATGTATTCATTAAACCTTCCAAACTGCTGCCTAGTTGGGCTTTCTTGTATGGCGTGGGACCCAAACATTGATCTACACATCAGCCACATGGGTTCAGCCCAGATTTTGTTACAAGGCCTGGCCGAATACACTGTTATGGACAGTGCACCCCCTGAAACCCATCAGATGGGCTCTATGGGCCCAACACTTACCCTAAGTGGTCCTTGGGCCAAGCCACCTTGTAACACACAGGGACTGTGGGCAGATGCATGATTAGCCCATCAGGTATTATCCTCAATGGCCTTACACTTAACCTCTCAGCCCATAATGATCATACACTGCTCGACAAGAGAGGACCTCTCCCTCAGCTACAAGGAACAGTGTTGCACTCTCTCAAGTAAGGATCCCGGGAATTAAAACCTTTTGCAAACATTTCAAAACAATAATATATATATACTTTTATATCTCATATAAGATATATTTTCCAAAACAAATCTCAACGATTGAAATCGGCTGCCGGCAGTCTTGGTTTCCATCAGTGAGAGTGCATACCCGATCATTACCTTTGTCCGACAAAGGGGTTGATCCTATCACTATGATCACCCACTCAGATGAATTCTCAGACTATCCCCACTTACCCAGGTTTTGATCCCCGCTAAAGATCTCACTGATTGGTATATCAAAGATAGTCCAATCCGACACCTAGTGCACTATCATAATCGAGTCTAGGGGTCGGGTGTAACTTTCCAGTTTTGCCCATCAATCTCCAAGGTCCAGGGCAATACTGGAAATTTGGTCCAGTTCAAAGATTCAATTAATCCCACACTGTATGTGCCTAGGGTCTCACCCTGGTAGCTGAGACAAGCCACCCCAACGGACTTGGTGGCACCACAGTGTCAGCCTTGTTAGGATAGGTCTCCCTAGACCGACCCACTAGCTGTGAACATTCTAAACTAACACGAGTCTCATTAAGTGTCCAGTTTAAGGGTATTACACAGAAACATACCAAGGGAACATCAATCAAATATGCACTTTTATTCATTTACAATAAACTCATAAAGTATATCAATTTTGATTGAAGCTAAGGGCATACAAAACTGTCTAACATCTTTTCTCCAAAAGATTGGTATCAAGATCAAATCTTGATTTCTCCCAAGAACTGGAGATCGAACTGCTAGAGACGGCGTCAGCAAGAAGGAGGCGGCAATAGAGTGTTTGCAGGGTGCAGAATTCTCTCTTCTTGTGATTTCAACTCTGAAGACAGGAGTTGTGTATTGCATGTCTAAAGGCTGCCGCCCCCTCCTCCTTTTATAGACTTATTGGAACCAACTTCTAATCCCATTAAGAGCTACTAATCCAAATCATATTTGGATAAGAAGTCTTTTTAAGTGATAAGGGATAACTCTTATCTTATCTGCAGATCAGATCAGCCATCTCCTAATCTAATTAGGAGGTTTCCAGATCTAAATCTTATTTAGATCTTAGACTCTCTAAGTGGATAGGGTCTGGGACAATCCTATCAGTTGATTCATCTCAGAAGTCGCCCCTTAAGTGACTAATCAAATTAGCCCAGTTCGAAATGGGCTTAAGGCCCATTTAAGGTTATGTATTCATTTAGCCTTCCAAACTGCTGTCAGTTGGGCTTCTTTGTATGGCGTGGGACCCAAACATTGATCTACACATCAGCCACATGGGTTCACCCCAGCCTTTGTCACAAGGTCTGGCTGAATACACTATTAAGGATAGTGCACCAAACCATCTCATGGTCTCTATGGGCCCAACCTTTACCCTAAGTGGTCCTTGGGCCAAGCCACCTTGTAACACCTAGGGACTGTGGGCAGATGCAAGATCAGCCCATAATGATCATACACTACCCGACAAGAGAGGACCTCTCCCTTGGCTGCAAGGAACAGTGTTGCACTCTCGGCTTATAAGGATCCCGAGAATTAAAACCTTTTGCAAACATTTTAGAAACCATAATATATATACTTTTATATCTCATATAAAATATATTTTGCAAAAAAAATCTCAATGATTGAAATCGGCTACCGGTAGTCTTGGTTTCCATCAGTGAGAGTGCATTCCCGATCATTACCTTTGTCCGATAAAGGGGCTAATCCTATCACTATGATCACCCACTCAGATGAATTCTCAAACTGTCCCAACATACCCAGGTTTTGACCCCCGCTAAGGATCTCACTGATTGGTACATCAAAGACAGCCCAACCTGACACCTAGTGCACTATCACAATCGAGTCTAGGGGTCGAGTGTAACTTTTCAGTATTGCCCATCAATCTCCAAGGTCCAGGGCAATACTGGAAATCTGGTCCAGTTCAAAGATTCAATTAATCCTACATTGTATGTGCCTAGGGTTTCACACTATTAGATGAGATAGGCCACCCCAACCGGATTGGTAGCACCACACTGTCAGCCTTGTCAGGATAGGTCTCCCCAGACCGACCCACTGGCTATGAACATTCTAAACTAACACGGGTCTCATTAAATGTCCAGTTTAAGGGTATTACACAGAAACATACCACGGAAACATGATTCAAATATGCACTTTTATTCATTTACAACAAACTCATAAAGTACATCATTTTGATTGAAGCTAAGGGCATACAAAACTGTCTAACAACATGATGACACATGGAGTGACCCGTTGACCTCGTGACATCTCACCATCCTTGGACACCTCAGTAGCCCAAGTCACCTCAAGCACCTTGGGTCACTTAGCTAAGACCAAGGCCCGAGCCACTCGTCACACACACTGACCTTCTATGGTGCCACGTAGCCTTCTTCTTGAAGTGAGCTAGCTACCTCCGATCTCTTTAGGATCACGTCACGCACCAATGAATCTTATCGCTATGCCACCCGAATCAAACGGACTTGGATAAGCCTTATCAACTTACATGGAGCCCATCTTTGTGTGTGAAATGGACTCCAAAGTACGTGGGTTGGTGATCTCAAACACATTTCATGAGGCCCATGGCAGATCGCCTATATAAAGGCATCACCTCCAGCCTCACAAGGTACAAGCGATTGAGCTCTCTTACTATCATTCTAACGTCACAACTCTCTCAAAAACCTCCTACACTAACTTAAGCATCGGATAGCCCACTCTAGGTAAAATACCCTGGGACCTTTATTCTATTTGTCTTGCAGTTCGAACCGACCATGTAATAAACCAACGTTCAAACTGCCTTCTAGCAGGGAGCAACCATATCGCACTACATCAAGAGCGCTTTGGTGCAACAACTTGACTTTAAAAGGTGAACCCCACATGGACAGCCTGAAGGGAATGAGAGATCCATCCCATGGACGCCCAAAGATTGCGGAATAAGGGGCGAATTTTAAAAATTTTTCTCTCCCTTCAACTGGGAATCACATTACCTATTTAGAAAATCATATTTTCAATGATCAATCTTGAACCATAAACTGAACCAGATCTGAACCAAAAGGAATGGGAGAGAATAATACTTGATACGGAGAAGTAATATCTCCCAACGAAGGTGTTCACGCCCAAGGAAGGATCCAAAGACTGCTCCCACTGAAGATGGCGCAGTGTAGGATGGAGCAGAATCAACAGTGTTCTTCCCAAGAACTCTGTCCTTCGCAAAAAAACAGCAGGATGGAACGTGAGCACAGCTTCCATTTCAATCCTTTCTCAAAGAACTGATGTCAAGATCCAATCTTGACTTCTCCCACAGCTGGAGATCGAACTGGAAAACAGGGCTGCAGAATTCTCTCTTCTTGATTTCAGCACTAAAGAGGATCTGATGTGTTTCTTGTTCTCTCTCTCAAGGCTTCCGCTCCCTCCTTCTTTTTGTTAACTTGAAAAGATCAGCTCCTAATCCCATTAGGAGGTGCTTATCCAAATCATATTTGGATCAGCCTTCTCTTCTAGTGATAAGGATAAACCCTTATCCTATCTGTAGATTAGATTAGCTTTATCCTAATCCCATTATGAGGTTTCTAGATCTGAATCACATTCAGATCTGGACTCTCTGAGTGGATAGGGTTAAGACCCTATTCTCCAAAATCTTTCATGGAGAATTGCTGTGATGGCCATACTTTCACCGTAGTTAACATACCTACATCATTCCCAATGAGTAGAATAGCATCTACATATAGAACCAAGAAAATAACCTTATCTCCACTGTACTTCCTGTAAACACAGGGTTCATCCGGAAGCTTGGTTAAGTCCATAAATTGATCTATTAAGTTTACATACCATGTTTTCCTGACCTGCAGCAATGAAGCCTTGCGGCTGCTGAATACAGATATCTTCAGTAAGATCTCCATTCAGGAATGCAGTTTTGACATCCATTTGCCAAATCTCATAATCATGGTATGCTGCTACAGCTATCAGGATCCTAATGGATTTAAGCATGGCCACAGGCGAAAAGATTTCCTCATAATCGATGCCCTCTTTCTGAGTGTACCCTTTCGCCACCAGACGAGCCTTGAAGGTCTCAACCTTACCATCGGGGCCCTTCTTCCTCTTGTAAATCCATTTGTCTCCATTGAGTCCATCTCTGCTCTCATGGCCTCCACCCACTTCTGGGAATCTGTGTCCAACATAGCTTCCGCGTAAATCACGGGATCCTCCTCACTAGTCAAGGTTTCCACCAGGTAACTATCCTGGTCATAACCATAACGGACTGGTGACCTGGATACCCGAGTGGATCTTCTAGGTTGGTCACTACCTGGAACTTGTGGGACATCTCCCACTGCTCCTGAGCTCTCCTCATCAAGAACAACTTCCTGACGATGGCTGTCCAGGATATAGTCGGTTTTCAAGAATTGCGCATTACGACTGCAGAACACTTTCTGCTCACTTGGGTCATAGAATAGGTAACCTACAGAGCCTCTTGGGTAGCCTACAAATAGGAATTGGTGGTCTTGGATTCCAACTTGTCTGCACTCGTTCTTTTAACGTGTGCTGGACAACCCCAAATCTTCAAGTGTCTGACACTTGGTTTCTTTCCGGTCCAAAGTTCATATGGAGTATTCGGAACCGATTTGGTTGGAACCCGATTCAGCACATAAATTGTAGTCTCTAATGCGTAACCCCAAAAGGATGTGGGTAACTCTATGAGAAGCGACCGGACCATATCCAATAAGGTCCTATTCCTCCTCTCTGAAACACCATTAAGTTGTGGTGTAGCAGGAGGAGCTAATTGTGATACTATCTCATTGTCCTTTAAGTAGTCCTTGAATTCGTCAGAGAGATACTCGCCACCTCGATCTGATCGAAGGGCCTTAATTTCTCTCCCTAACTGTTTCTCGACCTCTTGTCTAAAATCTTTGAACTTTTCAAAGGATTCAGACTTGTGTCTCATTAGGTACACGTAACCGTATCGTGAAAAATCATCTGTGAAGGTGATGAAATACACTTGTCGATTTCGTGTCCTAACACTTAGGGGACCACATACATCAGTATGTATTAGGTCAAGTGTGCCCATACATCTTTTAGGCTTACCGTTAAACGGCCGTTTCATCATCTTGCCTTGTAGGCAAGGCTCACAAGTGGGAAGATCTTCAACAGTTAGAAAATCCAAAGGACCATCCTTTACCAACCTTGTGATTTGGTCAACACCGATGTGGCCAAGTCGATAATGCCACAGACACGTGGGATTAACTATATCACGAGCTCTCTTCTTAGGGATTTCAGCCGACGTAGTTTCGGTTATGTTAGTTTCTAGAGAATGATGTAGAACATAGAGACCGTTCTCCAGTTCCCCGTATGCGATGAATCTGTTGTTTCTTTTAACAGTAATCGTATTACTAAAGAAGACAGAATAACCATCTGCACACAGTTTTGAGACAGAAATCAAATTTATCCTTAAATTTTATACATAAAGACAGTCTTTCAGTACAATTATTCCTTCTCTAAAAATTAATTCCACGGTTCCTATGGCCGCGGCTGCAACAGTTGCAGTAGTCCCCAAGAAGAGTGTGACTTCTCCTTCACTCAGCGTTCTGCTTACCACGAACCCCTTTCTTGGATTCCAGGTAGGCAGGACAGTTCCTTTTCCAGTGGCCGGTCTTCTTGCAGAAGTGACAGGCATCCGATGCTTTGTCTTTCTTCTGCTTCTTGCTCTTAGCGGCTTTCTTATGAGGCTTCTTTGCCTTCCTCTTTCTCTTGCCTGTCTTGCTAGCTTCAACAAGCATGGCTACAGGCTCATCCTTTCTAATCAGTTCTTCATCTCTTTGCAACATATTGCTGAGCTCTTGTAAGCTGACATTCAGCTTGTTCATGTTATGGTTCATGATGAACGGATCAAAGGAAGGAGGCAAAGAGTTAAGGATAGCATCTATCTGGGTAGCAAGGTCCAGCCCGGATCCAAGAGCCTCCAGTTCGTTGATGTATTCCATCATCCAAAGACAATGGTCGTGAACTTCTTGACCCTTAGACATTTGTGCGGTCATGAACTATTTCAAGACCTTTTGTCGAGTAGAACGATTCTGCTCTTCATACATTGTCCGGAGACTGTCCAATATGCCTTTGGCAAGTTCGATCTGATTGAACTGCCTCTGTATCGGGTTGTCTAAGGAGGCAATGATTTAATACCGGGCAAGGGAGTTTTTCTCCTCCCATTCTTGATAGTCTCTCTTTCGGGCCTTAGAAGCCCTATCACCCGGATGCTCCGGGGCAGGATTCTTAACCACTTTGTCCAGCTTTTCAGAAGCTAGGACCAGCATAAGGTTCCTGTACCAGTCAACATAATTTGGGCCCTTCAACTTGTTGTCATCAAGCAGTTTTGCAAAAGATACGTTTGCCATTTTCTGATAAAAGAGCAAACATCAGTCCACAACGTAATTTGATTCATGTTCATTTCATAGATATGGATTTTAATCTACGATCCATTTCCATTTATTCGTCTCTGAGATTTCCCTCCTCTCTCAGTGACGGAGACTACGGGTTGTCTCTGCAAATGTAGGAAATCACATAGGGTGCATGGAGCCAACTATTTCAGCTGCATAACCCCATCACCTTTCTGTGAAGGATCACATCCACTCATCATATGAGTTTTCCCTTTGGCCTCTGTCAGACAAGGTTCAGAGCCATTTTCAGGTAAACCTTTCTGTCCAGTGAGTGCTCACCCATCATATTCGTGAACGCCAAAGTACCGTGAGAGAGTTCCTATTTTTTGGTGAAACCCCTCCCACATCGGTCTATGACGCCCCTATCATCTTATGAAACACTTAGACAAGCCCAACAGCAAATGGATAGCCCATTTTCTGGTGCGTTTCCTCATTACTGAAGGACCCTTCCTCATGCTAATGATGGAAGGCCTTTAGAGAGTTCATCATATGAATCTCCCTATCACATGCACTCATATTAGCTGGAGGGAACAAAATTACGCCCTAGTTTGATTTAGGTCAAACCATAGTGGCTCCCACTGACTTTTATAAAGCCAGATTTCGGTGGGCCTTGAATCGGCTAGGGTTCCGCACGTAACCTCTTGATGAGGTGTGGGGCCCACCACTGAGGGAAGTCATCCAATGACCAATAGGGAGACCATGGCAATGATGTGCATTCAGCCATGGTGTGCGCAAGAGCCACCGTCGAATGAGCAGGGGCCAAGTACTTATGGCACATGTACGCAGCACATCACACATCCATACATCACATGCAGGGATAAATTGGTCCAATCAATTAATTATCTATAAGGCCCGTTGGAAGCCCGTTAAAATTCCATAATATTAACCATTAATATTATCTAGGTATATGGGATGAATTAGGGTTACCCAGTTCGGCCCATATAGGTTTATCCTTTAAATGGGCTTTTGCAGTTTTAACTATTTAAAACTGGGCCTTTACAGGCTGGGCCGAATTAACTATTTAATTAAATATCAATCCTTAGGCCCATTAGTGGGAAATTAGCTGACTTTCAGCCTTGATTAAACCCTAGAATTGGTCCAAACAGTTTTGAACCAATCTTGGTTCGAATGGGTCTAGGGTTTGATTTTTAATTAAATCCTTAATTCAAGAAAATAATCTGAAATTAAATACTGATAAAAGGAAATACAAGAATCAGTCAAACAGGGTTGTTCGCACAATCCTTCCTGCAAAACAGAGGTTAGATCACAGAATGCAGTTTCACAAACTGCAAATCGCAGATAGCATTTCTCTCATCTGCGAAATCTCCTTCTCTGCGAAATCTCCTTTTCTGCGCCGCCAACTTCGATCCAAAATAAATAAATAAATAAATAGAAATCCTATTTCTATTAATGATTACATCAGATCGAATACCTATACATTGAGTATAGAAAATAAAAAAAATTATTTACAGACCCAAAATAAATCAAGAACTATAAAATCGCAGGTTCCCTGCGCAAACCAAGATTTCGATCTCCTCTTGTACGAACAACCCATAAATCAAGAAAATTATAAAGAATAATTCTAAATAAAATCAGATTTATTTAAAATTAATTTCAGATTATTTGCCCATCTGTTTTGGGAACAAATTTCCCAAAAACCAAATCTGCGCAAATTGGGTAGAACGCCTTCTCCCTAATTGCGCAGGTTCAGATCTGAAACAGAATGGTTCAAGATTTGAACCATGGCTCTGATACCACTGAAGGGAATGAGAGATCCATCCCATGGACACCCAAAGATTGCGGAATAAGGGGCGAATTTTAAAAATTTTTCTCTCCCTTCAGCTGGGAATCACATTCCCTATTTAGAAAATTATATTTTCAATGATCAATCTTGAACCTTAAACTGAACCAGATCTGAACCAAAAGGAATGGGAGAGAATAATACCTGATACGGAGAAGTAATATCTCCCAACGAAGGTGTTCACGCCCAAGGAAGTATCCAAAGACTGCTCCCACTGAAGATGGCGCAGTGCAGGATGGAGCAGAATCAGTAGTGTTCTTCCCAAGAACTCTGTCCTTCACAAGAAAACAGTAGGATAGAACGTGAGCACAGCTTCCTTTTCAATCATTTCTCAAAGAACTGATGTCAAGATCCAATCTTGACTTCTCCCGCAGCTGGAGATCGAACTGGCAAATAGGGCGGCTAGAGCAGGGAGGCGGCAAGAGAGTATTCGCAGGGTGCAGAATTCTCTCTTCTTGATTTCAGCACTAAAGAGGATCTGATGTGTTTCTTGTTCTCTCTCTCAAGGCTGTCGCCCCCTCCTTCTTTTTGTTAACTTGAAAAGATCAGCTCCTAATCCCATTAGGAGGTGCTTATCCAAATCATATTTGGATCAGCCTTCTCTTCTAGTGATAAGGATAAACCCTTATCTTATCTGCAGATTAGATTAGCTTTATCCTAATCCCATTATCTCAGAATTCGCCCCTTTAATTAACTAAATAAATAGCCCAGTTCGAAATGGGCTTTAGGCCCATTAAGCTTATGCTCACTTAACCTTCCTAACTGCTGCCCAGTTGGGCTTCCCTATATGGCGTGGGACCCAAGCATTGATCTACACATCAGCCACATGGGTTCGGCCCAGCCTTTGTTACAAGACCTGGTCGAATACACTGTTAAGACAGTGCACCCCCTGAAATCCATCAAATGGGCTCTATGGGCCCAACACTTACCCTAAGTGGTCCCTGGGCTAAGCCACCTTGTAACACACAGGGACTGTGGGCAGATGCAAGATTATCCCATCAGGTATTATCCTCAATGGTCTTACACTTAACCTCTCAGCTCATAATGATTTTACACTGCCCGACAAGAGAGGACCTCTCCCTCGGCTGCAAGGAACAGTGTTGCACTCTCCACTTATATGGATCCCGAGAATTAAAACCTTTTTGCAAACATTTTAGAAACCATAATATATATATACTTTTATATCTCATATAAAATATACTTTGCAAAATAAATTTCATTAGTTGAAATCGACTGCCGGTAGTCTTGGTTTCCAACAGTGAGAGCGCATCCCCGATCATTACCTTTGTCCGACAAAGGGGCTGATCCTGTCACTATGATCACCCACTCAGATGAATTCTCGGATTGTCCCAACATACTCAGGTTTTGACCCCCGCTAAGGATCTCACTGATTGGTACATCAAAGACAGACCGATCCGACACCTAGTGCAGTATCATAATCAAGTCTAGGGGTCGGGTGTAACTTTCCAGTTTTGCCCATCAATCTCCAAGGTCCAGGGCAATACTGGAAATCTGGTCCAGTTCAAAGATTCAATTAATCCCACAATGTATGCGCCTAGGGTCTCACCTCGGTAGCTGAGACAAGCCACCCCAACCGATTTGGTGGCACCATAGTGTCAGCCTTGTCAGGATAGGTCTCCCCAGATCGACCCACTGGTTGTGAACATTCTAAACTAACACGAGTCTCAATAAGTGTCCAGTTTAAGGATATTACACAGAAACATACCAAGGGAACATGAATCAAGTATGTACTTTTATTCATTTATAATAAACTCATAAAGTACATCAATTTTGATTGAAGCTAAGGGCATACAAAACTGTCTAACACATCCTATAAGCCATGTTTGGTGAAATGGATAGCAAAAATGTCTAAAAAGCCAAAAAACATGGCTTTCCAGTTTCCACTAGAACTTCTTTTAGGCTGTGTTTGGTTTGAAGGAAAAAGTAGGAAAATGTAGGAAAACCATTATTCCCTTCCTTTCCCTACTTTTTCCTTCAAACCAACTATAGCCTTAGTGGCTTCTTCAGAGTACAATGCTCCAGCCCTCCCAAATTGGCCTTTCTTTTCTTTTTTGAGCAAGGTGGTGTTGAGGTGTAAAAACTAGCCTAAGGAGATGGATAAAGACAAAGTAATTGGATTCAGATGCAGTATGGACCAAGCAGGGTTACTGGATACAGGGAGAATCTCTTGGAGAATTGGTCATTATATCTACATTCCTTATTGCCAAATGCCCCATAAAAAATTGGTCGGTCAATCAAAGTTTTGTTCATAACACTTTGAAATTGTAACAAACAACAAATTATGGTATGAATGGTGAGTTTGAAAACAAAAGATGTAGGCCCAGAACTTATGCTTCATGCATGGAACCTAGGTTGGGCCATCCTAAGCTATAGCATTTATCATAGATGCAAAACCCAACCCAAGGCCCGGCCAGACCGATGATCAGACATGTATATGCATATAGATTGATTGGCCATGGTCCCTTTATAAGTAATAAACATTTATATAAATATAAATATATATCATAAATTATATATTTAAAAATATATATTATATTATATTAAAGGTTGGGCCTGAAATGTTGGGCCCATAACCTCTAGCATTGAACTATAAAAGAAAAGAATAAAAACTTTTGCATTGTTATTCTTATTATTATTTTTTTCTTAAGAACGCTATTTTGATTATTATATCTTCCAAAGCATCCCCTCCTAGGTGTGAAGTGTGAACCAAGGTTCAAATTGTCCATACTTATCAGCCCGTATCCGCCGATACATATCATGCCAGTGGCTTTCCGATACACCCCTGAACCAGCCCCCTTAAACTGATTTTGAAAAAAAAAAAATACACTATCGATATCGCCCGAAACACTCCTACCGACATATCAGGCACATCGATATTTTGAACCTTGGTGTGAAGTACAATTTCACCAAAACTCTATGGTCAATTATTATGCAACAGTAAAAGCTAATGATCATCTGTCAGCAATTGTGCGAACCAAGTCTAATGACACGCACATTCACAAATTCTAGAAATTACAGCAATTTTGTTGATGGCCATACTTGGAGGTTGGAACAAAAGTCCTGCTTTTATGGTTCTGTAACTGAGAAGGCTATCCAAAGCTTCCCACAAAATTTATGGTTAACTGAACATCAAGTCAGAATTCCATCCAAATAAAGTTTCAATGGACGGATTTGCACATACTCTTGCTCCATGGAATTTTATGCTACCTCTGAGCTCCCCCCCCCAACAAGAAGACTCAACGCAGAAGAAAATCAAAATCGAAAGTTATATTTACATGTAAGCAATAAATTAAAATTAAAAAGGCACATTTAAGCTACAGGATTGTGAGAATCCGGAACATCATCTAGTGTGAAAGGGCCAAGTTTGCCCATCCTGAACAAAGTAAGAAATTTCTTGGCCAGCACAACAAGAAGACTCAACGCGAAAGAAAATCAAAATCGAAAATTATATTTACATGTAAGCAATAAATTAAAATTAAAAAGGCACATTTAAGCTACAGGATTGTGAGAATCCGGAACATCATCTAGTGTGAAAGGGCCAAGTTTGCCCATCCTGAACAAAGTAAGAAATTTCTTGGCCACCATCATACGAGCCTCGTCAGAGGCTTTATGGGGTATCTTCATTGCCTTCTGCAGTGCCACAAACTGTTCCTCTATGAGACTCTCCAAGTCACTTTCATCCTCCAAATTACCTTCAAATTCTGCGAATGTGATATAGAGTGCACACTGGACTTGTGTCACTAGATCCTGCATGAAACAAATTCAAAATTAGTTTAAGGTTGGTCTACAGTCTACTAAGTGTACACTGTACAGTACAGATTTTTCAATTCTGCTATTCATAAAAACACATGCTATAACAACTTCAATGAAATGGGATGATACAGAAGCTAGAAGCTAGCTAGTACTAAGTGTTGCACAGCACATCATGGATCACTTCTCAAGATAGCCCTGATATTTCTCCTTGTATACATATCAGGTTTTTAGTACAAGTTGGCATCAAACATGAAGCCTCATGGTTGCGCGCGGAAGCACCATTCCTTGAGCAAGTGCTGGATCATCCATATGACAGTTGTTTCTCATGGGAAGACTAAGATATAACAAACCAACATTAAAATGGAGAGTTTCTTTTAGGGGAGCAACACCACACAAAATGGTCAAATCTGTTACTAAAAACTCATATTCAACTATTAACACTTCTGCTCAATGACCATTTAGTGTAAATGTTGGGCCCATTAAGAGTCCATAGTGATGGACTCAGGGGTTCATTATCTCATACAGTGAATTCGGTCAAGCCTTGTAAGAAAGGTTGGGCTGAACCCATGTGGCTGATGTATAGATCAATGTTTGGGTCCCACGCCATACAAAGAAATACGATTGGGCAACAAGTTAAGAGGTTAAATGAACACATAAACTTAATGAGCCTAAAGCTCAATTCTAACTGGGTTAATTAGATTAATTAAATAGGGGCAAATCTGGGATTGGATCAGCAGATAAGGATAAAAGGATAAGTCTTATCCACTTAAAGAGCCCAAATCCAAATAAAGATTGGATCAGGAAACTCCAAGTTTGATTAGGATTAAACTAATCTTAAACTGGAGATACGGGATTATCCTTATCACTTAAAGAGTCCAAATCCAAATAAAGGTTTGAATCAGGAAACTCCTTATCAGATTAGGAGGTTGTCTCTTTAAGGCTATAAATAAGAGAGTAGGGCGGACATGCAAATAATACCAGACCACACACAACAAACTGCAGAGTTCTTCCCTGTTCTTGCCGCCCCTACCCTGTTCGATATCCACTTGTGGGAGTGATAAATAATTGTTCTTGATATTGCTTCTTGGTAGACGAAGCAATCTGAAGTTGTGCTCACCAGCCCTCTACTCCATTCTTGTTGAAGAATTTGGTTCTTGTTGAAGAGTCGTCCTACTGATCCTACTGATCCTCACACTGTGTCATCTTCAGTGGAAGCAGGTTTTGGTTTTCTCCTTGGGCATAAACACCTTCATTGGGAGTTACTGCTACTCCGTATCAGGTATATCCCTCTCCTCCCTTTTGGTTTCAGATTTGATCCGGTTTGGTTCAAGATTGATCCTTGAAAATGCAATTTTCTAAAATAGGGAATGTGATTCCCATATGGGAGAGAAATTTTGAAAATTCGCCCAACCTTTCTATAGGGTTCGGCCATCCATATGATAAATCTCTCATCCCTTCAATACTATGCCTCAATCCACAATCATCCGTCACATTAACAATGCATTTCATGAAATGGTACATGAGTTAGAGCCCAACTGTAAAAATTAGAAAAACATTGCATGCACATGTTCTTAAAGCCCAAAATATCCATCACTTTATTCAGCTAAAAGAAAAGAGTACAGAATAAACAGAAGGAAAAGACAAATAAACTTATGCTAAGATGTTATTGGTGAAGATCCATGACTAACAAAAATCTCTAGGCAATGTAATGAACTAGGAACTATATGCAAGAGGATTGTCTGCAAAATCAATCTTCATACCACCATTTAACTAAGAAATCAAGCACAGATTATTGAATCAAATAATCAAGAAATTGGGTTAGGCTAAAGCAAAGGAAATATGTACAAAGAATAAATACAGCATGGAAAAATTTTGCATATAGTTTGGTTCCAAGAATAAAAGAATGGTCAAAAAGTTGGTTAAGCATACATGCCGTGGTAAAAGAATTTGGTAAAAATGAAGAAGCGTGTTCGATATACTTTCTAAAAATATGAAATGAAAAATTTGACATTTTTTTGAAACATGGTGTGAATGAAATTTCCATTAATAAAACAGAAGAGATAAAAGGCTGAAGAGGGAGAGCTTTCCTCCATAGCCTAGTACAACTATAACATTTTTAAAACTTTAATAAGGCCGTTACACAGAAAAGTTGTCATCCCACAAAATTCTTCCCCAGGACTGCTTAAACTGGTTGGAATTCAAGCCCCTGAACAAGAAATAAAGAGATACCCATTTCAGAAGAATTCTTTCTACCTCGGCACAGAATTTCTCGATGGGGAGAGACTGATCTTCAAAAGTTCTGTTGTGCCTCTCCTTCCAAATACATCAGCAGATCACAAGAAGAATCACATTCCACAGTACTTTACCCCTCTTGCCGAACTCTTGGGATCTCCAAGAAGAGACAGGTGATTCAATATCAGGGGGAAGAGCCCAATATACTCCAGAAGCTGCAAAGCATTAGCCCAAATAGAGTAGGAGGAGATACAGGTTACTAATAAACGTATATTTTCTTCAGCCTGACCACATAGGCAACACCAATTGATGATGTGCATTCCTTTTCTTCTCAGCACATCTATAGTTGGTATTTTACCCTTGATGGAAGCCCACAGCCCAAACAAAGTCATCTTTGAGGGTACCTTCTGCTTCCAGATCCACACCCAAGAGGGCTTTCCCAGTGTTTAGAAAACCAGACCAGCCGGTTGAACCAGTTAAACCATGACCCAGCCCCTGGCCAGCTCGATCATACCCCCAAAACCATATTAGAGAAAAAACCAGCCAAAACCATCGACCCAAATGGTCAAACCAGCCATTTTTTTGTGCAATTTTTTAGTACATAATGCAAACTTCCAATGGCCATAACTTTGTGCTCAGATGTCTGATTGAGGTGATCTTTTATTTTTTATTTTGGGTAACTTTTTGAGATCTACGTGTTCCCAAGTCACCAAAAATGTCTTGCCCCACTAGTTTTGCCAAAAAACGCCTTTTTTGGCCTCAAATATTAATTTTTAATATAAAAAAAAATGAAACTGAAATAAAAAATATATGTTATAGAAGAATATAATTATATATTGTTAATATATTATAATATAATAAATAATTTATAATATATTATATATAGAGATAAATTATAATTATTACACACGCAAAGATACATACATACATACAGTGAACCTCTTCCTTTTCCGGGTCGATGCCCGGTCCGATTCTTCAGATGGCCACCAAAAACAATCTTTGTGCATAGGCTGTGGTTTCACCTGTTCAATGATCTGCATCAAGGATAGAAGGGCCTCCATATCCCAATCATTAACATTTCTTCTCAAACTGGGGCACCAAACAATCTGATATGCAGTCTCCTCATAATAGCTGATAGGAGCTGCTTCATGTGCCAAGGCAAAGATGTTGGAGAAAGTACAACTAAGAGGATCATTTCCACACCACCAATCTTTCCAGAACAAAATGTTCTCACCATTTTAATATCAGCTGATGGTTCTGTTATTCATGATTTCCTTCCACAAACCATGGTGCTGTTTGGTTCCGTTGCTGTTTTCTGAGAAAACGGTGTTACATAGGTAATTCTTTCCAGAAGAAACTGTTCTCGCGTTTTCCTGCTTTACGTACACACCACATCAGCCATCATACCAGAAAACACTGTGGAAAGAAAAAAACACCAAAAATGGTGTTTTCTAAGATGGGCAGTTTTTTTTTTATTTGAAAAAACGGCAAAATGTGTTTCTGTTTATTGAGAAACGGCTAACCAAACAGAATATGCTGATGCATTTTTTTGCCATTTTCTCAAAATCTGATGTGGCTCTGACATGGCACCATTTTCTCAAAAAAAAAAAAAACCATGGGATTCATTAACAGGGCATGACTCCCAGCTCAGCCTCCCTATATTTCTATTTTACTACTTTCCTCAAAAGTTCATTTTCTCTGTCCAAACTTTCAAAGCCGTTTGGAAAGGAGAGTCTTATTAATCTCTTTTAATGATTGGATACCAAATCCTCGTTGATGTTTTGGCTTACATATCAGGCCACTAAGTGCATTTCTTTTCTTCCTCTATACCATCCTACAAGAAGTCCCTTCTCAGCTTTTTAATGGTACTCAAAACCGAAGTTGGGGCTCTAAAAAGGAACATAAAATAGGTAGAACTGTTTGAGATAACACTCTGACTTACAATGAGCTCTCAGCGGCAATGCCACAAATTGTTCGGGATCCTACCCTGCAGCCCAAGACATCAGCCAGGTCAACAATATTCGGACCTCATCAACTGGAATGAGTGCACCTTTCTGCAAATTTATCTTTAAACCTGAGGCCTCCTCAAAACAGAAAAGAAGGCACTGGAGAAAAACAAAGTCTTGGCTACAAGGTCTAGAGAAAATCAATGAATTCATCCACAAACTGAAGCAAGGTGATTGGGCCACTGTCAGATGAAACTTTAAATTCTAAGTAGCCACCTGAGACAGCTCTATCAATCATTCTACTTAATGCCTTCTGTAGGTACATGTTGATCACCACAATTGCAATAGCACAGAAGGTGCTAAACCAATACTACAGAGACACCCGCGGCGAGTTCATGACTCAGTGCAGGTTTGCGATGAGCTCAAAGCCTACACTAGCTTGCGATGAGCTTAAAAGCTACCCAAGATATAAGCACGAAAGGCCATCCAAAACTTGTGATGAGTATAAAACACCTCTTGGGTCCCACAATGAACAATAGGCGTCAACTTGCAATGTTATCGCAAGTCAAATGTTGTCCTTTAACATGTTGCTACTGGGAAACCCATAAGGGGGCATAGCCTACACGTGCCACGTGAGAATCCTTAAGAGAAAGTAAACTTTGTCTTTGAAGGATCTCGATGGACATGTGGCAGAACCCTAATGGTACTCCCTTAATAGCCAACATAAATATAAAGATCCCCTTTCCTAATAGGAAATGTCTCCTTTTAGATATCATATAACCTTGACCTAGGGCTTCTCAGAGGAGGACTCTCCCTTCTCCTCCCCACATTCTCTCTCTTTCCCGTCGTCTCTCTGGACCTTCGGAGAATTGACCAACCGCTGGGAGTCCATGGTGATTACACCTTCACATCAATAATAAATAGGAATGGGGATAAGGGATCACCTTGGCGAAGACCCATCTTTACTGCAAAGAAACCTCTTGGCCTGCCATTAACCATAATTGAAATTTTAGCTGCAGCAAGACAACCACCCATCCATTTTCTCCATTGCAGCTTGAAACCCATCCCTTAAGAAGGTAAACAATGATTTTCTGGGGCTCGCTGCCGGATCCAGAAACAGTTTTCTGGGGCTACAGGGATCTTCTCAAGAAAGTTAAGTGGCTTACACAAAACATGTCGGTATGATTTCAGTGGGTTAGCACATCAGCAAATGCTATGGCCGACTCTTTGGCTAAATAAGGGGTTCAAGTGGCGAATTGTTCTGGGCTACTTTATAATTGTTCTTCTGTTAGGAGTGTGATCATTTCCTCATTCCTAAGGGGAGGTAACATCTTGTGCCTCCTCTTAGGGTGATTGTACACTTTCTTCTCTTCTAAATAAAATTACCACTCATTTATCAAGAAAAAGAAGGTAATCAACGAAGCCCCACTGCACATTGTCAGGTGCCATTTTGCATATCTAATTTGCATGTTGCTTCCCGCATCTTCAGCTTTGAGCCTTAAGTCTATGCATTCATTCGCTACTAGAGCTCCATCTAAATTTGTCTTCCATCAATAAAGGCACATTGAGATGGGGAGATGATGGGACCCAACATACACCTCTGCCAATACAGTCGATGGGTCTGTAATCCACCTCACTTCTTCGAAATCAAGGAAATGAAAGTAGCTTTTACAGTGTCCACCAATTCAGAATTGGCATAAAAATCAGCAAAGACAGCCAACAAATCTTGCTTAATAAAAGACCAGCACTTCTTCTAGAAAGCAATAGGAAAACCATCTGGTCTGGGCCCTTATCACCCACTAAATCATTTCTAGCTTGCAAGATTTCATCCTCTTGAAAAGGCTTTTTCCAAAACATCATTCTCTTAGGTGTGAAATTTGAGAGAAATTGAGGCCCTCCAACTGTCATCTGGACACCTCCTTTACTGGAATAACTGTGCAGAATTTAACTATAGCCTCTACTAGTTCCTTATCTCCTTCGAAGTGTGAACCTGCAAATTCAATCTGGCTCATTGTGTTACTTCTTCTTCTTCTCACATTTGCTATCTTAAGAAAGATTGATGTGTTGTTATCCCCCTCTAACCATTGCACCTGTGACCTTTGCCTCCATGCGATCTCTTCCATACTAAAAAGACAACAGAACTCTTCTCTGGCTAGGTCCTTAAGTCTTCTTTTTTCATCTAATATAAAGGTTTCTTCTTCCTTAGCATCAAAGGCTTTTAGATTTTCTAACCACCGTTGTTTTCTATTCTGGATACAGCCCAGCTCCTGTATGCACCAAACTTGATCTTTTGCTTTAGGGTTTTTACTCAAACCAGAAATCAAAACAAGGGGTGTCTTCAGCTGCAGCTTCAACTTCGCTCCACCACTCCAACTTATCCTCAAAGCCTAGAAGCTCGAATGACATAAGATATAAATGAAAAGGGGATCCCTTTTTTTGAGTGAAACCCATCTTCAGGAATCAGGATAGTGGGTCTATGACCAGAGGATGGCCTAGGAAGAGCCTGCTGGCTGATTTCTCCAAATTTATCTTCCCACCTGCTGTCAATAAGAAATCAATCAAGCTTAGACATTGCAGGATTAGATCTTAAATTAATCCAAGTGTACTTTGCACCTTGTAAAGGTAGGTCCAATAAATTCAGCTTTTGATTACTTCATAGAAGAAGTGAATTATGTCAAAATCTCCAGATAAGCATCAAGGAGCCCCCACTGAAGGACAGCAAGTCGAGCTTATTTAAGAAAATTTCATTGAGGTCCACAGAGATTGGTCCATACACTTCTGTTAGAACCCAAGACTTGGTATCACTCTTATTCTGAAGTAATACAGAGATCAAAAACTCACAGATCCAATGGTCCAAACTACCAAATATTTCTCTGTCCCATGCCATTAGAATTCCGCTAGAAGCTCCTTTCAAGGAAGTAATATCCACTCACACCCTCTAAGAGACCAAACTTCATACATTAACCTTCTATCCTATGCTTCCTTTTTAGATTCCTGCAATAAAATGATACTCAGCCTGCAATTCTCAATCAACTTTTTTGATCCTCTCTTCCCTGGGTCCCTCAGGCCCCAGACATTCAATAAGAGAATTAAAAAATTCATGATCAAAACTGAAAGTCCTTCCTCCATGCAAGCTCCTCTTGCCCCTATTACCAAATTGACCTTGGGTACTCGACGAAGGCACATTTGGCTTAATTGTCAAGGTTACCCCTTCATTCAAGGTCCAGCTAAATCTCTTCTTTTCCCTCTGAAAATGTGGCTCCTTCTTGATCAACTCATTCAAGGCTTCCTCCCATTGCCTGGAATTTCTCTTTTCTATTGTGTAGGAAACTGTGGACCCCACATTAGTGTACTCGTGTGACAGCCTGAGGTGTACTTAGATTTAATTAAGTCATTGATTAGGATTAGCTTTCCTATTAGGATTAGTTTTAATCTTATTCTATCTTATCTAGGATTAGTTTTTAATTATCTTATCTTGCCATGTAAGCATTTAGTTCTTTTACAATTAGGAAACTATGTATATAAATTCAAAGGGTGGGGCGAATGTTTTATCACACCAACCACTCTCTTCTCTCAAAAGTCCTCACACCAACCACTCTCTTCTCTCAAAAGTCCTTCCACGAGTTCTCCCTCTCTATCTCTCTTCTCCTCTTTTCTTCCTTTCTTATATTTTCTGTTCAAAATCTAAAGAATATCTGTAGTCTTGTATGACTACTTGGTATCAAAGCCAAGATTAGGGCTTCTCATGTGAATTTTGATCCAGCTGACCACATGAGAATTGCCTAGGGCTGGAAGAATAGAGAAAAATCTCTCTTCGGCTGATTCTTAGAGGTTATCTACAGCAGCAGTCCAAAGATTGGATCGAATCTTTGATAACCAGGAAGAATCAGAGGAAGAGAAAAGGATCAAGATCAGTCCTTGATCAGTACTAGAAGTGGCGATCAGAATTTCAGAGGTTCAAGATCAGACTTTCTCTTCAAGACTGAAGCTGATTATCAAGATCAGAGTTTCTCACAATTTTTCTGGTAAGCTTTCAAGCTTTTCTTGAAATCGGCAGAAAGAATACCTTGATATAAGAGGTACGGTTAAGAAAAATTCCTTCCTTTTTGTATTCCTTTTAGGGTTTAAGAGAAAACCCCCAAGTTTCAGGCCTGGTATTACTTCAGGGAGGTAATCAGATTTGTCTCCCCCGATTTCTTTGCTCTTTGGAAGATCCAGAAGAGCTAGGACTGTTACAGTTGTTTACTGCTATCAGTCTCAATAGGCCGACTAGGGTTTCTGAATCAGAACCCTCCATCTAGACCCACTATTATCTGTTACAAACCCAGTAGGCCAATTGGTACAGCAATTAGGAAGTATTCTGATTAATAATGGAGTTTAAAAGCCAAGGGGAGGGTGTTTTTAGGGCTGGTTCAGGTAGCATGGCTGAAAACACCTTCCAGATTACAACCGTAAAGTTTGATGGTTCAAACTACTTAGAGTGGGCCCAATCAGCCATGATGGCCATTGGGGGAAGAGGAAAGCTGAACTATTTGTTGGAGATGTAAAGGAACCAACCAAGGAAGATCCCACTTATGCTAAATGGATTCAGGAAAATTATTTGGTGATGACATGGCTATGCAACTCTATGCAGCCACACATCAGCCAAAATTATTTATGGGCAAAAACGGCTAAAGAAATATGGGAAGTTGTGAAAGAAACCTACTCTCAGCCCCTTAATGTTACTAGGGCTTATGAGCTGAAATGTGAGGTTAAAAATCTCAGACAAGGAGAGAAACAGGTCTGTTTATTTTTCAACCCTAAAATCTCTGTGGCATGAGATTGACCACCTTGAGACAATTGAATGGGAAAGTCAAAAAGATGCACAAACTTACAGAAGGCAAGTTGAAACTAACAAAGTATTTGAGTTCCTGGCTGGTCTAAATTCTGACTATGATATTGTAAGACAGCAGCTATTGACAAGAGAAAGTGTGACTTTGTCTCAAGCATATTCCCTAGTGCACAGTGAACAGACTAGGAGAAAGGTTATGTTACAGCAGCAGCCTTTCGAATCTGCCCTGGTAGCAGTTAAACCCAAGTCTGGTGATAAGGAAAGGGATATGAAGAAAGAGTCTAAAAAGGACCTAGTTTGTGAACATTACAGGAAATCTAAACACACTAAAGACACTTGTTGGAAGTTGCATCAACATCTAGTTCCAACAAAGCTCAGAAACAAAAAGGGGAATACCAATATGGATGTCAACACTGATAGTGCAGCCTCAACAGCCTCAAGAGGCACTCCTCTAGACACCCTAACTGTTGTCCGAGCTACTCTGACACAATTGGAAAGTGAAGTTAGTAACTCAGTCTCATCTCCTCAACCACCATCAGCTCCTTCAACCTCCTCCTTTGCTCAATCAGGTAATCGGGCCTCAGCTTATCATGCTTCAGCTCTAAGTAATACAGAACATTCTTGGATAATAGATTCAGGAGCATCTGACCATATGACTGGCTTGCCATCACTTTTCCCTACCTATCATTTATCTTCTGGTAAAGACAAAGTGTCCATTGCTGATGGATCCCTTGTTCCTATTTCTGGCAAAGGAGACATCAAGTTGTCTGATGCCATTTCCCTATCCTCCGTCCTGCATGTTCCTAAGCTTAATACTAACTTGCTCTCAGTTAGTAGCATTACAAAAAAAAAGAATTGTTCAGTAACCTTTTTTCCGGATCAATGTGCTTTTCAAGATCTGGAGACAAGGAAGGTGATTGGGACTGGCCGTGAGACAAATGGAATCTACCTACTTGGAGGAAGTGCTCATCAGGAAGATAGTGAAACTAAAAAATCCTTTGTTTCTTAGTCTGTTGATCAGGTGATGCTTTGGCATAATAGGATGGGTCATTTATCCTTTCAGGCTTTGAAGAGTCTGTTTCCTAGTTTATTTGAATTTGTTCAGATGTCTAATTTGAAGTGTGAAAGTTGTGAGTTTGCAAAACATTGCAGGATAACATTAAGTAATAACAGAAGCAATATTCCTTTTGAAATTGTGCATACTGATGTTTGAGGACCCTATCATACCACAACCATGGGGGCTACAGATATTTCCTGTTGTTTGTTGCTGATTATACTCGGTTTTCTTGGGTTTACCTTGTGCATTCTCGAGATGAGGTCCCTGCATTAACCTGGATCTTTCATCAAATAATTTTAACCCAATTTGGGGTTAAAATTAAAATTTTTAGATCCAATAATGCAAAAGAATATTTTGCAAACCCATTAGCCTCCTAAATGCTTGACCATAGGATTATCCATCAAAGTACCTGCCCACATACACCACAGCAGAATGGGGTTGTTGAAAGAAATAATAGACACATATTGGAGGTAGCCAGAGGCATTATGTTTACCTCAAATGTGCCTATACGTTTGTGGGGGGATGTTGTTCTTACAACAGTTTATCTCATCAATCAGATTCCCTTATGAGTTATTGACATGAAACCTCCATTTACCCTTTTATACCCTAAAAAAGAATTGTTTACCATTCCACTCAAAACCTTTGGGTGTACTTGCTTCGTTCAAATCCTTGGCCCTCATCGTTCCAAACTCAAAAGGGATATTGTTGTTATGCCCATACCCAAAAATTTGTTGTTATGAACCCATTTCTGGAAAAAAAAAATTGTCTCAATGGATGTCACCTTTGAGGATAAACCCTATTATCCAAAGGTTTCTTCTCAGGGGGAGAATAGTAAGGCTGGGAGCAACTCATTAGAAGTTCCTTTACTAATCCCATTAAGTGAAGAAGGGTGTAATGGGGAAGGTTGACAAAGGTGCAAGGATGTGAGAGTATCACAGACGATGGAGACAGGTTGATTTCGGACATCAGTAGTGCAGACCAATCCCATCCCCCTCTGCATATCCAGATCTCGATACCATAGTAGCCCCAATTCCTTCTACAGATCCAGATCCAGGTACCACAAATACTACAAATGAGAGACATCCCACCATGGAGCATTCACCTTCACTAGATCTTGACGTTCTCATAGCAGTTTGTAAGGGCAAGCGTCGTTGCACCACATCCACAACTCACAACATTTCTCAATTCTTGTCCTATGATCATTTGTCTCCCTCCTATAAGTCTTTTCTCGCATCCGTTGTCGATATTCTCATTCCCAGAACAATACAAGAAGCATTGGATGTACTAGAATGGAAAGATGAAATAAAAGTAGAAATGGATGCCCTCATCAGAAACAATACCTGGGAGATAGTTGACCAGCCTAAAGGAAAGAAACTGGTTGGATGTAGATGGGTATTCACTGTGAAACATAATGTTGATGGTTCTATTGAAAGGTATAAGGCCCGGTTAGTTGCAAAAGGATTTATTCAGACATATGGTATTGACTACTTAGAAACTTTTACACCAATAGCAAGATAACCACTATTAGAGTCCTATTTCTCAATGGAGACTTGTAGGAAGAAGCTTACATGCAATTGCCTCCTGGATTTTATGGTACGGAGAGAAGAAAAAAGGCTTCCCGGTTGAACAAATCTTTATATGGACTAAAACAGTCCCCCAAAGCTTGGTTTGACAGATTCAGACGAGCCCTTGATAGGTTCGGATATGTGTAGGCCCAGTCAGACCACACCTTGTTTATTAAGAGAGTAGATTCTTCCATAACTTTGCTTGTTGTGTATGTGGACGATATTGTAGTAGCAGGGAGTGATACTAGTGAAATTGAGTCTCTTAAGCAACTTCTTCATCAAGTGTTTGAGGTGAAAGATATGGGGGAACTACGATACTTCTTGGGCATTGAGGTAGTTAGGTCCAAGCATGGGATTTTTGTCTTTCAACGAAAATATGTCCTTGATGTACTAAAACAAACAAGAAAGTTGGGAGTTAAGCCTGCGAACACACCAACCACTCTCTTCTCTCAAAAGTCCTTCCACGAGTTCTCCCTCTCTATCTCTCTTCTCCTCTTCACTTCCTTTCTTTTATTTTCTGTTCAAACTCTAAAGATATATATGTAGTCTTGTACGACTACTTATTGCATCAAATAAAGCAATCACATCTTCCTCGTGGCCATCAGAGGGCACTCCTAAAAATTTGCTTATAAATGTTGGATCTCACCCAGTCTGAAATAACCCCCTACCTTCCACTGATTCATTTTCTCATGTTCCCCAATCTCATCTGCCCAATACAATCAGAGAAGTTCTTGAACAAGAGCTCCTAATTTGCCAACTTTTGTAGTCAATCTGGACATTTTCACCATCAACTCCCACCACTACATCTACAGGTGAAAGCTGCAAAACCGACATCACTTCTTCCGCCTTCTCTGAATCCACCACCACTAATGCTTGTTTGTCTTTATGCTTATCTTTTGGAATTAGAGGCATCATAGATCACACCATCCTTTTCTTCTGATACCATAACTGGCCAACTATCCCAGTTGCAGTCCTGCAAATACTGGTCAAGGGAACTGGGGCCTACCTCCTGGCCAATGTTTTAAAACACGATGGCGTGACGCGAGGCATTCCACTACCTAGAAGCATGAGGTGTAGTTCAAAACGTAAGAGGCATAATCCTCCTTAAGAGGAGGGGGGATTGAGAAGGAAAAAGGAGGAAGAGTCTCATTTTTCTTTATTTTTAATAAACATAAAAATTTTATATAAAATCTTTTATACTTTTAATAAATATCTTTCCCCTTATCTTTTCTTCCCTTGCCTTTCTTTTTCTAATTTTTTTCCTTCTCTTTCTTTCTTTATCTTTCCCTTCCCTTTATTTTCCTTTCCTTTCCTTTCCATTTTTTTCTTTTTTTCCTATCTTTTTACATGAGGTGTGCATGAGGCATACGCCTCTTGCACCTAAGGTGTACACCTCAGAGGTGTTAGCGCCTCTGGCATACGCCTCAGGGCATTTTGGGGGCACCTCGCCTGGAGGCACGCCTCCCATGCCTTTTAAAACACTGCTCCTGGCTTAATATCATTTTCTCTTGTCACCACTAGATGGAGTTGAGGAAAACTAGACACCACCTCAGTAGTTTGTTCTCTGCTCACTTAACTTTTTTATTTTTAAGATATACAAGGAAGAAAATTCTATTGCTAAAAAAATAAGTACAGCATATCTAGGTGACAAGGTCACCCCCACCAAACTACAAATGAAGCAAAACAAAAACCACAAAAAACAAGCTAAACTTCATAGAAACAAATACATAGACATCAGAACTCCTTTTATGAATTTGGAGAACACCAAAAATCAGCACTAAACTTCTTTTCTCAGTTAACCACACGACATGTAAATGTATGCATAGTCTACTAAATATAATATAATTCCATCCATATATTGCTAAAAAGATATGTTAAAAGATGAGATATCCCTTCATTTTGGCCTCATACTTTCCGGTACAATTTTTCTACAAACATGAAGATCATTATTAATGATGGATTAGCACGGTAGAATCTTAAGTAACAAGAACAAGCATTAAATCTATTATTACACAGAGATCAAACCCAAAAAGGGAGGTGTTTTACGCATTGCAATTATCAAATCAATTGTCAAAGGTTATCCCCACTCCCCTTGATGAAATAATAGATAAAGGAGAGCAAACGGACCGGATCATGATCTGATTCAAAATCGAATCCAATTTGAATTGGATTGGATTGAAAAAAAAAAAAGATCCATTTAAAAATTTGATAGGATCAGATTCAGATATCCACCACCCTTGACAAATTCAAATTCAGATTAATCGTTGTAAGACCGATTGGATAACTGGATCAGATCAGATTTGGATATACCCCAATTCGAATCCAATCCGATCCACTTGCATCCCTAAACAGATAGCTCTTACCGCAATATACCAAATATCTGATTCAGTTGGTAGTTTCCTCCTTTTCGGGAGCAGGTCTCTAAGAGTTTTCTCCTTTGCTTCCTTGAATTCAGCACGAAGCCCTTCCAGTCTTCTATTATTCAAGTTCCTCCAATGTAGAGGTGTACCTCGACTGTTTAGAACAGCTAGCAAGTACTGAGCAAGACGTTCCTCACCTACAACTGAATCTTTCACAGCCCCTGCAAGTAATGTTTAGCATTATGTTCCATTGAATATGATTCCCTGAACTGTAACACCACAAGTTACATAAACAAGTTTTAACAAAATGCTGCTGGTATTTAATTGACCAAAATGAAACTTCTAACAAATAAAGAGAATTATTGAACTCCACAACCTGCAATTAAGAAACTCCATATACTCAAAGAACTTGCTTTCAATGCATAGTTGAGATGTGTATAGAACAGTCATTGGTTTGTCCTCTCAGATATTATTTTATTTTCTGCTACATTTTTAATATAGAATTTAATACTTTTCATTTTATCTGGAATAACTTTAAGATGCCTAGTTATGGACATTACTGTGTGAGAGAGAGAGAAAAAGAGAGAGCTTAGGTAACAGAAAAAGAAGAGAAAGGGCCCGTTTGGCACGTCTTTCAGCACGACCTTTCAGCTGTTTACAAGCCGGGAACACCGAAAATCGGTCTATTTCCATTTGGCATGTGGATGATCTAGCCGCCAAAAGACAGGACGCCGAAAAGACGTGCAAAGCCCATTTTGGGCTGATTTCAGGAAGCTCCAAAGGAAGCTTCCCGCGTCTTTCGCGTTTTAATCTCATGCAGAAAGACCTGAAACGACACACAGAAAGACACGCATCTGTCAAACGGTCTTCAGGCTGCACAAATCTTATGTCAAAAGCTCAATGCATCTTTTAACTGTCAGAGCTACAAGAAGATCTTCTCAAAAAGACTTGCCAAACGGCCCCAAAATAAAGCTGCCAAATAAAAAATAAGCTGCCTCATCTGCTGGGGTTTTCATATTCTCATATGTAGTTTTATACCAAGTGCCCACTTACAGGTAAGCACATGGACATTACAGTTACCAAAATTTTATGATTTCTGATACTTTTTATATTTGAGTCAACTCTAATATGACTTTTTTTATATTAATACAATATACTTTACATTACCTAACCAAAAAAATATTACGTTTTTAATCCCATAATTTTTTTGAAACTTATGATTTAGATCAATTTGTTTGAGACCTAGTTTTATATTTTGTCATTCATTTCTTTCTTCTAAAATTTTAAAGGGCTCTTGTTTTAAAAACCTTACTAGAATCTCATTTATTTAGATTATTTAAGACCTATTTGAAAAGCCTTGTTGAGTTTATTTTCCATCATATGTGGGTTAAACCATTAAAGAGCCACAGCATGCTCATTAGTTGACTTTCAAGCTAAAATCAATCATATCATCTTGCACTTTTAGTTTGCAAGTGGTAAACTCAATTGTATTATGTTAAAATGACTTTTCTATATATTTAAGATTTTAGTATGTCTGTTTTTTATTTTTTTTGACAAATTTATAAAAAACAAAAATAATCTTATTATTAACAATAAGATTCCCAATTTGATTTGACTCAGCACTCTCTATGATCTACAATACAGTTATGATTTTCAAAGCACTGATAGACATCGATATTGGAAATGAGTTATGCAACCTCATTTCTCAGATGCCTACAATAAGGCATTCTTGGAGGGTTGCCTTGCCTAAACGCCTACATATTTATATGTAATACACCACACAATATTTTCATATTTTATTTTTTTTTATTTTATTTTATTATTAGTAGTACAATAGATATTAAAAGACTAAGTTATTTATATTGTGGGTTTATAGTATTAATATTAGTATTCTTATTCTAGTTTCTTTTTATTATTTTCTTATTTGTTTGGGTTCAATCTACACACAAGTTAGTGACATAGTCTTGAACCCTTTAGGACTTTAAAACCCGAATTGTAAGTAAAAACTAACTTGAAAATTGTTAACAGATGTTATTTTATATATGTATAGTACCGCAGGGGTACTATTGTACTTTTCCTTTTCTTTATGTTTAGTTGTTGTCGCCCTAGTATAAATATAACATACTGTGCCGCCTGCAGTATCTTTTTGGGCTCTCAGTCCTCTCGTCTCTCCTCTCCTCTCTCCCTTTCTCTCTTCTTCCTGTACAACATGGTATCAAAGCAGGACATCCAGGTCTGAAGGGTGAAGTCGTACAGTCTGTCTTTTCCTCTTCCAGCATGCAGAAGACTTTGTTCGAGGGTGACAGACTTTCAGAAGTTATCATCTGTTGTTCATCTGCTGTTCAGCTGTCCTGATGTTCGACTGACGTATTTTTTTTTTACTCTCTTCTCTTTTCTGGTCGTGTGCCTGCGCTGGACCTGCACTAGGTCTGCCGATTGGATGTGAGGTGAGCTGCACCTCTTTCTTTTCCTTTTTTGTGGGGTCGTTTGATTCCTGTGAAACTGTAGGTCGTAAGGACCTTGTTTATGTGCTACAACAGATTTTTTGGTGGACTAAAGGTCTGGAAGTGGCTGGTACCTTCTGTAACAACTTTTTTAAGGCAGTGTTCCTCTTTTGGGTGTTGTTTTTTGAATCTGAAATCATGAGTGGTGAAGATTCTGCTACATCCGGAGTTTCCTCAACGCTGAATGGAATGAGTGAGGGTGTGGACCTATCCTTTCCCATGGTTGTTGTCCCTCTTGATGGTTTGAATTATTTAGAGTGGTTAAGAGGGATCAAGTTGTATATCACTGCAAGGGGGAAGATAGGTTATATTAATGGGAGAATAAAAGAACCACATTCTAGGAGTGTTGAATATGATAGATGGAATCAGGAAAACAACATGGTTATGTCTTGGCTTTTAGTCTCTATGCAACCTCAAATAAAGAGGAATTTCATGTGGGCTGAAACGGAAAATGAGATATGGGAACAAGCAAAATCAACATATTCCGAACTGCGATACTATGCAAAAATCTACCAACTACAGGCAGAATCATCTACTTGTAAACAGGGAGAGAGGTGTCTATCTGTATATTACTCTGACTTGACTTCTGTCTGGAAGGAGTTGGATCATTATCAGAGTGTGGAATGGAAGTGTGATGAAGATGCAAAACTGTACAAAAAACTTGTCTCGCAACAGAGAGTGTTTGCTTTCTTACATGGTTTGAACCCTACATATGAGTCTATCAGGGTCCAGATCCTCGGTTCTAAGGATCTTCCATCAATTCAAGAAGTTTATGCTCTTGTACAATCTGAAGAAAGCAGAAGGAATTTGATGAACAGTTCTGGTGGAGATGCAATTGTGTTGGCCGCGAAAGGGAGTGTTACTACTAGTGGAGGAAATTCTTCCAAGAAAGGAGATCTTCAGAAAAAAATGGATGACAAAGATAAATTGTGGTGTACTCATTGCCAGAAGCCCCGACACACCCGAAATACATGCTGGGATCTTCATGGAAAGCCGAAATGAGCTCAAGATCTGAATAAGAAACAAAGTTCAGATGTGAATAAAAGGTCAGGACAGCAAGGTACAAAGAAACACACTATGGCCAACATGGCTACTCGAGAGAATCAGCCCCCCATCCAATTGACACAAAAGAACAATTAAAAGGACTTCTTATTCTTCTTCTTATTCTTATTCTTCTTCTTCCTAGGACCAAAACAAGGGATCAACCCTTATGTTTTCTATGTTTTCTTTCATTTCTTATTTTTCTTCGCATAAATATGTTGGTTCTCTATCTTTTGATATGGGGTTTATAACATGAGCATCATGGTAAATATTAGTTAAAGATCACTACTTATTACTATGAAAGTATGAAACCTAGGGAACTACCCTATGATTTATATTTTTTAATTTCAAAAAACTCATTGCCTAGGCAACTAGGCAACAAGGCGCTCCCCTATCACCTAGCTTTGCCTTGGCACCTTGAAACTATGACTGATACATTCAATGATATTATAACATTTTATGAAATTTCTTACAGTGAAACTTATTGAAATCTGTCATTTATATCTATTTTTTTATATAAATATGTCATTTATATCTATTGACAAAGCATATAGAATATTATTAATAGTTAGGAGAAAATCATATTAAAATGAAAAACTTCTGTCACAAGATCCATTGCAGCATCTGATATCTTCAGCTGGGAGAACCACCGCATATATTCTGTTATGTACTTTTTTTTATGGATTGTTGCATACTCTTTTTTAATATATTCTCTTTGTTACCTATAAAAAAGTCAAGGTATTTTTAAGTATGGTACTATAGATTCTATAAAATGTCTTCTACATCCCAAACATGGTCAACTGGCAAGGAGCCATGAATAGATGCAATTGTAGACAGAAGAAAATAACAGTATAAGATCTTCAACAATGACAGGACTACCAAGAAACAATTCAGAAAACTCTTCAGCCTGTGAGGTGGCCAGAGAAGCAAGTGCTTCAGGTTTGCTGGCATTTGATGTCAAAACAAACTGGAGAATACCTTGAAATTGAACCCAATAAAGTTTCTACTGAATCCAACAGCTCCAGGATTGCTGAGGAAAATCCAGCAGAATGCGTTACATATATACATACATATATACATAAATAAAGATAGATAGATATAGATGTAGATATATATAAAGAAGCCATTACCTAATGTTGGTCCCAGCTACTGGGGAGTCATAGGAGGGTGGACTGGATATGGTTTTAACCTTTGACTTGTTTTTCTTTTCTTTTTTTTTTTTTTTCTTATGCACAAAGTGGCCTCTCTCAGACTAGGACCTGCATTCTTATGCTTATGAGGTTTAGCAGCCCAAGTTAATAATATAACTTCTACCATTCACTCCAAGGACACTCAATAATAACCTTTCTAAAGCAGGGAGTGCAATGGCATCTGAAATTCCAACTCTTCTCCAAAGTGCAGACATCATTCCATATTAAGACTAGATAATGGTTTTTTTATTTGTTCAGTCATTTCATATTGCAACATATTAGTAATGAAGTACTGTCCCCCACCCCACCCCTAGGAGCCAGTTATCCAAACTTATCAAGGCTAATCAAAACACAAAGAGCATGCATGAGGTCTGATTCACCAGAAGATGAAGAAAGTTTATTTATTTGGCATAACCCATGAGGTCTGATTCACCAGAAGATGTTCTAGTTACTATCTAATGAGTAATTAAAAGAATTTCAATTTTCAGATATATTCTGATAGGACCCAACCCAATCCACCTGCTGTGCATGCTCCAAACTATAGCCCAAACAAGGACAGCAACGAATGCAGTAAACACAACTATAAGTTAAACATGGTCAGAAAGAAAAACAACGAGTATCTTTAACTTGAGAGGCAATCTTCTTGTGGAAACAAAATGCATTTCCTCAAAGAGTCATACAAGTGAAACTCATTTCAGAAGAAACACATGTTAATACAGACTATAGAAATATGCTAGCAAGTAGATGAAGGAATAAATTACATTGAAAGAGGATTACTATACCTGTCAAAGCTAGCTTTAAGCCTGTCTCTATATCTGGGATACTTGGGACTAATATACCAGGTGTATCCAGAACATATATGCTCGGTTGGTGTGCAATCTGAAAATTAATTGTTCAAAGTTACACATGAAGGAAAGAAGCATAATATACTAAACGTAGCCTCAAAAGAAAAAGAAGCTAACAAATTGACAATGAACCACAAAGGAAGAAACTAAGTTCAACAGATATAAGTTCCAGTTGCTCCACATTGTTATTTTGCCAAGTGCCACTGGTATGTACTCAGTTGGGGCAAAGGACAATATACCATAGAATCAGAAAGCACTATAACTGGTCCAATCTACCACTGGCATGTTGGCATACCTAATGCAACAAAAAAAGGAGATGATTTTGAAACTACCATGTTTGCAGCTCTTTGACGCAACCTGATGAGGGGTAATTTGGTCCTCCCAATCATATAGCGACATGTGGCCTTCGGATGACACCTCGGTGCTGAGTAAGTGAATCAGCTCGGCAAGTTAGCTCAAAGCACCTCATCCAAGCCGACTTCCACCTCGGCAAGGCCAAACTAGTAGGCCCCGTAAGATTATGGCGACCTGTCCTAGGAGCCTGTTGAGCTGTAGGAGTCCAAGGCGACCTACAAGGAAGAGCTCGCTAGCCACTCCTTGCAATACGCTACCAAGCCGAGATCCCCGAAGCATTGATATCTCAACAGTTAGACCGGCCTACCGCATCGCACGCCTCGGAGTTACTCGGGTAGATCATAACCCCCGTGCAGATCTCGCAACCGGCACATTAACGCGTTTAACCAAGCGGAAACAGTTCTGCAAGAAACTCAAGCCCGTCACAAGAGGGCTCTGACCATTGGTACCTATATATAAGGCACTCACTTCTACCTGAAAAGGTACGCACGACTAAATACTATCTAGCTCTCTCAATCTCTCAAAGAATCCTCAAACAACTCTTGACTTAAGCATCGGAGTGCCCTCCCCAGGTAAAAGACACATGGGCACTCTAATTCTCCTTCTCTAGCAGCACAGTTCAGCTCGACCATCTTTCAGCTCGGCCCTGACTAGGGAATATCTGAATCAAAGTCCGAGTCATTAGACATGAGGGAGCTTCCAGATTGCATGACATCACAATCCTTCCACTTCTAGAATCCCAAGAGCAACAACTACCCTACTTTCAAACCTTGTAGTAAAGGCAAAATCTCCACTTGATGGTAGTGATTTGAATGCATGAGACCTTAGTTAGATTGACCAATAGGGTCCAAGATATTACAGAAGGGGCAAGGTCACTAGCAACTGGAACAAAAGGCTCATTCAGATGGATTTGGAAGTCAGCCAACACCTTAGTGGTAAACAAACAAGATATTCAAATTAAAATAAAATAATAAACAACCAAGAAGTGCTTCATCAATTCAAAGATAACCAATCCCCTCGCCCCATTCCAAATTATCAATTGTTTGGTGTCTAATTGAGATTGGAAAATAGTTCAGTCATTTGCAATACAAGGGGCTAATAGGATTGGACCTCAGCAGAACCAAACTTATCACTAAACTTAAAAAGAAGAATGACAATTGAGGAAAAGAAATCTGTGTTCAAAAAATGGAGAAACAGGGGAAGCTATTCAGTGAAGATCAGAGAAGAGAAAAAAGCTATGGTATTTATAGTTGGAGAAGCCATCACATGGATGAAAGGTTTCATTGATGGGGTGGTTTATTCTATCAATAAACAGAGCTAGAGAAGCTCATTGGGGATGCTCAGTAAATAAGCAAAGATTAAGAGGATGGAAAAGGATTGCTTGTAGTGCTGACGATTCAGTTAAAACCGTAAAACCAAACCAAAAATTTCGGTTTCGGTTTGTTAGGTTCGGTTTTTTCAGTTTTTTTGTTAAATCGGTTCAGTTAATTCGGTTTTCGGTTTCAGTTTTTAGAATTAGAATTTCGGTTAACTGAATTAACCAAGCTTTTTATTATTATATGTAATTTATAATATGTAACATATTATATATAATATCTCACATATTTATATATTAATATATAATATACTGAAATTTGATTTCATAGTATATATTTTATAGTATATAATATATTATATGTTATAATACATATAATAGAGTATATATATTAAGAGACGTATTGTGATATGCCATGGATATGCATGTGTATAATAGAAAAATTAACATACACATGGATACGCATGGAAACACTATAAATACTTCAATAACTCATAAAAATACAACAACAACACTAAATATAAGGCCTTAATGAGGTAATGTATACATTAAATTAATATATTTTAATGGGTTTATGAAGAAAGACATTGTAATCAATTATAATTTTTATTAAAAACCCTATTGTTTAACTATAATTTAATAAAAACCCTTAGCTCCAATTAGATTGATGTACATATCCATTTATTGTAAATGAATAAAAGTACATAATTGTTTTATATTATAATTGGTGTTTTTTTGTGTAATTACCCCTTAAACTGGACACTTATGAGACTTGTGTTAGTTTAAAATGTTCTCAGTTGCTAGGGTAAGGCCCGAAGCACATGAAGTGTGTGTTTGTTTGAAACAATGAACCCGGACCATTTTCTAGTTATGCCCTGAACCTTGGAGACTGGTGGGCAAAACTGGAAAGTTACACATAACCCCTAGACTCAATTATGGTACTGCACTGGGTGTCGAATTGGGTTGTCTTTGATATGCCAATCAATGAGATCCTTCGGGGGTCAAAACCTAGGTATGTTGGGGCAATCTGATAATTCACTCGAGTGGGTGATCATAGCGGCAGGATCAGCCCTTTTGTCGGACAAAGTGAACGATTGGGACTGCACTCTCTTTGATGGAAACCAAAATTGTCGACAGCCGATTTCAACTGTGTTTGAGATTTGTTTTGCAAAATATATTTATATCATAATATATATACTATGTTTTATGAAAAAGAGTTTGCAAAAGGTTTTAATTCCCAGGATCCATCCGAGCAGAGAATGCAACACTACACCTTGCAACCAGAGGAGAGGTCCTTCCCTGTCAGGCAGTGTTTGATCATTAAGGGCTGAGAGGTTAAGTGTAAGAGACCATTGAGGGTTGTTTTACCTGATGGGCTATATCTTAAGTTCATTATCCTTGGGCTTCATATGATGGCTAGACTCAATGATCATTTAATGTTAATGTTGAGCCCATTAAGAGCCCATACTGATTGATTCAGGGGTTCACTGTGCTTGATAGTGAATTTGGCCAAGCCTTTTCACCAAGGCTGGGTCGAACCCATATGGGCTTATGTAAGATCATTGTTGGGGTCTCACGCCATACAAAATGAACCTAAATGGGCCAACAACTACATAAGAACGTGAGCTACTTGCTTAATGAGCCTAAAGCCCATGATTAATTGGATTAATCAGGGTGTCACATGACAGCTTAAGCAGTAATGTGCCTTGGGCGAATTTGGGTATGGATAAGGGTATGGAGCACCCATTAAGATAAGAGGATAAGTGTTGTCCACTTAGAGAATCCAAATCCAAATAAAGATGTGGATTAGGAAGCTCCTAATTCGATTAGCAGAGGTGCTACTTAAGGCTTATAAAAAAAGATCGAACTTCTCCAATTACACATTTGCTCTCAGTTCTCTCTTTGTTCTTGCTGCCCCAGAAACCCTAATTCAACCTACACTTCTTGGACTGATATTGATCAATTCATAGCCTGATTTTTGCAAGAAAAATACAGAGAATTCATGCCCACCTCCCTTGTTCGATCCAAGGAGTTGGATTGTAGTTTTGCTGAACCGGCTTCAATTCAAGTTGCGCCATCTTCAGTGGAAGTTGGTTTTGGGATTCAGTTTGGGCATGAACTACCACTTTGGGACCTACATTTGTGGAATCTGTATCAGGTATTCTTCTCCCTTTTGGTTTCAGATCTGGTCTGATTTCGGTGCAAGAACGATCCTTGAAAAATGCAATTTTTCTAAAACTAGGAATATGATTCCCAGAAGGTTGCAAGAAATTTTTGAAATTTTGCCTGACCATCTAGCATGGTTCGGCCATCCATATGATGGATTTTACCTTCCTTTAAACATAGATTTAAAAATAAAATCACAAGATATTATGAAAAAAATTATAAACAAAACCTTACCTATTTTTGCAACATTTTTCAAAACTTGAAAATCTTCAAAATCTTTGATGATTCACACTTGCTCCTTGTGTTTCTTTTTTTGCAAATCTAGCACTCTAGGAACGAAGTTTGGAGTTTTAAAGTCGTTTGGGGGTGAAAGAAGGCTTATTTCAAGGGAAAGAAACCTTCTTTCCCCCTTTATTTTTTTTTTCATTTTTTGTCTATATCTTCTTCATAGCATACCGACACCTAATACGCTACTGAATCATGTCCGCTATGGTTCAATATGGGTCCGATACGGTGGAAAAAAAGACAACCACCTATTTTCCACCATATCCCATATTGAATTTCCAAAGATATGATATGATATGCCCTGTATTTGGTGTATAGTGTCAAAATTTTAAACCTTCGATAACAGGAAACAGATGCTTTGTGTGCCAAAGGGTAGGGAGAGAAAAGGATGGAAGCTACTCTCAAATAAGTTATAGGAGATCTTAGTTAAGATGGAAGAGGATCACGGTAAAAAAATAGAGCAGATTAGTAGCAGAGTAAGGCACTAGCAATGAGAAAAGCTTGACCATCATGAGTTCAAACAAGAGCGATATGAAGAAAGGAGACAGTGAAAGCATAGCTCCACAAGTAATGGCAGCAAGTTTAACCAAAAGCATGGTTTCAAATGTCGCGAAATGTCGCTATTGTCACCCGACATATGTCGATGTCGTGGCTCACCGACATGAAAATGGATGGTAATATAAAAATTACATTATTTCGATCAACATTTCCTATATTTCATAAATGTCGACCAAATCGGTCCAAATAACCAAAACAAAAGATAGTTTTTCCTATTATGTCAATAGGATGTCGATAATGTCGACAGGATGTCGACTAATGTACTTTAAAAATATATTATATTAGTATATTACATTATTATAATACAGTATATTAATATAAACTATTCCATTAATAATTTCTATTTAATATTTCAAATAAAATATTTATAAAAAATAATTAACAAAATATAAAAACAAAAGAATAAATTAATTACTTTATAATATAAAACATAAAATATTTTTCAAGTAATAAAATATTAACTAGTTAGTATTATTTAAAATATTTATTAAAATCAGAAAATATTTGTTAAATTTTATAATAAATCATATTCTACATTTAATATAAAAAATCAGAATAAATTTATTAAATTTTATACTAAATCATAATTTATTATAAGTTTAGTATTAAAAATCATAATAATATCATCAAGTTTTATACGAAATCAGAATCTATCATAAACTTAATACTACAAAAAGGAGAATCAGTTTATTAAATTTATAATAAAACATAATTTATTATAACTTTAATATTTAAAAAATCAGAATAAATGTATTTCTATTTACTAGCGTGAAATTAATATATTAGAATTTATAATAAATCAGAATTAAAAATAAGAAAATAAAATATCAGATAACCTTGTAAAAACATCAAAATGCATAATAAATCAGTAAATCGTCATTTACTAATTTGTTATTGATTTTAGTTTCCTAGCTTTATAAAATGTTGGGAATAAGATAATAGTCTAGAAATATGTATTAATGCTTCTTTTGTCATTTTACAAAATATCATTGCATATTTCCACATATTTAATAATATTTCCACAATGTCTCTAATTTTTACAACACTTCTCCACATTTCTGACATTTCCGACATATGTCCTATATTTTGGTAAACAACATTTCCATTGACATCGACATTTTAAACCTTGACCAAAAGCCAGAAGCTGTAATTGGATGTGAAGAAAGGAGTTAGGGGACAAAGATATGTATTAATAGCAACACGATGAAACATAAAGGACTGGAGGATATTATCAGGCACAATTAGTTGAAAAACTTAAGTTGCAGGCCTTTCCGATCCTTAGGACTTTGACAATAGAAAGATAGTGCTAGAGATTGGAGAAGATGAAGTAATTCCTTTGACAACTGAGATGGTGGAGACAATGGATGGTGTGGTCAACATGGAGAGCTGGCATGTCCTGTAACCAAAAGACTATTTCAAAAGGAAGTTTGTTACTAAAACTGGTGGATCTTCCTCTTATTTTATGGAATGAAGACTTATTGGACAGGATTGTTAGAACTTTGGGAGTTCTCATAGCATACAATATCCTAGATCTACACAATGCAAGGCTTCAGGTTGTGGGGATGAAGGCAAACAACGTCACTTGAGCCATTAATCTTCTCTCAGATGGCCTGTGGTGTAAGGTTTGGGTGCTGATGGAAGGTGAGGCATCTCTATGGAGTAGCTGCTCCAAGTTTGAAGACGACAGAATCTTGGAGGACTAGTTGACACGTGAAAGAAGGGGGTTGGGGGAGGAAAAAAGACGAGTTGGAAAATTGGAAAGGAAACTGAAAAGCCTCAAATCAAGACCTCACCGATGGACCCATCGAATACGGAAATTAATTGAAAAGTTTTTAAACTCAGCAATAAAGGGGCAAGCTTTAAAACATTTGCAGAAGTTTTAAGAGGGGACACATCAGATCCTAGGTGGAGACAACATGTTGAGAAGGTTAATAAAATATAAGAAGAATGGGGATCAATGGGGGAGCACGAAGGGTCTGGGAAGAGATTTGGCTTATCTGAAGTGAACCAATTGAACCAGCAGTTCAAGACATGTCATTTGACTTTTTAAATAATCACGTCGAAGTATCAGAAGCAAGGGATGAAATCCAAGGCTTGTAACACCAACAATTAACTTTTGAGTCCAACAGGGAGTGTGATAGACCTTAAACTGGGTCTATCATCATCTTCATTCAAGGTTACCAAGCAAATTGAAAACCGGAAAGAAGGAAACAGTCTTATGTCACAAGTTTTTCAGTCCTCAGTGCAGAATAAAGACAGTTTTGTGTAGTGAACAACAAAATACTTTTACAGAGAGAAAAAGGCAACCCTTAATGAGAAGAATAAAGGGATCCAGCTGCGCCTAAATGGGAGATTACCAGAAGAACAGTCTTTTGATGAGTGGGTTTGAAGGTGGAAAAGGGGAAAGAAGGAGAGGTCCATCTGAGCAGTGATGGTGGTGTGACAGCAGTGGAGATGGTTGAAGATGTGGAGCAGATTGTTGAGAAGAGAGATCAACCTTAGAAAGATGATAGAGTGCAAAAAGAAGATGAAAGGGTCTGCAAGGACGGAGCTGAAGAAGAATAAGTTGAAGTGGAAGGAGGAGAGAGAGAGTAAGAAAGGTGTTCCTGGAGAAGGAAAAAGACAGTACTGATTTAAGAGAGGAAGGAAATTATGATAGATGAATTTATAGAACAAAACCACTCGGAGAAGAAAATGAAGAGGAGAAAGATTTGGATTCAATTGAAGATGAAATTATGATAGATGAAACTTTGAAGGTTCTATCGGTATGGAAACAGTGATTAACAATGAGGTGGAGGTGAGCAAAACTCCGTGTTCTCTCTACCAATGCCTGCTATATAAAAATAGATGATGCCTTAGCACTGATTGGTATTTTAGGTAAATGGAAAATTGTCCACATGGTTAAATCTTTCTCACGGATACCTTGCTCTGCTGAACACTTGCTGATTCATTAGTTTGTGAAAGAGTTGACAGACAAGCAGTGGTGTGTGGTGGATATCCTTTGCAGTAAGGATAGAATATAGCAGAACTTTAGAAGTAGTTAGAGTAGATGGAAAAGAGTGAAGGTTTCTCACCGGTGGCAAGATGGAGAGAAATGGAAGTAGAAGCTAAGAAAATTAGATTTGAAGAAGAAAAAAACAATGGAAAATGGGCAGTTATAATCAGAGAAGAGAAAAGAACCACCACTTTTGTAGTTGTGGAAATGATTGGATGGCTTAAGGGGTTCATGGATGGGACAATTTACTCCATTAGAAAACAGGGATAGAAGAGTTCAGTGGGATTTGAAGGTAAGAAGTATGAAGTTGAAATGAGGATAAATGTGAAAGGATGGTATGTAGTGATAATGGAAACCTTTGGTAATAACAGGAGACAGATGATATCGGTGTCAGAGGGTAGGAAAAGAAGAGGGTGGATAATGTTTGTGGCTGGGTTACAGGAGTTGTTGATGAAGATGGAAGAAAGACCAATACAAAGACAGAACATTGATCCAGAGATAAGCGCAAATCAGAACAGGGATTTGAAGGAACAAAAACCAGAAGATTTAAATCTGCAAATAACTGTGATTAGCTTTACCAGGAGCCAGAAGATGCTTCTAGACATGGAGAAAGGAGTTTGGACGAAGAAATTGGTATTAACAGCAAGAAAAAAAAATTATAGACTGGGAGATCTTGGAGGTGATTGTGGACAATTTCAAGTTAAAGGCTCGTGTTAGCATTAAGCCTTTCAATGATACGAAGGCAAGCGTGTATATCGAAGATGGAAATATTGATATCTCTACCATTGAAATGGTGGAGACTGCAGAAGCTAGGGTAATGGCAGATAGCATATGTTGTGTAACCAGAGGTTTATTTTTGAGGGAAGCCTTGTGCTACAATTAGTGGGACTTCCGTTCAATCTCTGGAACAAGAAGATTCTCAATAGATTAATCCAATTTCTAGGTGGAGTTCTGGTAGATTATAACATTCATGATCTCTATGCTGCGAGACTCAACTGGGGGGATTAAGCCAGAATATGTGCTGAGACCCTTAAACTTGCTTGCAGATGGTGTCTGGTTCAAGGTCAGGATTCTGCTGGAAGCTGAAGCGTCTCTATGGAAGGAAGTCTTCAAAGGTTGAAGACGATGGAATATTCAAAGATAAGGTGACACGTGGAGGTGAGAGATTATCTAGATAAAGGGAAGAAGCTTGTTGGCCAAGCCTCTAAGGAAATTGAAAAGTCTTGCATTGAAGGAATGGTATTTCCTAATAAAGAAGTTGATTCAAAATTATTTGAAAATATAGAACAAGTGGCAGTTTGCGGATGCAGAAATCAAGGTATCTTGATAGGAAAGAGGCCCTTATAACTATTTCAAAAGAAAGAGAGGAAAGATGGAATCAAAAGCAAAAATTGGAAGAGATTTTACGAAAGGAGGAAATTTGTTGGAAGCAGTTTTTTCACTCTCTTGCAAAAGGAAGGAGAAAGAAGAATTTAATCCTCAGTTGGAGGAGGGTCAAATGGTAAGAGAGAATCAGGAGATTTCAAGGATTTTTGTATCACTTTAAGGTAATCTTCTCAAGCCCAAATGAAGTGGTGTCAAACTTGCCAGAGCTGAAAGGGATGTGCTTTCAGAGGAGCAATCTCTCTCTCTAGAAAGGAGGTTCTCCATGGATGAAATTAAGCAATTTTTTCAATGGATAGGTCTAAAGCCCTTGGGCCGGATAGATTCTCAATGGCCTTCTACCAAGAGTGTTGGGATATGCTGAAATCAAACATCTTGGAAATCTAACGAATTTTTTTCCAAAGGGAAGGTTTCACTAGAGGTGTAAACCGAGCCATGCTGGGCCGACACAACCCAACCAGCCTACAGCCTGTGCAAAGAGTGGGTCGTGTTGTGTCGACACGCGGGCTGTTCTGGGTCGGGCCATGCTTCCCTCCCCTGGTATAGATTGGGGGGTCGGCCTAGCAAGGCTCACGGCCCGAGCTTGTCGTGCCGTGCTGTGAGCCTGGGCCCTGCCGATCCTAGGCCGAACCAGACCAGAAAGGCCTAGACTGACCTTTTTTTTTTTTTTGCTAACTTCTCATTGGCCTTTACCCACTTTGGGAACAAATTTAAAAAATAAAAAATCTAACAAAGAAATGAAAAAAAAAATACTTACCAACATACAAAATGGACAACAAATTGGAAAAAAAATTGTAATTTTATTTCATTTAAAATATAAAAAATTACAAACTGAAAATAAAAAGTTACATACTTATGTTGTTGAAAAAACTAACAAATAATTTAAGTAAAATTGAAAAAATTACTCCATCTCCTTGACATTAATCATCCACTTCATCAGGTTTAGTAGTGTTATGCCCTTCTTTGTCTTGTAATGTATCCTCAGCATCTAACAAATCTTTAAAGTAGATGTCTTTTTCCTATTTCTCATGGAAGAGCAAATGTCTGGCCAAGTGGCCAATACCACCCTTGCTAATAAAGCTAAAGTCAATCCTAATTTTTTGGCAAATGGCTCTTTTTCCCTTCCCCTCAACCTCCTCTATTTTAAATATTTTCTAGATCGAGTTAATTAACTTAACGTTGCAAAATTGGTTTTGGGAGGAGCCAGCCATTTTTTTAATTCTAAAAATAAAAATTAATTTAATTGCACTTAACCAAATGGTCAAGATTACCGATTCAGAATCTCAACTTGATTTCAACGATTGAAGCCTCTCAAAACCTCCTAGCTAAATTGCTAAGTGCCTAACTGCCCAAGTGTATAACAGTATGACAATATGAGATTGTATGAGAAATGAGAAGAGAGACTAAGAGAGTACAAGAATTCAGAAGAGAATTGTTGAATTAGTGTGATGAGAATGGTGGGCTGGTGTCGAGGATAGGGTTATTTATAGGAATTGAAAATAATTCAATTGCCTAAAATACCCTAAAAATTAGCCATGTTGTAGTTGTTGGGAGCGGTCTTTTGGTCACTGAAAAGCCAAAATACATAAATACCCCCCTATATAGCTATTTATAGACTTATTAGCTTATAGCTATTGATTGATGGGGTATTTCTATAAAAAAGCCCTAAAAAAGCTGAAACTAGCCATTTGGGGGGTCCCCCAACCAAGGGCCCCAATGAGTAGTTTTGTTTAACGGGCTGCCTCAACCCGTTGTAGGCCCACGGGTCGTGTTGTGCCGTGTGTCGTGCCACGTGTTGGATCAGGCCAGCAAGTGGCTGCAGGCGACACGGCACGCACAGCCATGTCGTGTCGCGCCAGCCCATGGACTTGAAACCCCCAGCCCAGCAAAGCCCCACAATCATGTCATGCCTGTGAAGGGATAGGAAATCAATCACATGGACGCCCAAAGATCACGGAATAAGGAGGCAAATTTCAAAAATTTTTCTCTCCATTCAACTGGGAATTGAATTCCCTATTTAGAAAATCATATTTTCAAGGATCATTCTTGATCCATAAACTGAACCAAATCTGAACCAAAAGGAGTAGGGAGAGATAATACCTGATACAGAGAAATAATATCTCTCAATGGAGGTGTTCACGCCCAAGGTAGAATCCAAAATCTGCTCCCACTGAAAATGCGCAGTGCAGAGTGGAATCAACAATGTTCTTCCAAAAGAACTTGATCCTTCTCAAAAATCACCTAGACGGCTAGTGAATACAACTCCCACCAATCTTTTCTCCAAAAGATTGGAATCAAGATTCAATCTTGATTTGTCCCAAAAACTGGAGATCGAACTGCCGTAGGCGGCGGCTGCAGGAAGGAGGAGGCAAGAGAGTATTTGCAAGGTGCAGAGTTCTTTCTTCTATGATTTCAGCTCTGAAGACAAGACTATCTGTTGCTTGCTTGTGATGTGTCTAAAGGCTGTCGCCCCCTCTTCCTTTTATAACCCAAATCATATCTGAATTAAAGTCCCTTTAAGATAAGGGATAACCCTTATCTTATCTACAGATTAGATCAACCATCTCCTAATCTAATTAGAAAATTTCTAGATCTAAATCTTATTTAGATTTTGGACTCTCTAAATGGATAGGGTGTGGGCCCAATCCTATCAGCTGATCCATCTCAGAATTCGCCTCATAAGTGACTAATCAAATTAGCCCAGTTCGAAATGGGCTTAAGGCTCATTTAAGGTTATGTATTCCTTTAGCCTTCCAAACTACTGCCCAGTTGGGCTTCCTTGTATGGCGTGGGACCCAAACATTGATCTACACATCAGCCACATGCGTTCAGCCAACCTTTGTTACAAAGCCTGGCCGAATACACTGTTATGGACAGTGCACCCCCTGAAACCCATCAGATGGGCTCTATGGGCTCAACACTTACCCTAAGTGGTCCCTGGGCCAAACCACCTTGTAACACCCAGGGACTGTGGGCAGATGCAAGATTAGTCCATCAGGTATTATCCTCAATGGTCTTACACTTAACCTCTCAACCCATAATGATCATACACTGCTCGACAAAAGAGGACCTCTCCCTCAGCTGCAAGTAACAGTGTTGCACTCTCTCTACATATGGATCACGGGAATTAAAACCTTTTGCAAATCATTTCGAAACCATAATGTATATACTTTTATATCTCATATAAAATATATTTTGCAAAACAAATCTCAACGATTGAAATCTGCTGCCGGCAGTCTTGGTTTCCATCAGTGAAAGTGCATCCCCAATCATTACCTTTGTCCGACAAAGGGGCTGATCCTGTCACTATAATCACCCACTCAGATGAATTCTCAGACTGCCCCAACATACCCAGGTTTTGACCCCCGCTAAAGATCTCACTGATTGGTACATCAAAGACAGCCTAATCCGACGCCTAGTGCAGTATCATAATCGAGTCTAGGGGTCGGGTGTAACCCGGTAGCTGAGATTCAAAGATTCAATTAATCCTGAAAATCTGGTCCAGTTCAAAGATTCAATTAATCCTACACTGTATGTGCCTAGGGTCTCACCCCGGTAGCTGAGACAAGCCACCTCAACCGACTTGGTGGCACCACAGTGTCAGCCTTGTCAGCATAGGTCTCCCCAGACCGACCCACTGGCTGTGAACATTCTAAACTAACACGAGTCTCATTAAGTGTCCAGTTTAAGGGTATTACACAGAAACATACCAAGGAAACATGAATCAAATATGCACTTTTATTCATTTACAATAAACTCATAAAGTACATCATTTTGATTGAATCTAAGGGCATACAGAACTGTCTAACAGCTCCCACTTGCACTTAGGTCCAATCAGGTACTAACCGGAGTCTCATGCTTTCCACGTGTTTCTCATACACTTTCTGTGACAGTGGCTTAGTCAATGGGTCTACCAGATTCTCCGCTGATGCTACCTCTTACTATCATCCTCCCGTAGGTCCAATGTTGTCATACAACAGTTGAATGCGTTCGGCCTGGGTTGTGGACTATTAATTTGCTACTCAGGACCCCTGTTCGCTAACACTCAGGAAACAGCACACGATCCTATCGTGAAAACATATCCAGATGTAGACTCATTATCATCTGGATCCGACTGGAAATCGGCATCCGTATACCCTTGGATCTGTGGTGAATTACCATCAAATATTAGACAAAACTCTTTTGTCCTTCGAAAGTACTTAAGTATGTTTTTCACAACAGTCCAGTGCTCCTACCCTGGGTTAGCTTGAAATCTACTTGCTACACTCACTGCCTGAGCAATGTCAGGACGAGTGCACAGCATGGCATACATGATGCTCCGTACGGCAGAGGCATAGGGAACGTCTTTCATGCCATCAATCTCCTCAGAAGTCTTGGGAGACATCTTCTTGGAGAGAGTAACTCCGTACCTGAAAAGAACATTTCCGTTCTTGGAATTTTCCATGCTGTATCTTTTAACTATTTTGTCAATGCAGGCAGATTGGGATAATCCTATTATCCGCTTCGATCTTGAAAGAATGGTAGGATCCATCAAATGGACGCCATAAAGGTTGCGGAATGGGTGGGCGAATTTCAAAAATTTCCTACCTTCTCCCAATTGGGAATCATATTCCCTAAATTTAGAATACAATATTCAAGGATCCTACTTGAACCATAATCAAACCAGATCTGTACCAAAAGATAAATGGGAGGAATATACCTGATCCGGAGAAGCAGTATCTCCCAAAGTTGGTGTTCACGCCCAAAGAATGCTCCAAGATCCGTTCCTGCTGAAGATGACACAGCTGTGAATGGAAAAAAACTAGCAGGGTGCGTCCTACACACTGGATCCTTCACAAGAATCCTCTGGAAGTACTAAACACTGAATCCTTTTCAGTCTTTCTTGCAAGACTGATGTCAAGAACAGATTTCTTGACTTTCTTCTCTGCAAAGATCTAATCTTCCAAAGGCAGATGGCGGCGGCAGGAGGAGATTTCCAAAACAAAAAGGCTGAACTGTTTTTCTGTTTTTCTGGAGAGTATGAATCAGATCATATCTGAATTCGCAGGAGGTATCCTATACCTCTTCAAGGTGGTTCGAAATCTCCTCCTTTCTTCTTGATTAAGAAACCTCCTTTTTAGGAGTTATCCCAATCCAAATCAGTATTTGGATAGGGGATAATCTTAATCCTTTCTGCAGATAGAGTTAGCTTACTCCTGATCTTATCAGGAGGTTACCAGATTCAAATCTAATTTGAATTTGGTCTCTTAGAGTGGATAAAGCTAAGAGGCCCAATCCTTTTACTAACTTTAATCTCAAATTCGCCCCATGGATGGGTGATCATATCAGCCCACCTCAAAATGGGCTTTTGGCCCATTAAGTGTTCAGTGTCTAATTACTTTCCAATCTGCTGCCCAGTTGGGTTTCTTTGTATGGCGTGGGACCCAAGCATTGATCTACACACCAGCCACATGGGTTCGGCCCAGCCTTTAATACAAGGCCCAGCCGAATTCACTGAAAAACTCAATGAACCCCTTGAATCCATCATATGGACCCTATGGGCCCAACACTTACATTATGTGGTCCCTGGGCCAAGCCATCTTATAAAAACCCAGGGACTGTGGGCAGGTGCAAGATTAGCCCATCAGGTATTATCCTCAATGGTCTTACACTTAACCTCTCAGCCCTTAATATTCAAGCACTGCCCGACAAGAGAGGACCTCTCCCTCGGCTGCAAGGAACAGTGCCGCACTCTCCTCTCACATGGATCCCGGGAATTAAAACCATTTGCAAACAATTCGAAACCATACATATATAAATATATTAATTTTGCAAAACAAAATTCCAACGATTGAAATCAACTGCCGGCAGTTTGGTTTCCATCAGAGAGAGTGCATTCCCGATCATTACCCTTTGTCCGACAAAGTGGCTGATTCTGTCACTATGATCACCCACTCAGATGAATTCTCAAACTGCCCCAACATACCCAGGTTTTGATCCCCGCTAAGGATCTCACTGAATGGCATATCAAAGGCAGCCTGATCCAACACCTAGTGAAATGTCATAATCGAGTCTAGGGGTCAGGTGTAACTTTCCAGTTTTGCCCATCTATCTCCAAGGTCCAGGGCAATACTGGAAATCTGGTCCGGTTCAAGGATTCAAGTAATCCCATACTGCATGTGCCTCGGGACTTACCCTGATGGCTGAGACAGGCCATCCCAACACTTGGTGGCACACCAGTATCAGCCTTGGCAGGATAAATCTCCCCAGACTTATCCAACGGCTGTGAACATTTAAAACTAACATGAGTCTCTATAAATGTCTAGTTTTAGGGTTTTACACAGAATTAAACCAAACAACATGAATCAAACATGCACTTTATTTATTTCCACTAAATAACAAAAGTACATCAAATCAGATTGAAGCTAAGGGCATACAAAACTGTCTAACAGATCTATCTCTATAAAGTCGAAGACCTAGTATATAAGAGGCTTCTCCAAAATCTTTCATGGAGATTTGCTGTGAAAGCCATACTTTCACCGTAGTCAACATTCCTACATCATTCCCAATGAGTAGAATGACGTCTACATACAGAACCAAGGTAACCTTATCTCCACTGTACTTCCTGTAAACACAGGGTTCATCCGGATTCTGCTCTAAGTCAAACGATTTGACAGCAGAGTCAAAACGGATGTTCCAACTTCTAGAAACTTGCTTAAGTCCATAAATGGATCTATTGAGTTTACATACCATGTTTTCCTGACCCGCAACTATAAAGACTTGCGGCTGCTGCATATAGATATCTTTAGTAAGATCTCCATTCAGGAATGCATTTTTGACATCTATTTGCCAAATCTAATAATCATGGTATGCTGCTACAGCTAATGGATCCTAATGGATTTAAGCATGGCCACAGGAGAAAAGGTTTCCTCATAATCGATGCCCTCTTTCTGAGTGTACCCTTTCTCCACCAGACGAGCTTTGAAGGTCTCAACCCTACCATTGGGGCCCTTCTTCCTCTTGTAAATCCATTTGCAACCAATTGCTTTTACCCCGGAGGGCGGATCTACTAGAGTCCATACTCCATTGGTCTCCATTGATTCCATCTCTGCTCTCATGGCCTCCACCCACTTCTGGGAATCTATGTCCAACAAAGCTTCCGCGTAAGTCACGGGATCCTCCTCACTAGTCAAGGTTTCCACCAGGTAACTATCTTGCTAATAACCATAACGGACTGGTGGCCTGGATACCCGAGCGGATCTTCTAGGTTGGTCACTACCTAGAACTTGTGGGACATTGCCCACTGCTCCTGAGCTCTCCTCATCAAAAACAATTTCCTGATGATGGGTGTGCAGGATGTAATCGGTCTCCAAGAATTGGGCATTTCGACTGCAGAACACTTTCTGCTCACTCGGGTCATAGAATAAGTAACCTATAGACCCTTTCAAATAGCCTACAAATAGGCAACGGCTGGTCTTGGATTCCAACTTGTCTGCGATCGTTCTTTTAATGTGTGCTAGACAACCCCAAACCTTCAAATATCTGACACTTGGTTTCTTTCCGGTCCAAAGTTCATATGGAGTGTTCGGAACCGATTTGGTTGGAACCCGATTCAGCACGTAAATCGCAGTCCCTAATGCGCAACTCCAAAAGGATGTGGGCAACTCTAAGTGTATGAAAAATGACCGGACCATATCCAATAAGATCATATTCCTCTCTGAAACACCATTGATTTGTGGTGTAGCAGGAGGAACTAATTGTGATACTATCCCATTGTCCTTTAAATAGTCCTTGAATTCTTCAGAAATATACTCACCACTTCGATCAGATCGAATGGCTTTAATTTCTCTCCCTAACTGTTTCTCGACCTCTTGTCTAAACTTTTTGAACTTTTCAAATGATTCATACTTGTGTCTCATTAGGTACACGTAACCATATCGTGAAAATCATCTGTGAATGTGATGAAATACACGTGTTGATTCCGTGTCCTAACACTCAGGAGACCACATACATCCGTATGTATTAGGTCAAGTGTGCCTATACATCTTTCAGGCTTACCGTCAAATGGTCGTTTCGTCATCTTGCCTTGTAGGCAAAGCTCACAGGTGGGAAGATCTTCTACAGTTAGAAAATTCAAAGGACCATCCTTTACCAACCTTGTGATTCGATCAACACCGATGTGGCCAAGTCGGTGATGCCACAGACACATGGGATTAAATGTATCACGAGCTCTCTTCTTGAGGATTTCAGCCGACGTAGTTTCGATTATGTTGGTTTCTAGAGAAGGATGTAGAACATAGAAACCGTTCTCCAGTTCCCCGTATGCAATGAATCTGTTATTTCTTTTAATAGTAATCCTATTACTAAAGAAAACAGAATAACCATCTGCACAGTTTTGAAACAGAAATCAAATTTCTTCTTAAATTTTGTACATAAAGACAATCTTTCAGTACAATTTTTCCTTCTCTAAAAAATAACTCCACGGTTCCTATTGCCACGGCTGCAACAGTTGCAGTAGTCCCCAAATAGAGAGTGACTTCTCCTTCACTCAGCCTCCTGCTTACTTGAACCCCTGCAGTGAGTTACACGCATGAGTTGAAGCCCCGGAGTCAATACACCAGGACGCAAAAGCTACCAATAAATTGGTTTCTATAACACAAGTTTCAAAATTACCATTCTTGGATTCCAGGTAGGCAAGACAATTCCTTTTCCAGTGGCTGGTCTTCTTGCAGAAGTGATAGGCATCCGATGCTTTGTCTTTTTTCTACTTCTTACCCTTAGTGGCTTTCTTAGGCTTTTCTGCATTCCTCTTTCTCTTGCCCGTTTTGCTAGTTTCAACAAGCATAGCTAGTGGCTGGTCTTCTTGCAGAAGTGACAGGCATCCGATGCTTTGTCTTTCTTCTGACGCTTCTTTGCCTTCCTCTTTCTCTTGCTCGTCTTGCTAGTTTCAACAAGCATAGCTACAAGCTCATCCTTTCTAATCAGTTCTTCGGCTCTTTGCAACATATTGCTGAGCTCTTGCAAACTGACATTCAGCTTGTTCATGTTATAGTTCATAATGAACGGATTAAAGGAAAGAGGCAAAGAATTAAGGATAGCATCTATCTGGGTAGCAAGGTCCAGCCCGGATCCAAGAGCCTCCAGTTCGTTGATGTAACCCATCATCCGAAGACAATGGTCGTGAACTTGTTGGCCCTTGGACATTTGTGTGGTCATAAACTATTTCAAGACCTTTTGTCGAGTAGAACGATTATGCTCTTCATACATCGTCCTGAGACTATTCAATATGTCCTTAGCAAGTTCGATCTGATCAAACTGCCTCTATATTGGGTTGTCCAATGAGGCAATGATCTAACACTAGGCAAGGGAGTTTTTCTCCTCCCATTCCTGATAGTCTCTCCTTCGGGCCTCAGAAGCCCTATCACCCGGACGCTCCGGGGCAAGATTCTTTGCCACTTTGTCTAGCTTCTCAGAAGCTAGGACCAGTATAAGGTTCCTGTACCAGTCGGCATAGTTTGGGCCCTTAAGCTTGTTGTCATCAAGAAGCTTTGCAAAAGATCCATTTGCCATTTTCTGATAAAAGAGCAAACATCAGTCCACAACCTAATTTGATTCATGTACATTTCATATATATGGATTTTAATCTACGATCCATTTCCATTCAGTCATCTCTGAGATTTCCCTCCTTTCTCAGTGACGGAGACTACGGGTTGTCTCTGCAAATGTGGGAAATCACATAGGATGCATGGAGCCAACTGTTTCAACTACATAACCCTACCACCTTTCTGTGAAGGATCATATCCACTCATCATATGAGTTTTCCCTTTGGCCTCTGTTAGATAAGGTTCAAAGCCGTTTTAAAGTAAACATTTCTGTCCAGTGAGTGCTTACCCATCATATTCGTAAACGCCAAGGTACCGTGAGAGAGTTCGCATTTTCTGGTGAAGCCCCTCCCACATCGGTCTATGACGCCCCTATCATTTTATGAAACACTTAGACAAGCCCAACAGCAAATGGATAGCCCATTTTTTGATGTGTTTCCTCATTACTAAAGGACCCATCCTCATGCTAATGATGGAAGGCCTTTAAAGAGTTCATCATATGAATCTCTCTATCACTTGCACTCATATTAGCTGGAGGGAACAAATAATTACGCCCTAGTTTGATTGTGATTGATGAAGATGAACAAGTAATTGGGCCATGATTCATGTGCTTGGCAGTTGGCACAGGGGTCTTGTATGTGGGGTTAGGGCATGTTACCTTCTCCTCCATCGCTTGCGGAGATAATTGACAGAAGAAGCTCCATATATGCAAAATGTCACCAAAGCTTTCCTGTACATGGTTCGTTTCCTCTCCACCACATTCCTATTCCATGACATGACAGTATGACACCTGGCAAACAGGCTAGCAATGTTCCATTTTTCCACCAACATTCTTTACACAAGTCTGAAACCCAAAACCAAAACTCTACAATTTGCAAAAGGTGTTGAGCGAGTACTAATGAAAATGGGCCACTCATGCACATGATAAGGTTAAGGTCTCTATAAAAGTGACTCTAATAACCAAAATGGGCTGGGCTATGCAGCCCATGTAGGTATGCTCTAATTTCACATTGCTCAAACCCGGATGGGGTCTAATCGGTGCAGCCAGCACATTCTTCCAACGAAGACAGTAACTTACCATAGCAAAACACCACACCAATGGTGGGCTTAGGCCTTGAGGATGGGCTGGGCGTTCCTGTTGTTAGTGGCTCAGGGCCCTACAGCTTGTCCGTGATGGGAACTGGGAAGCCCTGGCCCCCGAGTAATTTGTTGAAGGCCTAAGCATTGAACTCAATGTTCAAGTCTAACGACACTCAAACAACGTGGGATTTTTTTCTCCTTCTAATGTTTGAATTATAATTTATTTATTTTCCATTTCTTGTGGACCAGATTGGTAGTTGGTAATTGGTAATAGCTGTTGAATGCTATCGTTGCGTTGCCCAAGAGTCAAGAGTCAAGACTGGGTGAGTTCTTTCTTACCGTTTGTTCGTTACATAATGAAGAAGCTATGCTACTCCTACTTGCCACTTTGTTGCAAAGCAACGAAAAGAGCAAAGAAAAAGAGAAATAGGTACGTTATTCTCTCACTAGAATGACGGAATCTGATTCTGGACACATAATATGGATTCTATAAACCTGTTCAAAGTCAAAGACCCCAATGCCCAACTTGAGAAAACGTGCTTTCTTCCTATGCAATAATAATGTTGATTAGTTTCTGCGAGGATTATAACTTAAAAAGCAGGTTTTGGAGGGAAGTTGCAGGAAATTTCTAAAGTTTTGGTGTCACGCAAAGAAAAGAAACTGGGTTTCTAATTTCTGATTCTGAAGACAAGCAATTAGAATTTAGAAACCCTTGTATGGTTGGTACTATATACATAAAAAACGGTCCGAAAACTGAGGGAAATGAACCCCAGTTCCAAGCTTAAAACAAGCAAATTGAGCAACGTAATTTGAGTCATGCCGAGCCCAAAAACTGATGAAGAACGTCAAAACCCATGTTCAACAACCATAAATGCACATGCTACTTATTGCTTTGGGATATTTGGATTATATACATCATTATCTTTAAGACTAACCTAAAACCAATAAAGATGATGGCCGCTTCCTCAAATGGCCTGGCATGGCTCGCTTAAGTGCCCATTCAAGACAAAGAACGCAGTACCACTCAGAAAAAACACGTTGACAAAAATTTTAGCAGTTATCTTAGCTAGCGAACCCTAAACAGAAAACACGGCAATGCCAAAAAGGTAAACCTTAACAGTCTGTTTGATTGGTGCGACCGAGAAGAGAAAATGGAAATATTCTCCTTAGATTCCTATTTTCATTTGTTTGTTTTGTGGGATGGACCGAGAAATAGTGAGACGCCATTTCTCAAAGCTTGGAACGCGGGGTCGTATTGAAATGGTGCAACCCCAGTGAGAAAGGAAACCACACGCGCATGGCCTCCTCCGGTTTCTCCTCTAGACCCTCATTTCTTCGCATTTCCTCTTGCATTTCTTTCTCGTTCTTCGCAGCAAGCTTTTTCTGCTCACAACGGTCCATGCTTACGCGAAACCCTTTGCCAAACAATAGCTGAGCCTCGTCCATGCCACTGGTTTGAATTCGAAGGAAGATGATGAACTGTAATTTTTCCTTCTTAGCAATCAACACCAGAATGCCAAAATGAGAATAAATTTTCCCTTCTCATCCCATCATTTCCCATCCCATCCCTTCTCATCTCATCCCTTCTCAGCAACCAAACGGACTGTAAGGCTATGATTGGTTTGATATAAGAGAGATATAGAAAGTTGAGGATAAGTTCTTAAGGAATTTTGAAAGATTCGTCAAGCCGTGTTTGGTTTGAAAGAAAAAGTAGGGAAAGCAAGGGAAAGGTAAAGAAGTCTACAAAAGTTTTGTAAGGCTCCTATTGGTTTGTGGGATGGGGATAAAAAAAGAGGAATATTCCAAAAATATTCCTTTTTCTCTCATTTGTTTTGAGGGAAATAGAGGAATGGGATGAGAAAAATGTGGGATGTCAGATCCCAAAATCGTGGATTTAGGGTCGCACTAAAACCGTGCGACCCCGATGGAAAAATGTGAGAAACCACAGTTCCCTCTCTCCTTTGGTGAAACCAGTGACAACAGCACCCCTCCCCATTTGATCCCAGAAATAGAACAGCGGCGGTAGCACCCCCTCTTAGCCACTCTCTTCCTCCCTCTCTCCTCTCTTCTTCTCTTTCTTCTTCTGGGTTAACAGATAGAGATCTGGGTTCGTAGACACAGATCTAAGTTCTGCCATGGTAAAACTTAGATCTGGGATCACAGACACAAATCGGAGCTTCAGTAATGGAGTTCTTTGTCTCTCCCTCCATTTTCCTCTTCTCTCTTCTCTCCCACCTTCTTCTCTCTTCTCCCTCAAAATAGTGTTTTCTTATTATTTTCTCATGTATAAAACCAAACAATGAAAGAGCAAATTCTTACACTTTCCCATCCTATCCCATCTTTTCCCATTCCACCCAAATCTTTCCACAAACCAAATGGAGACTAAAGGTTTCCTTACCTTTCCCTACTTTTTACTTCAAACCAAACATAGCCTTAAGAAATTTGCCTCAACTTTCTTTTTCTTTTTTAATTTCTGTTAACCTCACACTACCTAAAAGAAAGGGTTCTGATAGAACTCATCATAGTATCTATTATTTAGTGCATTGGTGGTAAAATTCAACCTCTAGATGGCATTGCTTTAAGTTGCCTTTGATTGCATGCAATTTATAAATATACTAGCAGGGAAGCCCCTACTTTGCATGGGCAAAATTTAAAAATGACATTTGGAGATATAATTTTTTTACACCTATTTGAAGAGATACCATGGTTTTAAAAAATGACTCAGAAATGGAACCAATCTGGCCATCGGTTTTTGGGTCGATAGTTTAATCATCCGGTTTGAATGGATGGCCCATTTTGATAAAAAAATTAACAATAAAAAACAACCAAAAACTGTTGAACAGGTCAACACGGTTCGACCTTCTGGTTTGAATGGATGGCCTATTTTGACAAAAAAAAATAATTAAAAATAAAAATGACCAAAAATCGTTGAACAGATCGATAGATCGATGATTCGACCACCTGGGTCAACGGGTCATTGACTGATTCAATGGTTTTTGGCCAGGAACCAGGTTTGGGGTAAAATGGAACCGATTGCATGAACAGCTCCTGGGTCGAAAGGTCCGACTGTCCAGGTCAACATCGGTTTAAAAACCATGGGAGATACAATAATAAATTAGGTTATATTTTTTTAAATAAAATAACTATAACTATATTATTATGAATAATAAAGAACCATGTAGAACCAGTCTTGAACTGATTCTTTAATTGGGATCAAATCATAGACTTCATTATATTGAAAACAATAGTCAAAATAATACTAATTTATTTTTATGTTAATAAGTTAAACATTTTTAAATAATATTATATTATTACATTTTTCTAAATTTAATTTCCTCTTTCAAAATTTTTAGTGTGGTCTATGACCATATTCTTTGAAAATATTAGATTCATTTTCACTGATACATTGACATAAAAATCAAGAATCAGCCTCTTAATACTTTCAATGGGAAAGATCCAGTGAAAAAGAAGTACATTTAACTAATAAGATTGATTGCAAGATTATGTACACTTTTGAGCTACAATATCATCCTCTATAAGGATCTTTTAGTAAGAAAATTACATGATTTTATATAATAAGCGTAAATCATACAGAACAAGGTGTTTTTATGTAGATGAGAAGTTCGTACTTGCTTAAGTGTGATGACTATTTTGATTGAATCTAAGGGCATACAAAACTGTCTAACAGCCTGGCACGACCTACGTGCCGTCATTGTAGGTTGTGTCGAGCCGGTCCAAAATCGTGTCAACGGGCAGTACGACCTAATTTATACCTCTAGGTTTCACCGGGAGTAAATGCAACATTTATCACTTTGATCCCAATGAAGAGGGAGACCAAAACTCCTAATGATTTTAGGCCGATAAGCCTTATTGGGAGTGTTTACAAAATTATTTCAAAGGTCTTATCAAAAAGATTAAAAAAGGTGTTACCTTTGATCATTTCTTTCCAAGGTGCTTTTGTGAAAGAAAGGCAAAGTGTGGATCAAATCATGGTGGCCAATGAATGCGTCATTGAAAAAAGAAAGAGGTTGGAGGGTAGAAGTACTAAACAGAATGGTGACAAAAGCTGATCTTCAAGGCCTTATTAGAGGTTGGAGGGTAGGTAGAAACAAGGTGGTTGTTACACATCTCTAATTCGCAAACAACACCATCTTTTTTTGTGAAGGAAATAATGAGGAAGTGGTGGCAAACTTGAAGGTGCTATTGAATAGTTTTGTGGAAGTGACCGGGCTGAGGATAAATTGGATTAAAAGTGGTATTGTAGGGGTCAATTTGGAGGAAGGAGAACAATTAAGATTTGCTAAGATATTGGGGTGTGAGACTAGAAGCTGATCGATCAGTTACCTAGGACTACCTTTAGGAGGAAACCCTAGGTCTGTTGGCTTTTGGAAACTCGTCATAGAAAGGTTTGCTAGGAAACTAGCCCTGTGGAAGAGGAATTGTTTCTCGTTGGGTGGAAGAATAACCTTGATTAGAACCACACAAGCAAACCTCCCCACCTATTTCCTATCAACCTTTAGAATCCCTGCTAGGGTAGCAAGGTGGTTAGAGAAATACATGAGAAATTTCCTTTGGGATCCAGAGAGGAAAGAAATGGCCATTTGATCAAGTGGGAGCAGGTTAGCAAACCTAAGGAACAATGAGGTTTAGGAATTGGGAACTTCTTGATAAGGAACACAGCCCTACTAGGTAAGTGGCTTTGGAGATTTCCCTTTGAGAATGATAGACTATAGCACAAAGTGATTGAGAGCATTCATGGGGTGGATGGAAATGGTTGGGAGGCAAAAGTCGCCCCTCGTAGTACTTCAGCTTCTCCGTGGAAAGCAATTCATGAAATCTATCCTATTTTCCTCAATTCCACCTAATTCAATGTGTGTCAAATTACTAAAGTTCGTTTCTGGAAAGACCTTTGGGTAGGGGAAACCTCAATGCCAAGAAAATACCGCAACTCCCATAAGTCTTTGATCTCAAATTCAGAACTAAGAAACTTCTTGAGAGCACTAACTTCTTCTATATCAGTGCCAATAAACACAATATCATCTACATAAACAATAAGAAATGTCACCAATGTGCTTCTTCTCTTAACAAAGAGGGTATGATGTGATCGAGTCTGAGTATAGCCGAACTGAACAAGAGCAGCCCTAAACCTGTCAAACCAAGCATGTGTATATTGTTTTAGGCCATAAAGTGATTTCTTCAATCTGCACACCTTACCTTACATATCCTTGCCATATATAGTTATATACCAGGAGGAAGGGACATATATACCTCTTCAATGAGATAACACCATTCAGGAATGCATTTTTGACATCAAACTGATACAGAGGCCAATTATAGCTCACTGCTAAGGATAAAATAACTCTCACCTAAGTCATTTTAGCAATTGGAGAAAAGGTCTCAACATAATCTATCCCATATACCTAGGTATATCCCTTAGCAACAAGATAAACCTTATACCTCTCAATTGACCCATCTACACGATACTTGATAGTGAAAACCCACTTTCACCCAACAAGTTCCTTCCCAGCTAGCAAGTCAACAATATCCCAGGTATTATTTTTATGAAGGGCTTCTATTTCAATCCTCATGGCATCCCTCCATTCTGGTGTGGCTAAGGCTTTTGAAAAAGACTTAGGGATGGGTTGAGAGGAAATGGAAGCTATGGAAATACAATGAGTTGTACATTTCCTCTTACCTTTTCTCAAAGCAATGGGAAGGTCAAGGTCTAAAAACGATGGTGCTAGTAGAGGAGGTGATGGACATGTCCTCTCTTCAGTAATTAGAAGCGCTTGAGACTCAACTAGAGTTGTGGAATCAACCTGTGTTTGCCTTGGCCTTTGTCGCTAATACCACCTCTAGAGAATAGGATGAGTGGTAAAAACCGGAGGACTAGCAGGAGGAGGGGGAGAAGACCTCAAAGGAGAGGATCCCTCCACAAGAATGGGAGTAACTATGGAGGGCTCGATACAAACTCAACTAGAGTTGGCAAAGGAAGGGATGAAGAAAACAACTCAAGGAGAGGATCCCTCTCCCACAAAAGGACAATTATAAAAAGGAACTGGCTCTAAAAAGGTGACATCCATGGAAACAAACCGGGTGCCGCTAATGAGATCGAAACAATAGTACCCTTTTTATGTGGAGGCATAACCAAGGAAGATACACTTCTAAGTCTTGGGGTCAAACTTATGTCTCTTAGAACTGGGAATGTGGATATAACAATTGCAACCAAAGACCCGTAGAGGAATGGATAAAATCTCAACACCAGGAGAGAGGACTCCAAAAGGAGATTTTAACCCCAAGACTCAAGAAGTCATGCGGTTAATAAGGTAGGTAGATGATAAAACTGCATCACCCTAAAACTTCATAGGAACATGGGTAGCAAAAAGAATGCTCCCTGCAACTTCCATAATATGTTTGTTTTTCCTCTCCACTACATTTTATTGTGGAGTGCGAGCACAAGAACTCTAATGAACAACCCTAAACTTCTCAAGATAGGAGGTAAGGTCCTTAAAATATTCCTTAGCATTGTACAATCGGAATATTTTGTTGCACGCGTTAAACCAACTGTGTTCATGGAACTGTTGCACAAGTTTAGGCACTTCAGCACTAGAGGGCATAAGGTAAATCCAAGTATATCGCGAAAAATCATCAATAAACAGGATGAAATATCTATAGCCATGCATACACAATAAATGGTAAGGCCCCCAAACATCAAAGTGAACAATATTAAAAGGAATAGTCGATCTTTTATTACTTGAAGGATAAATGTTCTTACAATGCTTTGAGAACTCACAAGACTCGCAATGTAGACTCGATATAGATTAATTCCTTTAAATAACTCTAGAAACAATTGACTCAATGAAAAAAGAGACAAATGACCCAAACAGCTATAACATAACATAATACGACTATTGGACTTTGAAACAAATGTAGTTCTAGCGAAAACCTCCTCACCACATAAGACTCAGTCGCCTCTTCGGCATGGGCAAGATCAAGGAGAGTAAACTGCGAGTCGCTCCCAGAGCCTAAGGGCCAAAATACCGAACTAGCGAAAACCTCCTCACCACAAAAGACCCAGTCGCCTCTTCGACGTAGGCAAAATCAAGGAGCGGACTGCGAGTCACTCCTAGAGCCTAAGGGCCAAAATACCGAACTAGCAAAGACTTCCTCACCACATAAGACCCAATCACCTTTTCGGCATGGGCGAGGCAAAATCAAGGAGAGTGGACTACGAGTTGCTCCTAGAGCCTAAGGGTTAAAATACCACATAAGACCCAGTCGCCTCTTCGGCATGGGCAAGATCAAGGAGAGTGGACTACAAGTCGCTCCCAGAGCCTAAGGGCCAAAATACCGAACTAGCGAAGACCTCCTCACCACATAAGACCCAGTCACCTCTTCGGCATGGGCAAAATCAAGGAGCGGATTGCGAGTCGCTCCCAGAGCCTAAGGAATTGAATTGACGCTTATGAGCTCCTCGAATTATTCATTCCAGGCCAAAAGGAGAAATCTACTCCCTTCGCCGAGTTACTTTCAGCTCGGGAGTGGGGGGAAAATGATGAGGGCGGATTTGGCCCTCCAATGATATTGTGACACATGGCACCTTGAAACAACTGGGTGACACCCGGAACCACTTAGGCAACAACTTAGCCAAGATGATGGTGTCCCAAACTGGCGACCTAGCACAAGCGCCGACCTGGCGACCTGGCACTGACACCGACCTGGCGACCAGCCTTTATGCCGAACTAGTGACCTACTAGGATAACAGCTCAGCCTGACCTGCCAAGTCCACAATGGTTGAGCTCGGATAACCAGACCACCTCGGTCCCAAGGCACTTCGGCATTCATATCAGGTCGGATCTAAAGAGCACGAGCTCAAGCAATGCTGACCGACCACCGCATGGAAACCCCAGGGATCTCGCCACCGTACTCCATGTCTTACGGGATCATACCTTGTAACGGCTAATATTATCTCCCCCCTCCCTGATTCAAGCGGAAATGGTCAGCCTTACCAATTGGTAGCATTTTCCCCAACTAACACAGAAATGGATCCTGTCGCAGCGAGAATTCCGGAACTACTCTACCGAACCCGCAAGGATTCCAATATATAAAGGCTTCACCCCCCGGGGATGAAGAGAGGCATAATCTCTGCTCTCTAGACCTCTCACAATCTAATACCATTTTCAGCTCGCAACCAAGTGCTAACTTAAGCATCGGAGCGACCCCGCCGGGTAAACAACCCCGGGTTCTTTGGTTCATCGAGCCCGTCGTCGCTGGTAGCCAGATCATCTCCTGCAAGGAGCAGCCGGATTGCCCTACATCAAGAGCCATCAGCAAGGAATATCTTATCTTGGCCAGAAAGGAGTTGGTAAGAGGTGAATAACTGTGAAACACTAATCATATGGTCAAAAGCACCATAATCAATTTACCAAGGGATTTTATGAGTACATGAGATAGAAACATGATGTGTAGTGGCACGAATACCTGAGTAAGCATATGCAGAGGAAGGAACAATCTCTGAAGGAGATGTAGCAATGGACTCCAAATGACTAGTTATTCGGCCATACTTCTTATATTCAACACTGGCGACTGCAAACTATTCTCCCACTGACTTCTCTCCACCTTATCCCTGTTCACCTTGTGAAGAAGTGGCTACATTTGCATTTCCACCTTTTTCCACCATTTTCTTTCTTGAGTCTGCCAGGAATGAGCTCTAGATGCAACTTCCAACAGGTGTCTTTACTGTGTTTAGGTTTCTTGCAGTATTCACAGATAATATATTTCTTCCTAGTGTTAACCTTCGGCTTCATCCTGGCATTGGCATAGTGATCAACTTGTTGCTCGACAAACTAAACATGTCTTCCACTATCCTCACCGCTCACCATAGCATACGCTTGAGACAAAGTCACCTCATCCTTTACTAAAACATACTACCTCACAATATCATACTCTCAGTTGAGTCTGATGAGGAACTCAAAGACCCGATTTCTTTCCACCAACTTCCTATATGTTTCCGCATCCTTTGTGCAACCCCAAACAACAGTCTCCATCAGATCAATCTCTTGCCAAAGAGATTTCAGCATAGAAAAGTAAACAGCTAAGGGCTTCTCCCCCTATCTTAGATTATTCACATCATCCACAAGTAATGCTAACTAACGTGTGGTTGCATAGAATTCACTAACCAACCCACTACTGTGTAGTTTTCCTGTTTTACTGCATCCACCTTTCATAGGTAGGATCATCCTCCTCTGGTTTCTTCTTGCTCCGGGTAATGTAACTCCATTTTCCTCTACTACACACATGTATCTTAATAGATTGAGACCAAGCTAAATAATTGATCCCATCTAACTTCACAATAGTCAAAGCCCCAAAAAGATTCTCTACTAACCCCCCATGTCCAAACCCAGAATATGTGGAATATTTGGTCTCTCCTCTAGTTTGCTCCATTGAGTGAATGGATGCAAACGAAAATCAAATTACGGTTTTACTAGGATAGATTTACTATTCTAAGCAAAGAACAACCCTTCAACCTCCCAAAAATAGGGTTTCACAAGACTCAGCAAGATGGCGAGAAAGAAAGAAACTTCAACCGCTCCTACCAAAGGTTCTAGGACTCAATCCAACCAAAACCACCCTCGATAGAAATCAAAAGGCTTACCTCTAATCCCCAAGCACCTAGTTCAAACTATCTCTATGGCCTGTAACAAGATTTCTCTAGTTATTTAGGGTTTTCAAGAAAAATCTCCAAGAGCCTGCTTTGGGCTTCAATTAAGGATGAAAACCTCGACAAAAACTCTCTAAAAGCCCTCCTAACTGGCTGCATAAGTTGCTGATTGATCAACCAGTCAATTCTCCATACACACTGTGTATGGGCAAAGAAAATAGAAAGAAGTTGAAAGTGAGAACCTACTCTGATACCAAGTTGAGAAATACACTTGTAGTAATTCAAAAAATATAGGAAAAGAAAGAAAGGAAGAGAGAAGAAAGTGGTTTCAGCAGTAGGTCGTGGAAGAAGAGAAGGAAAGAGAGAAAAGAAGAGTTCGAACCTCTCTCTCTCTAGCCCCCTTGATCTCTTTTATTAATTTAATTCTAAAACTAAGGGACTTTGTTTCCTCTTAACTCTTATCTCTTAAGATGAATCTTTTAATTTTAAGAGAAAATTGGGTGTTTGTTTCCTCTTATCTCTTATTTCTTAAAGTGCAACCATACAACTTTTTGTTTTCCAATGATATCCCCAAAAAGACAAACAAAAACTCTCATATATAGGGTCAAAATGGATATTTGATCATTTTCAGAATTTAGAATTCAGAATTCGGAACAACATTCTCTGCATTCAGAGTTCAGAGGGAAGAAAAATTCACCAATACCAATATACCTCTTAATATAATTATTGCACTTTCAGATGTTTGACTTCAAAGCAAACAAACAGACCCTTAGTACAATTACTTGGATGCCCTTAATGGGGTGGCCAGCACTAAAGAAATAATTAAAGAAAACAAAAAGAAAGCCCATAACTAAGACCCATAACCAACAAACATAACCTTAAATGCTACTGAAAAAAAAAACACTAAGGCCCATTCGGCCCATTCTCACTACAAAGACCTCACTAGTGGGGACAGTTTTGTCCAACCAAGCGTGCAGGGAAGAACAATAGCACCTTCAGTTCTAGCTGCTACCTCCTCTTTTCACTCAGTCTCAGGTACTATTGTCCTTTCGATTTCAGATACTAACTCCTGCTTTGTGTCTACTAGTCCTTCACCGGGTTCCCAAACAGTTGTTGGGTTGCAAGCCCCTAAAAACACTGCCTATATCACCTATAGGAGGGAAGGAATTGAGGATGGAAAAGGGAAGAAAATAATGGTAGAAGAGAAGGAAGGATTAAGAACTTGGCAGTTAATGGAAGGTTTTTTTAAGGAGTTGAAAAGGAAAGAAACTGAAGGAGATACTTGTTTAAAAGAAAAGGAGGAAGAAAACGATATGAGAGAGAAGGAGGATAAGGGGGAAAACAGATTAAAAGTGACAAAGAAGGAAGATGGAGATAACAATAATGAGGAAACAATGAAAAATTTTGTTGGGAAACTTGGGTATAAGGTGAAGGACCCGAATGACTTGAGGACTTACTTGAGAAAGAATAAGGAGGAAGGAAAGGTTAAGAAGAGAAAATTGAGTGAAGTAGAGAGATTAAGATGAAGAATAAATTGAGTGAAGTAGAGAGATTAAGTTTGGATGTAAAGGGGACAAGGAATTTAGTGGGGGAAGGGATAGGATAAAAGGGAAGTAGGTAAAAAAGGAACAATAGGTAAAACAAAGTAGTGAAATGAAGATAATCAACTAGAATGTTAGAGGATTAGGGAGTGCTAGGAAAAGATCAATCATAAAAGAGGTAATAAGAAAAGATCAATCATAGGGAGTGCTTCAAGAATCCAAGTTGCTAGAGTTTGACAGAAGATGGGCCAGAAGTTTGTGGAGGGCTATGGGCATAAGTTGGGCAATGGATCCATCTTGGGGGTCCTCAAGAGGCATAGTGACATTATCAGGAGATAAGGTGGTGGTTGGAATAGAAGAGTTAGTGGGAAATTTTCCAGTTTCTATAAAATTCAAACAAGTGGAAGATGGTTTTGAATGGATGTTAACAAATATTTATGGACCTAATGGGTATAGGGAGAGAAATGAATTGTTGGAAGAGTTGGGAGATACTAGAGGATTGTGGGAGGGATTTTGGTGTATAGGAGGGGATTTCAATGTCATTAGATTCTTAGAGCATACAAATAACAATAAACAAGGTATCACTACTAGTATGAGCAGGTTTAATCAGTTTATAAAAGCATTTTAACTTAAGGAATTGCCTCTCCCACATAGTAGTTTTACCTGGTCCCCTCCAAGCCAACCCGATTTATTCAGCATTGGATAAATTTTTATTCTCAATGGATTGGGAAGAGCATTGAGAGGTTTAGTTTCAAGAATTCTGCCAAGGGTAACATCTGGTCATTGGCCAATTTTCATCTTTAAGGAAGAACAAGGAGAGTACCAATCATCCAGAATCTGGGCAAAAGATTAAGGAGTAGTGGGAGAAAGTAATCCAAGGATAAAGTGGAATGCAATGAAATTGCAAGATCTAAAGGCTAAAATTAAAGTGGATCAGTGGAATATTCAACACTTTAGGAGATTAGAAGAAAGGAAGCAATCGGTGATCAATCAAATAGAGGAGTTGGATGACAAGGAAGTTTGGGAGAATTTTGAGGAAAGGGAGAAAGAAGCTAGATGGGAGTTGAGGAAACGATCAGAGGATATACTTTATAAAGAGAAAACTAGCTGGAGGCAAAAATTAAAATATAAATGGGTAAAAGAGGGCGGTAAAAATACAAAGTTCTTTCATGTAATAACTAATGACAAAAGGAGGAAAAATCATATATCTGCTTTAGTAGTGGATGGTGTAACAGTTAAGCAGTAAAATGAGATAGATATGGCTTCTAAAGAACACTTCAAATCTATTTTCAGAAGACCTTTGCACAATAGGATTTGGTTGATAGGGTTAGATTGGTCATGGTTAACAAATGAGGTTAAAGCTTAGTTGGAGAGGAAGTTTTAGCTGGGGGAAATAAAAGAGGTAGTGTTTTCCATGGAAAGTTGTAAAGCTCTTGGGCCAAATAGGTTCACAATGGCATTCTACTAAGAATATTGGGAAATCTTGAAAGAGGACTTGCAAGAAGTTTTCAATCAATTCTTTAGGAAAGGAATAATAAATCCAAGATTGAATTCAACCTTCATTGCTCAGGAGCCTAAAAAGTCTGATGCTTTGCATGCTAGAGATTAGGCCCATTAGCTTGGTAAATAGCTTATATATGGCTAAGGTTCTATCTCTAAGGACTAGAGCTGCTCTTCCCAGTATTATTTCACTAAATCAAGGGGCCTTCGTGAAGAATAAACAAATCACTGATAAAATTTTAATTGCAAGTGAAAGCGTGGAGGAGTAGAAAAGGAAAGGAAAAAATAGGTTTTTTGTTTAAATTGGATTTGGAGAAAGCTTATGATATAGTGGATTGGTCCTTTCTATTAAAAGTGATGAGAAGCTTTGGTTTTCAGGAGAAATGGTGCAAGTGGATAAAGGGATAAAGAATAAACAAATCACTAATAAAATTTTAATTGCAAGTGAAAGCGTGGAGGAGTAGAAAAGGAAAGGAAAAAATAGGTTTTTTATTTAAATTGGATTAGGAGAAAGCTTATGATATAGTGGATTGGTCCTTTCTATTAAAAGTGATGAGAAGCTTTGGTTTTGAGGAGAGATGGTGCAAGCGGATAAAGGGATGTATTCAGACTTATCATCGTTCTCTATTTGTGAATGGAAATGTGGTGGATTTCTTTCAACTTTGAGAGGAATTAGACAAAAGGACACTATCACCCTTCCTCTTCACTCTACCAAATGTGCAAAGTTTGTTTGCCATGGCATTCTTTAGTTGGCAAAGAAGGGATGATTGTTTTGGAGTTGTGTAGGAGCTTCCATAGTCTGGACCATTTCGGAGAAAAGGAATGCAAGGGTATTTACAGAAAAAGAAAGAAGAAAAGAGGCCATTGTTGAGACCATCACTGTTAGGATAGTCCAATGGGCAAAATCCTTAGTTATTTGCTAATTTTTCAGTGATATTATGACTCCGAGTGGCTCCTTCACTGTTAGGATAGTTCCATGGAGAACTAATGTGGAAGTGTGTCAGAGCAGCTATTTTGTGGACTATTTGCAAGGAGAGGAATGCCAGAATATTCCAAGAAAAGGAAAGAAGCCTAGCTGAAGTACAGGAGTGCACATTGGTTATTGACAAAGGCAATTCTTTGGTTGAAAGCTTCATATCTTTTTGCGAATTTTTCCTCTAATGATTTTCAGAAAAGTTGGGCAGAAGTGGGATCCACATCCTCTAAAATTAATAGATTACAAAGCAGAATGGATACCTCCTCAAAAGGAGTGGTGAAGTTGAACTTTGACGGTAGTAAAGGTAATCCAGGGCTCTCAGGTATAGGAGGGATTCTGAGAGATAAGGATTATCCTTATTTTGAGGACCAGTGTGAGTTGTGGACTCTACAAGGGCTGAGATACTGGCTACAGTGCAAGGAATACAGATTAAAAACCAACTTGGAGTGGAGCACTTGATAGTAAAGGGGGACTACAGGGATCTTCTCAAGAAAGTTAATTGGCTTACAAGGAACATGACAATTAGATTCAATGCGTTAGCAAATCAGCAAATGCCATGGATGATTGTTTGGTTAAACAAGGGGGTACCAAGGGGTGAATTGTTCTGGGCTACCTTATAATTGTATTTCTGTAAGAGTGTGATCATATTCTCATTTCTAAGGGGAGGTAATATACCGTACCTCCTCTTAGGGTGATTGTACACTTTCTTCTCTTCTTAATAAAATTACCATTCATTTATCAAAAAAAAATATTATGAGAAATTGGAAGGAGGTGGCAAGTTCAGATAGTCATAAGCTTGTATTAAGTCTTGGTTGGTCCCCACCAACATATGGCTTCACTAAGTTGAACTTTGATAGGAGTAGTGCAGGGAATCCAGGTCCCTCAGGTATTGGTGGTGTTTTTAGAAATGAGGACAGCATTATTGGCATATTCTCTAGACCAATGGGTGTAGGAGTTTCACTGAGTGCTAAGATGGCTTTGATGGAAGGATGGCTTCACTAAGCTGAACTTTGATGGGAGTAGTGCAAGGAATCCAGGTCCCTCAGGTACTGGTGGTGTTTTTAGAAACAAGGAGGGCAGCATTATTGGTATATTCTCTGAACCAATAGGTGTAAGGGATTCACTAAGGGATAAGATGTTGGCTCTGATGGAAGGAGTGCAAAAAGCAAAGGAGATGAACATCAATAAGTTGATTATAGAAGGAGACTCAAAGTTACTGGTGGGTTGGTTGCAAAAGGAAAGAGCCACAATGTGAAACTGTTAGGAACTGCCTAACTCAGGGACTCTTTCGAGGGAGCCTGCCTCCAGAATGAGAGAGAGAGAGAGAGGTTGTATTCCCAATTCAATAAAATCATTCTGTTATAACACTGCTGTTATTTATACACTGCTGTTACAATTCTGTTATACCAGCCTCTCCACTTGTCCAGTCCACTTGTTTAGTTTGTTATTTAGTTTGTTCTAGTGGTTGGCTGTTAATTCTGTTGTACCAGCCTCTCCACTTGTCCAGTCCACTTCTCTAGTTTGTTATTCAGTTTGTTCTAGTGATTGGCAGTTAGTTATATTCTTTAAAGGCTGATGTGGCCTTTTCTTGTACACTTATATTCCCTTTATTTGTGTCTCAACAGTCCCTCCTCCCTTGAAAGTGACCTTGCCCTCAAGGTCTAGATGTGGAAATCTATTCTGTAAATCCAAGTAAGGTTCCCAAGTTGGATCCTCAATCGGAAGACCTGACCATACCACCGATGCCTCTGGTTCGATGTGATTCCCTTTGCGTATCCACCTGAAATCTGTTCCTTAGGTTCTTGGAAGATCCCTGAGAACTTCTGAAGTAGCTGCTGTAGTTGTGTGCGGCCCTCTTCGGATCTGCTTTCTTGGGCTAGAATGGGGCTGTTCTTGTGGGAGTCTATCTGCATGAAAACGATGTGCACTGGGTCTGCTGCTTGTTTCCTTAGGGAGGCAAGGCTAATAGGTCCTGGACCCTTGGACAGCTGCCCTTGAATATGCATCTGTGAGCTGCCCATTTGGAAATCCATGGTGAGGCGGGTCCAATCACATATCACCGGCCCTAGTTGCCTTAACCATTGGACTCCGAGAGCTACATCTGCTCCACTGATTTCCAGGGGGTGCAGATCCACCTCGAACTCATGTCTTTGTATCATCATCTTTAATTCTGTGCACGTACTGTCACATACCAGGCTGCTCCCATTAGCTACGTGCACCCAAAAGGCTGCACATGGTTGGACTGGAACCCCTAGTTGCCTGACCAAGGTTTGGGTGATGAAATTGAGGGTGCTGCCACTGTCTATCAGAACCGATACATGGCGCCCCTGTATCAGTATGGTTACTCGCATCGTTTGAGAAGAAGCAAGACGATCAAGGCTTGCAGGGATACTTCTAGGTATTCCTTTGTCCTTGGTACCCATTCTTGGTCATCCCTTGGCTCCTCAATGTCGGCTGATTGCTCGACATATTCAGTTTCAGGTTGCAGGAAGAAAACTTGCGGGACCTTACAGCGATGGCCCGGCCCAAACTTGTCTCCACATGCATAGCAAAGGCCCTTTTCTCGTCGGGCTTGCATCTCAGCCCAGGTTAACCTCTTGGCTGAGCCGGGACCTGAACCAGAGCTAGCATCCTTGCCTGTGATTCCTATTCCTGATATGGGCTCTGGTTTACCCAAGATTCCAGGTTCTTGGTTGGTTACACCCAATCTGATCGCATCTCCCAGGGGTCGGCTGATCCTTCTTGCCCGGTTTATTTTGTCTTCATGTAATCGGGCTATTGATACTGCTTCAAGAACGGAGGTGGGCAGCATGGCTTTTACCTCCAGCCGCAATTCCTTCTTAAGTCCTCCAACAAAACTGCCAACAAGCACGTTTTCTGGCCAACCTTGCACGCGCACTGCCAATCTTTCAAACGCCATCTGATAATCTTGGATGGAGCCAGTCTGTTGTAGCTTAGCGAGGCTTTCGTCATAATTCTCAAAGGCTGAGACCCCAAATCGCATGGTTAAGGCGTTGGTGAAGTCGGCCCATGTGGCCCTTGGGTGTCGTCGCCGATACCATTGGTACCAAACGATCACCTCTCCTTCCAGGTGTGTAGAGGCTAGGGGAACACGATCAGGGCCTTGTGTGTCATGGTAATCGAAGTATCTTTCTGTTCGCAAAAGCCAGGAAGTGGGATCTCCTCCTGTGAAGATGGGAAACTCGATTCTTGCAGTTCTTGATCCACTTCGATGACTGGTGTCACTGCGTTATTTGCGCAGGTGGTGCCTATGCCAGTCTTTCCAGCAAGGATGCAAAGCTTTCTTTGATTTCTTTGACATCGGCTGATATTCTTTGCATTTCTCCTTCCATGTAATCAACTCTGTTCTCCATTGTTGATGATCTTGTGCTTGGCATCTTGGCTCGGAATTGGCTCTAATACCAACTTGTTAGGAACTGCCTAACTCAAGGACTCTTTCGAGGGAGCCTGCCTCCAGAATGAGAGAGAGAGAGAGAGAGAGAGAGAGATAGAAAGGAAGAGAGGTTGTATTCCCAATTCAATAAAATCATTCTGTTATAACACTGCTGTTATTTATACACTGTTGTTAAACTGCTGTTACAATTCTGTTATACCAGCCTCTCCACTTGTCCAGTCCACTTGTCTAGTTTGTTATTTAGTTTGTTCTAGTGGTTGGCTGTTCATTTTGTTGTACCAGCCTCTCCACTTGTCCAGTCCACTTGTCTAGTTTGTTATTCAGTTTGTTCTAGTGGTTGGCTGTTAGTTATATTCTTTAAAGGCTGATGTGGCCTTTTCTTGTACACTTATATTCCCTTTATTTGTGTCTCAACAGAAACTACAGCAAATGAAAGGAAGAAATTTAAATGGTTGACATGAGGCATGGATGTGAGAGTTAATTGGGTTAAAAGAAAGCTAATGGTTTTGATGATGCTTTGGCAAAACAAGGGTGGGAAGAAATCAGTTGTTTTGGGCTCAATTGTAACTTTATTCATAAAATTTGGGGATAGTAAAGAGATTTTGGGGCCGTTTGGCAAGTCTTCTTTAGAAGATCTTCTGGCAGAACTAACAGTCAAAAGACGATGTGAGCTTTTGCATTAAGATCTTAGCAGCTTGAAGACCATTTGGTTAAGGCATGGCTCTTTGCGCATCTTTATTTGTGAAGAAGAGTTGAAAAAAAAAACAAAAACCTCCATTTGGAGCTTCCCAAAAATAGCCCAAAACAGGTTTCCCACGTCTTTTCGGGGCTGCGGCTTTTGGCGGCTAGATCTTTTCCCAACCAAAAAGGAAAAGATGAAAGTGTGGGCTGTCGGGCTTCTAAAAAGCCAACAGCCCACGCGAAAAGATGCGCCAAACAGGGCCTTTATTTTTCCCTCTTTGTAATATGTTTTTCTGTGTTAATGAAATTTGAAGTCATTGATCAGAAAAAAAGCAAAACCCTAGGTTTGTTCTTTCTTGGGTGAGAGGAAATCACAAGGAAGTCTTTTAAGGAGGTGGAATAAATGCCCGGTGGGCCTTCAAAAGGTAGAAAGAAGAATAATTTGACACCCGAAGGGGATGTTTCAATTGTAAGAAACATTGTGGAGGAAGATAGATGTATTTCAATGAAAGTTGCAAGGGCTGTTTTGAAGAAGGGTGCTGAGGTGGCAGCAGAGCAAGTGTTTAAGAAGAACGCTGTATTTGAGTTAGATAGGATCAATGCTAACATTAAGATGATAGAAAATATTGAGGTTCATCCAAATGCAGTAAGAAGATTCAGGCATCAAAGAAATAATTGGACTATTCTGGTGTCAAAAGTTTTGTCTAGATTGAAGGGGGGATCATTTGTGAACAAGAGGGTGAAAAAGACAAAAAGAATTATAAAGAAAATCAAAGAGATTCCTGTTTCAATCTATAAAGATTTAGCACGATTTGTTTTTTTGCATATTTGTTGGGGGGGGGGGGCTTTTCAGTTTAGTGGGTGGAGCCTCTAGGTTTGGTTGTTGGAATGGAGAGATGGGGTTATGGTGAGTTTTGTTTTGCTTTGTTTCCCTTTGGTTTTTTGTGGGTAATTTTGATGTCTCTCGTTTGGGTTTTGAATTGTAGTTTGTGGGATTAGTGGGAGAGAGGGTGCCTGTTTTTGTTTCTCTTGGGAGGTGATGCCGTATCACCTATTTGTATTCTTCCCTCTTTTTCTTAATAAATTTTCTTTTTTATTGATCTTCAAAACAAAGGATTAACAGTATCTGCAGAAACTACGATGCTATGCTCATGACTCAATATTTATTATGATATAAAGCTAATGACTGTAAACTATAAAACAAAAGATTGAAAAAAAAAAAAAAGAAATAACAAGAAGGAAAGAAGGAAAGCCAGAAGTAGGTTGCTGTGGATCAAATTAAAAAGTAAAACATGATGAAATTTACCTTATATCCTGCAATATCTTGAGTTACACCCGGCAAGGGTCCCACGGTAGCTCGCTTGATCTTCTCCTGCACTATACAAAAATTCTCCAACCAATCATGCTTGATGTGCTGTTTCACAATAGAAAATACTGACATATTGCTTATACAACCTCCTAATAATGGTTACCAGTATTGAGAAGCCCAACAAAATATTACCAGGAAAACAAGCAGAAGCAATTTGGTGGATGGAATTAATAAGAGCTGATTTCCCTACATTAGGCACACCGACCACCATAACAAGGAGAGTGGGTTCCCTTGAAATCACTTCCTTCAATTTCAGCTCCACAAGTTCAAGTAGCTTTCACAAATAAGCCACAATTCAGAAGAATATACAGCTAGCATAGAACGATATAATATTGGTTTAAAAGCAATTCCAGAAACTAGAAAACATAAATCTTGTTATTGAGGATTCAGGTTTGAGACTAGATGGAGATAGTAGATAAGACCATATGGGGCTTCATTTTATTTTCCCACTTCTGAATTCTAGTTATGTATTATTCAGATGATTCTTTAAATCAGAAAGGGTTAGGGGATGTGATAGATCCGTTTAGAATTCTAGAACTCGGAGCTGGTTCGAGGGAGCTCACCTTCCTGAAACAGAGTAGAAGAGAGGAAGAAGAGGATGGAAGAAGGAGAAGAGGAAGAAGGGAGGAGAATAGTAGGTTTTCTTTCTTGCCGAACAAATGAGGTTTACAATTATTTATGCTCTCCCCTCTCCTGCACATGGATTTGACTGCGACTGGTAACTAACTGGAAGGACATGCCTCTCACGTAAACGAACCTCAGTGGAGGCTGCACATGGGTGATCAGGTGCTTCTCTCGTGCAGGGCCTGGTTGCTGAGTGTCTTGGGCCTGGGTCTCCTGGCATGGGCCCGAATGGGTAGTTGAGGGCCTATCAAGATGGGACTCGGCACTCCTCATTCTGGTCCATCCTTGAGGGGTTGTCTTAATCAATTTACTGTGTGACAACAATTATATGAAGTTCCTCAATCACATAATAGTAATTGGCACACTTCAGAGTGCTAGATTGACGAAGTATAACATAGTCATTTGTTTGGGGGCACTTGAATACGATCTTGACAACAGAAAACTAGTAGTTAGTTTCCATCACTAGAAGAGCAATTTTGCATCCTCAGGTTGTGTACTTTTTTCATCTGTATTTTAGTCCTTATGGACTGAAAGAAAATAAAGAATTTTGGAGAACAAGATATGCATGGGGAAGAATTCATTCTAGGTATGCACGTCATGGCAGATTTAAAAATGTCCCTTCAGATTGGAGTAGGTCCGGCACATTGGCTCATTGTGCAGAGCATTGTAATTTTTCCACATATATTAATACAATACTCAGTTGGATCAATACAATTATATCATTCTTCTATCCCTTCAAAATCCAAAACCAAGGTCAAGGCTTTATTTCAACAAGATAGAAGATGGAAAAGCTGCCCGTTCCTTTCTTAGAGACTAATTTAGGAATACAGAGTATAGATCGTAAAAGGATGAACTTCTCCTGACCATAAGTATCCATAAACAAAACCTATGCAAATAGTCACATCAAGCCATTAGATATTCTTTTCTTATAAGTGATTAAGATGATTGTATTAAAACAACCATAAGAAAGCAAGAAGCCCTCAGCATATACAAAAAGAGTGCTTATAATATGCACAGAAGCATTTAAATGCAGATCACTATACATTTATACAATAAATCAAAAAATGACAGAGATCCAATTGTCAGTGAAAGAATCGGCTGAAGTTCCCTCAAAAAGCCTTGAAACACTAGCCCGTCTCATCAAGGTCCATTCCACCTTGCTAATGACAGCTTCAACTGGAGCCAATTTGGACTAAAAAAACTCTGCAATTCCCTTCGAAGTGGTCCAACAGATTGCAAATGGCAAGCAATTCCAAAGAATCCCCCTCGCCAAGAAAGGTCCACATCCTCAAGAAGATAACAACTCAATCAAAGTAGGAAGAACCCACTGCACACGGAACAGCTGAAAGAAGTGACACCAAGGTCGATAGGTAAAGGAGTGGAGTAGCAGATGGTGAACAGATTCTGAGCCCACACCCCAAAGGCAACAGATGCCGTTCAACTGCATGCCCCATCTCACTAAAGCCTCGACCATTTGAATCCTATCTCTTCCAGCTAGCCACAAACACACACACACACAAAAAAAAAAAAAACATTTGTAGGCACCTCAGACTCCCAAATCCAAGGACCCAGCAAAACATGATAACAAGATTTAGTAGAAAACAACCCATTCTCATCTCCAGCACAAAGCTGAACATCTCATGATCCTGGAACAATCTCAACCTTGCAGCTTGGCATCAAATCCAAAAGAGAGAGGACCTCACAATCATTCAAATTCCTTCAGAAAGTAGGAGACCAGACCACCTGTTCATTGATTAAATCCACATAATTGCAAACCACACCTTCCTTGGTAAAAGTGATTACAAAAGAAGGAATAAATAACAAAAAGGTTGACCGGAACACCGAGAGTATCTCCAAAAGGAAACAGCATCCCCTGTTCCAGGCTTGAATTTGATGTTCTTTTGAAACTTGGGCAGGCTAGCCATGATTCCTTTCCACACACTAGTGCCATAAGACTGTTGAGGCTCAAGAGAAATCCAATCCATTGGTACTCTTCCACACTTGCTTTCAATCACTTACCACCACAGATGAGACCTTTCTTGCCCATATCTCTACAGCCATTTACAAAGAAGAGAATCATTCATAAGTCTCAACTCTCAAGTCTCGTACCAGTCCCACCTTTCTCCTTGGGTTCAAAAACCATATCCCAAGAAATCAAATGAACTTTCATTTCTTCGTTAACCCCCTCCCACAAAAAATCCCTCTGCAACTTCTCCAGCACTTTGGCCACTGATGCCAGCAAAGAAAACAAAGAAAGATAGTAGGTTGGCAAGCTGGACAAAACACTCTGGGTTAGCGGACAAGAATCTTCTCTTCTCCCGCGGGAATAATATGGCTCTATCTTAAATTCACTTTCAAGCCTGAAGCAGCCTCAATACATATCAAAAGTGTGTCATCAGCATATTGTAATAAAGTCACTGACGCCCCTCCCCCAACCCTACTGAGACCCCTTAAAGCTATCTTACTTCAACTGCCTTGTTAATCAGTCTCCCCAACGGATCCACTATAAGTGAGAAAAGTAGGGAAAAAGCGGGTCGCATTGCCCAAGTCCTTGCTGACCCTTAAAATACCCCTCTGAAGCTCCATTGGTGATGATTGAAAACATAGGATCATAAATGCAGCAAAAGATCCAACACCTCCAGAGCACTCAAAGCTCATTCTCCTCAAAATATAGTCAACAAATTGCCAATGAACATGATCATAGGCTTTTTCTAAGTCAAGTTTGCAGAGGAGACCTGGCATACTTTGCCATAAGTGGGAATTAATGCATTCATTTGCAATAAGAAGCCCACCGAGGATTTGCCTCCCATCCACAAAAGCTCCTTGAGAGGGTAGAACCAATTTCCCTAAGACTATGCTCAAATGGTTTTTTTTTTATCGGCAACAAAAAACTTTATTAATGATGTGAATATTTATGAAGCTTTAGATACAATAGGGGAGGTAAAAAGTCTTAACTCCCCATCAACAGAAAGCAATGACATAAAATTAAAAATTAGCCCAAAAGATAACCTCCCAATTCACCCCCTGCTTGGCCAGCCCATCTGCAAATGAGTTAGCAGTCCTCTTCGCCCAGCTATATTGTATCTCAATGTCTCGGCCCAACCAACAGAATATTTTCTTTTCATTGTTATAGCTTCCACAAGCCACTGTCCTCTTCCTTCAGCCAGCTAATCACCACCCCAAACATCTGATATTTAGTTCCCTTGCTCTTTGAATTCCTTACAGAGCTGCAAGGATCTCAGCCCTAATAGATTCTCCTTCCCCTATGGGGCCTGAGAACAATGCAAATAACATCCCCTTCCTCATTCCTGAAAACTCCCCCAATCCCAGAAGGCCCTGGATTCCTCAAACTACTGCCATCAAAATTCAGTTTTATAAATCCAGAGGGAGGAGGGGACCATGAGGGACTAGGAGTCCTCTTACACAAAGCAGAGGTAGCTATCTCTTTCCAATTTCTTAATAAATCAGCCACAGGAAAGTCTGAGGAACTATCCTCAAATGGTTTGCCAACAGCTTAGAGATAATCTTGTAGAAACTTCTAGTGAGAATGACTGGACAGAAATCTTTGAGATCAGCAGCAGGGGTGATCATTTTCAGCCCGGCCCAGCTCAGAAATTCTGAGTTTGGGCCTAGGTTTTTGTTCAGGCCCAAGCGCAGCCTGGGCCTAATACTTCAAGCCCACATATATTTAAATATATGTATTTTATATATATTTTATATATATATATATATATGCACACAAGGTATTTGATGCCACATTGTATTATTTATATATAAATATTATAATGTACCATTTACAACATATGTTTTATACAATATTTTACATTATATAATATATAAAATAAATTTTGTGTGCATACTATATATATAATGTAAAATATTATGCATATGTAATATTTTATACATAAAAACATAGGCCCAGAATCAGGCCCAGCCCAACCCAGGCCTTTGGGCTTATGTTTCAGGTCTGGAACCTGGGTCAAGCCAGACCTGGACCCCGGGTATAGCCCTTATCATAGGTGCAAAGACCCCGGGTATAGCCCTTATCATAGGTGCAAAGCCCAGCCCAGGCCCAGCCTGACCCGGCCCATGATCACCCCTAGTCAGCAGATGAAGTTAGATTTTGCACCTTGAAACAGCTTAGCATTTCTCTAAAAATATTTTTTTTGATAAATCATTTCTCTAAAAATATTCCGCTGCCAGCAGCAGGTCTGCCTTCAAAAAATCCAAACACTTAGTGTAGAAACCTATTGGAAAGCCATTGGGGCTCAGGGCTTTGTCCCCATTGAGCTCCTAAAGTGCAGTCCATACCCTCCCAAAAATCCCGTTCAATCCAATCCCTGTCCAAGTCTCCAAGCTAATAAAAAATAACACCATCTAACTGTGGCCTAATTACATCTCCTTCCGCATGGGAATTTTGTTAAAAGCTACAATCCCATTTCTCACTTCCTCTTGAGATTCCAATAGCCTCTCATTCACCTTGATTGTAGTGATAGTGCTCTGCCACGAACCATCTAGTGGAAGAACTTGGTGTTTTTATCCCCCTCTTTCAACCATTACACCCTAGATCTAATGCCAAGACACTTCTTCCATGTGGCACAACATGCAAAAGACTACTGCAAGCTTCCTTCACATCCAACTTTGAGATTATAGTTAGGGCCCTTTCCTTGTGCGACTACAGACTCCCAAAGTCAATATCATTCCACTCCTTTATTCTTAACTTGACAAATTTTACCTTCGGAACAAAAGTGGCTGAAGCATCTACACTTACCCACCAATCCTTAACCTTTTAACAGAAACTAGGGACTTCAAAGAACATCATCTCAAATCTGAATAAACTTAGATATTCTTAGAAAGTAAAGTAAAAGAACGAAGGGCATTTGTCCTCATTCAAGGTGACTTTAGTGAAATCATTCTCAAAATTCTAGGTTGATAGACAAACTGCCTGAGATAGCAAGTGGTGCTTGTTGTCAATTACAATGCAACACTAAATCAGTATGTATAAATGACACAGAAACAGGAGCAGAAGATTTGTGAATTCAAACAGCATATACTTTACACATTTTGCGATCCTACTTACCATATTAAGAACTAAAAGGAGAGAGCTGCCCATGGATAGCCATTTCTTTGTTGGGGGTCACAATAAGAAAAAGAAAAGCAGCAAAGAAAAAAAAAAATAACATCTTGCATGTGTCTCGTGCCATGTTAAAAATAAATAAAATAATAAGCCAAAAGATTAGTATAACAGAACCATATTAAAGATCAACTAACCTTCTTGACAGAAGTCTTGCTGTGTGCATTTATTGAAAGACAATCTTGCTTGTGTGAATCAAAACATTGAATCCATTTCTGCAAAAAGCACAGCACAGGTAATATTCACTGAAGAAGCAACAAATTTGAGAACATATTGTCATAGTGGAGACAAAAATGGCTTTAACTGCACAAATCCTTAAGGGGTAAGTTGCAAAACGCAACTTCAAGAAACTCCTTACATTTGCCACATTCAAGGTTCTCTATATGCTCAACAATTAAATTTGCTGATTAGGAAAACTACTAGGTAATTTTCACTGAAAAAGCTTGATTTTATCTTCTCAACTACTAAAGGCTCGTTTGATAACAAATGAAGTGACTGAACTGAATGATTTATTACTTTTTCTTTTTAGAAAGCTCCATAATGGCTGAAGCTAAAGTTGGGTTGATCACTTCTGTCATTATCAAACGATCATGAGTAGAAAAAATCTGCTTACTTGCATTATATTGGGATTGGCCAAATCCTTCTTATTGAGAGCAATTACACGCCTTTTGCTGGAAAGAACAGGTTGGAGATCTTCATTCACGGAAGATAAAGGAATCTGTTTTCCACAAGGAAAAACAACAAAATAATCACAAATAAAATACTTGGATTAAGAGTAATTTTACTAGAAGAAAAAAAAAACTATCAGTGATGAAATCGCCTGAAATAGTTTGAGGTGGAGAGAAGATATTTTCTTTTTACAGAAGACACGATTAACATCATTGAGCAAGAACTAAACCAGATAAACAGAGAGAGAAAGAGAACTAACACGAGCATCACGGACTTCAATAACAAGGTCTGCGAGCTTGAGACGGTCGCAAATGGCTCGAGTAGCTGCAGCCATGTGACCAGGGAACCAGTTGATGATTCCACCACCCCTGTTGAACCCCATATCTCCCAACGCCTTCTTCATTACTTTCCCCAATGCACCCATCTCTTCTTTCTCTTACTAGCTTGCTCGCTCCGTTCGCAAATTCTCACTCCCGCGCTCGCTCTGTACGGGGAAGATGCAGTAGGGAAGGGTATTGTTGTTTGGTAGCCCAGTAGCTTGAAGTGCGGCTGAGACGTCTTGTGAGGTTGGTGTGAGGAGCGCCTGTTTAGGAGCAGATCCAGGCTCGTTGTTATTCATGGGTGATGTTCCCAACAGACTGGGGGATGTGCTGTTAGGAGCAAATTATGGTTCAACTAACAAAACTACTACTCGTTAATGGTGGAGCATTTCTTTCAAATGCTAGAGTTAAATCCCCATGGTATGAGTGTTTATGAAACATTAAGCCAAACCATTTCCACTTTGCTCTTGTACCTTGTTTTTATATTAGTAGAGTAATTGGATTGTTGTTTGTAGTTACATACATGATAATGGTACTATTTTTTTATAATTCAAGTAATACGATAATGGTAATATGTCAATTATAACATTGGTCTACTTTTAATATACTAACCATTGAGGTCCTTGTGAGATCAATAAGTGGGTGTGTTAAAGCATTATCAGAATGATATCTAAGCTAGCAATCATTATGATAGGATCTAATGCTTTATGAGACAAAGAGAATATTCCTAACATACTCTGATGAAAACTGCAAAACTGCTGGAAGTAGATTTTAAGTTGTTTTAAAATTGGTTTGCAAAATAAATATTGTATATAAGTAAAATGTTTATTTTGGAAAATTATTTGTAAAGTTTTTTTTCGGAAGTTCCACCATTAAACAGAGTGTAGCATTGGGCTCTTTTTTTTATGTAAACCAGAGATCCAAAACAGGAGCTACACACAATGGGGGGTAGCCCATCCCCAAATGTCAGCACAAGAAAGACACTTAAGAAAGTAAGGCAAATAAGAAATTGAACTAAGATTTGAATGAGCACAATTAGCAAGCCAATCAACAACTCGGTTCCCTTCCCGGAATGTGTGTCTGTCATTTCCCAATTCCTCGTGTTAGATATTATTAGGCTCTTTTACTTGACTAGTAAGTGTGCATGTTCTTTGCACATGGCAATTCTAGATGATGATGATAATGATGATAAACACCTCATCCAAATATGTAATAATCGGATAAAGTTGTGAAGTTTTAAGTATCATTGACAATCTTATGAGCTTGGCTAGACTCTTCTTTTTGTAATGTTTTTTTTTTGTTCATTTACCAAAAAAAAATGTAAGATTTAAATAGAGGGAATTGAATAATGTGAAAAGTAGTAATTCAATTTACAATTTAAACCTCACAATTAAATATAGACTCAATTTAAAAATGAGTATTCTAATTAAATGAATGTTGTCTCCCCTGAACAAAAGCTCCTTGGGTTTGGCTGATAAGACAAGGAAGAACCTTTTCAATCCTCAAACATAAGACCTTAGCCACAATCTTGTATACACTAGTCACCAAACTAATAAGTCGAAAGTCCTTTGGATGCCTGGCCTCTTTCTTCCTGGGAATTAAGGCTAAAAAAGTAGCATTAACTCCACGACTAATCACTGAATTATCCTTGAATTCCTTGAAGACCTCAATCAAGTCTTCCTTGTTTATGTCCCAACAATCTTGAAAGAAAGCCATTGTGAAACCGTCCGACCCTAGTGCTTTAGATCTGTTCATGGAGAAGACAGCTTTTCTTATTTCTTCCTCCTCAAAATTCCTTTCTAGCAGCTTCTACTCTCTTCTGGAAGCCTCTACTAGGATAGCCAATTGTTTTGTTGACCATTTCAAAACTCCCAATTTTTCATCCCTAGAAAGATTCCATTATCACTATATTTGATCTTGGTTATTGGACTCCATCTTCTTCCACCTTTGCAAGTTATTCTAGACCATTAAGGGAGCACTTTACAACATGAATTGTTTTTTCTTATTGTCAATTCCAAAAAGAAATCAAAACCTTTTGGTTTGAAAACAAATTATTTCTCAAAACAAAAATACAAAAAAAAAAAAAAACATATTCTTTGTTATGTATTTGTTTCCAAGACTAAAACCAAAAACATATTCTTGAATTTCTAGTTTCAAAAGTATGTTTTCATATAGTTATTTGATATTATGATCCATAAATCATATAAGTTCTATATTAGAAAGTTTGTTTTTGTTTAAAAAACCATTATTTTGATGGTTCAAAAAAACATGTATTGTTTTTTGAAACAAAATCAACTTATTTTTCCCTTTGAAAACAAAAACCAAAGTTCAAGCACATGTTTCTTGTAACGGGCCAAGGGATATGGGGAAGAAATTACTAAATATGATACAGAAACTTTCAGTCTGTCACCAATTAGAAATCGTTTTTCAAACAAAGAATGAAACAGATCCGACGGAAAGAAATAAAGAAAAATGCTAACAACTTTAAGAAGGGAATGCAGTGCTGATGAAAAACATAAACTAAAATTAACAATTAAAACTAATAGTGAAAAAAAAAGAGCCATCGTATGAGCGAGACAAAGAAAAGAAAAGAGAACGAAAAAGAAAAGAAAGCAATGCTCCAAGCTTACTCGATTATGAGAACATAATGATTCAAGACAAAAATACGGTAAAACGGCAGGTCCAAAGGGTTTCAGGGACTCTACAAGAGTCGATTTGGTGAGATCTCACCAACAGATCTTTATTCCTTCCGGCTTCCATTATTTTCCTCCTCTCTTTTTTTTATTTTTTTATTTTATCATACTCTTCTTTAATTATGGTTGCTAAGCCTTCATTGTATCGGCAATTCAAAAGAGTCCTGCTGATAATCCTTTCTAATTACAGAGGGGGTAGAACATCTGAGTTCATCCGCCATTATCTTGGGTAACAAAGAAAGAAAACCGGCACACCTTGCTTATTTAAAACAATCCATTTAATCGGTTTGAAGCATTAGCACACCGTACGATTAATCTGAATAGTAGTGGAGGATTTTAAGTTTAAACCAAGCATCAACTAAAAAAGACAGCAACATTCATATCGAAAGGATAAGGCAGGAAAAAAAAACTACTAGTAAAAATAACAACGAGAAACTAGGTGATTAAGGATTGAAGGAAAGAGAAGGGAAAGAAGGAAAGAGAAAAAAAATAAAAAAATAAAAAACAGGGTAACTTGAAATATATCAGAATACTAGAGAAGCATTCAGCGTAAATAATGACATGTAAATCAAAAAAAAAAAAAAAAAAACACATCTCCCGTCCTAACACTTGCCATCAACCTTAGAAATCATAGAGACAGCTCAACCAATTTTCCCTGCTGTCTCCCCTGATTGATGATCGAATGTGGTCTATGGAGAGGGAAAGATATCAGTCGAAAACACAACAAAGAAACGAAAAAAAAAAAAAAAAAAGATTACCAGATGAAGTTGAGCTTCAACTGGTTCGGTATCTTGGCCTGAACTTGCCTGGTGCTGCTAATGGTGAATGAAGACAGAGACTGGTGAGAAACCTTAGAACGTGGTACACGGAGGTGATAGTGAGTCGCCGGAATCCGATGGGCGACCAAAACCATTCACTGCGGCGAGTTACTCTTCGTTCACCGCCACTGTGGCACAGGGGATGAAAAGCTTTCTCTCCCTCCCAGAGTTCTCCTCCCAATTCTTCTTCTTCTCCCCCCTCTCTGATTCGCTCTGTCTCCCTTTTCCTCGCTCTCTCCCAGAGCTCTCTTCTCCGACCTTCGTCTTCGCTCCCTCACAGAACTCTTCTCTCCGCTCCTCCCCTCTCCCCTTTCTTTCTGCTCTCTGCCCGAAATAGAGCGCTTATTGAGTCAGGCAGCTTTGCTCACACGGGTCAAAGAGGGCTTATTGAGTCAGACCGGGGTTTGGATCGATGATGGTGGTTCCGGGTTAAAGAATAGAGGGTTGAAACTGGTCCGACCACAAAAAGGGGGTTGTAAGAGTGGGCCAGCGAGGTTGGTTGGAACGGAATATTTTTAGATGAAAGGGGTAAATGATGGTATGTTTGATTGAAATTTGGAAAGTGGGGTTTTGAGACAATCTAAGTTTGATTGGTAGGGTTGGATCGGCCCAAATGGGCGATCTCGCAAGGGCCCGATTCAGTTAATCTAGAACCTCATAATGGAATTTTTGTGTGATCGAAGGGTAAACAACGTCTACTTCGGGTGAAAATTCACAAAGGTAGGTAATGGAGGATGATTTAACCCAACCGACTGACATGATGACATGTGGATCTGACGCAGCACGAGCAACAACTCAGCATCATGGCCTGACCACAGTTAAGTATCGAGCTTGTAGAACAGCTCGCTACATAGCTTGCTATAAGAGGAGCTCACGTTGTCCCCGAGCTACCGAGAAGGGAATACTCTAAGACTATTTCAGCTCGCGAGCCAGGGAAACCAACTCGCTCCAGCACCTGGACAGAAGAACTACTGACTCAAAGGTAGCTCACGGCAAGGATAGCTCACTATGAGGTAACTTGCAACTGAGTGATGCGACGCTCTTAGGAAGCTTCCATCTAACAAGACTGTACCGTACAAACTGCGCTACGTCTCCTGACTGGCTGTGCAGTCCTTGTCCTTTCAACAGTCTGTACCCACGTCCCTTGACAGATGGAGGCGTGCCTGCCCCTTTGGGATGTGTCACTTAGCCAAGTGAATAGTACACTATAACGATCACCTGCGCAGACTTGGCAAGTAACGGCTGTGACAGGAGCCCAGTAGCAGTTATGCTCGATCTCACAAGAGCGCCCCTATAAAAGCCCTCAGGGCAGAAGAGAAGCTTCTTCTGGAGACCTCTAATCTCTCGAGTATAGTGATAAAGCGTGACGTACACTCTTAGCTACCAACTCTTATTTTCCTTCTTTCTTGCGTTCTAACTTAAGCATTAGAGTATTCCCACCGGGTAAAATCCCCGGGAATCCTTCCTTTCATCTTCTTAGGTATTGTCCGTTGCCAGGAAGGAGCCAGTCAGCAGCCAACTAGGAGTGCCAGGAATGTGCCGCATCATTTGGCGCCGTCTGTGGGAAACGCTTCGAAAGGCCTTTCTCTCTAAACCTTCTCAGTTCTTATCTTCCTTGAAACAATCTAATGCTCATGGCTTCCTCTAGCAACGTCAAACAAAGCACGGAAATGGACAACTTCCAAAGAACAACCCCAGCTTCCTACTATCTATATCGGACAATTCACCGTCCCCCTCTCTGCGGACGGAATCCCCAGTTTGAATGTGCCTCTCACAATGGCACCTGTCGTCGCCCCACTCCCCGCTACAGCCGGAGCAGCGTTCACCGAACCCTTGGTCGTGCCCCCAGCGGCCTGCTCAAACCAACTAGAGGACTTGATGCAGTGCATGCGAGTCATGCAGGCACAAATGCAACAGTTCCAGCAACTTCAGCTCTATCAACAACACGTACTGCACTAGGTCTCCCAGTATCAGTATCAGCAGCAATTCCCCCAGCTGCCTCAACCTCAACTTTAGCAACCACAGTTCTTGCCTCGGCACCCAGCCTCTCAGCAAGCTAAGTATCACCGCCAGGATGAGTGCCCCTCTGGCCAAGGAGAGGTCCCCCAAAACCTCCCAAAAAACCATGCCTCCCCTCGTGATAGACAAGAGAGATCGGCTACCCCGATCTCACCAGGTCTACGTCACCTCGGCAGTCGAAGTTTGAAGCCCCACTCCTTGAGAACCGGTTCGAGGTCCTGACAACAGACTCCAAGCAGGACCCCTTTGTTCGCAGCCATCACCAGTAGACCGGGATACTCCCTGCGCAGACCATTTCGGACGAACGCCGAGCCCACCAAGAAGCAGAGACGCCGCCGCCGAGCTTGCCGATCTGTCACCCGCGATTTGCCCAAGCTCATGGGCAAAGAAGAGGTAAGCTCGACCGAAGTCAAATCCCCCTTCCTCTCGGTTCCATCCCCCTTGTCTCCCAAACTCCTGGCAGTCCCGATGCCCAAAGACTTCAAGCTCCCCCCCTCTTGACAAATATGACAGGTCGTTTGACCCAAATGATCACGTAGATGCCTTTAAGTCATAGATGCACTTGGCGCGAGCTAGTGAGTCATGCATGTGCGTGGCCTTCTCCACTACTTTTAGGGGAGCAACCCATACATGGTACCGGAACTTGGCACCCGGGTCGATAAGAAGTTGGGCGCAATTCGCACAAACATTAACGTCCCACTTCGTTACTAGCAAGCGGTGTCCGTGAACTGAAGAAAGTCTCCTCAGCATAGTACAGAGAGAGGGAGAATCCATCCGAATATATATCAAGCAGTTCAACGATGCTTGTATGCAGATACCGCACCTGGACCCCGTCGTACGCCTTGCAACAGCTAAGAAGGGCATGGCGCACAAAGAGTTTAAATGGCACATGGTCGTCAACCAGTCGGCGACCATAACCGAGTTCTTGAAGCTTGCGGACAGGTTCATAGCCACCGAAGAGGAGATCAACCAAAAGGGGGAGGGCATACCCGAAAAAAGAAAGAGGGAAGGAGAGCTCTCCAGTCAAGGAGACAGCCGAAAGAAAAAGGACACAACTCGGGGGTCAAGGCCAGGTCAATTATTCCGACCTCCTATAGCGAATTGAGCCGATTACACACCACTGAACGCGAAGTGGGCTGAAATCCTAATGGTGATCAAGGATGCCCCATACGTGAAGTGGCCACCCCGTCTGAGGGGGAATCCCAATGAAAGGAATAAGAATATGTATTGCAGTTTTCACAAAGATCACGATCACAGTACCGAGAGTTGTAAAAACCTCCGTGATGAGATAGATGAGCTCATCCATCGCGGGTATCTGAGAAACTTTGTACAGAATAATAATAATAGTAATAAAATAGGTCGGCAAGGGGAGTGTGGTAAGGATGCTCCCGAGTCCAGCAGCAGGCCGGTCGAACAACCACAGAGGCAGCCTCCAGAGGAGAGGTCAGTCCAGGGAACCATCCACATGATAGTGGGAGGCTCTATCATCGTGGGTTGCACTTCAGTAGCAGCTCGGACTTTGATTTGTGAAGCCACTTGGGAGGAGCAGAACCCCCCAAAATGGCCGAGGACAGAAGAGCCAATTTTCTTCACAACAGAAGATGATGCGCGAGAAATCCACTACCCCCACGACGACGCGCTCGTAATAAAACTAAGAGTCAACGACTTTGAGCCAATTTTCAAAGCTGCATTTGACCAGCTCCAATTGCAGAAAAGCGACCTGAAGCCCGCAGACACTCCTTTGGTAGGCTTCTGTGAAGAAAAAGTCTGGCCCCTTGGGAAAATAACAGTACCTGTGGAAGTCGACACGTGGCCTTGTGTGGTCAGATTTAAGCACGACTTCTTGGTGGTCGCGACCCCCTCCCCCTACAATGTCATAGTAGGTCGACCGATCATCCATGTCCTACGGGCGGTGGTCTCCACTTACCATTTGGCTATGAAGTTCCCAACTAACTTTGGTGTGGGAGTAGCGCGGGGCGACTAGCTCGAGTCTCGTAAGTGCTACGTCGCCACCCTGAAGGGAAAAACAAAGGTAGCTGACGATCTCGAGCTGGAGCGGCCTATGGAACAAGGCGAAGAACGAGCCGCGCCAATAGAAGAAACAGTCGCAGTTCCGACCTCAGCAATGGACACAGCTCGAACGTTTCAGATCGGTACTTCCGTCCAGGAATTTCAACGATCAAAACTAGTAAGTTTCTTACTTCAAAATTTAGTATTTTTGCATTGTCCTTGGCAGAGATGCCCAGTATAGACCCCGGACTCATAACTTACAAGCTGAACATTGATCCTGTAGTTAGGTCCGTTAGACAGAAGAAACGCAACCTAGCCCCGGAGCGGTGGAAAGTGGTCGATGAGGAGGTCGAAAATCTCATCGCAGCTGACTTCATAAGAGAAGTCCACTACCCGAGTTGGGTAGCCAACCCCGTCCTGGTAAAGAAGGCCAACGGCAAGTGGCGCATGTGCGTCGACTACACAGACCTAAACCGAGCTTGCCCAAAAGACTGCTTCCCACTCCCCAGAATTGACCGCTTAGTGGACATGACCTCAGGGCACGAGTTGCTAAGTTTCTTGGACGCCTATTCAGGCTATAACCAAATCAAGATGGACCCGGCAGACGAAGAAAAAACTACCTTCATCATGGAGTTCGATCTATACTGTTATAAGGTTATGCCCTTCGGGTTGAAAAACGCAGGGGAAACCTTTCAAAGGCTTGTAAATAAATTGTTTGCCCCGTTAATCGGCAGAAAAGTAGAATGCTATGTAGACAACATCATCATCAAAACTCAATTCTCACATGAAGTAATACAAGATTTGCAATCTGTTTTTGAAATTCTGCGTAAGTTTAATATTAGACTGAACCCAAACAAGTATGTGTTCGATGTGACCTCGGGCAAGTTCCTAGGATACATCGTTAACCGGCGTGGCATCGAGGCCAACCCGAATAAGATTAAGGTCATTTTAGATATGAGACCGCCCCGGAAGTTGAAGGAGGTTTAGAGGTTGAATGGCTGCATAGCCGCCCTAAGCTGCTTCATGTCTAAATCGGCTGACCGTTGTCTACCATTCTTTAAGGTAATTAAGAGCAAAGGGTTCAAATGGACCCAAGATTACAAGCTTGCATTCGACGAGCTCAAGAAATACCTTGCTAGTGTGCCATGAAAGAATGGTAGGATCCATCTAATGGACGTCAGGAAGGGTGCAGAATGGGTGGGCGAATTTCAAAAATTTTCCTACCTTCTCCCAACTGGGAATCATATTCCCTAAATTTAGAATACAATATTCAAGGATTCTACTTGAACCATAATCGAACTAGATCTGAACCAAAAGAAATAGGGAGGATTACCAGATCCGGAGAAACAGTATCTCTCAAAATTGGTGTTCATGCCCAAAGAAGACACTAAGATCCGCTCCTGCTGAATAGATAACCCACTGAATCTTTTGGGTAGCCAATAAATAGGCAACGACTAGTTTTGGATTCCAACTTGTCCGCACTTGTTCTTTTAACGTGTGCAGGACAACCCCAAATCTTCAAGTATCTCACACTTGGCTTCCTTCCAGTCCATAATTCATATGGAGTTTTCGGAACCGATTTGGTTGACATATCAAAGACTGCCCCAACATGTCCAGGTTTTGACCCCCACTAAGGATCTCACTGATTGACATATCAAAGACAGCCCAATCCGACACCTAGTGAAGTGTCATAATCGAGTCCAGGGGTCAGGTGTAACTTTCCAGTTTTGCCCATTTATCTCCAATGTCTAGGGCAATACTGGAAATCTGGTCTGGTTCAAGGATTCAAGCAATCCCATACTGCATGTGCCATGGGTCTTACCCTGGTATCTGAGACAAGCCATCCCAACACTTAGTGGCACATCAGTATCAACTTTTGTAGGATAAATCTCCCAGACTTATCCAATGGTTGTGAACATTTAAAACTAACACTAGTCTCTATAAGTGTCCAATTTTAGGGTCTTACACAGAAATATACCAAACAACATGAATCAAACATGCACTTTATTTATTTACACTAAATGTCAAAAGTACATCGAATTGGATTGAAGCTAAGGGCATACAAAATTGTCTAACTTGCCGACCTTAACTCGGCTCGAGGATGGCGATGTCTTAGAACTATACCTCTCGGTGAGCGACGAAGTGGTCGGTTCGGTACTAATAAATGAAGTTGATCGGGTCAATGATCCATGTATTATGTTAGTAAAGTATTGCAGGGAGCGAAAACGAGATACCCGGAGATGGAAAAGCTAGCATACACACTGATAATCGCAGCTCAGAAGCTCTGCCCGTAATTCCAAGCTCATAGTGTTATCGTCCTCACCGACAAACCTCTGAGGCAAGTATTGCTTAAGCTCGAGGTCTCTGGTCGGTTGACGAAGTGGGCCGTTGAGCTCAACGAATTGGACCTCCAATACAAGCCGGGAACTGCCATTAAGGCCAAAGCCTTAGCAAATTTCATAGTCGAATGCACATTCAGCTCCGAAATTCCCAGGCCGTTGAGCTCGGCAATGTTCCTCCAAAAGAACTTGACCCTTCGCAAGAATCAACTGGGTGGTTTGTGAATACAGCTCCAACCAATCTTTTCTCCAAAAGATTGGTATCAAGATCAAATCTTGATTTCTCCCAAGAACTGGAGATCGAACTACTGGAGGCGGCGGTTGTAAGAAGGAGGCGGCAAGAGAGTATTTGCAGGGTGCAGAAGTCTCTCTTCTTGTGATTTTAGCTATGAAGATAGGAGTTGTGTGTTGCATATCTAAAGGTTGTCGCCCCCTCCTCCTTTTATAGAATTAAAGGGATCAGCTCCTAATTCTATTAGGAGTTGCTAATCCAAATCATATCTGGATAGGAAGTCCCTTTAAGTGATAAGGGATGACCCTTATCTTATCTACATATTAGATCAGCCATCTCCTAATCTAATTAGGAAGTTTCCAGATCTAAATCTTATTTAGATCTTGGACTCTCTAAGTGGATAGGGTCTGGGCCAAATCCTATCAGCTGATCCAGAATGTAATTAATAGAAATAGGATTTGATCAAGAATGTATAGGATTTGATCAAGAATGTAATTAATAGAAATAGGATTTATGTTATTTTTTCTTGATTAAAGAAGAAGGAAAAAGAAGGCGGCGCTGGAGATTTGCAGTTGGAGAAATCGCTTTCTGCGATTTGCAGTTTGTGAAACTGCAACCCTTGTGATTACCCTCTGTTTTGCAGGTGGTGCGAACAGTCCATAGTTTGATTTGTGATTGTTTGAAATCAAAATTATTAATTTTAGATCTTTCATGAATTAATTCTTGAATTGAAAATCAGTTTTGGATCCTCTCGGACTAGATTGGACCAAAACTGTTTGGACCGAATCTGGGGTTCGATAGGGACTGTTTTTCAGTCTGTATTTCTCACACTTGCTGTTCCAAATCTGATGTTCAATTACAATGATTAATTCGGCCCACCTGTAAAGCCCAGTTTTAAAGGGTTAAAACTGCAAAAGGCCCATTACTGTGAGATAAGCTGTATGGGCCAAACTGCTATCTGCGATTCAGTCCATACACCTAGTAGTCATTAATTGTTAATGACTTAGTTTTTAAATGGGCTATTCAATGGGCTTTACAGCAGTTAATTGATTGGATCAATTCCTCCTTTACATGTGATGTTTGGATGTTTGATGTGCTGCGACCATGGGCCATAAGTACTTGGCCCATGAAGACTCGTTAGTGGCTCTTGCGCACACCATGGCTGAATGCACATCATTGCCATAGTGTCCTTCAAGGTCATTGGTGGCCGATGCCATTGAACTCGTAGAAAATATGACAAATGCCATTGAACTCGTAGAAAATATGACAAATGCCAGAGACATGCCAGTATCCACCACCAACCCGCTGCCGACCTCAAGTATCTCACCAGTCCTTGGCCTTTTGCACAATGGGGCATTGATTTACTCGGGCCATTCCACTAGCAATGGGTGGAAGGGAAGTTCTTAGTGGTAGCAGTGGACTATTTTACCAAGTGGGTAGAAGCTGAACCCCTCATAATGATTACAACCCGGAATGTTCAAAACTTCTTTTGGAAAAACATTGTATGCCGCTTTGGATTACCTCGGGTACTGATTTCCGACAATGGAAAACAATTCGAAGACATCAAATTCCAAGACTGGTGACATGACATGGGAATCCGACAGAACTTTACTTTAGTCGCACACCCTCAAGCTAACGGTCAAACAGAAGTAATGAACAGAGCCATCCTCCGCGGATTAAAGGCACGATTTGACCGAGCCAAAGGATTGTGGGCAGGTGAACTACCTAGTGTTCTGTGGGCATACCGAACCACAGAGAAGACCGCCACCAGAGAAACTTCCTTCAATCTCACCTATGGCACTGAAGTAGTAACCCCTGCAGAGATCGAAGTGCCCACGTTGCGATTAGAGGCATACAGTGATAAGACGAATGAAGATGAGCTACGTACCAACCTCGATCTACTCGATGAAGTAAGGGACCTCGCATACATCAGAACTGTAGCCTACCAGCAGAGAGTAGTTTGGTACTATAACGCCAGGGTCAAGAGGTGGAACCTCTGCGTTGGCAACCTAGTCCTTCATAAAGTTATGGTACCTGAACCCGGCGCTGGCAAGCTCGAGTCCAATTGGGAAGGCCCCTCCCGAGTGAAGCGAGTGCTCGGGGAAGGAATGTACGAGCTCAAGACCCTTGAAGGGAAACGAGTACCTTGGGCATGGAATATCGTCAACTTTAGACAATACTACCTGTAACAACCGAGTAGGCCACGGGCCGCTCCTAGAGCCTAAGGGCCAAAATGCCGAGCTAACATGACCTCGGCACTATAAGACCCAGTCGCCTTCATGGCATGGGCTAATTTCAAGGGCAGACTATAAGTCACCCCCTCAGCCTAAGGGCCAAAACACCGAGCTAACAAAGACCTCGACATCAAGAAAGACTTAGGCACTTTAGTGGCAAAGGCAAAGTATGGAATATCAAAGGCGTAAGCAGCCTGGGTTTAAACCTTACGAAGCACAATTCATCTCAATACGTTGGTTGAACTGAAGAGTAACCAACAAATGCATAGTTCGGGCATACATGGTAATCACTTCGCGGTATACCACAGAGACGCCTTAAACGTTAAAGGACAGATCGGGAAAGCGACTACCGGAAAGTCCTACTTCGGGCATGTAGCCCTAAAAGCTCAAATGATGAGATCGCTTTAGCAAAAATAAAGGGAGTTCATCATAATCAAGAGAAGGAAAGAACTCTCATTGTCACTTAAAAAAAAAAGAACAAAGAAAAGAAAGAAGAAAAATAACAAGTGTAGTAACCGAGCCAAACAACTCGGGAAAAGTTGTGAAAGATCGTGGCACAATGGCCCAACCAAAGACTTGTGAAAGACTGGGCTTACGGCACCCAGAAGCCACCAGAAGCCCAGAGAAATGGCGCCTCAAAGATCCGCCTCCTCATCCTCTAGAGAGTCAGGCTCCTCTTCCTCCGCTTGGTCCGCCGTCTCAGGAGACAAACCCTTCATAGTAATGCCATCGAGGTTGAGTCCAGAGAACTTCTTCCGAACCAGCCACTGGCAAAGCTTAAACCCCGAGTGGTACAAACCTGAACTGTACTCCGCCTGGAGGTCCTGAAATTCCTGGGAGTCTTTAAAATCCCAGACCACTTTCTCTCACTCAGCCTCCACCATCTTATCAAAGTTTCAAGTCCGATTTAGAAGAGTGGAGTCCAAGTCCCGCACCTGCCGTCTGAGGAGCTCCCTCTCTACCGCCATCCTCGATGATTCCTCCCTGTAACGTGTGCTCTCTTCAGAAAGTCGGGCGATTTGAGCCTCCTGGTCGTAGACGAGCAGCTCCTAAGACTCACTCCCCTTGCGGGTGTGATAGAGCTCGCCCCGGATCCAGTCGAGCTCACCCTGAAGCTTCTGGTTGGCAGTCCGCTGGTCGAGGGCGTCGACGCGATGGATGCGCATCTGGAGAGCCATGGAATGGATGGCGGAATTCACCTGCCAACAAAAAAGAAGATCAGAAGACAGTGGAAAAGGGCAAAACATGGGAGAAAAAAGGGAAAAAGGTCACTTACCACCATGCAATGAGGAGAGGCGAACGCGGAGAGGTCCCTGAGCTCCATGTTTTCCCCACTGAGCGATCTCGTCATTAGTGATCGCCTTCCGGCTCCTCTGGCGAGCCACCAGATAATCATTTACCCCTTCCTAGTTTCCCACTGGGAACCGGGGGTAAGGATGGGGCTGAAGGGGATTATAGGGAGCCTCCCCCGACTAAGGGAGCACGTTTCCCCCAGGGTTAATCCCACTAGCCCCCTTAGGTGGGGGCATCAAAACCTCGGGCGGAGGAGAGGGTAGAACCGCCGTAGCAGATCCGAACTCAGTACTTCCCGAAGAAGGGGTCCGGTCGGGGCACGTCCTCTTCGCATGGCATCTCTAGCTGCCCGAGGAAGGCGGCGCGAATCAGCACTGGACATGATGGCTGCCAAAAGACCACAATGTATTAGTTCAACAAGAAGCAAAATACATGTGTACACAATATTGTCACAAGGCACTACACGACCTAAAAGGTTGTCCTACCCGGGCTCAAGCCTGCCTACACGAGCTTCTCCTCGGTCAAGTAGTCTGAGCAAAGGAAGCCTACCGATGCCCAGGACAGCATCATTTTTCGAGTTTCGGGGTCCAGCTCGGCCCTAGGGTCTTGGATGGTGCCCCTCCAAGCAGTGGGGAAGGGCCACCCCTCGGGGTTATGGACCACAAAGTAATCCCGCTTCTAGGCGGGATTCTTATTCGATAGTTCGTACAAGAGCTTATAGCCGCAGCGCGGAGAGAGGTAATAAAAGTGCCTCTCTGGAGGAACCCCAGGAGCAACATTTTTTATATAGAGAATAGAAGTAAAAATGTCAAGGTCCAAGGGGAGGTAGTACTCATAACACAAAGAAATGGTCCCAACCATGTTTTGGATAGCGTTGGGATGAAGCTGATCGATGGTAACATTAAAATGGTTTAGCACCTCCACTATTAGGGGGTGCAGGGGAAGACGCAGGCCAGCCTGATGCTGTTCATGGAAAATAACTATATCATTGGGACTATGCTCCGAAGGGAAGTTACCAGTGGGGAGACTGTAGACAAGATCCCTAGGAATGTGAAAATAGCGGATTAGGGACCTAAGTCTCTCTGCCGTCATAGAGGAGGGACCGAAGGTGTCAAGCTCCCTCCCATAGGAAGTAGAGGCCACATCACCGGAGGTCTCTCGAGCCTCCGAAACCTGCTCCCAAGCTCCCCCCGAGCTTGAGGGAGAGTCATTGTCCTGGTTACTATTCTGGTAATAAGTATGGTACGGATACCTAGACATGATTGACAGTGATTGAGACTCACTAGAAAAGACGAAACGAAGTGAACGGAAGAGCTCGGGTAAACTAGATGGATGCGTGACCTCAGAATCTGAAGACAACAAGATAGCATGAAAGGAAATGAGGCCTAGGGGGCCCTCCTATTTATAGCCACTACGCCTTCGAATCAACAACCTAGATTGAGGCTGATCTGACGGTTCGCAGTCAAGCTGACTGCACGCTTTCTGAAACTGGAATGTGATTGGCTGCACGTCTCCCATGATTGAGGTAATGGCAGGTACATGACATCTGGAGTTAAGAGCCGCTTTAGGGCATTTTCGATATTCGAAAAGTCAGAAATCCCCTGATTCCCGCACACACATTTAATATGAGCAGTCAATCAAGTTTGAATTTCGGTCAAATCAACCCGTCACACTTCATGAACTCCTCATGCTAAGGCAACACTCTTAGCCCGAGGAGTGGGGGGCAATTGATGGAGGATGATTTGACCTGACCTACTAAGACGATGACACGTGGATCTGACTCAGCACGAGCAACAACTCAGCATCATGGACAGACCACAGCTAAGTATCGAGCCTGTAGAGTAGCTCGCTACATCATAGCTCGCTATAAGGGAAGCTCACTACAACGCGAGCTCCAGGTTCCCCAAGCTACTAAGAAGGGAATACTCCAAGACTATTTCTGCTCGCGAGCCAGGGAAACCAGCTTGCTCCAGCACTTCGGCGAAGAACTGACTCAAAGACCAACCTTGATGAGGGTCACCTCGAAGTACCCCTAAGAGCTTGCTACAAAGTAGCTCACGACAAGGATAGCTTGCTACCAGGTAACTTGCAGCTGAGTGATGCGACGCTCTCAGGAAGCTTCCATCTAACAAGACCATACCGGACAGACTGCGCTACGTCTCTTGACTGGCTGCGCAGTCCTTGTCCTTTCGATAGTCTGTACCCACGCCCCTCGACAAATGGAGGCGTGCCTACCCCTTTGGGACTAGTCACTCAGCCAAGCGGATAGTACACTATAACAATTACCTATGCAGACCTAGCTGGTAATGGCTGCGACAGGAGCCCAGTAGCGGTTATGCCCGATATCACAAGAGCGCCCCTATAAAAGCACTTAGGGCAGAAGAGAAGCTTCTTCTAGAGACCTCTATTCTCTCGAGTATAGTGATAAAGCACAACGTACACTCTTAGCTACCGACTCTTCTTTTCCTTCTTTCTTGCGTTCTAACTTAAGCATTGGAGTATTTCCACCGGGTAAAATCCCCAGGAATCCTTCATTTCTTCTTCTCAGGTGCTGTCCGTTGCCAGGAAGGAGCCAGTCAGCAGCCAGGTAGGAGTGCCTGGATCGTGCCGCATTAGTAGGTTTTTTGGGTAGATTGAGGTGATTGGTAAGGTTAGATTGAACCAATTGAGCCTGAATTGGGCAAATTTCTAATCTGGTCAATCTAGGACCTTGAAATGGAATTTTGGTGCGATTCAAGGGTAAACAGATGTATTTGGGTTGAGATTTCATGGGTTTGTATCTGGAGTGTCCAGGATCTGATGATGAGGTCTGATCAGTCTTAGAGGGTCACGATCATAGGAATTTGGGTCAACGGGATGTTTTAGAATGAAGTTTTGGTTTTATGGAAGGGCACATGGGGGTATTTGGGTTGAAACTTTATGGATAAGTGTTTTGATGTATCTGAAGTTTAATGGCATGGTCTGATTGGTTTGAATATGTCAAGATTAAGGTAATTTGGGTTCTGAGTGTTTAGGATAATGAGAGGGGTCGAAATGGAACCTTTGCTTGATAGATGGGTGAACGGAGGAATCTTGAGTTCAAATTTCATGGATAGGTGTTTTTGGAGGTTCTGGGTCTGATGGTTGTATCTGATGGTTGTGTCTGATTTAATGATTTCATGAAATGGGCAAAGGCCATACCATTGAGAAGAATCTGCATAGAGAATAAAACAAACTTCTTAAGGTAGAACATAATCCATCGGTTTGGGGTCCCCATGATAATACTTATAGATAATGGACTATCTGTTAAGAATCAAGAAGTCTAACTTGGTGCCCCTATGATTGATCTTACAAAACCCTAGCAGTTCCAGGCATGGCACACTACTTATGAAGCTTGCATAACTAGTCCCAAACACTTGTAAGCTAACTTATCTTTGTCTATGTCAAACAAACACGAAATAGCAGATCGTAAGGTTTGTCATAATTAGATAGTTGCACAAAAACCATATACTTATTGACAACGTTGTGTAGTCATTTTGGCGTCTAAGAAATTTTAGGCATGCATCCATGCGACTAGGATTCTATGTGTATACCTCTCAAAAAAACATGCTCAACCCAGACCCAAACACATCCATGTGATTGGGGCATGCATTCATTAAAATCTAAAATAGGCACAACATATCAAGAAGTAGAGTTCCACCCTATGCGAATTACTCATTGCAAACAGATAACAAAATGTAAACGATGATGGCATACAAGTCATGACTTGACCAGGGGGGCTAAGTTATAGCCTAAAATTGTGACCACTCTTTCACTCATGACAAGTTTTTGGCAAATAACAAACCTGACCAATGAAGGTAACAAAATATATACACAACATAGAATAACAAGAACAAAACATGGTACACATAAGAAAAGGGTTGCTTTCATTAAGTGGTATCAATAGTTGAACATTTACATAGCAACAACAAACTACCAGATGCAAATTGTCTATTCATTAAATCACTCATTGCGTATCTCATTGATCTTCTCTAAACATGCCCTCTGTTCTTGAATCCTGACAATTTCCTAATGCTCTTACCGCAAAAGAAGGGCCGCTATCTTCTCCTCTGTCTTCAAAATACAAGTGTCTACAACTTTTAATCGCCTGTGAAGTTCATCCAGGCCCTTGGAAGAAATTGGTTGGATTTCTTATAATCGATCTTCCAGAACACGTGAGCCATGCAAATTATCCACTCCTCAATATATTCCATCCTAAAGCCCATTGCAGTGAGCGAAACACACGTCTTCAACCACCGGACGAACAGAGATCATGATAGTGACTCGATTGACTGTGACATAATAGCATTCATTAAACCCGCCACCGTGTTAAAGGAGGCACTCATAACCATAGGCGAAAATTTAGTAGAAGGCAAGCACCCCTTCTGAATAACCAATGACACCGTGTTTGCAATGCTACGGGACATGACGAATTGCTCCCGTCTGCAAACTTCTTGAACCACGACAAGATTAAACACTATGAGCCCAATAGGCACCATATCTTCCCTTTCGTAACAATTTGTCATCTCTTGGCGCACTATCTCAAGTTTAGTAGTAATGTCCAAGTCACCAGCCTATGAGTCTAGCTCATCGACCTTTACTTGTGTTAGCTCGGCTATGACTTCAGGATGATCTAGGAACTCGACTTGAACATCCGCTGATGAAGGCTGAACCCCTGAGACATCCTCGCTAATGGCAGTTATCACATGTTTAGTGGGAGAAGGCTCCTGCTCATGCCCCAAGTCATGTACAATGGGCGCGAGAGTGCATTCTTCTGCAACAAGGCCCATGGGGGCTGCTCCAACTCTATAACAGGGGTCTCATCAATTACATCGGTGTCAGCAAGAACACCATCCATCAGGAGCCTCATTCCCCTGACAACCATCTGAACCAACGATCGGAATACTCATGTCACCAGTGTCCTCCCTTGACGATTCTTCCTCCTGGACCACCGGGCGAAGAGATTTTAAATCTTCCATCAATCTTGATAATAGGTGTCATAGGCACACTGATAGGGATGACACTAGACACTCCCTCCGACAACAAATAAAAGAGCATGGGAATACTGCCCACTAGAAACAGAAATGCATACCTCTTCATTAACAACATCCTCACGTGGTGATCGTGTGGCGATAGGCTCGGGATGGCCTTCTCTTACCCCTACCTGTTTCAAAATAAACGACTGTGAATATACATTTAGTCTAAACAAAAAAAAAAAAAAAGAAATTTAAATGATAAATCGAGTCAATTCAATTATTAGCACGCGTACCAATGCAGATGATTTTAAACCCTTTTTGCGGAGACGAGGGGCTATCTTCTTCACATGGCCACCCATGACCGGGACTGATATACTTGAAACAGGTGGCAAAGAATCCCTTGTTGACTGCCCAAACCCCACTTCAACTTGGGTTGGAGCATCATCTTTGCGGGGTGGATCAACCAGAACCAGGACCAGAATACCCTTAGTGCTGGCTCCACGAATAGGGTCCTGTACCCTAAGTTGAGGGCCCAGCACTAGAATACTTACGTTCGTCGCTCTTGATACTAAAGCAGAATAGGTCTGCCTACCTAACTGAATGAAGCTTCTTGGGGATACGAGGCTGGCTAGTCTCCCCTTCCTTGACCATGACTTGCTTCCCTTTGTGCAATCACACTTCTATGTCAAGTGGGGCCATTTGAGCAGATGTGCGTAGCAGACTCTACACACTAGAAAAACCTGCCTCCACTTGCTCTACAACATTATCCAGTGGGGGAGCCATTACATACCTCGGGTGAGGATCCACCACCATGAACAACTGAAAGCCATCGAGCAACGCATAAAGGTACCGATGGCGGAGTGAGCTACAAACTCTAGTGCGCTTGTACCCCGCCAATGAAAAACAAGAAACACTGGCAAATTCAAGGCCATTGCGCCGTTGCTAGAATACATCCTCACTCCCATATATGAGGAACTGCGAGCCTAGGCTGTCATATTTGAATTGTTGCAAGAGGCAGTTTGGATGGTAAACCTTGGATTGGGCCTCCTCTAACCTATCCGAATAAAAGAGGACTTTAGGCAATAGACCCAGACGAGTGGCCCAGACCACAAGGTTATAAACACCAATGACACACTACTGATCACCCCCTTAGCAACATCTATCCCCACACAAAAAGGCATTGAATAGGGTACATAATCAACATAAGGGCGGGCCATGAAGCTGTCCAAACTAGCAAACCAAGCTTCTATCCTGTTGATACCAAAAGTCTTGCCCCTTTTCGCATTCAACCATCATTTCCCTTGATAGACGTCAAAGGAAACCTGGCCGGATTCTTCTTCATCTATCGAGATGACATGCACACAGAAAGGGAAAAGCTCGCAAGGCACAACATCCAAGCCAAAATGCTTGCAAAGAAACATGAATATGAATGGGAAAAATACATACAAAGATTGGCGTGCACATATAGGACCCATAATCTGATGGACTGTCCTCCATCTACTCGTTCAAGTAACTGACAAACATCGATGGCAACGACAGCTGACGTCCACCAACAGCCAAAATTGTCAATGTCATGAGTCGGGTGCATAGTCCATAGTCAGGGGCACTAGGGAAGAGGAATTTGCAAGCCATATAAAGAATGAAAGCAGCCAAGTGACACTGATTGTTCATCTTCCGCACCATGAAGTTACTACCACCATGGTACTCGAACCAGTACTTCATCCACCTGTCAAATGTCATCTAGCAACATGCAGAGGTGGAGTCTATTTTCAACTTAAAATGGTCTGTCTTGGCCACCAACGTCATCTTCCAACACTTTCCGGGTGTTGGAGATAACACACTGATACAGTACTGACCAGAGGCAGTGCTAGTAAAGCCACAACATCTTCCATGGTAACACTAAACTCTCCAAACACAAAAACAAAAGTGTGGGTACGACAATACCAATGTGTCACCAATGGCTCAATGAAATCCACACCGTCACCCCCTCGAAGACCCATGAAGCAATTGATGAACCTCAACAAACCTACATCACACAGTAGTCTGCAACACATGGGGCTCTCCAAGATAAACAACGCCCATGAAGTATAGCTGGTGGAGCCATCAGGGCCCATGGTTCTAGGCTCTATGCAGTGGTAGGTGACTTTGCATGTCTGTCGTCCATACAAATAGAGGAGCTCCTTGCTTTCAACGATGTCAAAGGTATTGTCCTTATCCATCGCCACAAGTACTGAGGGTAGAACCCCCTCCCTAAGTCAGCTTCCCTTGCAGGCTCGTTTTCGGAAAGAAAATCAGCTGTATCTACTTCCTGGACAAAGTCCAGGAATGGACACACCTCCTTCATCACTCTTTCTTGTACAAGGGACTTCTCACATTTGCGAGAACCCTTAGATTGCTTACGCGGTGCCATCGAACACAAGAAATGCAGTAACCCTGAACAGAAAACACAAAGAGCAGAAGGGAATGAGGGTCACAAAGCAGTCACAACGATGGATGCATAACAACTTAGAAGAAAATGAATGTGAGTAGACCACCCCAAATCCGCTTTTAAAGATGATTCGAAACTATCTAGCAACCAAAATGACACTACAGAAAAGTGACGGCTGCCCGGATTATCCATCACCTTTTCATTGGGAGATGTACCATCACATTAGCATCCCAAATAAAAAGGAATCGAGTTAAAATTGCTATGATTCAAATGTAACTTCCGAACGCTTGTTCCTGTAGCCTAAATGATGGCTACACACTATACCATCCGACATACCCACCAACCATCAGCATTTGACTATCAGAACTCAGACTGACAATAGAATTCAACACCATGCACGACAAAATAGTTACAAATATACATAGTGTAAACAAAACATGGGAGATAGCTCACACCCCCGGTACTACATTAAGTATAACATAGACACAGACATCCCATTGCCAAAATATTGGGGGTTGTTGCCCCATCAATCAAAGAAAACATCACTGCAACGTACCATTTTCGAAAACTGGAACATTTCCACAACTTGCCCAAGTAAAGACATGTTTCTTTCTAGGAAACCTTCTATCAAAAGTCCTGGGGAGGCTGTACAACTAGAAATAATGACACCTATAACTTTTGACAGAAGCCTTCTGGCCTAGAAACAGGGGGACTAATAATGCAAGAATTGAGTTAGACTTTAAAGCGAAAATAGACTAATAACATCATATTAAAAATCCACAAAGTCACAATCACATTTTATTAAAACCCCCGGAACTCAAAACAAAATTCTCACCACATTACTGCCTTTTAAAACGTGCCGATGACACAAATGCTTGTTGATAAGCCTACCCTTACCAACAAGCATGTTGGTAAGTACATGTTCACCATGGTTACGATGGCAATAAAGGTACCAAATCGAAACCACAAAAACTCCCATGGCGACATGCAGGCCGACGTGGATCCGTGACAAGTGCATAACTCATCATGGACCTATGATGAGCTCAAGAATCGTGAACTTGTGATACATTTAATAATTGAAGTGCATCTACAATAAGTCAAAACTCTTTGCGATAGAACAACTAGTCGATGACAGAATAAGAATGCCAACACGTCAGACTAGCTCCGAGGTCACCCATGCCATTTTAATAGAGGGGACCTGCGAAAGGAAGTAGTACACGTGTACTAGGAGAATCCTTGGATGAAAGGAAACTTAGTCCTAGAAAGATCATGTGTGACACATGGCGAGCCCCCAACAACGCCCTCCTAATGGCGATATCGAACTGAAGATCCCCTTTCCAAATATGAGTAAAATCCCTTTTGGCTCCTTCCCTTTGGGGCTTCGAGATCTCCCCTTATAAAAAGGAGTGTAGACCATAGCAAACACATAATTATGTCAATAGAAGATCCTAGCCTACTCTGAGGCTGCTAGCCTTTCTTTGTCCTTCAAGGAGACCACCACGCTTAGCCTTACTATACCATTTATAGATTTAATAAAATTTCATAATATGAATATAAAATATAAATAATTTTAAAAATTATAAATATCATTACAATAAAGAAAATATGTTAAATAATTATTTAAAGTTATTGGAGCTTTAAAATAATAAAAACATGTAATAATTTTCAGAAAATATTTTTAATTGATATGAAAAAATGGAATAATAATTAAAATTATTATTGTACTAATACTATAACATTATTTCACTTATATCAATTAATAATTGTAGAAAACAATTTTTTTTAGAAAAACTAATATTTACTAATAATAGTTTTAAAATCTTTATCTACATCTATTATATGTTTATATAAACTTGAATTATTATTTATTGCATTTTTAGTAATTATTTGTTGTTTTTTATGATAAATATATTTTCATAATTATGTATAAATCTATTTTTGTTTTTTCATTTAATAGTAAATTTTTAATAATTATTGGAGATTAAACTATTTTTGTTTAAGTTTTTAAAATTTAGTTTATAGTACTTATTAGCATGGTTTTCGAACTACCGTTGATTTAGACAGTTTGACCGTTCGGCCTAAAAATCATCTTGGCAACTAGTTCCATTTCACCCTTGACCTGATCTTTTGCCAAAAACCATTTTTTTAGTTAGCGACCTATTGACCTAAGCGATCAAACCGTTGATCCATTCAACTTGGACAATGGTTTTTGTCCATTTTTTATTTTAATTAATTTTTGTTTTTTTAAATTGTAACAAGTCATCCATTTGAATCAGATGGTTGAATTGTTGACTTGAAAACCGGTAGGCAAAGCTGTTTAGATTCTGGGTCAATTTTTAAAACATTGCTTATTGGGTTTATTTTAATTTTGCTATAAATTTATTTTTCAGTAGTTATGTATTTTCGTTATAATTTATTAATTAGTATTTATTATAGATTAGATTATTATTAGAGATTCTTGAAAAGAAGAAAGTTGTAGAAAACCAGTCATCTTGAGAAAGATTGTTGGTTTTGGGGAAAACCACAATGTGAAAATTGTAAAAAACTTGGGCATGTAGAGAAGGATTGTCGTCTTAAGGAAAGACATCAAGCTAATTACTCTGAAGAGAAGGATAAAAATAATTATCTATTCTATGCCTGCTATGTTTCTTCAGAAGTAAAGGGCGATACTTGGTATTTGGATAACGACTGTAGTAATCACATGATGTCTTTAAAGATATTGACAAGTTAGTCAAGTCACAAGTCAGGCTTGGTAGTAGAGAATTAGTGGAGGTCAAAAGTAAAGGAACTATCACTATTAAGACAAGGAATGAGACACAACTCATACAAGATGTGTTGTTAGTCGCAAGATTAGAGACAAATCTATTAAGTATTGGGCAAATGGTGGAAAGAGGGTATTCTCTACTCTTCAAAGGAGACTCATGCACGATATACGACAATAAAAATAAAAGCTTGGAGATTGCTAAGGCAAAGATGCAATACCAAAGGAATTTTCCAATCATATGGCAATACACCAAGACAGTGATGAAGGCTCAAGAAGATAAATCATGGATTTGGCATCGAAGATTTGGCCACTTCAATTTGCACGGGCTAAAAGTATTCCATCAAAAACACATAATGAAGGATCAACCATCCATTCAAGTGATGAATGACATATGCAAAGGATGCTTGCTTGGTAAGAAACATTGGAAACCGTTTCCATCAAGCAGTGCATGGAGAACTAAGGCAATCCTAGAGCTCATACATACAGATGTTTGTGGACCAATGAGAATGACATCCTTTGAATAAAGTAGATAATTCATTCTCTTCATGGATGATTTTACAAGAATGACTTGGGTTTATTTTATGCGTGAGAGGTCATGAGTCTATAAGATTTTAAAAGATTTAAGAATTTCGTTGAAAAACAAAGTAGCCAAAGCATAAAAGTGACCAGAAGTGATAGAGGAAAAGAATATACTTCAAATGAGTTCGACAAGTTGTGCAAAGATGAAGGCTTGGAGCATTAGTTGACTTTCGGCTACGCGTCAGATCAGAATGGAGTTTCAGAAAGGAAGAATAGAACAATGATGGAGATGGCAAGATCAATGCTATTGGAATAAGGCATGCCTAAGATGTTTGAAAGAATGGTAAGATCCATCATATGGACACCAAAAAGGTTGCGGAATGGGTGGGTGGATTTTAAAAATTTCTTGCCATTCTTCCAATTGGGAATCATATTCCCTGAATTTTTTAGGATTTATCTTGAACCAAAACCGAACCAATTCTGAACCAAAAGAGAAGGGAAGGGATATACCTGATCCAGAGAAGTAGTATCTCCCAATGTCGGTGTTCACGCCCAAAGAAAATCCCAAGAACTGATCCCACTAAAGACGACACAGTGATGATGGAGCAGAACTAGCAGTGTTCATCCCACGAACTAGGTTCTTCTGAAGAACTCGATGGAAGCAGTGAGCACCACACACAATCAAGAACTTTTCTTGATCTTCTCTCACAGAGAACTTGAACTGGCAGTAGATGGCGATAACTGCTGGAGGAGAAGGCTAGAGAAGAAAATGGCGAACTGCTTTTCTTTTCTTTAGGGTTTCTTTGAGATCCAATCTCTGGTTGCAGTGTAATCTACGAATTCCCTTAGGGTTCGAATTCTTGTAATTTGAATTAGGGTTTCTTCTCTTTCTTTGTGATTAAGAAACCTCATAATCTCATTAGGAGTTATGCTCCAAATCTATATTTGGATAAGGAGTCTTCTTAATCCAGTTTGTAGATTAGATCAACCCACTCCTAATCTTATCAGGAGGTTACCAGATTCCAGTCCTATTTGAATTTGGTCTCCATGAGTGGATAGGGTTAAGACCCAGTCCTTTTTATCTTGACCTAATCTCAGATCTGCCCGTTAAGTGACTGATCAAATCAACCCAGTTCGAAATGGGATTTAGGCCCAATATGTATTAAGTGCTCAACAGGCTTCCAAACTGCTACCCAGTTGGGCTTCATTGTATGGCGTGGAACCTAAGCATTGATCTACACATCAGCCACATGGGTTCGGCCCAACCTCTATTACAAGGCCTAGCCGAATTCACTAGAAAGCACAGTGAACCCCTTGAGCCCATCACATGGACTCTATGGCCCAACACTTACGCTAAGTGGTCCTTGGGTCAAGTCATCTTATAAAAACCCAGGGACTATGGGTAGATTCAAGATTAGCCCATCAGGTATAACCCTAAATGGCCTTACACTTAACCTCTCAGCCCATAATGATCAAACACTACGCGATAAGAGAGGACATCTCCCTTAGCTGCAAGGAATAATGTTGCACTCTCTGCTCACATGGATCCCGGAAATTAAAACCATTTGCAAACATTTTGAAACCATACATATCTATATATCTTATATATATAAATTTTGCAAAATAAAATTCCAACGATTGAAATCAACTACCGATAGTTTGGTTTTCATCAAAGAGAGTGCATCCCCGATCATTACCATTGTCCGACAAAGGGGCTGATCCTGTCACTTTGATCACCCACTCAGATGAATTCTCAGACTGTCCCAACATACCCAGGTTTTGACCCCTACTAAGGATCTCACTGACTGGTATATCAAAGATAGCCCAATCCGACACCCAGTGCAGTATCATAATTGAGTGTAGGGGTCAGGTGTAAGTTTCTAGTTTTGCCCATCGATCTCCAAGGTCCAGGGCAATATTGGAAATCTGGTCTAGTGCAAAGATTCAAGTAATCCTACACTGCATGTGCTTTGGGTCTCACCCTGGCAGCTAAGACAGGCCACCTTAACATTTGGCAGCACACGCGTGTTAGCCTTGGCCGGATAAATCTCCCAGACTTATCCAATTGCTGTGAACATTCTAAACTAACACGAGCCTCATTAAGTATCCAGTTTAAGGGTCTTACACAGAAATATACCACACAACATGAATCAAACATGCACTTTATTCATTTACACTAAATGTCAAAAGTACATCAAAACTGATTGTAGCTAAGGGCATACAAAACTGTCTAACAACTCCCACTTGCACTTAGGTCCTATCAGGTATAAGCCAGAGTCCCATGCTTTCCATGTGTTTCTCAAACACTTTCTGTGTGAGTGGCTTAGTCAATGGGTCTGCCACATTATCCGCTGATGCTACCATTTGAATCAAGACATCCCCTCTACCAACAATCTCTTGCAGTACATGGTACTTTTTCTCGATGTGCTTTGATTGCGAGTGGGCTCAAGGCTCCTTAGCCTGTGCTATCTCTCCATTGTTGTCACACAACAATGGGATGGGTGATGTGCTGGATGGAACCACTCCTAATTCGTGAATGAACTTTTTCATCCACACGACTTCCTTCACAGCTTCTCTTGCGGCAATATACTCGGCTTCAGTCGTAGAATCAACCATGGACCCCTGTTTACTGCTTTTCCAGCAACCAACACACAATCCTGTTGTGAAAACATACCCAGATGTAGACTTTCTATCATTTGGATCCGACTGGAAATCGACATCAGTATACCCTAGAATTTGTAGCGAACTACCATCGAATACCAGCCAAAACTCTTTTGTCCTACGAAGGTATTTGAGTATGTTTTTCATAGCAATCCAATGCTTCTGTCCTGGGTTGGCCTATCGCCTGAGCGATGTTAGGGCGAGTGAACAACATGTCATACATGATGCTCCCTACAGCTGAGGCATAGGGAATGGCTTTCATGCCCTCCATCTCCTCAGAAGTTTTGGAAAACATCTTCTTGGAGAGAGTGACTCTGTGCCTGAAAGGAATGTTTCTTTTATTGGAGTTTTCCATACTGTACCTTTTGACAATTTTGTCAATGTAAGCAATCTGGGATAATCCAATTATTCGCTTTGATTTATCTCTATAGAGTTGAAGACCCAGTATATAGGAGGCTTCTCTAAGATCTTTTATGGAGATTTGCTGCGAAAGCCACACTTTGACCAAAGTCAACATTCCTACCTCATTCCCAATGAGTAGGATATCGTCCACATACAATACCAAGAAGATGACCTTATCCCCACTGGACTTCCTGTAAACACAGGGCTCATCCGGATTCTGCTCATAGTCAAACGATTTGACGACAGAGTCAAAACAGATGTTCCAACTCCTTGAAGCTTGCTTAAGTCCATATATGGATCTATTAAGTTTACATACCATGTGTTCCTGACTAGCAGCAATGAAGCCTTGCGGCTGCTGCATGTAGATATCTTTACTAAGATCTCCATTCAGAAATGTGGTTTTGACATTCATCTGCCAAATCTCATAGTCATGATAACCTGTTACAGCTAGCAGGATCCTAATGGATTTAAGCATGGCCATGGGCAAAAAGGTTTCCTCATAGTCGATGCCCTCTTTTTGAGTATACCCTTTCGCCACCAAACGAGCTTTGTAGGTCTCAATCTTGCCATCGAGGCCCTTCTTCCTCTTATAGATCCATTTGTAACTGATTGCTTTTACTCGAAGGGCGGATCTACTAGTGTCCAGATTCCATTGGCCTCCATCGAGTCCATCTTGGCTCTCATGGCCTCCACCCACTTTTGGGAATCTATGTCCAACATAGCTTCCGAGTAAGTTACAAGATTCTCCTCACTAGTCAAGTTTTCCACCAGGTAACTATCCTGGTCATAACCATAATGGACTAGTGGCCTGGATACCCGGGAGGGTCTTCTAGATTGGTCACTACTTGGAACTTGTGGAACACCTCCCACTGCTCCTGAGCTCTCATCATCAAGAACTATTACCTAATGATGGGTGTCTAGGATGTAATCGGTCTCTAAGAACTAGGCATTTCGACTATATAACACTTTCTGCTCACTTGGGTCATAGAATAGATAGCCCACCAAGTCCTTTGGGTAGCCTACAAATAGGTAACGACTGGTCTTGGATTCCAACTTGTCTGCACTTGTTCTTTTAACGTGCGCAGGACAACCCCAAATCTTCAAGTGTCTGACACTTGGTTTTTTTCCGGTCCAAAGTTCATATGGAGTTTTCGGAACCGATTTAGTTGGAACCCAATTCAACACGTAGATTGCAGTCTCTAATGCATATCCCCAGAAGGATGTGGGTAATTTCGAGCGTATGAGAAGTGACCGGACCATGTTTAACAATGTCCTAGTCCTCCTCTCTGAAACACCAGTGGCCTTCAAGTACTCCCTGAATTTGTTAAAGAGATATTCGTCACCTTGATTTGATCGAAGGGCCTTAATTTCTCTCCCTAACTGTTTTTGACTTCTTGTCTGGACTCTTTGAACTTTTCAAAGGATTGGATGTCTGTCTCATTAGGTACACGTAACCATATCGTGAGTAATCATCGGTGAAGGTGATGAAATACATGTGTTGGTTACGAGTCTTAACATTTAGGGGACTACATACATCAGTATGTATAAGGTCAAGCATGCCTGTACATCTTTCAGGATTACCGTTAAATGGCCGTTTTGTCATCTTACCTCAGAGACAAGGCTCACAAGTGGGAAGATCTTCTATGGTTAAAAAATCCTAAGGACCATCATTTACCAGCCTTGTGATTCGGTCAATACCGATATGGCCAAGTCGGTAATGCCACAGGCACATGGGACTAACTATATCACGAGTCCTTTTCTTGGGGATTTTGACCGATGTAGTTTCAGTTAAATTAGTTTATAGAGAAAGATGTTGAACATAGAGACCATTCTCCAGTTCCCCGCATGCAATGAATTTGTTGTTCCTTTTAATAGTAATCATATTACTAAAATAGATAGTATATCCATCAGCACACAGTTTAGAAATAGAAACCAAATTTCTTCTTAAGTTTTGTACATAAAGACAATCCTTAAGTACAAGTATTCTTTCTCTAAAGACTAATTCTACAGTTCCTATCGCCGTAGCTGCAACACTTGCAGAATTTCCCAAGTAAAGTGTCATTTCTCATTCATTCAGCCTTTTGATTACTTTGAAGCCCTGCAGTGAATTACACACATGAGTTGAAGCCCCTGAGTTAACACACCAGGACACAGAAGTAACTAACAGATTAGTCTCCATGACACATGTTTCGAATTACCTTTCTTAGATTTCAAGTAGGTAGGATAGTTCCTCTTCTAGTGGCCGGCCTATTTGCAGAAGTGACAGGCATCGAATGCCTTGCCTTTCTTTTGTTTCTTAGATTTGGTGGCCTTTTTCTGGGGCTTCCTCTTTAAACTCTTCTTCCTACCAGATTTTTTAGCTTCAACAAGCATGGCTATCGGCTCATCCTTCCTAATCAGTTCTTCGGCTCGTTAGAACATATTGCTAAGCTCTTGAACGTTGACATTCAACTTATTCATATTATAGTTCATAATGAACGGATTGAAGGATGGAGGCAAGTTAAGAATGATATCTATCTGTGTCACTAGATCTAGCCTGGATCCACGGGCCTCCAGCTCGTTTATGTAACCCATCATTCGAAGACAATGGTCATGAACTTGCTGCCCCTTGGTCATCTATGTGGTCATGAACTACTTCAGGACCTTTTGGCGAGTAGAACTGTTATGCTCTTCGTACATAGTCTTTTGACTATCCAATATGTGTTTGGCAAGTTCGATTTGATCGAACTGCCTTTGTATTGGATTATCTAGTGAGGCTATGATATAGCAGCTGGCTAGGGAGTTTTTCTCCTCCCACTCTTGGTAGTCCCTCTTGCAGGCTTCTGAAGCCCTATCTTTCGGACGTTCCGATGCAGGATTCTTTGCCCTTAAGCTTATTATCGTCGAGAAGCTTTGCAAATTGACCATTTTCCATTGTCTGGTAAAACAACAAAACGTTAGTCCACAATCTTAGTTTGATTCATGTCACCTACATAGATATGGCTTTTAATCTATGTAACATTTCCATTTGTTCATCTCTGAGATTTTCCTCCCATCTCAGTGACAGAGATGGAAAAATGTCTCTAGAAATGTTGGAACTCACATAGGGTGCATAGATCCAACTGTTTCAGCCGCATAGCCCCACCACCTTTCTGTGAAGGATCACATCCACTCATCGTATGAGTTTTCCCTTTGGCCTCTGTCAGACAAGGTTCAAAGCCATTTTAGGATAAACCTTTCTGTTCAGTAAGTGCTCACCCATCATATTCAAGTTACGCCAAGGTATCGTGAGAGAGTTCCCATTTTCTGGTGAAGCCCCTCCTACATTGGTCTATAACGCCCCTATCATCTTATGAAACACTCTGACAAATCCAATAGCAAATGGATACCCCAATTTTATGGTGCGTTTCCTCATTACTGAAGGACCCATCATCGTGCTAATGACGAAAGTCCTTTAGAGAGTTCATCAAATCTCCCTATCACATGCACTCATATTTGTTGGAGGGAACAAAAATTACACCCTAGTTGATTTAGGTCAAACCAAAGTGGCTCCCACTGACTTTCATAAAGTCAGATTTTTGGTGGCCCAATTTGGGTAGGGTTTTAGCATGCGACCCCTTTCAGGGTTATGGGGCCCACCGAGAAGGGAGGGGCCATCCAATGATTGCAAGGGACACCATGGCAATGATGTGCATTCATCCATGGTGTGCGCAAGAGCCACTATTGTATCATCATGGGCCAAGTGCTTATGGCCCATGGTCGCAGCACATCAAATATCCATACATCACATGAAATGAAAGAATTGATCCAATCAATCATCTACTAAAGAAGTTCAAGATGCAAGGATGCAAGACCGTCGCTACACCACTCGTTACAAACGAGAGGTTCAAGAAACAAGATGGTTCAAAGAAGGCTGATGGCTTAATCTACAAAAGCTTTATTGGGAGTTTACTCTATCTCATATCTATGCAGCCAAACATTATGTATGCAACAAGTTTACTCTCGAGGTTCATGTAAAGCCCAAGTCAAGTTCACTATGGAGCAACGAAAAGGATACTAAGATTCTTGTAGGGCACAAAAGAATACAAAATTTAGTACAAGTCCATAACTAACTTAAGATTGATTGACTATATTAACAGTGATTGGGCAGGATCAGTGAGTGACATGAAGAGTACCTCAAGCAATGCCTGGAGTATTCTCTTGGGCATCAAAGAAGCAAGCCCAATTTGCACAATCATCAGTAGAAGCTGAGTACATGGCAGTGGCAACAACAACTAGGCAAGCTATATGGCTAAGAAGAATACTTGAAGACATGGGTGAGCGGCAAAAGGAACCGACAATAAGTTTTCTATAGCAATGGAAGAAATCCAGTATACCATAGTAGGATGAAACACATTGCAATCAAGTACTACTTTTTATGAGAGACAACTAGCAAAGGAGAAATTGAGCTTAAGCACTGCAAGTCCGAAGAACAATTAGCAAACATTTCCACAAAGGCATTACCGCATTGAAAGTATGAGTTGTTATGAGAGAAACTAGGAGTTACAAGAAAGTGTATTAAGGAGGAGAGCTAAAAAATAATCCACTTTCTAGAAGTT